>NC_136689.1:44070443-45315501 GCF_903797595.1 Erithacus rubecula | reverse complement strand
TGGCATACAGTGTCCTAGCAATTTTAATCATGAGACTAAAACTGTTTTTAACACCACATCTGTGTATTATGGCTTCCTTGGTGTGTTCAAAACAGGTAAGGTCTCTTTTTTTCCTGTAGCTATCTCATACTTAGAGTATTACACAGATATATGTCCTAAAGCAGATTTCTCTGTGTGTAATTGCTGAATATGAGGGAACCAGATAAAAATAAACCAGGTTATATTGCCTGTCAAAAAATGGTTCCATTCTTCCCTCTTCCAAAATAAAGCAAAAGGCTTGCTTTATGCAACTTGTCCAACTGCATTGTTATATAAGTTAACATGCTGTGTATTGAGCTTGAGCACAGGGAGACAGATTTTACTGTGTTTGCACACCTCTGTGAAAAAAAAAAACCTGCAAGCTTTTATTGACTATTAATTTTATCCAGTGTTTGTCTTTGTTTACACTGTTTTTACAGCTCTTCAGAGCTGATTACCTTGCATATTTCTTGTCTGTTAATTCTTTCCAGAAGTCTTGTTTGAAGTCTTGCGTGTTGAAAACATTTCAGTGTTGAAAATCGAACTGATATGACTAACTCAGACTTGAGATTTCTACTTTGAAATAATTTATAACACCAAATGTTACTAGATTTTCTCCAAATATAAAAGGTCTTAGAATAGGCTTTCATTATCTGTGTTTTTGAGAAGTGGATGTGATTAAACCGCTATTTAAATAGCTGTTTTAGAAGCTTTTAACATGCAGCAAACGTAGGGTAAGTAGTCCTTTGGGAAGTAGGCAGGGATGTAGATTGAATAGTGAACAGCTGAGCCCAGAGAGGGATGATCAGTGGTGCCAAGTCTGGATGAAGGCCAGTAACCTGAGGGGCCAATTCTAGGTCCAGGACTGTTCAATATCTTTATTAGTGGAATGAATGGTGGGACAGAGTGCACTCTCAGCAAGTTTGCTGATGGTGCAAAACTGGGAAGAATGGCAGGGTCTTTCACATGGTGCCCAGTGACAGGACAAGAGGCAATGAGCACATGATGAAATGAATGTTTCCTCTGAGCATGTGGAAACTTTCACTGTGAGGGTGGTCAGCACTGGCACAGGTTGCCTAGTGTTGTGGTGAAGTGTCCATCCTTGGAGGTATTCAGAAGCTCTCTGGACATGGACTTTGCTCTGGGTGACCATGCTCAAGCAGCAGGGCTGGATCTTCAGAGGTTCCTGTCACTGTGCACTGCACTGTGATTTTGTAGAAAGTATCTAAAGGGGAATTGGGGTGGTATGGTGAAGGCATTTCCTGTCTGTGAAACAGCTGATAACCATGTCAGACAACTGGAAGATGAGTGAATGAGATGGGTTTATGCAAAAGAGCAAAAAAAGAGGCAAAAGCTTTTTAGGCTAGCTGAACAAATAACTGTTTTTCAGAAAACTGAACTGCTTCCTAAGTGATCTTTAGAGAAGGGCAGTTCTTTGTAACACTGGACAGATTACACAGTATCAGTCTGCTTATATGTTATGCTTATCTCTTTCTTGATGCCTGATGAATTTGGCATAGGTGAAAGTGCTGCAAGTTGGCCAATATCAAATGAATCTCTACAGTTAAAATATAAAACACTAAGAAATTGTCAAAACCTCTTTCTTTAGCCATCTTGAAATTGAGTATTGGAATTTAGGATTTTCCTCAACATGCTTGCTATTCTAGAAGATTACCAGGTGTTCAGTTTTGCAGCTCTTAGTTCTTGAAAGCTGGCATCCTTTTAGGTGGTCTGGTTGTTCAAGCAATAGCAGTTGCATTGGTTATTTTTCTAAGTGAACTTTCATAAGGTGTTTCTGAGTAATTTGAAATGAAGCTGTTTTTCAAAGTTCAGAAAAAATGAAAAAATGTTCTTTTAACGTGCAATTTCTAGATAACAATTATGATTTAAATTAATGCTGTCCAATGTTGATTTGTTCTTAGTTCTTATTTTGACTATGTGTTTCCTGATGGGCTTTTCTGCCCTGTTGGTTGTGCTGGTGGTAGTAGTACTAGAGTTTTGTAGTGAAGTTTGGAACTAAAAGTATCTATATATTTTGTGCCACAGTAAAATCTGTCCTGATTTTTTTTTAGCTGCATGGTGACTTTTTTATTTTTATTGACAGCTGAGTAATAGCATTTCAATAATTCTTCCTGGATTGTTATGGGTGTTTAGTAGTGCAGCTGGAGTCATGAGGCACATTAGTGAACGCTGGTGCTTTTCATAATTGTTGCATGTTGGATCTTAGAGGATGCTAGAAGTCATAAGTGTGTAAATATTGGAAGGGAGGGCAAGTTCAGATTATTTTGTCAGTATTTTTTATCTGTGGCTTCCAACTACATTTTATCCCTTTGTTTGTTCTGTTGTTTCCTGTTGTAGAGTGAGAGTAAGCTTCTCAGGGAGCTGCAATTGCAGATGATAACCTGTTCTGGGAGCTGCCATAAGCCACCATTGAGCAGATAACTTCTAAGACTTCAGCAAACAATAAGAAAACTTCTTTTTTTCATTTTTGTTTTGGTTGATTTGCTTGTTTTTGTAGGGCCAGGAAAATACTGAGTGTTTTTTAATGAGCTTTTTTTATACCTGTGACTGTTGGGGCTTAGAGTTTGCCCCAAGCTGCTACAAGTCTGAATAAAAAGTTCTGTAAGGAACAGCTTTTCCTGGTGCTTCAGGCAGATTTCAGCCAGAAGGTACTGGGTTGTAAGCAAGCGTAGAATACAGGCTAGTAGCTCTTTTGTGATCTTTGCTTGCCAAGTACCTTCTTAGCCAGCAAAGAGAAAGGGACTGAGAAAGCTGCACAGAGGTTCTGAAACAACTTTATTTCTTCTACAAAGGGGTCTGAGCAGCAGTCTGGGTACATAAGGTATTAAAGGGGCTTTTATAGGGTTAGGGTGCCTTAAAAAATGAACCAACAATATCAAGAATTGAAAAGCTAACCAGCTACTTAAAAGTTTTAGGTAAAAAGTGACCAATCACTCAAGGGATTGAAAAAGGACCAATTTTCTAAAAAAAAAAAAGATAATGTGGGGGTCTGCAAGAAGGGGGTTAGGTATTTCTAGCATTAGTCATTCTAGGGAAGCAATTAAGGGATGATTTTCCAAGGAGGCTGTGTCAGGTTTTCTGCTCCTTCCACATTACAACTGCTGAGGAGAAGTAGTTTGTTGAGGCTGAAAAATCTGACTGTATGTGCAATACTGATCCAGAATTTCTTGGATGGAGGAAGATGGGACTTATGACCAAATTGTTGATTAACACTCGGTACATTTTATTATAGGATTAAGTTTTAGCTGTTTGAATGAACATAAGTTAATAAGTGACAATTTGGTTTTACAGATGCAAGAATTTACGCAAATTTAAGATAGGCAGTTCCCTTATTGTAATTGAGGTCAACACTACCCTTTCATCTAGCAGACTATGAAAGTTTATCTGCAGTGGTATATTAGTATATCTAATTTGTTTTAAGGCTAAAGATTACTATTTGCATATGGAAAAGAAATTTTGTATGTTGTGTTCTTTCAGCCCATTGCATGAATCCCTGCACTTTTCATTTTTCCATTATCAGCGGCTTGTGGCAATAAAAATGATAATGTTCTTTTTCTAATAAGGAATATTTTCCTTGTCTGGAATGCTTTCTGATGAAAAGAAGTGACCTGATGTTGATTTTCATGTGAAAGTAATTCACTTCATAACACACTTTCAAGAAAGGATTTTTAATGAAATAAAAATATAAAGTAGCTGCATGTTTGCAAAGGGAGTAACTCCCTTCCTCTCTACAGGTGCATTTTAACTATGAGAAACCTGTGATTAGAATCTTTACTTCTCAAGTTGAACCAAGAGGAGTAATTAAATTAAGTATCAGTTAATTTTTGTCATTGAATTTACAGTTTGTGCTTCAAATTAGACTCATATCTGCTGTTGTTTCTGTTCAGACTTCTGAAATTTACATCCACACATTTCCTCTTTCTGTTAGGGGAAATGATACTATGCTGAGTGGAAATTTTGAAAACAAAATATCTGGAGAAAGACTTGAAGTAATCATTTAGGGATAAAAAACAAAGCAAAAAACAACCCAAAACATTGAATTGATAAAGCACCACATAAGGAACAGCATCCCATGAAAGAAATGCTGCTTTTGCATTGCGTATATATTCAATCATTCTAGGCTTCTTGTGTAAGCAAAATAGTGCTAAATTCAGGGACTTTGAACATTAATGAGGTTTTATAAAAGTGTGGCAGTAATGCAGTTTTCTATGATTTTAAAACTGTGGAACTGTCAAAGGTTCTAACATGTTCATGAAGTGACATTTTTGCAGCTGTTGGTGAAAAGGAGGTTTGCTCATGTAGAGCAGCCTACAAATGCTTCATTCTTCCAGATCCACACAGTGGTCAGGTCTATTTGGGCTGTTAACTTTTCCTGGATAGTATTGGTGTTCTTCTCACAGTGTTATTGGGTCTTTGGGGATGAGAGCAGAGTACACTGTTATTTTGGAGAGGTGGCTGGAGAATTTTAGTATTCTGAGGTAGTTTGTGGTTAGTTTATAAGAAAGATAACACACGCTATCTAATTGGTGTAGTCAGCTTAGTGGGAGCTTCTACTGAGAGATATTATTTTATTGTTTCATGCTTTACTTAAAAGAACCCCAGGTAATGGTATTATGAATTAAATTTATTTATTTAGGTGGGTTTGATATTTTTAATGTGTGGAGCCTTCTAATTGGAAAAAATGTAGTTCATACTTTGTTATTTAAGGTTTAGTTCAAAGATGAATGTGGTAAACTGTTGCTGCTTAAATTAAGCTTCAACACAGCAAATTTAGTACTACTTATTTAACTACCCATTTTCCCATATTTATGAATATTCACTTAGAGCCTCAAGCAAATTGTCTTTAGGAAACAATGCAAGCCCCAGTTCAAGAAAGGAAAGATTGGGATATATAAAGCAGCATTAAACTTACTATCCTCAAAGTCTGTTTTTCTAATAAGTTTTGAAAGTTTGCAGTACAGTCTCTAATCTGTATACTACATATAAAACCTCTGGATGTAAACAGATGATAAAATACTGTAAAAGTCTAGTTAGCTTTATTGAATCATCTTTACTTGCAGATTTTTACATTTCAGCTACAACTTTAAAAATTTACATTAATGTGAATTTTTAAATTTTTTATTTATTTATTGGTAGTTTGAAATGTAATGTAAAATATTTGTTAAACCATTAAAAATTCTTAGGAATTATATTCTGAAATATAATATGTATTATATATAATATATTCTTATGTTCTGAACTATATTATAATACTATGAATTATAATCTGAAGTTTAGTGAAGAAGAAATAGCAGAGATGTTTCATAGTGCAATATATGTCAGGTTCCTCATAGAGAAATAAAAATTAATTGTTCTGCATACAACATTACAGAATTGTTGTCTAGGAATTAATTGATTCTTGCATTTCAGTTGTTTGGATGGCTCTTCTATAAAATCCAGCCCAAAACATTGGTCTTTGCTATTTTAGCATTGATGACAATAGAGGGATCTGCAAATCTTCGAACTCAGTGGAACATCATGGGAGAATTTAGCAATTTGCCGCAGGAAGAACTTTTAGAGTGGATACAAGTCAATACCAGACAAGGTACACTATTTAATAATGTAGGATGTCCCTATTTACTGTGAGGTTGACCACAGAACCTGTCACAAATGACTGCAGAGGTGTTGGTACTGTCTATGGCTCTGGCATGTCTACTTGTTCACATAAAAGGTATCTCCAGTGAAAAAAGCAGCAAAAGCTAACTTTGTTAGACTCCAGGCTACTGATCTGGAAGTTCTAACCCCGGTGTATTATTCTCAACAAAAACATCTTTGCCAAAGTCCAGTTAAAACAGATTTTTCTTAAATTATACTGGTCCTGTATGTGGGTATGTGATCAGTATTTTGCTAGAAGAGATTTAAAAATGACTATGTGTGTTGTGGTTACACCCCTCCTTTTCCTAAAATCTGTCAGAAAAGTGGTTGGAAACAAAGTAGTTGCCTTTCTAGAAGGAAAATATGTTAAAGCCAAAGTGAACTGAGATTTTATTGCTCATTTAACACTGATGAAAGTGACTAATGAAAGTGTGTTGTTATAATGAGTATGTTATTCTACCAATTCAAGAAAAATAAGGGGCATTAAATCTCCATTCTTTGATGCTTAGTTATCTAATGGCTTATATTCAAGGTTAAAAAAACCACAAACGAAAACACTGATTTTGTGCATTTCCTGTTGATGTCACATATGGCCTTGTAAAAAGGAGTACCCTACCCTCTTCATGGTTTTTCTGCAGGATTACTCTTCAGATATTTGAATTGCTTCTCTATCTGCTTGATTTCTTATTTCAAAAATGCCTTTGATTGTGTATTTCAGATGCAGTTTTTGCAGGAGCAATGCCTACAATGGCAAGTGTTAAATTGTCTACACTTCGTCCTATTGTAAATCATCCTCACTATGAAGATGCAGGTTTAAGGTAAACTTTGTTGTTGAGGTTTCATTTGCATCTGCTATGGATTCTCGTAATGTATGTAATACACAGTAGGAATGGCATCATGTTACATTGTAAAATTTGTTAAAACCTCGCAGAACTGGATTTGTTATTTCAGTCAGATTGAAATCACATGCATTATTTCTTCAGGGTTTGTGTCCATCAGAAAGGATACATTCTAGGGACAGATGTTGTTTGAAACTTACATACAAGAAAATCAGAATCAAGTTAAGGAATTGGATTTCTTTAATCTGTACAATTATATCCTTTCTTCATTCTGGTTACTCCTGACATTGTAGACAGATATTTTTTTTCCCCCTAGGATAGCCAGGGTGTTTATTTCTAATAGCTTTCTGTGATTGGCTGCCATTTTTTGTGATAATTGGTTAATTATTGAAGCTGAAATTTTGTAGTGGAGTTACTAAGATTGGTACTCTTCTTGTTTCCAAAATCAGGATCTTTGCCTAAATTGAAATTGATTTCTATGAAAAGGTCATTAATTTCTTTTACTGAATTTAATAGTGCATCATGTTTTTGTTAATTTGGTGAAACTGCTTAAAAGAAATCTACAACAAGAAAGAAGCAAGATAGAGAGGGATAAAAGAGAAAAGTCAGGAATTCATTTTACATGCCTTATGTCCTTAGTTTTCTGCCTGGCCTTAACTGGCTTTAACTTTTGGTCAGCCCTGAATTGGCAGACAGTGGGTCTTGGATGATCACTGTAGGTCCCTTTCATTTGAAATATTTTGTCCTGGTTACAAAATTGCGGGACCAGTGCATGTTTGGGAAAAACAAGGTACAGGCAGAACCCATACTAAGTATCAGAAAATGAATGAGCTTTAACAGGATCATGCTTTGCACATTTGGAGGAGGATATTGCTGGATGAGATATGGACTGGCCTGGTTTGGAGCGACCTTAAAGGTCATCTAGTTCTGAAACAGGATCATGGTATCCAAGGGCTGAATTTCCTTCATTACTGAAGTGGACTCCGGGTCTTATGCTCTGCATTTCAGAATGTCCCAGCAAGGGCAGTGTTACCATAGTGAAACACAGTGACAGGGATCTGGAGAGACTTGGCTGAGGATTGCTTCCTCCTGATCACCCCAGTTCAAGGAAGGTCATTTCTGGCCTTCAGTATTACATGGTGAATGCATTGGTTTGACATCTTTACACTTTCAGTTCACAGTAGCCATGGATCTTGTTACAAAGTTGTCTCCTGCTGCAGATAAACCAAACTTTTTCTTGGAAGTACTATATTTGTGAAGACATAATCATACTTAAGCAAATGGCACTATTAATGTAAACTTGCTTTAGCATAGTAACCTTGTCAAATAAAAAAGCCCTTCTCTCCAGTCTAAGGTCAAAGCTTACATTTTCATGCTCTATTGCAGCTAACCCTTAGATTTTTATTTTTGAAGGGCCAGAACTAAAGTAGTGTATTCCATGTACAGTCGAAAACCTGCAAGCCAAGTAAAAAGAGATTTGATAAAACTAGGAGTGAATTACTACATTCTTGAAGAGTCATTGTGTGTAAGCAGAAAAAAGTAAGTAATATCCCTCTTTCTCACAAGAATGATACATCCCTCAAATATGTAGTCGAAGATTCATATCAAGTTTTGGAATGTTAATTTGTGCTTTATTTATTGAAAGTATTCAAAATACATATTTGTCCAGCATCTGTAGATAGTAATCAGTATAATTGACTTTACCATCATTAGCAACCTTGTGTTCTTTTTGTGAACCTGGAAAGCTGTGTGGTATGGGTTTTTAAACTTCACTGTAAAACAGTGAAGGAAAGGAGGAAAGAAGTAATTACAAAGGAAAGGAGTAATTATTCTCTGATGGCAAGAACAGATGTGTGTATAATGAAAGCCTAGTATGAATAAAAGGTGCAAATTAAAAGATAGTTGAGCACCAAATCTGTGACCACTAATAGTCACTAAAAATTTTGTCACATATAAGATGTTTTTCAGAAAGAGCTTTGGTTTTTTTTTTCCCCTCTCCTCCTCCCTTGGTTTCTCTTTCTGGCCTCCAAAACACAATTACTTTGGATTTTTGATTTTATTCACTTTTCATTTAGAATAAAATTAAATGTATCTGTTCAATTTCTTTGCTATTTTCTTTGATGAAATTAGAAAATTCTCAGTTATAATAACTTTGAAAGGCAGCTGTACAGGGAATTAATGTTGGCAATGATCTTTTATAAAAAGCAAGGAGTTACTACTTTTTAAAGGTGTTTTATTCCCTGAATTTTCTTTAGAAATGTTAGCAATATGTATATCACTGTCCGTTATATTGGAAGATTTAAGGGTCCCTGGTAATGTATAATGTGTTACATAATTTGCATTGTTTTATGTGCTTCCTCCTCCAAATTAATTCTTTATTAATTACATAACCACAAAAGCCAGATGCATTTTACACATTCTCAATACTATTTCTAAATTACTATTATATTTATTGATTTTGTAATCTAATTTTTCAAGTATGAAGGCAAACTTAAAAAATACAGATGGCACAATCAGGTATTTATGGGGCGCTATGAAGCAAGCTTCATGGTTTTTTTATGGCATTTCTTCATTTCTGTTTTCATATTCCTATTTTTTAGGCCTGGCTGCAGTATGCCTGAAATTTGGGATGTTGAAGATCCTGCTAATAGAGGAAAAATTCCTTTATGTACCCTTATGAGCAAGGATTCCAGGCCATATTTCATCACAGTATTTGAAAATAGCAATTACAGAGTCTTGAAGATTCCGAAGGAATAATATTTCAATGCAATGAAGCATTCAGTTAAGAATTCTAAATCAGAATACTTTTTTTACTAGACTTAAAATGGAAAAATGTGTATTTTATTTTTTACCATTTTAAGTGAATTCTGATTGTAGAAATATCTTAAACCTAGCAGTTGGATTTCTATTTCAGGGTCAGTCCCTTGAGATTTGCTATGCAAATGATTATAAATTTGCACATTTTATTTAACATTGATCCAAAAAGAGCTTAAAGTAGCTATGGAAAAGTTCGTAGGTAGACCTGAAACTTCATTTTTTTGGTGCATGTTATTGGAATCCTGTTGATATTAAAGAAGAAGATTAATAAGGGTAATATTTGCAGTAAGCAATATTTAGCTTCTAAGTGTCCAAGGGTTTTTAGCATTTCCTTATGCTTTCAAAATAAGCTGGCATAATATACATGAAAATTTTAAGGGAAGATGCTTTATTCAGGAAAAATCTGTCATAGCCTTAGAAAGATAATCAAACAAATCCTTCACTGCCTTAACTAGACCTTCAGCGCCTAACTTGATAGGAAATTACTTTCAAAATTTAATGCCCTTTTTCCTTTCCCCATATATTAGATTCTGCCTGGACTTTTTCATCGGCATTAAAGAAAAATTAAATTTATCCCAGTTGTGCTATGGGTGTAGTCAGTTGTGTGGCTATAAATGCTCCAGCATTATTAGACTGGTTCTGCTGTTTTTCTGTCATCTTGATGTCACACCAGTATTATAATTAGATAATAGAAAACTCACCTTCCAAGATACCCAGTGTGAGGATACCCTTTAGTCATTTAACTGACTTGGTAGAATTTTTGTATGTTTATTGCCATTGGGAGCTATGACAGCTTCCTGTGATTCTACAGCATCATAAGACTTCTAAGGTCTGATGTTTCACCATGTATCATTAATGGTTCAGATTTGTTTCAGCTCAGCTTTTTTGTTCACATCAGTCTATTGGTATGACTGGTCTTTTTAGCCCTAATAGCATCTGGTGATCCTGGATGTTGTAGGGACACCATCCATCACGCCTGTAACAGTGTCAATTAAATGGGAACCTGTGATAAAGTAGTAGCGTAACAACTGATCAGTACTCTAAAACATCTTATTTTTTTATAATCTGTTTTATTGAGAGGGTGAGGGAGAATGGCTGAAAATGCATTAGCTTTTTAACTTTTACAGAATAGATTTTGGAAAAATTTCTATAAGGAAACACAAAAAAGGGCTTTTGGGAAGTTACTTTTTAAAATGTTAATGTTAAGCAGGAAAAATGTCTTTATATAAACATTGACTCATGTTTTGGCACAAAAAGGTACTGTATTTTTATGAAGTTTATGCCAACTGTTGACATGTACTTATGTGGTTAAATAAAAAAGAGAAAGATGGAAATTGTTCTCTTGTTTCTGGTAGGTGTTACGCTTCCCTTATGTCTGTTAAACTGAAGTTTAACAGAATTACCACAGCAGATATGATTGAAGCTGAACTTGCAAGTAAAAAATGCACAGAAGGGCTGCAGATGATTAAACCAAACTCACACATCTCTTTCTAGCTTCCTTGTTATTCAAAATATCAGTGCAGGAATATGCAAAAAGACTGGTGGAATGAAGAAACATTTGAAAATTAAGGTTCAAAGATGTACTTTAGTAAAAATGTTCATCATTTGTTGACAAGGTGACTGTTACTCAGTACATGGCCAGACACTGCAAATTTCCATCTCCAGGGAAATTGTGCTGTCCCTTTCTTTGAACTGCTCTGAAACCCAAAGAATTATTTTCATCTGTTTGATACTAATGTGATAAAATTTAGTAATGAAAAAATACTGAGTAAAAAATGCAACATATCATTGTGAGGAAGAAAATGTGAACTCTTGAATCAGGTGTCTTATCTTACAAATTTCTTGTCATCTCAGTAATTAGCTCTCAGTTACAAAGGAGTTTCTGTTTAACACATTTAACACATAGACGCACCATATTAACATTATGCTTATCACTGCAACCTCAACCAGAAAACGCAAGTTGGAGGCTTCTTAGCGCTCATTGAAATTGCATCTCTCTTTGCAAGATCTTAATAAATGTGTAACATAAGTAAATTCAGGGTTAAATACATGCAGGCCTTGAAGTAATTACGCACGAGACTGGAATACTTCCATACTTGAAGACAGTTTCCATTATATTTTAGTAATATTGGATCGTTGTACTGGTTTTGGCTATGGGCTGTGTTTTGGCAGAACCAGGTATACTGCCACTGGCCAGGAGGTTGAGGGTGCGTGGGAGGTTGGGAGGAGACACAGCCAGGACAGGTGAGCCAAACTGACCTAAGGAGCATTTCTGACCGTGGCATCATGCTCAGTGTATAACAAAGTGGGGAGAGGGAGGAGGAAGGGAGGGATCACTCCATGATGGTGTTTATATTCCCAAGTCACTGCTGTGGATGATGAGGCCCGGGTCTCCCAGAGATGGCTGAGCACTTGCCTGCCCACAGGAAGCACTAAATTAATCCCTTGTTTTTTTGCTTGCGTGTTCAGCTTTTGCTTTCTCTCTTAAAATGTCTGTATCTCACCCATGAGTTTTCTGGCTTTTGCTCTCCCGATTCTCTCCCCAATCCTGCTGGTAGAGGAGTGAGCAAGTTCTTGTGTGGGGCTTGGCTGCTTGCTTAGGTTAAACTATGACAATCTGCCTGACTTGTCTGTTGGAATCAGAAATACTGCTTGCTTTGCATTCCATTTCTTCAGTACAATGGGCACAATTATGATTTGGTATGAAATTTCTGATAATTGTGCAAACTTAAGGTTCCGTATGGAATCCAAATGAAGTACCTTTGTGAAATGAAGGTGCTAAATCCTATTTGGTACTGCCCTGCACGTCATTCTATTCATATGCCATTAAAAACAATGCTATTTTGCTTTTTTTTGCAGTTCAATTGAGACAGTGAACTTGTATCAATCTCTTGAATTTTTATGATTAAGACATGGAGTTCCAAAGTACAGGACTCACTCCAAGCGAAGAAAACTCCTTTAGCAGAAGCAGATATGTAAGGAAGAGTATAAACATAGGGTTGTCAGAAATATGCATTGTTTTTCTGCATGGCATGCAGGAATTCCGAACATGAGAGCTGGCCAGCTGTGCAGAATTTGCTTGGGTAGTGAAACCTTTCAGTGCTACAGTAAGTTCTCAGTTGTAGCTGTACAATATAAGCACTTCTATTTCAGTGCAAAATTGAAGTCAAGTGTTGGGATGAACTGTTTGTAGTGGAGCTTTAAGCTGACCTTTTAGGTTGGAACAGAGAAATGGGAGGATTTACAGGATTAGGCAGAACCTCCTCAGCACACTAGCTCGTGTCTGATTTCATGCTGTAATTCTCTGTCTTGACTTGCAAAGCAGGATGTAACCAAAAGTATGTGTTCTATCACCATCTGTTGAAACCAGGTGGTACAGTGATCTTTATCTTTTCCACAAACCATCCTTCCTCCAAGGAAATGTCTTCTGTTAATGGACCACTAAGTCACTGCATGACTGATAAAATTACATCATCCCATTGTGAGATGCTCCACCCAGAGGGAAGAGCCAAGCATTTCCTGCCCAGATGAAATCTGAGATTTGGAACATAAGGGCAGCTTTTTCCACTGGATTCCAGAGGAAAACCAGACCCTTCTACATCATCTCTGGGCCTTCAGAGGAAAACTGCATCCTTCTACAGGACCAGTGCTTCAACTGAATCACATCTGTCACTCCAGGAGGACTGCAGCCACCATTTAATCAGACTGCTACCAACACCCTGGCTGACAGGGTGTCAGGTTGCATTCTGACTCTGTCAGTGTTTTCAGTTTGTTCTTTGTAATACTGTATTTCTATTTTAATTTTTCTAGTAAAGAACTGTTATTCCTATTCCTATATCTTTGTCTGAGAGCTCTAAATTTCAAAATTATAATAATTTAGAGGCAGGAAGGTTACATTTTCCTTTTCAAGAGAGGCTCCGGCCCTTCTTAGCAAACACCTGTCTTTCAAACCAAAACATTCTCCATTATGTATAATTCATATAATGTCTGAAAGCATCAGTTGTCTGAGTTCATCATATAATAGTTCAACAACTTTATTACTTCCTGTTACAGCATATATAGAACACTTATTTCCAATAGATCATGAGATATAGATGGAAAACACAGAGTGAACGAATAATATTGATTTCATATCTGGATGAGGACTCAGAGAGGATCCCTGTGGCCAGTCTTCCACCCTATCAAGGTTATTAATGTTTAAATAGAGTCTTGAGTGCAAGTGTCATTTCTTTTGTGTATTTGGTAGGAAGGATGACGTCCAGTTTTTAGCCTGAAGAATATGAAAACACTGACTAGATTTCATTTAAAGGTGATACTGAGCTTGCAACAGGAAAACCCTTCTCCTTTAAATGTTTACCTGAAAGGAGACAATCACTCTGGTTCATTCTTTAGGCTTGACCAAGCTTATTTTCAAAGCCAATGCAACAAATTAATATTTCCATTACTAATAATCCCTGTGTTCAAGCACCTGAACAATATCATTTTCATGTTACTGAGCAACCAATTGCTCAGCTTCTCTGACTACAAGTCCCCCTCGAGATGCTGTTAACAAACATCATTTGCAGGCATTTAATGTTTTGGTGTAGATATCTGCCTGAGCTCTGCAAAAAGAATCCTGGCCTCTTGCGAAGTATTGACTTCTATAGTTCTGTTAACTATTTGTAAAAGTCCTGTCTTTTTTCTTGACTTAAGCAAGGTATCAAAGCCTCAAAATAGCCCAGAGTAGGATGCCTCCTATTTTTTTCATAAATTAGCTTTATGATGGTGTATAAATTGCTGTCTTGCTTTTATTTGGAATGTTAAAATGTAATGGACCTATAGTTGGAGAAGTTTATCTCATTAATTTTTTTTTTTTAAACTAAAGGTAGAATCAAGCTTAGTAAATGTGTTGAGTAGAAATTTTTATATTCCTGGAGTATTTCAAAGGTCATTCTACTCAAAACACAAGTTGTATAAAAGCACTAGGTGTAGATGTTTTCCTTAACTTTAATTTTCTTTGTTCTATATCTTTGCTGGATTTATCTGCTTTTATCATGCTACTGGCTGCTGCATAAAGAATCTTTGATTTGATACATTTTGGCTATTTTTGTGTTACTACATAATTTAATCATAAAGTTATTTGGTTTAATCATAAAATATCATCCAGTTGCAACCCCTTGCCATGATAAGGGATACTTCCCATTATTCCAGGTTGCTCAAAGCCTTATCCAGCCTGACCTTGAAAAATAGAAGGACAATTATTTTGAGAAAGACTAAATGGTAGCAAGATGATCAGAAGAAGTTGCATTCCACAACTTCTTTATTCAGAACTTTAATTTTAGTATTACCTTCAGTGCTTAAAACCAATGAAACTTTACTTAGCAAGTGGTGCTTACAGAATCTGTAACTAATTTTTAAGCTGATGGGGTTTTGGCTATTTACTTTGAGAACTACAGGTTTGTTTCATCCATTAGGTTTTGCCTGAAATAAAAAGATACTGTAAAGAAGATGTTGAATTAGGAGCTTGTAACATGTATTGTCTTACTGCGTTCCTTTAAACTCTTGATGTGCAGCGGAATTCGTATTTGAATTTAGAAGAAAACAAGAATCACTTGTTTTGTAACCTTGTCCTTACACATAAGGAGGTAATGAAGCAATAAAGTTCCAATTGAAATAAATTGAAAAGCACAAGTATTTGCAATGTTGAGGGGCAGCCAGACTGTCGAAAGGAAACATGGTTTCAGTAAAGACAGGCTTAATTTGGAATGTCTCTGGGTTTTTTTGTTGTTGGTTTCCCCCCCCTCCCCCCCCTCTTTCTCTCCCCGTGTTCCCCTTTGTTTTATTTGTATTTATTTTGTATTTATTTGTTTCTTTTTGGTGCTAGGAAAAAGGATAAAGCTGAACAGAATAGACTGGAGAAAAATTGTAAAGCTGAAGCTGAGAAGATGTGTCTTCCAAAAGTGACCTGGTTTTAGTAGATCTTGTCAAAATGCTTGGCTTATGCCGATGATCAGAGCGTGTGGTCTTCTGTGTGGTCTCAAACTGGTGAGTTGGATATGTTCTTAGGGAGGACTACATTGCTACTACCCTAAGCAGCATGTCCATACATGGGCTTCACTGAAGAATTTCTTCAAGCTGCTAGAAATCTGCATGACATGGTTTTTTAGGTCATAGTGGCTAGTGGTTTGACCAAGTTTCTCAAAGACTTTGATTGCATCTTAAGAGCACTTTGGATAAATGTTATACTGTGTCATGGTGCAGTCCTTTGGAAGGAGTATAACTTGGTGTGATTAATGAATGTGACGAAGTTGACATATAGAGGAGGCACTTTGGACAAAATGAGGGATTGTTGGGATTCTTAATCACTGAGAACATAATGAACAAAGCTTAGTAAAAAAGAAGTTAAGGAATTGCTTTTTCAAGGCCGTGAACTATTTTGTGTGCCTTTATTCTAGGTTATGCAGTCCTGGCCCAACTTCCAGAAAAAAAGTATTGGTCAAGTCAGTCACTGAGAACTGGCTACATAAACAGCAACTTTCACCCCAAGAGGAAGGGAGAGAAACTGATATCCTACAGGTAGCTTACTCTGGACTATGTGTATAATAATTGTTATAAAGAGTAGTAATAGTAGTAATAACAGTAATTCTTGAAAGCATTTCAAGAAAGACATTTTTATTTTAAAAAGACTGCCTGATCCTCAATGATCACTGCTTCAAGCTACCCTTTTGCTTTGGATGTAGGACTAGAGTTTGTTCACTGTTTTTTGCTCCTACATGAAGAATTGCACAGTCCTGTAGCTGCTGGGGCTAGGGTGGTTCTAGTTCCTGGCTGCTACGGGAGACTGGATAGCTCCGAGAGCTCCCAAGGCAGAATGCCAGCTACAAGCTAGCAAGAGACAGAGATCCGAGACTTGCCGCAGAGGTTCCAAAGGCAGTTTATTTCTCCAAAGGGTTTCCACTAGCAAATCCGGTTACATAGCATAGAAAGGGGTCTTTATAGGTTTTAAAGGGATTGAAATTCTAACCAGTAAAATTATGAGTTGAGAAACTATCCAATTACTTTAAGATTCTAGGTAAGAAAAAGACCAGTACAGATGTGTTTTCTGAATTGTTTCAAATCAAGTAGACCCTCTTAGCACACGGTTGCTGTCATTGCAGCACATTTGCTGTCAGTGAGGTGAGGTTCAGGACTTCTGTTCTCTATTGCCTCACATTGTTCTTTCCCCTCCTTCCCCCACCTTTTTTCATCCCCTTATTACCAATGTGCTTCACATAATGCCTTTGTGATAAAAGTAATATTCCACCCTGTGACTAAAGGGACTTAAATGCTGTCTATGCAAAACAGGCAACTATGATGGAGGACTATCTGTTCTGTGCTCCCTTATTTAAATTCCACAAATAAGTAACAACAGTGAAGAACCTTTTGATGTTGCTACCACCTCTGTAAATACCTACAGTTCCTCATGAAACTTTCTTCTGTAAATTTGTGACAGGAAATTACAGAAAATACACATGAAAATTTTACTGTAAATTTCATAAATCAGGGCAATTTCCTCTGATAAAGTGGTCAAAATGTCAGAAGATATTCTCTGACACTGTTTCAGATCACAGTGATCTTCTTTTGTTAGGTCAGATTACATTTGTTAAGAACCAGAAATGAAGGAAGCATACAATTTTGAAATAGAATTGAGGATGAACAGTACAGCCACATTTCTGGTCTGATAGCCTTTCATACTTTCTTATGTAAGGTGACTGTGTGACTCTGGGCTGCCCTTCTCTGTGTCCATCTGAACTGATAGCAGAGGATTATGTGACCAGAGAGACAATTTCAAGGTAAAAAGCAAAGGAGCCAAAACCTCTTCCTGGCTCAGTTTATTCAGTTATCTCTATCTGTTGTTTCTGAAGAGTCAGTGGCAGAGATCCATTGCAGGGAATCTTTCTGGATGTTACTTGCACCCTTGGATGCAGACCCCGTAAATGAGTTTCACTGACTCCTATGCGATTTCCTAAATCACAGCTGTGAGAACAACATGGGTAGCAGTGAGTGACCAGCAAGGTCCATGTAGGAGACACACTCTTCCATGTAGGAAGGTCACGTTCTGTGCTGTGGGCTGTCACCGTGGAGCATGCTGACCTGCACAGCTGGCATGGCAGAGTTCAGGCAGGTTTCATCTATAGCAGATATCACTGCCAGGTGAGATGCCATTCAAGTGCTACTGCAGCAACTTTAGGGATGTTGTCCTTGTCTTTGGTCTACACTTCCAGTATCCTGGAGCTCATTTACGAAGGCTTTGCTTCATGAGTGGTTGGGTTCAGTCTCATCACTCGATGAAACTTCTCTATCCATTTACTAGGATGTGTGTTTGATTTTGGAAGGATTTAGAGGAAGATAAAGTAAACTTTCCCTGAGGTAGCGATTTCCTACTTCCTCGGGATTACTGAAGTCTAAACACACAATTTGTACAAGCTATAATACCACCTCTCAGAGTTATTCAGTGACTGAGAAAGATTGTAAGACTGAGGGGCAACACAGCAATCACATGCAATTAGAGAAAAACATCCGTAAATTATTCTTTTTCATTGAAGTAAAAATAAAATGGAGGATGAACATGTGAAGAAATGAAAAGCTGATTTGAGGTAATGGCTAATGCAAAATACAGATGAGAATGCTAAATACAATATTTTTCTAAAGCCTTTCTAAGGTAAGCAACATTAAAATGGTGGAAAAATTTAGCCTGTATTTCATGATAAAGCTGTATTTTGTGATAGCATAAACATGAGTCCCTGTTTGGAGTTGGTTTTTCCTCTTTGCCTGTGAATTTTTTTTCACATTGGCATGCTAAGAAGCACTGATGGCTAGATCCTTGAGACAGGGGGAGGGGGAGTTTCTCTCAGAGGGAGAGGGGAACCGGAAGATTAGAACCAGGTAAAAGGAGAGTGGGGGCAGTTGCTGTCTCTTGCTCGCTCTTGTCTTCGGAGGAGGAAGGTTGCTACTACCACAGACATCCTAACACCAGGAGCCACCTCTTCTTCCAGTGTTTGACCCCTCATCCCTGACCTGCTAGGACACCCGCCCACTTCAGCTTGCTGTTTCCAAGCATCCTGTTGGAGCACCGGGACCAACACTGCCTCAGGGTTCGTGAGCAAAGCCTGTCTCTTCCATCCCATTCCATCTCAAACACAGCTGCCATCTCCCCAGCACCCCTGCCCTACAGGAGCCTGCCAGTGCTCACTGCCAGCTGTGACAATAACTGCACCAAAGAGGAAAGTGTTACTGGGTTTCTGTTCTGTTTGTTGTTAATTCCGTAATTGTTGTTGTTTTGTTTACCTTGTTATATATATGAGTAAAGAACTGTTATTCCAATCTCCATATCTTTGCCTAAAAGCCTCTTAATTTCAGAATTATATTAATTCAGAGGGAGAAGACTTACTTTCTCCATTTCAAGGGAGAGCCCTTCTTTCCTTAGCAGACACCTGTCTTTCAAACCGGGACAGATTTTGCTGCCTAATGTGGCGCCTGAGAGCATCAGGAGAAAAGCATGAAAAAGGAGTAACAGTTCTTGAGTGCCCTAATCTTTTGTGTTAGGTAGCACCATGTGGTCTAGCTTACCCTGGTTTGGGTGGCATGTGGTCACAGCTATATGTCTCCTATTTGCAGCCCGTTATCTAAACATGGGTCCTGTCACTAAGGCTATTGTGGGTGTTACCCAGTTTACTTTGTGGGTTGAATTTTGTGAGGAATTAGTGGATTTTTAACTTCCTCTGGAAGGTGGATACATGGATTCAGAGCTATCGCACACTTAACCATATGTTTTTGGGTTTACTTCAATAATGTTACCTACTGTGAGGAAGTGACAGCAGGGGAAATTTTCTCCCAACCCTTCACTCAGTTTTCAAAGGGTTCAAATCTTCTCTAAATGCTAATGATATCTTACAATGGCTGGTGTTGCTGATTTGCCTGTTCTATTTAGCATTCAGATATAAGGGGAGATTGACTTGGATAACCACCCTGATACCTACCCCAGAAAATAAGGATGCTGCCCCACAGCCTGACCCTGCCCCACAACCCACCTCAGAAATGAGCCACCCAGATTGGGTGGGGGTTCTAGTGAAGGAGATATTTGAGATGGGCCAGATTGAGATGGGCTGAAGAAGTACATCTCCCCAGCTAGTGAGAAATTTTCCCCCTGCCCTAAAGAAGGAGAGGTCTGATTGTGCTGCAGTGGAACCCACAGACGTTACAAGCGTCCAGGTTCCAGCTGAACCACAAGGGCAGCCACAGCCAGCAGCAGTTGCCTCTGTAGAAACCAAGAAGTCTAAGGCAAAGTCAAAACACCTAATTAATAAGGATAAGAAAGACCTCACAATCAGCAGGGGAGCCAGAGGTTGAAATCATCACTGAGTCCCTGTCATATGAAAGTCTCTGTTATCTGCAAAAAGACATTGTGTGAAGGGGGCGTGAGGCTTATACTACCTGGCTACTTCGGATCTGGGACCTTATGGGTACAGATGTGCAACTGGATGGTACTGAGACAAGGAATTTGGGACCCTTGTCCCAGGACTCAGGTATGAATCAGGTATTTATAAGGGATCCAGGGCCCCTATCCCTCTGGGAGCAGCTTTTAATGAGTGTAAGAGAGAGGTTTGTCCACAGAGAGAGAATGCAGAGTACAATCATAGAATACACTGGAAGACCCTTGAGGAGGGGATCCAGCAGTTGAGAGAAGTGGCAGTGTTAGAGGTACTCTTTGGGAGGGATGGACAGGATGACAATGACCCTGACAAGGTCAGGTGCACTGTGGAATCTGGCAAACCTAGAGCCATCTCAATACACCACTTTCATTGCAACAGTTAATGCTGATAACAACTGAGAGACAGTGAGTTCTGTCACCAACAAGCTTAGGAATTATGAGAGTATGATCAATGGCCTGGTGCAGGCTCATATCTCTGCTGTAATTAATAGCCTCCAAAAGGAGATGAGGGAGGAGGTGAGGAGGAACAATTCCATATGGCATCTGTGCAAGTCACAGGCCCCAAAGTCAGAGCCCAATGTCCACCAGCTAGGGAGAGAGGGTACACCCCACAAGCTGACACCACTGGTGGTTCTTCCTGCGAGACCATGGGGAAGACATGAGAAGGTGGAATGGGAAACCCACTTCTGTCCTGGCAGCATGGGTATGTCAACTCAGGGAGGGAAACACTAATTGAGAGAGTTCCACCAAAGTGAGGGTAGCCTCAACCTCCCATGACCAAGCTATCAGGTATTACAGAAGGGAGGATGATCTGTCAGACCCACTTGAAGGAACCTCTAGTATGTATGCACAGGAAGGAAATGATCAGGGCTAGAGAGACCCTGCTTCTAGCCAGGGAGAGGCACAGGAAAACCAGGTCTTTTGGACGGTGTGGATCCAATGGCCTTGCACATCAGAGCCACAGAAACATGAGGCATTAGTGGATACTGGTTTGCAGTGTACCTAATACCATCAGGACATGTGGGGACATAACCTGTTTCCATTGCTGGGGTGACAGGGGATTGCACGAATTGACTCTGCTGGAGGCTGAGGTGAGCCTGACGGGGAAGGAGTGGCAGTCCCATTGTGACTAACCCAGAGGCTCCATGTATTTTGGGCATAGACGTCCTCCAGAACAGCTATTACAAAGACCCAAAAGG
This sequence comes from Erithacus rubecula, assembly GCF_903797595.1. Classification (NCBI taxonomy): domain Eukaryota; kingdom Metazoa; phylum Chordata; class Aves; order Passeriformes; family Muscicapidae; genus Erithacus; species Erithacus rubecula. Next base: position 45,294,523 of record NC_136689.1, on the reverse strand, counting down.
ACTCGGGTGGGTTTTTGGAATAGCTGCTATAGAAGTAGAGGACATTAAGCAGTTGAACATCCTGCTTGGACTATCAGAAAACCCATCTGCAGTGGGACTCCTGAAGATGGAAGAGCAACAAGTGCCAATTGCCACCTTGACAGTGCACCACCGGCCATACCAGACCAATTGAGATGCCGTGATCCCCATCCACAAGATGATCCGTGACCTGGAGAGCCAAGGGGTGGTCAGCAAAATCCACTCACCCTTCATTTAGCCTGTGCACAAGTCTGACAAAAAATGAAGAATTGACTGTGGTCTGTCATGCATTGAATGAAGTGACTCCATCGCTGAGCACTGCCATGCCGGACATGCTGAAACTCCAGTATGAGCTGGAGTCCAAGGCTGCAAGATGGTATGCTACCATTGACATTGTAAATGCATTTTTCTCCATTCCTCTGGCAGCAGTGTGCAGATCTCAGTTTGCTGAGGAACTGACTGCACCGGGGATGGAAACACAGCCCCACCATCTGCCATGGACTGATCCAGGCTGCACTGGAAAAGGGTGAAGCTCCAGAACATCTGCAATACATTGATGACATCATTTTGTGGGGGGACACAGCAATGGAAGTGTTTGAGAAAGGAGAGAAGATCATACAGATTCTGCTGGGATTGTGAGCCCTGTCCACCTGGTCACCTGCAAGAAGAACAATTTCCACTGGAGCCCCAAACAACAGCAAACCTTTGCCCAGATCAAACAGGAGATCCCTCATGCAGTAGCCCTTGGGCCAATCAGGACAGGACTAGAGGTAAAGAATGTGCTTTACTCTGCAGCTGGGTACCATGGTCTGTACTGGAGCCTTTGGCAGAAGGTGCCTGGTGAGACCCGAGGCTGACCCCTGGGATTCTGGAGCAGAAGTTACAAAGGGTCTGAAGCCAATTACACTCCCACAGAGAAGGAAATCTTGGCTGCCTATGAGGGAGTTCAAGCTGCCTCAGAGGTGATTGGCACAGAAGCACAGCTTCTCCTGGCACCCTGACTGCCAGTGCTGGGGTGAATGTTCAAAGGAAAGGTTCCCTCTACTCACCATGCCACTGACGCCACATGGAGCAAGTGGATTGCCCTCATCATGCAGCGTGCCCATATTGGAAATTTGAATTTCCCTGGGATTTTGGAAATAATTACAAACTGGCCAGAAGGTGAAAACTTTGGTTTCACTAATGAAGAGGAGATGGATGATGAAGAGTAGCAGGAGCAAGTGACTTGTGCTGAAGAAGACCCACCATACAACCAACTTCCAGCAGATGAAACATGCTATGCTCTTTTCTGTTTCGAAGCATCCTGTTGAAGCACCAGGACCGACACTGCCCCAGACTTCATGAGCAAAGCCTCTCTCCTCCATCCTTTCCCATCTCAGACACAGCTGCCATCACCCCAGTGTCCCCTGCAGCCACAGGGGAATCATCATGCCATAATTATTAATTGTTAATTCCATAGTAGTTGTTGTTTTGTTTGCCTTGTTATATATACTAGTAAAGAACTGTTATTCCTATCTCCCCATCTTTGCCTGAAATCTTCTTAATTTCAAAATTATATTAATTCAGAGGGATTTCAAAGGAGGGCTCTTTTTTCCCTAGCAGAAACCTGTCTTTCAAACTAGAGAATCCCACTGATGAATTCATTGTCCCCAAGCCAGCTCACAAAACAGCATGAAATTTCATGCAGTCAGGGCCATAAACCAGATCAGATGAAACTTGTCTGGGAAAACAAATTTATTTTTTATATCAGCTGAGTTTGTTGTCTCATTCGTCACACAGCTATAGGAACTTTAAATTACCAAGGAGAAAAGGCATGGAGAAATACACAGTCAACCATCTTTTTTCACTGGCTGGGTCAAACAAGACTGATAGAAGTCTGGGATGCTGGACCTTCAGAACAGCCCTGCTCTGTCAGGCCCTACCAAAAAACTTCTGAGCTCTTAACCTAAGTTCAATAAAATTTGATGGGGATATAGAACTCTAATAGGATATTTAATACAGGTTTTGGTGAAACTGGTACACAGGAGGAAGGCAAGAGATGTCAGTGTTTCTTTCTGAACTGCAAAAGCAGCAGAACCCAGCTGCCTGAATACCTCTTCCCCAAAACACTATTGTATGTGTACAGGTGTAGTGAGGACATAGTAAAAGGGGGTTATTATCAAAAGGAGAGAAGGCTAAGGAGAGCAGGCTTTACTGTTCATAGGGCAATTTTATTTTTTTTTCCTTTACAAAGTGCTTACATTTCAGAGCTTTTTCCCACATAAGAAGCACATAAGAAGCAGAGAGATACCTTTCATTGGAATGATGAAGATGCCTACAAGGTATCTAAAAGGCAGGTTGCATCAGCCTGATTTTAGGATTTTATTTCCATCCTCATACTCCAGACAGAAAAGCCCCTCTCCTGCCTCATATCTGCAGGTGGTGCTCACCAAGTGTATGCACATCCCTGCCCCTTTTGTGGCACCCCCACAGCTCAAGGGCTTGTAGGTAATGGCTCCAGCTGCCACCCTTATGGAGCACTCCAGCCCTTTCCAAGCAGCACAGGTGGGACCAGCATCTGCTGCAGGGAGGGCTCAGAAAAGGAGGTTTTCTGAATGTTGTTTGAAGAGCTGTGGATACTCCAGCAAATCACCTTGTGGCCTGCAGGGACTACAGTCCTGCTTCCAGGGACCCAAAATAAAGCCATAGGGGACTGCATGTAGGTCCAACCCAAGGTCCTGTAGGCTTGCACAGGCTTGGAAGGCAAGCTATGGAGCTGAGGTATTTCTGTGAGTCTTGTGAGGTGCACAGGTTCAAGGGGACTGGCTTGGAGACAGCAAGGATGTGGAATGTGTGGTGGTGTCTGCATTTGACCTGCATACTCCCACAACTCTGGAGGAGACAGTGATGTGTGCTTCTCTAATATAATGGGTTATTCCCTAAGGTGTGGTTAAGTCATATTAATCCCCTTTATTATCTGCTGATAGTTTAACTAAGTCAACCAAATTTAAGGGTGAACAAGGCTTCCTAGTTTGGGCCCCTTCACCAATGCAAGTGGAATCTGATGCAAAGGGCTGAACACTTGCAGCTGTCCAAGAAGCCACTAGGAAATTTGTCTGGAAGGTATCAGTTTAGACCAGCTGATGGCAAGGCTCATCTTCAGTGTCCATACAGAGGGAAGGATGGGCTTCCTCACAGGGGTGTTGAGGACATAATTTCATTTATGTGTCTAATGCAAACTAGTGGTGTGATAATGGGTATGAAATAGGAATCTGAGGCAGCCCATCTGAAAAGCCTGGAGTAAAGAAGGCGTGTGACCCCATAGTGAACATTTGGGATAAGGTAAACTAATGAAATAGAATTGGTCAAGGTAGCCTATTTCATGTGCTGCATAAATCAAATATATTTTGTGATAGTAATTCTGTTCTCTAACATATGTCCCCATGTAGAAAGAATGAATAAATTAACTGTCACACCCAACCTTAATTTTGGCTTATGCTAGTTTTGGAGGGATTAACTTTGACACATCTGGGGGTTTTCTAGAGTCTAGGCATGCACACATGTACTGTGTGGTCCAAGGGCATGCAAATAGTGGATTTCTGTTAGGCACGAGGCTGGATCAGACTCATCCATGGTACCCCTACAGTGCTTTGTCATCAGAGCACATTTTACCAGACAATTGTTTTGGAAAGCTTTGACATCTCAAAAGACTGCCTGCTTTCTCAGTACAAAGCCAATGTCAGCAGCTCCACAAACTGCTGTTGCTGCCAGAGAGCAGAGTCTGCTGGCTCTCCAGCTCCATCCTCTCCTTTGCTTAGCTGAGGCATTCCTGCAGCTTTATGGGGACCAGGACATAGGAAACAGGTCAAGGTAATACTTGATTTTGCTGAAATTAAAGCTAATTTAAAGTGCTTGTGCAAATTATGTATAGACATGTGCAGCCAAAAGCTGAGAGATTAAAGAAATATGCACACTGGAAAACCTCTAGCAAGTCCTCTGTGACACTTGCTGTATGTTGCAAAGTCACATCCTAAAGCCTGAAACTGTGAAAAGTGGGGACTGGTTTTATGTCAAAGTTGAGTATCTGTGAAGATAAGCATTGTGAGGTTGTGAATATGTAGAGACCTGACCACAGCTGAATACCTCACCAGCTTTACTGTTTCAAGGAGAGAAACTCTATATTAAAGCTGCAGATAGTTTTTTCCCATAATTTATAACATATTGAATGTTTCATTACAATTGTTCAAGCTTATATTCAGATTGTTTTGATTAAGAGGGGACAGAGAGGTGCATGATAAATAAGGTGCATAGCAATCACCAGCCTGAGTGTGCGTGCACAGATGGAGAGAGCCTTAATTGTAGGGTGGAGCTGTATCTGAGATACCGTGTCTAAGGTAAATGTTTTGTTCTTTTTTATTAGCATACCCCCAACTCTTCCTCAGATATAAAGAAAAGGAAATAACTGTGATATGTAAAGGAAAGCTTCAGACTGCAGAAATGGCTGAAAAGGGGGAGAACAACATTATGCCATCTCATGTGTTGTCAACAGCTAACACTGACATAGGTATGAAAATCCAGAACAAAATGTAGAGGGATTGAACTCTGCCGAATATGAGAGGAGAAAATTTCCAGTCTTCAGCTCAAATAGCCAGAGATTTGGAGAGAAGTCAGGAGATAATTACCAGGAAGTATGGAAATCATGTCTTTTGGTTATGGTATATGGTTGTGTTGAACAAAGCAAGCAGGCTTTGTAGTGCTGAAGGTAGGTGCCACCTGTATCTCCCAGAAGGACAGGTACTGGATACAGACTGCCCCCCCTGACACTGGTCAGCTGTGTCTATCCTGTGGCAAAAGTGTTTTAGAATCACAGAAATATTTTTGCGTTGTAAAAGAGCTTTAATATCATTGTGCCCAACCACTAATCTAACACTGCCAAGTCCACCTCTAAAGCATGCCTTTAAGCACCACATCTATGCCTTTTCTAAATATTTCTGGGGATGGTGACCCAACCATTTCCTTGGGCAATCTGTTCCATCACTTGACAACCCTTTTGGTGGAGAAATTTTTCTTAGCCTCCAAGGTAAACCTTCTTAGTGCAGAACTGTAAGCTTTTAGTAGTTGTCCCAGACACTGAAATGCTGAAAAAATAACGACTGATGTGTTGAACATGACCCAGTACCCAGCAGCAGCCCTACAGAGTAGTACATATATGGTGCCCTCCTATAATGCAAAGACCTGAAGGAATTTCTGGAATCTTGCACATCCAGGATACCAGGCCCCTAGAAGACCTGAATTACCATTGTCTGGTTGCAAGACTCTTTATTTGCTAACTGAGATCTGTTTGTTTCCTGGCAGCGCAGTGTAATGTCTGCTAATTGACTGGGAATGCAGATCAGCTGGGAACCAGGAATTTGGAAACACTGAACTGAGGGAATGTGCATCATCAACTTCAATCCAAGGGTACTTAATCATGGTCCAAAGTGGCTGGCGTTTGCTTTCAGTTCAGTGTTTCATGTGGTCGTATCTGTATAAATTCACTATGTCAGAGCTCTAGAAAATTGCTTTTCTTGCCTTTTCATATTCTCTGTATGTTTTTGCTCAGGTAAGAACAGAAACATAGCTCATTTCAGTGTAAAATTTCTTATGTTTTATCCTTTGTAAGCTGTATAACCAGATGAGATGCTAATATGTAACCCAGAAGATAATTCTCACTTTAAATGGAAATGCAAAAATAATGGGATTTTGCCATTCTGGAAATAGTTGTTTTCCTTTGGATTTAGGTTGATTTAAACACTCTCTTTTTCCAAGTGCTGACTTACCTCTAGGAACAAGGAGTGAGCCTGAAACCTGCAGCACTGATGCTCTTTGACATGGTGTTGCTGCCTGTGTGCAAATAGGGACGGGACAGGTAAAGGGCTGGGAGTGGATCGACTCTGCAGGCAGGGATTTTAAGATTGTAGCTGGTATAAAAGCAGAGGCATGAAGCTTTCATCTCAATAGATCAAATGACAAAGGCAAAGTAGCTGCTGCAGCATTGGCCCTGAATGTTTAGGCAGACATGACTCTGGGTTGCAGCGATCTTGATATCCTGCCCAGTCAGATGAAAAACCACCTTGTGTGCATCTGCACAGCGGTATTTGTATCCCTAACACTGCTCTGCCAATGTGAGGGAGAGCTGAGATCTGAATTATTGCTCTGCCAGTGTGAGGGGGAGCAGAGAGATGCCCAGGTATCACTAAGGGGCCTTCACCTCCTGCAGCCCAGAGAATAGCTGGCGACTTTGCAGGAGTGTGGGGCTCTTGTCTGAATTGTGAGGGGGCTGGGAGGCACAGCCCTGGTTCCTGCTTTCAGACACATGTATTTCAAAGAAGGTAAAGGCAGCCTCAGAGCCTTGCAGCAAGCTCAGTGTGGCATAAATTCTTGAGGCAATGCAAGTAAAGAGGAATTCAAAGTATAGTTAAAGATTGTGAACTTTGCTTTCAATACTACAGTAAAATAGAGTTAAAAAGAGGCATATAAATAACAAATGTGTGTCTTGATGAACATGACGGCATTTTGAAAAGAGCAAAGGATTCCCTTGAATAATATTTAAACTTTAATGTTGCAAATTGCTTGAATGAATAAAATTGACATTTTTAGAAGGTCAAAATTGCTTCAGAAAGGTATCTAATCCTTAAAGTTCAGTGAAGCAATCTGCTTCTTAAGTCATGCTTCTGCTCATGTTGCTCTGGACTCACTTCCAGCTGAGGAATTTGAGCTGCAGTGGAACTGATCCTCTGTCTGTGGATTAAGGTGTATCAATCTGGACATTGGCCATTTCTGGATGCTTTTCATTAACACCGGTGACTGTGCAAGCTCAACAAATCTCTAGGTAAAATCCATCCCTGTCCCAAAGAAAGCTGAGAGGGAAATTCTGAGCATTCTGAGCAAATTGCAGTCTACATGGCAAAGCAAAAATAGCTACTGTAGCTGGCAGAGGAGGCTGATAGGATTTTCTGTAGATGTGTGGTTGGCACTATTTTCCTTCAACCCTGTATGGATCCTCTTAGTGAGCTGCCTGAAGTGCCCCTTCTCTTGCTTTTGTGCTTCTGTTTTCAGATTAGCAAGATTAGGGGTTTCCTCACTTTCTGGGAGATGTTTAGCCCTGGGTATAGAGTGTGCTGTAGATGGGGGGCTGGAAGGGTGCAGGAGAAGCAGGGGTTCCCCCAGTGCAGCCAACTCAGGGTCCAGTACCAGGAACCAATGGACTGAACTTGCATTTTTGTGCTCAGCCTGTCTCCATTCAAACACACCCCCAAATGTGTTTTTGGCATCAGTGGTGTCAGTTAATTTCGTGTCATTTTATCAAAGGAGTATCCCTGCTTTTAATGCAGCCAGCAAGGAGCAATATATGGGAGGACATTGTCTGGCTCCCATTGAAAAAATGAAGCCAGCAAGGAGCAATGTTGTCCTCTTGGAAATGTCCTCTTCCTCCTCTCCCTCGTTGCCTGGCAGATAAGGAGAGGAGGTGAGCAGGGGATAAACCACATTGCCATCATTTGTACTGGGTTAAACAAGTGTTGAGTGAGTTTTGACCTGCCAAAATCAGAGTTTCCCATCTGGGAGGGGAATGTGGCACAGATACAAATCTTCTGGGGTCTGACCTCCCCATGACAAATTCTCTTTCTTGGCCTGTCTTGTTAGTCTTTTACATAATAACTGTGCCTCACCTGGAAACAGCATGTGCTGCTGTGACCCTTTACTTGTTTTCTTTCTATCAATTTTGTGCAATTCCAAGGCATAGTTACAATGTGGTCTGAGTAATTATGTTGCTGCTCTACATGCTTCTTATGTAATTATAGTTACAGAGGCAATATCAGTTTACTTGTCTCTAAAGATGCACCATGGCAAGGCTGTTCTATCACTGTTGTATTTTTGGTAGCTCGTTTGGTCTCCTCAGACTAGGACTGACTTGTAAAAAAAAGGATTTTTCTGTGCTATCACCAAAGGGTAACATGCACATATTCTTGGAGAGTCCCACGGGTGTAGGGGTGGATGGTACAAGCTACAGCAATATGTGTGGTAAGCACTAGATCAAGGAACAGAATGATTAGAAAGGCTTGGCCTGATCTCATCAGCAAATTAGATTAAATAGACTTTGCAGGCTGATTGAAGCTCTAGTTGTCAGAGTGTCAGTGAACCCTTGTTCGTGAGCTGATTGGAAAATTGCAATTTTCCTTCTGATAACTTTGAATTCCCTTCATCCTGCTGTTGTTTTACTCTGGTGTTTCAGAACTTGCTCATTGTGATTGATATTTCCAATTAAAACAAAGTCACGTTCAGCAGCAAAAGAAATATTGTTTGGAAATTTGCTGTAGGAACAGTTGTGAGAATTGAGTTTTTCTGGTAAATGTGTAAATAACTGAAACTTGGAGCCTGACCATCTGCCTTCATCTTTTTCAGGCCAGCTTACTTGCTTTGGATGGATGCGGACATGTTGGGAAGACAACCTCATCTATCCTGCTGCTCTGTACTGGCTGACTAAGAAGTCAGCTCCAGGTCACTATGTAACCTGGTAGTATGGAGACTTTAAAATGGCATTCCCTAGTTAAGGAAACACTAATGGCTCCTCTCAGCTGTCCTCTCAGAACAGCTAACCCTGTTCTGTTCTCTGGTCAGCCCCATGCTCCCTCTCCCTGTCCCTCAGTCTTTTGGTCACTCCCACCCTGTGTCCCTGTTGGCCCTCATGCCCTAAGCCCACCCCTTGTGACACCCCCATGTCCTCTGGTAAATGGTCTCTGACACTTCTTCCCCCGCCCCACTCACCCCATGTACTTAACCTGGACCATCACAGGTTTTTTGCCTCTTGCCTCTGACACTGGACTGTCCATGTGCATGGCTGAAATAAACATCTCTGTGAAACCCCTGCAAAGGCGCTTCCTGCTTCTTTACCTGCATCCATCCCAATGGCCACCCCAGACAGCAATATGGTAGATCTGACTCCTTTCTTGCAATGGTGATGACCTGCTGTTGTTGGACTACTGAAGGTGCATTATGGCAATTACACAAGTCTTTGGACCAAACCTCCCCATCCTCAGTGTGGGTTTGTCAGCAGTGAATTCACTCTTCAGGAATTGTGGTAGGAAGTTATGGTTAGATCAGAGCAATACACCCACCAGCTGGTGTCTTAAGCACTGGTCTGGTCACAAGATGCATTCTGTGCAAAGAGGGAGGCTCACTTTGGGGAAGTCTGAAGTGGCACTGGGGCCTGACTCTGCCTTTGTCTTGCAGTGTTAGAGAAATTTTGTCACCAGGCTCTCATGTCCACTAGATACCTTTTTCTTTGCACAGAACAATCACAGTCTCTGGTAGCTTGAGCCAGATGCCTCTAAAGAGGGACCCCAAACAAAGAAATCCCTGGCCAATTACACCCTAACAATTTGAACTGCTCATCCTTCATGTGACAGTATGGACAAACAGACAAATTACAGTCTATAGTGTTATCCCTCTTTGTTGATTCACTGTTTTGTTACCAGCAGTTGCAATGTTGTTATCTTCATACTTCTTTAGGTCAGATTTGGTGAAGGTTTCATCTAATTCTGCATTCAATACTGTAATGTGTCTGTTATAGTTCATATACCATGACCTGCGGACTCTCCACTCTACCTTTTAATTTTTAAGTAATATTTAAGCTTCTAGCTTTGTCTGTCCTAACCCTTACTAATGTTCAGACTGCTAGCTTCAGATTTCACTTCAATCCACCTTTGACTTCCACAACGTAACCAGAGTTGAGGTAAAGTGCAACTTGCAACCCAACAAATCTAGATATTTATATCTACTTTCAAATAATATAAAAATGTCAACATGCAGGCTAGCCAGAGTCAGGTCTTACCTGCAGCACCCATATATTTGTTCATTTGGTGTTTCTACAAGGTTAAGACTTTGGCAGGACCACGCTGTGTGGGAGAGAGGCAGGAATTCATGTAGTGTGAAGCGTTTGCAACTGGTGCCTCCAGTTTTCTGTTTGTTAAAGGTGTCTCATCAGGCTTGACAGTGTGCGGGCAATTTTGCATGTGGATACGTGCACGCTTTCAGTTATCCTGGTGCAGATTTGAGCTGTCAGGGCCACTGTGCTTTGACTTCCCACTATTCTCCACAAGCACGTCCCCACCACCTCCCAGCATGCTAGTGGTTCTCAGAAACAATCTGGCTGAAAACAACCCTAACAAGAATAAAGTTTCCTTTTGGACAGCCTGATGGACATGACACCTTAGATTCAGACTGGTTTCAACACCTGTGAGAAAAGCCATTGGATTCAAACCCTGTGGACAGTTGCTGCCCAAAGGTCTAACAATCTGTGAGCCTAAATGCTGTTACAGGATGCCCATCCCTTTTTTCTCAGCACCCCTGTCTGTAAATGGATGGAGATGTAGGTGGAACTGTCTGCCCTGTTGTTATCTTCTATGGAAATAATGAAGAAGAAACCAAAGGAAAGCAAGGAATTGGGATTTATTCCATCAAAACCAAGGGTCCTGTTCATGCTTCTAAGATATTTGCAGCTTGCAGAGATTATGGCCCAAAGAATTTTTAGGTGAATAAGTTGCTAAGAGTTTGTTGCGGTGGAGGGTGGAAAAGAAATTAGATCAATTTTATCAGTCAGAGTTTAGGTGACATTTGAGAAATGCTAAACTAACCTTCAAAACGTCTCCAAATGTCTTGTTTAGGAAAAAAAAAGAAGGACATTCAGTCTGGGTAAAACAGACAATGAATGAGTGCACGCAAACATATTCCCTAAAGCATTCATAAATGCATTTCCTCAGCCTTTGGTATTACGTCTGATAATGAATTATTTTTATGTCTGTCTTATTGAACAAAAATTACCACCATCCAAGCTTGAAGGTGAAGAGAGAGCAATATATTTAAACTTAATCTGGATGGAGTTGAACACAGAGAGATTATTAAAAAAAAAAACCCTGAATATTCACAATATTGCTTCCCTGTTCCAATTTAAAAAAAAGAAAACAGGCTTAATTCTGTACTTTGTTGATACTACAACTTAGCTGTTAGTTTATGTGATTCTAATTTCAGACCTTAAAAAATCTGAGATGAAATTGAATGAATTATTTATATATGCTAACACTTGTAAAGATCATTAGGAGACTTGCCTGGTGCTTGTAGGCCCTGTGCTTGTACTCCCACACATGAGATGCTGACAGATATACATGTCCTTTCAAAGTTAGCCTATTTTTTGAGGGTAACTCAAGTGCACTGGAGCCCCCGTATTGTTTCTGGAGCCATGGACTAAATAGATTTTTTCTTGCTGCTCTAGGTGCCAGGGTTCTCTCAAGGAGAAGCCTGGCCCATTGCTGCTTGGCTAAAAGCATCCTGGCACTTAGACAAGGCCAGTTGTCAAGTTTTCTGACATCTCAATAGTCACAGTGGACCACGCTCCCCATGGAGGTCAGCTGATACACTGCCTTCAGAAAGGATTATTGCCCACTAATCCTCCATTCAAGGGAAGAAAACTCAGGTGTTCATCAAGCACCAATTAGCCAGTTTAGTCCTTTCCTCGCTACCTGCATTTCACCACTTTTCTGTGTTATTCTTTTATTTCCAGAGATAGCAATCATGATATTTTTAATCTGAAATCCACTCAGAACTACACTAACTGCAGGTGCTGCTCATTTCAGCCAAGCATTTAAGAGTTTGCAAAGATTTAAACTGATTAAATGTTAGAGAGTGTGATGAATTCCAGATACTGATATGCTAATTGCAATAATGCATTTGTAGTGATTGCTTGCAAGTGTAATTGCCTTGCTCATTGAATCCAGTTCTCTTTGTTCCTTGGTCAGAGGACAAGATAGATAGGAGTGTCACCAAATCTCTGAAAACTGGAATAAAGCCCCTTAACAACAATTTATTGTTAAGAAGGGTGTAATATATTCAGGTACCTGGTTTCACAGTCTGTTCTTGATCTCTTTTATATGTTATTCCTGTTCTCATAAGACAGCTGTCCCAACAGTGCACAGATAGTATCACAATGTTATCCAAATTCTGGCTTTCCCCCAGATAAACTAAACAATGTTTGTATGCTCCTTTTGATTTCAACAGCAGAATTTCCATTGACAACAATAGGAACAGAAAATCTCCTCCATAATCCTGTGAGTTTCTTCCTGCTAGCCAACCATGGTCTTGTTCATCCCTTCTGTTAGGATGCTCTGTTTACTCTGTGTCCTGCTGGGATGAGGTTAGGTTAGGAGTTTGCTTTATGCAGACTTCACACTGGTTTTCCTGTGGCCCTTCAACATGTCCTAGAAGATACTGGGGCACTTGGCTGATTTTTAATCTAAATTAATAATCATTACTTTGTTTCTGTCCCAAACCAAGGACACAAAAATAATGTTGGAAGTTGGACAACCATTTTACCTTTGTGTCTTCCATTATCCATTATGGCTAAGTATTGCTAGAAGGGATGAGGCAAAGCCATGCAGAATATAACTCTGTTTTTCAAATACCATAAACTGAAGAAGGCTTGCTGAACTGTGCTCATAAAAGAGAAGCTCTTCAGCTGTGATAAGAAAACGACCAAGATGAGGAACCCAATATTTCTTCCTCATGGTAATTCCCTCCACTAGTTAAAAACACCCAAAAACTGTAAAAGCTTTTTTAAAAAGGTGGGGGTATTGTGTCTGTCCTTCCCATTGTGTCTGAAAGAATATTGAATGACTTCTTGTTTCTTTTCCCTGACCTCCTTTGTCCCCTGATAACACAAGGAGCTCATGCTTTGTTGTTCATTATTATTATTATTATCATCTCTAGACCCTTTCTAGTCCACTCTCCCTTTGCATCCACAGCACCACTTTTTCTACATAGAGGGGACATTCTTTTCCCTTTGATGCAAAATTTGGTGCTTGATTGTACTCATACACTTTTGTATAGGACTAATTTACTGAATGTCCTTGTCCTGCTTTTGTGAACACTCAGCCCCCATCAGTGTTTATCTGTTTGACATCTGCAAAGCTTAGCAGAAGTGATTTCCTTTGTATTTTCAAATCACTGATAAGTATACTGAATCAGATCAATATGATATTTTTCCACTTTCTTTTTTGATCTGCCTACAGGGTTCAGACTGCATAACACTTGGTAGCAAAGCAATTGCAAGAGCCCTGGGACCTTCAGTGGTAGGTTATTCCTCAATGCCGTCTTTGCCTGCACAGTCCAGGCAGAGGGCACTGACAGTCTGTTTTTCTGTCCCTTTTCTGTATAGCAAGTGGAGCTGGAGAATTAGATGGAAAGGAGACCCCTGCCATTAGGGATTGTGTGGGGATTGCTCTGGATTTCAACACACTGCAACATGGTGACAGGAAAACTTCTGATGCACTGTAAGGGATTTTTGAAGCTGCAATGGGTGACAGGAAAAAGCTCTAAATGGGGGCTTGGTATGCCAAAATGTCATACTGCAGTTCTAATCATAGCTGTGGGTCGTAGTAAACAAACTTTTCTGATAGTCACTCTACTTGAAAAGTCATTTTTTCCCTCCTCTGCTTTTTAGCAATGCTTTAAAGAACATAAAAGCAGCTTTAGAGCAGAAGTGCCACTTCTGTCTCTGCTTGCAGGTATGCCACCTGAAATAGAATGAACCATAAATCACTTTAATAGATAGCAGCAGAAGCTTCACAAATCCTTGTGATTCAAACTTCAGAGGCAGCTAATGTAGCAATTCAGAAGAGGACAACTGGGAAACTGCAGTCGTATTTTGTGCTGCTGGTTGAAAAGCTCATGAAATTAATTCAGCTAATCACATAAAGATTGTCAGTCAATAGAGCAGTGGTTCTGTGTTTAAACGGTTTAATGACTTGACTGGTGAATGTCCTGTAGCTTGATAATAATTTGTCTTTGAGTTGATTATCTGAATAATATTAGCTTTATGAAGCAGAAATGGGGCGGTGGGCAGCTTTTATTACACCATGAAAATAATGAAATCAGACTGCTATACTGTTAATCTTGAAGAAGAATATCTTGGCAGAGCAAGCACTTAAGGCACTTTTACCCTGAAGCTCACCTTCTCCTTCAACAAACAACAGAGCAGTCAGGCATGCTGAGTCTTTTATCCATAAGCTTTTACTTGACTAAAAAGACAGATATCAGAGTTGGTGTGACAATCTCCTAGACAGAAGGGTTGTATATATGAGAGGTGGTGTCTAAGCATGCAGCTGGGTGCAGCAGCATGCAGAGGTATCCAAACTGGCTCTGAATATGGAGTAGAATCACCAGGGTACTGTGGCCTCTGACTTTTTGCCTGTAACCTCATGTGTGCACTAGAGTGCTATACGAAGGCTACTCAAGTGATGGGCTTGGACATGGCTTTTGACTGTGAGTAAATATTTCTAGGGCTTTTCCCTGTCTGATTCTTTCTCTCTGCAGACTGGGGTTCAGGCTGCAGGCACAAGTGCATAGTACAAATTACCCCACAGAAACCAGGGTTCCCCAGGGTGAGAAGATGAGGAAGAAGATGAAAGAGAAGATGACAACGAATCCCCAAACTCTTCATGAAGAGAGTGACACCTGTAAAAGTCCACTTTTGAAAGCCTGTCTATGACTTTTTGACACAGTCTGAGGGCAGGAGAGCACATTTTATTGAATTCAAGACTTTTTGTCTATTTGGACCTTTAAAGCATGGATTTTTTTGCTGCTTAATCCCAGTTTGAGGTGGAAAAGAGTAAAATTAATCAGAATTCTGATCTTGGCTAGGGAGAGGGCTGTATTTTTCCTGAGACTGCCTTTAGTTGCTATAAATGTGACTCTGAGCACACTTGATGTAGTGGTTTTGGTTCACCCAGCCAATGCACCAATTTATGTTGCAAATTTGGCATTGGCCAAATCTCACCCACTAGAATTATTTACTCATTTTCTCCTATGAGATACTATTAGGAGGAAGGCAAAACAGGCTCAAACTTTTAAGGGTACAAAGAAAAACTTTATTACTAGAAGCTATAAGAAAAAAAAGAATAAAACTCAGAATAAAACTTTTAGAACACTTTTCCTTACCCCACAACTTCTTTACTTCCACACTGACAACATACAGAACAAATCAGGCAATTTACCATTTTTTCTGAAAAAAGGTCCTTCACTTGGGAGAGCAGACTTCTCTGTTCAGTCTATGGAGATTTCTACACAAGAAAGTTTTCTCGTGGCCTTGATGTCACAGTCAATCAGTGGCCCAGGAGAATGGAAATCTGATCACTATGTAAAAATCCCTTCCTTAAGTGCTAGTTTTTCCACAAGTGTTATTGAGGATCATATCAACTTATGGGGCACACTTTAAGGATTATGACAGTTCAAACAAATGCTCTCTTCATCTTTGAAAACATAAGTCTTTCTTCTTTCTTATCTTTTCTTCTTTTTTCTTCTTCTTTTTTCTTCCCTGGGAGGCAGCAGGGTTCTTCTTCTCTACTCTCTATTCAAACGTACGGGATCACAGCTGTTTCAACATCTGCTCACTTTAGCACAAATGCCTCTAGTTATATTTACAATTAGACCATTCATACACCCCATAATGCTTTTCCAAATTATAAGGAAACAAGAGTCTCTTCTCCATAGCTTTAAAAAGAAGGAGAAATTTCAGTCCATGACTGTCCTCCTCCCCCTATCTGGCCTTATCTGGCCAGAGGGGCATGGCAGGGCAGCTCCTGCCTGGAGGTGCTCCTTGGGGTGTTAGCAGTGGCAGCATTTCTGCCACGCTGGGGGCAAGGGGGAAGCAGCCAGGATTTCAGTGGCCAAAGGGCCTCACCTTCCCAGCCCCCAGGCCTGGCCCGAGCCAGACTAGCTATCTTCTGAGAGGCCAGAAATGAGAGTTTTCCCAGGGTTTGTTTTAAAATGTGACTCTCACAGAGGCATGTCCATCCCTTTTAGTGGTTTAACCAGCTGCCCGTTCTCAAAACCAATCACTGTTGGTTTTTGTCAGACATAGAGGAAGTCTAGCTGCTCCTCTCAGGGAAAAAAAAAATAAAAAATCACTTCCTTGATTATCTTTAGTGCCAAACCAGCGCACTTGGTGATCCAGGAATTATACAACTGCCAAACCCATAAAAATATCAAGAAAATATCTAAGATTTGTACAAAAATCGTGGAAAGATTTGTATCCCATAGTGTCATCAACTACATGTTGTTGCAAGACTGCTGGTATTTCTGATATTCCTATGACATTCCTCTCCTGTCTGTAGTGTGATTTGAATCCACTAAATTTCAGTAGGGTATCAAGAAATAGGAATGACCTGTGAAATAGGAAGCAAGCATTACTTGTTTCACCATTTCAGTGGTTCCTCCATCCCATTTCTTAGGTTTTTTGTTAGATAATTCTGTGTCAGTGTGCACTGTTTTTCTCCTATCATTTTGCTTGGCCAACCTGAAAAAAAAGTGTCTGCAACCTGTTTTTTAAAATGCCAGTTTGTTTGGAGGTAGCAGTTAAATCAGTTCAGTCCTGCCTGAAATAGTAAATGTAAACACATTAAACAGGTCTTGTGTTCTTCCTGAGCAGAGCCTGATCAACTCCTACTGAAACCAACAAAAAGAATCTTTGTGACTTGTTATAGGGCTAGGTTAATCTACCAGAAATGTTTATTCATCACCCAATAAGCCTCCTCCAACAATGCAAACTGAAGTTCATGCTGCTTTATCTAAGAAAAGAAATTAAATTGATTAGATACTTTCAAAATACAGCAGTTTAATTGCCTTCAGGCTTTTGCAGTCTCCAGCTGGCTAGACTACTAATCTTCTGCAATTATTCTCATAATTACAAAATTAAAATTATGCCTGTTTTTGATGATTGATTGTGTTTCAGAATGGCTTTTGCTTGTGTTCCTCAATACACAGATGTAGGCCTGATCTAATGACCCCACCATATCTTCAATGAAAGGTGATGAAGACCATCTGAGATACATAAACAGAGAACCTGGCTTCAAATACTATGCAGGTTCAAATGTGAAATGCTGAATTCCCACCAGGCCTTTTCTGATATCTGAGTCCCTGAGTGAGCCCTATTAACAGCTTGCCTCCAGACATTGTTAATTAGGTCTCTCACCCATGGCTTTGGGATTTCAAATGAGCTTTTACTGTATTCATGCAGTATGGTGTGTTGCAGTGATTATTCCTGGCCAAGCAGTAGTCTTTAATAAAACTGAGGCAGAGTAGTTTGCCCCCTCTTGAGTCAGGTTAGACTCATTGACATGAAATTTCTCTCTTTTCTTTTTCCATTTTCATAAGAATGCAGACATTTTTGCAGACTCAAGAAACCCCAAGCGAATGAAAATCTTGGTGTAGGATGGAAGATAGGTTAAGAACTGGGTAGGAGCAGGAGAGAGGTGCAGAAGCTGAGGCAGCTCTTCCTGGTTTGCCTGAGATAAAGTTAATTTTTTCTAAGTACCTGGTAGAGTGATGTGGTTTGGATTTACTATGAGAATAAAGTTGATAACATACTGATGTTTTGACTGGTGATGAGCAGACCCTGAGTCAAGGACTTCTCAGTGCCACATGCTTGACCACTGAGCAGGTGCACAAGAAGCAGAGAGGAAGCATGGCCTGGGCAGCTGACCCCAACTGGCCAAAGAGATATTCCATACCATAGAATGTCATGCCCAGTATTTAAACAGGGGGAGTTACCTGGACAGGATTACTGGTTGTGGGGATGGGGTTTGACATTGTTCAACACATGGTAATCAACTCTACTGTGCATCACTTGTTTTTCTTGGGCGTTCTCTCTTTCTCTCTTTTTCTCTTTCATTCTTTGTTTCTCTCTCTCTTCCCTTTTCAATTTACTACTACTATTATTATTATATTTTATTTTGTTTCAGTTATTGAACTGTTCTCAACCTACAAGTTTTACTTTTGCCTCTCCTCCCTGTTCTGCTGGAGCAGTGTGGCAGAGAAGTGAGCAAGTGGCTGTGTAGTGTTTAGTTGCCAGCTGGGCTTAAATCACAACACAGCTCAAGGGTGCTCCTCTGTGAGGGTCTTTTCCCTAGAATGGGGAGTCGTGAGATGAGCCTGAGGGGTTCAGTACCACAGAGTAGATGCCAGACACCATGTGGGAGTGGAAGTCAGGAAATGTGTCTTTATTTCTAGCCCTGGGGATTTTGGATCTTAGAAGCTACATGAAGACTTTACCTAAGCATGCTGCTTAACCCTGTGACCAAGGCCATGATGATGCTGAAGTGCATCTCTTTTTCATTTGATCCAGAAAATGTTCTCTGTGTGCAAAAATTTCAAAATCAAAGTTCTCTCAAAAATAATAATTTGCTGGAAGAGTTTGATTGGCAATAACTATTTCCAGATGACTTTGTCCCACATTACCAGTCCATTCTTTGGGGAATGTTCTGGGAATTGCCAAGTGTTTGATGACATTTGACTTTCCTCTAAGAATTATCTGACACCCATGGCATCACATATGCACCATAATGCTGAGTTACCTTTAAATTGCTATTTTGGTGCCATATAAAAACTGAGCACACTTCTTCCACCTACATTACATATATACAAAGCAGTAATTCCCCTGTCTAGATTTTTAAAAACTCTCTTGGAATAATCCCCCCAATGAGAAGATTAAGCCATGAGGTGCAAATGGGACTTGATTGTATTTTTTTACTTGATCATTTTAAAGTCACTTTTCACTCCCCAGAAGCTACATGAAGTGCCTTTTAGCTTTTAGCATGATCAGGGGAGTCTGACTTATCTTTAATTTTCTGTGTAAATCTTTTAAGGGACCCAAATCCTTTAAGTTAAGGACACTTTATCAATTTACATTTGATGTAATGTAATGCCCTTTGGCATTAGTCTTTCCTGCCCAGGAAGCTGAGTTCTGCTGTCACTTCATACATAATGTATGCAATTACAGGCTCTTAATCACTTCTTTGTAAAATCATGAGCACGTGAAGGTAGTGGAGTAAGAACCCAAATCGTGGTGAGTGGATCCACGTTGTCTGCAAGCCACCAGTGTAGCCATGGGCTGCTGCTCCAGCATGAGGTTGCCATGTGAGACTGAAGAGTGTGAATGTCTTGGGGAAAGAGGACAGAGGATTATACTTCAAAGAGCACTGCTTGTATAACTCTGCTTTCATCAGTATTGATCTCAGCCTGAAAGCCTCAACACAGGCAAAAAGGCCAGCTGCTACCTTATACTTTACTGAAATCAATGAGGAGAGTGTGTTCATGCCTGAAAGTTCATTGGCTTTTCTAACTCTCTCAGCTTGACTTAAGAGGATATTATCTCTCCTAATAGAAGTCCCTTTTGATGCTTTTCATATTAGGTCTCCTCGATGTGCCATTACAAAGCCATGGTCATTAGTAAGGTCCAAAATGAGAGGAACCCCTGATCGCCTTGAAAAAGTTGCAGAGAAAGCCTTTCCTTGCCTTGCTGTGGATTTAGATCTCAATAAACAGCCATAGCAGAAACTAGGACTCTCTTTTAACCCAAAATCTTGCTTCCAACCCACGCACCAAGGTCTGGGTAGGCTGATCATTGTATTGGATAAATTTATTCAAATTCATTTATAGTGAGATTATTTCAGGGGCAGGGTTTGTTGCCCTGGTTAGGTTTTTAAGTAGTCTTCTTCCTTTTCGTCCTTTTCCCACTGACATTATTGTCCTAACAGACAGTAGAAATACCCCTTTTCAGCTTTCCATTTTACCAGCCTCAGCAAACCAATAGCTCAGATTGTTCTTTTTCACATTCCCTCTTTCTCTTGTTTAACACCAAGTGGTCTCATCAAACAGCAAGTGACACTCACACAGTCTTAGAGTTCTTCTGACAAATGCTTCACCAGATACCTGTTGAGATCATTGCTGACTATGGTTGTGTCAATAACAAGGCATCCTCTGGCTGAGGGTGCTCAAGGCTTTCTCCTCTTCAGACATTTCCATCTGATGAGTTCCCAATTTACAACAGAATTTCTCATAGTTGATGTATTTTTAATTTATTATTAACACAGCATTGTACTTATCACATTTCTGCTATTTGGGTCTTGAAGATCATCTTTCTATGTGATGTCTCAGACTGTTCATTTTTACTGAGTTTATTAAAGCTACTGAATTTTAATCCATTTTCATTTGCCTGGCTTGAGACTAAATCAAAAATTAAGTTCTAATTACGTACCACTGTAACCAACTCAGCATGAGGAATCTGTTTGTTTGTAATTTCATGCAAATGCTTGTATGCCTAACCCTATACCCCCATATTTTATTCATACACAGGATGAGATGCCATCAAAAATGACAAAATATTATCTAATGAACAATTCAGCTATAATGCTTATCTAAATTAAACTGCATAAAATAAATTAGTTTGCTAGAGAAAATAAAGCATATTTTACCTTTCAATAAATATTGCATTTACTCCACAAATTAATCACTTCCCAAGGTTGATGAATAAAGTAAAATCTCTTCTCCTGTAAGCACCAAGGCTCTGTGTTGGAAGGTACACACAGATAGCTTCTACACTAGTTTATTTTTATTTGTGGAATGATTCCTCTCTTGACAAAAGGAATTGTGCTCACAGCATATATGTATACAGTTTTGGTTTTTTTTAGTATGCTTGCTGCAATTTCTTTTATTGTTCTTTTTTCATCAAGTGTTTTTGAAAAGTACATGTAGCTCTTGTGAGGGGTAAAGTGAAGTGTCAGACAGTGTGATGCCTTCTGTGTTCTTGTCTGAAATATATCTGTACAGAGAATTAGGACTTCTGAAGGGACACTGAATTTGAGGCCTCCTATCAGCAAGTGTATTCCTATAAAGAGAGCCAAGAGACTATTCTCAGTTATCTTGGTTCAGGGTTACCCCAAAGTGCTAATATTTTGAGAAATTCTTTGCCAGTCTTGTGGGATGTTCAGTTGGGTTATTTTTCTTTTGTTTTTCATAGGGCCCTATGGTTTGAGAGAGGATTTTCCTGATTTTCTGCATGTTGTATTGCCAAGAAAATATGTAATCTGGATAGATACATAAAATTTCTCATATTCGAATGTCAGGGCTTGAACTAAAATAAGTAATATTAGACGTGCTTTTACTTCTGCTTGTGTGTCTTTAGAGACTGCTATTAGGAGGGGTCTAGTGCTTGCAATACCTTATACTCCAAAAGCATGTTTTGCAAGTCCACTTTTATAATGACATATTTGATTCCCACTAAAACAATTAATATTTAAATGTTTAGACAGCTTGTAGAGTATGGACCTTCATTCATTTATGCCTCACAAAAATTGGAGATGTGTAAGATTATTTTTTTGTTACTCTGTGGGAGTCAAATAGTCCTGTATTATCTCAATAAGTATAATTATTTTTCCATGAAAAATATCTTTCAGAAAGAGCCTCACACCTACAAACAACAAAGTATTGGCTAGGTTTTTCTTTTCTTGGACTGATAATGTCTGCACCTCTAAGCACTGGGTTGGCAGTGTGCAGGAGGGTGAAGCATGTTTCTAGGTAGAGTTTTGCTTTGATGACCTTCAATGGTCACTGTTGCATTTTGCTGCCTTGCATTAGTTTTTTCAAAGAAAAACAAAAAGAGACAGAAGTTTCTGAAACAAAACCAAGTTGAAAGATGAAATATACTTTACACTTTTAGCAAGAGATGGAAATCTGGTTTAAGAGAACTGAATTTTAAATTACATCAAAAACTCCAAGACATAATTAAATAGCTTTCTCATTCAGATTTTATTTGAAACTTGTATAGAAAGCATACATGTTTTCTTGTATTAGTGTTAGTTTAGAATGTATCCTAGTCCTATGCTGTTTGATGTGACTTCTCTTGGGGATGAGTATCTGATTTTTCATGCTTCTCAGGAGTCTACAGTCAAATAGGACTTTATCATCATACAAGACTTCATGTCCTAGCAGTCATGCATATGAATATTTCTGTTCACTGTGGGAATGTCAGAAGGATCTCACAGATACCTCTTGAAGTGTTAAAGCTGGTGTAAACCAGAGCTCCTCCTGGGCTGTATTGGACAAGCTAGCTGGGTGTCCTCTTCTTGTTGTGTTCAGCCCCCTTTCTGGGCAATCAGACCTTGACACTGACTTTTTCTGCCTCCTCCCAAGTGTGGGGTGTGTCAACTGAACAACTCTGGCACCTTTAAGCAACTAAACAGTACACAGATGTAGAGCAAGTTGCAGACAAGGAATAAGAAACCTACAGATGAAATTCCCTAAATCTCCCTCCCCAAAGGGGGAGTATTTTCCAGACCAATGGACAATGCTTAGCTTTACAACAGAAGATGTGGAGAACAGAAAAAGGTACTAAAATGCCATCTCCTGCACAGTAAGAAAGCAGCATAGAAAACAAGATGAATTATTTATTCCTATATTTAAGTTCTTGGAAGGGATGCAGACAAAAGCAGTGTGAGGCTATGTAAACTGAAAGATTCTCATATGAAGAAAAGCATAGACATCATGTCCAAAGGAAAAATGATAAGGACTTGTAAATGGTACATAGTACAATGATGAATTAAACAAAAGCTGTTTCTTTGAAAATAAATGAATGATGACTTTATTTCAGTCCGCAGTCCTACATTTATTCATGCATATGCTAAATTTAGATGGACGGGATAATTCATGTGGTAACCCCAGTAAATATTTCATAACTTTTGGTGGGATTGAGTCATACTAAATTTGCAAATCAAAGTACCGCTTGGAAAGGTTATCTAATTTCCAGGTATTAAGTCTAAAAACTCCATTAATTGCTCAAAAGTGGGTTGTGAGTGTACATTTATCAGATGAAAAAGCTGAAATCTACAATCTATGAAGTTGAAACAAAGCAGTCCAATTTTAGGGAAGTTATTGCATGCCCATGGGAAAAACACATTGTCTGGTTCTTATACACAACCTATCCAGGGTTGCTGCTATAAAGGCTGCTGTAGATTCATGGTTTTAATTAAGCAGTAGCAAAATTTAGACATAAAATCTAAATAACAGAACTTCATGGTAATAAAAAGAGATACCTTATTTATTTTCCTGAGAACATAAAAACCCATGATTTTCTATATCTCCTACTTAGGAAAATGTATTTTTGTAATATAGGCAATTATAAATAAATTTTATTCAGTTCTTGCTTTAGAGGAAAAAAAACTCATTGCAAAAGATCATAATAATAAAAACTCCTTTTTAAACTGAGTACACTCAAGTAAGAATAATTTTTTTCACTGAGAGGAAATAAACTCAGTTGCCATACAGCTGGTTAGAGTTAATTTTTAATACAAACATTTCAAGCTGTCTTGTAGTAAAATGAACATCGAAGTTTATAATTGAAGTTTTTCCCTTCATTTAAGAACAGTGTGGTGGGAAGATGCCCGAAGAGTGGAGAAAGGACATGCTCAGGTGCTTGGGTGCACAGCAGCAAAGTTCTGCCTGTTGGTCCTCTGTGAAACCTACGAGTTCACAAGATTGGACCATCAACAGATTATTTCTCCTAAATGTAATCTGAGTTTTGTGGTTTTGCTTGGATCTTTTTCCACCTATGAGTTTGTGCAAAGATGTGTGTGGTTCCCTGCATGATTTAAGCGACAGGGATGATTTACAGGGGGTATGGGATAGGAAAACGCTGCTGTGTGGGTGGTGAGAGAGATCTGCACCAACTAAGTCCCCTTCATGGCAGCTCCCCTTAGGATCCTGAAGAGGCTGCTCAGGGCCTTTGCCACAGAAGTGTGGAAGGATCTGCACATGGGGTGCACCATAGGGTCTGGGAGGGGCTGGTGAATCATTTGCTAGTAGCCCAGAAATAAATGGCTGTCCAGATGTGTCATGTATGAGTCCTGCTGGGACACTGGGGTACCACTGATGTGTCAAGGTAGGACAGCAGGGAAATATCACACTGAAAGGGGAGGAAGAGATACAGGGGCAGTGTTGCTGGTGTGAGTTGAGAAGCTGTGCCAGATGATGTGCCAGGCAGTGTCCGAGCACTTTATTCCCTCTTCTCTGGTATGACTTTGTAAGTGGCTCTGTATGAACCCCAGATACAATTACATAGAGTGACAGTGGTGTTTTCTCATTGGAAAAGTGCCTGTGTTTTCATTTTAACTGGGGTCCTTGCTCTGTAATTGCTTGTAAACATCTCTATCTGTTATAAGAGCCAGATGGTGCAGTACATGGCTTTTAGTGACTCCTGAAAAATAGAGCAGGCTCTGACTAGACACCATTTACAATTATTTCTTCTGTTTGGAGCACATAGATTACAGCTTGCTTTAAACAGAGGGTCAAGATGAAGCCTCACAACAGAGGCATGCAAACCTCTCATACTGAGCTTGGTGCTGGCAGTGTGCAACTGATGAAGCTGCAGTGCCCCCCAAAATATACATGCTATTAGAGCACAATGTGTGGGCTCTTGCCAGTGAGTGCCACCCACTTTAGAGACTACAGGGCTTGTGGGGGACCTCTCTTTTTCTCTTGTTGTCAGTGTGGCTTTGCAGAACATTATCTCTGCTAGATGTATTCTGGTTTTGACAGGACCTGCATCTCCTGCTCTCCATCACTCCTTTCCCGAGAAGTTGCCCCCAGCCTTTGAGTTCTTCTTTCCCTACAAAAAATAAAGAAAGGTCAGAATTAAAGGAGTCAAAAATAGTTAATCAGTTTGGGGACTGTGTTTATGTGTTCCCTCCCTTCTTAGGGGTAGTCAGAGTGACAGTAAAGGACCAATACTCAGAAGGCGGGCAGAGGCTGTTGCTGAAGAAGCAGTAGATGAGGGGGTTGACGGCACTGTTCAAGGCTGGCAGGTTCTGAATAATCACAGATGCGTAAAAGCGCTCTTTGGTCTCAGGGAGTATGTTGAAGTTGTCCAGGATATCAAAAAGAAAGTAAGGGCTCCAACAGAGAATAAATGCTGCAGACAAGACAGAGAGAAAAAGCTTGGATAGTTCAGCAGTTTAGGGGGGTAATTATACACTCATGTAGCAAAACTGTGATAATGCATAAATATTTGTTCATGTAAAAAAATCCAAAAAACCTCTCCCCATTCAGGATCTTATTTAAGAGAATAGTTACCAGATTGTGCTTTTATTTGTTTTTATTTTTATTTTAATACCTATAAAATATATTACATGTGTTTCTCAAAGTGTTTAAAGTGCTCCCTCTAGACATATTGAGACACTTCTGAACACTACACAACACATAAAGGGTAAATAGGTAGCCAGTTAAAGCATCATCAGTTATAGTGAAGTGCTCTTTTAATGGTCCCTGGAGCGAGCAGCCAATCTAAATGTACACACAGCCAAAGTGCTGCTCCGTGACAGCTCTGCCCATCACAGACACCTATTAAAATAAGGTTCTCAGACACCCAGGAGCAAGGAACAACACTCTTTCATACTGCATTATGGCAAACCAACATGTCATTTGGCATGCTGGCTGGAGGTGCTGTGCACATGGAGTGTGCAGGAAGATTCTCCTAATTTCCTGTACTGCCACTTGAGAGATTAATTTGAGGAAGGGAATAGAGCATTGTACTGCTCATAGTGTCTGCTTTTGTTCAGAGGTGGTAGGGAAGAAAGGTTAGCCACAGATCTAGCTTTATTTGGAGACACAGGGAATTAATCTGTCCCTCACAAATTTCTATGCCATTTCTTCTCACAAAGGCTTTGATTCAGGATTTGCATAGAAATGCTGGGACATGCATTTCACTCAACTAAGCTGTAAGTACCTGGGTTGCAAACATACAGGTAACTGTGAAATCAGACACATGATCACATCCTGACCCAGATGGGACCCTTTGCCTGTTTTCTTGTCACATTAATCAGAATTTCTTGGCTGGCAGTTAGCTGAGTGCTCACTAAAAGTGCAAGGAAGAGGTGAGGTAAGCTCCCCTTCTGTTTTCTAGAACAACCAAACAGGAGCTGTCTAGGCTCAGATAAATGAAAATACACAGTGTCAGAGTGTGGATCATAGCACTCACTTTGCAGAACTTTAAGTGGCTTTAAAAAAATCCGTGGATGTTAGATGTCAATCTGTTTGCACTTCAAGAGATGCTAGGTGCCTAATATTCTCAAGGTCTGCTGAAATGCTTGAGCATCCACGTGAGCTCTCAACATCTGATGGCCTTGCAATAGTAGTTGCATCTGATTGCCACACAGTAAAGTTCAGACACGGAGAAGCTGTTCTTGGGCTTATGAAAAGTATGAATCACACTGGCCTTTCTCATGTCTGCAGATGCTGTCACTATACAATGAGCTAAGCTACTAAAGTGGCTGTTATCATAACATTCTCCAATCTGAATTTTGCACAGTTCTGGAAAGAGAAGCAATCTCTTTTTAAGTGTTAAGGGATGACTGTTAGCCATTAGGAGTAAACAGCTTTGGTTCCTTTCCTGCATGTCTCCGGCAGCTAATCACAAGCTCTGTGTGATGCTGTCTTTATTTATTTAGATAGAATATCAGCCTCCTAATTGCATCAGAATAATGCCATTTTCCTGGAAGACTGAGAACACTTGCATTAATTCATCTGCTGCCCAGCTGGGAAAAGAAAGCTTATTCTTTCCATCTGTATTGTATTTGTGACATCAAATACAATTGCTGCATATCTCACCTCTTCTCTCCCTTGCACCACCCCAGCAGCTCACACGCCTTGCTATGTCTCTAAGCCTAAAAGACTACTCAGTTGCCAAATCTTTTGGCAGTCTGGATAGGAAAGGGATGACGTTTTCCTTTGTTCCTTTAAGACATCTTTATTTTGTGCACATGAGGGGCTATGCATTTAATTTAAGGCTTATGTCAGATACCTAAAATAGAAATGTATCAGCCAGAAGAGTGGGGAAGGACAGGCTCAGAAGGCAAGTCATGTGTCTGAATAAAGCTCCTTCTCCAAGCCATCTACTTTGTCTGCTGATGATAGAGGTTGCTGAGGAAAAGCAGCTTCCTAATGCCAGCATCCTCTCAGCTGTGGGGCTTTTCACTTACCAAGGATAATTACAATGCTGTACTTGATTGCTTTCACCTTTGCCCTGGATATGAACCCACGACTGGTATAGCCACTGGAGGTTTTGCCACCTGGGAAAAGAACAGTTCAGCTAGTGAAAGAATGGGACTGGTGTGTGGATGTGTCCATGCATACCTTGACAGGCAAGACAGGAATACACAATCCCATCTTTCCCTGGTGACAGCTAGGACCTAAGTAGTTCCTGAAATTTGGACACTTGCAAGTCTCCTCAAGCTGGACAATCAAAACCTGAGCCAGCCAAAATTAAAAAAAAAAAAAATGTAAAAGGAAGCAGAATAGATCTTCCTGAAGCATTGAGGCATGTGTAGTCTTGGGATGGAATACTCAGATCATTTTCTAGCTTTCTGTGGCCAGGAATTTCTGATCTTGAGCAAAATTCAGACTTGCAAGCATGTGTGAAGACACAAAAAAAGTGTTGCTGAGTATCTGGTAGAAAAAACTATTCTGGAAATGGCGAAAGTTCTAGGAATAGGAATTAGAACTTCTAGAATAAGTAGTATTTTTATTCATTTCCCCCCAGGTGTTTCCTATTTTGTCTCTAAAGAGTATTTAGTGTCAAAGGAAAGAAGGTAAATAATGTAGAAATGGGTTATGAATGAACAAATACAGAAACTCCATTCACACCCAGTGATGGGGGTCCAGCACGACACTGCATGTCCAAGCACTCCCAGATTTGTGAGGATCTGGAACTGAATCACAAAGCTGGAGTCATGGGTACACTGAGACTCACCAGGACAGCTGGATATGATGACAGCCTGAGCTTTGCTCTTCATCCAGATGGTTCGAATCACAATTGAGTATATGATGCTGCAGAATGGGAAGAGTTGATGGTATTAGGCACAATAAATTTAACAGATCATAATCCCAGTCATTTGTGCTCTAAGCATACACTTATCTATGTGTAAGGAATTCACAGAGATGGTGAGACTGAATAAGAGTAAATTACAATAATAGTAATTATTAATATAATATGAGTCTCCCACAGTATTTTTCAGAAGGAGATCTGAAGACTTTTCACCATGGAAGTCCTGATGGTTGTCTTGGCTTTGTAGATGTCAGATCTAAGGCTCAGAGGAATGCAGTGATTCAGTCAAAAATCTTTCAAGCAGGAGCTCATTGGTGATTTTGAGCCAGCCAATGCCAAATCCATCTCAGTATCAGCCCTGAAACACCTAGCTGTGATGATGGAAGCAAGGGAGGAACCTGGTTTTTCTGTATGTACACTTGGATTTTGCTGTTACTTTTTGGGTATGAAGCTGGTGAACAAAATTTCACCCTGGAGAATTTGCTAAGGGCAAGATCCATGAGAAATGCAAATAAATATATCAGTGCTCAGTTTTGTGTCTTAGGATCCTGTGGTGGAAATCAAGGAGGACAGAAGTGTCAACAAATGGGGAGAGTTAGATGATTCAAAACCAGATCCACCACAACTTGCATATTTAGAGAGGTTTATATACTTTCAGTAGGAAAGATGAGAAGTGTCCTAGTACACAGTGACTTTGGATAGTTATGGACTTTCCCTATGCAACAGCCAATCTGGACTTCTATTGATTTAATACAGAATAAATAAAAATATTTCCTTCATGATGAAGAGCTGTTTAAACCCATGTCCTGCTTGAGGATGTTAATTGCCATAAACTTTAGTGGTCCTTATGTGAAAAAGATGCAGTGAAGGACATAATTTCAGGGTATTTTATAGAAGCATAAATTTGTCCTACTGTTAAGGGGCTTATTTTTGCTTTCAGAAGAAGCATTATTCTTACTAGTCCTTTCAGACTGATATACTAGTCTTTTCTACAGCACCCTCAATTGCTAGACATGCTTCCAAAGGCAGAATTTGTGCTCAAAACACTATGAAGGTTTGGAGGTTTCCTTTTTGCGGAAGTTTGAGCCATCTGGTTTCCAGGCTCAGCAGGTGAGAGCTGTAAATTCAAGGTGTAGTCTGGGCTGTGCAGCAGAGCAGTAGTGTCCTTACCCAGGGAGGGATTTGCTCACATCTGCCATAGACTACAACTCGCTCTCCTTAATCCCAAAAGTCCAGCTTGGCTCCCAGCTGATTTGAACATTTTCCTTTTATCTCATGGCTTTTCAAGAGCCTGTTTATTTAACAGATCATACGCTTGAGAGTTTCTTTGTACTTTTATAGACAATGGTGGAAAATTCACATACCATTTCTCATTTGATTATTCCAATGAATCAGAATGTATTATAATGATAATTGTTGTAATCTCAAAAATTTTACCAGCTCACTCTTAAAAGTCCTGTTTCTATTTTCTTCCTAGGCTGCTGTCTCTAGCCTGACCTCTTTATTTGCAGTTGAGACAATGTCCTCTCTGATGCAGATTTTCATTTGTCCTGCAAGACATATTTCAAGTTTCTTTAGCCTCAGAACAAAGAAGTCTAACTCTGTAGTCAAAATATTCAGACTCCCTACTTCTGGCAAAATGTCACAAGGATTGAAATATGAAGCCAGGCTTCTCGCTTGCTTTCCCTCTGACCCCAGAATCCCTGCCCTCTGGCTGCAGAGTCTGGTGGGGACATATCTTTTGCCAGATACACTTACAGCATCTGTCTTCTCATGGGCATTTCACATACTGGATTACATGCTGATTTATTTGAATACTTAATTTTCAGAACTGCAGAGGAAAGATGAATTGTTGTTTTCATCCAGCAGCTTATGAAGCATAGTAGGTCTGTGTGGGTGCTTTTGCCTCTGTTCAGCTTTTTTTTCTCTGCAACCGAAGCTACTGGAGGTTTCCTTATCAGGAATGGACCAGAGGTGGTGTAAAGCTGCTCAAGGTGGGTGTCAGGAAATTTTACATGCTAGATAAGCTTCTGAGCTACTCTTGTACCAGCCAAAGTTATTAATTTATGATTTGATCTCTCTGGGACTCCAGTTCATAGTAGTGCCTAATCCTTTTTTTTTTTCTCCAGCAATGTTGACATGGAGCTGAGAAACTGGAATTTGCAGAAACCTGTTACCTAAAGCATAGATCATAACAGGCAAATGCATGTGTGTTTCAAAGCCACAGAAGTAATAAGAGAGCCCTTGTGAAAGAGAGGTATTTTTCTTACAAGGGAAAAATAGCTTATTTTCCAGACTACATTTGTAGCTCCTTTGTTTCTTGTAAAAGGAGGCCGGAGGAGGATGCAGAGATTGGTCAAATCTTGAAGAAATTCTCATTTGAAAAATGAAGTGGCAGATGAGCAAAGAGCAGCAGGGAACAGATTACAAACTGGTATTCAGAGAAGTGTTTGGAAATAGTCTGCACCATGCCAATCATATCCTAATCTCTGTTCACTTCCTCTGGGTGCTGAACTGCTTAGTCTTCACTGCCAAGATGTAAAAGCAGGTGGTACACATTGCCAGAAAGCTTTTTCCAACCCATGTAACATGCCTGCATGCTGCTTGCTGTGGTCTCCACTGAAAGCATTGGGAGAGGTGATGTGCAGCTCTTGAGCTCCAGGTGTTGCCAGGCTTCTTTGTGTAAGTGCACAGCCCAAATTGTAGGTGACAGACTAATGAAAGGGTACTAAGGTGGAAAAGTCAAATCTGGATGGAAGAGTCACCCCAGCCATTCTGAAAAGTAGCTGCTCAGTCATTGAAGACCACAGGATAGAAAGGTCATGCTGTTGATCTGAAAACATGTGATTTTTCTAACCCTGATAAAATTAATATCTCAAGAGGTGGCAGGAAAATACAAAAATATGGCTCACATTATGATGTATCTCACAAATAAAATTCTTTGCATCTCCAACAACAATTTAGCTTGATCCAAATTCTAAAGGATTAAGAGACATGTTCATCACAGCCTGCTATTAGTTAATGGTATTGTTTAATATGCCTCATTGGTAATTACAGCAATTTTTATCCATGTAAATATGTAACTTACGGTTAGTCATAAAAATGCAATGTGAGTAATTGTACCCTATCTGAATTTTTAATTCATAGACCATTTTGTTTTAATAAAATATCTTCTGGTAAAGCTATGTACGGATATTAACAATCATAAGTGTTACTGATCTGCCTGCTCTTTAAATGCAAATTTTTAAAAAGTAAATAATTGCACTATGACAGCATCCCACACACTCTCAGAATTTTCTAGTAAAATGAGCCTTTACCACGGCAAAAGTGCACTTAACCTCCCTGTTAATTACTTCTATTAATCATCCAGTGTTGCCTATTGTTCCTTATACTTCATTTGTTCAAAGTGATACAGCTGCTTTATGCGAGCTAATTTGCAGAACTATTTGTCTAAAGAGAAAGGTATCCTCATCTGAACAAACCACTGCAGGCATGTGTAATGGGTAAGTGAAGAGATGAGATGGGAAGATATTAGAACATATGCACAAGATCTAGGGGTTTTTATTTAGAAATGGAAATTGTAGGCAAAAAAGAATGCCCTCATTGAGTCAGTTCAAAAAATGACCTTTGGTATTTTTATTAATGTCATTTCCAGTCCTTTTATTTTATTTAATTCAGAGAAATACCTTTTATTAAATCTATTTTTTATTTAATTGCAATGCCTTGGATTAAATTCCATATTTTTCCTTTTAGCTGATTTTGGTTTTTTTTTTTTAATCTTCTAATTATTTTTCAGCTTCTCCAAAGCTCTCTTTGGAGTTTAGATTTTAAACAACAGATAGATATCTTTTTCCTCTGTGCTTCAAAAGGACCTTTAGCAATTTTTTTTTAAACATGAGTTTGCAATTATATTAGGCAAATGTCTATGTATTGTATTTATAATATTAAAACTTAAAAAATATATTTAGCAATCATTAATAACAGCTTTAAATCCTCTGAATTTCTGGATACTTAAGTGCCAAAACATAATTAGATTTTGTCACAGAGTAGCAATGCAGAATAGAAATACAGCAGCTCTTCTGTCTCTGCCTCACAGGTTCCTGCGAATATTTGCAGGAGAGCAGTGTATAATCCTGATTTGATCCATATTTAACCTCTGTTCAACAGTGCTCCAGAGGTCTTCAGCTATCACAGATACCATTTGAGCTTTGCTTGGCATATTTCAGAATACGAGAAAGGCTTTGCTTATAGCTAATGACACTTGTTGCAGAAGAGGAGAGAACTAATTACTGCAGGTTCTCTAATTGCTTTTTTGGAATTTTCTGGAGTTTTGTAGGTTGATAATATCAGCTGCAGAAGAAGTGGTAGAATCATGTAAATAAGAAGGTGCACGTCAGATTTTTAAGCACTGTATAAAAACACCTGACTCAGGATCTGTGGCTCTTCCTGTACAACAGTGAGACAGCAGGGACAAGGGAGGTTTTAATATGAAAAGAACAAATATTCTCCACTTTTTTCAGCTCTCAAAGATATCCACACACTTAGTACCAATCATAGCTTTTAATTTTCTTTTCAATATTCAGGTCTTGTTCATTGTTACTATAATCAGATAAAAAACTTACTGAAAAACCCACAAACTCTTTGATAACTAATTGCTGATCTCTAGTTGTGAAGAAGTGGTAGGAATAGACCTCAGAAGTATTAAAATCTTTCAGGCTGTTGCAGTTTTCTTCATAAATTACCTTTCTATATATACATTTTTTAAAAAAGCAAGGGGCCAGGGGGAGAGAATGCTGAGGAGTTCTAGTTCACGTTTTAGCTTGGAATCCGTAGACTTTGCTCACACCACATCTGGGGGTTTAGCTTGCCAGTGGAAGGGTTTTCCACAGTGAGCATAAGGTTATCAGTTAAATAATTCATTCCATGGGCTTCACTATTATGAATAACACAACTCCTGTGAGTTAGTTGAACGCTGTCAGGAGCATGTGAAATCAGCTTCACTGAGAGAGTTGGGGGCTGGATGAGAGAAGCTTAAAAGATGATGGTGTCTGGACTGTAAAAAGTGAAAATAGCTCAACCACAGCAGCATATCTAGTGTGGAATTAAGCCCTGCTCCTGAAATGTAAGATTTTATCCTTTGTATGCACTTCAGATGAATACCACCAGAAAAAGTGCTGTCATCAGTGAACTGCTTTGCTCTAGAGGTTAGGTTTTCAGCAGAGCCATGCAGTAGAACTAATTAAGAATTAACTCTGCCAGCCAGCATCCCACGTTGCATCAGACACTTGCCATGCAGCTAAATCAGAGTGCTTCAGGAGAGAAAATAAAGTAGCTGTGCAAACAATCTGAATTCTTGCAGATTTCTTTTTTTTTCCTGTATGCACTCTGCTTTACTTCCTCACTGAATGTGGTGGATGACTTGATTTCTGACTTATATGTATTCATGGTTTCTTCTACTCATCCTTGACTTTTCAGTTGCATGTTTATGGATCTTCTCTCCATTTTTATGTTGTTGCCTTTTTAAAATAACACCTTCAGCTAAAGGTCATTAAATTAAAAAAAAATCACAAAATGCCTTCCTGAATTTATTAAATAACACCTTTCATTTTATAAATAATCTCTTGACAGAGTAACACACAATTGGAATATATATGATCTCTCTCACCCTTATGAAATAGCATCTCATTTATCATCAAACCTCCTGTGCATCTGAAAGAATTGGATGAAACAAAACTTTTACAGAGAAACTGAGTCCCTAGAGATGTTAACAACCATTCCTGCTGTTCTTGAGCCACAAACTGCTTGCCAGAGTATTTGTATGCTGCAGCCACATCAGGTGGATTAGCTTTAAACTCCTGGACTGCCAATGATTTTTAAAGAAATAGATGTCACACCTTCAGGCTATGTTGCCAGATGTTTTACAGACACATCAGCTGGGAAGTTGCAACCTTCACATTTATGCTTGAGACTTTAAAAAGTGCTCTACAAAATAGCCAATTCCTTCCAAATTGGATGGCATTTTTCCATAATGTCTCTGCTGACCTTGCCCTGATGCTAATCCTCTTTTTCTGTGGTTTTAGACAATCCTCTCTGTTCTGAAGAAAATAGTATCACTGACAACTAGAAATAAATAAGCACAAAATAAATCCTTCCCTGCACCACTCCCCTTCCTTCCTTCCAGTGCCAGACACCACTTTGGACCTGTCAAAAATCTGACTTCTGCAAGGACACAGGAATGTTTGTGGTAATATACACTGAAACCAGGAATGTTTCTGGGCAGGTGATGGACACTGCTGCCCCTGGCTCCAAAACCAGTGGTTTTAGTTCCTGTCATGCCATAAACTTCTCGTGTGAATATTGCTTAATGTTAAAGCCACAAAATTTTAGGATGTTTAATTCATGTCTCAGATGTCAGGGCAATCTCATGAAATGCCAGTTTCACTGCCTTTCTGTTTCCCCTCATGTCTTCATCACCTTCTTGCTTCTGGGGATTTACTGTAAAGCAAGTCAGAGAGCTGATCTGGTTTGAATATCTTTCTTTGGCAGAGTCAACAGCTCTGAAATATTTCTTGCTCTACAGCTTGTCTTGTCTTGCCAAACAAGTATAGATGGCATGTAAAAGGAGTGGCTGTCTGCAACAGAAACCATGCAAATCTCTATGTTTGAGTGTGAAAGAGATGTTTCACACACCTATTAAATGACTGGTAACTGGGCAATCTGTGGGGCTTTTTTCCTGAAATGCTTATGATGCTGGCTAGAATCTCCCAACTCCTACCTATGTGAGAAAGCTCCTAAAAGAACCCTTTCACAGAAACAGCCAGCCTCAAATTTTTCTAGTGCCATTTCCTTTCACTGTTAGATTGCTTTTTGTCTGTGCAATGTATGTTTATTTTTTTGCTTCTTGTGCTGGGCTGCAGATCTACCCACATTTTTGTTTACATATTCCCAAGAATATTTTTTTGTATGTTGAAAACTAGGCTGGCTTTCAGATACAGAAAAACATACAGAGAAATTATCTCACCTAGGAGGGATAACTTGGGAGTAGTTTTTCCTCTCTTGTTATCCTGTCCTTTTTTAAGGAGAACTTTCTTGATTTTTTTTATAATATCTATAAAATCTGGCATGAAAAATGGAAAGTTTAGCAAACTGCCATGTTATGAGAAAAGTGTAAAAATCATCCCTTCTCTCTAGAGACCAGCACTGGTCCATTTTGAATCCATACCAAAAAGTCAGTGAAATGAGTTTAAGACCACATAGTTTTGATTCTATCAGAGATAAACTTGTTGCCATTAAAAGCTGCAGAACTTAATCTCTGTGATAAAACAGTAATAAACTTCAAGACATTTATTTGGGTTATGTAGTCAGTCCTACCATCATCTAGAAGAGATTGGCCTCTGCCCACCCCACTCTCACTCTACCAATGAGCATGACGCTAAGGGAGACTCATGTCTCATCACACGTTGGAAAAACAGATGGACCATAAAAAAAAAATCCAAGGGACATTGCAAAAATAGTTCTTCTCTCAGAGTCCAAGCAGCCTTTCACCAAATTATGGGGGGAAAAGTAGCCCCAGCAAGTTTTTCTTCCTGCTGACAAGAAGAGATGGACACCAAGAAATACAATTGTAACCTTTCTAGTGAAAGAAAGAAAAATAAAGGCTCTGAGAACTGTCACTGCCAGTGGCAGCATTTTGAGGCAGTTAAAAAGCCTCACTCCCCTACCACATCTGATTTTGGCTGCTCTTTTGCATTGGTGGCTACTCATGGCTTGTTAACTTCTGTTTAACAGCAGCTAGTGGCAGTGCCCTAGAGTGAGGCTGATCACTAAGCACGATCTGCAACATTGATTGACCTCAGTTTAATAGAGTTTCTTCAGATTGTCTCTGGTTTTTGCCTCTGATTTGAGGCAAATCAGTCTCAAATATCCCCAGCTTAGCTTTCCTATTATAAACCAGGAAGAATTACATTTGTTCATATTTTAGGAATAAATGGTAAATTTAATGCTTGGAGATTTCTTTCCAATCCTGGTGAAGGAACATTTGTTGAGTACTGTGAAGCTTAAGAGCACTTCAAGTTAATTTTAGTTTAATTAGTGTTAAGTGCAGTTTTCTGTTCTATTAAAATCATCCTTTGTAATAATGGATAAATATTCATGCTGGATTTATAAAAATATCTTTTAAGCCTGGAGCTGTGGAGATAAGTGGACACACTTAGAGATTCATTCCTTTTTTCAGAGAAAATATTTCTGGCTGTTAATACCACACAGAGAACACCCAGGGCAAGTAAAACGACCTGTGTACCATGTGATAAAAACCAAAGCAGCTATGCAGCAGGTATGAAAATGAAATTGTAATGAATAAGTAGAAATTAAAGCATTAAGCTGATTGCACACTTGATAGCTTTCACCACACACTTGCTGCCTGGGGCTCAACCTTACCTGATAATGATCAGAGGAATGAAATACACCAGGAAAGCCACAACTGTCATGTAGGGGATCCAGTAGGAGTCATCAGGCCAGATAGCCCAGCACTGCACTTCCCCATTGGAGAGCTGCCGTTTCCCAAAAATAATCAGAGTTGGTATGGAAAACAGGAAAGAGAGGGTCCAGGCCACTCCAATAAGCACTTTCGCCTGCCTTTCTGTGTAACAGAGTTAAACAGACAGTGTCAGTGGGGATGTTGGTGTGAGTTAACTCTTGCAGAACTATTGACAGAAAGGCAGGGAGGAGGAGGAAATTCTGTGAAAAAAGGGAATTCTAGGCTGCAACTGGCTGATGCTGAACAGGTTTCAAATGACAAAAGGGATTTCATCTCTTTGTCATGATAAATTGTCATATCACTATGAGCTTGTATTTTGCAAGTTTTATTTAAGGATGTTTAGGGTCTGTTGAATCTGAAACACTATGAGAAGTCACTGGTCAGGTTCAGCAAGTCACAAACATGAAATGCAAATGGTATCTCTATGCCACCAAGAGAATATAATTTGTGGATGTAAAGGACCTCAAGCTTGCCCTACTGCATGCCTAGTGATGCACCTTGAAGTGAGAAAGATTGCAAATCATTTCCTATGAGGAGAAAGAAAATACCTCTGTTCAGGGTCAGAACGAGACTGCACAACCAGCTGCCTTTAACTCCATCTACAACTTTACAGTCCCAAGGAAACATGGGCCCAAAGAGCCTGGGCATCTCCTGCACTTCTCTGTATGATGGTGGGGATCAAATTTAGCTCCTGCTGATGAGCCCAAGCCCTGCCAGGAGTGAACTGCTAACCACAAGACAGGGAGGATGACGGTGCTCAAGTGCTCAGCTCTGTTTTATCTCCTGCAAAATACAGGAACTAGGAGATCCTGCTGGACTTCATGGTAAAGAAAAGGAGATAAAGGACCCCAAAATCTCCATTAGGTTTGGGTTATGTCATCCTCTTGATTTCTGGCTACTTCCAAGTGAGAAAAAACAAGTGGGAAACGAAATGATGCCCAGTGGCACCCAAAAGATTTTGTAAGTATGAATGAGTTGGAGCAAAAAGGCTTTATTTTTGAAAAACCTGCATTTTCTGGCTAAAATCCAGTTAGCTCTAGCTGAGAAGTGTGGTGGAAAAGGGTTTATCTGTGGAGTACCTATGATTATCAGTGACACTTATTCCTCCTCAGTCAGACTGCAAGAGGAACAGATAGGGACAGATATTTTTTTTTTAATCTGGGGAGCTTTAGTGTTCACATACTTTATTGTCCTAAAAAATACCCAAGGTTGTGTGTGAAATAGAAAACCACTTTAAATTATACATGTCAAGAAGAATGTCTTTCCTCCTT
The DNA here is from genome assembly GCF_903797595.1 of Erithacus rubecula. Classification (NCBI taxonomy): domain Eukaryota; kingdom Metazoa; phylum Chordata; class Aves; order Passeriformes; family Muscicapidae; genus Erithacus; species Erithacus rubecula. The sequence continues at coordinate 45,256,980 of NC_136689.1, read as the reverse complement.
GAAGCTCAAAGAGCAATACAAAAGCATGTGGGTGAAACATTCAAGAAGTAATTTTATGCTTTATAAAACATCAGTAGCAAATACTCAGTTATTCTGCTCATTTTTCAATGCTACCCACGTTCAGGAAAGTATGGTCTTGCTAATCTAGGGCTTAAGGGAAGTCTGATGACATCTGCATAAGTGAGAGAGTTAGATTAAGGCCATAAATATTGTACAGGCAAAAGAGAACTGTGAAGTTTCCCAAAGCATAACAGAATAAACTTAGCAGAAGAATATTAAGAATCAATTTTGCAAAATATTTCCTGACAGAAAAGACATTTCATATGTGAGCTAACTACTTAAACTACAATCATGCAAGCCTCAGTGGGGCCTACCTGTGTTATTCTAACTAAAAAAAAATCAGAGCTGTAAAAGAAATCTTATTTTTTTGTACTGTATATTGAACAGAACTGGGCAATTTTGGTTGGGCAAGAGCACTATTTCTTTATGTTTCATAATACTTTTCCTGCAATGTTAATTTATTTTTATTTTAAAATGTCCCTTCCATTTAGTAGAACATGGCCTTGCTAGTCTAAAGGGCCACTGATAGGTAAGCAGATTTTTGTTTTATTAGAATAATGTTCATTTTCTGCCTCACCATCAGGGCTTTTTTAATGCTGCATTTTTAATAATTGCTCTAATATGCTCTAAATGCCAGTAATAACACATAACTAGAACTGTATCAGTTATAAATGAAACCAAACAAATAACGTTTGAAATACAGTATTCTATTGGGCCAGTCTGAGCATTTTCATTTAGAGCTTTTCAATCTCTGGTGGCCCAGACGAACTGCCAGAGCTGGAGTGGGAATCTCAGTTGTGAGCTCTGGCTCTGACTCTCCTAAAAGGTGTTTCTCTGTGACTGTCCCCTTTGCTCTGCTCCCACCATCCCTGCACTGTGGCAGTGGGTTTGAGTACATCTCTCTGTTCCCAGCAACATGGAATAGGAGGACACCCCTTGGGAGGATCTTTACTTCCTGCCATCAAGAATGTCAAGTTTATGCAAACTTTTCATAAATTAAGTGCCACCTTAAAATTAGGTTTTAAATCCAGAGAGAGCAGAGCAGCTCCAGAATCTCAGTGACAGCCCTGTTTTCAGCCCAAAGCCACACAAGGATCAGTGTACACCTTTTTGGCTTTTATCATTTACTTAAGCAGTTCTTTTATCACCTGTTGTTTAGCTTGCATGTTGTTTGCATATATCTTTCCAACATGACAAGTATTCTCAAAATGTGTTCTGCTATAACTTCTCAGTTTATTTTCTTTCTGATCTTTATTTTTACAATTTTTTCTTAATACCTTTCTCTTATCTCATAGTAAATATACCCTTTTGGTGTCTCATAGTAAAAACTTTAGGAATAAAAGACATATTTCTTTCCTATACTGCACTTTCTGTGGTCATTTATGTATTTTTAAGTATAAAATATTCAGCTGTTGAAGTTTGTTTTCTTAAAAACCATGTAAAGAACAGGTCATTGCAAATACTTTGTAACAGGGCTTGAGGTTAGTAACTAAAACACAATTAAAAAAATTGTTTGACATTATCAAAGTGGATTGTTTGATTTTTTTTCTAAAATGATATTTCAAGGCTACATGGAAACATGAGTTTTCAAACCAGGAAGAAGAAATAACTCTTTTGTTTCTTGATTAAAGGATTTTGGGGGGATGAGTGTTTCATTTTGCAAAGAAATTTGCCACAGGTTGACTCAGAACTGTTCATGAAATTCTCCTGTGTCATCACCAATGACAAAGATCAGTAATTCTCTTTGTTCTCTTTCTATAGAATAGCTAAGAGGGCATTTCAAAATCATACCACGTGGCACATCTGCCAAATATGATTGTTTTATGCATATTCCAGAAAATTGCTATGATAAATACACCTCTCTAAAGACTTATTTTGGATTTATAGCTGCCTTCTTTTTTCTTTGAACATGGTGTTTGCTTATGTATCAGTGTATAGCCAGACCTTGCAAGAGGCAGATGGGAGATGGGTTTTATCTGTGTTTTCTCTGCTTCTGACCTTTTTCCCCAGACCAAAGCTGCACCCAACTGATGATTTTGCTACCCTAGACTGAAAGCAACATCTGCTTTACTGCAGTTTAATAAAAAGAAAAAAAAACAAAAGAAAAAAAACCAGCCTTTATGGTATACATATAGGAAATAGGATTTTTAAAAGGCTTTTACAAAGATTTTAAGTGATTTTTCATGGGTTCTTTTTCAACTTCAAAGTGCTTTTCAAAGATTACCCATCAAAATCTTTACTGTACCCAGGTGGTAATTTAACAAGCGCTGCTTTTCCTGCACCACGCGTGAAGAAGAAATGCCAGCAGGTCTGTCCCACAGCTCATCCTGCTCAGCCAGGTTTATGAGCTGCCACCCTTCCTGGTTTATGAGCCCTCCTAAGGGAGCTACAGAGCAATGCCTCCTCTCCCAAAGCCTGCAGGGAAAACCTTGATATCCATCTCCCTGTTTTGAAAGAGCTGATATGCACACGGGGGTATATAAAGGTAAAATTTCACAGAAGTATTTGAAGTTTCAGACCTTAACATCTGCCAAAGCTGCGCTACTGTCTCAGGTGTGATTGACTCACAGGTTTTTAAGGCCAGGAAGGACCATTAATCTGATCCCCTGAATAGAGTCGTCTGGCAAAAGCCATCAGTACTCCAAAACAGGAATGATATTTGCATCTGATTAAAGAATCCTCCAGACCTCATGGTTCTTGTAACTGTTCTTCTTCCTCCCCACCTGCTATTTCTGTTTCTTCACTCAATGCAACATACTTAACGCCCCACTTTGGCTTTGTGGGAAAGAAATAATTTTGTTTAAACTATGTTAAGTGGTCAGGATATATCTAAATGCTGTAAAAAAAACCTGAAATCAAACAAACAGAGGAAATTATAAGAAAAATTAGATATCCAAACCTATATGCTATCTCTTTTGAAGATACATCAAATGAATACCTGAATTCTCAGTACCACACCCTCCACCCAAGTTATTTTTAATGTGAATAAATAGACAGAATAGATATTGCAGTTCCTAAGGTCAGTACAGTGGAACAAGGGATAGCCTTTGCCCATTAAAACCTAAAAATGCTGGAATATAATGATAACCATTATACTTTTCAAAATGTAATTTCATTCTTTGCCAACACAATATTTATAAAAACTACTGAGGGCTAAGTGGAGTTAAATAAATCTTGAAACCACAGCTACTTCATCATTTGGGAAACTGTAACAGAGTTCAAAAGTAGCTACAGCAGGAATGAATAATTCATAGCAACAAGGTTAAGAATTTTGAAAACTAAAAACTTATCCAATAATATCATAGCAAAAACAAGGTACTGAAATTTTCCTACCTCCTTGCAAGAACTTCATGGGATAAACTATGGCATGATACCGGTCTATGCTTAGTGACACAAGGACGTAAGTTGAGGCATAGAGAAGGACCACCTGGGGCAGTAAGTAACAAGACAACAGTTGAGACACATCTATTGCAAAAGGTGATGTCAATGAGAACTCTGATCTAGGAATGTTTCAAAACTTACTGAAAAAAAAAGAAAAAAGAAAAATCCCCTTGTATATTCATCCAGGTATTTTTACTTTTTCCTGTTCACAAAATTTATAAGATTTAATATGCTTTAACTGATGTGTTTTACCTTTAAATTAACATTTTGCTGCTAGAAAAGAATCTACAGTGTTTTTGTCAGTTTACACAAAGCATGAGGAATTTATACCTGGAAGTAGCGAACAACCCTGCAAACGATATCAGGAGCCATAAAATCTCCGGTGTAGCGCCAAATGATGTCAGTCATTATGTTGATGAGTCCTGTGAATGAATCTACAAAGAAATTAAGTGAAGAAGCATTGAAAGAAGCAAATACATGACTTTAGGTGAACCACAGAGGTAGGTACCATTGGGATATATCAGCTCCCCAGTCTTAGAGGCAGTCAAGCCATAACCACTCAGCCCAGTATGCTAGAGAAGTTGGGAAAGCCTCAGAAAACACTCCCTAATTAGTGTCTAAGTATGTAGCTTGAATACAGCTGTGACAAATACTGAACTACTCAATGTTATGGGTTGATGTTTAGACTGGCTCCTCTCCTTGCTTCCCCCGTGCAGCTGCCGGCCCCTCCCTCGGGCTGTTTTATCTAGGCTGGTGTTTTCTGGCTGGCTGCTGCTGCGCTTCGGTTCTTGGGCTGTCTTTCTCGCTCTGTCGTTGCTCAGCTGCACCTCCCCCCCACCCCCCTAGCTACTTTAGCCGCTTTTCCCCTTTCCCCCCAGCTGTTTTGGCTGCGCCCCTGTTTTGGCTTGTCTTGGGCTTGCTTTGGCCTGCTCCCAGCTGCCCCTCCCCCTCTCTCCCTTCTCCGCGCTCCAGGGATTTGCACTGACTCCGGAGGATGAGGATCTGGATTTCGGGGGCCGCTGCTGGAGGTCGGCTCGGAAGGCTCTACCACCCTCCCTGGTGAGGACCGGCCGGGTTTGTCTCATCTGGGTCTGTGCTGGGGAGTGTTTCTTTTATATTTCTGTTAATAAAAAAAGTTTTTTCCATTTTCCCCTGAAGAACATTTTTTTCCGAGCTCGGTGAAGGAAGGAATTGTAAAAAAAAAGGGGGGGGGGGGGGGCCCTTTGGAGCTCTTTTTCCCCAAATTTGTCCTAAACTTGGACACTTAACGCTCTTTATTTTTTATCTGTTATTTCACTTCACAAAGTCTCCTGCAAAATCATCTGGAGTGACAACCAAATGCTGCTAAAGTTAGTAGAAATTTTGTCAGGAATTAATTTGCAAACTTAATTAATTAATTGCTAACTTTGCCTTGTCAGCTTGAAGTTAACCTACTTATGCCTGTATTTTGTATTTGTCAAATTTAATACACCTCAGGCTATCTTTTCTTTTTTCTTCTTTTTTTTTTTCTTCCACAAGAAAATTTAAAGAGATATTCCAGCCTTTGTTCTGTTTCTTATTGAAGAAGTGAGTGCTCACAGAGATGCACATTTTACAAATGAATCAAAAGAACTGGTGCTTCTGTTTCACATATGAGTGATATTAAGTTTTGTCTTTAAAACCAACTTCTCTCACTCGGACATGATGAATGTTTTCAATGCAGTCCATGGAATAAAATGTGTACCAGTCCAATGTCCTGCCACTTCAAGTAACATGTCATGTTGCTCTTCTTGCACAGCTTACCACAAAGGGAGAAAACAGGTTAGGAAAACTTTTCATACAAATTTTTGGGACAAAACCAAACAATATGAACAAACAGTTTCAATCTTTTTTAAAAAAAAATTATAGTGATGAGGTAAAGTGTTTCATTTTGCTGCCACCATTTTACACATTCAAAAACCATCTCTGAAGTTTAGTGTGATAAAGATATTTTAACTCTCGTAATGGAAGACTTCGATTTGAAATTTATACCTTTAGAAACAAAATATTCCAATAATTACAAAAAAATGTTTTGAGAAATAAACAGTTTGGGATAGTATTTCCAATCAAAAAGGCATGTGTTTTACAAAACAGGTTTCTTCTAAACCCTTTGAAATTAGAGAAATTCCAGATATTTCTAGTTGGCAATTGACATTTCAGCTTAATGCTTCAGAAAATTGTTTTACTGAAAAACCTGGTTTGTTTCACTGGAAAATAAGGGATATTTTTTCTGTATCAGTAATCCTTTATCTCCTCATTTTCTTCTTTCATTTATCTTCTTCTTCAAGACTCAGTTCAAAATTAAATTTGTATAACTACATTGCCACCCTCCTTATGACTACTGTTCAATTAATACTGGCTTGCTCTTTATTCTCACAACATTTCCCAGCCCCAATTTCTCTCTCTTCTGCCTCCAGAGAGAGGCTGGATCAGAGACAATCTCTGAAAGGAAGTCTGTTGTTTAAAACATTACGTTAAATGTTGTTCATTGATTAGGGTGATGGGATAAGGAACGATTGTTCCTCTGATGAGTGCAGTGGCTTTAAGATTTTACTGAAAAGACTGTATGTATATAATTCAGGTGGTCTTAGAGAAAATCACAGAGTTTAAGTGTTTCAAAAAGTGAAATGTATCCCCCAGCAGTAGTTCCAACCTATCCCTTTCCCTTTCCTTACTCCTGAATTATTGATCCACATTCTCTCTCTCTACAGTAATGAAATATATATTGGTTCAAAGTATTACACATCAATAGAGCTTCACCTCAGGCTATCCTCCTGCTTTTGATCAGCTGAGCGTCTGCCAAGCAGGTGCTAAATGAGGGTTCATCATTCCTCAGGAGGGGGAGGGCGCAGAGGCTGCCCTCCCTCCTGCCAATCTCAGCGCTCTGAAAAGAGAGGGAGAAGGGACAGCACCTCAGGTATCTCGCCCTTTCCTTCTTCTCACAGCTATCTTCCTATCCCTTTTCAGTGCATCAGGAGAGTGCTTTAGAGGTGCATCCTGCAGCTGTGGTGGGACATGGGACAGAATCCTGGTGGTTTCCTTCAGGTAAGCAATTTGGCAATCCCAGACAACGCCCACGTCAGCTTTTTAGTTTGCATCAGGAGTGTGGTTTTTAACCTGTGGATGGCCCCCACCTCACTGGCTCATGTAATGGAGATCCACAGGGGAATGAGGCTTTGTTCAGCTGATGCTTGGCCCGAAAGTACTCTCCAGGGCTGCCCTCCTCGCATCCCACACTATGTAGCTGCCAGCCAATGCTCAGGCTCAGGAACCATGGCAAAGTTTATGCAGCAGAAGCAAATCACTCTCCAGAAATACAGAATATGGATATCAGCTCTGTCTTTTTCATGCTACAGGTCTCTACCCATAGTTTTAAATACTTCAGGAGCTTTAAAGACAACTCATAATTGTTTTTCCCTTGAGACCTGTTGAGTGAGGTTTTTCAGGTGACTGCAGAGGCTTTTAAATGAGGCTTAAACTTCACAGCTTTTTTGTGCTTGAAGCCTCAACTCATCTCCCCCAGCAGTATGTTTTAAGAGTTCCCTGTCCTGAATTTCAGAATTGCTGTGGAGGGCTCAGCATGAGCCTCCAAGCACGTGCCTCTGAACACAACACACACATGCATACCAAAGCCAATGCACCCAGCTGTCTGTGTGGGCCAATTTTAGCCAGATTTCTCAATGCCCTTTAATTATAGAAACATTCTCCCACTCAATGCCCTCATTCTCTCCTCAGGTTTTAGAAATATCTCTTGTCTTTTCAATCCTAAAAGCATACCAGACTAGTTTTTCTCGGAGGATTGTTCAGTCCTCTGCTGCCTGCTTCAGAGGGTGTTTCTTATCCCATCTCTGCAAAGGACGAGGTTCTCTCAGTATGAGCACACACGTCTCGAGGGTTTGTCCTGCAGACTTCACATAGGGTCACCAAGTAAATAATGTGCTTTGTGTCAGTGATCAGACAGCATGAGGGGAAAATGCAGCAAACCTACAAATTATGACAAAGGATTGTGATATACTCTCCAGACACACATGTACCTAGTGCAAAACTTCATTAGTGATTTAGACACTAAATGTGCTGCTCATTAATCTTTTATGTTATGATCATTCACACCTTCAATAACCAGACTTTATATTTTTCACACCTTCACAACATTTTTTTCTTACAAGTCTCTTTTTGCACAAGGCCCCAATGTGCCAGCACTATATACCTAGCATAGAGCTAATGAATTGCCAGCAGACCTTTTGCCACTGGTAGATGAATCCTCCTCACCCTATCATCTCAAATGCAATTATATCCATGACCACAGCATCTTCAAGTCCTCATTTTCCATGTAATTTTAGTTGCTGTAGTAGAGTTCAGAATTCAGCTGGTTTCAGCAATGAGATCTTAGCAGATCACATATTCCCTGGCTGTTTTTGGCAATCTTATACCTCAGACTATGTCACTGGGTTGCATCATTGCCATCCTAAGTGTTGAATGTCAGGTACAGAAAGCTGACATAGCCAATACATTGCTCTGAACCTCAGTGTTCTCATCCTCATGACTTTGAGTATCCTCACCACTCCTTACAAAGCTGGTGGTTAGCGTGTTAAATACCTGTGTTCTTTCACTGATGAATGTTCTTTGGGCCAAACAGCACCAAGATAATTTCTGAAAAGTATCCTAAACAACCTTCACTCATAGGTGTATGCAAGTTTATCATTGCCACTGCCTTCTTAATAATCTTCTAAATTCTTTTACTAAGCAGTGGTGTGTTTACTGTCATACTGTGTCACCATTGCTAGGCAACAGTGGGGTTATTGGCCCATTTAATTACTCAGAAAAATAGGCAGAAATTCTATTAATGGAATGTATTGTCTTTTGATACAAAATAAAGATGCCAGCAAGTGATATTTTGTGACTTTTAAGCCAGATGTATATTCAAAGGGGGATACAGATAAACAATTCCTTGTTGAAAAGAGTGCATGGTGCTAGTGTGATAGGAATGTAAGACTTGCAAGTCTCTCTCCCTCAAGTTTGGGCTTGAGTGAGAGTGGGTTTTCTGTAAATAAATGTAAAAGAAAAATTTCATTATATTTCAATAATAAGAAAAAGTAGAGGGAGATAGAGAGTAAAGATGGCTTTGCCTGGGCAAAGGGAGACAAGAACAGCTTTGTGGTGTTTGTGCAACTGGACAGGTCTGCAAACCTTTATCTGTCTCCTCCCTGTCACCACCATGGCCACAGCCAGTCCTCAAAGGCAAAACAAGTGTCTGCCTTTACAAACCTGTCAGCATTTCAAAATGCAGCATTTTTAGACAGTGTTAATCAAAAAGGCCAAGAAAATTGGCCTGTTGTTCCCAGAGGAGACTGAAACATGCTAAATATAGAGCTACAGCATCTGTTGTTGGGAAATATATCAGGTACTGAAACAACCTGTGAAAATCCTGGGCCCAAAAGGCCAACATAACCCAAGTTTCCATCATGTTCAGAAAAATGCCTTTGGATTTTATTATGGACATGAATGAGTGTTGGCATTGTCTCTATACTTTTGAGCCCAGGAACCACTTGGTTCAAGGAGATGGGTGATGGGTGCTGCCTCATATGACACTGATCTCAGAAATCTCTGATCTCAGAAATTTAAAAAACTGCCCTTGGAGGAACAAATCTGAATTTCATCTTGCTGTTGCTGTGAGTGAAACAAATTTTTGTGTCAAAAAGCCCTCCACGGAGAAAGAAGTCCATTATAGAAAGCAAATGGTGGTAATGAGCAATCTGGCATGGGAATAGACAGGTTACAACTGTCTCAGATATCTTCACAGAAACTCGTTGACTTGATGGTGTTCCCAAAGGGATGTACCTTTGCAGACTTCAGGGTATTCCTTTTGTTACAACTAAGGAGGTTCAGACAAAAAATCAGCGCTAGCAAAAACTAGCAAGTCTACAAGAAAATATCTCCATGATTTGATTATAGTACTGACACTACTCTTCCCTCCAGATGCTTACCCTGGGGACAAAAGTTTTTCTGCCAGAAATGGAGAGCAGATGGTTGGTAAACTGTGATGTGTTAAAAAGATCCACATGTCATCTCAGCTGCAGTTTCTTTTTTTCCCTGATGAGAACAGTTCTATTAATTTGGATGTGGCGACCCATAATTTCTTGGTGAAGCTGTGCCTCTTACTAAAATATCCTCTCTCTTTCCATGTCACTTACAGAGTGATTCCATTGTAACGAGGTATATCTTTTTCTGCTTTGTAGACAGCACCAAGCTGCATAAGGCAACACATTTTGTAAGGCAAGACAAAGAGTGCAAGTTCCTGATCAGGGCTGAGCCTTTCATATGGCTCTTTTTTTTTTTTTTTTTTTTTTTCTTTACTTCATGAGGTACATTCCTGTCACCTACCACTCCCCGAAGAGTGTATCCTCTGGAAGCATCAGAAGCAGCAATTTGCTAACACCTGCCTGCAACAGTGATAGACCCTTAAACACAAAAGTGGCATCATTGCCTTATGACAAAAATAAGGTCCTGTCCATGATTTTTGAACTGATGAGGCAGTCACTGCTCTCTGACCTTGCTGCTCTGTATCATGCTTGATTTGCTGTCAGCTAATCAGAGTCAGTGCTGTGAAAAGCAATTTTAATTAGGTGTTCTTAGAGGTCCTGGAGGTTGGCTTTAGTACAGGCACAGGGCAGAGAGAGCAGGAGAAGCTGCCCTACCTCTTGCAAACACCTCTAGAGCTGCTTTTCTCCTCTTCTTCCCATAGTCTGTGCTTTCCACTGAAAATTTCACAGGTGGCTTTGCAAGTATTCACTGCACTAGAAATAATTTTGTAACCACATTTCCTAAAAAATCTACCTAGCCCACTCTCTCATTCAGAAGCTGATAGTGAAATAGGTTGTGTCCCTCATCTGGGTATCTATAGGAAAACATGGTGGTTCCACATGGAAGGGGGGAAGTGCGGAGCCTACACATGGAAGGGGGGAATGGAGGGGCTGTCCCCTCGCTGGGAGCTTCCCCTGTGAGATGTGGAGACCAGTCAGAGGCTGATTTGGTGGTTGATATCCCAGATGGCCAATGAGAGAGTTGTTTCATTTTTATAAATCACATTGGTGGGGGGTGGGCCACTCTCTTTCAGCTTCCAGCCTCTCCGGAGGTGAGATGGCTCTGGCCAGGCCCTGGCCACATGGCCTTGGGCTCAGCCCTGGCCCCTGCCCTGTCCTTGATGGCCCTTGGCTCAGCTCGGCTCGGCTCAGCTTGGCTCTGCTCCACTCCACTCCGCTCTGCTCCCCTCTCCACATGGCATGAACAAGCAGGGGAATCAGGGAGCCACCAAAGGTTCTCCCTTCCCCACACCCTCCCCTTCTGAGAGAAGAGGCCTCCAGCTGACCACGGGGCTTCTTCTTGTTCTGGATGCAATTTTAACTCTTTTAATGCCTGGATAAGATTCTTGATCTCCTGAGCTCCCCTGAATGAGAAGAAGTAAAGCATGGAGTCTATAGAAGTCAGCAGAATGAAGATAAAGTTCCTGATAGGAAGAGATTGAAAAGATGCAACTGATGAGTAGCTGAAAACCTTTTTTGTGGGGCTATAAGGGGACTGTGACTACACTAAAATTCTTTTAAACTGTGAAATATACTTGGGGAAGTTTGGGTGCTTGAAAAGAAGAGCTTTTTGCTTTGAGAAAATGGGGCTCTCTGTTTTGGGACTGGAATATGGACAGAGACATTTAACAGAAAAAGAGATGAAGAGAATTTTGTCTTTCAGCAGCCTGCCTTTAAAAGTGGTACCCCAAGTGAGTAACATAACCCATAGCACAGCTCTGGAAGGACTGTGGAGATGAGAGGAGAGTCATAATCTGCAATATTTCCTGGGTGAATGCAGATTGTGAAGGTGAAGACACCCCCTAAGCCTAAGCCTAAGCCAAAAAAGGGACTTTTCTCTCTAGAGTGAATTGAAATTATTATTTAAGTATATAACTGACTGAAGTGTTTTCTGTATGTTGTTAAGAAATGTGGAATGAAGGAAGCGGGAGGAGGGAATAATCTAGAAATCTAATTTTGAATTATTTTTGTGTTATTAATAAATTTCTTCTTATACCCTTTTAAGTTTTACGCCTGCCTTGCCTCTTCTTCTGAATCCTATCTCTAAAGAAAACTGAATACATTAAAATTGGCAAACCTAAGTCACACTGTGACAGACAATATACTCACAAGATACTCAGAAGATGCTTTTTCAAATTATGACATTTTAGCTCTTCAAATGCTGAGCTGTGACAGCCTGGTGTATGGCTTCTCCATGCAGTCATGGTGCAGCGAGAGGCTGTGTGTGGAGCAGGGTGGGTGCAGGGGGCCTGGGTGCAAGAGTTGCCCTCATGCTTTGACAACTTATTCCTCCCCTTCACAACCATTCCAGGTGCATATATCTGAGGTTATGGTCATTTGCAGCCCCTTGCTCCAGCATTTAGAGCATCTGGACTCCATGCTGGAAACAGGGCCAATAGAGAGAATGGTTGAAAAACCCAGGAGCTGCCATGAATCTGCCAATCTTGATTTTGACTCTTTTAGAAGTGTTGATATGAAGCAGATATAATTGAGCTTACACAGTGCAAGAATCCCAGCTCTCTGCCAGAGGATCTCTGGCAAAGGGATGGAAAGTGTTAGCCTTTGGTGTGCACTAACTTTTTATGAGGAATCAGCAAGGACATCCACAAACACTTTGTTCCATTATGGTGCCTGTATTGGAGCATATAGTTTGCATTGGAGTGGCAATTTTGCCACAGGAACCAACAATATGTACTGTGCTGTTCTTGGGCATTTTCTCCTTCAGCCTGGAACAAATGTAATGTATAAAGCAAAACACACTTGAAAATTGTCAAGGGAAAACCTGTTCAATTGACCTGTTAAAGCTATGTGATTTTTTTTGTGGCAGTGGTGCTTTCTTTCTCTTTCTGACTCATAGGAAGTGACAGGAAATTTTGTTAAGCTGTGTGAGCATCTAATTTATTTGTTGCATTTCTTATACTTCTGCTCTTGATCCACTTTCTCATGTGATGAGGCAGGCCCTCTTAGGCTAGATGTTGTAAAGGATGGATTCAATGATGTCACAGCTTCACTCCACAGCTCATCCAGGTTGAAAGAGGAAAGGCTGAGAATAGCATATACTGCATGATACCAACCTCTTAAGAAGCAGCACTTACAAGAGAGCTGGAGATCTGATCTCTAGGAACTAAAATTCAAAATGCCCAGCCATTGTGAAAGGCACTGAGGTTTTGTTTAATTTTCCTTTATTAATATATCTCTTCCTACCATTTTTTCCTACTTCATAGTTGCTGTGGGGATACAGCTGGAGGGGGCTGGACTGATCCAGCAGTTCTTCCAAGAAGGAGCATGGCACCCACCAAAACAGGGCAGGATAACAGGAACAGCAGCAGCACATCAAAAACAGGTGGGGGACGGGAGAGGAATGGGCAAAAAGGTGGGCTTGGTCACCACATCACCAGTGGTCTCAGTATTCAGAAAAACTGGGTCCTCCCACAAAGTTGAAGAACTGAATTGTTTTTAATTTGAGAATTGTTGTCCAGGATGTATTATGAACCAGTCAAGACAGTAAAGGCAAGTAATTTTCATTCAGAAGTCCCCTTCTTCAGATGTCTGTGGATACAATGGTCTGGGATTGGCAGTTGCACTTAGGGGGAATATGTGGGAGCAGATGGAGTTGGTGATAATTCTGGAAATTATTTAGAACAAAGTTTCCTCTTCCCATCTTGTGTAACTTGCACATAGATGAGACCACTGTCTACTATATGAAATACTATTCTGTTGCATGCAGTTGTTCAATGGTTCAGTCTGTGTAAAGAGAATGTGTCTCAGTGTAAATGCAGAAGACACACTCCTGTGGATCAATTTGTTTTACTTAAACACAGAAACACAAGGATATGACTCCTCAAAAGACAAAGGAATCACATTGTTTGTAATTAATAACTGCTGTATATATTTCAAGTGGTGCCTGTACTTACAGTATTTTCCAGAAAAAAAATTATCTTCTGAGATGCCAAGTACCAAACGATTCCATTTTGAATTATTTCCTTTCCCAACATCTTGTGTAGATGCTTCTGCTATTTTCTCTGAATCGTCTATGCTGATCCTTTTGCCAATGCTTTACCTCAAGTATTTGGAGGACTGCAGATTCATATCTTGATCAGAACAGAAACTACACGATAATTCTCATCTAAAAATGTAGACTATCCTAGGAGTATTTTCTGTTGGCGTAGTTCAGGCACCCAGGTCAATATAGTCATTGATTATCCACACTTCTGATGCTGCCTTGGTTGGCGTAGATATTGTTGATGCAGATACTTTAGCTGAAGTAGGAGTGGCAAGTGGTTTCTTCCCTCACAGCAAACTGTAAATTAAGACTCCCATGGTGCTCAAGCAGTGACATTGCACGCTGCAGCTCAATTTTTGTTGATGCTTAGGCTTTCCATTACAGAATAATAGAATAGTGTTTATTCCCATTTTTGTATCTGCTTTCTCTTCCCTGGTGGTTGCTCATAGCATGAACAAAAGCACACTGGTAAGTGTCATTGGCAAATTCCCATGCAAAATCATCATATGGAAAAGGTAGATAGGCAAACCCACACTAAGCTGTTTTCCATTAAATATGCTGCAATGCCAGGACAGGCTGAAAATTCATTACATGCGGTCTGGATCTCCGTCCTGAAATTGACCTGAATGTGGCCAAAATGGACTTCTGAGCATTTGATCTTAATAGAGCAACTAAGTCTCTGTAGCACATGGTATCTTTGACCTGAATTCCATAAATCCTGGTAATGCTGTGTGAACATTTGCTAACCAGCTAGGCAATGGAATTAAAGGAAGTGACTCTCCAGAGAAAATCTGTAAAACACATGAACGTGAGTTGGATGTTTTGACAGGTGATGAAATGCCACATGAAAATGTTGGATGTGTCATCCTACAGCCCTTTGCAAAAAAGGGTAGAAGGAAATGTATTGGTGTTATTGTCAGTGACACGAATGTGTCACTAACACATTTAGTGACACAAAGACAATCTAAGTAAATAAATATCACTGCTTTCATATGCAAGAGGGGACTAGAAAAACCCAAATCTTCTTAATGTAACTTTAGTGCATGCAAAGGCTATTTCCAGAATAATTTCTGTTTGATTGCAACTAGATGTGCTGCAGCATAGATGATGGACTAAAAGGTACTAATGATGTATTTATACTTTTGATGTCGAAAGTTTAAAGTCATGTCTTTTAATGGGAGATAATGAGACCCTAAGTGATGATTTCAAATAAAGCATGGTCATTATGGCCATGCTGTTGGCAGCACCACGCTTGTGCAATCCTGTCTCTCAGCATTTGCTGCTGGCACGTGAGGAAGTCAGGTAGCAAACTCCACACACCTACCTATATTTAACAATAGAAGTCAAACTCTCATGTAGAGTAACAGTTAAATAAATGTCCTCTATGTCAGGTGACAATTCTGCCTGGATATCCATCAGGGAATCATAAAATTTAGAGGCAATGTTTTCCAAGTAAGTCAGAAAGAAATCCATTCCCCCCCTTAATGTGAAATGTTGGACCCAAAGGATTTATCTGCCAAGCAACCTTTATGAAAAAACAAAACCATAAAGAAACGTAACACAACTGTCATTAGGATTTGAATGTCTGAAACAGGCTGAAGATAGGAAAACCATAATCAGTCCTTCAGGACCACATAACAATTTTGTAGGTGTCAAAACAAGAATTAAGGCTTCCTATAAACTGACATAAATTTACACAGCAAAAGCTGACTGTTGCTGATGTAACAAATGCATGGCTCATTTCATTGACTGTCAAATAGGTCTACAAAGTATATTCAGGGCCATCACTGGGCTACAGGAAAGGCTATCAAAAAAACTTTCATAAGATTATCAAAATAACCTGCCTAAACCATCCTCATGTCTCATTTTGCTCTGGAGCCCTGTAGAAAACCCTGAGTTCACCTCTTGCAGTTCATGTTTCCCTGTGCCTCACTACATGCAACAGGAATAAAACCACACTGTTCTTGTACTCTGCTTTGTTGGAAAAACATGGTGTTTTGAATCAAGTAACTTATGAAAAGATGCATTAAACAGGACCATTGTTGTTCCATCAAGACTTGGAGATGCTGATGATCTGTTTTCTCAAACTATGTCAGTGATATGAATAAAGGCTGTGCCTATGCCCTCTATATGCCATGTCTGGACTGTGGTACTGCATGAAGCTGGTGCATCAGATTTTGTCAGTGTAGCCAAGTCAGACCCCTCTGACAGTGCTGAATGTAGACAATCCTTCTGTGGGTTCCCGAAGGATTCAAACCTGAGGCCGATATGAAGGCACAAAAAAACTTCAAGACCTACAGAGAGCTTCACTATAATGGAGTTCCAAAGTTCCCCACCAGTGTCAAAACTATTTGGATTTCATCTAAATTCTAGTTTAAGGGCCAAGCCAGCCAGCCAGAAGCTGTGTCAAGATTGCAATCACAACCCAAAACTGAAACTCCAGCATGCTAAAATCATGAAAGACATCAGTCTTTTCAAAATGTCTTCTTCTCCTGACCAAAAAATGCTTGAGCATCTTTGAGATTAATAACCAGATATTTGGATTTTCCCTGAAGGTAATTCACTGGGATTGATTGACTATAAAGAGTGTAAACAATTACTCTAATTTGAAAGCTAAAATCAATTTACTTGTGCCTTTTCCACATCCTGTCAGTCAACATCCTAGCAAAGTACTTCTGAAATTGGCATGTCTTCCCAAATGATGAATGAATATGAAGTTTTGGTGTTTATTTACAATTCACACAGAAAATATAACTGTGGGAAAATATTCATGAAGATCTAAGTATGTCTATCTACATCTAAATCAATGAATGGTCAAGAAAGGGATGCGAGTATTTTTACAAACATTTTTACAAAAATCATAGAATTATTTAGGTTGGAAATTATCTTTGTGAGGAACAAATAGCATAATCAACAGATTTCATGAATTCAACAATAGGAAAAATTTATAAGCACTGTAATTTCAAGAACATTTTCTGCAAGGCACAAAATATGTATTGTGGAAATATTGTTAGCTAAAAACAATGCTAACCTACCAAAGCCTTCATATTGAAACAGTATTTGGTACACTAATGAGTGAGTGTTTAAGGATTTGGAAATAGAGTTGAAAATGCAAAACTCTGTCTTATAGGAGTACATCCATTTGTGACGTTTCAGAATGATCAAATTAATCTTGAGCAAGAGTGAACTGTTTTGTTTGTGATAGTATCTGTGCACAAATAGGTCCAACAGAACTTAAAATAATTTCCTTTTACTGATCCTTTCAAATTCACGTTGACATTATAAACCATGTAAGTGGAGCACAGAGATATTTAAAAGCATACCTCCGAGAGGCAGTTTTGGAAGCACGGCTTTGTTTTTCCAACGATCTTGTTGAATCAATTTTTTCCAGTCTATTTGTATTAGCTGGGTAGAGAATTCATGGAAATGCCATTGTGTATTGTAATTTGACTTTGATCACAGTAATTTTCTTTCTTGTGTCTCCCAAGCAGTCTTCTAGAAAATATAGCATTAATGGTCTGCAGCAGTGGATATTGAACTGCTTGCAAGCCACTCAGGCAGCTCATAAAAACATTATTAAAAAGCAAATGCCCTTTGTGCTCATAACTTCTAAACTACACAAGCTGAAGTGCCTCAATACTTCTAATGCATTCTAATATAGTAAGATGTGCTCTCTTGGAGTTGGTGTCGTGGCTTTCCAACTGACATCTTGTCCTCTTTTGCCAGTCACCATGGTTTGGTTTGACTCTTCAAGTTCAAGAAGTCAGGAGTCTGAGCATGGCTTTCTGGGAAGCTCAATGACTGGCAGGTGGCACATACATTCTTTCTGGAGCAATCTCATCTCCTACAGAAGAAGCCTTTTCCCTTCTACTAATGAGTGTTCTCCCAAACCATGGAAGCTCTGGAGATGCCCAGTCCTGCAAAGGTGCTTTGGCTCACCTGATAATATAAATCTGCTCCCAAGGTGAGAGTTCTGGGAGACCTGTGAAGGTCACAGAAGGCAAGAGTGTTTTCTGTGGCCACATGATGTGTGTGCTTTACCAGGTAGAACAATAAAGGAACCCTTTTAAAGATAATCCTGATGTTCACTAAGAAAGTGGTATAGTGCTTTATTTTCTGGTTGCATTAAACAGCAAACTTCCCATCTCCTAAGGTCATCCCTTGCCCAGCAACATCCATGAATGCTATATTCAGACATACGAGTTTTTTCCTTTACCTGAAGAATTGGAAGCACATCTGAGGATGTGCTTTCTCTCAAAATCAGAACTTTTGTAGGTGACTTGGAGCTTTTCCCAGAAAGAGAAGAGCAACAAGACTTGCTGTAGAGTTCAACATCTGAGTAAGTATTACTAATCCTGTGTGATGGGAAATTCTTTTACCATTTTTATTTCCTGTAAATGTTAGCATCACTATCTTCAACTTTTTTTCTATCTTGCCTAGTTCTTTTGTAAACTAAACATTAAGTCACACTGTCAACAGGGTCCAGGTTTTGTGGCCTTAAAAAATATTTCTCCAAATAGCAGTTAAAAAGGATGCAGGACACGTTGGAGCATCTAAGACCTTCACACAGACAACAGCCGCCATTCCAATCAGTATCAAATTGTCAATATATGATTTATTTTTTCAGTTGGCCTCAAGATCTTTATCCCAAATAACAATTTTTCTATTGGCTCACAATTTCCCCTAAAATGGAAATTACTTTCCCTACTGGCGTACTTTGGTGTATTAGGGACTCCCCTTTGACAGTGAGTAAACTGTACTGCCTTCATTTCCTCCTCTCCACTGCTCCTTTCCACATTCCCCCTTTCCAGCTCTGAATGTAGATATTTGATTTGGATAACTTTGGTCTAGATAGGATTGTGAGTGCTCCTTCCAAAAAGGGCAGGTATAAGTTACTCTCAATGGAGTTTATACCTCTGCTAACCAAAAGAAGTTAGTAGGCAGAGGGCTGAAATCCAGTTTTAAGTATACAAGTTGTTTCATGCCCCATGCCTTTGGACATGGTAGGCACTTACAGTAAGATAACTTCAGACTGCAAAGCATGATTTTAATGCCATTACTGACAGAAAATCCATACTTGAAGCAATATACACACACTTTTCAGTGCCTCGGACACAGTGCAAACCAATTCCATGCTGATTTTCATCAACCATCCATTTTCTCCAGGGCCTCAGAAGATGACCAACACTGAACCTTGTCTCACCCATTCTACTACCAGTACTGAAGTACTACAAGCTCACACTACTCAAAAACTTCCTGTTTAACAAGCATTTGGTAGACATATAAGTGCCTTTGAGAAATACCTGAGGGGTGCAAAAAGCAGTCTATTTTGAACAAACTCAGTTGGTTTATTTATTGCATAGAAGGCAAACTGGGAATTTGGGAGGTGCTTGTTAAGTACCACGTTGTGGTGTCCAATTGAACTTGGCAAGCTGTAAGTACCAGCATACTCAGGCGGGGAGACTTAGAGATGGTCTTCACTTAAAACCAAATGTCAAAAGCACAGGATATATTACTGATTTGTTTGACAGAAGCTTCATTGTTTGAGAGAGAAGGTTCTACAGCATGAGAGGACACTTCAGAGAAACTAGGTTGATGTGCAAGTGATATGATTGTCTCTTCTTAATATTAGATGATACACCTTGGGAAAGCAAAGATTTCAGGTGAGGAGTTTTATCATTGTGCAGTCTTTTGTGCATTAAAATTTCATTAAGTTTGTATTTTAGAGCAATGAGATTTGCCACTAATAACTCTTTGACACAAAAAAAACTTATTTTATATTTGAGTTACACAACACTATAAAACCTCATCAGAGCAGATCATCAGAGATGCACGGAGATGCATGTACTGTTAGTAGTCTTCATGGGTCTCATGATCCCAGTGCTGTGAGGATTATTCAAATGGAGTGTGTCATCTAACAAGCTCAGTACTTAAAATGTGTCAAGCTTGCTGTGTGGCTGCATTTGCTTCTGACAGGGATAAGAAGGAATGCAAATTTAAATTGATTATCTGAATGAAAGATGGAAGAAGTGTTCATGGTATCCTCCTTTCAAAAAGATGAACAAAAAACACTGAAACACTCTTACTTTACCAGGGTTATGTACTAAGCTTTTCAGGAGTAGTGACACTAGATTCCATGCTAAGGATGAGGGAAAAAGCCACTCTACTTCTCAGCCCTGTTAGAGGGAATCTGCTACCAACTTCCATAAGCAAAGAGTTGTGACCTTGCATTTCTTAAGAAAAGGTTTAAATAAGAGAGAATGTCCCCTTGATTTCTGAAAGCTTTGCATGTTTCATTAAAAAAAAGATGACTGAGCAGCAAATGATATTTCTTGTATTTCAGCTGGCTTATCAGATATTGCTGGAGAGACAGTTTCATAATGAGCATTGAAATTACCATATTGAATATACCTTGAATTTTTTCTATGGACTTACTAGTAGTATAGCAGTAGCTCCAGAACTCCCATAACATATTAGAAAACCAGTGATTACACAGTCCCTATCTCTGCAGCATGGAAAAACCATTTTCTAAGAGGGCTCACCATTCCTTCCATATGTGGCATCAGCTCCTGATTTTCTCCCTGCCTATGGGAGACGGAAATGAAGATGTATAGAAATCATTCTTCCATCCAAGACTAGAAAATGTCCATCAAAAAAACCAAAATAATCTCAAAATGTGTGCAAGCTTTTGATTCTGTTTTTTTAGAAAACAAATGAACATATGTTTTTTGCCACTTATCTTCAGGTCCCCACAATTTCAAAGCAAACAGAATCAGATCCACATCAGATCCTTCAGTAATTTCAGGTGGTTCTTTCTACCAACAGTGGGGCACAGCACTTACATGCACTGAACTCAACAATCTTGAAGTTCTTTCCTAACCTAATTGGTTCTATGATCCTAAATATTCTCCTTTGGGGCTAGTCATGAAGCTAGTGTTAATGCACAGGTTTGGAGTAATATTTGTCACTTAAACTACACTTTTGCTCCACATCCTATTTAGATCTCTGCAACTACCTGAAAGGACATTATAGAAAGTTGGGGGCAGTCTATTCTCCCTAGCATCAAGCAATAGAATGAGAGAAAATGGCCTCAGGTTGTTCCAGGAGAAGTTTAGTTTGAATATTAGGAAAGACTTCTTCAAAGAAAAGAAGCATTGGTCAAGCATTGGAACAGTCTGCCTAGGGAAGGGGGTTAATCGCCATGCCTAGAAATATTTAAAACACATGTAGATGTCTTCATTTCAGATTCTTCAGGAATTTTAGAGATGGAGTTGGCAGTGTTAGGTTGAACTCGATCTTTTCCAACCTAAATGATTCTGTGATTCTACGAACAAACTGTCTTTTGGGTGGTGCTAGAAAATCTTGGACAATTCCAGATGGCAATTAAGAAACAAATCTGAGCACAAAAGAAATAATCCTGCATTTTCCATCAGGTAACTTTGCTGTGCCTTGTTGTGCTTAAAAATAAATAAATGGGAAGGTTCTGAGAAACAACTTCTCCATAAAACTTTGTGTTTGGGGATGGGATTGGAGTCAGAGTCTTTTATGGTCTGATTGAAATAGCAGAAGCTTAGGTTTGTAGTTGTCAAAAATTAATAGTAATCCTAATATATTTGATGATGTACAAACACTGGAGGGATTTGTATAGTCAACTTTAGGGATCTAAATAAGGAATTGAATCCTCTGTGCAAGTCAGTGAAACTTAAGCCCAAATATAAAGCTACTTGGAGTGTTTTGCTCTATTGGCTATAAATTGAGCATGGGAAGGGTGACTTGGTATCTTACATACCTACAGTGAGGACCCTAAAATAAATGGCATGAATCATCCCTAAAATGAATACCAGTGTGCAAGAATGCAGTCATGAGATTTAATCCAAATATCTCTGTGACAATTATGTCCCATTTTTCTTCCCACAACTGATGTCAAGAAGTGGGCTTTCTTCAGACCTACTTCTGTACAAATGGCAAGAGGCTAACAGGGCATCTCCCCTCCACCCTCCCTGCTATTACACAGAATCACAGAATATTCTAAATTGGAAGAGACTCTCAAGGTTCCCCAAGTCCAACTCTTAAGTGAATGGCCCATATGGAGATCTTGGTATTATTAGCACCAAACTCTCACCATCTGAGCTAATCTCAGTATTAATGATGTTGTATAAAGCAAAAGGTGTAATGTTCCAAATAATAGTAACTTCCTCAGATCACAGGAGGTCACAGATTAAAATTGCATTGGTCAAAGACCTGCAAATGTAAATTGTCACCTATGCAGTCAACCACCCAGCTGTATGGCAACCAAGGTGTCTGAAGATACTTGCCTAATCTGCATTTCACTCAGCTGACTAGAAAAGTTACCACAATAGATTAGAATTTTGTTGTTCTTTTTGCTGTTTCTTTCAAACGCCACACCGCTGCATATGTGCCCAGACCATCCTGCATTTTTGTCTTACAGCCCTGAAAGTGCTGTAGTTGCCCATACAAACCTTTATAATCTCCACATAGCCCTACTGGTATCAGCAGAGCTGTGATAGTGTGAGGGTCAGCACAGGGTTAGGGAAATTACATTGCAGGTGAAAATGGGGGCAAAAAGGTACTGAAAAAAAAAAAAGCAGCTGAAAGGAAATGCTTTCATTTTAGTCACACAGATGTCTTGTCAGGAAAAACCTTTGTATGCAAAGATCTGAAGGAATGACAGCTTCTTTTGAAAGAACAGAAATGGTAAATGTGGCCCTCCTATGTGGAAATCTGTGGGTGGGTAAGTGGAATCAAATTTAGGCTGTGTGTGTCTATTGAAATGAGAAAACAATGCCTTTGATAAAGATAGGGCATAGAAGGTGCATTCATCACTTTCAATCCTTTCAGAAATGACTCATTAGCCAGGAAAAGCAAACAGAACAACTGATTCCATCTTAGTTTAAAACTGTATGATCTGGGGTGAATTTGGAGAGATAGGATTATCACTATATTAATATTGTCATTATATTAATATTTCTTTATAATACTTTATAACTAAAAAAAATACAAATTAAAAAAAGAATATATCTGGATTCAGAGTGTTAAAATGATTGAGATGAAGCTGAAATGAGGGCATATAATCTTTGTTGCTAAATTCTCGGGTGGTCCACTGGAATATGAAAAAAAAACCAAAATCATATGACCATATCCTACATTAAAAGTGGTACTGGAACCAGTGACAAGCAGAGTGTGTCTGCTGTTTTGCATTTACAGAGGGAGATACAGTTTATATCCCTAGGTGCTCTGAAAGTTGCACTCTGAGTCTCTATGTATGACAAACACACAAACTGTCCCCTTCCCTAGAACAATTTAGTACGGCATTTAAGTACTGTATTTTGAGGAAATAAAATACTTTTTTCATTAGTTTTTTGCCTGTATGAACCTCAGCTCTGTACTTGGGTTTAGGCTGCAGAGTGATTTTTGCTACCCAAAAGGGATCTGAAGACCACTGTACACGGAAAAGAGACAGAAAAGCACTCGTTTATGGATGTCTCCCCAGTGGGTTGTGATTGCATTAATTACAAATCATGAATCATGGACATCTTGTTCCTGCATTTGTAAGATTAAAGTAGGCTATATAAATAAAAGTCATTACAGGGTTTTAAGGGATGATGACGTTTGCTTCCAGTAGCAAATCGGGATACCTCATTACTTTTATATTGCCACTAATGGGAGCGACACTGCATTGTACTCTTATAGTTACTGCACATCAGCTTCTTTTCCTTTTTTTTTTTTTTAAATAGTGCTAGTGCTGCTGTTTCCTACTGCAGTGAGCTCCAGTGTATAGACTCTTAGCAAACACAGATACTGTGTCCAGCCCTGACACTTAGGATTTGGTTTGGAGTTAGATTCTAAAGCAAACCTACAGCTCATTTCTGCATTCTCCAAATGTCCCATCCCTACAATAGCTCCCAGACAGCTTTTTGGGGTACCTCATTCTGGCCTAAAACCCTCTGGTTTACTGCAGCAAGATTTTATCCATTGCGGTTTCTTTGTTTTTCCTCATATACTTGCTTGACTCCAATCCTTTTGGAAGGCAAAGGTGATCCATCTGCCTTAGACCCCAGGATTACTGCCAAGTCTCCAAGGCTACCTTTTTTTCTTATAGTCTCAGTCTTGTAGTATCATAACTTTACCTTTTCAGAGAGATAAATATTGCACCTAAAGAAGTTTATTTTGCTTTAGATCTCACAGGGAAATAGCATAACTCCACGGATTGTTTGAGCACTAGTCCCATATTCAGCGTTCCTACACTTCTAGACTGGACAAGAACAAAGTATTATCAGGATACCAAGTTTTCTATGTCAGGCCTCTTGCTTCACGATTTCACCTCTAAAATATGAAATCTACTCTGTTTTCTGTGAGCATTTTCCTTTGGGTACCTGATCAAACTGTGAAATAGAGACCCTGATACCCCTAAAAAACATATCTCCTTCACATAAAGCTTCTTTCTGTCTCTCAGTTTTGATGCTGAAGTTCACTTCTGGTTTCCTATCCTACCTTCTGAGGATATTTCACTTTTTACCCTATCTATTTCAGGACTGTTTGGGAGAAAATGCATTTAAACAGGGATGCATATATAGGATATTTTCCTTGGGAAAGTAGAAACTACGTTTTGACTAACCATTTATGCAGAGATAATTTAATACATACAGACATACAGAAATACTCATGGCTCTTCACATAAGAAATCTTGGAGTATTGTAAAAGATGATTCATAGTATCAAGCTGGAATTGTACAACACCAGTGTCCAAGTTGCATATTACAAACTAGGGAACTATGACTCATCTTCAAATCTGAGTAAAAGTTCAAAGGAGAATTTGAGTTTCTCCTAGATGTTATTAAAATCCACCAGGAATAGCAATGGATATCAAATCTGTTTTGCCTTGTGCTGACACAGGGTATTGCAGGCTGTGACCACATTTATCTTATTCTGCATTATTTCCCAGTTTGTGGGACAATGCTAATACATACCTAACTTAAAGTAAGTCCTGCATTGCTTTCCTCTTACTAAATTAGTCTTCTTGGCAGAATCAGGATGGAAAAATTATTTCTTCTTTTCCAGGCAACTAATGCAGCCATGCAACAAATTTTCTTATTCACATAGTTGCATGGGATGCACTGAATAAGCAATATTAATTTTGGTGTGTTTACTCCCAGAGACCAGTTTTGCTCTTGGTAAAGGGAATCACATTTATTCTGTGAATGCAAAATGGAAGTTGCACTAAATGCTATAGTTTCTGTAGCCTATGGAGGAAAGGTGGGTGTAATCTATTTATTTCCCTGTTTATCAAGCCATGTGTACTGTCAGGTGATTTGCAGAGTTCTTAGACTTCCAGCTAGGTGTTTAGGAATCAAACTCCTTGCAAAAGTGGGGAATTTGGATGCCATTGGGCACTCTGTAAAATTTCAGTGTCTGTGCCTGAGGGAATATTAACAAATCACACTCTTTCTTCCAGTCTTGATAAACCTTTTTCAGCAGTGGTGGGAGCATGAAGTGCAGAACACAGACGATCCATTAGCAGAGACAGTTTCCTTACATTGATTACACTTTCAAGAGATTTTAGGACATAATGAATATAAGAAATTCACATGTCTTTCTTTCAATTTAACAATTAATTCTGCATTCAATTGTAACTTCCTCAAAGTTTTCTTTTCTGCAGTTAGGATGATGCAACCTCTCACCCTTCTTCAGCGTTCATATTTTTCCTACAAATTAGCAGACAATTAGTATGGAAAGAGGAGGAAGACAGATTTCTGGGAATCAGTTCAGTTTTGTGCATTAAGTTTCTTAGGTGGACAACCGTGTAAATCATATTGGCAGGTTACAGCCAAGATCCAGCTGGTAAGATAGGCAAGTTTTCCAGTATAACTGGGAACTCTACAGACTTTTTGGCTGCCAACAGTCCACCTCCATTAAGGTGACTTGCTGATTTGGCTGTTAATTGGCTCTATGCAATTAACTTCCACTGCTCATAATCACCGTGATGTCTAAACTACTTGTAAAACTGATGAATTTGTATGTATGATTTCTCTAATGTGCAGAAATATTCCAAGTATCATTTTCCAGATTAAAAGCTTGTACAGAGACCATTATCTGTTAACAATGTTCTACATGTTAATTTTTGTAATGGTGTTATTATATTACGCTTTTCTACAGATCATGTCATCTTCATTCCTTCAAGTCACAGAGTGCAGTGAAGAAAATTATTGAAGGACAGACACAGTCCATTAAAGTAGTCAGTACACTACTGGTTTTGGTGTAGGGGAAAGAAAAGAAGAAAAGAAGGACGAATTTGTTCATGTTTAGCTCTTGCAGTTGTTAGATGCACTCATTTGGTGTGTTTAACCAGAAAAAATATTGGTAGTCCTTGCCTTCAATCACCTAATCCAAAGACCCCCCAGATGTCAGTAATTGAGCCCAGTTGGTTCTAGTCTCACAGTCATGCTCTCTCTGGGCTGTTAGAAGCAGCACAGAAATAAAGCAGCACTCTTTGTTTTAGCAGGTGCTTCCATTGTCGTCTCATAGCAGGCTCTCAGTATATTGGCTTTTTACCAAACACTAAACAAAATGAGTGCATCTGATAAGGACCAAGGCCTTCAACTTCCTGGAGGAAATTAAAAAAGGTGGCAATGATACAATATCTTTACATCACTTTTAAAATTATCACCTTGTCTTTTTAATGTCAGTGCTCAAGTCATCCCTTAGGATTTAGTATTCATACCATAATATGGACTGTATAGCTACATATGTTTACAGACCACCTTTTTTTTTTCCTGTTTATATGTAAATTATCATAGAAGTTACGTGATGTTCTTTCTATTTTCTCTTCATTACAGCCACAGCAATACCTATGTGAGCATGTATTTCCAAACAAGACTGTCAGAATGTTATGGGCTGATGTTTGGACTGGCTCCTCTCCTTGCTTCCCCCGTGCAGCTGCCGGTCCCTCCCTCGGATGGTTTTATCTAGGCTGGTGTTTTCCGGCTCTCTCTCTCTCTTGCTGCGCTTCGGTTGTGGGCTGTGTCTTGCTCTCTGCCGTCTGCTCAGCTGTGACCCCCTCCCCTGGCTTCTTTGGCTGTTTTTTCCCTTTTCCCCCAGCTGTTTTGTCTGTGCCCCCGTGTTAGCTTGTCTTGAGTTTGCTTTTGCTTGTCTTGGGCTCGCTTTAGCTTGTCTTGGGCTTGCTTTGGGCCTGCTCCCGGCTGCCCCTCCCCCTCTCTCCCTTCTCCCTGCTCCAGGGATTTGCACCGACTCCGGAGGACAAGGATCTGGACTTCGGGGGCCGCTGCTGGAGGTCGGCTTGGGAGGCTCTGCCGCTCTCCCCGGCGAGGACCGGCTGGGTTCGTCTCATCTGGGTTTGGGTTGGGGGAGTGTTTCTTTTGTATTTTTGTTAATAAAAAGTTTTTTCCATTTTCACCACAAGAACAATTCTTTCTGAGCTCATTGAAGGAAGGAATTGTAAAAAAGAAAAAGGGGGGGGGGGCCCTTTGGAGCTTTTTTTTTTTTCCCCAAATTTGTCCTAAACTTGGACATACTTTTTGGCGCCCAACGTGGGGCTCGAACCCACGACCCTGAGATTAAGAGTCTCATGCTCTACCGACTGAGCTAGCCGGGCCAGACATGCTGGAACTCCAGTACGAGCTAGAGTCCAAGGCAGCAAGGTGGTATGCCACCATTGACATTGCAAATGCATTTTTCTCCATTCCTTTGGCAGCAGAATGCAGGCCTCAATTTGCTTTCACCTGGAGGGGCGTGCAGTACACCTGGAACCGACTACCCCAGGGGTGGAAGCACAGTCCTACCATCTGTCATGGACTGATCCAGGCTGCACTGGAAAAGGGTGAAGCTCCGGAACATCTACAATATATTGATGATATCATCGTATGGGGAAACACAGCAGCGGAAGTGTTTGAGAAAGGAGAAAAAATTATTCAAATTCTCCTGGAAGCCGGCTTCGCCATCAAGAAGAGTAAAGTTAAAGGACCTGCTCGAGAGATTCAGTTCCTGGGAGTGAAATGGCAAGATGGACGGCGTCAGATTCCTACTGATGTTATTAACAAGATTACAGCTATGTCCCCACCTACTAATAAAAAGGAGACACAAGCTTTTCTAGGTGCCATCGGTTTTTGGAGAATGCACATTCCTGAGTACAGCCAGATTGTGAGCCCTCTTTACCTTATTACACGCAAGAAGAATGATTTCCACTGGGGCCCTGAACAGCAGCAAGCCTTTGCTCAGATTAAACAGGAGATTGCCCATGCAGTAGCCCTTGGCCCAGTCAGGAGGGGACCAGATGTGAAGAACGTACTTTACTCAGCAGCTGGGAGCCATGGTTTGTCTTGGAGCCTGTGGCAGAAGGTGCCTGGTGAGACCCGAGGCCGACCCCTGGGATTCTGGAGCAGAAGCTACAGAGGGTCCGAAGCCAACTACACTCCCACAGAGAAGGAAATCTTGGCTGCCTATGAAGGAGTTCAAGCTGCCTCAGAGGTGATTGGCACAGAAGCACAACTTCGCCTGGCACCTCGACTGCCAGTGCTGGGGTGGATGTTTAAAGGAAAGGTTCCCTCTACTCACCATGCCACTGACGCCACATGGAGCAAGTGGATTGCCCTCATCACGCAGCGCGCCCGTATTGGTAACCCAAATCGCCCTGGGATTTTAGAGATAATTACAAACTGGCCAGAAGGTGAAGATTTTGGTCTCTCTGATGAAGAGGAGCAGGAGCAAGTGACCCGGGCTGAAGAAGCTCCACCGTACAACCAGCTGCCAGCAGATGAAACACGCTACGCCCTTTTCACCGACGGTTCCTGCCGCATTGTGGGGATGAACCGGAAGTGGAAAGCTGCCGTATGGAGCCCCACACGACAGGTTGCACAAGCTACCGAAGGAGAAGGTGGATCGAGTCAATTTGCGGAACTCAAAGCTGTTCAGCTGGCCTTGGACATTGCTGAGAGAGAGAAATGGCCAAAGCTCTACCTTTACACTGATTCGTGGATGGTAGCCAATGCTCTGTGGGGTTGGCTGGAAAGGTGGAAAAAGGCTGACTGGCAACGCAGAGGAAAACCAATCTGGGCTGCTGATGAGTGGAAAGACATTGCCACTCGGGTAGAGAAGCTCCCCGTGAAAGTCCGTCATGTGGATGCCCATGTTCCCAAGAGTCGGGCTAATGAAGAACACAGGCACAACAAGCAGGTAGATCAGGCTGCACAGATAGAGGTCTCAAAGATAGACTTAGATTGGGAACATAAGGGAGAGTTGTTCCTGGCTCGATGGGCCCATGATGCCTCAGGCCATCAGGGTAGGGATGCCACCTATAAGTGGGCACGAGACCGAGGGGTGGATCTTACCATGGACAGCATTACCCAAGTCATTCATGACTGTGACACTTGCGCTGCCATCAAGCAGGCCAAGCGGGTAAAACCCCTCTGATATGGTGGACGGTGGTCCAAATACAAGTATGGAGAGGCCTGGCAGATTGATTACATCACACTGCCTCAGACCCGCCAGGGAAAACGTTATGTGCTGACCATGGTGGAAGCCACCACTGGATGGTTGGAGACTTACCCTGTGTCCCATGCTACTGCCCGCAACACCATCCTGGGCCTGGAAAAGCAGGTCCTTTGGAGGCATGGTACCCCTGAGAGAATTGAGTCAGACAATGGGACGCATTTTAAAAATAAGCTTGTTGACACCTGGGCTAGGGAACATGGTATTGAGTGGGTGTACCATATCCCTTACCATGCACCAGCTGCAGGTAAAGTGGAGAGGTACAATGGATTGTTGAAGACCACATTAAAGGCATTGGGTGGGGGATCTTTAAAAAACTGGGAGCAGCACCTGGCAAAAGCCACTTGGTTAGTCAACACTCGAGGTTCCACCAACCGAGCAGGTCCCGCCCAGTCTGAAGGCCTTAATGTGATAGATGGAGATAAAGTCCCAGTGGCCCATGTTAGAGGGTTGCTAGGAAAGACAGTATGGATTCATCCTGCCTCGAGTACAGGCAAACCCATTCGTGGGATTGCCTTTGCTCAAGGACCAGGATGTACTTGGTGGATAATGCAGAAGGATGGAACAACCTGCTGTGTACCTCAGGGAGATCTGACTATAGGATGAAGTATAGACAAATGTTATTGTTGAGTGTTGCCACCATTGTATACTAGATTCTATGAATAGAAAGAAATGTGTAAGTATTGAAGGTTTAAGCAAGTCAGGAAATTTCCATATCGTGTTTAGTGAGTGTGTATCCCAATCGTGTGTCAATGATCACGATGTGGGATAAGGGGTGGAATGTTATGGGCTGATGTTTGGACTGGCTCCTCTCCTTGCTTCCCCCGTGCAGCTGCCGGTCCCTCCCTCGGATGGTTTTATCTAGGCTGGTGTTTTCCGGCTCTCTCTCTCTCTTGCTGCGCTTCGGTTGTGGGCTGTGTCTTGCTCTCTGCCGTCTGCTCAGCTGTGACCCCCTCCCCTGGCTTCTTTGGCCGTTTTTTCCCTTTTCCCCCAGCTGTTTTGTCTGTGCCCCCGTGTTAGCTTGTCTTGAGTTTGCTTTTGCTTGTCTTGGGCTCGCTTTAGCTTGTCTTGGGCTTGCTTTGGGCCTGCTCCCGGCTGCCCCTCCCCCTCTCTCCCTTCTCCCTGCTCCAGGGATTTGCACCGACTCCGGAGGACAAGGATCTGGACTTCGGGGGCCGCTGCTGGAGGTCGGCTTGGGAGGCTCTGCCGCTCTCCCCGGCGAGGACCGGCTGGGTTCGTCTCATCTGGGTTTGGGTTGGGGGAGTGTTTCTTTTGTATTTTTGTTAATAAAAAGTTTTTTCCATTTTCACCACAAGAACAATTCTTTCTGAGCTCATTGAAGGAAGGAATTGTAAAAAAGAAAAAGGGGGGGGGGGGGGGCCTTTGGAGCTTTTTTTTTTTCCCCAAATTTGTCCTAAACTTGGACACAGATATAGCTTAAAATTCAGCATGCAGTAAAGTGCCTACATGTATTTCTACCCCTAACAATGGAAAAAATATAACACTGGTCCTAAAGCAATGATCTCTGCTAAATGATGGAATAGAAACACACTGAGCTAAAAGGTCATGACATTTCAAGTTCCAAATCTCCAGATGTCAATGTTGGAGAAAAAGATATAAATAAACTACCTACTTCTGGTCAGTAAAAAGAGCTTGAATACATTCCTCTGTTAGTAGGTGAATGGAAAATAATGAGAAGCAAAATTCTTTTTTTTCATTCATTCCTTTCAATTAATTTCATTCAAATTCAGACTTTTTTAAATGTATTGCTTGATTGATTTTGGAATTGGCCAAATAATAACAGTTCTTACTGTATTAACTCTTTGGCCCACAAATTACGTTTCTTATCCACTGCTACTCAAACAACTAGGTTTGATTTTTTTCTCATGTTCACTGCTTTTACATTTTGAGAGTAAACTTAAGAAGGCCTTGGTAGTGCTGGGTAAATTGACCTATACAGATATAAACGTGTGGACAACCCATCTTTTCTCAAAATAATATTTCACTTCAATATTTCCTGCCTTATACAGCATCTGTGAACTCATCCCACTCTTTGATCTTGAACCACTTAGTGATTTCAGTTGGAGGCAAACATCTTAAATATACTAAGACTCTGAAGTTATGTGAAATGGCATCGGGTAGGGGAAGATGTGAGAGATTTCCTGCAGGGAGAGAGAGCTATGCCATGAGCATAACTTGTGCTAAATTCAGAAGGAATCTATTTAGGGAAAAGTGTTTAGAAATATCCTCCTCACAGGGTAATCTTCAGAGCCTGCTCTTTCTGAGAAACTAAATTTTGTTGGAGATAGAAATCTGTAGGAAACCTAGCTTTAGTTTCAGTCTGCACAAACAACAAATGCTGTTTCTAAGAACATTTTTACAGAAGAGGAATATGCCCAAAGGCAAACTGGAAACTGAACACAAGGCAAATATGGCAATATTCTTTTTTAATTTAGCTGATGCTGAATGATTAGTACTATTGTTCAGCTCAGCTGTTAACTCTTAGCTGATTTCCTAGTGCTTAATTCCCAGATAATTTCAAAGAGATTTATGCATGAACTGAGTGTTAGATACAGACTTAAATGTGGTGCTGACACAAGCTTTGTATACGTGTATCTTTAATGTGAAATATTGTGAATCCAGGCTTCAGCAACATCCTTAATCATTCAGAAGTTGAAGGGATTACTCACATTCCTACAGATTCCTGAAATCTTGAGCACCACGTTGAATTATGACATAGTAGAGGATCAGTAAGTCTCTAGATTTGTGGAGTGGGTTGAACCACTGAATTCTGTTGGTGTTGAAAGAAGCCTCAAGCAGTTAGTTGCTTCTCATCTGCATCTGGCTTGGCAACCAGTCAAGAAGAACAACAGCACTCACTTTCTGCTCATGTATTATACACAGTTTTGCTTTGAATACCTTGTTTATTCTAACAATGAAGGCTGTATTTTAATTTCATTTTGGTCCTACATTAGCAGGAAAATGTGAGAATTGAGGGTACCACTCAACTATTGAGCCACAGATGAACAGACAAAAAAGTTTTTAAATGGCTTTGAAATGCCTTCATTTATAAAGCTATATCCATTATTCTTCTTTCTGCTACTGGGAAGAAATAAGAAATATTTTAACAATCTCAAAATAGATGGAAGTAGTAATATTGACTAAGAAGAAACTGTTTGCCAGGAGATTAAGCTTTAGTTGGTAGGATATAAATATGCTTGGCATGTCAAAGCAATGTGACAAGTCAGTGTTTTCATAATGTTCTGTGTCTACCTCATAACTTGTTGTGAAAGGATGACGGCTGTTGCCAACTTGTTTTGTTCTTAATAATATTTTTAAAGATAAGAAAGTGAAATGGCTCAATTTCAGGAATTAAGTCATTTCCTTGTGCCAAAATACTGACAAGCAGTCATGGTGCAGGAACATAAATTAGAGTTCTGACTCCTGCATCACAAAAAATAAATCAACATTGCTTGAAAAGCGCCTTGTGGTTCAAGCTGGAGTTACTTCTTTTAATGTTGCAGATGTGAATGTCAAGTGAGTTTCTATGTGAATTTTTGTAATATGAAATGGACCAGACTGTTGAATTCATGCAAGATTAAAAATCAAAGATAATTTTAGAGAGGGGGAAGTCAGAAGAATCAGCAAATTCAACACAAATCTCAGTCAAATTATAACATCAGCTGTATAGCACTATTTGCTGCCAACATCTAATGGTATATTTTCCTTGTTGTCTTTGTCACTGTCACTCTTTCAGCTCCCTCAAAACTGCACTTGCAGTGCCTTCCTTTCTCTTCATGCTGACAGCATTTAAACCCCTAGTGAATAGTTCTCCATGCACCTCCACTCTAATACAAAAAGTCTTCCTTCCTATGGGCACAAAATAGAAAAATTCCCACTCAGACACATCCAGCCCAGCAACAGCAGTAGACACCTCCCAGTACACCTGGCAGTAAGTAGAAAATGGATTATGTTCCATTGGGGGCTTCTTCTGCCTACTTCTGCTTGGCTGCCTGAGTACATTCCATTCATTTGTAACTGGGAACTCTTTGAGCAGAGTTTATTTTGAAACTCCTGTGAACACTGTAACGATTGATCTGTGACTGATGCTTCCAAGTTATGGGGTTAGGCTGTACTGGCCCACCTTACCTGATAGAAAATACCACTGGTACATGAAGGAAGTGGCACAAAGGTCACAACTGAGATAAGAAGTAAAGCCATTTATTACAGATGACTTGGGCAAACAGGAAAATCAGATGTCTGCACTTCAGAAGAGAAGTTACTGCAAAACTACACCTCTTCACCTTGCATGGATTCTTACATCACCTGTTACAGGTCTGCCTCTTTGCCTCAATTTGCACACCCCAGTCTATCTGTTTTAGCTGAATAGTTCTTCAAACTGAACATGCTCCTGAGCAGATGTGGTTGAAACCATGGAGTTCATTTATTCACAAAAACACATATTGAGAACTGGGCAGTGTAGTGTCTTGGTTTTCCAGTTACAATACAGGTACAACAGACACCAAAGGAGGATGCAGTATTGCTGTGCATTGGGGTGACTTTATGATGCTTGTATGTCCCCAATCATCTGTTCTGTTTGTGTTGAATATTGAGTTCTGCAGCTTTAAGACTGGTTCCAGGAGTGAAGGGGAAGACAAGAGGTGCAGAATTTGTTATCGGAGACTGCACTTGCTCCCCTGCATCCTTCACACAGACTGTGTTGTTGGCAGTGGACAGCAGGAGAGAGCTCTCCTTTGCTCTTGGTTAGTTTCTGGATAGCTGAGGCAGAGAAGCTCCCTGGACTGTTTTTTTTCCTTTTTCTTGGAATTGTCCAAACCTGCTCTGGACTGAAAACCCAGAAGAGCACCTGGAGCTCACACCTGTGTCCCACCGGGCCTGGCCTGGGCCCTGGCGTTTCCCAGCACTGGAGGGACTGATACCAGACTGAGCCAGGCTGCAACCCACAGAAGGGACTCCTCTGAATCTGTCATCTCTTCAGAGCGGGGAGAGGTTTTACTGTTTTGTATTGTTCAGTTTTGCACTGAGAAGTGTTTTTCCTGTTAAATAATTTTTTTTCCCACTTCTCTCCAGGGAAATATTTTCCCTGAAACAGTTGAGGGGGGGACTGCTTGAATCTGTTACCTAGAGGGACCCCATTCATAGGTTTCCTCTGAAATTTGCCCAAAATCAGGACATGTAGAAAAATCATATATTAAATGTCTCTTTAGTGAAAAAGTGCTATAATTCCTGCCATAGCTTTGGTGTGAGGGGGAAACAATAGCAAGCATATAAATATATCCTATACACAAACAACAAAGATGTCTTGTAAGCAGGTATTAGTAGCAGCACATAATAATAGAAATAACACATATTTTCCCTTGGGAAAATTAAACCTCCACAAATGTAGTCCATTCAAGACCACAGAGAAACAATGTGCTGCTTATGCTCATTTCCTTTCCTTCTTGATGAGACTGACATTTTAAAAATTAGGCACATTTCACTTTCCATTTAAAAATTACTAAGTCCTTGGATCAGCATCCTTTTGTCCATTAAAAAAAATCTAAATTCATTCCTCTCCACCTTACTTTGTTAAACTGGACAGCATGAAGTTATTTTCACTCCTCACTTCAGGAGCATAATTGATGAAGTAGTTTTATTAGAAAAACACAAGACTAGTTTAATTTAAGCAGTTCCATGACAAAAGCTGGAGACATAGCTTCTGGGAAATCCACATGCAAACTCAGACTTGAAGATAAGATTTAATGACATCAACAAGTTGCAAATGTTGCATACTACTACATTTAGCATCATCTTTTTAGATCAGAATCTGACTGAGCCCTAAGATAAGCAGCCATCCATTTGCTTTATGGCAAACTGCAACCGGAAATTAGGTAACAACTGAATTCTTCACCGCTCAACTCACATCTTCTTATCTATCACTTTAATAGGGATTCCTGTGCAGGTCAGGGGCCCTTTCCCCTCCCATACACTACCTGTGATTGCCAGCTGAGTAACAAAGTACGTCATTCGAGATTTCCTCTTCCTCCTCCAGGTAGAGAAGAGTACAACAGCATTTCCAGCAATTGTGACAATAAAGAGAATCCAAAGAGTCACCAGCTGCTCTGTCTGCAATGGAAAGAAGGGAAAAAAGCATATCAGTGGGTGCTTGGATAGACAGTCACTTATCCTCAAACAAATGAGATCAGAATGGAAAACAGGATTGAAATTTGAGTTTTGCCAATTGATTTAAACTATTTAGTCTAAAAGACATTCTTGGTTGTTTTCAGAAAATACTTAGCATGCATCATTTCTAATGATGTTCACTCCAGTTTTGTTTGCAGTGGCTGTATGTTACTTCTCTCTTCACAAAACCACCAGCAGTATTCTGCACTTAGTGCTAAAATGAGAGTCAGCTCTCTGCTTTCTTGTGCTGCTCCAGCAAGCTGTGAAATAACCAGCTGCCTCACATCATAAAGAATGTTGATAGATGGGCTTCTTTAGAGAAATGGGGGAAATAAATTCTTTCTTTCCCTTCACTGAGTCTGGGCCACTCACGAGCCCTATGAAATTCAGACATCCACTCCATGATCTAGATGTGCACCAAGACTGAAAAGGAAGCATGACCCACTAAAGAAAAGTATAATTGTGTAGCGACTGAAACGTGATGACAAAACGTCCCCTAGTGGTGTGTGTACAAAGAAAACAAGGTAAGAAAATTATTCATGCTCTCAAAGCATCAGGATGCTCTGGCTGCCAGATCAACAGGGTAGGTGTCCATGTTTGCTTGTTTGGTGAGTGCACACCCAATCTCTATATTCTAGCAATTGGGATGAGTTTTAGGCAATGCCAATGAGGTCATTCCAGATCTTTCCATTCCAGACAGCAAACCCACATCGTGGGAGTTAGAGGAAGATGGAGGAGGCAAGTAAGGGCTGCAGCTGAGGAGGGGTGCCAGATTCTGGCCTTACAGACATGGCCTCAAGGACCTGTCCTGAGCAGGCTGGGAGAAGGATGCTGTCAGTAAGACCCCACCTACCTGGCTGGACTGAGAGTGGAGCAGAAGCCAGGGAGAACACTCATTAAAAGCATTTGTAAGCCACTATGGGTGAGCAGAAACCAGAGCTCCTTCTGTTTGCAAAGAAAATAGCTCACTGTGAGTGTGGGGAGGAAAGGTAAAATGAAAGGAATGGAGCAGGGACATGGTGATTCTTGCTTTATAATCAGCCTTAGTGCCTCCTCAGCACTTAGCCCCACTCCTGGCTAGCAATCATTGTCCCTCCTCATCCCTCCCATTGACCCCCCTCCCACCGGGCAGTCTCTCCTGGGAACCAGCCTCAGCTTTGCTCTAGGCAGGGAATGACACTACCTTGTGGATCATGCAGTCATGCAGGGAAAGCAAGATCTGATGAGGAGCAATTTGATGTTGCACTCTGTGCCTGAGCCCAGATTAGTTTAAGCAAACAAGGCAGGCTGTGTAGAAAGGATTTCACTTTTCACAACATGATGATTTTCACCATGAATCCACCATTTATGTTGTCTCCCCTAACTTTAAAGTTCTGAAGAGGCACAAGGATTCTAAATTGTCTTAGTATTGTCTAGGTAATAGCAGTGTGTCAGAGATGAGTCACAACTCATCTCACCTACCTTGGGACAGGTTGTCTTCACTGAATATAGAGTGATCTAGATGAGACAACCTGTGTGGGCTAGATACCTAGCTTTTAGATTTTAAAAAAATCTATTTTTGGGGTATCTGCAAATCCCTTGAATTTCTTGGAAACAAATTTCCTTTAAAAAGTGTGGCAGAGATATGGTGAAGCTATTTTTATGGGGATGCTTTTCTTAGTACAGGAATTGGAAAGAAATGTCTTTTTGGAAGACAATAAAATCATAAAAGACAAGATTTCACATCACTTTTGTCCTTGAAATCAATGATTTCTCCTTAGGGTTTGTTTTGTTTTTTCTATTTCAGGAAATATATTTGTTACCATTTTCCTTAGTATAAAATCAGAAAAGCATTTTCTTGAAAGTAATTATATTCTTGTATTATACTGATACAGATAGGAACAGAACAAGGATCTGACACTCAAACCTTCTCATGATTCCCACAGAAGAAATAGTTGTGGAGCAACAGAGGCTGTGTTAGAAGGATGTTTCCCTGCCATTGGAGCACAATAAATGGTCAGATTAAACCCCTTTTGCCAATTTAAAAACACTGCCTAACATTTAAGCAATGTTATACTCCAGAAATTAAACCAGACTATAAAGATAACTTAAAAATGCAAACAGTGAAAATAGAGGTAAGTCTGGAAGTACTGCAGACAAAGAAATAAAGCTGAAATTTCTATTAATCTCTTAGTGGGAGCTGCCATTGAGACAAAAGGAAAAACATCTCATTCCTGGGCATTAAGGAGCCATGAAAACAGGCAATTTAAACCACCACAGCCTCTCCCAACCTGTGTTAACTTGCACAATGAAAACTTCCATGGTTATTAATGAGATGCCTGCTGTGATAAAGGCCTTTGCAGAGGCTAGAATTGGAATTCAAAATTATCTTAATGAATTGGAAACATGTACAGAGAAAAAAGCAACATGCTGTCCAACAAGGAGAAGTGCAGGACTGCAGTGTAGTGCATGTAATCACAATTGGTTGGACCAGCCTTCAAAACATCAACCCTCACAAGCAGCGCAACTGCAAAGTGCCCCAGAACATCATGGCATCACTCTACCATGAAAGCAACAGACACTCCTTTGGGATCAACACCACGCTTATGTGCCTCTGCTCTAATCTTTCCACTGGGCCATGCCCACCCCTGGGCACAGTACTTCAAGAGCGACACACAAATGAGTTTAAAGGATATAGTTAGTTATAGTTATAGTTAACTTTATAGTTATAAAGGATATAGTCAGGCAAAACAACTGAATTAATCAAGTTTCTAAATCCAGCAAAAGCTGACTGCAAGAAAAGATGAACATAGCCTTGAGGACACAAAAAGACTAATGTAAAAAAGTAAAGACTAATCTCTTCTTTAGATCCACTGCAGACAGGACAAAAATCAAACTATGGCACAGAAT
This sequence comes from Erithacus rubecula, assembly GCF_903797595.1. Lineage (NCBI taxonomy): Eukaryota > Metazoa > Chordata > Aves > Passeriformes > Muscicapidae > Erithacus > Erithacus rubecula. Next base: position 45,218,845 of record NC_136689.1, on the reverse strand, counting down.
TCAGAATGAAAATTTTAAAAGAAAAAGAAGGTTTTAAAATATATCATCAATAGAGAGATTGATTGAGCCTTCACATATCTGAAGGCTTAAAAATAGTTATTAGATGAGATAGCTGATGGATCTTTGAATTTCACTCCAGCTGAATTTTCTCTAGTTTTATTCATCATCTTCAGGTTGTTTAGACACAGAAGTGTTTAATTTCATATTGTTCATTCATCAAACAAAAAATCCTTTCTTAATAACAATCCTTGACAAATAAATTTACAAAAAATATTTCTCAATAATATATTGTGCAAACATCAGAAGCATTCTAATGAAAAGAATGGTAGCAATATCTCCCAAACCCCTGTTGACGAGGGCTTCTTTTGAAATGGGCATTAATAATTACACTAGATAAGAATGCCATGAGAGACTATTGTCATACAGAAGTTATTTCAGGTTATAAAAGCTAGAGATGCTGTTGACATTATTAAGGTCCCCAACAAATGATAGTCAAGAGGATTTCCTTGGCTTGGCTTGAGCCATTGCACATGTTGCTGTTTCACAAGGCTGCTGTGTTTGGAGCACGGAAGTGCTTGACATCCAGAATGCATATTCACGCTTTGTTATCGTGCTCTACGATTAAAATCAGAGGAAAATGCCTCTTCGTGGGTGAAATGTAAGCCAGAAAACCTGTCTGAAGATTGAATGCACTTTCCTTTGGCTATAAAAAAGGCTAGTCATTTTCTTTTTCTAATAAAATTTCTGAATCCAGAGGCTGGAATAAGTCTAACAAGTGGTGTATTCTGCTTTATATTTGAGGCAAAAATCACCCCTGCAAACCCCTTTAATCAAGACCATAGTTAAATCCTTTTGGAGATGTTGGAGATGTTTGGTAGCACAATGCCATACCTCCTTCCAGTTCTTGCCAGCCAACTTCCTTGCTTTGTAATCTCTCAGGATTTGTATCCCTTCTGCGGGGGAGCACCAGCTGTGGAATGGGGATATACCTGATAGCCCACTCTAGTGGAGGCGCTGTTCCTCATGCCTTGATGTGCAAAAGCCTTTGTCTGATATTAGAGGAGTTGCTTAATAGAAAGAGGGGTTCAACTACCAATCGACAAAAGCTTGTTGGTACTTGAACAGGGATACAATCTAAGGCAGTTTAGCTCTAGCTGCTGAGGCTGCTTGGGAAACAACCTGAAAAAAATCGGTTTCCAGGTAAGAAATACAGAATTTTCTATTCCTAAGCAAATAGAAAAAGAGAGAGATACTCCATGCTGTGGATGACTGGCCTCTGAATATGAGGACCACAGGCTTATGGTAAATTCTTCGTCCTGCTGACCTGGTGTCTTTCTGCACCATTTTCTTGGTCTCTTGGGTGATGAAGAGTCATGATCCCTCATGTCATAAGTCAGTAGCAGCTTAAGTCTCTGAACAGCTTTTTCTTGACAGTTGAGAAACTCTGGGAATACACAAATGATCTTGCCTTTGATACATTTTAAAAATTATGGGCTTAGCATTGCAGCAATTGAGATTGTAAGAGACCTGCAATCATGGAGCAAGTCAAGCAATTTTGCAAGAGTGTTCTTAACACATAAGAAGAATATATAAATCCCTTTGTTAAATTGGGCAACTGTCATGCTCATGGTCGGGTTTATCATTAGCAGATTGCATTGCACTTTCTTGAAGGAGGGATAAAAAGAGAAAAATCTTTCCTCATTCTCTAAAAGAATGACATTAATTGCAGACCATGTAGAAAAATGGAGCAGTCTAGATTAGCAATTTTTTTATCCTACTGTAGAAGATCTGGACTCTTGAACATTGAAAACTGAAAATGTTCAGGATGGATTTGCTATTTTAACATCCTCCATTTAGGATGGAAACTTAAAACCCTTAAAAAATTTAAAACAAACAAAAACACCCCCCAAACAAACAAACAAAGCCACAAAACAACACCAACCAAAAAAAAAAAAAAAAAAGATCAAACCATAAACACCCCAAAAAACCCCCAGAGAAACTCCCCCCAAAAAACCCCAGGAGAATTAATTTTCCAGAGGTAGACAAGTGCCATGCAGTGTGTCTGATTTCTGTCAGGGATTTATAACCAGCTTATCTCTAAGGCACATTGCACCTCAGACTGCAACACTGAAGGGAATCAAAGAAAAACACCCATTAACCCAATTAGTGAGTTTTAAAGGTACTGGCTAAACCTCTGATCTAATTAACTGAATTTTTAAAATAAATAAACAAAGCAAAAATCATAAAACACCTCTTTTTCATACTGTCACCTTCCTTCCTTAGGGGTTTCTGGGCTCTAAATGCTGCCCACAATTATCTAGCAGGGGGGTAGGGAGAAGAGGGAGGCAGATTCTTCTCAGATGTGCACCATGGAAGGGCAAGAGTCCACAAACAAGGGTTGCAATATGGGAGATGGTGAGACACTAGGAAAAAATGTGTTCCTCATGAGGGTTGTGAAGCACCAGGTTGGGAACCAAGAGGGGTTGTGGGATTTCCATCCCTGGAGATATTCAGAACTTAAATAGGCACTGCCCTGAGATATCTGACATTGTTTGGATTTGCTTTCATGTGGTTGGTACAGGTGACCTCCAGAAGTCCTTCTTTACTTGAATTACTATGCACACACAGAAGTATGCATAAGACATATTTTCTTAAGGAATATTCTTAAAACCAAAAGGTACTTAAACAGATATAATCAGATGAGTGCTTTGCACACATTGTATATTATTTTATTGTATCACAGAAATATGAACAGCTCAGGTCTTTCTGGGAATCTTTATGTAAATTAAAATTTGCTCTGCAAGTAAAGAGTATGGGTGTAAAGGCTACTGGCATGGAAAGGGCAAAAACATATTAGTCATAGGAAAAAGGACTTTAAAAGTATAAGATGACATTTTTCTTATATTTATTTCAAGTCCTGAGATGGAGAATTTCTGCAGGTTGTGACCAGCTTAAACTGTGGGCTTTCAGAAATGAATTGTGATGCCACTGACTATGGTTATGCTTACCATCTACAAAATAAAGGTTCTGTAATGCACAAAAAAAAAAAAAAAAAAAAAAAAAAAAAAAAAAAGAATTAACTTAGTTAAACTTCCAAGGAAACATCCGTATTTCTTCTTGTGTTGGAACTTTCTACACAAGCTGGGTTGTGAAAAAACCCACAAACTAACAGCAATATGCTTGAAGAAAATCTGTAGGTGCATTAAGGTATACTTTTAATTGTAGACAACAATTCTGACTGTCAAGAATGGAAAAAAGTAATGGGCACCAAATATCTTACAAGAAGAGGCACAACAAACAGAATACTTGGGCTAGAAGCAAGCTTCACACAGTAAATGCTAATGACCTGAATGTGAAGACTTAGATGATTAATTCATCTCCTAATGCCCAAGAAAAGAAAAACTGACAAAAAAAATGGTTGAAAAGCTCTTGATTTATTTGCTGATAGGTCTTGTCTTAAAAAGAAAGAAACATGCTCAAACAGCTAGGAAGGTCACTGAAATCTTCAGCCTTAGCTGTAACAAGCAGCAGGAAGTTAAAATATTCAACCCTGTAATACAATTATGTTTTGAAAGAAGGTTCTCAATCCAGCAAGACAAAAGTTAGAAGATGTTTCTACACAGCGTTCACATAAGATACTCCTGAAAATTCTGAGAAAACAAATTTTGACACTTAAAAACCCAGGGAAAACTCAAGCAAAGGTAAGAGAGACAGGAAAGACAGTTCAAAGCTAAGTTTTATATTTTGTTATTGAAAGTGCTTCCATTATGATTGAATTTGAGAGAAACACATTTGGGCAGGCAACAAGCCCTCCAGGAGTTCTTTTTTTCTTTTTAATTCATTTGGCCTGGAATGGAGCCTGATTCAAAGTGCATAAACACAAGTTCAGCCTCAGGTTTGACTCTGGTACTGCTGCTTTCTCATTTAAATGCTACTAGCTGTGCTTGATAGCCCTCCTATCCTCTGTGTAGAGGCTGTCTCATTGAGCCGATTTCTAATTGACTGCCTGGATTATCCTCCCAGCCCAAGGTTATGGAACATCCTGGCAAAGCTGGGATGCATTGCCACATGAAACCTTCACAACATATCAAACATGCTGGCAACTGTCACTTTCCAAGGAGTCCTTATTGTTGGAAAAAACAGCTGGAAGGAACACAAGTTGATTTTTTCTGTTCTGTTGAACTTGAGAAGCAGTTTTGTGTGAGTTTGTGTTGATATGGCATTCCACTCATAGTCTGTTATGCTTATGTGTTACATACAGGAAAGTTCTATAATATTTTTTCTTTTAGACTTAGGGAAACAGACAAGCTGAGAAAGTTTATTCCCTAAACCAGGACACTTTCTCATGGAAAGGGACAATTTTGTTATTAAGATTAATTTCTCATCTTTTTGAAATGCAGCAAAGCTGTAAATGTTGGGTTTTTTTGTTTTGTTTTGTTTTTTTTTTGTGAACCGTCATATTTTTAAAAATCCTATTTCTTAGCTCTGACTTCACCACCATGCGTGACGCATGATAGTGGTTGTAATCTCTCCAACCTCAACAACTGAACAAGTCCCCACTCTGCCACAAAATTCTCCATAGACACGGTGGTGATAGTCAGTAACAAATGTGACTAATCCAACCCAATTCCACCACCAAATTGTAGAGGCCCAGTGGTCTGCCACTCAGACCATAGCACTTCACCCCTTGAGGGTCAAGAAGAAGAGAGAAGAAACACCCCTCTTAGGTTATGGTGAGAAGTGTTTATAACCTCCCAAAAGTCTTTGCAGACATATGTTAGTATCTTAAGTTCCATTGGTTTCCACATTTGTTCCACCCATGTTCTGCCCCTGTTTGCCTTGCATATATGTACCTTCATGGAATGTTCTTCCCTTCCTTGATCCCCATTGGCTATGTTTTGCCACATTGCTCTACCCCTGTTATCCTATTTGTTTCCCTGGTTGCCTGTCCCTCCTCTGCACCACGTTCACTTGTTCCTATTGGGCCTTTACCCTTAGACCTGCCTCTTCTGTCCCATATTTAGTCCTGTGCCCTCTACCCAGCTTTTGCCATTTTCCCTGGACTCCCTTTGAGACCAAATAAATCTTCCCTTGGATTTCCATACAAAGACCTGTGCTTTGCCTCTTTTATCAGCCAGTTTTCTTTTAAGCACTAAGGAACACATCAGTCTTGGAGGAACCCATTGAAGCACACTGCTTCACCAGATAGTTCTTATTTGTCTTTCTGTTGTGATTTGGTACAAGACCAATAATAAATGTGGGCAGTACTGCTCAGTTATTGCAGGATGTTTTACCCATTACACTCTAGGAAAATTCCACAGAATTAGACAGATATTCCTGATTTAAATGTCAGCAGGAAACATAAATTTTAATGGTGTACCTATCTATATTTTTGTAGAATATTTTCAATGTGGAAAGACAATATTGTGTCACTCTAAGATCCATCCATAATTTATTTTATTTTTGACAGCTCTATTTAAAACTCTGAAGTGTTGTTTCTATTAATCACTTAAAATGATTATGCACACCCAATTGGTAAAATTAAAATATCTCAAAAATGTTTTAAAAAACATGATTTCTAGGCATATTTATATAGGAGAGGCAGACAGGTGCAAATCATGTGCCTCTATGTAGCTCAGGGACAGTAGTATGAGGGTTGTAAGTGTAAAAGAGCCCAAATCAGCTGGCTCAGAGCTGCTGCCTGTTGGACTGTCTTACTGCCACATCAATTGTGTTGCATTTAAGCTATTGGATGAGGCCAGCCTGGCCAACAGCACTGCAGCAGCAGTTTCCCAAGGAGATTATTCTCAGCGCCGCATCTCAAGAGCAGCAACAGTCAATACAGCACATTGCAGAGGCTGTGTTCAGGAGTCCCTGACACTTTATTTGGGTAAACTTAATCATTCTCCTCTCACTGCACTGAAAGTTTGCAAAGTTACCTCTGAATTATTTGATATGTCTCTTTTCTAAAATTCGTGATTGCATTGTCAGAGATTACTCCAGAAATTTCACAGCACCCATTATTATTTTCCTATTATGGATTCAATTATGGGATGCTCTGTGATATTTGCTTGAAAGAATGAGCAATAGTATAAGCAAATGAAATATAAAGTGACTCCTACATTTGGATGAAAGAATGGGGACATCAGACTGTGACTTCAGCAGTCTCTGAGAATACCTGGAGCCAAGTCCATGTAACTGGATAGTCCTGCAAAACCTATCAACATATGTTGTTCTCCTCAGCTCTTTGCTGGCGATAGTAAACCCCAACCTTCGTAAAAAGCATTAGCTCCATGGATATGCAACCCCTGTTCTTAGAATTGTGCTTATTTGACCTAGGTTGCACTGTCCTGTTTGATATCTGAGTCTGGGCTAAAACACACAGGTACAGGGAATGCTACAGTGTGGGGGGAGGACAGTCAAAACATATATTTAAAATAATTTGTGATGGTTTTGATAGGCACACAGTTCCTCCTGAGAGCTATAACACTTCAGCATCACTGCTGTGCTAATGCTGCATGGCACAGCAACCAGGGCTCATGGGAGCAGGGGCAAGGGTGTGTTAACATTTGGACCAGTGGTTGGGGTTCCCACTTGGCAGGGGAGACACTGGGTTCCCAACAACCTTGGTTATAAAACAACAAAACCTTTGTGTCCTGCTGCACAGGTGAGGACTCTACACAGCAGGAAACAAAAAGCACACATGATGGATTCCCAGCTCTGCTGGGAGGTAGAAAATGATGGCAGGAACAAAGTCCCACTGAGAAAACTCGCAGGTGCTGTTCCTTTCTATTTTTGAGCAGCCCAACCTTACACTGCTTTTTTGCAGGAAAGTTATCTCCTTTCTCAGCAGAGCTCTTAAAACAGAGAAGATCACTACGTAATCTTTCTGAGGACAAGCACACACTCCTGCCATGGTGAAAGCTTCTGGGTTATTTAGTATCTGGCAGGAGGAGATGCTTCCTCCAGCCCTGAAAAATCCTCCCAAACCCTGCACGAAATCAGGCCAAACCTATTCTGTGATTCCAGCTTTTCTCTGGCAGGTTTCTGGTTTGTACCTTGTCAGGTTTGCAGAATTAAGAAGGTCCTAAAGTAGAGGAAGGCTATAGGTTCAGATTATTAGATTATTTCTGCTTTTTCTGGACTACTGTATTTGGCAGGTGCAGTTGTGGTGCTTACTTGGAGTTCTTTTACACATGGATTAAGCACATTTAGAGGAGATTGTAAAGGGATGTATTGAACTGTCCTTGGCTTGAGAGATTGGAGCTGTAATTAATACTAATTTGCACATCTGTTTGAAATTAGGTGCTGAAACAGCCAGCAGAATTCCTTGTAATTTGAGTCAGTAACCTACCTGGATACACAGAAAGGCACCCAGGAAGAATGATGATCTGGGTTTTCAGGACGATTTGCCATAACACAGAAGCAAGACTTAAATAGCAGTGGGAATGAGGCAGTGCCTTTCCCATGGGAAGCACCACCTCATCTTGTGTGGAATGGTGTGTGGATACACTCAGTCCTGCCCCAAAAGCTGCCATTCTGTATGCAAGAGTCAGTCTAGTTAGCTCACATGACCACAAATCAGACTTCATTAGCAAAGCTTTGGTGAGCAGTTGGCCCTTCTGTAGTAATGACTACCTGACTACCAGAAGAAAATCAGCATTTCTCTAAGTGGAGAAAATGTTCCATTTCTGAGCTAAAATAAATCAACAAGATCCCCCCCCTCCCTCCCCCCCCCCCCCCCACCCACCCCCCCCCCCCCCCGCCCCAGACTTCCCCCCAAAAAGGCAATAAAAACCTGATCTGGCAAAACTGTGCAGGTTTTAGTTGTTAAGCAGAGGAGTACACAGAAGCTCAAATTTTTCTGAGAGAGAAGCATTCACAGCTCAGCCTTTAACAGGACTTTCTGTCACTGATATTCTTTCTGGCGCTATGCACATTATTTTACTTTTGTCATGTTGCCACAAAAGTATAACACAGACACTGTCTGGGGTACGTACCAGCTATCCTTTTCAGCTTGGAATGAAAAGAAGACACCAGCACATGCTCATGTAGCTTGAGCAGCATATGAGATACCCTGTCATTGGGCAAAATCATTAAAAAGTCATAAACACAGGCACAGGGTGTTACTCCCTAGTCTACATTTATCAGTTTAGATCATGTTTTTCTATGACTGCTTTGATAAGGTAGGTTACACCTGAATTTTCCAAGCAGAAATAGCTTGTGTGCTCTATCTGCATCCCAGCATACAGGCTCTGGAGTCAACCTGTGTAGTGACCACACCCTGTCTTCACAGTCAGCCACAGGCTACAGTGTGTTTGAAAATCCAAACCCTATTTGTAAGCTACATTTTGAACACTGAACTCTGTTTTTCAAATTCATTCAGCCTGTTCCAAACTGAAACTTAGATTGCTTTAGCTGCTTAACTACAGCATTGTAAAGAGAAACACGATGCTGCTTGGCTTGCTGAAGCAGGCGAGGACACAGCCACAACACAGGGCTGAGCTGATGGAGGATGGCCAGCTGAGTGAACAGGTATCAGCAGCACTTTCCACGTGTGAGTTTTACAGTGCTGAAGTTGCTGGCAGGGAGCCCTGTCTTCCCTAAACTGTAGTCATCAGAGCAGGTGCTTTCTCCTTCTTTCCTATAGCTGCACCTGTTGTCACTCGTCTCTAGAGTCAAAATATTTCCATGCCTATCAACAGCTAGTAATTGATGTGAAATCAGTGAATCTCCTTGCAAAGTTCATGCTACATGTGCCAGAGTCAGGCATGTGGCAGAGACTCAAATGCAAGTCTAATGAGAAGCTCTCAGCCACAGAATTGCTTCCTTTAGCAATGGATGAGCATGCATGACTATCCTTCATTTCCAAATTATTGTAATTTACTAAATCTCTCCTATTAATGAGCATTTTTCTGCCTGGGGACTTTCTAATTATAGAATTAATTGACACTTTTACCATTATAAAACATGGCTCCCATGACATTGTTCAGATTTACAGCCCTGACTATGAAAAGAAGACAGGAGATAAAGTTGTGAAATTATTATTCTTGTCCCTTGTGATTTTTTTTTAAGAGCATTTTAGGAGTCTAACATGGAGAGGGGAAAAAAAAAGGAATAAAAAATAATTTTCACCCTTGAAATCTTAGGTAGGAAGTATTATCTTAGCAATTATAAGCAGCATGTTAAAAGAGACCCTCATTAATTAAGAGTAGCACTATGGATCATCTCTTTAATTAGGGCTGGGAACCTGCTGTAATTCCACTGATTCCACTAGGATTGTGTCAGAGCACTACCAGTCTCACAGATACAAAAGTTGCTTCTGAATATATCCCCTTTTACCTCATGTGCTGTCAAATTATATAGATGCCTGTATCTTTCCAGCTGAAATTGATCTCTTTGGTGCTGAACTCTAGAAGAAATGGCAGGGTACTCCTAGTCAGACTTTTTTAATTACTTCAGCATACATCATACCATAAAAGTGAAGAGGCATGGCATTCAGAACAAAATTAGGCAGTAGCAACAGGCATAGAAATCTGAAGGAAATATGAACTTCAGAACTTCTTTAATCTTTTTCCTACATTCACATATTGCTAGGGTGATGTTTAGTTTTGGAGATGACTGAATACACTTCCTATTCAATTCAACAGCATTCACTACTGAATGACTCATCTGATGCATTCTTAACAGCAGATTTCAAGAGACGCTGCAACCCCCGCTCAACTTACCAATAAACAAACAAATTAGAACTTGTCCCTCATGACTAAAAAAACCCCAAACAACAAAAAAAGCCTCTCACTTGTGTACGATGTTTGTAACAGCTGCAAAATTGAAAAGAAATCCCTTCCCTCTAAGAAATTAAATTAAAAATGTGTTAAAAGTAATACAAGCTTTTGACTAAAGGTGTGTGTATAATACTATACCTCTACAGAAAATCAGTACTGTCCTCTCTTGGAAGGGGATAGAGTTAGCTAAGACATGTAAATGTGAAGTCAAATTTCTACAAGTATTTTGCTTTTCAGTATGCTCACACGTGCTGTCAGCTGTCTTTGCAGGGAAAAAGCCCCACCAATATCTAGGACAAAATAATCTTAGCTGCCTCCCCACATATGTGCTGAAAATGCTCCAAAGCTGCTAGAATTTGAGAAAATAAAGTACACCTTAAAGTGGTACCTTAAAGGAGTAGTAAAAGGATCCCAACTCCTCTTCTGCCACCAGTTCTGTGAAAGTCATCGTTTCAGTGAAGGTGACAGGGGTAAGATCCAGACAGCTGGTGCCTCCCTGGGAGCTGCTGCTGGTTTCTGTGGAGTTGACCTCCATCGCTGGATTTCTGGATTTTGTTTAAGTTGTCTAGGTGCTTGTTTTAGTAAGAGTTAATGCAGTCAGGCTTTTCTTGTAAAAGCGCAGCACAAAACCAGCTTCTCACTGGCTACCAGAGGTGTCGGGCTTCAGTGCAGCTGAGTGATAGCGAGAAAAAAAAAAAAAAAAAAAAAAAAAAAAAAAAAAAAAAAAAAGGAAGCTGGCATTCCTTTGAGCTTTTTTTTGGTACAACTCTGACAATAGCCATCCGTATGCTCTTTCCTACAGCAACAGCCAGTAACAAAGTCAGTACACACAAACCCAGTCATGTGCTTTGTCGACTCTGGATTAACTTGCACCCCAAGCTGTTAGCTCTGAAGTCAGGCACACCTGTAAAAGCATAGAGCTCCTCCCTGCTCTAAGCCCAGGAGCCTGGGTATTCCACTCAGCAACATCACTTACTTACCTTTTCTGGGCTCACTATGATTTTCTTTACCTTTAGTCTTACAGTATATCCATAAAGCACCAACACATTCCCCCATATTAGCAAAACCCTATTAAGTTTGTAGGCTTAAAATACCACAATTTTCCTGTCAATATCTACTTGACTTCATTAATAGACCTCTCCCTCACCTTTGCAAAGAGCTGGAGTGTGCTGCACACCCAGGAAGGCAGTGCTTTCTTTGCTGTATGGAAAATCTGTCTGGAAAGGCACAGCTCCTAGATAATTGGAGGCTCAAGACTCTTCAGGAAAAGGTAATTAATTATCTATTTGCAGAATTTCTGGGCACCGATCCCACATACTCCCTGTTTATTCAGATTCTTTTAGCCATCTCCAGTGGCATCAGCCCGGCTTTACACCAAGGTGACAGATGACAGTGCACTCACCTTCCCTGACCAGAGCTCAAAGTCACTTGTAAATACAGCACTCGTTCAGCTTTGCTAAGATGCTCTGCCTAAATGACAGTGCAATCCCAAGCAGAACTTGATGCTTTTCACACTCACACCCCACCAATTCAATCTCTCCTTACCTGCTCATGGCAAAATCCAATTCTGCATTTATGTAGGCACAGATGGCCATGGGTGAGCTCAGGAGTCTTTAAACTCCTCTCTCTCGCTAGCACAGCACACTTTCTCCACAGGTGCTGGAGCAGGGGTCTCCACAACATGCCTACATCATCTGTGTCCCTGGTCTTCTTGGGTCTGTGCTCATCCTTGCCTACATAAGCAGAAAGAGAGGGGTCACTAAAGGGTGCTCCAGCTCCCAGGGACTGTATCCACAGGGAAATTGAGAGGAATTCAGGTCCAAATTTTGACTCTGAACCCTCCCAAGTTAGGACATGCCTGGATCTAGGGCTTTGGACCAGTTCATTCTAGAGACTGCGGAAACCTCTGAGTGTCTGAGCAATATTCAGACTCTTCAGAAGATGCTGGAGTCATCAGTCATTCAGCACAGTCATTTAGAGGAGGGAATCAGTCCAGACCAATACAGATAATCAGTACCAGTCACAAAGCAATCAACTCTGACTAATATACACCAATGATCAACATTTAACAGCAAGAAATGATTCATGGATTGGAACATGACATAAATAAAAAAGAAATACTATAAGAAAAAAGATAGAAAGAAATATTATAGAACCACAATATTTTGCTGAAAACTACCAGGGAAATGCCATATATATTATATAAAAGAGAGGGGTAATACTTTTTGCATTTTTTTTTGGACTGATTGTACAAATCAACTTTGAAACTCTGCTAAGAAGTATTTAGGCAGCATTTCAGCTTATTGAAAATATTTTACCTATTTTTCCCCTCTTCTCTCTACCTTTCTTTCTTATATTTACAGAATTATCTTAGCTAGAATTAAAATTTATTACCCTGAATTTTTGGGTTTTGGTGGGCTTTTTGCACTTTCATTCATATAGAGCTGTTAAGCTCAAACACATCACAGACATTAAGAGGCTTTTCAGTATCTACACCACACGCCAAATCACGTGTAGCTCTCAGGGCTAACCTAGAGTGACCTGTCTTCTGGTTTTCTCAGCTACTTTCTTTAAGTAGTGCTTATGGTGCTGCAAAAGGTTATACCATGCCCTGCTCCAGCACCCTCTAGAGTACAAGGGCTAATTTGGGTTTTCCATCACTATTAGCTTTTCTGCCAATGAGTATTTCTCAGTTACTGTCACTACCATGTTTTGTTGAGGGCTGGTTTTATCAAAATGCTGTTTAGACACAGAATTTGAAGCCACGGGCTGTCTGTGGTACCACATCTAGAATTAGGCTAATTGTCTAGAATAAAATACTTTGTTTTTAAACCACTGCAAGTCATTACAAGTTTTTGAAATTTAGTGTTCAGAATTTTTTCCCCACCCCACTCTCCATGGTGAGATTAAGCAAATTCTGAAATGAATGGCTAAATAAAATACTTTTATGATTGACTCTCAAAAGCTTAAAAAAGGCACGATCAAATCCTAGAAACTCCTCTGTACTGAAACAAGAGCAGATTTATTCCAGTAACTCACTTTGGTTTTTTTCCCAGCTGGGACCTTGGAAAGTCTCTGAGAACTTCCAATGTTTTAAGAGATTGAGACAGTTTTACAGGGAGAGAAATTCAGTGTTCTCTCTGCTTTAATATAAAATGCTGTCCAATGATTATTGTAAGACAGTTTTTTATCGAATGTATAATAAAATATGCTTTTTCCTTTTAAGCCTTTAGAGGGACATTTTTTTTAAAATTCGCTATACTGTTGTACTGCACCACAGCATGCTTCATAAGTTGGAAAGATACTGAAAAATCCATAAGCGATAAGAATGGATTATTTGAAAGAAGAATAGAGAGAACTTGCTTTAGAGGCCTCTTTATTTGCCGTTGCCTTTATTTCAGTCTTGGAAGCTACACACATTTAGTTTGCATAAACAAAATCTTGATCCAAAATACTAGAAAACCTAAGAGCATAAATGGTTCAACTGAAAGGTGAAGAAAGTATTCTGTGGTAGCTGTGTGGAACAAAACTGATATCCTTCATGTGCAGAAACATGGGGGCAGATGTGCAATGCCTATTTTTTATCTCCCTATAATGGCTGGAAGAAGAGACTGGAAAGAAGAGACTGACTGGAAAGAAGAGAAAATCCTGTGCAACTGCAGAAAGTGAAACCAGGAGATTGATGCAATGCGATGTGATGCGATAATGTGATGCAATGTAGTAGATGTAAGTAGGTAACTCTGGAAAGAAAAGGTAAAAAAAAAAAAAACAGGAAAAACAAGAAGCAATGAATCAAAGTTTTAAAAGATAAGGTGCAAATTAGTGATTTTGATTATTTTAGCCTGAAATTCCTTGCACAAAAACTCTAGTCTTTCCTGCACAACATCTGTGAAATGCAATAGGTAGAGATGGGTCGTTTTGTACACCACACTGTGGATGCTCCATGGCAGGCAGAGGTGCCATCATAGGGGATGTTACATTCCAAAACTCTGCAGTAGCAGGAGGAATATCTGGTTTCTCCTATGCTATCCATTTCTGTATCTTGACTTCTACTGGAAGAAACTGTTGCGTGGCAGTGTTTTTGTGCATGATGTTGATAACCTGTCAAAAGTCAGCCAGTGTAAATATTCTAACGTGCCTAATCTTTAAAAAGATTAGGCACCTCTGAAATGGGCAGAAAAAAGGTCTGCACAAATGGTTTGGGTTTTGTTTGTTTGTTTGTTTGGTTGGTTGGTTTTTTTACTGAGACTTTATGGTAGATTTCTGGTTGTTTTTTTTTTTTTAATTTTTTTTTTTTTTTTTTTTTTTTTTTGGCATCGTTTAGAGTAAAATTGAAAAAAATATTTGGTTTTTTGCTCTTTGGAGCTTTGGCATCCTGGAGTAGTTGGGCATAATCATATTAAATGCAAAGAATAAATAATGGTATCAGACTAGGAAGAAAGAGAATGAGTTATTTCTTAGTCCTAAAAGAACAGCAAGTTAACTGCTTTTCTGTAAAAGAAAATGCTTGCCCAAATCTTCATATGGAAGCTTCGGAAGAGGAAATTTAGCCTGTCCTTCCCAATGCACAGCTCTTCTCCCCAAAAGCTGAACATCTGGGCTAATTCAGAGGGACTCAGCTGCTGGCTCTGGCAGCATAATACCACTTTACAGCTGTGTGCCCTTATCCCTGCTGCACAGGAGAGCAGAACTGACACATTAGTGACACAATTCCTGTTGTCTGTCAGAAACTCATTCTCCTTTTACTTAGCAAGACGCTTAGCACTTGCATTGGTTTCCTTTGGCACCTCCAGAGGGATGCAGACCTGAGCATCAAAGGTGGGGGATACCCAAACAGACTGGATTGATTCCCTCAAATCTGGAACCAAAAATGTCTTCACGTAGTCACCATGCCTAGGATGTGTCTGGGAAGGGATGCCCATGTTTCTGGACTCTTGTAGGACACTGCTGTGTGTGACACAGAGGGCTATTCTGCTACACATTTGCACTCACATTTATGCAATTTCTGAGCCCCTCCAGGTGGAGATAACATAAATTTCTAAATTTTCAATACTTGAAACAACAATGATCTTTTATAGGCTTGTTGGGGGCTGGGGTTTGTTCCCTTACTTTTCCTCCTCTTTGGAGAATTTTTGCCATTATTATGCTAAGAAAGCCTGCTGGGCTGCACCCAAGCTCTTCATGGCTAAAGACAAAGGGATGGGCGGGGACGGTCTCCCGGGCTTTTCACTCGCCAGCGGGGCTCTGAGGGTACTCTGGGGACTGCTCATTTCCAGCCCAAGCCATGCGAACACCGGGAACCAGTCTTAGGCTGTCTCCTCCGCTCCAGCCTCCTACCTCTGAGCACACAGCTGAGCACCAGGACCCAAACGATGAGTGGGGAGCCTTCCTCCACCCTTCTCCCACCTGGGAATGACGCTGCCACCTCCCCCCGGTCCCGCCTGCCACCTCTGTAGCTGCCGGGCCCTGCCCCGCTCTCGACCAGGACCGAGCACAGGGAGAGTGTGTCTGCAGTTGAAAAGGGACTGGAACTGAGTTATTTGTTCTGTTTGTTGTTAATTTTCATAGCTGCTGTTGTTTATGTTTGTCTGGTTAGATGTTAGTTAAAAGCTGTTATTCCTACCCCCATATCTCTGCCTGAGAGTCCCTGATTAAAAACTTATAATAATTGGGAGGGAGGGGGCTTATATTCTCCATCTTGGGAAGAATTCCTGCCTTTGTTGGCAAAATACCTGCCCTTCAAACCAGGACAAGGCTAAATACACAGTTACTGGGTTTTCTTGGCAGAAGCCCCTAACATCCATTGTTCACCTTCCCGAAGTGACTGTAACTAGGATACTAAAATTTGGGAGTCAAAGTAAGATTTCAGAAGCTGGTTTTAACCTCCTCCCAAGCATTTAATGTCCGGGTCTGCAACCCAAAACAGGACCTGGCAGCAGCACGTTGACACTGCCAAACTTAGCCATTCCCAGAATGCTCTTTGTGAGATACGAATTTCTGCTACACTCTACAGAGATTCTGGGGTTGACTCTGTCCCATCAGCATCACATGGATAACCTTGGGTCACAGGGCCAACTAACAGCACACTGCATTTATGGCATCCCCAAATTTTTTGGTTCTGGAGTTAGAGGCTAGAAACTGCAACTGAAAACCCTTTCTCTTTGACGGAAACATTTGAATTTGATTTTCATCCAGAATCTGAATAAACTTAATTTTGAAATATTAAAAGCATCACAGAATGAGATAACTGTTCTTTGCTGGGCTCCCCGCTGATGTCTCACCTGTCATGACTCTATCCAGCTCTGAATCAGAACCCCACACTGACAGCAAATTGACATTTTCCTCTTAACATCAGTTTTGAATCAGGTCTTTTCAAATGCTTAGATTTTACCCATAGTAAAACACTAGAACTGCAAAAATCGCAGAAAGTTTTTATAATAAATTATAAAAAGCAAGTTATATATTTCTTATGTAATTTAAACCATTTTTTAAAGAGGATTTTTTCTCATCTTTATTACTGTTTGTAGTCTTATTCCAGATTGGTTAATTTTGCAAAAATGATACACAGCCATTTCTCATTTATTGTTAAGAAACTTTTACAGAAGAATGAGAAATCCTTGAGAGATTATCTTTGAAAAGAGGCAAGCAGATAAAGAAAACATGGAGAGGAATTCCATTAAATATGAATATTGTGTTAGTGGAACTGTCAGACACCCTGAGATTTCAAATCCCTTCACTCTGTTTCCTTCAATATTACCATCAAGGAAATCATATATTTTGCAAGGGCTTGATTCTCCATTCATTTAACATGTTGCAGAGCAGAATATCTTTCTGTTCTGTGACTAGAATGGCAAGTAGCTTCCACAAAGAAGGAGCCAAGCCCCGTGAACTGAAAGAGATGCCTGATGAATGTACATTCCTATAAAATATTGAGGCAGTCAACATAGTCACTTGGAGTGTTCTAACTTTTAAGAAGCTGAGCAGGTGGCCAAAATGTATGGCATCCATCAGGTGCTGCCATGTGTACAAATGTCAGTAAGTAGGTAGAATAAATTCACAGCTCGCATCACCACCAGAATGATTTTTCCTTCAAAATCTTCCACTTCCAATTGCCAAGGCACTGTCTACCCTTCTCAAAGCACTGCAGCTGGAAATGGAAAAGAGCACAGAAATAAATCCAAGCTGCTAGAAGGGAAAGGTGGCTTCAGGTGAACCCTGGCCAGCTCCCAGCACAGCCAGCAGGAACGCAGCCAACCTGCCCGACTGCATTGCCCAGCACACCGTATGCTCATTAACAAGGCAACTGCAGGGAACAAAACACCAACCATATGCTTGTCCTGCCCCGCTTCTCCCTCTGCTTAGGGTCCCATTGAACTACAATGAGCACCAATGTACCTTGAGAGGGGGGCCAAGAGGCTGTGCAGATGCAGGTACTAGATCCTATATTGCCTAAAGCTGGCATCAGCAGCTTGTTGTAAAATCTCCTGAACCACAAGCCAGAGCCTCAGCAGTCCAGAGCTCTATTTCCAGTGTACAGGAAGGGCATTGGAGGAAAATTTGGCTCAGGATTTCCACATGGCAACTTCTTAGCCGCCACTGACACATAATGCATTTAACATATCTAAATAGGAATCCTTTTCAATTCTGTTTTCATATTGTTGCTTAGAAGCAGTTTTCTTTCCTTTCCTCATGTTTAATTGAACCAAAACAAATTTAACAGTCTGTTGGACAAGACTGTTAGGTCCCTTCCAACTGAAAATAGTCTAGTCTAGTTTCTTCTATACCAATGCTTAAATAATCTTAATCTACAGGGTATGATAACACATTGTATCTGCATTGGGAGAGAAATATTCCTCTCCTTCACTCCTTACCTTTCTGTCTGCTGCCTCTGGTGAGTGCACACAAGAGGTCATTTCAAGCCTGCATTGATACAGGAATTAATCCCCTATTAGATTTCAGAGGATGCCTGGATCTGATAAACCTCTCTCTTCTTCTAGAGGGGTTGATCCAATGCCTAAAACTCAGGCTTGGAGTTCAGGGAAGATGGTAAGCACCTTGCTCTTTTGCACATTCCCATTCTGCCCCTGACTAAGAGATCTCCCCTTCCATAAGGAAGAGCTTTGGAAAGTGAACATGTGACAGAAGGCCTTCTGGATGTCATTCCCCATTCACCTGGATACTCCTGCTGGCATAGTTATCCCCAACTCTGGGCACACAGATCAGTTGCAGCATTCAGCTGGTGTTCAACTGTAATTTTTGACAGACCCTCTATATACAGGGACCTGATTCTCAGTTTAAAGAGACTACACTATTGGTCCTCAAGTGGCAAATCAGAGCCAGCGAAATCAGCAGTAGACTAAAACTGTGCCAAACAGGAGCAGAAGGTTTTAAAAAACTGCACATCTGGATGAAGTGTGAAATTAAAGTTACAAACATAGCAAAAAAGATCATAATTAATGCATAAGAACATGTTTTCAGACTCTGATCAAATAGTGCTACAGATGCTACAGAGGTAGAAGAGGGCAACAAAGGGAATTAGTCTAATCCACCAATACTAAAACTTTGGGAAAAGAACAGCACAAACCACAACGTTGGTCAAAAAAATTTGCCCTTAGAGAGGTAGTGGGAAGAAAAGAAAGTGTGTGAAGAAAAATTTTTTAATGCCTGCATCCCTGCTCTTCTTTCTATGGAAGAAGTTGTACTTGGAGTAATGAATACACTCTGTCTTGTGGCGATGAGCAGCAGAGTGGAATTACAGATTTACCATAGAGGTAGAAAGCCATTAGATGAATTGCAAGACCCTTTATTACCAATTGCAATTTCATGGCAGAGTTATTTTTTATTAAATATAGAAGCAGCCAGTTGAATTCTTACTGCTCTTTGGTTTAATTCCACTTGTCAAAAGGCTGAAGAAATTACACAGAGCAGACTAAAAGTGCACAGCAGTAGCAGGCATCTTTCTCACTGCCTTCTTATGGATACAGAGAGAGAGGGAGAAAGAAAGAAATAAAAAAAATCATTGTATGGAAGAGAAACAAGTTACACCCAAGTTTCCCTTTGAAAAAGCCTAATGTAGAGTAAAATAAATGTACTGGACTGCTATCATTACTGCACCTAAAGAGCAGTTTGGACAATGTAACACCCTCAAGTACTGAAACTGAGATTTTTACCATCTCTGGCAAAAGATACACTTTACCCCCTGCTCTGTCATACAAAATCTGTGTGCAGACAGAAAATAAATCCGTGAAATTACATGATCCAAGTGAGAATTAGTGTGTGGGCAGGGGAATAAGATAATATTGGCCATAATATATAATTGCATCCCCAGTCATCTCCATGAAGACGGATTATGTATATTTCAGGCATCAAAAGGGATGAGCTATTCAAACCCCAGCAGCTTTGTGCCAGTGCTAACTTTGAATTCACAGAACTGCAGAGCAGTGAAAGGGAAGAGGAACCAGAGAGAGGTGAAGAAATATCCAATAAAGAAACTGTCTCAGCATGGCTCAAATCTCTAAGGCTTTGTTCATGCTTATCTGTCACTGCACATTGGGATGAGCAGGATGTTTAATAACTTATATTGGCCAGAAGAGCAAATGCCATAACAAAAACATTCTTTTTAAATTTTTTTTCTCTAGCATTCAGCAAATAATAAAAAAAGAGATTCAGCAGGAGCAAAAAAGATATATAAAATTTCTATAAAATATATTTGTGTATAAAAAAGTAATCTCCTGGAAGCCAGCAATTTTTAGACTATAACCTAGATGTAGATTAGTCTGGTGTGATACAAACCTTCATTTCCAAATGTCCTGGTTTGAAAGGACAGGTGTCTGCCAGTAAGGGCAGAAGTTTCCCTTTGGAATAGAGACTTTGGTTCCACTCCCCTCCCCCAAGTATTATGATTGTTTGAATCAAGGACTCTGAGGCAGAGATAAGGGGGGTGGGAATAACAGCTCTTTTACTAATATATCTAACTATACAAACAGAAAACAATAACAGTTAAAATTGCTAACAGAACGAAATAGGTAACTCGGTGTCAGTCCCTTTAGATGCAAGCACGCTGTCTCTGTGCTTAGTCCAGAGCCCGGATCTGCTGAAGGGCAGGCGGGAAACGGAGGAAGGAAGGAGGGGGGGAGGGGCGGCAGCGGCCACGCCGGTCCCGGGCGGGAACGGGCTGGAGCGGCGGCTCCTCGCTCACCGTGTGTGTCCGGGGGATCAGCTGTGTCCGCAGAGGCAGGAGGCTGGAACAGGGCAGATGCAGGGCAGGTGGTCGCAGAGGGTCTGGCTCTCCTGTGCTCGGCCACGCAGCTGAAGATCCACGGCCTCCTCCTCCGAGCTCGCCGGAAACGCGAGTGCCCTCCCGGAAGCCTCAGAGGCCCCTCAGGGGCCGTCCCCACCCACCCCTTTGTCTGGACTCATCAGGGACCCTGGGTGTAGCCCGGCCAGCTCCATTGGCATGATAATGGGAAAAAATTCTTTCAATTGACACAGTAACAGAAAAACACTCAACCCCCAACACCAAAATAACATACTCTTTTGCTAATATATTTTTCAGGCATCTTCTTTGGATATTAACTGATATTCTTTATCAACATATTGATGTTCCTGATAACACTAGGAAATGTATTTTCATTAAAAATGTGTGAGAGGAATGTTACATTTGTCTTTACAAACAAATTGTAGATCTGTTGGTAGGTAAAGTTAGCATCTGGAGATAAAAGAAACAATGGGAGGGATTACACTGATTGATGAATGGAAAAAGAGATTTGCCTTTACAAACAAACTGTAGGTTTGCTGGTAAATAAAATTGGCTAACAGAAGATGAAAGAAGCAACGGGGAAGGGGAAAATTGAATTCTACAAGAATTAAAAATTAAAAGGAAGGGTTATACATTAGAGGGGAATGTCAGGTGTCAGGCGTTCCGGGAAGTCTGTGCCTCTCGAGTACCTCAGCCAATGGGGAAAGAGAGAGGGAAAAAGCGGCCGGGAAATTAGGATAAAAAGGGAGGCTGTGTCCTCCAAAAATTCGAGAGATCCCAGGGGAATGCCCCATGGCCTCTCCCTTTATTCGAATAAAGCAAAAAGGACTCCTCTGTCTCCTTTTTGGACATAAACCTCTGGTGTTTGTGGGTTAATTTCCCTTACATGTGGAAATGAACTGCTATCATTTCCATTTCTGCATAAATAAAACCTTTCCATTACAGTTCCAATCCAATGAAGAAATGAAACAGGACTGTCTCACATGTGACAAGAGACAAGAGAGCATAGTTCAAAGAAACAAGACTGTTTCAAGAACAAGACAAGTAAAATACAAAATTTATCAACTAGTTAAAGGTTGTGGATACAGCTGATGTAAGTGTTCACATCCCGAGTGACCAAATAGGCAGCAAATTCTATCTAGGCAAACTCAATCGAGTATTTTTAAGTCCCCAGATTTTGAGATTGCTGTGTCTCTTAGATCATCCGCATTTCAATAAGGTGACAATGATGTGGATTTATCATGCTAATGATTCTTTCTTCACCATAGCAAATGCGGGTATTAGGATAGTTGTATTATGATACAAATGTTCAGAGAAATGTGAAGTAGGATGTTGTTTTTAGAGTGGGTTTGATTACCCTAATGATGGCATTGCATACAGGCAGCCCTGTGAGCCAGCTGATGACAGCTGCTCTATGTGCAGTAAGTTGAGGACCAGCAGCACCAGATCTTCATGCAGATAAATGGGCACAGCCCTTTTCAGCTCACAGATTGTGCCCAAGCATGTGAGCAGCTGATCTGGCTTGCTACATCTGGGAGGTAAACTGTGGATTCTTTACACATTAGTAATGATATGTGTATATGTATAAACAGAGATCTAATGTCTATACAGATAAAACAACATCTCTTTTAGTTAGCTGAGTCATTTCCAATGCTTGTCCAAACATACCTTTTGAACATTACAGCTCTTCTTGTAATAAAGCAATACAGGATAGGATAATAAGTACCACCTAGGAAGCAGGAGTGCGACAGGTTTCAAGTGCATAATGGTGTTGTAGGCGGTATACATGAAATAGCAAATACAATACCATTAGAAGCAAATTAGAAATCAGTGTGGGACACATTTGCTGCGCCTGCTGCTCAGAGCTAAGTTTTCAGAACTTATGAAAAGACCAAAATTGTTGAAGAGTTCCTTAGGTTTTATATTTGGAACAGAAAGAAAATTGGAAGGGAAAGAAATTATTGTTAAGCATCCACATGTATAAAGCCAGTGAGACATTAAATGAAGGAAAAGGAAAATGTCTGTACACTTGAAGCATACAAAGCTTTTGTAGCACAATTTGCTTCAGGAGAAAATAATGTTATCTGTGGTTATGAACATACAAAAAGATTCCAGACTTAGTGTGAACTGCTGCTCAGGGATTAGATGAGGATTTAATGTCTTTTTCAAAGAAAGGATTAATTAAAATCTGTCTTCTTTGGGAAGTTGCTGATCAAAATAATTTCATATGCATATAGAGCTCTTGAATTTTTTCTCCGCAGAAACTAAAAGTATTTGATGATTTCTCATTTAATATATTTTTCTTCAAAAAAAGGAATAATTTTATATTTTAATTAATAGAACTCGCTGAAGGGATTTTAACTGGCTTTCAGAATATAAATAAAAAACAAAACTGAATCTCGGGAGTCTCCTGTAGAAAACTTTGAAAATCTGCTATTAGGAGCTGAGGAAATACTGCTTAAACATCAATAATGTAATATATGATATAATGTAATTTGTGTAAAGTTGTAAAATAACGTAGAATAAGCAATGTTTGTATGAATAAAATAATAAAGAAAGCTCAGAAACCAAAAAGAGGACCACGGACGAAAAGGACACAGATTGCTTCTTCACAGCATTGTAACATCCAACAAAACCAGGACAGCTCAGGTTAACTAGTAAATAGACGTAGCCGGGTGGAGATGGCTCTTTTGGGAACTGTCCAGGGAACACCCAAACGATGAGAGCCCGACAAGTACCCACGATTAACATAACCAGAGCCATCGGGAAAAATACATCTAATTGCCACTTTCCCGTAAACCAGAACCTGCCTTCATCTGAATTCATGGTCTCCCAGAATATGGTTTTGTCCAGCCCAACGCAGAGAAAGAAAACCACATGAATATGCGGAACGAGGAAAGGAGAAAAAGACCTCTGCTCTGGGCTAGAAAAACTGTATAAAAACTGGGCTGACCAAGGAGGTTTTGTGAACATTGGGGGGCTGATGCAGTAGAGGTCAGATCAGAGTGTGTTCACCCAGTGCCAATCCCAGGCTCGGCATTGACCCTTTTTGATTGTGGCTATCGAGAACCGTATTTCGGTCACAAAATAAATATCACTTATTTTGATCATATTTAATTTGGCTTGATCTCGTTTTTATCTATAACAAATAAGAAACTGCCCTTTTGCTACATATTTCACCATGCTTAACAGTGAAATTGGTTAGAAAGTCTACTGGCTAGTGATAGACCTAACTGCATTTTTAATATCATGATCACATTATGAAGTTTTACTTGTCTTTCCACAAAAGGCCTCGATTGTCATCAAAAAGCTGAAGCAGGCACACACACAATTGTTTCTTGTTTATTTGTAGACCTTAGTAGCTGGTGTTTTAGAGAACTTGGATTAAAATCCAAGTAATCTGGTCTTGTCTCAGGGTGTAAAAATTTGGAAGTGTCTTTCACCATCTTGTGAAAGGAATTACACAAATTAGATCATCTCATAGGATACCTGCTGGTGCCTGGCCCCCTCCATTCTCTTCCTCTCTATAAAGCAGCAATCCATGACAGTTGCAATTAAAAAAAAATAAAAATTCCATCATTTGTTTCATGATAGAAATTCCAGTAGATATGTCTGAATTCCCTCCAGCACTGATACAAAGGAAACAGGTTATTTTACTGAACAAATTTAATTTTTAAAAATACAAAAAATACTCATTTTGAGCCATCAAGACTAAAAAAGTTATGATTCTTCTTTTTTTTTTTTTTGTCAAAACTAACCTTTTATGAGGAGTTTGATACTAGCAATCCGTTAACTGTACCATTTTGTAAAATGAAATATCTGGCAAAATTACATGAATTTATACATATATATATATATATATATATATATATATATATATATATATATATACCTTTAGTAGAAATTTAAATTACTCAGGCTAAATTTCAGAGCTTCCTGTACTGAAAATCATTGACACACAATGAATGGTTAGTTTAAAAAGACAAAAAAAAAGACAAAAACAAATAAACAGACAACAACAACAAAAAAAAAAAAAACCCAAAACAAAACAAAAACCAACACAAAACCAACAAAACAAAAAACCAAAAAGAAACCCAGACACACCTAAGCAAACAAGCAAAAAACCCCCAACCAAACACAAAAATCTATCTGGTAATAGGTGCATAACCCATACCAGAAGTATAGAAAAGTAAGAAGCAATGAATGACAAGCTGAAAGTACGATCTAAAGAAGCAAAGAAAAACAAAGCTTGCTAGAGAAATTTACACTCTTGTACAGCTGATGTCCTTAAATGCCTGGGACACCAACTGGATTTTTTTGTCTTTCATCTGTCTCATTTCTTCAGTCCCAACATGCACAAAGTCTAAGGCAAAAGCTTGTCAGTGTCTGCTGCCCTATTTGATGAGCATCAGTGCCCTTTGCTCAGGTGGTCAAGGTCTGTGTCCTGCAGCACAGCATGGGTAAGGTCAAAAAAAGCAGGTGATACTCCTGATGAGCACACTCAAATAATTACTAAATAGTAAATATAGCAGGGACCAGCATCTCTTGGATGGAGTAGAGAACAGAATTGGATGACCTGGTCTACTGATTCAAACGAGGCTCAGCTTCAAGGAGTTTGCCTGAACTTTATAAGACAATCTTAGCCCATATGTTTATTCAAGGAGCTCAAGAAAGGATTGATGGTCTGCAATTTTACAGTCACTGCATGATCCTGTAAGATGAATATGGATTAACTGTCCTAGCATTAAATATTTAATGTAAAAAACTGTTTTCTAAAAGGTATGGAAGTTTGACTTGGTTCTGCATTTTAGTTATGCTTAAAAAAAGTCCTGTCAACATCTAATTTGTTCTGTTCAAATCCCAGCATTCTCCAAAGATAAATCTCTTCTGTTTAAAGAAGGTTGAGAGAGTCAAAGGAGAAGATAAATAATTAGGCATAGGTGAATTTAAAATCACTGTTCCAGACAGTCAAATAAATTAGATTTCAAAGACAGAACAGTAAATTATACATATGTATAACATATATGTACAATTTCTCATTCCATTTTTGCAATTGAAAAAAAAGAAAAATATACATTTTATTAATTCATCCAAGACTCTCTAGATACTTGATAGTAGATCAGCAATTACATTAAATAAGTTACAGTTAAATCTTTATAGTACCTGCCCAAAATGAACCTGTCTCTACCACATCATAGCATATCCACTGCTCCATCTAGCTGAGACTGGTTATGCATTTCACCTTCTGCACCTTTTCTCCTACGCTACTTTTGGGAACTGTGCTATTCAACTATGAGGTCAGGAGGTACGAGCTCACTCACAGTGAAATGAAAATAGAAAATTTCAGGTGTGTTGCTTTAGGTCAGGTACAGGGGTTTTTTAGTTTAATTACAAATGAATGTAATTCATTATAGATGAAGCGATAATGTTTCAAACTTGTAAAATTTGTAAAATTAAAAGAAAAAAAAGAAAATTAAATATTCCACTGGGAAAGTGCTGAAGTTGAAATTTCTCTGACCTTTTATTTTATCTGGAAATTTTTGCTAAGTTGAACACTGCTTGTGAAAGCAAGAACACCATTAGGATTTTATCAAATTGGCCTCTTACTGGTTCTTAGTGGTTTGCCTGCAGATGAACTCAGGCCTTATCTGCGTGTCATCACTTAAGAGCAACACCCTTCATTTCAGGTCAGAGGCAGAATATTTTTTCCTCCTCTCCTCTGTTCCTGGTATCAACCATGCTGGTGGGTAAGAAAAGCTGGATAACAGAGGGAACATCCTCCCACCTTTCTCATCTGGGCTCAGCGCCTTTGCCCACAGTGTAACACAACTCACTTCCATTCCCGGGTGTCCCCCAGACTCAAGTTCCCCAGCTTAGGGAACACAGTCATTGAAGGTTGGAGAAATAGTTCCAATGGCAGACAGGTTAAGGTTTTTGGCCACCAGCTGCAGCATCAATTTAGTGACTGGGTTTTTAAATGCTTTTTTATAGCAGAGACCATTAAACCATGGAATGCCCCTCCTGAACTCTATAAAGTGGATAAATAATGAGTTCAACTATCAGTGGTTTCTGCACCTTCACTGCTGCCTTTCAAATGGAAAAGTGAACCCAAGAATTCGACACCAGCAATTAAAAGGAAAGAGGTGAACAACAGTTAATTTTACAGCGTGCAGCACCCTGAAAGCCACCAAAGGTAATACCTGCTAGTGGAGCAAGGCTATAAAGTGACCACACTGCCTGGGTGGCCACATTCTGGTGATGTACTTCACTTCATAAAGACTCCTCATTAATTAAGACTTTTGCTTTTGACTGCTGATGGGAGGGTTTCAGCTGCAGCAGGGGAGACTCTCTGGGGACAGGGAACTTGCTTGTAGGAGCAAACAAACCAAATCCACTCATGGAGGTGAATTGTCAAGTTTGCCCTGGTGTATCCCCTACACCTGTGCAGTGGGAAAAAGGCTTCTTGTGAGTAGCATGACATCAAAATGAAGCCTCACACCTCTTGACACTTACCTTTCTTCTGGAGACCAAAGCAAATGTGATTTTTTTCCCCATTTCACAGTGAAAACTTAGTTTGATCCTCAGCCTGAAGAGACAAAATGAAATATCATCTATGCACAATCATTGTCCCAAAATTATATTTTAAAAATCAATAGACACAGCTGTCCTATGGCCTGTCTTTGTTGTAAAGCACATTGATGCTACCAAAACCAACTTTTCCAGAAGCCCACTACCACAATCAGGAATAAGAGACCTTGGGCACAGCAGCTTGCAAGTGGCTGATCAGTTTTTCGCATTTTGCAGTATTGTTACACTCTTTTTTCTCCAGATGTCTTTCCAAAGACCACTTTAACTCCATGCATTCTCTGAAAATTAAGCACATGGTACAGGGTCTGCACTTTAAAAGGCAGAAATTGGCTGCTCCCTATGTGTGAGGTATCATGCTTGTTTTCAGACTCAGGTGGAATTTTGAGGACAAAACCAGCATAGGACAAAAACTAGCTAAACATTGATGGGTTGCCTTGAAAAGCTGA
The DNA here is from genome assembly GCF_903797595.1 of Erithacus rubecula. NCBI lineage: Eukaryota > Metazoa > Chordata > Aves > Passeriformes > Muscicapidae > Erithacus > Erithacus rubecula. The sequence goes on along the minus strand of NC_136689.1, from coordinate 45,191,768 downwards.
TAGAGGCTTGACAGACCATCAGTAACAGCAGGAAAAGCAAGTACTCCATGAGTTTTTCCTGTGAAAAAGATAAAGGACAACTATCTCTGCTGGTGTTTAAAAATCAGCAGCAGCACTCGTCCTCAGTATGTCCAACAGAAGCCCTACATGCTGCCCATTGGAACAATAGCCTAGAGATGCAGATGACAGCAGGGTGGGTTTCTCAAGGTGATTACAGGTTACTGACACACCAATCCTGATGGTTCCAGATGGTTCCATCAAAAAGGTGGAGGAAGGACACAGCTGATAAATGACATAAAGCTCACCACAGTATTAGTCACACTAGTACCACATACACAGCTAGTCCTCCCATATAATTGAATTTTCCACTATCTTGCATCCATGGGCATACCTACACCTTCAAGTATTTCCAGCTGCTGCACAGACACATTTTATTATCCTAGATTGAAATGGAAGAAGATAAAAGCAGAATTTCTAGCTCATGAAAACTTTCTTCCCTTCCCTCCCGAAGCCCCAATTCTTCCACTTCATGTTTCCAAACCCTTGTACAAATTGAAAAGTCAAAGGTCTGACAGGGCTCTTCACTGAGCAGCCATCTGTTGAGAGCCAAAAGTTAATGAGCTTTCGATTTCCTAAACTCAAACAGAGACACTGCAAGCTCTGGCGTGTTTCTGCTGGAACTGTCTGGTATTCAGAAAATAGACACTAAGCCTGATGTGTGTGAGATCCAGTACTTCAAATAAATCACAACCTTTTAATAAAAGAGAATCGTACCTCCGACTTTACTAGCAGCTCTTTTGTCAAGTTCTGCCTGTCAGTCAGTAATGATCCTTTTTGCTGTCCATGAGATGTCAATGCCATAAAAGGCAGTATCTCCTAAATCAGGAGTTTGCTGGAAACATCTCATCTATAGATCCTACTCAGTGCAGTAATATATCAGCTTTGTCAGAGCAATTACAAATTCATGAGAGTACTTTGCACTGCTGTTCTCCATCAGCCCATATGACACCCCGTTAGGAGAGCAGAGAGCCCTGATTTCAGCAGGTAAGGTTCACATGTGTTGTGACAGAAGATGTAGGTGTGCTTAGAGCAAAGATCTTAAAAGTCAACAAATAAAATTACAGAAAACTTGAGCTAACTGAGAGGAAAAATTGCTGCTTAAACGTCAGCTACATTTACATATTCTCAGGTGCAAGAAACTTAAAACTTGCAGCCCCTCATTTAGGTGTAGGTAAGCATCAGAGCATTAGCACACAGCAAGATGAATTCTCTATCCAGAAAATCTATATAGTAGACAGGAGCAAAGCAAGACAAGCCCATTATCTCTTCAGTAAATGGTCCAAACTTTAAAGGCCTGAATAATTTGCAGCTGTAAAACAACTGTTCAGTATTTTCAACTAGCTATTGCAAACATAATTATTCAGTAACATGTAATATCTTCCCTTAGCAAAAGAGGAAAAAGTAATGCCAGTACATAGAAGATATATAACATATAATGTGAACATTATTAAATACCTTATCTAAGCATTAATCTTTAACCTTCACAAATTTTGTGACAGCATACAATGATAGTTGCTGGAGGCAAATATTTTTTTCCTACTCACACAACAGCATTATTTATAGCAGCAATGCACATCTGAACAACAAAGGAGCAGGAAAGGTAGTGATGAAAAATGCATTTTAACAAGCAATAAATCATACAGCACTGAATCACTGAATGCTAAAGAAAATGAAACTCCCTGAAAATAACACCATGATTTAGCCAAAGTCCTTTAAGATATGCTTAATGTTAAGTATACATTTGTTCCTTACTGAACTAGTGAAAATGAAGCTTTTATTCAGAATTAAATATTTTCTTAAATGTTCTGCAGAGTCTAAAGGAGGATGACATTTATGGTAATTTCCATCCAAGTCTACAGGATAAACAATGTTTTCAGGGAAATTCATAAAGCCATCAAACACATAGGCACATCTCAGTTGATAGCAACAAATATCACTGACAAATATCACCGACTCTGTTAGCATTCCTTTCAGATTGCGTAAGTGGCATTCCTGTAAGTGTTCACTTTTCACCTTCACTAAAGTGCTTTTGCTCATGAAAAACTGCTTTAGGAGACTTAAATATATCTAAGAGCTCTTACAGATGAGCCATTCTTCTTTACTCATTTTCATGCCTTGCTAGGGCAACAATTCAAGGCAGTCAGGAATGAAACATTGAATTTATACACTTGGTCTCTATCTGTAGACTGCCTGTGATTTTCATATGTGAAATTCTTTGTGTGTATTGTGTGTGCGCATGCATTTGTATTGCCTTAAATAGCATTTAAGCATCCATCCTAGATTCTCTAAGAATTATCCATAATCATCACTTTCATTAAAAAAGCTTTGCTCATCAGGCCATGAGGATCTGGTCTTTACAATATTTAGCACTATTATTTTAAACAAATAATTACTTTTTCACTGATTTAAGACAAAAACCTGTAATAGTAAAAATTATCAAAATTTTAGGGCATGTGGCCTATGCAAAGACACAAAAGAACAGTTTAATCAGGAGAGGAAGTGAGCCTGGGAAGGAATATGACATGATGGACACAAAATTGCAGCAAGAAAGGTGGGCATTAGGGACAAAAAAAATTTGTCTAGTTATAAGGCAATGGAAATCTATGAGACAGTTTGCCTGAGGATGTAATGTAAACCCATCCCAGGGGTTTTCCGAGTTCAGCTAATGAAACACCCATCAGGAAGGGTTGGGGAATAAATTTGTCTTGTAATGAGGATAGGAGACGTCTCTTGTGGTTCATTTATTTTTGTAGTTTGTTTTGGTTTCATTTTTTTTCTAATTCCAGGGTAAAATTTAAGTAGAAAGTAATAGAAAAAGGAAAATGGAGGAAAAACCATGCTAGTTTCTTTATGCCAGACTGAAGAGACAGATGCTACTTTGTTCTTGGAGAGTTGAGGCTCTTCAGAGTACCCCTTAATGATACATACATTTTTATCACTCAGCAATATGAATCAGCTGCCTAGATGTCCTGGAGTCTACAGAATACATCACAGGACTGGCACAGGCTAAGATATTTCCCACAGATAACTTGGCAGACCTCTACAGCCACTAAGTGATTTCCATTTATTAAGATAAATACATGTCTTGGCTTGCAATGCAGGACGTAACCAAAAGCATGTATTCTCTCACCATCTGTTGAAACCAAGTGGGGCAGTGATCTTTATCTCTGGAGGTGATATGTGGAGGCTGATGGGCCAACTAAGAGTCTGCCACTCTTCCCTGGAGGGAATGCCCTTAGGTGCTAACCTCCCTTATAGTGGTTAGGAAAAATTCCTCCCAGCATGGCTTCCTGCTCTAGGCAAATTGTTTATACCTCACTGGTCCTTCCCCCTTTGCTCCAACCCTGAGTCCTCATCAGATTCACCTGTTGCTCTACCCTGCCCCCTATCTTTTCCGTATAAACCCTGCTCCCTCAGACCTTCCAAGCTGGAGCTAGAGAGTTCCTTTGTCCCTGTTACCCTTTGTGGAACAAGCTCAATAAACTTCTCTGTGGAACACCACATGAGGCTCTGTCCTTCTTTCCAGCATTGCCCAAAGCAGAGTCACAAAAGAGCTAAATCACTGCCCGTAAGTGTGGACGAGCCTGTGTCACCAGGATGTCCTTTCCAGGATGCTTCCCTGGAAGGTTGCAGCACTCCACCAGCACTGTGCTGTGACACTGATATATTCTGTTAATAGGCCATCTGTTAAAAACCAGGTGGGGCAGTTTTCTTTATCTTTTCCACCACCCGTCCTTCCTCCTGAGAAGTATCTTCTGTTAATGGGACATTGAGTCCCACTACATGACTGATAAAATTACCTCATCCCATTGTGAGAGGTTCCACTCAGTGGAAGGAGCCAAGCATTGCGACCTGGATATAATTTGAGATTTGGAACACCAAGGCACTCTTTCTCTGCTGGATTCCAGAGGAAAACCAGATCCTTCTACATCATCACTGGGCCTTCAGAGGAAAACTGCACCCCTCTCCATGACCACTGCTTCAACAGAACCACATCTGTCACTGCAGGAGGACTGCAGCCACCATTTAATTAAACTGCTACCAACACCTTGACTGACAGGGTGTCAGGCTGTATTCTGACTCTGCCAGTGTTTTGTTTTGAGTTTTTTTGTTTTACTGTATTTTATTTTAATTTTCTAGTAAAGAACTGTTATTCCTATTCCCATATCTTTGCCTGAGAGCTCCTTAATGTCACAATTATAAAAATTTAGGAGGGGATTTACATTTTCCATTTCAAGAGAGGCTCCTGCCCTTCTTAGCAGACATCTGTCTTTCAAACAAAGACAATGCAAAAGGACCTCCTGTGTGTTACTGGAAGCTTGCTCTCTGCTCAAGAGGGACCAGAAGTTTCTTTGTCATTTTCATATACATATATATATATATATGTATATATATATATATATAAGTTTTAGCTTAGCAAAACTAGTTTCTGCTGCTGGTCTTTGCAGCTGGTGATGTAAGGTAATATATCAGACCATGGGAAGCAATCTTTGATACAGAGAGCATCCTCATTCATTAAATTAGTTTCAGCCTGAGTCTATAATAACGTGACAGTATCTTTGCAATGAAAGCCTTTTGACTCATACTCCCTCTTTAAATGCAGAGAATCCAAGCAGTTGCAGAGGTCATCATGAAAGTCTGAGTCATAAAATGAATATCAGACTCAATTATATAATGAATCTGAGCACACAGTCTTCTTTGCACAGAAACAAAGCAGAATTCTATAGATCAAATGAGAAATGGCCAGAAGGAGAAAATATTTTCTGGTCTTTGATGTAAGACAACTGGCATTTTTCAGTTTGAAGACCCCATAAAAGTTTTCCAGTGAAGCTGTGTACTGTCTTCGGTGAATTTCAGACTCTGATGATAGCTTTGCTTTGCTTAGTACTCCCACTGTTCCCTTAGAATTTGAAGAACACAGGTATATGTGAATTCCTTAAACTCATGTGAAGTTTAAAAGGAAAGAAAAATTATGTTCTTCACAAGCGTTTCTGAAAATGTTTGCAATTACCTTGCTGTTCTGGTTTTAATTTAAAAAAGTGCATCCTACTCTGTGTCAGTAAGATAAAATGAACACTTTTCCTCTCAAAGACACAATACCTAAGGATGCAAGATCAAGTGTATTTTAGGGCAGAATTAGGCTCCAAGATTTCTGTTGGTAGTTTTTCCTATGCTTTTATATTAAATTAATTTCAGAAGGCTTTTAGTCTGCTATTCCAATATCAGCTGAAATCAGTGATACTGATATTAAAGAAGAATAAAGACCAAGTAGTTGCAGAATTAGCATGATTTCAGTTTTCTGTGAACAATTATCTAAAGTCCAACACATTAAGGGCAATGCTATGTACTTCTCTAGTTAACTCATTCCAGCTACAATACAATAAGCCCAATTTTAAAATTATTTCAGCAAAGTTTGCTTCCGACTTCAGCCATCAATGCCTGCAACCTTGTCTGCAATCCTGGAAAGAACCCAATGCAGCATTCTGAAGAGCCTTTGCAATGAACAGAAAGGTTCACACTTCAACTATCAGACATTACCTCTCCACCAGTTGGTGCTTTGATCAGCCCATTACAGCGACACAGCAGAAGTGATGTACAACACAACACAGCATGATAGCTATTTTTACATGCTCTGAACAGCTGCACAAAACAACTGACTGCAAAGAGAAGAAAATGAGATTTGCTGTGCCCTCATCTGGGGCTTTTTACCACTCATTTATTATTTATATAGAGCTGTTAAAATGCTTTGTCATCCTAACAGGATTGAAATTATCTAGGTGAAGTGACACTGTTCTCCACAGTTGACCTTCCTGCAAGTAGGACATACCTTATGCATCTGATTTCAATTTAATAAATAGTGGTTTATTTTCCAATAGGAAAAACATTATTGTAATTTTCTTCAGCAAAACCTCAGGATACATTTTAAATGGTTCCATTTTATTTGAATGTCACAACCTATGTACATATTTGACTGTTTTCACCCAGAAGGAACACAGAAATATTAGAGATCATTATAAAACTGTTTAATTTTTTAGAGGGAACGTTGCTGATAGCAAAAGTATGGCAGTAATCCTTTTTTATAGAATTTTTCTGTCTTGCACTGAAAGTGATATACTTTCCTAATTCCTCTTCCATCTTTAGCAATTCACTTCAAATTTACTCAATTCCATTCACATATTGGGTCAAAATCTAAACAGAGCAAACTTCCAGGTTTATACCCAAGTTGTAAATTCTATTTGAAAATCCTCCATCTTTCAATACGTGTTTTACACTATCCCAAATCCCTTTCATAACCACTTTGTCACCTCCTTAAAAAAAAAAAAAAAGCTATTTTAATCCATGCTCCCATCTAGGTCTTCTCTCTTTATGCAAACTGCCTCATCATTCTTCTGGATCTTTTCATGGGCAAGGATTTGGATATTTTTCGTTTTGCTTTATTTAAAAATCTGCATCTCAAAGGAGATCAAGAATTAAAATATTAATTACCTTCTAACAACAACAAAAAAGCTAAAGGGCTTTCTGAAATATATGGAAAACTTCCCAATAAATTCAGTAGGGTGACAATTCCATCCTGAAAAAAACATTATATTTGCTAGTGCTAGTCCATGGAAATGGTTTTAGACACACATGAATACACATTTTTCTCTAGGTTTTAGATGTATATACCTTTCCTAATGTCTCTATCTACAATCAACACATTATTAGAGTTTAAGACAGTAATAGTCACTGTAGAGAGAGAGATATTAATTAATCATCTAAGAAATCCAACAAAACCCACCACTAATATATTTGGAAGCACCTTTTAATATCACTTAGTGTACTCCTAGCAGAAAAACTGTGCATATCAGTTTCCCTCCTCTAGCTTCACTCAGTCCAGTTATTGCACATTTCTGACATAACACTTTCTCTGATGAGAGGGAATCCTTTCTGTACTAGTACAGCTGTGGAAGTTATTTCAGCTGTGAAACTGAGAAGCATCTCACCATGGACATCAGAAAGCCCTGCCTCTTAACCCTTGCATTGCCATCATGTCATTGTTATACATTTGCTAGTGGCCAAAGAGTTTTATACAAGAGCACTGCAAGTAGGCAGATACAGCATTTTGAGCAGAGAAAGAGAATTTCACTATGATTTTGCTTTCCCAGGACTCACACCAATTGTATAAGTTGCAGAGCTCTTCATCAAAGGCTTTTAATTTGCCCCAAAACACTACAGCGCTGTTACTTCACCAGTACATTGTGTTGTTTTCTGTTGGTGCCCAATTGACATCACAATAAATAATTTTTCAATTACAAACTATTACCTAGCAGAAATTTTTTAAATAAAGAAGATTAAAAGTTTGATTAATTTTATCACATTTCTTAAACTGTTTTTATTTTACTGTAGATTTTTATACATTCCCGGAAGTTTTTTTTCTCCCTATCTTTGTAGCTAGTCTAATATGGTTTGTTCTCTTATCTTTCCCAAAGAACAAGATTACTGTTATTCAGCTTTCATTCTCCTATTCTGATCTCTTCCTTTCTGAGAAGTCAGCCAGAGAGTAAGAAAGAGCACAGTGAAAACATTATTATCAGAAAAATGCACTGCATTTTAAGAATAGATAGGCATTTTTTCCATTCATTAAAAAGGTATCTAGTCATAATTTCAAAATTCAATCTAAATCTATTATCATGAAACATCATCTTTTCAGTGGTATTCCTAACCAGTCTTTTCCTTTAGAAGTTTCAAAATGGAGATCATTTCAAGGCAAGGTAAACTTACATAGCAATACCCTTCTCAGAAAAGAAGCTAAAAGTATCCACATAGCTTCTAATCACATAATATATCAAATATTTTTTCAAACAGATTTTTTTCCACCAGTTGTGTTAGCTTAAGAACATATTCCAAAAGCACCTTTTATTATCAAGTTTTTACTATTATATTTATTTTGGGGAGAATTTAGTTTTCCCCTCTTTTCTTTTGCTCATTGTGCTTATGGTTAACTTGAGGTGGAAAAGCTTTTTAAACTAGTGTGTCACAGCAATTGTCTTACTCCTATTACTTTATATACTGAGCACCTTAGTAAAATCCAACACCCAGGTTTTAACCACAAATATTTATTCTTTGTTTGTAAAAAAATAAAACAAAATGGAGCTGATTTTCTAAACTAGACTGGCACACTCAAGTTTTGTTGAAATAATGCAAGCAAAGCATGGGAAATTCTGATACTTTGATTCCTCAGATTGAATTGTCAGATTTCTGGGTTTTTTAAGTGCTTTACTCAATCCTGCTTCTAATGAAAGGCAATGTTTTCTAATGGATAATGGGAATGGCATTCAGAAAGCTTCAACTGAGAGGTCTCGGCAGTATAGCTTTGGCTCAGTGTAACTGAGCTTTAGACCTTAGCTGATTAAAAGCTGATCTTCTCATGAAATCTTTAGGATATTTGCAGAGTATTCAAGCTGCACTGAGTTGAAATGCAAATGTAGCTTAATTATAATAGAAACAATGCTTTCTTAAACTGCTGTGTAGTTTTCTCATGTTGCAAAGCAAATGCAAAATAAATGCTTTGTCATGATTCTCTTCTTTTCCTCTAAATCCACTGCTATAAGCCAATCTGTTAGAATTTATTTTATTTATATGTTTGTTCAAACAATGGCACAAGATAGAAATGTTAATGCTTCACACTCCTCGCTCCATTCCAACTGCAGTTCTCCCCCTCTTTCAGTTTGCAACTCTACAAGTGGAAGTTTTTTGGGTATTTTTGTTCTTTGCTCACTGATTTTAAATCTCTGATGTGGATACACTCAGCTGCTGAAGTTGTCACTGCTTAAAACTTCTGAATTTTATCTCTTCTTCTGTTCAAGGGGCCATGTTTTTATGTAGCCCTAAATGCCATACTGAACCAAGCTGAAGTGTCAGATACAACTTATTTGTCCTTCCAGGCAGCTCTTTTCCACCAATGGCAGGGAGCCAGAAGGGTGCATGGTCTCATCACCTTTCCCATGACTGTTTCTGGACACTGCTCAGAGACCATTCCAGCAGGACTTGTGGTGCATAGGGAACACACACACACGCACCACACAGTTCATTTCCAAAGCACATTTGTCTCCAATCCCTCTCCCACTGCCTGGTGGAAAGCACCACGAAGTAACAAGCGCAGTTACAGTCAACAGACCACAATCCCCATTCCCCATTCCCATATGACACTTGGGGAGTGAAGGGGGGATGGAAGAGTTGGGACTGAAGTTGAGACTGAAGTGGGAAGTGTGGAGAAGATGATTATGTTTAATTTCTCATTATCCTTCTTTGTTATTAACTGGCAATAAATTAAATTGCTATTCCCCAAGGTGAGTCAGCTGTGAGAGTGATTACTAAGTGACATCCTTGTCTTTATCTCAACCCAGGACTTTTTTTCATCTTATCTTCTCGTTATGTTCTGCTGAGGATGGGGAACAAGAGCAGCTTGATGGGCAAGTGACAGCCAGCCAAGGTCAACCCATCACAGGCAGACTGATGGGTGGGTGGAGGTGTCCTGCTCTAACTGCTTTCATCTAGAGTTGCATGGGACTCATTTCCTCCTTTTTGCTCTGAGCAGTACCTGCTAATGGTGGGCATTTTAAAGCTTTGCTTGCTTGCTGTTTGTTACTTTGAGTAACAAATTTAAAAATACAGGATCTAAGCAAATTGGTCCAATGTAAAAATAGAAAAATTTATTGAACAAACTGGTAGGCATCAGCTATTCTTAATGAGAGCTCTTTATTTTTCTTTTTTATGTGACATTTTTTTTTTATATCTATGAATGTAGATAGTGGCTGCTCTTCATGAAAATTAAAACCATGAGAGAAGCTTAACACTATAAGAAACATTTCCCTCCTCAGCTGCACTGGAAAGGACAAATTCCTATAAGATGACAAAAGCACATAAAAGGTCAGCTCCATCCTCAGAATTTGGGTAACTCAGTGCCTTGTGCCTTCTGAGAGACACTATAAGTTCAGATGTGCTAAGCATTTCATGTCCTTGAAAGAAAAGTAAGGGTCTTCCCAGTGTTATGACAGGTATTTCTGGAAAATAAATGCAGTTAAAATAATCTTTAATTTTGTGAGAGGCATCTGCCCTTAAATTTTACAAGGAATTTGGCAAAAGCCACATATCCAGCCTGTCTCACATGCTGGTGCACGTGATTAAAGGGATGCAGGCTGGCCCAGCCAAGAAGGTGTGCAGCATTTCTACTTAACGTGTGTTATGGTTGCCAAGTAACATAAATTCAGTGCCGCAGTTAAATACTGCCATAAGTCAACAGCTGCCTCCCAGCTAGGCATCAATCTTCAAATGAGTTGCTAAGATGCAAACATAACCTTTTCATCATTTCTCTGCAATGGAATATTGCTTTGTCCTTCCTATTTTCCTCTAATTCTTTCTCTTCCCACCAAGGTACGAGCAAAAGAATGTGACAAAAATATTTGCTGTGTGCCAACAATTTTAACTCTAAGTGGTCTGTCATCATTTTTTTTAACACTAAATCAACCATTATTACACTCAGTTCAAAGTTTTGGCATGTTACTTCCTAATCAGCTGGTTGAACCTGGAGTCAAAACTTCCACAAATTTCCTTCCTTCTCGAGTCAACCAAACTTACCAGGCTTACATGATACAAGACTTTGCAAGTTTTGAGTCAGATTTTCATCAAGAAAACCTCTCTATGATTCCCAGTGTACAATGAAACTGAAGGGAAGTGGACAGAATGTCATCTTTCCACCCTAAGGGTCACAAGAAAAGTCAGATTAAAAAAAAAAGAAAAGAAAAAAAATGTAAGAAAAGGGAAAACCAAACCCCTTTCACACTGTGCTGGTTTTGGCTAGGAAAGTTAATTTTCTTCACAGTGGCTGGCATTGGTCTATGTTTTGGATTTGTGCTGAACACAGGGCTGATTAATATGCAGAGCTTTTTTCATTGCTGTTATTGCAGGGACTACACAGAGCCTTTTCTATTTTCCATATTGCCACACTGAATGGGAAGGTGGGGCTGCATGGGAGAGCCAGGACAGCCAGGACAGGTGACCCAAACTGACCAAAGGGACATTCCAGACCATGTGGCATCATGTTCAGTAAGTAAAATGGAGGAAAGGAGGAAGGGGCGACATTTGCAGGGATGATGTTTGACTTCCCAAGTCATCATTACTTGTGATGGGGCCCTGCTCTCCTGGAGATGGCTAAACACCTGCCCATGGGAAGCAGTGAATTAATCTCTTTTTTTTCTTTGCTTGTGTGTGCAGATTTTGTTTTTTCTATCAAGCTGCCTTTATCTCAACCTACAAGTCTTTCTAGCTTTTGCACTTCCCATTCTCTCCCTGTGAGAAAATCATCCTACTGGTGGGAGAGTGAGCAAGCACTTTTGTTGGATTTGGCTGCGGGGTGGGGTTAAACCACAACACCCTTTAGGATATGATCAACCAAAATACTTACATGTATGGAATCTCAAAATATACAAAGTTAACTTGGCTTCATTGAAAAGGTAAAGACATGTTTTTGCACTTCTGTGAAAGTTATGCAAGGTTTGTTAAATGCTCTGAGAGCTTTGTGTGGTGGCACTATATAGTGAAGGCCACAGGAGCCATCTTACCTCTACCAAAGTCAAGGATGCGAACAGTTTCCACTGGAGAGCAACACATTCCAGCATGTCTTGAGCCAGGATATACAGAGGCTGGGATTATAAATAAGGGAGGAAGGAGTTCAGGCTTATGCTTATTTAGGTTTAACAGAAACTTTAGTTAATTCATATTTAATGGATTCAGATTCAGTCCCCATTCAACTAACAGATGAAACATTAAAATGGAAATATTACAGGGGTTTTTTACTATTTTTAAACTTCACAAGTAATAAGACTTTCATAACTGAAAATGTACTTGAGAAATTAATAAAAAAAATTAAGGAGCCTGATACAAAATATTTTTTATTTGCTCAGTTGTTTTGCCCCTTAAAAAGACTCATAATAAATGCCAACAACATGTGCTTACATAGCTGGAATAGACAGAATAATTTTTGCTAATTGATATAGCCAAGTTGCATCTTTTCAGCAGTAGCTTCAGAGACTTAATGTAGCTTCTTGCTTATTGGTTCATCTACAATGCATTGGCTGTATTCTTTTTCAGAGCATCTAGGTCTCTGTATGAATCTCATGAAATCTTAAAATTGGAAGACAGAAATTTCAGTTCTTTAACTGTTCTTTCAACTACTATATTTAACATTGATGCTGTGATGTCATTATTTTTGTTTTATGAGCAAGGAATGTCTCTCTTCATTTATGTGTGTTAGACAAAACTTTGTGCTACCATTGCCCAAATTTTAGAGTAGGACTCCTATTCAGATATGATAAAATGCATATGTTCATACAGTTTTTGGGCTTTATCTTTTTTTTTTGTTCAATGACATTTATAAAGCTTCAGAAGAAACATGCTGATGGCTACAGCTGACCTTTTAATAAAATACCATGAGGTTCCTCACAGCACCATTCACATCAGAGAATTTTTGTTGTTGTCTTATCAGGCTTTATCACTTATTCCTTTGGTGGTATCCTATGCTTATTTCTGTTTCAGGATGTGCACTTTGGGTCACTTTATGTTGTAGTCAGGTGTTTTATAACACAGCAGAAATTCATAGGCTCAAAATGTTGCTTAAAAATACCTTAATTTAAATGTTATATGTAGGACAAACTAAGAGGACTTTTAGCTTGATTTTCTGGGAAAAAAAAAAAAGCCAAAACCTGTAATGTACTGGTTTGAAAGCAAACCAGCAGGATATCTCAAGTCAAAACTATAATTTAAGAGGAAAATTAAAATAAAATGCAGTAGTACAAAAACACTAAGAGAGTCAGAATACAACTTGACACCCCATCAATCAGGGTGTTGGTAGCAGTCCAATTAAATGATGGCTGCAGTCCTCCTGGAGTGTCAGAGTGTTTCTGTTGAAGTAGTGATCCTGTAGAAAGGTGTAGTTTTCCTCTAAAGGTCCAGTTGTGGTGTAGATGGGTATGGTCTTCCTCTGGGAATCCAGTAGAAAAAGATTTTCCAAATCTCAGATTACATCCGGGTCGGAATGCTTGGGTCCTCCCCCTGGGTGGAACCTCTCACAGTGGGATGATGTTGTTGTATCAGTTATGCAGTGAGACTCAATGGCCCATTAACAGAAGATATTTCCTTGGAGGGAGGATGGGTTGTGGAAGAGATAAAAAGCACTGCCCAACCTCTGGGTCAGATGGTTTTAACAGATAGCAATAGAATACGTACTCTTGTTTACATCTTGCATTGCCTCCTAAGACATGTAATCACTGTAAATCTTTCCAATTCTTGCCTTTTGAGTCCAGTGGCAACCTGCAGTCATGGAGCGCTGGATGTGTCCAAGACATAAAGATCCTGTAACTTCATGACCACCAGCTACAGAAAGTACTGGTGTCTTCACAGAGGACCCACAAATGAGAATGCTTTTGTTTTTCTGCTGGGATGATCTTCTCTTCTCCTGAGCAGCAAGAGCCCACTCAACATATACAGAGATAAATACACACAGAAGCTACCAAAATGTATGGTACAGCCACCAAACTGCATGAACAATTTATTGCACATGGTGGCTTCTCCCCTGCCAAAGACAGAAGGGAATGTAGGAGAACAGTGTGGTGAATACAGTATGGTATTTAAGGAGACATATGTATCATGTCTTAAGAATTTTATGAGAGATTGCATTAATTTTGACTTCAAAACATAAAGGGAAAACACCCCCTCTTATTTAAAATGCATCATTTTCAATGCCCAGAGAACATTCTGTTCTGTAACTGCACACTTATTTTTGTCTTGAGGCAAAATGTTCAATCAGTAAAATCTGTCTTCCCTTTATTTTTGTTGATGGTAATGACCATTGTCACTATTCTTATACATCTCAAGTGTTCATAATTTCAGCATTTGTTCAAAGTTTAAAGGCCTAATAGCACTGAGTCAATTATTTTGCAGGATAATGATTTGTAAACACTTAGAGTGACTGAATCAAGGAGAGGACACAGGAAGCAATTTGCTGTATTTTTTTTTTTTTTTTTTTTTGTAGTAGTGACTATGAAATACAAAAGAAGTGACCATGAAATACAATGCTTGTGTTGCAGCATCCTTCTTGGATATGGATTCAACCGAGAATATATTGTTGAGGGAAGAAGATATTCAGGATTTTAAAGAAAGTGCAACAGTTTTCTCAGGATTATGTATTTGAGGGAGTTTTCACAGACTGGTTCCCACATTTAACTACTGATTTTGATTCTTTAGTTAATCACTGTTATACCCTCTAAGAATATTCTTGGGAAATGGTTTTTTTTTTTTTTTTTTGCTGCTCTTTCCCTTACTGAAGCTCAACTGTTGCTGTAACATATACTGCAAGAACCATTTTATGAGTTAACCAGAGACTTATGAGGTGTCTGCTTACATATGCACAGAATGGAATTAAGGATAGCAATGTGACTTTTTAATAACAACAGGGGTCTGAGATGCCGCAGAGCGATCTTGATCCATGCAAGATTTCTCCTACCCTTACCTTGGCCTTTCTCCTGGCCAAGGGAGTAGATTGAGTAAAACATGCCCTTGACACTGCACTTCAAGTGGCAAATGGGTGGTCATGTGCTTTTCTGTAGCACCTCTATTGCATCAGTCACTCCTAGCATAGTTGAAGAAAGCAGCCTTTACTAGATGGCACTAAAGGAAAAGAACCCCATCAAACAAACAAACAAAAACAGAGGCAATCAAATCAAACCAAAACCAAAACAAAAAACCAAAAAAACAAAAAAACAAAAAAAACCCAAAACAAAACAAAAAAACCCAAAAAACCAAAACAAAATCCCAAGCAACAAAAAATAGAAAATTAAAAACCCAACCAACTAAAGAAACTCCATAAATCCAAACAATCAAAACCATGACTAAAACCCACTTTCAAGCCTAATATAGTTATGAAATTGTTTTCTTTTAATGCATCTGAGATGTTATTCCCTATCCATGCACACACACTTTCTTAATTATTTGGATTTCGTAGATATACTGTGGTCAAAAAAAAAAAAAAAAAATGTTGCATACCCTTTGATTTCCTGCTTTAAGTCCTTGCTGGACTGTAAGCTGAAGAGTATTTGATAACAATTTCAAAAGCTGTGACTCACTGAACCCTGGTCTTTGATCTCAACAGCCTTACCAAGGTTATCTCAGGTGAGTAAGTGCTTCTTCCCCAGGCACATGGGATCCAGCAAGCAGCTTGTTCAGCATTGCATCAAACTGCAGGCCTCCAAACTCACCTCTTAATGAGGTAGGCAGCATCCTAATTGCTATTCTGGTTGTATATATCAGGTTTGCTGCCTAAAGAGTCCTTGTTTTCACTTTCCTCAGAGGACAATCTAGGCCTGCAGAAGCCTCCTCAGGCAATTCACTGCTACAATATAGGATGGTGCTGAATGGGGCTTTGACAACCTGGTCTAGTGAAAGGTGTTCCTGGCCATGACAGGGGGCTTGGAATTAGATGGTCTTTAAGGTCCTTTCCAACCCAAACCATTCTATGATGCTATGAATATTTCTCCTGGCCCATCTCTATATATTCTCACCTGAATTTTTCTCCAGCTGCTCTAGCCCAATTGGCTCCTCCAGCAACCTTCTGGGAACACTGTCCCTAAGGGAGCTTGTGCCTCTCTCCTCATGGAACAAGACACAAGACCACTGCAATATATTAATAATACCATGGAAGTTCAACAGCTGCCTTGCCCCTACTGGGACTTTCAAAGTTGTATCTGTTGAAGTGCTGCACTAGACTCCTCTGAAACCAACATGAGACAAAAGCTTTGCATCTTTTAATTTACTTTTTACAAGCTATGCTGCCCATTAAGATTTCCACATGACCATTTTACTGAGCAATCTAATTTAAATCTAAGAAATGCTTTCATTAACAAGTTTGATGAGTTGATTTGTGTTGTGCTCCAATCATTAAAATCCTATCTGTGTGTAATGTAACATGCTAGATGTGTATTTCCTCTAGTGATAGAAGTAAAGGCTATTATCCTACTTAAAATATTTGATTTTTAACTCTGTCCACAGTAATGATCATGGAAAGACCTCTTCAATACAAATTAATTTTGTACAACCTTCTCTGAGCAATATGTGTGTTTCAAGCTTCAAGATACCCAAGAGAGTAAGAACTGCAGGTATTTTGAGAGACAATGAAAGCCATCTTTTAAAGCAATCTACTCTTATTAAACCAAATGTGTATCAAGGTCTGCTTTTTGATAGATATACCACTTCCACAGTGTCTTCCTGGTGGTCAGCTGTGTAATAGTGTTTTTTCACAAGTGCATACCCACTAACCACAGTTAGTAGATCAATTGTCTGTCTCTCTCTCACTGACAAGAGATAGATCCTACTTCCTTGGTCCCATTCAAACACAGTCTTCCCTCAAGACCACCTTATCTGGAAGACTTTGTCTGTTCAACATCTAGCATGTGACCAGCAGGTCAAGAGAGTTATTTCTGCCCCTCTGCCCTAGCAAAACCCAAACTGGAGTTGGGTCCAGCTCTAGAGGCCCAAACACAGTAAAGATATGGACCTGTAGGAGTGAGTCCAGAGGAAGCTCAGGAACATGGGTAGAGGTCTGGAGCACCTCTCCTGTGAGGACTGCCTGAGAGAGTTGGGATTGTTCAGTCTGGAGAAAAGACTTTATGGCATCTTTCCAGTACCTGAAGGGGACCTTCAAGGGACTTTTTACATGTAGTGATAGGACAAGGGGAATGGCTTCAAACTGACAGAGGGCAGGTTTAGGTTAGATATTAGAAAAAAATCTCTACTGTGAGGGTGATTAGGGACTGGAACCGGTTGTTCGATGATGCCCCATCCCTTGCAGTGACCAAAGCCAGGCTGGATGAGGCTTTGAACCATCTGGTGGATGTTGTCCCTGTCCATGACAGAGATGTTGGAACTAAATAGCCTTTAAGGTTCTTTCCAACCCAAACCATTCTGTGACTCTGTGATTCTATGTTTGTTTGATCAAAAAGCATGTAGGAAGGTCCAGACGTAGCTAACCAAGAAAGCAACCAGATCACAGCTCCTATCTGCATGTATTTAATCAACTCTTTAAACACTGCGTCTTGTACTTATGCATTAGTTAAAATGCTTCATTTCATTAAGCACACAGTTGAACCTAATCATCACCAGAAATATGTTCACCTTAAACCATGTGTGTTTTTGTCCAAACAATTGTTTGGCCGCTTCCAGCCTCCATATCCCTAGTGCACAACTGCAGGCATCTCACACAGAACTCTCATTTTTCTGACAAGGTCTCAGTCATTAGCCTGTTATCTGGCTGCTCACCAGTTGCACTCCTGACAGTCATGCTCCATTACCTCAGCCATATTGCTGTAATGATTAGTCTTTCTGTTCACAGGCACACACAGCATTGCTACAACATGTACACCTGTAAAAAAAAATTCCAGGCAAGTAAAACCAGAACATATCCAAACCTAATGCACAAGCAAGAATACAATAGTCATTTGACCTCTTGTATTGGATAATGCACTCTACCAGCAAAGATAACAATACTGCCTTTACTTTGATTGTGTTTCACGTTCAAAACATGATCTTAAGGAAACACATTTTTTACTTCCTTATTTATAAAAATATCAGCTTTTACATGAGTTGAATGATTCCTTTGTTTTTTCAGTGTGTTCTAACAGCTCTATGTCAGAACACAGAACTTGAAGGACATCACTGTATCTGATCCCCTCCTCTTGCAGGCACAGCCTCATACTATTCCTTACTATCCAGCTCAGTCTTAGGCATATATTTTGGACCTCACTACTGTCAGAAAGCTGGTTTAGAACTTCACACTTCTGATGGTAGGGAATCCAATTTGCATTTTCACTTTATTTATGGCTTTTTAATAACCATTTGTTCACATGAATTTGATGTCACTTCTCTCAGATTTGTCCTTCTCATTGGGAACTTAACACTCTTGAACATTGACATGCAAGTGTTCCACCGTGTTTTTATTTTGTTTGGCTAAAGAAACAATTTTCTTTTATAACGCTGTTTAAGAAACAATGTCTTTTATGTCCTCTACATTGGCATCAGGCTCCTCGTTTCACTCATCACCTCTTCTGTGATTGTCCCAGTATGACTTAGTTTTTCCAGAGAAAAGCCTGAAAGTTTATACATTTGTCCTGATACTATCTTAAAGTGTCCTGTCACATGATCCAAGCTCCTTCCCTGTCTTTGCTGAAACTGGATTTTTTATCTGTCTTCCTCTTTCCCCCTCCCCCCCCCCCCCCCCCAACTAATTTCACCTTTTTTCAAGCTGCCATACCACAGCTGAACCATCTAAATATTCTTCATGAGATCCTGGCCTTCAGAGGTCATTAGCAAAACCCTACTGAACTTACAGGAGAGAAACAATTTTACATTCTGAATTCTGATCAGTGGTTTCAGTTTCGTCCTACCACCCAGACCGTGACACACAAAGAATAAGCTTCTGTAATCATGCACAAAACTTCAGCAAGTTCAGCACATAAACATTAATTGATCCTTGCACCTCATTCATTTGCATCAGCTCTTATATATTTGAACGACTTCTTCAAATCTGTTCACCTTCATTTGGTGTAAAAAACCTGCAGTAAAAACAGATGAAAGCTTCAGTCAAGAAACATTGGTGAGTGTTTGAGCTTGTGCGTCTGCTCCACAGGAAAACACAATTAAAGCTGATCCATTTGCTTCTGGACTACAGCTCCCTAATAATCCCCTCAGAAATTTCATTGCAGAAACAGCGTCACAGAAAATATAAACCAGAATTTCCTTCCTCTGGCAAATTTCACTTAATGCAGATTCTCTACTTCCTGTGTCTTAAGAAATTCCTTTAGTTTTCACATGCCCTTAATGATATTTGAATAAAACCAGTAATTTGGCATTCAAGCAAACAGTATTTGTGGGCTGTTAGACTGCAGCAAATTGGCCTTTCTAAAAACCCCAACGCACACAATGGGTTTTATCATCAATTAAATAAAGTATTTGAGCCATAACTGGACATTTAGCTTGGAAACAGTAGTACCTTTGCCAGCACTATGAGAAGAAATAAATGGGAGACCTCTGTAGAGCTTTCAAATTTATGCAGCAATTTCCTACACTACTTACTAGAAATAAGGACAGACAGGGAAAGATTACAGGTCCATCTGTGTTAGCATTTTAGTTCAGATCAAGAGCACTCTTTTGAAGTGAACCTCCCAATTTTTCCCCACATTTTGGTTCACATGGCTGAGCAGTCCCGTAAAACCCAAACTGGGTGTCTTTCAAATAAAACTTACCTGTAAGAAGCTTTCCATAAGGCCTGTAGGGCACTCCAGTCACTGACAGATGTGGACCCTACCCAGCAAGACTAATCCAAAGCATATCTCCCTGAAATACCTTGCCTGCTGAGTCTGCAGTGTCAGCTCTTTGCTCTGCAGATCCACCACTACTATTCCACTGTGCTTGCTGATGTAGGTGGACAGCCTAGGTCAACCAGATGTCTTGCTCCTCAAGACATTCCTTCTACTGCTTAGCTTCATTGCTGCAAACTTTCAGATATTTTGGGGCTGGAATTCAGCTATGCCTCAAAATGTTTGGGTGCTTCTTCAAAGGCATCTATGCCTGTTAAGGCAGCAAAACAGGACTGTATGCATTTACCCACTTGCTAGAAATGTGGCATTTCTGCCAGATGTTACGTGAAGCAGACAATTGTGAAGTTTGAGCAATCCTCCTTGCACACCAGGAAAAGGAATAAATACAAAGCAATAAACCAGAAATAACTAACATCCCTCAATCTGTTTGGCTAGAAAGAATTGTAATACATAGTGAAATTGTAGATGCATAATGCTCATCTTCTGGTCCCAGCTGAAAAATGTATGGCCATGTGTGTATTTAACTCAACCAAGTCCCCTATGGACATCTCTAGGCACCGATTTGGCTTGCGCTGTGTTACTTCTTTTACCAGGGGAATGAATGTACATTCTAGTGGGTGTAACAACAGAGCAGGGACACTTCTATCAGAGCTCAATGAGTTGCAGTTTCTGGGGTGAAGCACTGCTTGCTGCTTGAAGTGTACAGCAAAAAGCAATAGCTGGGCACACAGCTTGATAATCCTTACAAGAAAGACTCAGAAAGGTAGCATTATAAGGCATTTTTAATACCACCAATATACCAAACTCAAAGCAGAATGGTTTATTCATGTAAGCAAGGGAATGCAAATATAACCACATATAAACAGCTCACCACTATTATTTCATCTCATCCTGTCACGCACACAGAGAAACTAGAGCTACATACATCTATCCCCTGCTAAGAACAGTCTCCAAGGAGAAATTACCATGTGCTATCAACCTGAAATGCATTAATTTGATCAAGGGAAGTTATTAATAGTGGCCAACTTCTTTAGCAAATTTCAACCTCATTTATTGTCAGTATATTATCTACAAACATCTATAAATCCCAAACTACTGATGGCTCTGTAACTCTTGATAACAATAGAGCTGCAGACAGGGTCTTGAGCATATGAATAACCCTTTTTGTCCCGTTCTGACCTCTCCTGATGACACTCCTCCCTCTGCCTATGGCTCAGGACCCCATTTTATCCCATGTCCTAATGTGCAGCAATCCCAATCTTCAGCTCCACACAGCCCTGAACTGCCTGACCATGAGACCTGCTGATTCTGTCCTCCATATGTGGTGTGGGCTGATGTCCCAGACTGGGCTCAGCCCATCCCCATCCCCATCCCCATCCCCATCCCATCCTCATCCCCATCCCCATCCCCATGGAGATGTCTGATGCCCCTGACTGGAGTCTCATGATGCCTTGTCCCAGTGAGTAGCTGCTGCATCCAGCACTGGTCAATCAGGATCAGGGGCTTACTCCAGATGGCTCATACAAATGACTTCTGCTCCCTCTCAGCCCTCCATGAATACCACTGCTATAATTGCATTTGCTACTACATCTTTGCAAGATTACTCACACAGCAGGGACATGTGTCCCTTTGTGCGGCATGTGACAGCTTTCTTAAAATAGTTTCATTAAGAATAAATGAACAAATTTCTTTACAAAACATTGAAAATGCAAAGGAAAACATCACAAGTAACATTCAGGGTACTGAACCAAATCAAATATCATCCAGCTGAAAATAAGTATCTAAAAAAATAAAATGTCTCTTTCACATCTCAGAGAGCCACTGTATCAAGACAAGGGAAAGAAGAAAACTTTCCATAAATAAAATTTGAATGTCAGTCTGAGAAACCTGTAGAAAACTGAATACTTCTATTTTCCCTGCTCAGCCTGAGAAACCTGGGAAAACCTCACCGTCCAAAAAGAACTGCCAAACATTGAGAATTAATTCCTTTTAAATTGTCATCTTAAAATCAACACACCTAATTTAGAAAGCACCCGTCAGTTTGGAAAATCTTGGTTTTCATCCGAGAACTTAACCATAGTAAGACATGAGAGACACAAGAAAAGTTAACATCTGGGTGGCAGAATCATTAATTTGGTGATTTTTTTATGAATGCCTAATCTTTTTTCTACTAATATTACAAGAGGGTTGTGACATGTAATTCAGCACTTGGTGAGACTCAGGCAGGGACACTGAGTAATGTTAGTAAAAAGATGGCTCAGTAAAGGCTGATTTATATTGATATAAATTTTATATATTTATATTTATATAATTTATAATAATTTGGAATAAAAGCCAGGATGTCTGCTAGAGTGCTGCACATGAGCTTTGGGACAAAGCAAAGATGTCTACATAGTCTGCAGTAGGATGAACTCCACAAAAACATATAGCTTAGGATAAAATTATCAAGTATGGTAAGTGGCAAAACAAATGAACACATTAAAAGACTTTTTGGGAATCTAAGCTCAGCTGGGAGTTGTATTTAATTTCCTTCCATAATTTATATATAGCCAATGTTCTTCACAATTCTGTTGCTGTAATTAGTGCATGCAATGGGACAAAAATTATTGAAGATAGGTCTTCATGAGAAGACATTTCTAAACTTCTGAGTACCAAAGCAACAGTGAGAGAAACAGGGGACTTTTCCCATGTTGTCTGCAACCTCATCACAGATGTAGCCAAGTGCCCATGGACAGCTAGGAATTATTGGGAGATACCATCTTCAGTGGTTTTCTTTTCCACCACCACCCCTCCTCTCTTGTTTTTCATAGGTTGTTCCTATCAGTAACCTCAAAGGATATATCTGTCAGCTGGTGAGAAGGTGAGAAGGTGAAAAAATAAACTGTCCCCTGAGCTGCCACCTGGCAGGATTATAGTAGCTGTAAAAGAGTCTTTAAATGGAAAGAGGAGAAACATTCCATGAAACAGATGTCTCTAAATTAATAATATCTGCACTAAAAAGCATACAAGAAAGTTAGCTTAAACCAGAACTAGTATCCTAGGGAAAGAGTAACAGTCTGTGTTTTAACAATTCCATGCAAGTGCAGAATATTCTGAGCTGGAAGAGACCCGTAAGGATCATAAATATCCAACTTCTGGCCTGGCACAGAGCAGTCCTAAAAGTTACATCATGTGCCTAAGAGGGTTGTCCAAATGCTTCTTGAATTTTTTCAGGCTTGGTGTTGTGACCACTTCCCTGGGGAGCCTGTGCCAGTGTCCAACCACCCTCTGGGTCAAAAAGCTTTTCCTGATGTCCAAGCTAAAACTCCCCTGACACAGTTTCAGACCATTCCCTTGAGTCCTATGATTAGTCCTGGGAGTAAAGAGATCAGTGTCTGCCCCTCCACTGGTCCTCATGAGGAATCTGCTGACTGCGATGAGGTCTCCCTTCAGTCTCCCCTTCTCCAGGCTGAACAGACCCAGTTCCTTGTATGACTTCCCCTCAAGGCCCTTCACTCATCTCGACAGCTGCGAAACCATTCCCAACTGGATAAGACCCAGGCAAAGGTGACTGGAGAAAAAATTGTTTTCCTAGATCACTTTTTCCTTTCTTGTCCGACATCAAAGCCAACACGTGAGAGTGCAGAGACCCACAGAGTCCACACCAGCCTGGCCTCCTCCTGCCCTGGGATGAGGAGGGAAGAGGTTCACACCAGTGCACTCTTTGAGTTCCCTTTGGCCGTGAGAGAGCAGCGATGCAATCGTGCTCTGAGAAACTCCCATAGCAAGTGACAGTCAGCACTGCCACTCCTACAGGCCCCATCCTGTAGGCTCTGAGTGTCCATAAGTTGTACAAACCAAGGGAGGAGTACGTCATCCAAGAAGAGTCATTTTCCTACAGCATTCAGTGCATTGACATTCACACCAAATATTACAAATAATTCAGGATTGCAGAAAATGAAACCAATTCACCCAAGGCAAAACCCCACCAATCCCATACCTAAGCTTTGGGTCAGGAAGTGAAAAGAAGTAGTTTTCAGTGATTAACAATCAGATTTTCCATGTTTGATTCATTGTTTTTTAAACTGATTTTGAGGAGAGTGCTTCAAAATACATATCTCAGTCTTTGTCACAAGCCCCTGCAATGAACATGAGAAGAGAGTGAGAGTATTTGCTCTTCCTCTACAAAGTGTTATTAACAATACACTCTACAAAGAATTAGTGTGCCAAACACAACATACTCAAAGAACAGAGTCGTATAAAAGTCTAAAATTTAAACATGATGTTACCTTGGGCAATACTCATAACTAAGATATTCTATAGAGAGCCATGCTTATGTTCTCTGCATTCAAGAATAAATTAGTTTAGAAGTCACATGAACAAGGATATTCATGGAGGTAAATTTACTTGTTCATATTCTGCATAGTCACTCATTCCCTCATAACCAAGTCCACAAACTTAATAAACTAAAAGAAAGAAGGACTGATAGTACAATTTTGCAGACAACCAACAATATACTGCATTTAGGGTTTATTTTCATAGGAAGTGGTGGTCATTCCACAAGGAAGCTATTTTAAGAGAAGTATAAAATGTTATTGCTTCAGGCTTGTCTTCACTGTTGTATCAACACCAGGAACAATCTTGTCATTATTGCCACAGAAATACCAACTCCTGCTCACACACAGGGATCTCAAATCTCCACTTAAAACATATTACAAATCCTTCAGACAGTCAGAGGGAAAGATGGATAAAAATGGAAAGATGGAAAAAAATTAATAAACTTGCAGAAGTAGAGTCACAGGCCAGGGCTTGTCTTAGATTAATTTTTTTAAAATCAGCTGTTAATACAGGTATTCTATCTTGCAAATGTTCCTTCAGCATGTAGTCTTTCTTTCTCAAGTCAGAGTACATTAATGCAGGTCCTGAGCACTGCAGTCAGGCAAGCATTGCTCTGCATATCACCAAATGTAGGATCTACAAGAACAGCTTACGTTGTGTCACTGCCCGAGGTGTCTCCTTAGACTTGAGATCACCTCTGGAGGACATAAATGTGGTCTGGAACCAAGTTCTTTACGATGCCCACCGACAGAGATACTGCAGGAGGCTGTTCTTGGTTGTTTATTATTTCTTATCTCAGGAATGCTTTGTCCAGCGAACAGCGATCTGTCTAGCCAGACGTCCAGGGCAGAATCTGCCTGGAGAGGCAGGACTTATCTTTTTATATTCTGAATTACGTACTAGGTATTTACAATTGACTCCCAATGCACTTCAATCTTATAACAAGGTCCAGCTTTGCTCCCATCCAATCGAAGGATGTTAAGGTGGCACTCCAACATGGATGACATGGAGAAGAAAGAGGAAGAAGCATACCACACCCCAAGCCCTCCATCTTGACCACGAGCCCCTTAATATAAACATTCTAGAAATCTACCTATTTTACATTCTAACAGTCTAATTTACACTCTATTTGTTCTTGCAACTTGCATTTCTTCTCTTAATGTTGGTAGATTGTTTCAAGGAGCTAAATCCAGCCCCTGAGACACTTGAGTCTCATTCAAGGGTCTTTGGGGACCCCGTCAGGCGGGGTCTTGAAGTGCCCAAGCTGTCCAGGGGAACTCCCTTGGCTCCCACAACTTTGGATGAGATGGAAAACCATCACAAATCCCTTGAATGTGTTAAAACACAAGTTTCAGAGGGATGCTCTGGGTAAGCTGTGTAGGTGCAGGTACTTTATGCGAGATGTAGCCAAGAAGTTTTCTGTTTCAATTCAGATGACAAGAAAGGCAGCATGGTACGGTGCAGCGGGTTGAGAAGGAAATTCCCCATCCCGGGCATGTATTGGAAGAAATACAGTTTATATGGCTTGTTTGCAGTGTAAACTGTGCGAGAAGCAGACAACAATTCACCTCCAGGAGAATGAAAGCGCAGCAAGACACAAAGAGCGTAGAATGAAGCTGCAGTGCACCAGGCTGGTGTGCGCAGTGTAGTGGTTGTAAGTAGCAAGTGATAAACAGGCAATTCAATGACAGCTAACTTTGCTGCTACCTATTAATCTTCCAGCCTTCTGTGAAAAGCATTGTTCTTGCCATTAGACTCCAAGATACAGAGAACACATTCGTTTGTGCAGTGGAAAAGGAGAACTACTGTGTGGTGTGTATGCTTTCTCCTTAGTTTTAAGTACCAGCTTTCAGCACCCTGGTAAGAAAAAAATATATACAAATGTAGGGTTAAAATCTGTCATCTTAACTCAAGACTTTATGTATTAATCTACCTCAGTGTTTCACTAGTACAATTTATCATCAAATTGCTATTTATGAGTCAGTATGTAACCAAGGGATACCATCCAAAGGAATCTGTTTCAAGGAGGTGAATATGTTCCTGGATCCTAATCTTGATTACCAGTGATATGTTTCTGTGAGACTGCATTCATGCACAATAGAAATAGCTGGTTTGCGCTCCTCTGACAGTTTTAGCTGCTTGCCTAAATGTTGGATAATCCTTGTAGCAAATTAAAAGTGATAAAAGATTGATGCAAAAATGTTATAAATTCAAAGAAAATTTCATGTAGGTATTTCATTCAGGTATTTCATGTACTTATTATATAATCCATCAGAAACTCAGGAAACAAGGGCAGAATGTTGACCCCACATCTACATTAGTCAGGAATGTTACCCATGGGGGTGGGCCTGTAGAGTTAAACACTTGATGCTGAGAACCCGATTTCCCAACACTATTGTGCTTGGTTTTACTTTCAGACTACTTCTAGTCTGGCCTCCTGGCCAGGATGCCCATTTGTGGCTGAAGTGCTGCCCTCCAGCACGTATTCAACCTTCATTTCCTCTTGAGCAACTCATGAGCACTAAGGCCACCCCATTGTACAAAATCAGGTGCAGGAAGTGTGGGAAACCCGGAGGTTCACTTAAAATTTCACTCTGATCCAAACAAAAACATTAATCTAAGTGCATCCTTAGTGCCTAGTTGATGTTTCCAAAATGCAGTTTTAGTCCATGATACATGGTGTGCCAGGGAGAAAGGATACAGGAGAGAGAGGCTAGAATAGAGGAATCCACTTGGAACTCCGGCCAACTTGCAAATCTTTCTGCCAAGAACTGAAGAACTAATCAAACAGGTCATAATGCCATAATATATCTTTTCTTTTACTGAGCTGCCCAACTTTTTTTTCTTGTCATTTATTGCATTGACTACTGGTTGTGCTTTTCATAGAAAAATCGCACCCAATATCGAGCATTTGAAGACTGTTGGGATACAGCTGGGAGGGAATGATTACTTTCAATTACCATACTAGAGGAAAGAAGCATCTAATTCTCCACCAAAAAGGAGAGCTTTTAAATCGAAAGAAGACACTGGAAACTAGAGGAAAATGGCAATGAGCAAACAGTCTTTAAAAAACAAGAGATTTATAATCATTGGAGAACTGGAAATGTGGAACTAGTTTCCAGAAGAATCCAGGACACTTTTTTCAGCTGAAATTCAATAATTTGCTAGAGGAAACTGTCAGGCATCATCATCTACAATGCTGAACTACCATCATGAAGTCCCTCTAAGTTCCATAAGTACTGTATCAAAGCATAAAATCATTAAAGGACATGAGGGGCAACTCACCCCCACACAAAAAAAAGTGATCTTTCTGCTCTCAAAGTGGATGAGTGGTGGGTTTGCATCTTGTCTAGGTGAGTGCTATGGACACTCAAAGCACAGCATTAGACAGAACTTTTCATATCTCAGAAGTCATTGCCTGCCCCCTTATTTGGCATACAGATAAATGTTCATGGGCTTAGCTCCAATCTTGGATATAGATCTCTTGCTACAGAGTTTATTACTCTAGCTTGCGAAGAATCAGATTACTGCCTTTGGGAATCATACAAATATCTTGGGAGTATGCAAATACCTTTCCTTGTAAACTGTAAACTGCCACATATCTGTTAAGATTTAGGCCAGACTCCTAGCAATGTCAGTATCTACTGGATCAATGATCTGCACTGTCTCACAGGGCTTTCAAGCAATACTGCCTGAAGATAAATTCAGCTCCAACATCCTACTTGCTTTCAAATGCCCACAGTCTCAAATTTTACTCATACAGAAAACTACCAGCTACTGCTTATGGATGTATAAAAATCCCCAGCCCTTCACTAATGATTTGTTACAGTGTTCCTATGGAAATGGAAAGAGATTTGTCCTTGTGCTTGGAATTAAAGAGACACTGGGCTGTTGTTATGGAAATGTTTTGCATTTTTTGTAAAAGCCAATTATATTAAAAAAAAAACCCAGGCTGAAAAATTATACAGGTATTTTCTGCACTGTTATATTTCAGAGGGATATATTGACAGTCCCTCTAAGATAATAGACAAAAGGAAAAAAATCAAATTAGGAATAGCTAATTTCTAGGTTTGGTCTGAAGTAAATGTCAAAAAGGAATCAAAACAAAAAAGGCATCAGCTAAACCATCATAAGCTTCTACTCTTGCTATCTTCCTTTTCAAATCATTGCTCTTTATAAATTTGGTTTAATTCATTTGCATACAGACACACACTCTGGTACACAAAACCATTATTTCTGTGCTTTGGTCAAGATAGAAATTTGTAAACAGTATATTAATATTACTCATATTTTGTTTATACAAAATCATATTGTTTCACTAATGACAGGAGGGTCTTGCACCCTTTTCCAGGGCACAATAGCACAGGCTTTGAAGAATACAGTTTTGACACATCGTATTGCAATGCTTTTACTTAAAGAGAGCCATAGTTCTGCTTTCATTTTTATCTTTGCTTATAGATAAAACTATTCACTGAGTTCTGCACAAATTCTTTCAGCTAGTCTGAAAGCAGACATGTTTTAAACTAGAAGGCTACTTGATCCAAATTTTCGCCAAACTCCATACAGGCATATGCAGCCTGTAATACACCAATACCACAGCCCTTGCACCCCTCATGACTAAGTAATTAAATGCAGTAATACAATATTACTGTCACTATTTTATGGAAAAATATTTTTTAGGTCAAAATGTGGCAGACAGCTTCAGAGTCACAGCAAAATTAAGTCAGTAATGACAGAAATCATCACCATCACTGTTTTGATCACATCAATTACCATTATCAACCTGATCTTTTTAATCATTTCTGTTATTATTTTACTGCATATTTATGTTTGTCTCAGTTTTGGATTTCAGTACTTTCTTTTTCAATATCCCCTTCTTCCAAAAGAATTAGAAAAAAATCAAAGCACACATTTCCTGTGTACTCTCATGCTTTAATATTCTACCAGTACAGTTTGCTTTTAGCCACCTTTCCTCCCCACCTCCATCACAACTTTTCATTTATCACTCAAAAAAACCATGCTTTTGAGAAGCCATAACATTTAATGACATCACTATCAGCACAGTTTTCTTCTAGCATTAAAATGCATATTTGCACTGGTAAATATGCAAGGGAGAGTGCCAGGGTGAGAAAAGGATGTGTGCCTATCTCTGTGTGTATGTGTGTGTGTGTGTAAGTGTAAAATGAACTATGGGTATGGGAGAGCACATGCAAATTACTCATAGTTCCTGCTTGTGGGAACATCCAGACCTTCCTGGCCTCTTTGGCTGATGATGTCCTTATTTCACTGACTATTTTTGCCACATGAAAGTGACTCTTTGCAAGTAGCTTCATACACCAGGAGATCTCAAAACAGCTTCCAAGGGAGGTGATGTGGAACAAGCAAAGAAGAGTATTGGTGATCAGGCAGACCCTTGGCTCTCCTGGGGCCAAGTCCATGCCACATGTGCTGTACCATGTTACCATGTTATCTTCAGGCCACTGAAAGGAAATTCTGCAAACCTGGGATCTACTTCTTCTCAGACAGCAGCACAAAAGTACCATGGCTCCCTGCAGTGCTCACAGAACAAACTCTCCTGTTTCATGGTACACATAACCCTTCCTCCTCCCCTCATTTTCCAGCTGTGTAGTTTCAGAATAACTGTATGTGCTGGTTTCACATGGAGGGGGGAGGGGGAGTCGCCTGTGGAAAGCAGCATGAGGCCGGAAATAGGAAAGCTGTCCCCTCTCTGAGAACTTCCCCTGTGGGATGCAGAGATTAGTCGGAGGGCTGATTTGGTGGTTGGCATCCCAGGTGGCCAATGCAAAGTTATTTCACTTTCATAAATCACATTGCTAAGGCTAATTCGATCTTTTTTTGGCCTTCCAGCCGCAAGGCCGGTAGCAAGTCCCGAGGCCCCAGTCGCCGGTTCCGGCTCTGCAGGACTTGGACGGATCCCTGGCGTGCCTCAGCCCAAGGGCCCAGCCCGGCACCCTGGCCCTGGTTCAACTCCCAGCCCCCTGAACCCTGTCTTCGCTCAGCTCTGCTTGGTTTGGTTCAGCTCGGCTCCGCTCCTGCTCGGCTACCACATGGCTCAGAGTTTTTTGCAGCAACAGTCTGACCTAGCCTCTCCACGTCCTTGATGAAACTTTAACCCTTTTAATGCCTGGATAAGATTTTCGATCTCCTAAGCTCCCCTGAATGAAAAGAAATAAAGTATGGAGTCTACAGAATTCAGCGGAATAAAGATAAAGTTCCTGATGGGAAGAGATTGAAAAGATGCAACTGATAAGTAGCTGAAAACCTTTTTTTGTGGGCTATGAGGGGATTGTGACTACACTAAAATTCCTTTAAATTGTGAAATATACTTGGGGAGGTTTAAGTGCTTGAAAAGAAAATCCATTTTGCTTTGAGGAAATGGGGCTCTCTGTTTTGGGACTGGAAATATGGGCAGAGACATTTAATAAAAAAAGAGATGAAGAGAATTTTGTCTTTCAGCAGCTTGCCTTTAAAAGTGGTACCCCAAGA
Source organism: Erithacus rubecula (assembly GCF_903797595.1). NCBI lineage: Eukaryota > Metazoa > Chordata > Aves > Passeriformes > Muscicapidae > Erithacus > Erithacus rubecula. The sequence goes on along the minus strand of NC_136689.1, from coordinate 45,161,481 downwards.
GTGTAACATAACCCATAGCACAGCTCTGGAAGGACTGTGGAGATGAGAGGAGAGTCATAATCTACAATATTTCCTGGGTGGATGTAGATTGTGAAAGTGAAACACCCCCTAAGCCTAAACCAAAAAAGGAACTTTTCTCTCTAGAGTGAACTGAAATGATTATTTAAGTAGATAACTGACTGAAGTGTTTTCTGTATGTTGTTGTTAAGAAATGTGGAATGAAGGAAGGGGGAGGAAGGAATAATCTAGGATTCTTATTCTGAATTATTTTTGTGTTATTAATAAAGTTCTTATTATACACTTTCAAGTTTTAAGCCTGCCTTATCTTTGCTCCTAAATCCTACCTCTAAAAGAAATTAAATATATTAAAATTGGCAAAACCCAAGTCACACCGTGACACTGTAACATGCAATTATTCTTCTGAGGAGCTGGAAAATACTATTTTGTTCCAGCTTGGCTATTCACTGTTGGATGCTGTAAGCCCACTAAAAAGTTAAAGACATCAGTACAATCTACAGATCATTTTAATGGCAAATCAGTCTTGTAATGCTTAAATAATGAAGTCTCTTTTTTAATAGTGACATTGTAGCAGATTTGTAAAGGCCCTCCAGTGCATTAGCCCTCAGATATATTCCTACCAGACATCTTTGAAATAAAGAGGCACAATAGTCTAATTAAAAATAATTGGAGTTGAGCATATAGCTACTTTAGAAAAATCTTCCAAGTACCTACCTGTATCTTTAAACACTAAATTAATTTAAAATCAGGGCTGAAGGGAATACAAGTCATTAACATTTCCTGCCAAGCACCAGTTTTATTTTTTAATTAAAGTGATGCTATTTCTGTTGATTCCATTGGTCCTTTCAGTGACCAAATGCCAGAAACAGCAAATTCTAAATCAGTGCTGTGAAGGTGCAATGAAGCAGCACCAAAACTTGCTTAATGAAACCTTGACCCCTCCCAATGCCCTTGGGACGTGCAGCAATCAGCAAAGTAGGCAGATAGGTCAGACTTTTCCTCCTATCTAATTACCCTGCCTGCCGTAGCCCTGCAGTATTCTTAGGTGTCGTTTAAACCCTAAGACATGTTTCAGAGTTTTATAATCTGCTGGTGGTCTACTTGGAATGTCTGTATTTGGACAGATTGCCTGGACTCTGCTGATTTATGGTACCCATGTATCTAATTATCAGCACTAATACGTACCTTCAGGTTTTTGGATCAAATCACAAATGACTTGAGAAAAGTATTTACTTCTAATTCACCTAAGTTCAATTACACCAACATATAGAGCCTTGCGCGTATATATATATATATATATAAGAAAATATTTTTCAGTGGGCATAATGGCATTTATTTCTAATGAACAACAAACACCATGCTGCCAGAAAGTTTCGGTGGGATGGCTTGTAACACCTCAGTATTGGTAACATACATTGTCCCCAGGACTATACCAATTTCTAGAGGCCCATTTTGTTAGGTTGATGCAAAACAGGCAAATAGTGCACAATGTTTGTATTACCTAATTTTAAAAAACCCTGAGTACATCAAGAGAGAGAAATGTTAATAAGCTGTTTGGTGCTTATAGGTGAATCATGTCACTGTAAATTTTTAGGAAATTGGTCTTGGAAGAACATCAGCTTAGCTTCTCTTGCTGTTGACAAAGAACTATCCCTCTCCTCCTGCCCCTGACATCAGAGAACACTACCAGTTTTCATAACCAAAGAGATCAGCGCCAAACACTTCCATGTGGCTCAAAAACTCAGCAAATGCAAGTACAGATGACACAAATGACGACAGTGTTTTTTCTACAGAACAGTAACCACCAACACAATGCTTTGATGGTTCAGTGCACATATCCAGATTAAAGCTTTGTCACTGCAGAATTGTTGATCTAGTTGGTAAAGAATCAGTCCACTGAGTCCTGCCTAAAAGCATTAAATGCCTCCAGTATTTGCACAGCTCTACAGCCTTAACAAAAAGCTTTGAGACTAAACTCTAAAAATTCGCCTCAGCCTTTTGAAAAGGATTTGCTAATAAGTAAGCTCAGATTTCTTTTTTTAACTTCTCACTCAATTTAATCTTGCAATCAGACATATTTAAAACCAACCTGGACATCTGTCCCTTCATTCCAGTCTTCTTATCTTTGCGGTAAATATCCTTTCTCTGTTAGGTAATGAATTCTGCAGTTTCCGCTTGCTGTAATCAGTAAAGCATATGCTACAGTGTAAGCTGCAATACAAAACAAAGCACACATTCAATATATTCAGGGGAAAATCAAATACATAAAATGAACATATGTTTCCTTTCAGACACTTAGCAGCTTACTTGACTACTTCTGCACTTACCTTGGCTTTTAAAAACAATCTACCCAAGACATTCCAGTGCACATAGCTCACGACCTTCAGAGAGTCCAAATCCACACCTCGGGGAAGGATATATAAACTAAACCATCTCCCATTTACAAGTGGGAGATCAACATATAGGCAGATTAAGTATTCTTGTGCTGCACACCTGGAAACTGAGAGCACTCCTAACTCACCTGCACTTCTGCTCTTTCAATTTTGCTGCTGATCTATACATAATATATAAATGGCTTCCTGACTTGACCCTTTCCATAGCTAACAATCCTCCTTTATTGGTGCCAGGCATATCTGCAGTGTTCCTGCCAAAAGCAAATTTTTCTCAAAGCAACTTTTTCTCCAAAACTTAGATTGAAATTTGTGGCCTCATCAAGTAGAGATTTGCTGATTTGACTCAACTACTTTTTGTATCTTTGCAGTCAAGGCATTATTGAACCAAGATGAAATTGCCTTGAGAGACCTGTAAAACTGCCTATCAGATTTATTATTTTTGGTTTTTTATGCTTCATTGTTTAGTATTTTCTCAGCCTCCAACAATCAATCCCCCTTCTTGCAGACATCCCAGTAAAGGAATCCAATCCTTACACTGTATTAAACTAGCACTTTAACATACCAATATTGCCCGGAATTGTTTTTATTGCAAAATAACAAATCTTCTGGAAAAACTAAAATTTTGCCCAGCAGATTTATCATCTCTAGTACTCTGTTTTTAAAACTAATAGCAGTGTTGAAGTGTATCAATTTATAAATATAGTGATAAAAATTAAATAATATTATCTCCACTTAGATAAGAAGAAGGCAAGGCTAAAGAGCTCCGACATTAGGGATTTTTGTGATGCTGTTGATGACATGTTCATACAAATTGTTGTATTGATTGCACTGATGAATGTAGCGGTGCAAATTCAGGGGAAACCTGAACTGAAATTCTTAAACATTCTTTTGTTCTATCACTCTGATGCAGGGTTTATTTTTCCAGTAAACAAAGTAGTTTCCCTTGTTGCTCTTTTGCTTTCAGCTATGACAGGTCTAGCCTAACAAGGTTTCATCTGGGGACTGAAGGAACTGAACATCTCAAATTCCAGAAGATGTTGGCTAGTGAGCAGAACAAACATTTATATTGGTAATGCTGCCCTAATAGGAAATGCAACCTCCAGACTAAAAAAAAACAACAGGTTTTCAGGAAAGAGACAATCCCCCTCCCCACCCCCACCCTCTTGGATGTGTTTGATCACCTTGGAGATTGCCTTTCTCTGCCCAGCCAAGGGAGAGAGTCTAGATCAAAACTCAATCTGGACATCCAGCTTTTAAATTATAACCTGAAGAATATTAGTCTGCTTCTTGGACTCATTCCTGCCAGAATGCTAAAGAAAGGAATAGCTACTATGCTACTCTCAGCTGCAGTGCTGAAAAATCCAGTAGTCGATCTATGCACTAGAAGGAAGGCTGCTTGACAGCTTGGTTGTTCCCTGTTTATTCTGTGGCAACACAGAGAGGGAAAAAGAAAACAAAAATATGGTGATCTTTTAAGCTGGAAAAAGAGCAGGTATTTTACTGCTGTCAAAAAAGAGCATGAAGTAAAAAGACTGCTGAAATAACAGGAATCTCACATCATCATGCAAGCAGGGTTCATAAAAAATATCCATTTTAAAACTTAAAGCTAAATAAAAACATTAAATGTGTGCACTTTTCTGTTAATCTTTTCTTTCACCTGCAATAAGGCAGCTGTTTCACTGAAGAAAATAATCTGGCAAAGGAAATAGACCGTGGAAATGCTCTCCCAAAAGAAAGATCTAAAATCAGAAAAAAAGAACTGGTGTGTAGCTGAAGTCTCTGATTACAGGTATGCTTCCTAGTCTGAAGCAGCCATGGAAATCCAAGGACTAAGCCCAGACACAAAGGCTGTAAGGACCCCTGAACTGCTCTGACAGCACATCTCCTTTCCCCCCCATGCATACAGCAAAAGTAACTACTACCTGAAAAGAGAACTGCCAAAAAGTACTGAACTTACTGCCTCGCTTCCTCCTTCTGTGATTTTAATCTCATATTTTCACAAATTAAGCAGAATCCTTTTCATTTCAGCTGCCGTTTCAGCAGGGACCACATGAACTCCACCCATGAGAGCAGTATCTGAGTGTTAAATATCTGCCTTTCCCAAGTCAGCCTGATAAAATATCAAAGAGCATACAGACCATTTATTCAAGTAAAGAGTGTTTCTTTGGTTATAGACGTTGCAGCTGCCTTGAGACTACCTAGAAATTAACTGTTCAGAATTTGGACAACTTTAATTAGCCCTCCAGAAAGGAAATGTGTAATCTACCACCATGACCATGAATGGGAGAATTCAAGAAACAGCAATTTACACAGGGCTGCAGCTGCAGACATAAAAGAATGAGCATATGTACAACATAAGTATATTCATATAACAAACAAACACTTGGGCTTCATATTTTAAAACTTTAAACTTTGTGAAGACACAGAAGAAGCTGAAAGTGATGTCAAAGCACCTTAGCTCAAATTGCTGCAGCTACTTAAATTGATTTCAAGTGTCTGTTAAGCGTGTTCTGAAATTACCTAATAATACATTGCATGCAGAAAAATTACAGCTGAAAATAAGACATCTCTTTCTCTGGTTGAGCATGGGACCACTCCAGGGCACTGAGCTATGTTTAAAAGCTCCCATGAACTTTCAGAAGAGCCTTATGGCAAAAAGAGACAGGGAAGAGCAGGACAAGAGTTCCCAGGAACCATGGAACAGCTGGGCCATGGACAAGTTTGTTCCACAGTTTTGTTTCCTTTTGGAGGTTCAGTGTTTCTGCTCTCTTTGGCAGGTGGAGATTTTAGTGAAATTTTCTTTGTGCCACAACAAAAAAAGGCAAGGGTGTGTCAGCATAACCCTATATAAATTCAGGAGCAAGAACTCTGCCAATTTTGATTTGGATGAGATAAAATCGGTAGTACTGCTAAGCTCTCATTTTTTCAAATTCTCTTGAATTTTTTTTTCCCCATAAAATTTGGCAGAGCTCTGGAAAGTGTGAACATTGGAAAATGGTAAAATCTTGGAGAGGAGTGCAGTTATTAGTCTCTGGATCAGGTAATGACTTTAGATATTATTTTCAGACTTCAAATTTTATTGTAATTCTTTAAATAGGCATTTCACTTCTATAACTTCTTCTATTCACTTCTTCTGGGATTTTTACATGAATTAAGCTGCTAGAAGCTAAGAAATAATGCTGCAAAATATTATACCAAACACTACCGGACTAAAGGTATTTTTAAAGACACCACCATAGATTACACTGCTTGGGCTTCTGACAAAGCTCTGCTACTGCAACAGGAGACCCCTCTGCCTTTCAGTCTCCAGTCCCAGCTGAGTGGAGAGTCTTCTTGGTGAGAATGTGCTAGATGAAATTTCCTCTTCTAAGGAAATGTTTGCTCTGGATATTAGCAACATTTTCATGATTGATCCACTGGGAAAAACTGTTTAATGAAGTTACATGAGGTGAAGTTATGTGCCTGCCTCTGAATAGTTATCTAGTCCGAGAAGGATACCAAAATTGCATTATAATTAGATGCCACAAAATTCTTTTTCTTCAAACCTCCTGACAGTTCTAGATCTTAAAATTAGTTTTATGAGAGTTTTAGAATATCCACATTTGAGCTAGACTGTCAACACACAAAACTGGATTGTCAAATAAATTTAATGTAAAAATTAATGTGACACTTTTATGTGCCAAGTGGCACCTTTATCTTGTTCACATAGAATCCAAGCCAAGGAAGATATTTAAAACCAGCCTGAATATAAGGCAGTTTAAGACTGATCTTTCCACTAATAATAAATATGTAGCACCCGTGCAAACTGTCGGACTTCAGCAGAGTTAAATTATTCTATGATTTGACAATGTAAACTCCTTTCCAGAATCTCCTAATACTCTGCCTTCATATTGTCTACAGGTCTTGGCCATTCTTAATCAGGGATTGTTACCTGAATTTCTTTCCTGCAAGGATTCAAGGTTCAAAGCAATAACACTGAGCACAGCCGGGTATGCTAAACATGTAGAATCCACCTGGGAGCTGAGTGTTTGACTCCTGTTAGTTCTTTTTCTTTCTCAGACATTCAGGGATGCATTTCCTTCTTTTCAGAGTTCAAGGCAGAACTTAATTTAAGTAAGAAATCATGGCATTACATTGCCTACCTGCTACAAGCTGGGGTAGTCCCAGGCTGCTCTGCCTTGCTCTGGAGCGAGCACCAGTGGCCCCCTCAAGCAGCAGGGAGATTGCTGAAGGTGTAGAGAGACACTGCTGCATTGCTGCTTGTCACAGGCAATTTGTGCATGCTGGTGTGCCTCCATCACACTCCCTGGGTGATCCTACAGTGATTATTGCTCAGCCAAGTGCCAAAGTTTCTCATATCATGTTTTCAGTTGAAGGTGACTCAGGAGGAGGGAGCCTTGTTCCTGCAATATATTGCCCTATGAGGTAGCAAAGGCTGTTTTCACTTTCATGTCATTTGGAGAAGGATTCTGGAGGCAAAGCATAATCTCGCACATTAACAATGGTTTGTAAGAATACTGAACTGTGTAGTGTAAAAATCAAGTACACATGCCTGCACTTTAGGCTTCAAAAGGTTGGACAGCACTTAGTCATTAATAGAGGAAGCTTCTGAGATTGAACTGCATTTTTTTAAGAATTACAAAAGAAGGAAATGACAGATAATAAACAGCTAAATGTTTCCAACTGTCTGATTGGTGTCCAGCATTCTCTCTTTGTACAACATTGTACAGCCCAGTATTTGCAAACACTTCCAAAAACCTGGAGACACAGTCTTTCCAGCATCAAACCTCAATACAGTTACAAACTCTTGACTTCTCATTTTCCCCCTGGTTCATTCTGCCCATTTTTCTGATTACTGAAGCCTCATTTGGCGTTGATGCATTTTGCATTCACAGAGAGTCCCACTGGAGGTTGGAAGAATGTTCATTTAATTGAAGCTGCCTGACAGATGTGGTGTGAGATAATGAATATGCAGTTGACAGATGTCTATGCTACGTACATACACATATTAGCAAGCGGGGACACAGATTTTCCGTGATGGAAAACAGAGAGAGCTGCTCATTGGAGTTGAGCTCAGAGTTGTTGCAGATCTGTTTCATTTAAGAGACTAACACCGTTGGAGCCTAGGGAGAATTTGGGGTAAGTTCAAGACCACCAACTGAATGAACAGAGACTGTTTGACACTTGCTGCTGCTGGAAAGTGCCTTTTCTTCCCACTTGGGCTACTTGGGCTCCTATCTTCATTGCAGAGATTCGGGTGCTTATTGCACACCTCCAGGCCAGTGCTCAGCAGGCAACAGAGCCAGGACAGGGGCTTCCTGCTGCCAAAAGAAAACAATGCTGCATCCACATTTTTTGGCACATAATTTCCTGTTCCTGCCCATAGGGTCCTGCTTCCTCCCCAGCTTCAGCTCTGCCACTCCTCAGGTCCTTCCAGGGACAATCTATTTCTTCAAAATGGCACAGCTTTGCAATGCTATGGCACAGGGAACACGCCAGTCTGGCTGAAAGGCGTGGTTATCATTTTATTGTTGAATCTGTGCCAGTGAGCACGGGTGGGGTGTTCCACAACTTACACTGGAGACAACAGAACATCAAGGAGAGGCTGACAGGGAGCGTGATTACAGGTGATGGCAACAATGAGATTTTGACTGACAGTGTCAAACCCAGCATTCCAGTCTCATATGTCATTGTGCAAAATCAAATGTTGTAGAAAACAGGCTCACGCAAGGACTGCAGATGAAGGTAATATTTCAAACATCACCAGCAATGTGGTAGAGTCACCACTAGATTCATATTGATTTAAAAGTCTACATGAAAATTCTGAAAGGGAATGTGATTTATCACAGTATCTGGTAATGACTTCCCCACACGATTTTCTAACAGTGGTGTTTTGATATTTGCTGTGTAAAAGTTAGGTCCACAGATTAGCAATGCCTACCTCTTTGGCTTATGTCAGTATAGAATTTCCTCCGTGACTCTTCATAGGATTCAGTCGATTCCAATTTATTGGGCCAATGCCATGAGAAACTTGGTGCTTCTCCTGAAGTGCTGATTTTCGATGAAAAAACTGGAAAGTAGTATGAAATTCAAAGTGAAAAGAAAAAAAAAACAAAAACAACAGCTCTGTACATCTGTAGCAATCAGTGCTGAAGTTTATGTGAACAGAGCTTTGTTGGGCCGGTCTTTTTCTCAGGCATTTCATGAAGTGCCAGCTGTGTCTCAGTGCCCTCAAGTGCTTACAGCTTCCATGAGCCTCATGAGGATGAGAAGGTGGTTGACACCCTGCAGGACTGCACAGCCCCTGTTCAAACAGATATGGAGCAAATGGGTGGCTGATTTTCCTTCATCCCAGATGGGATGCTTGTCACATGCCTTGCCATGCAGAAAGCACAGGCACTTCTGGGCCATTTGCCATGTAGCTGGAAGTCCCCCAGCAGAGAAGGCAGTGGTGCAGCCATAGAACAGCAAAACTAGGACTTCAGGGATTTCTCCTGAAACATATAAATAACTCTGCCACATGCAGGAGACAGCTGTTTGTTTCCCAGATAATTAAAAACAGTCACATACTTCTTTAAGGATATATAATCCCCACTAAACCAAGTAAACAATAAAAGAGCAAAAGGAAGTCTTGGTTTGTTTCCCCATCTGGAGTGCACAGGGACATGGCTATCACATGGCCTCACAAGAGGCAGGTGAGAAAAGCAGCCTGTCCTTGATAACTTTGCTTCCATCTGGCATCTATGTATTTTTTTCTAGTGGGATTATGATGGTAGAAGATCCCTCTTGTGAGATATTCCTGTGGGACACCATGTTGTCTGAAACACCTGCCGCACTAAGTAGGCATGGAGAAGAATGTACTTAGTTCACAGTAGGAGGACACAAGAGTAAGCACTAGGAAAAGGTACTGGGATACCAGTGTATCCACACACATATTCATACCTTCAGAGATAGACATATTTATATAACAAATTTGTCTAACCCACAGTGCTTGGAAGTTAATCCTGAGTCTCCATCATAATCTCAATCATGGATCATCAATTATTTGGTCATTAACACCATTAGCTTCCATCTTTTTTCCTATGATTTTCTGGTGGAAGCTACTACAAAAAGTTATACAAAAGATTGATAAAGTTTGCTCATGTTTGACCAAGGATGGTTCTGTGTCAAATTCAAGTTTTGTCAAACTTACTGTAAGACACAGACTGAATGCAAGATTCCACCTGGAATGCTTTATAGGATCACTGCAGCAAGTAAAATAGTAAAACTACATAACACAGAACAGAAGGTCAAGCAAACTGATACATTCAGTTATATCATATGAAAAAAATGCTGACTTACACCAGCCCAGATTTATCTATTAAATGGATGCATAGCATCAATTTATGTTGTTTAATGAGCATCACAGCATCACAGAGCAGTTTCATGAAGATGATGTAGCTTCTTCATCTATTCCCGAAAATCTCAGTTTAGCATTCCGGGCACTTAAACATTGTAAATGTAAGTAAGACAATAATGACAGTAAAATGCACAGTAAACTGTAGCAGTTAATCGCCATTTGCATACATAACTGTCATCTAAAATGCTTTTGGATGTGTTCTAAGATTAATACAATGGAAAGATTGTCCCGGTTTGAAAGGACAGGTGTCTGCCAGTAAGGGTAGAAATTTCCCTTTGAAATACAGACTTTGGTTCCACTCCCCCCAAGTATTATAATTGTTTGAATCAAGGACTCTGAGGCAGAGATAAAGGGGTGGGAATAACAGCTCTTTTACTAATATATCTAACCATACAAGCAGAAAACAACAGCAGTTGTTAAAATTGCTAACAGAACAGAATAGATAACTCGGTGTCAGTCCCTTTAGATGCAAGCACGCTGTCTTTGTGCTTAGTCCCAAGTCTGGCAGCTGCCAAGGGCAGGCGGGAACGGAGGCAGGAGGGGGCGGCAGCGGCCACGCCGCTCTCGGGTGGGAACGGGCTGGAGCAGGCGGCTCCTCGCTCACCGTGTGTATCCGGGTGATCAGCTGTGTCCGCAGAGGCAGGAGGCTGGAACGGAGCAGATGCAGGGCAGGTGATCACAGAGGGTCTGGCTCTCCTGTGCTCGGCCACATGGGCTGAAGATCGGGCATCCTCCTCCCTGCTCACCGGAAAACACGAGTCCCCCCCGTCGTCCTCCCCCCCCCACTCTGGAAGCACGAGAGGCCCCTCAGGAAGCCGTTCCCACCTACCCCTTTTGTCTGGACTCATCAGAGATCCTGGGTGTAACTCAGACAGCTCCATTGGCATGATAATGGGAAAAATTCTTTCAATTGACACAGTAACAGAAAAAACGCTCAACCGCCAACAAAGAAAAAAACTTATATTCTGTCTAGTTGCTTTCAAAGCTCGGTAGCATCAGAAATCGACATTCTGCAAAACAGCATATTATGGAAAACTCAAATCAAAATTTTATGACAAAAAAATATTATAAGTTAAAATGTGGATACCATAATAAAACACACAGGGGCTTTCCCTGTTGCATTTCCAGAAGGGATTTCAATCATGTTGTCATATTTGCACAGTGTAATAGCTTTTCCTTTAATTTGACAAAGATTATTAGAATTCTTTCTGTGAACAAGGGATTTGCACTTAAACAGTTCTAATTAAATGTTTGGTGAATGTGTGAACTGTTAGAATAGTTGCTCAGTATCAAAAGCCTTATAATTAGTTTTTTGCAGGTGTTAAGTAGACATGCCTTAGAGCTTTCTGGAAAAGTCAAATAATAGCAAAACATAGCAAAGCAGATGACATTTTCTCTCTCAGAACAGTGTCATTCTGAAAAGAACCTGAGTCTTAAAAAGGCTTAACTCATCTCCCATTTGACAGGACATAGGCAATCAAGACACCACCACAGAGAAGAAAAAAGTGAAGTTGGCAGTAGTCAGAGTTACAAACAGCAAGATGCCACCCAGAATTTGGCTGTACAGGCTAGCAGAAAATAATGAGTGGGCTCAAAGACACTCATTTCCAAAAGCACATGATCCATCTGGTTTTGCACATGCAGCACAGTAATAGCAGGTACCTTTCAGCTATATTTCTTGGCAACAATTCAGCTTGTCAGCTGGAGGCTGTGCATCGGGTGCTAGAAGACCAATTTAAAATGCCAGTGTACTGTCAACTGCCAAATTTCTGCTGTCATTTTTGGGGGGAAAATCCACCCAGTACAATTGGTTTGGTTTTTTTCTATTTAAAATTATCAGAATAAATAGACCCAAAGACTACAGTAGTAGTGAATGGAAGTGAAGGAAATGTAGTTCAACAGCTACAGCATCTTTCCTCCTCTCTCAATGCCTACATCTCCAACAGACACAGACATTCTCCAGTTTAATGTTTCTTGTATTTCATATTAAATATCCACCTACAAAAATTACAGATCTATGAAAACAATAATTATAGTTACAGTTTTTCTCTTCAGACTACACATTTATGTGCATTGATAACCCACTTCACAGATAATAATATAAAACACTCAAGTGGATGATTGAAGGATACTACTTCTGTGTAAAGCCAGATGCTGCTGGGCTTGCTGCTCCCACAGCCTAGGAGATGCATCTGATGCATCTTATTCCATCTACTCTGAATGGCCTCATGTATTTGTGGACACACAGGAAAGTGACCTCACTCATCACTTTGGCATGGAACACTTTCAGTATCATGAGTTACACCCTTGGCATGTTTCACTAAAGATGTGACAGGGATCCCATTTCTAACCCACAGAGGAAGGAATACATGCACTTTTTTGTGATGGCAAAGAGGTTAGCTGAGAGTATGGATGCGAGGAAAAGTCAGGAACAGGAAATTCATAGGAAGTTCTCACAATAAGGAGAGCAGTAGGTAAAAATGATCTTGTGAAAGTTAGATGCATAGTCTTTTTCAACCTAAAAAGATGCATTCAACACATATATTATTTTTGTCTGGATACTATAATTATCTCTTTCTGTCTCTAACGTAATTTTCAAGTTGCACAAAAGCAAAAAGACATAGAAACTAGATAAAAATATTACATCATATATTGTTCCAAGCTTCGTCAATCAGGTATGCTGGTCTAGACAGATGGATTAGAAGTTATAATCTCATTAACTGCCAAGTAATAATAATCTGCAGGATTTCTTCATCATGAAGGGATTCAACAATCCATTTAATACTCACAAATACCAGAAAAAGATGAAACTAATAAACAAACAAATTTTTTGAAGAGTAAAGAAATAGCTACAAGAATGAAGAACCTGCTGAGAAGTCAAAAGGAAATCTAAGCAGAGTTTCCTATATGTGCCTTCTATTAAATTGATTTCTGGATATGAAAAGTTTGTACATTACAGACAGTTTGGCTATTGGAGGTTTAACAAAACACACAATCTTTTAACATCTAGAGAACCAAGAGATGCTTATACTGATCAGAGTTTCAGAATGCTTAGATTTCCTCTTTCAATCAATCTTTTATATGCTGAATAAAAAAACGGGGAAAAAAAAAAAGGAAGTATACACTAAAATGATTCAGAAGTATACAGGAAGGGCACATCATTGTAATCTCTGGTCTGCAGAAACATTGAATGCAGCCTTGACAGCAAAATCATGAAAAAAACAACTGAGAAAGATCAAGGGCAACAGTAGTCAAAGTCTGCACTTCAGGATCTTTATGTTTCAAATCACGTTCACAATCTCTGTTAACAAATAAAAAATTCAACATTGGTTCATGCAGAGAATTGTTACTGCTTAACCCTGTGAAACCAACTGTCAGGGAATGGGACAACAACCAACCCACTGGCAACAAAACTGTTTCCTTATAAGATATAACTTTTTACCTAAATACTGCAATATTTTGTGCCACAAGGCAGCATTTCAATAGGATGCTTGAGGGGAGGAAGTAATTCCCTAAAGAGTGCAGTGCTAGTGTAACATCAGAACAAAGAAATGAGCAAATTAATATAGTCTGGTTTGTGATTAGAAATAACATTTATTGAAGCATTACTTAAGTGTAAGAGGAAAAACAGAAGAATTATAATGTAATGGAAATTTAAAGTATGGTTTAGTCATATTGCTTAATAATAATTATAATGATATTAATTATAATAGTAGTAGTAGCAGCAGCAGTAGTAGTAGTAGTAGCAGGTATTTAATGGTAGTATTAGTATTATCCAAGATGAAAGTGAATATACATTTGGCAGAAAGTTTTAAAATACTATTTGTTCAAATAGTATTTTACAATCAGCTTGTTGAATGTGCACAGGAGCACCTGCATTTACATTCTTGATCTCTCCCACCCTCCAAAGCAAGACAGTCCCATCCAAACTGCCTACTGAGAATGGCCCCTGGCCCAAGCTGGCCTCTGGCCCCCTGTTCAGAAATTGTTTGGAGAGCTCTACTTGCCACTTAGAGCTGTCAAAAGCCTTCCTACAGATTCAATAGTACCACAGTCCATCTATAGTGCCCAGGACTAATCCCTGGCACTATGCACTGGCAACTATCCTACTTCCTGTGTAATCAGTGTCTGATTATGGAATAAATCTGCAGCTTTCAGGTTATAGGAGATGACCAGCAGTTCTAGAAGTATTAGTGTAGAGTCTGACACAGCTTATACTACAGGTGTCTTATGCCTCCAAAATTCTCATTCATGATACCTTTGAAGAGAGAATAAAAGGTCTTCTGTGGGCATTTTGTCAATGTTTTATAAAATAGACTTTACCTTGTTTGGTTTTTTTTTGCAGTAACATTTGCTAATGGTGATCAAATTTCAGCCCCTCTCCTTGGAGCAGGTTTCCAAATACTTTTTGTAAATAAGGAATCAACTAAGCTGGCAGGAAATTGACACTCCGGAGAGAGGCTCTCCTATGGTTTGATGACTATGTTGAGCAAACTACTCAAGTGGTGAAGGGAGCCACCCAACCTGTCAACACCTTCAGTGTTACATTACAGTACTAAAATCCATCCTAATAAAAATCTCAGATGTTAGGAGCTACAAAGCCCTTGGACAATACATGGCTCTCACACTGAACATTTTCCTTCCATATCCAGATCTCTGTGATTCTCATCCAATTTTCTACATAGGGAACAAACAGCTGTGTTCCCATACAGCAGAACACAGTAGCTCTTCCATGGGATATTTAACAAACATTTTATGGAACCCTGAACTTCACAGGGGAGAGGGGTGTAAGTCTGGGGCATGCCTTCACTTTCTATGAAAGGAGATATGTCACTTCTTTAATTGTCAAAGGTCCATATTTAAATAAATCATCCCCTGATCTAGCTAACTGTTAACATCTTTCCCACCTCAAAGATGTCTAAAAAAAACAGAACATACAGTACTGTAATTTTTCCTCCTCCTTTCATAGTGATTTCATTTATTCAAGACACCGTTATGGGAAGATGACAATAATGGATGACTTTAGTGAACACAGACAAGATTTTTATGTTTCCAATCAGTACATGGCAATAGTGCAGTGTAACTGTAGGTAGTCCATTAAGTGTCTGGAAAGCCACTTAGTCTTCTGGACAGACTCCAGAATTCCTCTGCACCTAACATTTAAAACTATACAAATCAAGTCTTTATTTTCCATCCCCTCTTAGTCTGAGCTCATTAACAACCTTGTAGGATACATGTCTCCCTACTCCTGTGATGAGTTAAGGAAGCCCTAAAAACAATAAAATACACACCGTCCACATTGGTGTAAGCTGATCTAGTCCTATGCACCACCAGCAAACTTCTCCTAGGTAACTGAATTTGGTGTTGCTGATGAGTTATCCATCCTAAACTAAATATTGGAATGAACTGGGGTGGTGCTGCACAATTCAATTGTGCTTTCTAATGCCATCAATGCTAACTGTACCTGAAGTCCTCACAAGGGATGATTGTGAGTCAGACATCCTGGTGCCTCAGACAAACCCATTTCCAAATGCAATGCAGAAAGCCAGTCAGTCTGCTTCCACTTCTATTTGCACACAAGTTTGTATCACTAGATCATAGAAAACCTTGAGCAAGAACTGTGGTATAAGCTATTCTCTAATTAACACTCACACCTATCAAGGGTAACTACCAAACCCCCTTAAATTGAACATGACAAACTGCATTTGATAAAAGATAAGTGTTCTTGTTTGGCTTTTGAGGGTGTACAGAGTCATAAACTTGTGAATAACATGGCCTGCAACATGCTGTACTAAAATTCTATTTCTACACTTTAAAAAGACAAGAACTTTTTCTTTCAGTATGTTGTTTATACTGCTTTTCAGGAATTTGCCAGCCTATTACTCTCCCCAAAAGAAATAAAAAATCAACAAACATCTAGACTAGACCAGACATACATCCTGTTTATAAGGCACTGCCTTTATTATGGTTAGTGTTCTATGGAGCAGCAGGGACTGAGGCATAGCCAGTCAGAAAAAAACTGCATGTCTACCTTGTGTTATGTATTATTACTTGTTACATGAGGATCAGGCAAAAAAGAAAGACTGTAGGATACTTCATTCTCGTCTCACTGGTAGTGCATATACAGAAGTTTAAAAAAAATTCACAATTGCAAATGACACCACAATTACTTCACCTTTTGAGACTGGGAATTTGAGAATTTAACTTTGTGATCATTAAAGCCTTTCTGGCACATTTTCTTTACGTGAACATTTTCTTTTTACTATGGCTGAGAGATGAGACAATACTTTTTCACTCAATACCCTTTGAAATAGTCTTCTCAGTGTTGCTCAGGTCATGTCATGCATCTGTGGAAGCTGCAATCCTGTACAAGACTTTTAACCCCAGCACAGACAATCCTGCCATGACCCTCTTCCTCCCCTACAAACAAGGAAATCTGCTTGAAAAGCAGCATTGAGATATATGCTTCTTCAGCATACCTGTTCATATCCTTCAGAGTCATCTTCTTTGAGATTTCTTCTTTCAGCATGAAAAGCAATGGAAATTTGACAGATCTGTAGATATTTTTAATAGTTCTCTGGGAAAAATCTTTTTTGACACCTTGTTGCAATTATTTAAAGTTCTGTTGAAGATGGAGATAGAGAAAAAGATCCAGCATGTAGATAACATGCATTTGCTACCCGTCTCATTAATATGCTCATCACAGTTTCTGCCTTTCACTACTGCCTATGGGGTATTTTACTAAGCCCTAACTTAAGAACAGGCCTTAAAAATGTCCTATTCTTAAATTAAAATAGCTGATACATATCATCTAGTATTTAGAGGAATTTGACAGTTGTGTTCTATAAATCAAAACTCTGGTTTCATTGTGTAACAGACAGATATCAGTGGCCTTAAATGCATATTTCAAACTTGCTAGCTCATATGAGGTGAGAAGCAGGCCCATGTTGTTTCCTCTGAAAACAAAATGCAGTGTAGTGGAGAACATATTTTGTGAAAACAATAAACACATTAATGCATTTCCAAGCAGAGATGCCACAGTGCATCTGTGCCACATAGGTACTCTGGCTGGGCAGAAGGCTGCTCTGGCAGGAACACTTTGAGAAGTCTTAACAATCATCCAGCCAATGGAAAAAAGCATTCTGAAGAGCTGCAGATAAATATGGGGCAGAAAAAAAAGCAGTGATTTGTGTGCCTATGAGGGTGAATGGAAAAAAATTTACAAACTACTGGATTGCTTGAGCAATTGCTAATAACACTCAATTCAGACTGCATTTTTTTCTTTATCAAAATTATTACATTATTATTAAGAATTTTTAATCTCATACCAGCTTCAAATCTACTTTTATCCAAAGGCATTCAAAACTTCAAGGAGACCATGACTAACAAATTATTGTTAAAACAGCAAGTCTCTTACAGTAACCAAAAACCTTTATAACATTCATCCATAAGTAGAAAACAGAATGAAATCTGCTGGGAAAGAAGAAAGCAACAACAGCAGGAATTCTTTGTTTAAGCACAAAACATCAATGTTAAGCATTTGATAAGTCTCATGGTTTTGTTCTGAAAATAGATGAGAGGGAGTGTTTTTGTGCATGACTAGTCCCACAGCAAATAAATTCACACTTAAAAATATAGCTTATGCACATATGGTGGCAAAACAATTACTGTGTATTAGTGTTTCTCATTCCATATTAAACTTGTGATGCACTAGAGACTCCCTCTTCTCCCACTCTGAAGATTTCTCAGAGAGATTTTATTGCATCATTAGTTCAATAATTATGACACGGCCATATTGCATTTAACTTGGTTTTATTCCTCCAAATGCATAATAATTCTTTTTCTTTTTAACCAGTTCCTTCTATTTAAGAAAGTTACAATCTTCTTCTAGTCATAAGGAGGTGGGCTGTCAGATGCTATCTGGCAACAAAACAGCCTGCTTGTTGTGCAGATACATCATCCAGAGCTGAAAAAAAAAAAAAATAGCCAGGCGCCAGGCTATCTATCTAAAACTTAAGCAGTAAATATCTCAATATGCCATGCATTAACTGGAGCCTGTGGTTTTGGTACACATACCATTCATGCGGCTGGACATTTAGCCTGTAATGAGGACACACCAGATACACTCCAAGGATTCCAAAAACAGATACAGCAATTCTGAAAAAATGCAGACCTGACACTCAGATTACAGTTCTTTCAGATCAGACTAAATTTACAATAAGGAAAAAGTTAGTGACACAAGGCTTGAATTTTCTGTTGTTTTTTTCTAGAAATGTGAAAAGTAACGCCCCTAATGCTATTAATCCTATTATGCTATTAACTCTAGAATGCTTCACTTTTTGTGCAAAGATTTAGATTTAGTTGCAAAAACATATGTTAGTTATGGGATCCTTTTATTTTAAATTCAATTTTCCCTTATTTGATCTATTCTGGGCACATGATCTATTCATATTGGTGAATTATATTTTTTTTTGTTTTCAAATTATAACTTGCCAAACTGCTGTTTTCCCCACCTATCATGTTCTCTCTTTTTATGCTTAGAAATCTTTGACAGCAGATTGATGCTATATGCATGTACAAAAGCAGCTGAAAAGCGGCTTTTTTTAAGGTTTTTTTTGAAAGCTACACTAATATAGTTTATTCTCCAAGAAACTACTATCAAACAGTGCTTTAGTTTTGCAGAACTGAGTGACTTTATGTCAGATTTGAAAATAAAAATCTATTTGGCTATTTATGCTGTTATCAAATGCTCTCTCCCTTTTCCCAATTCTCAGGGAAGCTGAGCGTTAAATTCACACTTGAGTCCCACATGATACAACTCTGACCCAACTGAGTATTGCCTGTCCACTCAAACAATTGAACTTGCCAGAGTACCCACTCATATATCAGACTGTGATGCACCAAGTGCACAAATGACAACACACTGAGAGCAGATCTGCTGGAGGAAAGAGTCTCCTCATAGAGACACCTTGAAAGTGCAACAAAAAGCAAGACAACAAGGCCTGCATGAAGTTTAACAAAGATAAATGCTAAGTGCGCTTGGGATGTAGCAATCCCACACAGAAGCTGAAGGCACAGCTTGGGTGGTCCTGATGGATGCCAACCTGGATGTGTTGCAGCAGTGAAAGCAAACCTTGTCACAGGTTGAAACAACAAAAGGACAATCAGCTAATCAAGGGCTGTGATTATTCTAATCCATTTGGCACGTTTTAGGGCACACCTGTAACACTAGATCAAGGTTTAGACTCACTTCAGGAAAGACACTAAATCTTGGAGAGGGAGGGCCACCAATGATGAGAGGATAATAGGACTTGACAGATGAAATAAAGTTGAAGGGTATGTTCAACCTAGAGAAGTCTTGAGAGAATCTAATCACATTTCTCCAATACCTGAAATGTAATTACAGAGGTAAGACAGAAATTCCTTCCATAAGGATACATAGGGACAAAAAATAAGCAATAGATGCAAATTATTTTGGAAGAAATGCAATATGATAGGGAAAAATTGTGCAACATGAGAAAAAAACACAATTGAATGGGTTGTCATACAGGATCTCCCTTGCTGGAAATAGCAAGGTTTGACAGGAACCAGCCTAACTCAATTTAAGGCTCTGCTTTCAACAAAAGTTTGAACTGTACAATCTCCCTGCCAGCCTCTGCTTTTACTTGGTTCTGCTATGCTGTGCAGATTTGTTGACTGGTCCATGTTCAGAGGTGACAGACAGAAACATGAAAGACTAAATCTCTGCAAAGAAACAAGGGTCAAAAGCAAGAAGATGCTGCTCCCGTCTCTAGCAAGGAAGGTGAAGCTCCTTGGCATGAAGAAATACTTATTGCTGTTATCTACACAATTCCATATCAGTAACTTTTGATACAGGG
The DNA here is from genome assembly GCF_903797595.1 of Erithacus rubecula. NCBI lineage: Eukaryota > Metazoa > Chordata > Aves > Passeriformes > Muscicapidae > Erithacus > Erithacus rubecula. The sequence goes on along the minus strand of NC_136689.1, from coordinate 45,141,793 downwards.
TGAAAAACAGACTAGCAACTATGTAAAAGTTGTTCCATATCTAAGAATAAAATATTTTATTAATTAAATATAAAAAATTTCAGGCCAAGCATTTTATTATTTGCCATCTTTCACTGCCTGTGAAAATCTATGCCTTGTTTGCTTCTATTTTCCTGACTGCTGTCTTCAAATTTCAGGGGGTTGGGATTGCTCTGAACCCAGTGTATGGTAAGGTGCTTTGGGCACCCTCTCCAACAGTGACAGAATTTCCACCTTGTCTGCCAGACTGAGTATGGCTCAAATAGCACCACATCCCCTTCTCCCTGCCTGCACACTGCCAGGGACAGAAATCCTAAGAGAGGAAGAGAGTCTGGGAAGGTGGGAAGGGAAATCAAAAAGGTTAAAGAGATAGTTCCAAGGTAGTAAATCACTGATTACACTGTTTCCCCCAGCTGCTACCTGTAGAAGAGCTAAAAAAATCAGTAGTCTGTCTTGTGAAATAATCTATTGCTATCACACAGATTGCTCAGCATCATAGTAATAAAATTGTATTTCATGGTGTTGGGATTATAAAAGAATAGGTAAATAGCCATTATAGCTGCGGTATATAACAAAAAATACAAAATATAACAAAAATTATAACAAAAATTGTGGTATAAAACAAAATTACCAAAGGATGGAGAGATGGGAAAGAAGTGTGGGTGTGAAATAAAAATTGATTCACATAAGTAACCCTTTCCAAAGATGTAAAAGGTTTTCGACCAAGTGAAAAAAATAATTATTGTGACAACTTCTCATGTATTCGCACCAGCATTGTGTAGATGACAACCTGTGCTAACCGATTCCTACTCACTGCCCAAATTTTTACAGCTCCTGTTTAAATGCATGACTTCTTCCCCTATCTGTATGCAGTTAGGTATCCCATGTTGTATCATCAGCTTTCCCACCACGGGTGGATGCACATAAAACAAACATACTCAGGCATTGCAGTCCCCAAGTCCCCTCAGCATCTAGGCACTCTTCAAAAGCTGCTTGCTTTTTCACCCACAACTTATTAATATTAAGCTGTTTGCTTTAAAAAAAAATCAATTCAAACGAAAAGAAATATTTCATTTATTTTATCTCTACCAACTAAAAATTATTTCAACCCTGGAGAGAAACAACTCCTAAGATCTAACTGCCAACATAATTTTAAATTCTAAATTCAGCTAAAAAAAAAATATTTCTGGAGATCAGAAGAGCTACACTCCGACATATAAATCTTACCCATGAAGAAAAAAGCCTTTACATTCCCCCTGTAAGTCATTCCTGATGGCAATTAAAGTTCATTTTATCCTTGAAAATGCTCCAGTGCAGTCTTTCAACAATTCAGTTATGTGAGTTAGAAAGGAAACATCAGCCTTGCTTCAAAATAATTTTATCCAGAGTGTTCCCAGAGCACTGAGAAACCCTCTCATTCCTGATTTAGTATGTAATAGGACTTTAAAGAGAGGTAGGAACCCAAATCTTTACTTAGTGTCCCAGATTTACACAAATTCTACTAATGCAGTTTAAATGTCTTCAACATTAAAACATGAGTACTCCCTCTAGTGGGAGTCCTAAATGAAGCAAACATTCCTGCTGACTTCAGATGAAAATATTTTATTAGCTAAAAAGTTTCTCTGAAATTAACCATCAGAATTGTAGCTGTCAGAAAACAGTCTTGTTACCGTGTATCTCTGGACTTTTTGTCTCCTTAGAAAGTGCAAGGGGCGGGCAACAACCAGCACTGCACTTTTTTGTGGAACTGGTAGGAGCAAGGCAGATAGAGAAGAAACCTGGTTCTAAGGAAACAGAACTCGAAGACACAGCTTTCCTTTGGACGTACATCCTGCATCCCTGCATAGCCCTCCACAAATCCATTAGTACTCAACATCCTCACACACACACAAACTCTTGTTCCTGCCTTAGTCCCTCCCAGGCATCGGTCCCTGGGCTGGAAGGAGCATGTGCTTTGCCTTGCCGTTTTGGTTTATCTTCTAATCCACTGGCTGAATAGAGAAAACAGAGAGAAGGATGGAAAATATTAGAAGACCCCCATTGTCAAAATCTGAAGGGGGAAGATTTTAGGGGAAAAAAGGTCTCCGTCTCCCAGATCCCCCAGAAGAATAGCAGGCACTATCATTTTACCAGATTTACTGTCCCTGCATGAAATTCTAGCTGGTTTGAATGACCAAAGTAAATAACAAAACTTTTGTTGAAATTCTTGCTTTTCATTAAGAGCAAATGATGAGAAAAGTGATGCAACATCAGAAATACTAATTGGAAGCAGAGTGATTTTTTGGTGATCATTTTATATACTTTCACAGTTAAAATTTAGCTTCTTTTTCCTCCTCTAATAGAAAAAGAACTAGAAATGTACACTATGAACAGAGATAAACCTTCTGCATAATAATCAATACCAGATCAAGCAATGGCAGCAAATTATTTATGAATACATTGCATTGTTCCTGTGTTTTAGACCATAAGTTCTGTTGAAAACAACTTCCCAGCTGATTGAATAGTTTAAAATATCATCATAAAAGATGTTCAGTTTGGAGGGGTTTAATACATGCTTTTACAATAGGAAAAATTATGTTCTACTTTATAAAAATAGCTGTATCAAGAGCATATTCATGTTCTACATTTCAGAACTAGCAGACATATCATTATCTCATCATAGAGAAGTGACTTAAGACTAAAGCAGCATGTTTAAGAAGCTTAGATCTTTGTGTGATCCCCTTCAACATTTTTCTGAAAAATAAATCTCAAAAAATACTGATCAGTCTTGTTTGCTTTGGGTTGCTACTAGTTACCTTTTTTGTGTGCCTTACACCCATCTCCTCACCTTCAAGGACTCTCTATGTTGCATTGTAATAGACCCGCCACAGATCAGCCTCTAGGAAGGCACTGGTGCACGGAGCCTCCCTCACACTCCCTTTTCCTAAATATGAGATGGCAATAATACTCCAGTTATAGATATTACCCTTATTCCAGGTGGGTTGCTAATGTAGCTGTCTCAGTCACAATTTCAAATACAAATACAATCTTTCTCTTCCAGTTGTCTGTAAGGGGAGAAACAACACAGTTTATCTGAGAGGATAATGACAGGATGCCAAAATTAAAATGTGAAACCAAAAAATTTTGCTTTAGAAAGTGAATAGGCATACAAGAGGAAGGGAAGATCCATTAACCGTTGCAGAAAACTGCTATTTTTTTTTATATTTTATATAGTCTGTGGGCAAAGTGGCACAACAGAAGTTTAAAACCTTTACAAGAGAAACAGAGTAAGTAAACAGAAGGAAAAAGTCACAGGAATGAGTTATTTTGAATGTGAACAATTTATAAAATCCAATCCAGATTCTTTCACTTTTTAATTATCCTTATGAAGCATTTATCCTTCATTAGTCATCAGACATCAGACCATGACCATAATACCTAGATTTTTTTTTTTTTTTTTTTTGTTCATGAATTGCAATTTCATTCTGAAAGACACAAAAACTGTTGCATTTCTATATTTGCTCTTCTCAGTTTCTGTTACGAAAGCACCTGGACTGGCAACTAGTACCAAGAAAACCAAACATTTTGAAAACTGGATTTGTAAGTTCTGTTATGGTCCTCTATGTCCAGGGTCTTATTCACTCCTCACCCACAAGACAAAGGCACTGCCGTGCCCATGTCCAAAACTGGGGAGAATTGGTCTGATTTCTGTCACAGATTTCAGCAACTGTGACACCAGGAAAGGGATGTATTTAAACTACAGTCAAAGTGACTAAAAAAGTCCCACTACTCTGATAACAATCTGATAGTTGACTGTGGAGAATCTTTTTCTAAGTTGCATTTCTCCAATCTATGAAAAGATATTTGCCTTTTAGCCTGCACAGTTGAGATGTTGTGTTAGCTGTAAAACAAGAAATGTTGTAAAATACTCGTTAGCATGCTAACAAATCTGAATCAAGTAAAAATAGATCTGTTTCATGAGCATAGTGGTGACATTTATAGAATTTCTCATTAATTACAGGCCATAGGCCTCTTTCATGAAGATAAGTGTGGGAAAGTGTAAGATGGTTATGAATTCTTCAATCACAGAAAACAAACTAAACAATCAAGAAGATGTAAAGAAAAGTGATACAGCCTTAAATAGAGCATTTTACCTTTCCAAAAGGCCATTCTTCTGACCTTTTGAGAAGATATATGCAGTAATGGCAGATTCAAATCTGAAAAAAATACTTAAGTATACAAAAGAAAAGCACAGAAAAGGGCACAGTTTTGAAATTTTTTTTAAATTCTTCTTTATTATCCAGAAACCTACAGCAGGGTACAAACTGACAATATGCTGAAATCTGGAGAAACAAACTGGGAATGTTTCCATACAAACATCACAAAAAGATTTTTGGATATTTTACAACAGAAAATGTGAAACAACTATGGAATCACAGAACTGTTAAGTTTAGAAAAGACCTCCAAGATCATTGAGTCCAGCTGTTAATGTAGCACTGCCACATTACCATCAAAACACGTCCCTGAGTGCCACATTCACTCATAGTTTTTGAAACGTTTCAGGAATGGTTATTCCATCACTTTCCTGTGAAGACTGTTTCAATGCCTGAACACCCTTTCAGTGAATAAATTTTTCCTGTTATCCAATCTAAACTGAGTGACATTATGTCAGATTTGAAAATAAAAATCTATTTGGCTATTTATGCTGTTATCAAATGCTCTCTCCCTTTTCCCAATTCTCAGGGAAGCTGAGCGTTAAATTCACACTTGAGTCCCACATGATACAACTCTGACCCAACTGGGTATTGCCTGTCCACTCAATTGAACTTGCCAGAGTACCCACTCATATATCAGACTGTGATGCACCAAGTGCACAAATGACAACACTGAGATGACAACTGAGAGCAGATCTGCTGGAGGAAAGAGTCTCCTCATAGAGACACCTTGAAAGTGCAACAAAAAGCAAGACAACAAGGCCTGCATGAAGTTTAACAAAGATAAATGCTAAGTGCGCTTGGAATGTAGCAATCCCACACAGAAGCTGAAGGCACAGCTTGGGTGGTCCTGATGGATGCCAACCTGGATGTGTTGCAGCAGTGAAAGCAAACCTTGTCACAGGTTGAAACAACAAAAGGACAATCAGCTAATCAAGGGCTGTGATTATTCTAATCCATTTGGCACGTTTTAGGGCACACCTGTAACACTAGATCAAGGTTTAGACTCACTTCAGGAAAGACACTAAATCTTGGAGAGGGAGGGCCACCAATGATGAGAGGATAATAGGACTTGACAGATGAAATAAAGTTGAAGGGTATGTTCAACCTAGAGAAGTCTTGAGAGAATCTAATCACATTGACTCATAGTTTTTGAAATATTTCAGGAATGGTTATTCCATCACTTTCCTGTGAAGCCTGTTTCAATTCCTGAACACCCTTTCAGTGAATAAATTTTTACTGTTATCCAATCCAAACCTCCTCTGGTACAACCTGAGGCCATTTTCTCTTGCCCTATTGTTTGCTACTTGGGAGAAGTTACCAACTCCCACCTGGCTACAGTCTCCTCTCAGGGAATTGTAGGGAGTGATGACTGTCAGGGTGAGGGTGGTCCCTGACAGTGCCTTTGGGTTTCCCGTTATCAGGGCAAAAGTGGCAAAAATAAATGAAGACTGGGTACGACAACCACAATGACAACCACGACTCAGTAACATAAACACTTCAATAATAAGGAAAGCAAATGTGGGACAAGGCCCAAAAACCCAAACACATTGAGCAAGTTCTCTTCAGAAGCCAGAGGTCAAAGACACTGACAAAGGAGGGTATAGGGTGTAAGTATGGGGCAAGAGAGGGGGTGAAGTTGGATTCCAATGGGTATAGGGGAAAGTGGTGCAGAGGTGGAGTAAGGGAAGGCAGGGACCAATGGGGTAGGTTGGGTGGAATACTGCATTAAATGAGGACCAATGGGGGTACAAGGAAAGAGAACATTCTAGAAACTGGGAGTGATGATAACTAATTGGGAAATGAGGGTTTGGAATATGCATGAGGCATTAACATATGCGATTCCATAACTCTTAGCACTTTCTTTTGGGATCAGCACAACTTGAACAAATGCCTCCCAAGGTTTAAGGTTAGGATAGAATTCTTCAGTGATGGTTGCCTGACCTGGAGTACTGGTCAGACTGATACCCACCTATGAGGCATCTCCTGAGCATCCATTTGTCCAGGCTAAGCACCTCCAGCTCCACCAGTCACTCCTCATCCAACTTGTGCTGCAGACCCTTCACCAGCTCACTTCTCTAAACATGCTCCAGAACCTCAATGTCCTTCTTGTAGTGAGGAACCCAGAGCAGAACACAGAGTTTGAGGTGCAGCCTCCCCAGTGCTAAGTACATGAGGGTATCTGGTCTCTGAAGCCCACAAGAAAAAAGTCACAGTGAGAATTTGAAGACACTATTAACTTCCTATTCAGATGTAACTGAGCTAAACTCTCAGTGAAATCAGCAGGAAATTATCCTAAGCAGGCTGAGTAGCAGATTCAGGATTGAAAAATCAGATTTACTAAAGGAAAGAATAACAAGATCTTATTTACACTAAATAAGTAGAAAATAGTTATATATACATATGCTCATAAATATTCTCAACAACACTCCAGTGTAATCTGTTATTGTGATTGTAACCACATATATTGTGAAGGAATTATCCAGTTTAGTAACAGGCTAAATGAAACATAAAATTGGTATTTCTAGACGTTTTGAGCATTTTACTGTAAAATCTAGACCACTGTGGGTTAAAAAAAAAAAATAAAAAAGAATTAAAAAAAAAAAAGTTTAGGGGTTTTAAAACAAAAGATAATTCCCTTTCACAAAAATAGATAATTTAATTTTGAAGAGAGATGCTTTTGGATAGAATACGCTGTCACAACACTTTGCATATATTAATGCAAATCACAGACGCTAGACAGAATTAAAAATTATTCCCAGAGAGATTAATCCAAAACTAAAATTTATTCTTCACCAAGTTAAATAGGCCATACTGGGCCGCTTCTTTGCTGATCACAAATAAAATGTAGTTTCAGACTCTGAATTTCTTGTATTCTTTTAGCTGTTATGAGTGGTTTAATATTTAGGTGCTGTAGTATTTTTATGGAATCCTTGTTGTGTTCTCCTATGTGCTACATATGTATACAACAACTGTACATATTCTGACAACTTTTCATCAAATGGGGACAATTTATAAGAAATGTTCTATTTGCAAGGGTGAACATTTCATTCTGGAAATCATTTTTTTCCTTTGCTTCAGATATTGTGCTGTTCGTAGCAGTCCATCCTGCTATAGGCTTTTGACTAATAAAATGAGTCACATTGAAATGCTCTTCACCTCTATAGAAGCACTTACGCAAAACTTGGCCTTCTGTATCCCAAAATCCCTTCTTTTCCCCCTTAAGGAAGAAAACATCATGATACATATTCACAATGACCCTGAGCTGAAAGAAAATCAACGTGTGCTGTAGCTGGCAGTTTTACAAATGTTGGTCAAAACACTCCAAACTAAAATTGCAATAATATTCTCTAGAAAGAAGCTCAGTCTTCTTCTTTCTGAGGCATCCACTCAAGTTTCAAATTTCAGCTGTTACCAGCAGCAGAAACCCACAGAGACAGATGGAAAAGTTGACCAAGAGGCCTCAAAATACACAAGGAAAAAAAAGAGTAAAAATCTTCAGAGAGGGGACTGAGTTTTAGTGAGCATGATCAGAATTATTAAATTGTAAGGGAAATTAATCCACAAACACCAGAGGTTTATGTCCCAAAAGGAGACAGAGGAGTCCTTTTTGCTTTATTCGAATAAAGGGAGAGGCCATGGGGCATTCCCCTGGGATCTCTCGAATTTTTGGAGGATGCAGCCTCCCTTCCAGGCCGCTTTTCCCTCTCTCTTTCTCCATTGGCTGAGGTACTCGAGAGGCACAGACTTCCCGGAACGCCTGACACCTGACATTTCCCTCTAATGTATAACCCTCCCTTTTAATTTTTAATTCTTGTAGAATTCAGTTTTCCCCCTCCCCGTTGCTTCTTTCATCTTCTGTTAGCCAATTTTATTTACCAGCAAACCTACAGTTTGTTTGTAAAGGCAAATCTCTTTTTCCATTCATCAATCAGTGTAATCCCTCCCATTGTTTCTTTTAACTCTAGGTGCTAACTTTACCTACCAACAGATCTACAATTTGTTTGTAAAGACAAATGTAACATTCCTCTCAATCCCTCCTCTTTTATTTTTAGTAATTGTCTTTACAAACTTTAGCTATCATTGTCTTAATTTCTTGTTCTTGTGTCCTTTTTGGTTTTGCAATTATTTGCAATGACATCAATTTCTGTCCTTTTGTAGCCATCTCTGGGTCAGTAGGCATGGCTATAACCTGCACCCCTTGATCACATGTTGAATAAGTTGTATTAAGCAAGGGATCATGCATGGTAAAAAGATTAGAGTTGCTACAGCACATAAGAGGAAAAAAGCAGTTGTTTAACCCACAGTCCACCAGGTAGCCATGAAAACATGTCCCATTCCCATCCTTTCCATGTTTGGACAGGTACATGAGCTAACTTTCTTATTCCTTTTGCTATTTGTTTCACCACCTTTCCATTGTCATCTATTTGCAAACAGCAGTTTGAGTCATTTAATTTGCCACACACGCCCCCTTCTTCTGCTAATAAGTAGTCTAATACCATCCGGTGTTGAAATATTGCATTTCTCATCTGAGTAGATCGGTCAGCAAGAAGGTCAAGAGCTGTAACTGTCTGGTTACTTACTATTTCAAAGACAGCTTGTAACCTAATTATCTGATTTAAATTATAAATGGGTTCTCTGGCACCTGATATTAATTCACTAGGATTCCAAGTGGCTGGGCCATAGTGTTGTATGATTCGTTCAGGTGGCCACTCATCATTACCCCACTTTTGGGTGCTCCCCCCAGCCAAGGATACATCAATTGACCGCTTTTCCCTGATTAGATCATCATATACCTTGATTCCTAACTGGTTTCCCTGAACTTGTGGTAGCAGAAAGAACAGAGGTCTGATATACCCCACATAACATATTCCTGACCAGTTTGGGGGTAACCTGCGATAGGCATATTGGCCACAAATCCAGTAATGCCCCTTTAAAGCCCACGTCCTGTTGGCAAAGGGACCTTCCCAATTTTCATGATCTACTGGGGGGTCAAAATACAGCTTGCTTCCTGGGCCTAGTGGTCCCCCAAGAATAGTTGCCCCACCATAAGAATCACAGTATTTGCACTTCCATGTTCCCACATGAGGTTACCAGCTGCAGTTACATCCCAGATCTGTTTTATTAGATTGGGACCAGAACCTGCTAAAAAGAGTTCGAGTTCCATTCCGGTGTTGCCACTTCCACTGATAGTCATGAACAACATGTGTCCTACTTGTGGAATTATCTCAGGGGCAGCTTAAAAATAAGGAGTCAAAAAAACTTATCCCTCCCCACTGCTTTACAGCCTTCCAAATCTTTCTGGTAAGTATGGTAGGAACACTTTACCCAGCTACTATTAGAGAGCTTAACATGAGTTTGATTCCATCTGCCCTGATATCTGGAACAATCATAAGGAAGGCATTTGGGGGTCCAACAATCTAAACCCAAAGATAAAGTCCAGTCACAAACACTTTTCCCCACGTATATGCTTCCTGTTCTATTTAGACAATAAGTGCCTCTTTCAGAAGAATGAAGCCACCATGGACTTCCTTCTTCATCCCAGAATCCTGTTCCATTATGGACTTCACTCAGGGTGCTAACCCACCATTTAGGTTCGACTGGGCTGGCCACCAATGGCCAGTTTTCAGATCCCCCTGGCCCCCTACAGACCCAGCAATTGCTAAGGTTAAAGGTTTTTGCTACTTCTTCTCCTAAGGTTAAAAACTTATTTTCCCATTTCTGGCCCCATCCTAACTGACAGTATAAAGGTAAGATCATTAAGAGAAACATTCTAACTGGGTTATGTAATTCCCTAACCTAATTTTTACTTTCACGTTGTCTTCTGCACCTGTGGTGAGTGAAGGCACAGAAACAGCTTAATATAAAGGAAAACAGTGACAGCAAAGGGCTGGCCCCCCCAATGACTGGAGATCCGAGAGGTGGGATGCCCACACAAACTTATTTCAGCAGGCAGTCCGTGGGTAGGCACACGAGGCTTCCCTCGATGTCGACGTACTTGCTACTGCTCTAGTCCGCCCCTGCGGAGTGTCAGTCGCAGCTTCCCGTCCTTCTCCTCCAGCTGAGATGTCCAAATGTCTGGGGCCTTAGAGACCTTGACCCGAGTGTGATGGGTCCACCCGTGTTCAGCTGTCTTGACGGCTGTTTATGTGGTCAGCAACACCTGGAAAGGTCCACGCCACTTCACCGCCAGCAGTGCTTCTTTATACTCCTTATATATACCCAATCTCCTGGCTGGATGTTGTGAACAGCAAAGTCCAAAGGCAGGGTCTGTGCCAGCTGAGCCTTCTGTTGAAGAGATTTCACAAGAGACAGTACCCAAGACACATAATGTTTCAAATACACATCAATTATCTCTATCCCCCCACTAGGCTGAGAGTTGCAAGGATAAGGAATTCCAAACATTAACTCTAAGGGAGATAATTGAATATCTTCCCTGGGTCTGGCCCTTATTCTTGCCAAAGCCAGGGGCAGGAGCTGTACCCACGTCATCTTGGTTTCTATCACCAGCTTCAGAAGGTGTTTCTTTATTTCTCCATTCATTCTTTCAACCCGACCCGAACTTTGGGGGTGCCAGGGGGTGTGCAGGTTCCATTGTATCCCTAAAACAGCCATAACTCCTTGAAGAATTTTTCCTGTAAAATGAGTTCCCCTATCTGAGTCTATTGCTTCTACAATTCCATATCTTGGAATTATTTGTTCCAGAAATACTTTAACAACTGATCCTGTAGTTGCTGAAACAGTAGGGAATGCTTCTGGCCAGCCTGTTAATTGACATACTATTACCAGAAGATATTTAAACCTTGCCACTCGGGGCATTTCAGTAAAATCCACCTGACATCTCTGGAAGGGACATACAGCCCAAGGCCTCCCTCCCCTGGCAAGTTTCTTTGTAACCTTGTTATTGGTTTTAGCACAAGTCAAGCAACCCTCAATAGCTCATTTTGCCATGCTAAAAAGACCCACAGCAGCATACATTTTTAGGAAGGCTTCTGCCAACCCTCGAGAGCCCCAATGCATCCCTTCATGAAGTTGTTTTAACAATTGTAAGGCCAGAGCTTTTGGGATCCACTGCCTCCCATCCCTTGTAAACCAATTGTTTCCTCTTTCTTCTGCCCCACTCTTTTTAATTATCTCGAGTTCTTCTGGTGGGAAAGACAGTTTCTCTGGCAGCGGTGCAGTTACTGGGAGTAAGGGGAGGATCTTAGAGATTTCTGGCAACAATGCAGCTTTCCGAGCTTCTTCATCAGCCAATCGGTTTCCTATTGCCTCCTCTGAGTACCCTGCCTGATGCCCCTTAATGTGGATTATTGCCACCCTTTTTGGTAAATTCACTACCTCCAATAGGCGAGAGACTAAGTTTTCATGGGCTAACGTCTTTCCCCTAGAATTTAATAAACCTCATTCTTCCCACAGTTTCCCAAATGCATGTATCACCCCATAAGCATATTTAGAATCGGTAAAAACATTCACTGTCTTATCCCGGTATAACTCACAGGCTCTGATCAGCGCATACAGCTCAGCTGTCTGGGCTGACCAGGTGGGCGGTAACCTCCCCCCTTCCTTTAATTGTTTGCTATTCACGATAGAGTATCTTGCAAAATGCTTCCCGTTTATTACTCCTGACGACCCATCGATGAACACATTCTCTCCCTCAGGCCAGGGATTATCTCTCAAATCTTCCCTAGCTCTAGTCTGGAGATCTATAACCTGGATACAATCATGGCTTTCCTCCTGTCTCCCCCTTTCTTCGGGGCCATTCAAACAGGAGGCTGGATTAAAATTTTTCCTATTTTTAAATTCTAAATCCTCCTGTTCCATTAAACAAGATTCATATTGTAATAATCGAGCACTCATCATCCACATAGAGGCTCTCTCAGTTAACAAAGCCTTAATCTGATGCTAAACTTTTTACAATCACATACCCTCCCCTTGTCAGCCCCTATCAGAGCTGTGGTCACAGTTTCTGCAGACAATGGAGCCAGCCTCTGGCCGCTGGGTTAACAACTCAGAAAAACAGGCGACAGGACTCTGTGTTCCTCATTCTCTTACACAAAAATTCCTTTAGCATGACCCAGCTCAACACGCACATGTAGTTGAAATTCCTTTTCTGCGTCCAGAAGAGCCAAGACCAGAGCACCAACCAATCCATCCCTCAATTTTCCAAAGCACTGCTCCACTTCTGGTGTCCACATCACAACACCAGGACCACTCTGGGTTAAAAAGTTACACAAAGGTCTAGCCACAACAGAAAAATCCTCGATCCAAGCTCCGCAGTCCCCCACCAACTCCAAAAATTTCCACAACCCCTTGTCAGTCTGGGGCAAAAATCCCCTGCACTCCTTCTGGACCAACACACTGCAACCCCTCAGTCAGAAGGTGTCCCAAATATCTGACTCTCTCCTCAACCAACTCTTTCTGCTCCCCCGATAACAGCAAATCATCTACATATTGAAACAGCTTAACTCCTGAGGATGGAGTAAACTCTTAATATTTTCTGCAAAGCTTGCCTAAACAAACTTCGTATATCTCTGCAGCTGCATTTCAGCATAAATCCTACCAGACATTTTACATAAAGATATTACAGACAGTAACAGACTCTGTGTTACTTCTTTTTTTTTTTTTTTTTTACTCTTGTTACTTTTCACAAAACTAATTTGCTTTCCCATTCTAGTCATCAAATTTCTTCCCAGTAAATTACAGTCACAATGAGGAGCAATCAGAAACTCATGCTTTTTAAACCCCTCCCACACATTTAGCAAATTCCCATGGCTTTCCCTGTATTACTTGTATTTTCCAGCAAAACTCACAAAATCCTTAAAACAGAATCCTAATCTTTTCATGTACAATCTGCATTTCTCATATATTCCTTTATTCTCGTTCTCCCTTTCTTTATCACACACCGTATAACAGAGTCAGTTTGTGTCCTGTCACAGTGCAAACACAGCTCCTCCCCCACCGATGCTCCCAGCGAGCACGGCCCGCAGCATCGCAGGCGGCTGGGCACCCCAAACCTTACGGGACCGGGGCACCCCGAGCCTCACGGGGGCCAGTGGACACTGCTGGCCCTGCCCGGGGCTGGCGGGGTCAGGCACAGCCCCGTGCTGAGCCCCGGAAGCCCCACAGCCCCCAGCCCGTGTTCCCGGTCCCTCAACTCCGTGCTCGGATCTGCCGCTCATTGCCTCACCCATACCTATCACACACTCCTCCTCAATTCTCTTCCAACACACAAACACTCTTCATCCAACCACCGCTGTCGAGACCCTCTCTCAACTCCCCTTTTTGCCCCTCAGGGCATGGACTATCGAGATCCCTTCTCGATTTCCCGTATTGCCCCCCTAGGGCATGGATTATCGAGACCCCTTCTCGACCTCACTTGCTGCCCCCCCAGGGCATCTATATAACATGGCCTTATAAGTCCCTTTGACAACTTATACTCTGGCCACACAAAATAACAATATTTTATCATAATTCCCATAGTTACTCCTGGGTGAACACACAATCTGTCCCAAGACCTCAGCATTCTCCCCAAGGGACTCTCCGGGGGTATTATGGGATCCTTTTCGCAGCGTCCCTTTCCCGGCTTCACCCTTCCAACCCTCCATGGGTTCCCTGTTTCACCTGTGCTGCCTTCCATGGGCACCCTCCCTAGTGTACCTGTGCTGCCCTCCTGGGTTCCCCGTTTCACCTGTGCTGCCCTCCATGGGCGCCCTCCCAGGTGTACCTGTGCTGCCCTCCATGGGCGCCCTCCCAAGTTTGCTCCCCGAGGATCCCACTTTACTCACCGGTGAGATTTTCAGTAGTCCTTCCCTGCGGACGCTTCACGGACCCCTGGTTCGCCACTCGTCTGTCTCCTGGACAGTCTCGGGAACCCAATCGATCACCCGGTGCCAGCCGGCACCCCGGGGAGCTGATCACCGAAACTGGGTGAGGTGCGCCTTCAGCTCCACCGCTGCCTGCCGCCCTGGACGGTGGAAATATCCCGGACAAGAGCCCCCAAATTGTAAGGGAAATTAATCCACAAACACCAGAGGTTTATGTCCCCAAAGGAGACAGAGGAGTCCTTTTTGCTTTATTCGAATAAAGGGAGAGGCCATGGGGCATTCCCCTGGGATCTCTCGAATTTTTGGAGGATGCAGCCTCCCTTTTTATCCTAATTTCCCGGCCGCTTTTCCCTCTCTCTTTCCCCATTGGCTGAGGTACTCGAGAGGCACAGACTTCCCGGAACGCCTGACACCTGACATTTCCCTCTAATGTATAACCCTCCCTTTTGATTTTTAATTCTTGTAGAATTCAGTTTTCCCCCTCCCCGTTGCTTCTTTCATCTTCTGTTAGCCAATTTTATTTACCAGCAAACCTACAGTTTGTTTGTAAAGGCAAATCTCTTTTTCCATTCATCAATCAGTGTAATCCCTCCCATTGTTTCTTTTAACTCTAGGTGCTAACTTTACCTACCAACAGATCTACAATTTGTTTGTAAAGACAAATGTAACATTCCTCTCAAAATATTCACTCCAGCTGAAAACTTGTGTAAAGGAAGTTTCATTAATTTCTTGCTGGGGCTTTCAAATAAAAGCAGTTGAACTCCACAGGACAGAGGAGTCCTCAATATGCTGGGAGAAGCCACTTGTGTTTTCAGACCAGCAGAAAATGAACCTGGTAATTATTTTGCACACCCTGATGGAGATTGCAGCAAAACAGATGGCAATAATCAAGAGAGAAGATGAATTTTATCTCTGAAGGCAAGTAGGGAGAAAAAAGGGAAGTCTTGGCACAGCAGGGAGGGGCAGTTCTGTGTGAAGAGACAGTGGAAACATAAACTGCTTTGGATGAAGCCACTTGCAAAATGTGTCCCCTTTGTTCCTCCAGGTGGATGTTTGTGGACATGCGGTTGGGCATCGCTGCTGGTTACATCTGACTGTGTTGGGTTGATATGGCCAGAAATGTGTATTCTATCACCAGCTGTTGAAGCCCGGTGGGGCAGTGATCCTTATCTCCGTGGCACATATTATCTGATAATGGGCCATCTTTAGGACAAGGTGAGGCAATCATCTTTATCTTTTCAACAACCCATCCTCCCTCCAGGAAGATATCATCTCCTGATGGCCCATTAAGTCCCACTGCATGACTAATAAAATTACATCATTCCACTGGGAGATGCTCCAACCAGGGGGAGGAGCCAAGCCTTTCCTACTTAAATAAAAACTGAGATTTTGAACAGCAAGTTCAAATCTTTCCACTGAATTCCAGAGCAACACCATCCACAGCCTCTTTGGAACTTTCCACATCATCTCTGGACCTTCAGAGGAAAACTGCACCTTTCTACAGGACCACAGCATCAGCTGAATCACATCTGCCACTGCAGGGGGAGCTGTACCCACCATTTAATGGGACTGCTACCAACACCCTGACTGACGGGGTGTCAGGTTGTACTCTGACTCTGTCAGGGTTGGGATTGTTTTTTGTAATACTGTATTTCTATTTTAATTTTCCTAGTAAAGAATTGTTATTCCTAATTCCCACATCTTTGCCTGAGAGCCCCTTAATTTCAAAATTATAATAATAATTTGGAGGAGGGGGGTTTACAATCTCCATTTGAAAGAGAAGCTTCTGCCTTTATTAGCAGACACCTGTCCTTCAAACCAGGACACTGACAGAGGGAAATGTGCACATCTCATCTGATGCACATACCCACTCTAGCAACTCTGCTGACAGCTCCTACCTTAAGAGCCTTTCTGACCAGCTGTGGTGTCTGTAGCATGCCTTCATATGCTGAAAGAATCCCTGAAGTGAAATGCTTACCAAACTGAGAGAGCTGCTCCTTGAGACATGGCCATCCAGGCCCAATAGTCCTCAAAGGAAAACACACACTTGATGTACAGCTGAAGATAGAGACTTCAAAATAGATTACCTCAGTTTACTGTTTTCAAAGCAAAATCTCTTTATCTATTCATCTTTTGTGAATTAAGACATTCATCAAAAAAACCCACGAGAGTTAAATCTTAATCTATTAGGAGTCATTAAAATTTTTTCCCCTTGACAAGTTACCACTTATTAAGAACTAACTGGTTTATGAACAACCTGAATGGCCTTTCATTGTTCAGAGCAAAATTTCGATACTTCACCCCTAATAAAGGCAGTTTGTATAAATAAAATCTTCAAAGTTACCCATCTAAAATTTTATTTCTGTTGTTTATTCTATGCAGTGGGTGAAGGAAACCTTAAAACCAATTCATGGAGGAACTATGTTCTAGTAATGCATTTTAACCCTATTCTAATCAAATTTTCTGTATAATCAAATGCATAGCTATGAAATTCTTGTATACAGCCAATGAAAACAATTTGCAAAGAGTAATTTACAAAGCTACTTGTCTTCAAAATAACAAAAAAATCCCTTTAACTTTTACTTTAAATGCTATAAACAATGTATATAGCTTTTTAGTAATGCACTATCAGTGGCTTCTGGTTCAACTGAAAATTGTTCTGGTTTATTTCCTCTTGGCATAGGCAATTTATCAATAGAGCATGGTTAAAAATTCTGACAAAATGTAGCTGCTGTGTAGAGCTTCAGTTAAACTTGCCCAAACAATTAGAGGAGGAAATATATTTACAAAGTGTTTGCAATCAATATTTCATATCACTCTAATAATATTTTTTATTCATCAGTGGAGATGAACGTTTGACATTGTCCTAGATTTTAGAAATTGTTTGTAATAAATCTCAGGAATCTCTTCTCATGGAATTTCCCTCAACTGTGAAAAGCTTTGGTCCCCTTTTTCATAAGCTGTCTAGAACTGGACTTTCTGGACTATCTGGAAGAGGGTCAGGAGTTAAAGTAGGTAAGTGTTGCTGCTGAGAAGTACCACAATGCAAGAATGAATGAACTTGATATAGAATAGTATATAAATATATTATGGCTACTCGGTTAATATTTTTAGCCAAGAGCTCAGGTCTGAGAATAATCTGAGATTTGCACTTTGCACATGTGTGTGATATAGTAACAGGCACATGTAAAGAGGGCAGCTTTGGAGCAAAACCTAAACGTCTTGATTCTGATTTAGAGCTGCCTTTACAACCTCTGTGGAGTCAGTCAGACAGCAGTATAAGATGGATTTTTCAAATAAGTACTCATCAGACCAGTGTCCAGATCCAGCTTGGTTGTTTGGCCTGCTTAAAAGATGGATCTGTATCTGTTTTCCTTCCAAATGGAATCCAGCTCCCTAAGCCAGGAAATGTCAGGAGGAGTCAATATTACTGATTTATGCAAATAGATTATTTGACTAATAACTCTGACTTCTAAAAACTGGAGACCTTTCCTTTTGGAAAGTTATCTTAAAGACAACTGTTTCTGTCCTGTTCAGTGTCCTGCTTATAGATAACCACAAAGGAAGGGTCCAGACAAGTTTCTTCAGGGTCTTTCCAGAGAGCACTGGCACAAATCAGTCATGTCTAATTCACAGTGGACACTATATAGCATTATCTGAGCGAGCTACTCTTCCATCTTCCTCCTGGGAAACTGAATCACAGACAGTGAACCCCAAACCCAGTCACAGCAGTCAATGAGCAATAGGAGTTGATGAGGGACCACTCCAAAAAATAAAGGACATTTTCCTTTCCTTGAGAAAGGAAGCCCTGTGCTTGGGAGGGTTGTAGAATACATGTGAAACATCAGAGCCCTGAATCTATTGTTCTTCTAATGGTTCCTGATCATAATGTACACCTGGCAGGAAGAAGATAATAGTTTTGACAGGTCAGGTGCATCTATGAGATATAGACAGGGTCCTACATGGTTTGCTAGTTACTCATAAGAGGAGCCAAAGGAATGTGTCAGCTGATACTGGCTGGCAGAGTTTCTAATAAGTCACTGGAGCTGTGCAAGAAACACATTATGTGAATTTATGCTGCTAAACATCTAGTCTAAACACCTGCTTTTGTAACACTAGTCTATAAGCAGTTGGCCACAATAGGAATCTTCTTAGAAATTGCTTGTGTAGAGCATGTTTTTCTGACTGTTAAGGAGTTGCTGGTTTTGATTTTGTAGTCTTGTTTACAAACACAGACAGCAGAAAGCAGTTATTTTAAACACAACTCAGTTGAGATTTCTCTTCAGTCTTGCTCCCACATTGTCTTTGCTTGTTCACTCACTTTCAGATTCCTGTCACACAAAACCACAATGAAACCAGTGCCCCAGACCCTTTCCTTGCTGCCAGTTTAAAAGGACCCACCACAGAGTTCTTGCCCAGACCTTAAACATTCCACTCTATGGCTTAGGACAGGGATTTCTGTTGATCAAAGTGAAATTAAACAAAGATGCTTAATTGCCTTTCTCTTTTCTCTGTATAAAAAGTATGTGAGCTGAACTTAGATGTAGATTGAGGGACAGCTACCTACAGCCTTACAGGACACCCCAAGAGCCAGTTCAGTGTTAAAAGTAGATTTAAAAATTTATTTCTATAATATGTCTCCAAGTCTTCTGGAGTTTACAATTACTTACCTTCCCTGATGTAAGTTGCTTTCTTTCTGTTTGCTTGGTGCAGTTCATAGTGGTAGAGTGAAACCCTAAGACAAGAAACAGCAGCTCTTAAGACTTTAAATTGTATGGCACCTTCTGCTCTTGAGAACACCATTATTACACTCAATTCCACATTACCATTCCTACTTTTGAGAAAATAGGGCAAACTTATGAAATCTAGCTACATTTAGGCAAGCATTAAAGAGACCAATCTTCTAAATAACAGGACACCTTTTATACCTCTCTAAATTTCACCTGCAGCCAAGCTCTTTCCCCTCACAGTGTCTGAACATACTCTTCCCTGACTAAGGGGAAAGGTTTTAGACTAGAAGTGATGCTGCAAACTAGCTTGGTTCCATTTTAATTTTTTTTTTTTTCCCCACTGGAAGCTGTAGTTCTGAATATACCTCCCTTTAGATGGATGGCAGCCTTGAAATTTCCTAAATATGAAATATTAGAATACAATTTCTGATCAGGTAATAGTAGATATGGGAGTAAAATTTGTTTCTTTTAGTTCCTTCAGGGATTTATTTGGTGGTTTTTCTAAGGTTATTTTAGTATTTCCCATCCCTTCAAGGAGGTTTATGGAGAGTCAAATCTACATTTTTGTTCTGCTCTCACTAAGACATTACTGACTGTGGTAGGGGCAGAAGTAGCCAGGAGGATTTTGGCTCAAGTAGTCACAGCAGGGAAGCATTGCAACTCTCCATAGAAAAAAGGAATATTCTGATTTTGAGGGGGAAGGAGAAACTGCCTTCACCATTAAAATGGACAATGAATCCTACATCATATGATACAGCCACAATGATCCTGCTTCTCTGTCTTCCTCCATCCCTGCTGAAGGTACACATGCAACACAAATGTGCACACACACTTGAGCTGACCTCACTCCATGCCTGAGAGCAAACCCTTCTCAGGACTAGGTAAATCAGTTTCTTTCTGAAGCCTATAAAAAAATCTTTCACAGTCTGCTTTGGCATTTACCCAGTACTCTACAAAATAGGACTCATGAAAGGGGAGAGTAGATGCTGGAAATTTGTGACAGATTAATGTATCAATTAATTTTTTTTTTCCTACAGCTTTGTGATTGTAAGGAAGTAGCAACTTAAACAATGGAGTTTGTTGCCCAAGTTTGTTTTTAGAACCTTCAGTGTTAGACTTGGCTTTCTCAGTGGCAAGGGAGTTAAAATGAGAGCAGTATTGATTATTGCCTCAGCAGCACCGTATCTGCTCACAGCAGGCTGTGGAGAATAGAAATCTAAACAACAGGAGAAGGTGGGCCAACAGCTGCAGATGGTGCTTAAACAGGCACTCAGTTGCACACAGGCTCCCAGTAATCCTGACTGCAATCGCTTACTCCTCCAAATGTTCTTAGGATCAGGAAACAGAGGCTCTTTTAATTGTCTGGTATTATAAAGGTTTCCAAGGGAATTTGGCCATTTCTGTTTGGCAACACCTCAGATAAATTCACATCATTTCCCACTGCCCATAAACAATCGTGCTGCCATATGCCAGAGAGATCCATTCTCACTCCTTCTTCTTCCCCGGAGCAAGGAACAAGGGCCCCTTCACAGAGCTTGCACATGTAAAGTCCAGGTAGATCTTCAGCCTTTTTCTGAATTGACAGCAGCTTTTCCACTCAGGTCTCAGGAGATCTGAGTCATTAATGGACTGCTCATCTTTGAATCCAAAATCTGGATTCTGGCTTGGTTTAAACAGCAAAGCTAATGGTTTTTCTTTCCCATATGGACTAGTAGGTATGATTCATAACATCTCATGGCACCATGTATTTTTCAAAGTTAATTTGATCAAGTCTGTATTTGAAATCACTGTGATTTTGAATCCTAGTAAATCTACTGCAGATGTGGGACTTCTACATCCAAGTCCAACTGGCTGGTCATCATGTGCATCCCTATGCAGATGTGTTGGAAAAGCACCCAACTCATGTGTTTAAGCTCTTAAAGGAGTCTTAACATTGGCATTTGGCCTGCAGCTGCATTAACTTGAATTAAAGGCTGGCTTGACTTTAAAACTGCTGTAAGCAAAGATATGGACTGCATCCCCCACAGCTGCATGTAAGATCTATTTTCCTATCGACAGCCAGTTATCTCAGTTCTAGTAGGGAATAAGGTTTTGACTCCATAGAGAAATCAGCACTGTGACACGACTGCCTATTTAGCAGGCGAGCAAGGCACCTGAAAATCAGAGTAACTCCAGAGATTTTAGGCTGATTATGTGAGCATGAAATGTCTTCCCAGAGGGTTTTGCATGGCTGGTTGGCTGTCACGACAACCCAGAGTCGGCAGCCAAGTACCCTTCAGGCTTCCAAGGACACCCAACAAGGTTGGGGTTGATACACCACTGCTATAACTGGTGTAAATGTTTGTATTCCTGCCGTTCATGCCTTATCAATGTTTGTGCAGGAGGAGTTTCCCTGTCTGAGACATTAATTGTGAGCCCATTAATCAGTAATTTTAAAAATGCACATTTAAAAAGAAATTATTATTCATTTGGAAGAAAAAACAGGCCTAAAAATAATAAAGGTTAGTTAAAACTTTACTAAGCATGTCATTAAATTCTCTAGCTTTCTGACTCATTGCCCCCCTTTATATTATTCCCTTGGCTCGGGGTAGCTTGTGCTTCTTTATAATGACAGCTGTCTTATGCCACCCATGCTAGGAAAGGATTACCCAGAACCACAACACAGGCTCATCTGTTGGTGTCAGAAGAAAAAGTAACTTCTCTTATGGGCAGGTGTGTGAATGAGAGTTCAGGGTCATCACACTAGATCTCATCACACCATTTTCTTCCCTTCTTTTTGTCCATGTGGAAAGTAGTACTTGGTGGCTTGGTTCCTTCTCATTAGTTAAATGAACTATAATGAGCCTGGAGAAAAAGGGCAATGGTCAAGAGTGAAATAATTCCGCTAATGCCTAATTTCTTTCCAAAGGTATAGTTCCTCATAGGACACAAGAGATGTTTTTGAAGAACTGTTGTTATATCATCATTCAAACATTGTGCACATTGTGTACATTGATGTAAGTCAATCCTGTTGGGGGCCTTCCATTCAAACTGCTTCTTTGAAAAGACTGGGAAGCATCACTAAAATTCAGGTTGCTAGGCTTATCTGTTTTCAGACATTGGTTGTAAAGCATATTTGTTAAGCACCATCTGCTGTACATCCAGAAAATAGCAACCAAAATTTATATTCTCTTTCCAGCTTTAAAAAAAATAAATTAATTAAATGTTGTTAACTGTTGAATAAATTATTTGGCCTCTGGAATGTTACAACAGTATTTACCTAGTCCTAGAAATATATTATATATTGATGTAAAGTTATATAGACCACAGACTGGGACAGACACTTGGGGAAGAAACTGCATTACAAAATACAATGTCATATAACAGAACATTGAGATGAATGAGATGGGAAAATAACAGTGATGATAAGCCTGATTTCCAGATTTACTAAATAAAAAAGGATGAATACAACTGAAGAGAAAGCATGGTCTTTCTAGGGCAAATTTAACACATGTTAACCACAGGACACAACCATAAAACATAAATTATGCACCAGTCAAAAATCCAAAGAGAGGATTATTAGCTTGTCAGTATGCTTAAATTAGAAAAATAAGTATTACCAATATTCTCGAACATTAGAATTCTATTGATGATGAGCTGTAAATTATGAAGAAAAGTACACCAATTACTAGCCTGAATTAAGAAAATAGTCTGAAATAAAGAAATCTTGAGATTGCTTAAATGAAAAACAGACACCACTTTTTTCTCATTCTCCATGTAAGCTCTTTCTTTCATATTTTTCTTAAAAAAATACTTTTCTATTTGAGCATTTTTATGAAAAAAAAAAATAAAAGCATGCTACAAGCTGTTCAGCTCAGAAAAGGTCACACAGAAGGGAGGGAAGGATTACTGCTGTGATGTGCAAGGAACAGGTTGCCCAAATGAGCAAGACAGCAGAAGTGGAGGAGCCCACTAAGTTCCATGCTAGAGGTGCCCATGGCACCCATACTTTGCCTTCAAAAACAGTGCAAGTGCTCTGCAAAAGGTCAGTCTGCAAACCTCTACATTGGGCAGAGACAAAATGTTGATAGTTTGTATGCTCGATCTCACCAGGAGCCAAGTGAAGCCTGGCAAGAGAGAAGTGGGGATAAAATCCATAAATGCACACTGTTTTGAAGGAGAATTAATACTGCAGCACTCTTGGTGAAGAGGCTGCATCCAAAATGGGTGGAAAAAATAACATGTAATAACTGTGACCAGTGAGTGGTTATTCTGGGGTAGAAGTTAGGTGTGGCCATGTGAGTCATCACCAGGCCCAAGGAGCATGCAGGGTCTGATCACACAGCTTTGAAGTAGTGCCCTTGCCATGTCTGCTTGCCCTCACTCCTCAGAATCTGAAGAGATGAGCCTGCACACCCCAAAATGAACATTCAGTATCTCGTGATATCGAAGCAGCCTGTTACTGGGGGCTTCACATGAGTTTAGTTAGTACAGCAAGGACTAACACAACTATAGAGGATGCAGCACTAGTAGTCCTGTGAATTTCCAGCAAAGTGCCAAATCTCTTACCTTCTGTGCTCTCCTCAGCCTCTCATCACCTCCTTCCAAGAGGAAGAAATGCATCAAAGAAAGTTTTCTTGCTCAGGGTAGAGCATGGCTTGCTCTCAGTCCTAGCTGTTTGGGTTCATGACCTACTAACACTTTCAGAAGCAGATCAGGCTGCTCTTGGCAAAGAAGAAAACATAAAAATACTTGACAATTGTAAGGACAGATCTGGAGCTCAATGGGCATTAATAGAAGCCTTGCTCAAACATAGACCATTGGATTTCTAACAAATTCATTGTTCCTAAATTTTCTGTGATTTTTGTAAAGCATCACCATTTCTGTTTCACCAGTGAGAAAACTTAGGAAAATTAAGCAGTGAAATAACTTGGCCAAGCAGTACCTCATAAATAAAGCTGAACTGAGTTTGCATGGCTCCTTGCTCCCATCCCAAGAAATAACTATTTAAATTCTTAGGAGAAGGCAGTATCAACCACTGTGTGGGAGGGAGATGTTGTTTTTCTGAGTCAGACTCTGCAAACCGTAACAGTTTTGCTGACAGCTATGAAATAATAAAGCATTTATCTGCATAAAGATAATAAATATTCAGTTTATAGGGGAATAAATAATGTCTTTACAAACATACTCATCACAATTATACTTTTACAAAATTGTATTAGTATAATATTCTTACCAAAACTGTATGGCAACTCAAAGACAAACCATGGCAAGGTTACTGCACAGTTTGCAATTCTGTGAGACATTAAACTACATAATAAATTTAAATTCAACAAAGATATAAACTGAGACACACTGATGAAGACAAAAATTTCATAAAATTTTCAATAGGTATCATTTTATATTAATGCAGGTGAAATCTATTAAAATTTTATGAGGAAATTGCAGGAGTAAGCAAAGTAATTCTAAGTGCCAAAATGTCAACATTCTGCAGTAATGCTCTTGACACTACAGAGCATTCTCCATAAATAGCCTATAAATTTTTTCATGTAACCCATCCATACATTAATAGCTTCTAATAAATGTGATACACTCTGCAATTCTCCTTGCAGCTTCTCTTCCCCTTCATCACTTACAGGGTAGCAGTTAATTGAAATGAACAAATAAAAAATGCCAAACATGTTTTTTGACATAGATATTATCTTATGAGTTCCACTAAAGTGATTCTTGATGCATACCAATATGAAGAAAGTCAGGGCTATATATTCAACATGGTGGAATTAAAACACCTGCGTATCTGCACCCCAAACTAGAAAACAAACATTCAGATGCCTACGATGGGATAAATTATTTCCTCCAAACTCTACTCATTTATTTCAGTCCCTTCAAGACATAGTGAAATTTTAACTTCAGAACTGCATCAGCACATACCCACTTGGATAGTTTTGATTCATATTCTGTAGAGCACAGTCAAGTTTTTTCTGTGGGTTTTGAAAGCCATTCAGGGATATTTGTTAAAGAAACTGAATACTTGCACTAAATATTAAAAAAAAATTCTTAATTATCTTTTCTTCATCAATTTCTACAGTCATAATTTCCTTTTCCTTATTAATACAAAGTATTAAAACTATTGTGAAAATACGAAAACAAATTTTTCCCCATCATTTGCAAACTGTGATCTCTTGTAGAAAATGATTTAGACTGATTTGGGCTACAGATGCTTTTATTCTAATACAGTGCTATCAGAGTTTTATAATGAACTATAGCTAGAAGCAATTGGGAATCTAACAACTGAGGGCATCCTCAGGATGCTCAGGATCCAGCAGGATTGTGGATAACCTCCACAGCTATAAAGTTAGGATGGTGTCAGTATGAACTCAACCCTCTTTAAAACTAGTAAGCTAGAAACAGTTCATTCACTGATTTTTTTTTTTTTTTTAATGCAAAAGAAAAAAATTCAAGACCACTACATCCCTTTGTTTTAACAATAGCAATGAATAAAATAGAGTAGGAAACTGCAAAGTGAAGAAATTATTACATTGACATGGGAAATCAATAGAAAAAAATTCCCCAAGCTTCTGAAGTTTCAAAACAAAAGGCTTCAAAAAGTTTTAACTGGTATGATTTTCTAGCAGTAGATAGCAGCATGATCTTAAAATAGATCTATGCATGCAAATCATGAAGAAATACAAAATATCACAAGGATTAATATTTGATCCTGTCAGATGCCAAACTCTCTGGCCCTGGCCCAGAAAACCATTTAAGCATGTGGTTAGAAGTCAGTATGCATGTTACCCCATTGAAGCAAGGGAGGTTATTCAAAGTTTTGAGTACAGATAAGTGCTTTGAATGATTGGGTCATTAAAGTACCAACCACTTACTGCCAGAATATGAGGCCAAATTGCTGCTACAAGCAGGTTGTCCCATTATGAGGCTTACAGATGCTCTTTGAAGTTTTCTTTGAAGCATTTCTTCACCACTGGATAAGGAAAACAAAGGTGGGTCTGTCCAGGCAGAAATTTCCTACATTCCCATCAATTCACTTTCATGTTCAAAACCAAAGTATATTGATGCTCAGGTATAAGAATCTCTAAGGGAAATAGAAAGTGTTATCAATGATAATGCTAATTATATCATGCCATCACACTCCCACCATACATATGCACCCCATAAGAGCCAACTTCCTCCTGTGTGAAGTGCTGACATTAACTCAACTCGCCATGAAAAGGGTAAAGTCATGCAAACAGCAAATGCTACTTGTCATACTTAACATCCCTTGAAGGTTCTAAAATGGTGCTTGATGGCAAGTAATGTTGCTGCCTGATAAAACTGGTGCTATAAATAAAAATTAATTATGCTTTCTTAGCAGTAAGGAGAACTTGCAATTTATCTCAAGGCCAGGAACAAGACTGGTTACAAAAGTACACTTGTAGCTTTTGTTTTGACCGTTGTGGCTATGTGTGTTCACTAAAATATATGACCTGGGGGAAACCAAGGCAAGTTTGCTGTGCTAGGAAATATGTGCCAGGAAATTTCCAACCCTAGAAATAAAATCTCTTTCCTTAACTTTGGTGACTTCTTCAAAGGTAAAGTAACTGTTGCGAGAAAAGCAGGAATAAACTCATAATCTTATTTTAATTATGGATTTCTATTCCAATTAGATCTCAACATGTGACTACACTGCCTTTGGATTGGGATTTTGAGTGATTGGTGGGGGCATGTGAAGGATCAAGAGCTACCTTATTTTCACAGGAGAAGAACCTTATTTTCTTGTTAGAAATTCTGATGCTGAAGTGTCACTGTTATTTTGCCTAGAAACAACTTTTTAACACAGAGAAAAGGTGTATATATAAGGCCTGTGTCCTGAAACATTTGCACCTGTGGACTAGAAAAGGTTCTGTAAGGGAACAGAAACATCTCTCTTGCCACTGGGCTTTCTAAAAATGGCAAAATCTGGGATAGAATAACAAGCATTTGATCAGTGTTATGTAACAAAGTTCCTGTTTGTTGAGACCTTGGCATAATAATATCCTTTAACTGGGACTGTTCCTGAAATAGTAGAACACCTTACCACTTCATTGCTAAATGCTGTCGACTGACTCTTACCAGCTGAAAATACATGAGTTGTAATTATTGTATCTGTTAGCTCTGATGTCACCTTGTCCACTTTTGATGAAGGCAAAAAAAAGCAAACCACCCTACCCCTGCACAGCTGTTCAAGATCAGTCTTACTGACAAGTTCTGTCAGTAAGAAGCCATGCAGTGTCAAACTGTATTTGGATCCTGTGTTCAAAAAAATGCAGAAAATATGAGAAATTGCTTATTTTAGGTTATCTGCTGAAAACTACTTACGTGATACAGCGATGGGTTTGCTTTTGGGTCAAACATTAAGAATATTTTCTTTTTGGTTAGTTGGTTGGTTGGTTGTTTTTTTGTGGGTCTTGGGACGGGAAGGTTGGATTTTTTGTGGGTTTTTGTTCAAGTGCAACCAACCTTACTCTATAGAAGAAAAGTGTTCTTGGAAGATGCAGGACTCTTGGGTTACAACTTAAATTACTGTTTGCCTGTGGCTTGACTCCATGGTATGTAAAACTCAGTATACAAAAATAGATGCAACTTATAAACACAAATACATGAGGAGGAAGTAAATACATTTGACCTCCACATATGCCAACTAAAAGCTCATTTCCAAGAGATGATGATTTGGGAGTGATGGGACAACATGATGCAAAGCAGACCTGAGTAGATTGGTAAATATCAGCTGACATTACCCTCACATAGCATTTTAGAATATTTTCCATCCATAAATTTTAAAAAGATGCATAAATCCAGAGCCTTGTTTCCCAAATGAAGTTAGAATATTAAACAATTTGCCAGAGAACACACAGCAGATTAAGTGTGAAACTATTGATCCAGGTGTCTACTCACTCCATTGGACTACAGAGGTGTTTCTCAGATTTCCCTTCTGGATCATTCTTTGATTGGAACCTCTACTCCTTCAAATATATTTCACCTTACAAATTGGCACAAAGTTATATGCACAGATCGACATAAACCTTATCAAGATCAAAATTTATACAATAATCAGTTTTGTATGGTGAATACAACATATGCCATATGAATTATCAATGTTATGTTATTATTTAAAAAATTATTCCACATTAAATGCATTTAGAATACTAAAATTGGATTACCAGTGAATTTCATAAAAAAAAAAAAACCCCGGTGATATACAGGAAACTTCAGCTCTAGCATCCTAGGGGCAATATTCCATGAGGAAATACAGCAGGAGGAAGATGGGCTTCAACCCAAACTCTGTGAGGCCAGTGGTAATAATGGTATTGTTGGTATTAGGCTAGACTTTCAACTTTTGGCCCTGAAGGAGAGAGACGAAGACAAGAGTGGAGAACAACAGGCCCACCCAGGCCTGATATGATCTCAGTAGTTCAGTTATGCACAGGGTAACCACAGATGCAGGCGTAAAACTTCTCCCAGCTGGAAATTTGGGGGAAATTTCTAGAAAAGTAGAACAACCTTTTCTTAGATGGTACATGTGAACTGAGCCAACAGATTATAGCTTACTCTTGCCTTGAAAACTAAATTTTGAAGGGAAAAGCTCTACATCATCATAAGGGCACAACCACTTGGCTTAGAGATGAAACCATTTTCCTCTCTTCCTCAGTCTCCATCACTAAACTGAAAAGCATGGATCTAGTCTTAATCAGGCAGATATGAAAAATTTAAACCAAAAAATGAGTCCTCATTTTGAGATGACCTGGCTCAGGTTTCAAACTGAACAATTTTAGGATCTAAAAATAGAGTTCATCCTACAGAAGGACTGAGTCTCTTCTTCACCTAGAATCAATTAAGCAAAGCTTGAATGTGATCAGTGGACCAAGAAAGCTGGAGAGCTCTTCCTTCACCTTTCATTCACCTTTATAAGTCAGGAGAAATGAGAAAAACAAGTGTATAAACTGCTCATGTTCATGTATTCATGTTGCCTGTATTTTTATTTTGGAAAAATTGAGCAGTAAGTAATTAAAATCTGCCCTAAACTAAAGGTAGGCAAATATTCTTTCCAATGGTTTAGACCCCATATGTCAGCACTGCAAGCTCACAAGCTGAGAAGCTCCTTGGTCTAACTGACACTTTAAATTATTTTAATGACTGCTATTTCATATTTTTACTCCTTCAGCCCACAGCAATTGTTCTAAATTTCAACTTTGCCATTTAATTAGCACATAAGCCACATAAAACACTTCTATTTTCCTGCTCTGATGGAATTTGCACATTTTCAATTCTGCTTTGCAGTGCACTTGCGTATGAGTCTTCAAAACCCTCTCTGCCAGTAAAGCTGAATTATTTGATTGTTCCAAGAAAACGAACACAAAAGGGACATAAAAAGATCAAGCTGAGTTTATTCAAGATTTAGATGAACATCTATGGAACACTCTTGGCATTATATGCCCAGCTCTTTTTAACTTTTTGTACCACTCTGGTGGTACAGTGTTTTGGATAGTGCAGTGCCTAAGTTAACCAGGTTCACTCAGCATATTCCTCCAAGGTGGGATCACAGACAGGTCGTATAACCCAAGTGTGTTTATCCACTCACTTACTGTAAACTCAGGCCCTGCATAACTTTCTCGATAGAAAAGAATTAAAGGAGAAAGTTGTTCAAAGCATTACAAGGGGAAATTCCAATGCAAGGCATGATGGAAGTAGTGTGGGAAGATATTACTTCATTATTAACCTAAAGCAGATGCACAAAGATTTCTATCATCTCCAGAGACCATTCCATCAGTGTCTTCAAGAGGCTTTCCAGTGAAGAAGACTAGCCCCCCGACCCTTCAGGCTTGAGAAAGTTGTATGAATTTTTAACTGTTTCTAATGAAATCATGTATTATTGCTTCCCCCCTGGGAGACTTTAAAAGTCATGCAAACTTCACAGAGTGGGCATGTTCATAAACCTCGGCTGAAAGACCACTAAGGAAATCATTTGCAGTTATTCAATTACCATTTGACATTCTCTGCTGGGTTTTGGTGGGGTGAATTTGTCTTTCTTCTAAACCATGCTGATAAATTAAATGACATTATTTTATGTTTTAAGGCACACTGTAATCAAGCATATCAGTGTGGGATTTGCTTTCTGCATAATATTTGGAGGAGACATGAAACAAACTTAGGTGTCCCAAACATGTTTAAGGGGATAATATGCACATGAATATTTTCTTCAAGCTGCTTATTGTGCATTCGTGGCTACTGCCAAACACAACAACAGAGATGGGGTATTAGGATATGAAACAGGAAGTGGTCAGATTTTCAAAGTGAGCTGTTGGGTGCCCTAGCACTTATGAAAATCTGGCCCCGACTCTTTGGTGCCATTCCAGAAAGAAATATCTCTATCCTGGCCATTGTCCAACCAGCTTTGGAAACAAATTTTGCACAGTTATTTCAGTAAAGCATAAAAGCCAATCCCCAGCTTTCTCTGCCTGATTAAGCACTGTCACCAATCACTGTGCAGCTCTAAGGTAGTACACATGAAATATTCCTAGATAAATCCTCCATCTCCAGAGAAATGTGTTTCCTGTACAACTGTAAATCCAGGTTCTGTATAGAAACTAATCCAGCCTGGCGGTGCTATAGCCCTAGAAAAGTTTCCTTGGTAACAACAAACTTATGCAATGGCAAACACATCCAATCTTTTCATGCCACGATATTATATTAAAAACACTTGGTTTATTTATACAACAACTTACAGATCAGGGTTCTAGAAATAATAATACATAAACTTTATAGCAAAAAATATACATATTATAATTAATCCTTCTATGGTATATAGAAATTATGTATAATTATGTGGACATATATATAAATATATGGGTTGTACTTATGTTTAGGGCATTTGTGTATGGACATGTGTGTCCAAATACACACAGTATACATTTATATATCTTTTTAGGTGCCACATGTGTGTTCTTAGAGACACACAAATACACACAGAGGAGCATATTTACACTCTGTGAGTAGACATGTACTTTGCAGAATCTGCACACAAAAGGCTGGAGTCCTTCACTGTGAGCATGAAAGGAGTCAGTGACCACCTGCATTACTGTCCATGGAAAGAGAATGAATGTCACCGCTGTGGGCACAGGACTGGTTTGATGCATCTTCCTCTGTGAAGAACTAAATTTGCTGGGCAGTGACACCCTGCAATGCAGGGCTTCTTGCATGGTCCAATTTCGTTCCAGTTGTCACATGTTTTGACACATCCCGGACCACAGGTATCATAAACTGCACCGTGTTTACACTGGATTGCTGAAAGGAGTTAAAAGGAACAAAATATGCATATTACACAGAGCCCCACAAGGAAATTTCCTTATCTGTTTGTTTAGTTTCTACTGCAAATATAAAAAAGCATATTTTGGCATGATGATTATCTAGAGGAAAAAATTACGTGTAAAACTTCCACTATATTACATAATAAATATAAAAGTAGCAAAATTCCCTTTCAAAAGCTATCAAGTCTACAGCAGTATTGAACTTTTTGATAATTTTAACAAAGCGAATGATATATAAAGCTTTGGCAAGATTTCTATCTGTATGCAGATCTACATTTCATAGTAAAGCATTAACACTGTTTATTTATTACAATGCCTTTTATCAAAGATTTCTGAACCATTTACAAGAATAAACAGTTATTATCATTTCCTCTCCTACAGAAAGAAGAAGAGAGAGTAATTCACCCCATTAGAATTCGGATCCTAAGATTATACTTTCTGTATTTCATATTGCAGCAAACTAAATCAATGTTGTTAATCCAGAAAAACCTTTTTTAAGACAAACAAACAAAAAAAAAAACCAAAACCAACCAAACAAACAAAAACAAACAAACAAAAAAAAAACCCAAAAAAAACAAAAAAAAAAAAAAAAAAAAAAAAAAAAAAAAAAAACCAAAAAACCCAAACAAAAATTAAAAATTAATTGCATCCATGCTTTGCCCTGTTTTACCAAGGGATCACTGACAGTGAGAATTCTTGTGCTTAATGATTCCAGTATCTATTCATTACTTTATGTAGCTGACAGTTCGATGCATTTTCAACATAAAAGATCACTGAAGGCTCAGCTAAAAGCAGTATAACTGCTCCAGATCAATATTAAAACTCTCAACATTTTATATCCTGCCTTTTTGGTATGGAGAATAATACACAGTTCAATGGCAAATAAAAGTCTGTTATTCTTTTTAACAGCTGTGCTGATGGCAAGAACAAGAACTGATAAAATAGTTCATAGATAGTAAGGGACCCTCAAACATCCAAAATCGTCTCATGCTATTTTCAGAGAGGCGATTGTATTAGGAAGGTTCTTCAACTTTGAGAGAGATTGAAGGTAAAGATTTTTGAAGTGACAAATTTTTTTATGGACAAAAACCACTGTTTTGTTGTGAGAATTGGCCTACAGTGTCATTACAGTACTCTTATTATTCATAAAGAGAAAACATAAATAGATTTATTAAATATATATGAGTGCATCAAAGAGAATTTATGATGTCTTATTGCTAAGACATCATAAATTTAAGGGGTGCCTTTTTACCACTAAGGGATCTTCAAAACAGCATCAGTTTCTTTCAAGTTTTACTTCTAGTGCATTTTATGGAATTTATGCACACACAATTCTCAGGACACAGATATTAATAAACAAACACAAGACTGCAAAAAGAAATGATAGAGGAAAATTACCCTGGTGATACAGAGAACTAAATGCTGAATATTAGATGGGTATTATATACCAGGGGAGAAAAAAACCCTAATATTCTATCTTTAAGCATAAGAAAGCACCAAGAGCAACCTACCTAGAAACTATGTGAAACATCTTTAATTGAACATTGTTTCAGAATATTGTTTAATTGAATATTGTTTCAGGCTGGAAACAAATATCTGTCAGCTGTGTTCAAGACAGGTTCATTCCATTTGTGAGCATAGATCTTTTGACAATATTTTACCAACTTTACATTTCTGTCTTGCTCTGCATAATAACTTCTATGCATACTTAAGGAACAAACAAAAGAAAAATTAAAAAAAAAATTTAATGAAATAGGAAATTTAGAAGGTGGGAAAAACATGCAAGCAATATTAAGCACAGAATAAAATGTAAGACTCCCAGGAAACTCTATGTTTCTTAACTTACATAGTGTGTACAGAATAGAGATTGAATCTCTGTGAGAGGGGAAACTAAAATGTGCAGATCTTCCTGGAGCTTTGCAAACAATGTATTAACTGACTGGAAAAGTAGACCAAGATGTTCAAGGACAGTTTGTAATTGTCCATACACAATGTAAATTATCTTACAGGAGCTATTTATTAGAAGCTTTTATCCTTCCTCTCTGAAAATAAGCTTCCATTTGTAGGATCTCTAACTAACCAACCAAAAACAAACATTAGACTTCAGCACATGTGGTTTCCATATATAAAGGAATACAAGATTTGGTTTTAAGGCTACACAGGTTTCCTCCCACAAAGCTTTAGTGCAGTAATAGCTGGCCTGTTCCTTCCACCTGAGCTCTGTTTGGTTCCTCAGCTGGTAGGTTTAAGGAAAGTTGGCTAAGGGCTCCTTTCCACTTTCTCATCCCTTCCCGAGAGCAAATGAGAACTTACTACAGCCTGCCCTTGGCAAGCCGTGGCATCTGTAAGTACTCCCCATTTTACTTTACCACACATGGATGTGGGATGTCAAAACACCTCCTTATCCTTCAGCTATGTAGAAGATGTGATGACTATTTTCTGCTGTAGGCAGCCTATAATGGCATTATTAACATGATGTCAAGGGAAAAATCAGAAAAGTACTATGGCTGCTGTTTAAGTTCCCTTAAACTGGCTTTTATTGTTGAGTGATTCAGTTGTTAACATGTGGTGTAATTGACCCAGAACATTTCACTTCATCAACAGTTTAAAATATAAAATAAAGACATTCTGCAGAAGGCTTCCCAGGAGTTGCTGGAGTGATTCACTACCATGTAAACATGAAAAACAGAAGTGGTGTCTTTTCACCTATCTTTTAAGACAAATTCCTCTCTTAAAGAAAAAAAAAACCAAAAAACCATCCAACGAAAGAACCCAAACTCAACGTACAAAAGTTAATAATAATACTGTATTTTGAAACATTACCACTCCCAACAGGACTTTTCCACCTTTCTTCTAGAACATGTGTTTGACATGACAGATGTGAGCTTCCTCAGACCACCTTCTGAGCTGGTGGGATAAAGCCAGCTTCAGCTCAGAAGCCATATAGTCACACAAATATAGCACTGTGCTTGAGCTAATAAACGCAGCCTAATAAGCTACGGTTTGCAGACTAGACCTGGTTTAGTCCAGACACTTTGGTAGTTTCACAGTGGAGGCTTCTGCACCTGTCTTCGTAGACATGGCCATAATTATTTAGGAGGAACTCTAATTCCCCACCACAGAAGCCAAAATATGTAGCATAACTACTGAAGGATTCCCTTGGTTGGTGATATCTGGTCAATCCAATTTCACAGAAAATTCTGAACTAATACTTGAACACCAATGAATCTTCTGTCTTCTTGTGTCAGTGTTACACAGTTTGGAGGTCTTCTGTAAGATGTCCAAATGGCATTTCACTCATAGTGCTTGCAATTTACAAAACCTCCTTCTAATAGAGCTAAATCTGTAGATTTAGGTAGATCTGGACACTGAACTTCCCATGATACACTCCTGTTAATATTTTCAACTTTCAGTTTTCAGTAAGTATCCACTGAAAAGCCAGAATAGCCCTCCTGATAAATTTACACAGGGAATAAAGCAGTTGAAGGAAAGCAACATATAGAAGGGAAAAAGAGTGACACATGCCAGAAAATTCTTCAGCAGAAAAGGGACCCAAAGGAGAAGAGTCAAAATCAGATATACACTCATTTCCCTCCACTCCAACTGATTGATCACAGAGGAAAAGAGAAAATTGTTCAGATTTTATGAAACTGTTGAAGCATGTCACCAAATCATTATATCTCTTATTATTGCACTTATTATTGCACAATATTATAGCTCTTATCTCATTGGTTTTTTGCATGTTTAGTTGTGCCCATGGCATAATGTTATTGCCTTCTGCCATCCTTGAGTATTCTTTCCTTTGGTATCCTGAGAAATGCAGTGTTAAATTACTATATCCCAAGGCCTTTCACCACTTCAGTTTACTTAATTGTATTTTATAAACTTCTTATTTAGCCTTTCTTCGGTAAAAAAAAAAAAAGTTCTCCTTTTCTTTTCACACCTTTTCCTTCCATTTCTATCCTTTATTTTCCCTCTTCCAAGTATCACTTTTTCTTATTTCTTCTTTTCCTCATGCTGGCTCTCTTGGTTTTTAAATTTCTCCTTTAAAATCCATATTTTTTCCTATGCTCATCTTAACAGGTCTAACTCCCAACTACTTTCCATGGCAACCCATACCCTTTTTCTAACCCTCTCAGTCCCCATATGGATCTCACCAACCTTTTCTTACTCTAACCATTTTCCTTACTCATTATCTTCCACTTTTTACTTCTCCAGTTAAATGACAGTTGACATTTCCTTTAATGAGCCAATGTCATAGGACAGCAAACCTTGAGCAGCAATATTCTGCAGAACAATGTAGGGGGAGAGGGAAGAGCATGTAGGGAACAGGACATGCGTGAGCATCCTATTTTCCTAGCCCTCCAGACAACACAAGTTCCCTGAAGATCATGAAGATGAGTTTACCCACAGCAGTTAGGATAGAGCAACTGGCAACCACACAAAATCTGGTTTTACAACACACACAAGTATAATTAAAACCTGACTTTACTAATAAGTATACTCCATTTTCATCAGAACACAACTCTTTCAAATATCCTGCCAGCCTATGAAACTTCAAGCAGGAAATGAGTCATAGGATGCTAAAATTTTATCACAGAAATGTTGTTTCCCAACTATGAACTCTTACCTGTAATTGGGACACAATAATTGCAACTACTTGTTTTGGAGAGAAAGAAAGTCAGTTAAAGATTAAAATTTTGATGCTGGCCACTGGTACCATACGGAAAGCAGTGAATGCACTTTAATTTAATGCTTACTGTATTATTGACTTAGAAGATGGTGCTACTTATCTGATATTGGATACTTAAATAAGTGTTTCTAGAGTACATAGCTTTCTTTACATGGCTTATCTATATTTTCTGCTTAACTAGATTTCCCCTTTTCCTCTAGAAGAGTTTAAAAAAATCATTATAATTTAAAAACTTCTTTCATTAGCTTTCATGGAGGCTGTGTGTTTAAATTCCTTCATAATGTTCTCTCTGATGTTTTTGCATCAGAAAATTTTCTTCTCTTTGGTAAGATGCCAGAGAAAATATTGTGAAATGAAGCCTCAATTAGTTAAGTCGTGATATGTCAACACTTGTGTAAAACTCCTTAAGGCAGGGGCTGCGAGCAAAGAGTTTTTACTCTTTTTACAGCATCTGCCACAGTGAAGTCTCAGTCTGAAGTGCTTTGGAAAAAAAATCACAATGCTTGCTTCAGGTTCTGCATGGATCTGTTACCAGATCAATAGATTAAAATTATATACATTACTAGCGGTGTCTAACACCACACACTTGAACAGGGTTTTCACTTAGTGACAGCCTGTTTGGATTGTTCTGCTGCTTCATAAGAAAAAAAGCTAATCTTTTGGGAACAGTCAATCAAATGTAATTTGTTTTGTCACTCACCTATCCCTGATAAAATTACTTCAACAGAAAAGGAAATTGAAGTTAAGAGAGCAGACCCTGAACCACACACAATTACCAAAACGGACCACAGAGTGATAGCTCTTAGACCAGCACTGAGTATCCTCCTCTCATTGCTTGTTGGTTTTTTTTAGCTACTGTTAACTGCCTTACATAAATCTGAATATGTTTTCAGGCAAATCAATGGAATTACAGAGTGCCCTAAATTAATGAGACCATCATCAGGGGAAATACTCATCTGCAATATTGCGTTTTAGTTCAAGTGCCCATAGCCACAGGCCACTGCTTCTCATGGAAGAAATTACTCACAATTGCAATGAATGCAGTCTGAATCAGTCATACAGTGAGTATGAACCAAATGCAATAATTAATGCAAATTTGCATTTTAGTATTTCCACTAAATACATTTGCTCCTCTTCCCTTATTGAATCTACTGCAATTATATGTGCATATTGTACCCGGAAATATAAATATATTTTGACAGGAGGTTGAAGGAGTTTAAACTTTTTCTGTAATCAACAGTTTACATACCCTGAAAGAAAAACTTCCAAGAACTTCCAAGCTGGTACAATTCCTGTATCATTTTTGATCCTACTCCACCGTAAGAGGATAGTATGATCATAGCTT
The DNA here is from genome assembly GCF_903797595.1 of Erithacus rubecula. Taxonomy (NCBI): domain Eukaryota; kingdom Metazoa; phylum Chordata; class Aves; order Passeriformes; family Muscicapidae; genus Erithacus; species Erithacus rubecula. Next base: position 45,104,673 of record NC_136689.1, on the reverse strand, counting down.
ATTAGTCTATACAAAAGTTTACAAAGAAGCAGTCCCAAAATACTTACCTGCACAGTTCTGCTCTGGCACCCACTGGACTTTCAGCCCTTCCCTCTGACAGGCTCTGGTGTATGCCAGGAATGACTCACAGTAGCAGTTTTTGTGGATTGGACACTCACACATGTCTGTCACACACGACCTGCAGAACAAAGCCCCAAAACAAAAAAGAAAGGAATGCTTAGGCAGATATCTGCCTGAGGTATGGAGTTGTTTACTCTCCAGGCACATGGCATTCAATGACACAGCAACTTCTGCTAAAAGGCAAGAAAGTTAAAGGCATCCCTGTGGTTACATCCCAAGGACTCATCTCTTTATTGCTGTGATGCTTTAATGCAGAGAAGCCTCCAGAGCACCAGGAAACCACAGAGAAATAGAGAGTTGAGAAGACCCAAGAAATGTCAGGTAGAGAGGACTGAGACCACAATGGGGGAAGGCAAACTCCATTTTTTAAATGATTTTGTGGCAACATAAGATAAAAACTTTTTATTTCTAGAAAGTAATAATTTAATAATTTTACCAATAATCATAACAGTAGTGTTAAGAGTATGAAGTCTGCAGGCAATGAACACGTCCCTCCTCGCAAGAGATGATGCATCTTTCCAGGTTACCTCCAGACTCTTCTTGCTTTCAGTGTTTGAAAACAGCTATGTGCTTGCCCTCTCTGCAGCATCACTACTAAGTGCCAGACTTTAAGATACTCCAAAGGAACAGCACTGATGCAGCTTAACTGAGCAGTTTCATGCTGGGAAATCCCTCAATCATGGTTCATACTTCCCAGTCTCTTTTTCCATTGGATTCTTATGTGGAAGTACCAGGACAGAAAGCAGAGCTGCTAACAGGGCCCTATGAGAAACTGCTACTGTGGATGCCACCAATATATTTCAAGTTAGCTCATTCAGAACATGTACCTGTTTGACACAGACCTAAAATATAATTGGTAAGAGTCAAGAGATTTGCAATTGGTGGTTTCTCCATATGCAAAATGTTAGCCATTTCTGCATGTATAGCAATGTGAATTCAGAAATGCTGAATATCTACTGCTCTCACCAGAAACATTAAAAGGCAGAGAGAAGGTATAGGGCAGCCATACTCTGAAAATCATGCCCTCAGTTCCTCTGCTTTCTACTGAATGTATTCTGTGCATTGAACTTGGGTGTCAGTAGTCAAGGCCCCCCTGCTTCATGCATGTTCAGGGGCTTTCCCATTTCTGAGAGAACAAAGGCACACTTGCAAAGATGAAGGGCTGAAATGAAAAATGTGCTCCTCATGTTAGTTGCTCTTTCTGTGGCCCATAATATGAATTGTCTATAGGAAGAGGACAGATACAGGCTTAGTTTCCCTGAAACTTTTTCCACAGCAGAAGAGCTTGGAAGCTGTGAATAGCTTGAAAACAGTGCAAAAACCTCAGTCAAAGTAATCAGAAGCCCTCATGCCCATACATTGCTCTAGAGTAATTGAGAACCCTTTGTGGAATTGGATCTGGTGGGTAGGAGCAAGGTTGGGACATCACCTGCAGATACAGGATTTTAACCTAAAACCATGGGACTTGTAGGGACATGTAAGGGCATGTTCCTAATTCTCATTTATGATTGGACCTTTACCATCAGATACTTCTATGTATTGCTAAGTTGGCCACTCTCACAGGTCTTTGTATGTGTGCCTGCAAGTAGTGTGGACATTTGTTATTTTTGTTACATTAAAAGCCTTTATGTTTTTAGGCTACTCCTTCATTTCTGTCTCTCTATATTTATGCCACGGACTTCCCAGCTGGCCTGGTCCTGTTATAGCCACCACAGGGTGGTTATAACGCTTTATTCAAAACTAGAAGAAAGGATTAGTGATCCCTTGAACACAGACAGGCCAGTTTCTATAAGTACAACACTGGCCCTTAAAAAAAACATTTCCCCATGCCAAAGTCACCCGCTGCTTCAGTGACCTGAGAGTTCTGCTAGACATTTTCATGAGTTTTAAAAAAATTTCTCTCAGTGGACCCTCAAAATTAAATTACCTAAAAAATCACTGTGACAACTAAGTAACACAAGTGCTAATGTAAAAAGGTTACCTGTCCTTGATTCACTGATATATATGTGCTGTGAATAAACAGAATTGCTTTGGATGAAACATATAACATGCTTGTATTTACAGACAAGTTGTTTTCACTTGCAATAACTTTACTTTCTAGGGGCAATGTAATTTTACTTCACTTAAGTCATGCGGTAGGTTCGTTTACAACTTTCCCAGTAACCGATGTTGCTGTATGCATATCACAGCTGACAGACAAGGAAAAGATTAGCACAAGATCTTTGGGATGGTTTGATGTTGCCAGCTGATAAAAGACCTTGTATAAACACAAAGGGTCATCTTTTTACTGACACAGTAAATAACTTCACACTGTTTCCTTTGGCCACAACATCTCTTTGTGATCACTTCCCAGTATCTCCGCAGCAGGCACTGCTCCATATATTCCATGCAATTTAAGATGTGCATGTCTCATTTTTATAGTGAAGTAGATGCTTGCTTGCTACTGAAACATGTCATTATCACAAAGAAAGTTTGTCTATAATCTCTGTAAATAGTTGATTTTCAAGGTACCATTTTATAATGTTTTTGTTTCTGTGCAGTCCCCTTTATGAAACACATTTCACTGCCCTCCAGTCACATTTTGTCATTATTGATATTCATAGTGTTTAGGGATGCTTGCCAGTATCAGCTTGGCTATATGTTCACCAACTTCCTTGACTAAGAACTTATAAATGCCTAAAGCTGAGGTACTTCCTCTGCTTTTTAGAGCATACTTTTAAATTTTTTTTACCATTACTTGGAGAGAGATGCCACCTCTTGCACTGAGTCAATGAACCTACACCTACCTCAGGTGCTTGCGTCAAAAAAAGATACAAGACCAGGAAAAGTCCAGGCTCACCAACAATCACCTAAGCTTTTTAATAGCTAACAGGTACGAGGCAAGGCTAGCACAGACTCTGGCAAAACCTAGGCATAGTCTGAGGGATTAGGGAAGGGAGGGTGCTGTTCCCAGCCTGCAGGAGGGCATCCATGCTCTTTGAAGCACAGAGCTTAGCTCCTACATGCATATGAGCAATGCCACCCATTAACCCTTGGTGTTGACATGCTATGGTGTGAAACATCTGAGCTTTGGCTGGGATCAGCACTATTTGCTACCTTTTTCCGCTTAGGTGTCCACTGAGGAAGGTAGCATACCTTGAAAAACACAAAGAAACTGCTGATTCATTACATACTGAATTGCTTGTGTAATTTTTATTTTCATTAAGTGTTTAATTCTGGTGACAGCTGCTGGGGTCAAGCCCTAGGCTTAGCTGAGAAGCCATTGCCAGATTGCAGCAGTTTTATTAATGAATTACAATTTCTAACTATTTGTAAATTTAATTAAATTAGTTAATGTTAAATCAAAAATGAGCGTAAAGAAACTTATATCCACAGCTGCCAAGTCTAGTGAATAAAAATAAACCTCCTTTAATTTCCTAATGAAAGGGCAGTTCTGAGCAAGGACACAGAAGTAAAAGATGTCCATTCTCTGGGAGCTGGCTCTGAGGACCTGCCAATGGCCCATGGCCAAGCTTTGACTTTTGGTCTGTATTTTTATCAAGAGTTGTTTACTTCTTGCAGTTAATTACAATTCTCACATTTATTATTGCTACAGTTGAGGTAAAGGATGTTTTACCAAGCAAATTGAAAAACTGATTCTTCTGTGCAAATCTAATCTTTTCCCCTTGTAAACACATTTGGTATGCCATAGCATTTATTTTTTTATCCTCTCCAATGATACAGTTCTTCTGTATTCTTCTATCATTCTTCCTTTGAATCTGATAAAGAGATTTGGTGACACTACGTACTTGTTATCTGTACTATAATCTGATTGGACAGTTCAAGCAACAAAAAAATACATTTTAGTAAAACTTTGGAATTATGCCAATAATGAAGCTCTACTGACAATTTACTGTACTGCACAGTAATGGAAACTTTTGTGGGATACTGTGACTTCATCAGGAACTAAGCATTTGCATAAATGAAGGAAAAATGTATTAGAAACTTAAACATCAAAACATTACAGTGAGCCAGAAATAATCCCAGAAGAAGAATGCAGCACAAGTTACTTATAAAATGAAGCTATTTTACTAGCTATAGAAATACAAACAAGATACTTCAGGTGACCTTAGTTCTTCCCCCAGTGAAATCATACAGAGATGCAATGATGGTATGGGCCAAAAGAAAATTACATTTATTTTAAGGATATATTTACATTTAGAAAAAGAAACACACTTGGATGTGACCGTGGCACTTTATCTGGCATCCCTGCTCCAAATAAGCACTGGAACACAAGCAACCTCGGAGTCTTCTGCTGGTACCAAGTGCCTCACTGTGATCCCTTTTGATGCTGTCTGTGCTGCCTGCAGGGTATGTGTCAGAGATGGCGTTAAGTGGGTGTGTATAATCACAAACTGTTGCAAGGGGAAATCCATGAAATCGAAGGCATCCAGCAATTGTGGGACACACCCTTGAAGGAGACACACACTCTGCTGCCACCTCTTCAAAGTAAACTGGATGACTACACTCCTTCAGCAACAGCCCTTTTTCATATTAAAGCATAGAAAGTCTCCAAGTCCCACAAAGGGTGAAGAACAGACTCCTGTGCTACATGCAGTATTTTTAAAAAAAGAAGATCACAGCAATGATGCCTACAGCCTTAGTCTGTGCTACATGGGTTTGAATTGCAGATACTCACTTGCTGAACATCAGCAGTTCATTTCCCTCTGCAACACACATGAATTCAAACCCAGTGTGGTTTAATTTTCCCCCCACATTTCACAACAGGATGCAGTGCATTTTTCGAAAATTTTGGTACCTTTGAGTTGTTCCAAACAGATGAAAAACAGTAACATCTTCCTCTTTCCGTTAGTAGATCTCAAGAGATTTTACAAAAGCAATTAGAGAGAGTCATCTATCTCTAATCAGTAGATACGCTTTATGTATATGAAGAAGCAACAGGTGGTGATTTGGTTTGTCCTCTATACTTGGAATAAGCTGTACATTTGCAAACTTCAAAGCCTGAAGAGTCATCTGCCTAGAGAGGAAGATGAATTTCCAGCCCCACCATCCTATGAGACATGATTTCTTAGGATAATTTTTATTGGGTAAGCCAAATTTTGGTACAAGCATAGCCTAATTAGAGGAAAAATTAAAGCCTCTGTCAGTAGTTAAGTTGTTATGAGAAAGTTTGTTTGGCCTGTTTTTTCAACAAAGTTTAATGACTTGCCTTTATTTCTGGCACCAGATAGAAAAGACATTTCACAAGGTAAGAAGATGAGAAGATGAGCCATTTTCCAATACATAATGGGAAGTCTCATGCTGTTGCTATGGCAAACTTGTCTGCACGCGCATGTTTAACCTTTCTGAAGTACTGAAATATAGTATGTAGAGCTGGAGACTTTTAATGGCTTTGAGGCTTGAGATCAAAGGCCTGAGATCATTCTTTCTTTCTCCAGAGTTTACTAACATTAATGCAAAACCAGCAAGTAACTCAAAGAAAGTAATTTTGGAGGCTGCTGAAAACACAGAAATTCTTATATTTATTGAGTATTCATTCAAAGCACTTGCCTGGGGATCTGACAGCAAAGTCAGACATTTTCAAGGATCATTTCATCCAAGATCAGGTAACCATGTCTGTACTCCGTCTGTGCTTTTCCCACACACCTTAACATTAGTAACATTGCCTTAAACTGAGTATCTGATAAAGACATCTATAACAAAATTAAATAATCAGTGCCCTAACCCTTTTTTCTGGTGAGTGTGAAAATAAGGGCCCACAAAAACTGGCAAGCAGCTTATGGGCACTTTGTACTGGAGAATGCCCCATGCTGAAGAACTCCCACACTGCTCAACAGGCTCCAAAACATCCCTATGAGTGTGGGAGCAGAAAGGGAACTCACAGCTCATCTTCAGTGAGCTGTGCATAGCAAATGTACTGCAGGCACATTCTCTCCACAGAGAAATCTCATTCTTATAAAGACACATTGGCCATAATGCTTGAGAATATGACTGTTGTTTTTTGGTGAATTGCAGAAGAGGCGTTTTCAGTAGTAGGCATTTCAATCACACATTCAAATTTCATCCTGATTCCTGATTTGTGTGCGACTGTGATTCAACCATGGACTCTATTGCCACACTGAGCTAAGCAGAGAATTATAAAATGCATAGTTTCATCAAAGGGAAAGAGCTGCATGTGATCTAAGATTTTTGGGGCATAGCAGTCATGTTACACACACATGAAGGGTCCTAATTTAACTCTGAGTATCATCATTCCTGGTCCAGATATAGGCTTGGCACTCAGATAATTAAACAGAACCACACAAGGCACCCACATCCATCCCTGCCTTGCCAAGGAGCCCTTCCAAAGCAGTTATTTAGAGTCAACATAGAAGAAGGTTGCTTGCAATGCAAGTGGTAATTACTGCTGGTAATTTCCAACACAGCAAAGACAGAGAGTAATTAAATTTTGATTTATTTGTGTATACATTTTCTTAAAAAAAAATCAGAATCTATATTTCCCTCACAGAGGATAAGAAAAAATGGTGCTTTCCAAATGTTGAATAAATGAATGTCCATGTAGGCCTCTGAAAAGAAACATTATTGTGCTGTACAATATTACCACAAGCCTACACTATGTGCTGCTAAAAATATTATCCAAAAGCCTTCGGATAAAGCCAAAAAGAGTGTTCTGCATGTATTTTTAACATTTATATAAAAAGCATTCCATGCCAGAATTGTGTTTCATTACTTTAACCAACATTACCCACAAGAATATGGCAAAATTAACAATGAAACATTCTGGAACATTTTCTAAAACCTCGTGAAAAAGAAGTTGTCAAGACAGCACTACCCTGACACTCTTTATAATTTCTCTCAATATATAGTACCAATGGTAAATGAACTTCAAAGGAAGGAAGGAGGGAACAAGAACCAAATAAAGAATGGATTGGCATAGTAACCTTACCTACTTCTTTCTTCATGATAATAGTCATACTAACACATCAAGTAGGCTTTTTGCTTTTTCTGCTTGATCCTTACAGGCAACTGTAGTTTTAGTTATACTTTCTGGTCCTGAGAATGGAAAAGGTTGGCTAAAATCCCTCCATGGGGAAATAGCTGAACAATGACTAAGGAAGACAATGTAGTCCCATGCTGGAGTCCAAGAAGCATCTGGTATGACTCAGAATATTTCCTAGATCTGAAGGTTACATTACAGCTGAGCAGATGATTGGCCACCTTTAGAAAGAGTGGATTTTTGCTCAAAAAACTCACAACAGAATATGGAAATGCCACCCACAGCTGCAGAAGAGCTGACCTCTTGCACTCCCACACATTTTCAGAAAGTGGGAGTTTTCACCTCCTCTTCTTCTGTTTCTGCTTCTCTACACCATGCAGAATTTCATCTTTGTTATGCAGCCATGGCATTTGAAATAAACAGTCCTGGCATTTGAAAAAAAAATCTGTATGCAGGAGAAGTCAAGTGGTTTGAGTTCATATGTAGCATATCCTTCTTGTACCCATAGGTACTGGAAGGTCACAAGGAGGTCACCTTGAAGTCCTCTTTTTTTCCAGACTTGAACAATCCAAATTCTTTCAGCCTTTGCTCATACAAGAGGTGCTCCATTCCTCAAACCATTTTGGTGACCCTACTCTGGACTTGCTCCAAAAAGTTGATGTTTTTTGTATGCTGGGGACCCAAAACTGGATGCAGCACTCTGGGTGGGGTCTCACAGGAGAGGAGTGGAGAGGTGGAATCCCTTCCCTCCCAAGCCACAACCTAGAAGAATTCCTAAATTTCCTAATGTTTAGGATTTCTTAAGCCAGTAAGACTCCTTATTACAGATCCTGTTCTGATATAACATAGCAGTATTCAAGTTATTAGACTGACCACATCATATGCATATATCAAGTCTTTCTTAAGAGAGGAAAAGTAACAGAAAATGTGGACCTTTTTAATACCCATATTAGTATTCTACATTTCCATTCACTCTGTGCAATGCTTAGCTTAGCACTTACACTGCTGAAGTTAATTTGCCTTATGACAAACACCCCATCATAATGGAATTTTCAGTGTCCTCTGGCATAGCTACCAAGGAAAATCCATCATCATTTTGATCTTTTACATTCTGTAACTGACATAAAATTTTATCTTTTTTCCATGTCTAGACTTGATTTTTATAGACTATTTCCCCCAGCTCTCTAGTCAAGTGGAGACTAAACTGCCATGTCTTATCTAGAAAAAAAGCTAGTAATTTTAATTCAATTTCAAAAAGATGGGCACATTTTAATATCTAACTATATACATTAAAGTGCTTTCCATCAACAGTTAAACTTCATTATTGTGTTTCATGCAGTGCAAATGAACATGGCATGGACTAAATAGTTCTAATATGACTGCATCAACTTTCACTCTGGTAGACAGAGAGCCCATTAGTGCATTCTGTGTCACAGCCCTCATCAGAGAAAAGCCAGAGGTTTTGTTTGAGCTTATAAAGATCCTAGATAGAATCTCAAAAATTATTGGAGGGTTTTGAAGTCATGGCCCTACAGAAATATAAATCATGTAGATATACCAAAACCATATTTTCATAGTCATTAGATAAACATGTAAAATGATACAGGTTTTAAATCTTCAAAATAAAAATTCAAACCAGATCATCTCCTTCTGTCTGCTTACAAAATGTATTGTGACCCTGTGATAGTATCTGTCATAAAAATATGTCATATCCAATAACAAGCACAATGAGAGCATGAAGCAGGAAATATTTCTGAACTATAAACATAAACTGAAGTTATCTTCAGCTTTTGATGATGATTCTCTGTATATATTTCCAATGAGGTCTTGTGATACAATAATAAACAGGCTGGAAAGCTCAGAAATTCACATTCTTAAACTCTGCAGAGCCCACTCCTTGGCCTAATCCATATAAAATTAACTTCAATCAAGCAGCGTTTTTCCTCTAGGTGGCTGCAGAGCATTTAAGAAGTAGCTGGCTCCCAATGGATTAAGAAAGACAGCAAGTGAAAGACCTGGTAGGACTGCTATTTAGTAAACAGCTTTCTCCCTCATCGTGCTGTCTCTAGCAAACAAGATCCAAACTCTCATCTCAGCAAAGACGGACTCACTGGAATGCCGCCTTCCAGCTGGTTGCATCCTCACAGTGCATTTCACCTCTGAGGTCTCCTTTGCTCTTCATCAAAGCAGTTGCTAAAATTAGGACTTGGATGAAGTGGCACAACAGTCAGCTTACCTGAATTGAAAAGTTAAAAAAATACTCTGTTTCTGTGTTTTATGGCTTCCTGTGTGGTCCTGGCCTGTCTCACATAAAGACATAGGCTCGTAAAACATGATTGAGACAGGATTCAAACACATGAATGCAAAAACTGCAGTCCTGGTAGGGTTACTCTGACCCCAGCAAGGCTGACCTTTTTCATTATGGATATTTAATTCCTGCCTTTACATTTCCTCAGGTACCTCTGCTTTTGCTCTGCATGTTCTCACGACCACATGGGCATTGGCAGGCGTAAAGCCTGACTGACACTCCAACAGTGAGGCCCATCAAGGACAGCTGCCTTAAAACAGTGGCAGTGCTGCCATGTCCCATTCAGGATTCAATAGACTAGAGGGTGAGCAGAGTGATGGGGATTCATCCAGGAGGCAGACCTGGTTTCTGGTTTCTAGTCAGTTTGACACAGCCTGTTACTTCACATGCTGAGAGCTTTGGATAAGGTATGCTTTGCACACTGCCACAGTTCTTTAACCTTCCTGACTGCAAGGTCTCAAGTGCAAAACACCATACAGAGCTTGAAAACACAGTGGATGAAAAGCTGGCTTCAGGGAAATCGCTGGGGATTTTCCTGCTGACAACATAGGAGCCAAGACTCAGAACTGTCATCAGCCTTTTTTTTTTTCAGCTCTGTACTTCAAGGTTTTAAAGGATCCAGACTCATTTAGGACACCACTGAACATAAAATTCAAGCTTTCTGAATGTAAATGCTATGAATTAAAATTTCCTGTACTAGACATAGTGACTCCAAGACATATCAGTCTGGCCCAGGGACCACATAGAATCCCACATAGATGCTATAAAGCCAGAATGACCTAGTTCTGGGTGAAGTGGGATAAGATATGAGCAGACAGAGCCAAGGTTTATTCTCGAAACTTACCTTCCAGTGAGTTGGTTTGAGCATGGTCATTTACTTGACTAGATACATAGGCAGCTCTGATGTAAATCAGCAGACTTTAATGAGAAATTGTAGCCACATGAACAAGCTCTCCCTATCACAGAATAATTGTGGGTCTTCTTCCTGTTCATCTGTGGGTCATGTCCAATGGCAAAGACATTACGAATAATTCTGGACTTCGTCTTGTATACAAAGTATTAAACACCTAAATATGGTTTTGCCTCTTTTTGTTGGCTGGGCAGAGACTATGGAACAGATCAGTGCTCAGTGCTGGCCACCTTGAACATGCTGCCTGATGGAGCTGCAAAGCAATTCATTCTCTCTCCATCACTTTTCACTCCATAAAGTCTTCCCTGGCCTCCCTACAGAAGCAGCAGAGAGATCTCAATGCTGTACCAGTTTGTCATGAAGCTTGCTGTCAAACTTGGCAGTAGCTGCAAGCTACTATATCTTTTCTTACCAGCAAAATTTGCAGGTGGAAACTGTCAGCCGCAAGTGTGCCTTTCAGACTTTGGGAAAAGAGAGGCAGCAAGACTGCAGCAAAACAGACTATACAGCACGTCTCCTGAAGAAGCCCAGCTGATAGACAGAGACAAAAATCTCAGAGAGCAATGAGGAAGGAAAAGGTATTGCTGGAAATTGTGCAGATTGTGCAGGAGACTGTATTCATGTTTTCCAAGGGTCCTTGGGAGCCACAATGTCTACAGTCCATACCTCTATAAGGCCACTGATTTCTTCCCTTTGAGGTGAGCATGTAAAACTCACTCAGTAGTTTCTCAGCTCCCATGGATCATTCCACAGGTGGGGAGCCTGAGGCTCATGAAAGCATGAGCGGATTAGCTTTGTCAAAACAAAGATCCTGTTTTTGTGCCAGTAAGGAAAAAAAGAGGGAGAGGGGAAAGCATAAAATAGAATTTATGATATATAGGAGGAAAATTCTTTTTTAATAGAATCTTTTCAACTTTTCCATTAAATTTTGGTTGCTTGCAGTGCAGGTTTAGAACTGCAGCTCCCTCATTCCCTTAGGATGGTCTGCATTTTATTATGTTAGTAAGGAAGTCCAGCTTACTCCTAGCAGAGCTACTGTGTGAAACATTACAAATTCAAGCCAAAGGCTGATTTTCTACCTCCATTCTGGAGCCAGTGATTTTATGTAATTTTTATAATGTGTAAAATAATATTTTGTTATCAAGCAATAGCGAATCACACATGATCATATCATAATGAATAAAATTACATGAATCCAAGTGTTACCAATATGATGACTCAATTTCAGCTGGGATTCCTAACCAGAATGAGGAAAGGAACATATAAGAGGAGGGGAGGAAGTATTAGTCATGAAACAGGGAAGATGAAGTGCATAATTAGAACATTAGAAGTACTTGCTTCCTTCACTTCCTCTTTCCCCCTTCCCTCTCTACTCCGTCTACCCTTCCAGTGATACTGGAATACATCAATATTAGAAATAGGTGCATCAAAAGAAGAGGAACAACTCCAGTACCAGCAGTCAAGGACAAAAAAATATGGAAATCTGGACAAGTAGCAACACCATATATCTGTCCTCTTAGAGCAACAATAGTGGGGAAATTATGTGGAGTAAATCCTGTTACACATAAGTGTAGCAAATTTTGTTGTTCAGAGACACTAGGAAGGCAGAATGAAAATTATACCTACCAAGATGAATCCAGAGAAAGGATGTGACACTTCAATAGAGTCAGAGAGTATACATCTGCATAAACCCTATCAGTTCTCTGTATTAAAGATAGCCATAGTCTCCATGGATGTAATTTAAATGAATTAATGAGCACTGACAAATTTTTTCGCATTTAAAGATAAGAGGAATGAGAAAGTCTTTAAGATACAATTCTCCTCGTAATGTAGCTAGGGTCTACTGTTCTCAACCTGTCTTTCTTTCAGATCTAATTGTTACAGGTAAAGACTGAGCCTTTTGCTATGATTTATGCTGAATTCTGCATTAAATGCTACAGAAAGTAGTAGGATTTCTCTTTTTGAAGTTATTTTTCTAGATGCAGTCAGCTTTAAGAATTTGCCTTCTCACAAAGGCCACGACTCATTCCTCTAAGCTGCAAGACTGTGGCTCTTTAATACACTGCCTAGAAAACTTGGTTTTTAAATACTTATCAGAACAAATGCACCAGTATATTGTACCAAATTCTCTCTGTCTTCCATGTTAATCTTGTAAATAAAGTCTGTGTTAACCAGAACATTCGGTTGCACTTTTTCTTTCTGTCTGTGTGCAATGTGTGTGTGTGTGTGTGTACAGGTTTGGTTCTTAGGTCAGTAATGCACTTGAGGTTAGAAAAAAATCTTGTTTACTCAGTCACCCTTGTATTAGACTATATATCCTGCCATTTGCTGGAAATATAGCACAGCAAGAGGAAGGTAAATTTTAGCACTAGTTCTCTCACCAAACAGGTTGATGAAATCATACAGCCATGGAGATTTGCACACGTTCAGGACATTCAGCATGGATTTCAGCTGAAGTCATACCTTAATTCTCTCCACTTGTAATAAAGACTTGCACAGAACATGAAGAAATTAGAAGTTCATCTTATCTTCAGATATTTTTAGAGAGATTGTGAATGGCAAGCCCAGAAATTCTCAGAGATCCATTTATGTAACAGTGGCAGCAGCCAAGGAAAGAAAGAATCAAGCTGAAATGAAATTCTTGATCCCATATGGGCAAAGAGTACAAAGGGAATCATCATGTCTGCATGAAGAGAGTGATGGTGATAGAGTATTAACAGAAGAGTCAGAATCCCCAGAGTCAAACACTGTGAGAATGAGTAAAAGCCACAGAAGGAAATGGAGGCTAAAGAGAAAGGCCCACAGTAAATATCTGCAGATGCTGCTGTTTGCAGTGGGGGCTGAACCAACAGGGGTGTAGTCATACACACACGTAGCACCTCACCAGTAAAAGAATATTGATTTTAAGATCAAAAGTCAAGAAGCAGTAAAATCCGTGTCAAATAACATCAGCAGAGGAGGTTGTGCATGCTCACTCATGAACATCTGCACTAAGAAGCCACATAAGTAACCATGCAACAGCATGGAAGAAACATCTGCAGCATGTAGACCACCAGCTGTGCAGTAATAATACTTTGAATATCCAGAGTGCCTTTTATCTGAATACTGCAAAGCATTTTCCAAACAAATTAAGCTTCACAACACCACTGTGAGCTTCTTATTTAATGGTAGGATTATTTCATCCTGCACTAAATGCCATCGCTGCGAGAATGAAAAGTAACACCTGTATATCCTCTCACAGAAATGTACAACTTTCAATGAAAGTGATGAAAAGGATGTAGTTAAAGTGGAGGAAGACTTGAGGTGGTCTGAATTAAATGTTTAGAAAGGAAACTCAGACATAGTATTAACATTCCCTCCCTTCCCCCCCCCCCCTTTAGTTTTAATGCAAACTGTCACATTAATTTTTATGTGGTTAGTCTTTGGTCTTAATTTCTCATTGGAAGAGGGGACTTTCACGTGTGTGTACTTGTAGGGGTGGCTCTAGATGTGCTCAGAAGTACAGATAAATACCTTTCTTGGTTGTGTATGCTCAATAAAATGCATTGCTGTGCATTGCAAATAACTTTCCTTTGTACTCCTTCAGATCTGTTTTTATAAGGCATCTTGATGATTATATTACAGCACTGCCTTCCAAGGCAGCAAAGGCAGCATGCCATGTACTAAGTCCTAAAACAAACTTCTTGCTGCGTGTGCTTTCAACCCCACAGGGTACTCCATGTAAACAGCATTCTAACCTGACTCTGCTGAGTTAGTGAGATATGACTATATTCCTTAAGAACAAGAAGAAAATCTGGAGAACATAACATATACCAAATGAAGACAGGTCTTACAGACACCCCATTATGATTCCCTCTTTCTGCTTCTTAATACTTTTCAATCCCATTAAAATGTTAGTGGAGGAAGTGCTTTGATGAGAAACTTGTGGCAGTGAAGCAGGCTGTTTCTTTATCAAATGAAGTTCAGTACTAGCAAAGAAATGCCAGAACAGGCTGTCCTGACAGCTAGACAAACATACATCTTTAAAACTTAAATTTCTGAGGGCAGCAAGGAGATTCTAATATGTGCTTGACACCAACACTTTAACCTATGACTACGGCTTTTTGATGTTACAGTTAAATAATAATATTAGCTAGGATTTGGACATGATTAATTGTATTTACAAGAAATTGTTAGGGGTGTTTGGATATTAGGAAATAGCATTAGCTTTGGCTATGGATTATATTTTAAGCATTTCTACATTCACCATCTCTGAGTTGGTCCCAGCTAGGCATGTGGTGGTTAACCTCAGGCCAACTTCTCCCTTCTCTTGAACATCTAGTTACAGGAGGACACAGCCTGGCTCAAGAAAAGGCTCTTTCATGGTAAACATTTTCCAGAAAAACTTGGTGTTGGTATAACTCCATGCCTGTTGAAGCCCAGGGTGAAATTCTGTTTGTCTGTAATGCCAGGTATGGTTGGCCACCAACACCTGCTTCTGACGTCTCATCCTACACAACCAGCTCTGAAAATGTTCTCTCATGCTCACAAACTGACGTTTTTCCAGAAAGAGCTGTTTCTTTTCTCCATGGATGCAACTGAACAAATGTGCCAAGTAACTCACTATCCTGCCAGGACTGACTACTTCATTGCAAATAAACCATAAAATGGCATAAATTACTTGGAGAGAATAAAATGTTCCCTTTCAGTATGTACATTCATTAGTTTTTCTCTTTTATACTAGTTATGTCCATTTGATTCACACAGGATTTTCCTTAGCCGTATTTCAAAATAGTGAATAGAAAGATTAAGTCCTAAAAAAATCCTTCACTTTCAATTCTATCACACAGATAATAAGTTCATCTACTTTTTGATATGTGGTATTAAGCTTCCCACAGTCTGACCCATTTAGAAGAATAGTAGTAAGGTTTAAGGTTCCTGTCCATAGAAGTGTCAATGTTTGCACCCAACACCAATTTCTATTTTAGTTTTCCATGATCATAACATGTGAATTGTATTTTGCTCTTCAGTTCAGACAAGCCTTAGAGCTCAGAGGGTAACAAAGCTGAGACCTAAGCTGTACACTAGCTCAAATTCACCAGTTGAAATGATAGGATTGCATTGTTTCCACAAGACAAGGAGAAGAACTGAAATCTGCAATCCCAGGCCTGACATCTGTTCCAACTTAATAACAAACTAAACTGATTCTCCCCATATGGATATCTGCACATATGCGCAATGGAACACTCAGTTTTAAGAACATTTGCCTCTGGATCCATGTTGGGCCACTTCTAGTTTCCAGACACAACCATAAATCAGTTCAGTTTCACTAGAAAGAGCAAAGATTCACAGAGAGCCCCAAGCAAGAATCTCTACCCAACTTTCCTAACCCCAAACCTGGCTTTGCAGCAATACATTATATTTGTTTTCAGCAGTGGAATGATATTACATGTGATCACAGTCTCAGCAGCAATAATTTATGAGTCTGTTCCCCCTAACCCTTCCACATCTGGTCCTTCACAGAGCTAGTATCCGTGTTCAGAAATCACATGAAAACCACATCTTCTCTGAACCCTGCTTTGAACTCCCGTTGTTTTAGAAATATGGTAGCAAGAGGAAAAAAAAGAGCTGTGAAAGACAAAGCAAAAGTAAACCTCTGATCTGGGGACACTGGAGCCCAGGACTGTGTGGCTGGAGTCAGCCCCTTGCTGCCCAGTTGGAGCAGCTTGGCCAAGCAGCACCAAAGAGCCAGGGATGAAGCATCTTCCAGCCAGGCAGCCAGTCAGTTTGGGACACTCACCAGGCAGCTGTGCTGGTCTGATAGTTAATTAACCTCAGGCCTTGACTCAACTACTTTCATGGCAATGCCAGATAAAGGAGTCCTCCCATCCCCTCCCTGCCTCAGCTGCTCCTCCTCTTCTCAGAAAGCACTCTTCTCTTTACATTCAAACAGAATCTCTTTACACTCAAATAGCATCCCAAAGCTGAGGAAATTTGAAATACATTGTGGATGTGCTCCAAAAACTGCAAATTGCAAGGTGGGGAGGGAGTTGGTCACACAAAAATGCATTGTGGGTTTGCACCATGAACTCCCTGAGGGTTCAATAGCCATTGTACCACTTGGTGGGTTTTATGCCAGTCAGAAGTTGCAATCATAGCAAGCAGCTCTGAATGCTTGAGATCAGCAGGTAGAGCCTCAGAAGCATTTCATTGTACCATGTCCTGTTTCCTTATTTAATTTTACACACAAGTAAGTGGGCAATTTGGAGCCTCAAACCTTCATTCATGGGCTATTACAGCAAATATTTTTAAAGTCAGACTAGCTTGAAATGCCATTTCTCCCCATCTGTTATCTGCTAAGCTTGTGCACCTTGTGTACTTTTTAACTTGCAAAAAATCCTAAATTTTGCACTTACAAAACACAGGAAAGATAAGAACCCTATCATTAAAATTTCCCATTTAACAAGAAATGAAGGGAAGCAATGCATTTTCACAGCATTAAAAATGATCCAGTTGTACAGGTGGAGAAACAACTCCAGCACATTTACATAGCTTCTTCTGAGGATACCACTTTGCTGCTAATTATTTATATAAATGTCCAATAACAGAGGGAAGTCCCCATCTCATTTAACACAACTTTCATAATGCTAACTGAATGCAAACAGCTTTTAGCCATAGGCCCAATTCAAACCAGAGGCAGTTGCTAAATTATATGCATTGACAGTCAGACCTCATATCTGTGGGATGCAAGAAGGAAATGATGCAAAGTCTTGAGTTTGCTCCCTCCAAGTTCAAGGCAGTTCCCAACCAAGGAACCTGTACCTTTCCCTCTGGGTCCCAGTTATGGGCAGGCACAGGAATGGTACAGTTTGGGAAGTGATTTGTCCCACATACTCACAAATCATGTCTTCAGCAGTGGGGAAATGGCAGAGCTGGCCCTGACCCCATCTCCTGACCTCCCCATTGCTCTGTCTTGCAAGGTGTTTCATTGCTTTCAAACATCTGAGTGAAGCAGAGCCTCTCTCTCATTTTTTATTTCCCCTTCTAATGCATTCACAAGGACAAATAAATGCACAGATCACACTCTGTGACCACAGAGTGATACGTAAATCACGTTTCTGGGGTACACATGCTTCCTAGGGCTTCCTTTGATGCTGCCTGAAGCACAGCAGATGTGCTAACTGGCCTTTCCAAATCCCAGCCCTTTGCAGGGGGAAGCATAGCACAGTCTGCTGCATCTGACTTCCAAAAGCAATGGGGAATATGCTCAGAGGTGGAAGATGCCCGTGCCTCATCAATGTTATTCTATTACTTTTCTAGTACTTACCAGATCCTGGCCCAACGTCTTGGCAACATCATTTTAGATTAATCAGGCCTGAGCTATCCAGGTCAAAAAGGGGGTCATGAGGGGTCATGACATTCAAAACATAGAGTTTCTCTTGACAAGAGAAGCAGCAAGTGCTATCCCATATTATAATCTGAAATAAAACAGCATCAGTATTCCAGCAACTTTGTGAAAAATCTGCAAATTGGCTAGACTTCATCAACCATGATGACAATACTAGCACCTATTTTCTTTTTCCTGTTTTCTGTGCAATTAAGTGACCCAGAGATGTTTTTCCATTCATGAATCAAAACAGGGACATATCAGGTTAAAGGCTAAATAGAAGAACTTGGCTAAGAGCACTAATTCTTCCCTGTTATAATTGTTTATATTTATTGTTAATATTATTGTATTACCAACCAAAATACCTCTATTATTTTATGCAGCAGAACTCACAGGCCCTATGATCTACTGCATGCAGATTTAGGCTTTAAACACACTTTCTTATTAATCCTAGACATGTGATTTTCTGAGGTGGCTTCAAGCAAATCATCTCACCTGCAATGAGACAGATGAAAAATGTGCCATTAAGGTCTGAACCACAGCTGATGTAAGATGGAAGACACCTTCAGAAATTGTCCTGTGACAGGCTTGTACTGAGAGTACTCCCAGAGCCAGTGAAACTGGCAGTAAGCAGTCCTAGCTCTCTGTGTATTCTCCCCTGCAAAGGGACAGTCTGTGTAAAAATATCCATTTACACCACCACAGTCTAAGTAAATTTCTCCATTTAGATATCCCCTTAGCATTGTCAGTCACACTCATGGTCTTATCTCCAGGGAACTTCCAACAGCTTCATATTCTGGTTGGAGTGCAAATTCCTACAACATGAAGTAAACACCTCTGACCCCTGGAGCAGCCCTTTTCCCAGAAACCTCCATAGGAAAACCATGGCACTATAAAAGACCACATGTCAGAATGAAATCTTTTCATTCTAAATTCACTTTTATTGCTGTTTCCAACCATCACAGGAATCACACAGCATGCAAGTCAGGAAATGCAGACACCAGAGATCTGCTAAGTGGCAAATACCTCTCACTTGCTAGATCAAGGTGCCAACTGCGGCCCTCAGCACTGGACTCCCCTGCTACCCCCAGCTCACAATGACTCTGAAATCTGGTGCTAACCTCTCTTCTCCAGTCATCAAACTGAAAAACACAGCAAATATAAACTTTATAGTCTGCTTCTCCAACTTGTCTTCCATGAAACACACTCTGCAGCAACACTCCCACAGAAGCTTAACAGAAAACACTGACATTAGCAAAGCTGCTGGGTTGGTTCATTGGAGACCTAAACCCAGCAGCACAAGCCACTCCAGAAGAATATTCCTGATCTCTGCCCACTAACAGGGTAATGAAGACAAAGTGAAAATTGCAGTGTTGAGCCAATGGATAAAACATCAGGAGATTTCAAACTGCACCAAGCAGTTTGTCATGGAAACCATGACATAAAGTTCAGAAGAAGGTCAATGCTCCATAATCTTTTTCTAAAGAGAGATTTTATTATGTTTTTTTCTTTTCCAAGCATGCATCAATAAAGATAGAGCACCAGAGACAGAGAATAAAGATATATTTTGAAGTACTTTTTGCCTGGATGGTTCAGGCACATATTTTCAGCCTTTGGTGTAATGGGCGCATCTGCAAAACTCAGCACTGATGGGCAGTGGTTTAAATGGCAGCCAATGTTCAGCACAGCTGATAACCCACCTGCACCAAAAGGTCAGTGGAGATGGACAGACTCTACCATAGCACTTAACAAACAATTCTTTCTGATTTTGGAGGCTTTACCTTCCACACTCAGATATTGAGACTTTGACTGTTGCATGCCTGAACTGGTTCATATGTGATGCAGGACAGAGCTGGGACCAAGCCTCATGCCTCCTGTTCACTCGCCTCCAAAACACCAGCCACCTCTTGAATGCTTAAAAAATACTATGCTTCCTAAAAAGATTTAGAGAGTTAAAATGAAAAACCAGGGCCACTTGAAGAAAAGGGATTACTTCCTTACAATGGGACTCTGGTCTTTTCCTGTGTCTAACTAGGTTACAGCTGAAAGTATCACTGCACTGCTTACAGATTTTCTACTTAATATTATCATAATAGCACAGAGAAATATTTCATTACAGTGACTGCTCCCCACTAGGATTGAATTACTTTTGTATTAAACAAATGGAAAAAATCCTAAAAACAACAAAAAGCTCTGGGTTTTCTGTCAGAAGCTGCATGTTTTGCTTTGATTAAGGTCCCCTAGGAGCTCTACTTAGGCTAAGACAACTAATTTAAGGTATTTTATCTTGTGAAATTGGGATATAATCTTAGATTTTTCAGAAGTAAAACAGAAACATGACACCTGTTCAGCCCCGGTGCTTTCCTCTTTCCTGATGTTGCGTTTCATGGTAACTTTTCATATTTAAAAGCTAACATGCATAGAAACTAATCTCTTATAACAGTCCACAACCATTTATATGACTCTCTAAATCAAGCCAACATAAGAACCATGTGGACTCAGAGTCAGAAAGCAGGTTCAGAGATGATCCAAACAACCAGTATGGCTACACTGCTGAGAAAGGCCACTTCTAATACCAGTTGGAAATTCAAAACCTGCTAAATAGTGGCTAAAGAGCTCTTCCTAGACTGTTAAAATATTTGCCTATAACCTGTTGTGCAGTCCTTAGTAGCACTTCACAATACTTCTCACTTCTCATGAGGTGATCACTTGAAGCTTCTATAAAATACAAGGAAAAAAAGGCCACCTAAGTGTTTTTCAAAAAAATCAACTCACAGTGGAAACCCAGGAGAGACCCACAGATTTCTCTCCTTCACGTTCACCACATGTGCACTTCCAATGCTGAGTCCTCTGACAAAAAATTAAATTACTTGTGGGTAGCAAATTACAAAGTACTGTTAAAATTATATAGAACTTTCTCATGGTTTTTCTCTGGTGTTTTCTGCAACATGTCAGAAGATTAATTTGTTTACTGTCCACAGATGCAACAATAACCACAATTAGTTCCCAAGGAACATTCAGTACAGCAACACTCCATATCCTTTTCTGCCACAACTGTTTTTCCACAGCATCTGCCGAGGACTGCCACTGCTGAGAATGATTCTGAAAGCTCAAGGTGTCCTGCCTGAGCTCAGCAAGCCAGGCTCACTGTTGCCAGTGGAGGAGAAAACCGATGCACTCTACTAAAGATAGACCAAAGACAGACTTCATGCAAGCATGGGCTACAGTGCACCCTATGTCACTAAAGGCAAAACTCTTGCTCCTAAATCAGCATTAAACTCATGACACGACTCCTGATTTTAAAATATTATCAGTGAAAGAAGAAGCAGGTTAACCATAGAGGTGTTGCCACATACCGAACTAGATGACTGCATCCTTCCATGTATGCATAAAAACTCAGGCAAGGGTTTTCACCGAAGCCCACCACTGATGAGACACCCAGCTGTCTGTTGCTGCAGATAAAGTGCTGTCACTTCACAGCCTGGCCCACCAAGTAAAAAGGTAAGTGATTCATTTGGACTATTTCAATTTCTGGGACATAACTTAGATCTCAGTCATTTGTCTGAGTTGTTCCCATTACGCTTCCCTTTTCTGAGCGATTATTAAAATAGTCAGAATGATGGGACAAAGCTCTCCTCCTGGGCATAGCAGGAATTTAGGATATGTGTCAGATAAATGTATCAAAGAGGAGATAATTCCTAAACACTAAAACCCCACTGGAAATATATATGACAGCCCCAAGGCAGCCTGACACTAGTATCCCTCACCTGGGGCTGTTAGACAAACAGGTCATATTTTACTCAGAGTGAAAAAAGCATACACATTGTGGTTCTCTGACACTCTTTAATCTTAACACAGCTGTGAGCTTCTTTAAGTAGAGAAACCTTCTGGGTGAACATGACCTTTGGATAAATCCTTCCATGTTCTGTGTCATGGTATTTATTGTTACAGTCAGGCTAATGATTCACTTTGTGAATAGCCCTGGGAGGGATCTTTTTTCCAGCCACCCCACAGACCTATAAATGTGTTCCTCCATCACTGTCACACCTGTAGTACAACAGGGGAAAACAAAGTGTTAACCAAAAAAACAGGAATATATATTCTTTCACACTTTCATTTGGAGTACTGCACAGAAATACAGCATTCATATTTATAAGATATATAAAGGAACAGTAAAAATTTTTAACATTGAGGCAAATGGCTTCTGGTAAACTCTGTAAGAAGTTATAATTGTTTGCCAGAAACACTAGCTACCTGAACATAATGCATTTTCCTAGGATAAGGAAGGCATCACTTCTCCCTTCAAAGCAGACAGTGGACTCTACAGGAAAGGAGGTCAAAACCAATACAAACCTTGAAAACCAATCTCTGCATCTGTCAGTTTTCAGAAATCCTACTAACTTTAAGAAGAAGCTGGTTTTCTTGCAGCTCAATATTTCGAAAATTGTAATTACAAATATTACCCTCAATATTACAAAAAAATGTTCTATATCCACTGTACATAACCACAGTAATCCTCTCTTGGTCATTCCACAGTCAGCTCATAACAAATCTTTTTGCTGAGTCACCAAGAAGTCTGAATTCAATCTGAACATGGAATTTGATGGGGTCCAAGCTGCCCAGGAAGAGAGGTGTCAAAAGCTGCTGGATAAACTACTTTGCTGGAACTAATTGTTGAGTGGGTTATTGTTGTTGGATACTGCTGGGAACCAGGGAAAAAGCAGCCGTGAAGCCTTGGATTTCTTAGCCTGCTCAAGCACAAGAAATTATAACAATGGTTAAACACCTGCAGAGTTTGTGAGAGATGTGTTATTTTGCAGAGAGTACGTTTTCAAAGAGGTGTTGCCTTCTTGGAGCAATGGGTCTCTTCTACTCTGTTTTGCACATACTACCCTATATAGTGTAGTGTTTCTTTAAATAAAGCTCTCTTTTGCTTCTCATTGCACAAGGAACTATGTTGCATTATCCTTTTCACCACTCTCTTATAGCCACAAATGCAACAGGTTATTGGGCTGCTTCATGAAATACCATCCTATCCAGAGCCCTGAGACATGAGCTAGGACTTTCACCACCAACCAAAAATGAATCAAAGACCTGGTTCATGTCAATCTGGGTGACTTTCTCACATCTGAACAGAAAGCAGACTTAAACATTTTATTAGTACCTTATGCCTGAAAAATGAAGGATGCTGCCAGCCACAAGTCAGAATTTGCAAGGGATTAATTTCTGTGTTCAGATTTTTAGCAATGCATATAATTCAGGCAATAGTTAGGAGCAGACAAAAATACATATGTTGTGTGTGTAGGAGTGATAGCAGCATAATATGTTGGTTTACGAGATCAGTCTCTGATCTCTGACTTTCCTGGCTCAAACTCTCAGGCATCTGATGTTTTCAAGTGATAGAACTTTTAGCACAAAAGCATAAGTAGTGGTGACTTGGAATGAGTTCAGGTGCATTTTCATGCTTCTTGGGAAGGAGCACCTCATGTCACAAAAGTCATCATTTGTTCGCAGTAATTCAGAAACAGTCAAGGACTGGGATGATTCTGAGGACTTCAGCAAGCTGTGCTGTCACACCCTGAGCTGGAAACATAAAAGCAAGTCACCACAAGAAACTTCTGTGTCTGTTGTTCATACTGTACCCACTCAACAGACAAAACTCTCTCCCTCAGACTGCTGATCCAGCATTTTCATGCACTCTGCATAATTCCAACTGTATGTTAAAGGGGCATTTCCACAAGTAAAAGACTCTTAAAAGCATTTCTGCAATACCAATTTTCCTAAAGCATTGTAAAAAAATCAGAAAAAAACATCGGAGTCTTTCAGAAAGTCAAAGAAGTTATTATCCTTGAAATAGGTTGCTACTGGATGTCTAAACCATGCAACGTTCTGCTTTCAGTCACCATCCAGATTTAGTAGGTCTTAAGGGAAAAATCAGACCTAGTCTCCCCCAGTCAATATTGGTCATCAAGTCAATAAATCTTAATACTGGCCACAACATAGAAACCAATAAATGTTTAATATCTTCTTCTGGGTTTTAATTATGAACACTGAGGAAATTTATCAACTCTTAACTTCCTAGTCATATGGAAAAGCTTTTAGACATTCACCACTGTTGATCATTCCCACACAGTTATAGAACTATAACATATTTCACCAACAATTCTCTGAGAATTTACATTTTAAACCCTGGGATGACTTTGAACATAGCCTGTGTCTGTTGCAAGGAGAGAGAAAAAAAAAAAAAAAAAGCATTTTTTTATGTTATTACTTTCAGTGCCACAGTTAAATATCCCCTGCCCATATAAAATTTTAACTTTTATGAAAAAAAGATGAAAAACATTGACAAAAATTCCTGTAGTATTCCTTAACTAAAAAGTGTTCCTGGCCAAGTATTTTATCATTTGTAGAGAAATATGAACAGCACTGAGAGACAAAAAGAAATAAATGAGGCAGGTGAAGAAAATTCTTGGGGCTACAGTGCACAGTTTGCATGCAGCTGATAAAAAGAACCACGAAGTGTGAATTCCTTGCCACAAAAACTAGATGGGAATCCTGGCCAGGGATATCACTGACTACCACATAATATGTACTATGGCTATGGAATAGATTATGTCAAGTCAGGCAGCAGTCTAGACATCTTGGGAGAAAGCACAGGCTCATGAGAGAACACCCTGCCAAAGCAATGTGTTCCTTTGGTGTCTCTCTGCCACCATGTCTGGTGTGATCTCACCCAGCTGTGCAGAGAACACAGTTCACAGATTGCATTCTTCATCTGCAAGATGAATTGGGTGGACACCAATTTGAAATGACTGTATAGAGATCAAACTAACCAAAGAGACAAATTATCTGGAAATCAGAGCAGGTGAGTTAAAGGAGAGCTGGAATATGAACCAAATATCCCTTTCAAATGGGCTGAAATGCCTGTGTAATGTATTTTGATTTTGGGCTAGTGCATATTTTGAAGTCAGACCTTTACTGATAATGGTTGCAGTGAAGATTTGGTCCTTCTGTAAAGTGAGGAATTGTGCTGCAAATAGTGGGAACTACATTTTTCAGATGCTGACAAAACACAGCCTAATTAACATATAGAACCTGAGATCATGTTAACAAGCCAAATGGCAGATAAAACAGGCACTTTTTTGTGGGATCTGTTTAAGTTCTTCTCTGATTACCGCTTCTAGTGATATATTGGTGATGTTGCTCTATACTTTCAGGAAATCATCTTTGCCTTCAGACACAAGGCCAAGAAGGGTATTTCCCATGCCAACCTGTCCATGAGATTTTGTATTAAAAAAGGCATTTTGTATAACCACAGCAAATCTTAAAATTATTGAAAGTTTGCGTCATCCTTTGAGGACAACAAGGACATCTATAATCTATGTCATCACCTTGCCATACTCCAAGGAGTATGGAATTTTTTTTTCATTAACAATGGGATTAAAAATTAATACAGAGAAAAAACTATGTAGACAGACTGATGAGCAGAACAACAAAAATGGGTTTTCAAACCTCAGCCAAATCTCTGATATCTGAACACAGAGTTCAGTGGGGGTTCTCTTGCATGTTGTCTCCTCTTGCCCCAAAAGCAAGTGTTTTATAGCCCATGCCTCAATTCATTGCTGGGTTTAGACTTATTTTAAGGTTCTTACTTGCCAAAGACACATTGCTGCATGGAGTATTAATGAAGTTGTCATCTCTACTGGGCCTTAAAGGAGTAGAGAAGATTTATTGGCCTTTTAAAAAAACTAGCAATGCTTTTTTCTGAAAGCTTAAAAATTTGTGCTTTGACAAGAATAAGACAATATACTTTTTGTATATGTGAAACCTCTTAAATCTCATCAGAAGGACTTGAGCTTGAGGCCAGGAGCCAGACATTTTCACATTTTAATCTCAACTCTGCTCTTGGCTTCCTGCACAGCAAAGAAATCTTTCTTAATTTCAACAACTTCAAACCAGAGTACGAGAGAATTAAATGTTTACAGTGATTTGAAAATGTAAAGTGCTAAGAAGGAGCACTTAGGAAAGGAACTTTGTAATCTTTTTCTTTGCTGCCATGGTACCACCATCCTCAACAAACTCTTACTTCATGTACTCATAGACTACATAACCTTAAGCACTCACTCTCTGTAAACTACATAACTCATTTGAGAGCTGATGTACAAAAATCAGCTGTCTGAATACCTTAACACTTACAACAGCTTTCTCTGGACTTATAAGAGAAATTACTTGTTATTAATTTTCACATGCTAGATTTATTTTAGCTTTTTATGTTTCAGGAATATTATGTAAACAGAACATTAGTTGTAGGAGCACGCAGGAATGCAAGAAAGCATATGGCTTCAACTTCCTTCAGTATTCCCAACACATTCACCAACAATTTTAATTTCAACTGGCTTAAGTGGAGGAGTCAGAGAGAATTTAACGATTTCATCCTCTGCATATCATGATGAAGAGGTGAAATCACAGCACCTGCTCTCACATATGCACATCCCTCTATTTTGGGTGAAAATATAACCCTACTGCTCCCTTTGGGTGAGGAAGGTACTCATTAAAGTGTAGTTTGGATCCAGTGGCATTTTAGTTCTACAGCTGCTCCAGGGTGACACTGGCAATCTCCATAAGTCTGTATCTGCTCTGATGAATCCACCTGAGACAGAGCTGATTATGGGAGCACAGCCACACGTGTTTCCAATGGGCATCTCAACAGTTTAAGAGTGGGTGAACCCAACACACATACCCATACATTACCCAAAATTAGGAATCATAGCAAACGTTTGAGATGGATAAATACATACTGGATAAGCACAAGTACCTGTGCTACCATTCTTGTCTGCTCCCATTGAGTCTGCTCTTTGATTTGGTGCAATGCATGAGTGTTGGGAGTTGAGTGTTTTTCTACTACTGTGTCAATTGAAAGAATTTTTCCCATTATCATGCCAATGGAGCTGGCTGGGTTACACCCAGGATCTCTGATGAGTCCAGACAAAAGGTGTCAATTGCCGTGGCTCCTGGAGGGGCCTCTGAGGCTTCCGCGGGGAAAGGGGGGTGGGGGGGGGGGAGGAACTCGTGTTTTCCGGCGAGTGGGGGAGAAGGACGCCTGGATCTTCAGCCACACGGCCGGAGCACAGGAGAGCCAGACCCTCTGTGATCACCTGTCCTGCATCTGCCCCGTTCCAGCCTCCTGCCTCTGCGGACACAGCTGATCACCCGGACACACATGGTGAGCGAGGAGCCGCCTGCTCCAGCCTGTTCCCACCCAAGACCGGCGTGGCCGCTGCCGCCCCCTCCTGCCTCCATTCCTGCCTGCCCTCGGCAGCTCCGGGCTGGGACTAAGCACAGAGACAGCGTGCTTGCATCTAAAGGGACTGACACCGAGTTATCTATTCTGTTCTGTTAGCAATTTTAACAACTGCTGTTGTTTTCTGCTTGTATGGTTAGATATATTAGTAAAAGAGCTGTTATTCCCACCCCCTTATCTCTGTCTCAGAGTCCTTGATTCAAACAATTATAATACTTGGGGGGAGTGGAACCAAAGTCTCTATTTCAAAGGGAAACTTCTGCCCTTACTGGCAGACACCTGTCCTTTCAAACCAGGACAATGAGCATACAATAATCCTCAGGTGCTTTTGTTGACCTTTTGTTGTCATGCCTCAAGCCCTCACCAGCACATATATTGATTGCCCTGCCACATATATAGAAGCTGAGTGCTTACAGGTAATCAGGGCCTGCATCTGTTCTCTCATCTCGCTGCTGGTGCCTGGTGCTCGATCTGCTCTTGCTCTCAGAGCTTTGCTGCCCAGAGGGCAAACATTTTGCAGGTTGAATAGCAACAGGAGAGGACCTCAAAATGGATTGTGCTGTGTTTGTTTGAGGCACTGTATAAATTATTCCTTCATGTGCTGTGAAGAATGACAGAAAAATGAAGCTTGAATAATTAAAAGTTAATTGCTTTACACACTAGCAGTTTGTACACTCTAGAGAGCAGGTGTGGAGTATGGGATCTTCACACACCTCTCAGTACAAGGAGCCCTTATTAATACAGACAGGAAAGAAGGAGATTTGCCTATACCCTGTATTGCTGCTTTATACTACAGACAGCTACTTAAAAGCTGACATAATGCAGAGGTCCATAGAGATCTCAAAGCCTGGGAACATCCCACATTTTTGGATGCCTTGTGAGATTGAGAAAACAAGACAGCAAAACTGAAGGAAAAATCTCCAACTATTAAAAACACCCACAAGAAAGCTTTCAGTTAAATCTAACCCATATAATGTCTCTAAAATGGACCCCTCACATGCACAAGTCAGCTCTCCAAAATACAGGGAGAGCAAGTTTGATAAGGTCCTTGGAGCTGACAAAACCTTCTTAGGGCAAACTTTCTACAGAAAACTGCTCACAGCTCACATCCTGCTTTGTCTGGTTATCCTGCCAGAACCATAAATGAATTTATAAGAATAACAGGAGGATTAGGTAAAGCTTATTTTTAAAACATTTCCCACAAATCCATTTCATTTGCCTGCTTATAAACACCCTTGCTCATCTTTGCTGTGTGTCTCATTATGTAGGATATACTGCAGGTGGCTTAAAATAGGAACTGAAGTATAGTAGCTTTGCAGTTATGCATGCTAAAGAAAAGGCAATTAAATTGTCACGTTATGAGTTGTAAACTGATCATCTCAGGGGCCTGAAAGGATTTTTCCCCCTATATGGAGATATGTCCCAACAATACAGCACAGTTGGCCAGCTACCATATGGGTGGGTTTCCTCTTCCTTGCAACACTTACTGACCTGTCTCCAAGGCAGAATATGAGATCTGATGGGCTGGTTTCTTGAATTATTTATTTACAGAAGTAGACATGTTGCCATCAGCTAAGCATCTCTGCATTTTATTTAAAGTCAATATGGCAATAAAGCTTAAAATATAAAAAGCTAAAATTTAATTAAAACAAATTTGCAAAGATAGCCCTGTTGAGAACCTGTCGTAGAGGTTAATTAAAATGAGATCAAACAGAGATCTTGGATTTTGTAGCAGCTGTAGTTAAAAATCTCTGATACCTGCCAGAGACATATGGTGGTTTCCCTGACGATGCTTAAAACTTCTCCCACTAGCATGTCCCCAAAAAATGGGATTTATTTTTGCAGCTTAAAAGAAATACTTCAGAGTAGCAGGTATTGTTTCTTTGGTAATGGATTAAGTTGCACCAATTGGCAGGCAGCATCTTTTAAAAATATTTCCACAAGGGATGATATCAGTCTGCTTTTCTACCAGTTCCTCTCCATGCCTTCTCTCTTCTTTTTAAACATAATGCATTTTATTATAATACTGAAACATCAGTAGTGCTTTCCAGAATGGGAAAGGGCTCTTTCAAAAACTATTTATTAGTGTACACAACAGGGATGTGCTTATATTTCACCATGGCAGTCCTACAGCATGTTCACGCTCACCATGAAATAGTGGCATTTGAATATTGTAGCTTTAATAAGGATATTTATGAAGGTGAATTCTATGTTAAAGAGCATGTTTTAAAGCCTATCAAACAAACTTTGAAAAATGTGAGGTACAGCAGACCTATCACAGACAGGAAAAAAGAACAAGTGAATTCTAGTCAGCAAAATGCAGAAAAGATCTATCAGTTCCCTGTGTTGAGAGAAATTTTTTTGCCTTGGAAAGTCACTCTTTAGTTTTCCCCTAGGAAAAAAGAGGCCTGCAAACACAATATGGGTGTCCAGATTTGAATGTGTTTTCTTTTGTCTACCCCAGTAAAGAATGCTGATGAAACAACTAGCTGAAGCTTTCTGAAATTATCTGTGGTCCAGCAAATGGTGGGAAGAGAAAACAAGGATTACTAACTGATGCAAAGATTACTGTAATACAGCTGTCTGGACAGGAAAATTCATTATGATGAAAACCTGTCACCCAAATATAGCAAAATTCCCAATGAATTAGAATTTTACCTCATGACTTCAAGGCACTGTAGAAAAAAAACAAACCAAACTTCCAAACCTCTATTAAAAGTAATCCAGCAACAACAAGTTCTAAGTATGCAGTCCATATTGACAAATGATGAGGCCATTGGGCACACCCTGCTTTTCTGTTAGATGTCTCCCCCCTCCTCCCTACTCCATAGTGCCTGCCATCTTTCAGGACCATTTTTGTCTCTGCAGTTTCACATGCAGAGTCTCATATCTGTCAGACAATGGACAATGAGGAAGACAGCAATTGGTTATGAAACACCTGACTTGAATTTCATTGAGCCAGATAATAAACCGAAAAAAAATGTTTTACTAGGCAGAAGCAGGTTTCATCATAAGTCTTTACATACTCCATTCATGATAATGACAAATGAAGTTTTTTTCCTGGAAAAGTGGGAAATGGAGTCTCATAATGCACTTACAAGGAGTAGGAAACAACATCTTATTCTGTGTAAAAGGACAGGTAGGTTTGTGATCATGTAATTTGATAAGCAAAATAAACACATTCCAGACTGCCATCCTTTGAAGGAAAGGAAATTTCCAGGGGTGTAATCACATAGTAGTATGCTGCTTCATCTGGTTTTCCTATAGCAGATTTCTCCTTGTTAAAAAAAAAAAAAAATTAACTTTCCATTCAGGGGAATACAAAGGGGGTCATTGGGGAGGCATGCACTTCTCGGCTAGAAGCAAGCTGTGGACAGTCCCAGGTGAATGGTGTCTATCCAACACCACCGTTTTGTAAGGTTTTGGAGCCCTCTCCATCCTAATCCCTCCCTGCCACTGAATCCCAATATTTCAATAGGAAAGGAGACATCTGTGAATCCTCTGGCACTGCTTCACTGTTTTACAGCTGTAATAACCACTAATACAAAGAGAAGAATGTTTTCTAGCACCAACTTCCTGAGGTACTTTTCTAAACAGACACAAGTAGATGGGACTTTGTTACATGAAAAATACCCCACCAGGGTCAGGGGTGTGGGGAAAGATGAAGAGGAATAATGATCTGCCAATAATTGAGCTCAGCTTGGCTTTAGATTTATGTTTTCTGACCACTCAACCCATTTGTCGAAACCCAAACTTCTAATCTTTACATCTAAATAGTATTTTTCTGGCAGCTTGCACTCAATCACTCTTGGCTATATCAGATGAAAAATACTTCAAGGAGGGAGCTTAAAACAGATCTATAGACTTGCATATATGCAGTACTTTGCAGTATTCCTTACCATTAGCATATAGGCAGGACAGTTTGATGCTTGGTCCTAGAAATCCCAAAATACATCAGACACCACAAAATATATTTTCTCTCATTGTTTGCCACCAACAATCTAACTCAAGCTTCTTACTTGTATTTCAAACAGTTCATCACAGCCTTACACAAAATGCACAGATTGACATTGAGTGGTTTGGGGGATAATGTCAATTTATATAGGGCTATAAAGGAAAGGCAGCAGGGAGTCCAGATAGATATGTGTGGAGAGCTGGTTCCCAAGCACCAGAGCTCTTGCAGGGCTTGGGGACACACTGGTACTCTCAGTGCCTAAGCATCTACTACCAGAATGCTGTGCAGCCCTTCAGAAGGACCTCACAGGTTGGAGAGATGGGCAGAGAGGAAGTTCAACAAAGGCAAATGCAGGGTCCTGCACCAGGGGAGGAATAACTCCATGCACTAGCACAGTCCAGGGGTCAAACTTCTGCAAACAGCTCTGCAGAGAAGGACCTCGCAGTGTGCCCTTGTAGCCCAGGAGGCCAATGGTGTCCTGAAGTGCATCAGGAAGAGCACTGCCAGCAGATTGAGCTAAGTGACTCTGCCCTTCTACTCAGCACTGGTGAGGCCACATCTGGAGTGCTCTGTCCAATTCTGGGCTCCTCAGTACAAGGGAGATATGAAGCTTCTGGAGCAGATCCAGGAAGGGCAACAAGGACTGGGGAACTGAGCGTTTTTCTTATGAGGGAGTTGGGCGTGTTCAACCTCGAGAAGAAACAACTGAAAGGGGACCTCATTAACATGTATAAATATCTAAAGGTGAGGTGCCAAGAGGATGTTTCCAGGCTCTTCTTGGTGGTGCAAATCAATAGGAAAAGAGGCAATGGGCAGAAACTGATGCACAGAAAGTTCCACCTGAACATGAGGAAGTTCTTTACTGTGCAGGTGACTGAGCACTGGAATAGATTGCCCAGAGAGATTGTGGAATCTCCCTCACTGGAGATATTCAAGAACTGTCTGGACACAATCCTGTGCCATGTGCTCTAGGATGATCCCGCATGAGCTGGGAGGTTAGACCAGATGACCCTACTCTTGTCCCCTCCAACCTTACCTATTTTGTGATTCTGTGATTCGTAGAAAACCCACACCCTCATGTAGATTTGCTTTAAAAAAAAAAAAGAAAAAAAAAAGAAAATTTAAAAAAGAAAAAGTAATTGTTTCAAATATTTTTACATTCCTTTCTAACCAGAAGTTCCTGGGTAGTGCAGCTGCTCAGTGACAGTTTGACCAAGAAGTTGAATAAATTGTTTCATCCTGAGCTCCTCTCTGTTGTGGTTACACTGCTGCTAGTACCCAGACTCAGGGCCAGCTTCAGGCAGATAGTCTGACAGATGCAGAAACATCCATTCCTCAGCACAAGGACAAGTGGAAGCAAGAGCCAACCCCTGCTCTGTGCCAGGTCTGTAAGTCATAGTTTCATGCCATCAGTCCCTTTTTTGAGCCTCTCTTGAAGGGAGACAAAGGCCAGCTCTGTCCTGGGGTGGGTGGAAAGACATCTGTGGAGGCTGGTTCAGGAGCAGGAGCCAGGACAGGAGTCACCCTGGTGAGAACTAAGAGTTACAGCTGAGCTCTGGAGCAGCCTGACCTCAGCCAGAGCAACTGCTGTGCCATAATTCACAGCCAGGACCTGAAAACCTTGTTTGGAGAATTTTACAATATGCAGCTTGGCAGTAAACTGAGGATCCCAGTTCCATACACCCCTTAAACACTTGAAACAGGATTTTCTTAAGTCATTCTTCAGCATACATTTCTTCTGTACCATCCTGCTGAATGAACATAGGGGTATAACAACATGAATTCTACAGCTGTTAACAGGAAAAAAGACCTTCAAATCTTTTGCTTCAAAGCCACAAACCCTTGGTCCCCATCTTTCAACTAGTTTGTGATTATCTTTGCAGTGCAGTGGCTCGCATGTTCTCTGCAGCCATTTTATGGCATCACTGCCAATCTTAATAACAGAGATCTAACAGGCTACAAACATTGCAATTTATGCTTTAACTCCAAGCAATAATATTTTTGCTAGTTAAGTGGAAATTTTTAGAAAAACTTCAAGACTGCAGCAGTTAACTGCATAAAGTTAATAGGTTAACTGAGATAGAAACTCATTACTTGATTAACTCAGAACTGCAGATGGAGTAATGTCACAAGGAATATCACAAGGAACATTTAAGTCAAGAATTGCAATTAAGTAGATTTGCAATTCTTAAATGCATGTGATTAACAGATTCAAGCAAATGATGCTATTAGTATGTTAATTATTGGCTGCCCTAAAATACTGATGATTAAAATCAAGTGTTTAAGAAAAAAACATATCCCAGGACAACTACAAAGGAGCAAAAGAGTAATCAATTATTCAGAGTGCTATTGCCTGCTAAAAATATAATAACAACAGCAAAAATACATATTAATAATAGGAAGAGTAATAATCATAAAAAGACTTCTCTTAAGAGTTAGGGACACAAATCTTCCTATGTGAAATAGAGATATCTTCTGCATGGCAAAACCAATATATTGAATTTTTTTCAAAGTTGTGGCAGTAATGAGAGACTCAAACAATGTCTAATTAGTCATTTATGAACTCAGCAGCTGTGTAGGTCCATTAGAGATGGGTGATATACTGATACCATGTCAATGTCATGTTCCAAATCTGTTGATACAACTGTTTAAAGAAAAGGACCCCACCAACCTATTAGAAAGCCATGGATGATAATGAAGGCAGGTGTTTGGGGAGTATGAGTCCTGTGTCTTCCTCTACAGTGTCTCCTGCAGCCACATTTCTCCCTGCATAAAGCAGCACTGCTGTGGCTCTCTCGGTGCAGTTCCCAGACCCGTGGTAGGGGCTGCCTGCTTCTGTGCCTCCCAAGGAGGTTCCTGAGAGGTGTCAGTCATGACCAAGCAAAGCAGGCATGGGGACACACTTGTGACCTGCTCTGCATGATCACATTGCTCCCTGGCCTCATCTGCTGGAGCCACCTGTAGGGCCCTGCTACAGCACAGCTCAAGGATGTGCAACCAGATCAGCCATGGGGTAGGGTTTGGTGATCATGAAGTCCTCTTCTCCTTTTCCAAGTTCCCTAAGATCCCCAAATACTCACCCATGAGTGTAAATGGTACTGTAATATTTCCTGATAATGTGATAGAGCTTCTTCTGGTAACAGCACAAGATACTGAGATAATACCACCTATTTTTAGTGCTGTTTATACTTAAGTTTCAGGAGTTTGAGTGGCAGCTTTATTGTACGTGTGGTTTAAAAATCTTGCCTAAAACTTGATACTGAGTAACCTTGGTAACTTCCTTTTACTATTGTTTTTCAAGGACCACTTTAGGATGGTTAGCCATAATGGAATACCAAAATAGACAAGTGGCAACGGTGATGACACCAACTGCTAATGTCCTCTTCATGCAGGATTTACCAAAATATCTTAGAAATTTACAATAGTCTCCCTGCTTAATGAACTTGCCTCCAAAACTTTGAACCCTAAGGGTTATTTTTAGAGTATTACTCATGAGTACTGAACAATTAGAAATGCATTAAAGACAAACAAAAAATACCAGCTCGAAACTAAACAAAGCAAACCACAACTAAAAAACAAACATAGAATGGGTTTAGTTACAAAAAAAAGAACTTAAAAAGTGGTATAAAATTAGATAGTAAGTTTGTTAGTCTGCATTCAGGACTATTTCAAAATTCTTTCTCACACACATTGTACTTTCTTCTGCCATATGCTTGGCAGGGAAACACAAGTCACCAAAGTAACATCACAAAAAAGGGTTTAAGGGCAAGGTGCCAAACCTTAGGTGTCAGATCTCTCAAGGTCAAGTTTGGGAGTTAACATACAGCTAGGTTTCTATTCTTTAAAACATTAACTACATCCTTTTCATTTAACAATCATGACAATCCTGCTGTATGCTTTTTGGATGGCTAACAAAAGGAGAAACTACAGCTGTAAAAAGAATGAGACTTAATTTGAGATATCTTCACAGAAATCTCCTCAGTAACACAATGTCAGACAAATGTATGTAATGCATTGTTCACTGCATTTTTTGGTATTTGGAGAAAACTCACCCTAATTCCTAATGTTCCTCTGAGTTTATTTCTATTTCTGAGAATTTTTATTAACAGCAGGTCACTACCCAAGCAGCAAAATGAAAATGAAGAAATGTCAGTAATATAGGAAAGAATGACCAATAAAGGTTAACTCTTGAAAATGTAGTATTTCAAAATGAAAAAATTCTATAATATGTAATATTGGAGGGTAAAAACTGAGAAGCTATTCAATTCAATTACGACATCGGGAGAAAAAAGAATCTAACTCTGTCATTCTGCTTCCTCCCTTTTCTTACAGCTAGGAGCCTGTTGAGAATTTCAAAAGCAGAATTTTAAAAATGTTAGTTAAACTTACC
The DNA here is from genome assembly GCF_903797595.1 of Erithacus rubecula. Taxonomy (NCBI): domain Eukaryota; kingdom Metazoa; phylum Chordata; class Aves; order Passeriformes; family Muscicapidae; genus Erithacus; species Erithacus rubecula. The sequence continues at coordinate 45,069,326 of NC_136689.1, read as the reverse complement.
TGAAATTAGAGAACCTTGACTAAATATGTCTTTCCAAAAAAAACTTAGTTAAAAGCTGATGTTTCTTTGAAAATGCAATTTTAATTTCTTTTAATGGAAATCTAAATCTCTTGCAAAAGCACATCACCAGTAATAAGTTCTTTGAAAAGAAATTAATGAAAAATGCAAATCTTTCTTGAATGCATGTTCCATAATCATTACCTCCTTGCAGACACTTCCTGGTATGAAAAATGGCCATGGTCATTAACAAAATTCCTTGCTACAACTTTATCAGTTCCTAACAAGAAGCAGCTTTCTACTACATACCATTATTTAGCTATAAATTATAGTTTATCTTCATTCCTGTGTTGGAAGCTGAGCATTTTACAGCTGAGCTAACAACATCTAAATGGAAACAAATGAACAGCTACTTCTGAGAAAAGATGATGGTCATTTCAACACAATGTTTCCTGAGGGAAAAATACACTTTTCTACAAAAAGACACAATCAATTTAAATACTTGCTTTATTTAATTGTCTTTCCAGGACAAACATTAGACATAATTTTAAAGGATCAGAAAAGCTCTGGGTGCAAACATGTTGAATTTTTTTGACTGCTGCAGCCAAAATATAAATCACTTTCTGCTGTGGTGTCAGGAAGTGTGTTGCACTAAATTAATCATGATCTACTTTTAAAAAGGAACAAAAAATCCACTGCAAAATTAAACAAATCTCTCTGTGTCTCTTTTCTATTTGCATTTTCTATTTGCATCTATTTACCTTTAAAGGACAATGCAAGTGAGATGGGAATGTTGCTGAAATGCATTCAAAGACTCTGTGTGTTAGCTTGTCTAGTGCTCTCTGCTGTGCCTTCAGCCATTGGAAAAGATAAAGTATTATAACCTGCACACAATATAATCTTTACTCTCTGCTAGGCTCCTATCACAGGGATACACCATAGCAAAATAAGTGCAGAGGAACATAGACTACAAGCCAAGCTGTATGTTTTCTTCTAGCATTTCCTAGTCTCAGATGTATTCTGCTGCATTAGATAAAAGTATTTCCGCCTCATTATAAAAAAAGAGGAAAGGCAATTCATAAGCAAAGTTGGTCATTCTAGAAAGATTTTCCTAATAAATCAAATAGTTCAGTGGATGTGCCCAAGTGGAGAAAGCTGGGAGCACACAGATCAGGCAGCTCCATCCACAACCATACAACTGTGACTCAGCTTGCTCTTATATTTTATGTTAGGCAATCAAAAGAATAGACAATTGTATTTACTGAGTGAGGGGTAAATGAACTCATGCCAATTAAAGAACAGAAAATATGTCTGTAGTTTAGACTGTAAGCATTTTAAAGATAGAAGAATCTTAAATAATTCACTCAGACATGGATTCTAGATCCTCATCTGTCTTTCTTTTTGCCCAGGGCAGGACAGGCCTTGCATGGAATTCTTTGTTAACTCTCTCCTTTCAAATTCTCAACCCACAAACCACACCATCCAAAAGGCATTAAACGTATTTAATATCCCTACTTCAATAAAGTAATTTTCAAAATATTTCTGGGAAGACACACTTCTGTGAACCACAAGCAACAGCAATTGAAGTCAGCCTCAATTTTACAACTGAGTTTGAAATCAGAGGGACTTTACAAAAATTTTTTGAAGTCTCTTCCCCCGTCTTTCTTCAGTCTTCAAAAGTACTTTTTCTCTAGGTTATCACAAGTCTGCCTGCCTTTCTCACTGTTGGCTGTTCAGGACCATCTTCTTCTGGTTCTGGACTCAGAAAACCTCCCATAATATAAACCTGTATATTAATTGTTAGCAAACATATCTCAAGACACATTCAAGTGCTACTGAAACCGGGCTACTGAAACTACTATGTGGTTTTTCTCCTCATAGAAAAACCTCTCTCCACAGCAAGCCACACTTACCGGTAAAATGTAGTATAATCCACCGTTGAATGACAGCTCTGGAACTCCCATGCTTTAAGTTTCTGGCATTCCCGGTGAGCTCGGAGTTTCACCCTGACTGTCCCATGACAGAGCTCAGGTACAGGTTTTCTCTGCAAGCGGCTGCAGAACTCATTGGACTCCACACGCCAGGATTCAGCAAAGTCGTCCACATCGAACTTAAAATTCCCATCCCCCCCAATCAGGTCATCTCGCTTGTGCCCATTGTAATTGCCACACAGTCCACAAAGTTTGCCTTTCAGATGAGGTGCAGCCATGACTTCCACAAAACTGTCTCCATCCCATGAGATTTCCAAGCCTAATAAAAAGATAAGACAAAAATCAAAAAACAAAACCCAAAAAAACCAAAAAAACCCCATATATAAGAAGAAATTGAGGATAAACTGCACCTCATGTAACAAAGCCATTGGCTTAGTTCTGATAATGTTGTTACATTTCTATATAGCTCCCAATAAGTGCCTCTGACAAGTGCAGTGTTTCTTGAATTACAGTCAATTACAACATATTAATGCTTATGCCTTCTTATTTCACTTCCTTCTTGCTAATGAATGGGGTTATTCTAAAAAAAAAAGAGCCAAGGCAGGATATCAATATCAAAGGAAGGTTCCTGCAAAATTCTTGAAACTGAATTTGCTATGGTAAATTTCTAGGTGATTTTGCAGGGAGCCCAGAATCTCAACCATTGTTACCCACTGCACAGGTAGTTGTCATACAAAGATGTCCATGTCCCATGAGACTCCAGTTGTGACCTTATGTGAAACATCCTATTCTTGCCTACAAAGCTGACACTAATCACTCATTGGGGTGAAGACAAACGTTCTGATACAAGTCACCTTATTTTGTGGGAGTAAAAAGAGTTTAAAAGATTGCAACAAAGATATATCAGGTGTGCAAAACTGTTGTAAGAAAGCATTCAATTGGATTAAAACTGTTCATTCAAAAGGCATTAATCACGAACTTTTTGAAGTTGTCTGCATAGGTTAGCAACACTGAGAAATAATGGTAAACATCTAACCTTCATCTAGTGGCTGGGATGTAAGCCCTCTGGTACAATTTGTTTTACAGGAAGTTTTGGCATGTCTGGAACATCAAAATCAAAGTTACTTTTTGTGAGTGAAATCCATTTTATCTGTCTGTACTCACCTAAACCTAGATGTCTAGCTTAAGTCAGCTATCTAGGCCTTTTGATGGAGTAAAATAGCTCTGGATCACAATAGGATTGTCTAACGCACAGGGAATTAATTACTTTCTGGATGTCTTTCTCTTCCCAGCAATACTCTAGAGGGGCCAGAGATCAGGTGGAGACTAAACTTCTTGTTTTTGCCTGAGTGACTGTAGATTAAATTAATTCCATTCTTTGAGGAAGAAATGTAGCAACACTGAACTAGTTTAGGCCACAGTGGACACATCTGAACAAGTCCAGGCCTTGCTCTCTATTGTGTGCACCAGCCAAACTATATTTAGCTATATTAAGCTATATTTAGCTCCATTTGCTGCCTAGTTGTTTTTCTGCATATTTTGCTGTCCCTTCACATGCTTAGCTCTTTTCTGTATATTTCTTAGTTTAGACCGGTGTTTATCACAAGTGCACAGGACGAGCCATTTTTAAGTGTTTTTTGACATCTTGTTGAGACCCTTCAAAACCACTGAAACATAAACTGTGCTAAACCGAGAGAGAAAGAGCTGAAAAACAAAATACCAAGATTAGAAGACCCAAGATAAAGGTGGGCAGTAAACCTTTGGACAGCCACCAATCACTGCACCTAAAAGGCCCATGAAAGGCACATGAACAGCATAAAACCACCAATCCAGAAATGCATAATCGCGTGGACAGTAGTTTTAAAATGTATAACTAAGGCTAAAAAGTAAACAATAAATTAGCTTCTGCATAATCATATTAGTTTGCTGTCCAGAAGTCCTGTTTCTCCCCCAAGTAAATAGGTAGCTCATAAGGGAGAACAATTTTGATGTAATTTGGAATAAAAACAACACCAAAAACCACTGCTGCTTAACTTCTACCCAAAAATGGCCTTTCTTGTAATTACTTCCAATGTATCCTGAATGGTTCTATGTCACATCTGCAGGAACCCTGCATCTGAAGATCACAACTGATGCTAACTTATTTTCATAAAATACCTGTGAGCAGCTATTAGTTACAGATAAACATAGGATACTGCTTTTCAACAGAATAATCCAGATTTTGCCATGTTCCCCCTGCTTAGCCAAGAATATCAAAGAGCATTACTCTGCAGTGCAGGACCAGGGCTTCACTCCAGTTTTCTTCACGCGCTGTGTGGGCTGACTAAGCAGCACCCTTTCCTCTTGTAAATCAGTGCTTCTCATTGTGTGATCGAAATCCTGTCCTATCCTCATGTTAATATCCAATTAAGATACCAGTGACTCAGTTCAAAGCTGGAACCCTTCCTTCAGCAACACATCCCATTGTCTCCTACGACAATTCCTACCAGCACTGCAGAAGAACAGGGTGAGGTTCAAGATGAAATTATTGCCTATAGAAGGGTGTGTCCATCTTAACATCTGGCCCCAGTGCTTGTGTGAATTACACCATGTCTCCAAGAGTTTTGGGGATGATTTTCTCATCAAGACTGTGAAGGTAATTCTGCATCACCTGCCACTACAGTCTATGACACTGTTTTCTTACCACCATAGGTTAGCAATGGTAGCACAAATACTGAAGAAAAAAAAAAGTATCCTGAGCTAACTATGTCTGAAATCAGCTTCAAATTACCTCACAAACACAGCACTGTCTCCTCCTCCAAAGGCACTTTACACTCAGCCAACTGAAAAATTGTGCAAGACTACAACTGTTAATGAGGCCAGTACAGTGGCAAGGGGGAAAGCTGCCTTTTAAGCTGCTTCATTATTATTGCTGTACAAATTCAAAATCCAATTTTCTTTGCTTCTGACAAAACTGAATGGTTGGTTTGCAGACACAAGATTAATACTGCCATGCTGGCATTTAAAAAATACTTATTATACCATTAACATTAATGGTACTAGTGCCATTAACTTATAAACCAAGATTTCTTCAGACTTGAGAATCACATAAACTTTCTCAAAGTTTAAAGCATCAAGATCCAAATTCTCAAGACAGTTCTTTTCAGAAAATAACTATAGTTTTTAAGGCTGTGTTCAAGTTCTCCCCGCTGAGAGAAGCTCCCTCAGAAGCTCCCTATTCTAAACAAAGTCAGAAAAGACTGGTTAAGGATTCTACCTTAAGTCTCCTTTTAGGACTATTTTTCCTTAAGACAAAACTTACTGAGTTATAGTGAAAATACATTAATTGTGAAAGGTTTTTTCTAAATATTTTTTCTAAATATTAATGTTTTCCTCACCTGAGTTAATTTACTTGTTAGATGCTACTTTTGTAGACTTGCAAAGGAATGTAGGTATGCAGAAGAAGAATAACATAAAATTATGGCTTTCCTTCTCAGCATATAAAAATGCACACTTTTAAATCTAGAGATTCCTGCCTTGATTACTGGATTTAATTCAAGACACTCCCTGTGTAACTACCACATGGACGTATTTTCCTCTAGCTGGTATGGCTTAATTATACTTTATTCTGCTGTAATTGCTCAGATGGAAGGGTAATTTCTGGCTTTGATGAACAGCCTAAAGGTTTCTGTCCATAACAGAGCTTATTCCCTTTGGAGTAACAAGGAAGGATAATTACTCCTACATGCATGATAATTTTGTGGAAGCCTGATAACACTGTGCAGTGAGTCTTTAGTTTGCTCACCAGAAAAGTCCAGTTAGTTTCTGTAAACCAGTAAGAGCTGTGACAGATAGGATTATGCTATGGAACACTGTTTGAAATGGTCTCTCTGGCAGACAGAAACTGTTTGGAAGATTTTCTTGGTGCCTATACCCCCCCCCACCCTTTCTTCCCCCACTCAAAATGGATGAGTTTCCCATTCACTTGGACAAGAATCAGAATCCAAGAGATGAGAAGCCAAAGGATGCAACATCTCTCCCATCTGGGGATGTGCAGGAGAGGAATATTCTCTATGTTACTTTTTCATTTTTTCCAATTACTCGCTCTCTGTTAAGGATGCTTAACCAACTTGTTACTTGATTTCTTAACTTGGCACATTGTCTGCTCTACTCCATTTCAAGAACATCATTCTGGATTTATGTATATCACACACTGAGTTCCCCTTATGAGAGCTCTCATCAATTGTTTTGCATGATTTTTCATGGCATACTTGAGATTTAAAGGCACCCTCAAGAACTGACAAACAACTTTTTCCTAAAGATTTAATGCCAAATTAGTACAGAAAAAGTGCGGCAAAGTGGCTTTGTGCAAAAGATAGAACAGAAACAATAACAAAATGCTCATGCAATAGAGGAATAGACCCATGAAACTCTACCCTTTTGTCTTTCTAACACACAAATTTGGATAAGGACTCAACACATCCCAAGCACATTCATAGCTGCTAGTGCAGAGTGCAAGGACCGCTGCTGTGTGGCATCCAGGGCTACAGCTGGTGAGAGATTTAGCAACAAAACAGGTTTTCACTGGAAAATGCCAATTCATCAGAACTGAAATCTTCAGGGAAACATATTGTATTCAATGAACTTCCAACATAGCACTGGCAAGTTTCCAAGCTGATTGCCTTCCAGCTTGCCTGGTGGGCTGCCTGGAAGCCTGAATGATCAGGGTATGAAAATCCAAGACTGCCCTGCCATGCGCATTATCCTGTAGCCAGGGACCAAGAATTCCTGAAGCTTTGGAACGTTTTATCTAAGGCTCAATTCCCAGCTCTCCAAAAGGAAAACCAAAATCCATGGGAAGGCTGGCTGAGCTGTAAGCATCAGACCCTGCATTTCCCAGCCCAACTTTACTCTGAATTTTACTTCTAGTGCAGCAGTTTTGCTTATTTTTTATTACTTCTCCCCTCTTTTTTCATCTGACACTGGGAAAGCATATATTTTTTAAAAATCTATGTTTCCTTCTGAAACAGAAGTTTCTCCAATTTTTTTCCCCAGCATTCAGAACTTCCTGTGGAACAAAATGTTTGCCTTTAAACCAGTTCTACTCAGCATATTCTTCCTCTCTACAGCCTCTCTGCTGCTTGTCCTCTCCCAGTAAAATGAAGCCAGGTTATTCTGCTATTTCTCAGGCATTATGTGTTAAGGAAAGGCCCAGCATGCCGTATTCAGGAAGAGAAACCTGATCCTGCTTTGTTAAGGGTAGGAATTATTTAGGCTATAATTTGCAGTGATTACACACTGTTTGATATGCTGTTATATGCCATGTTTGCACTTCCTCTGCCAACACATGGACAAGGATGTGTGTAGCCATTCATTAGGCTTGCACCAGAGACAAATGGAATAGCAGCAGGATTAGCTGTCATTCATCTTCAGTTGAAAACCTTTCCTTGGCCTGTGGTTGGCTAATGAAATCCACATCGCCTGAATTCATGATGTTCAGCTGGCTGCAAAGAAAAACCCTCAAGATGCTTCTAATTAGAAATTGTGAATAACGGTCAACTTGTGTGCATTTTACAGACAGCCACAAAAATCTGCATTGCCACTTTGAGGAATGAGCCCACAGCTGGGATCCACATTATGCAGACTCACTTTTCCAGAGGACAGGTGTCTAAATTCTCAGTTCAACAGTGGGTGCTAGTGTCCCCCTTGAAAAAAAATTATGCTAAATAATGAGTGTGACCATGCGTCACGCCTGCGACCATATCACTACATAAGAAAGATTGGTTTCACTGCTTTCACAAGGAATTTAATTGAATTAACAGTAAATAGTATTCTCACTGAAACAGCACTTTACTAAGTGAAATCTCTCAGGACTACAGTAGTATCTAACACATGCTAATGAGAAAGTTTTAAACTTCCCCTCAGTATTTATCTATGCAAGGACACTATTGTTTCAGAGCAATTTATCAAAACAAAAGTAAGTCCTCTGGTTTTGCATTTTGACAACCAATGTATTTTCTAAGATGCAAAAGACCTGAGAGAATGTTATTTCCGTTCCCTGTTTCTAGAAATAAAGTAGCATATTCTATAGTTTCTAATTTCCTCTTGCTTGTTGTGCTGTAGACTTTTTTCCTTGCAGACAACTTTTTCCTTGTGCACAAAGCAAGGCAAATAAGATGGCACTGAACAGTAAATTAGGCCTTCTTTTCAAACCAGTTCTTCCATTTTGCTGGATTGCTTCGGTGAAATATTTCCATAATTTTACAACTTAAAGTCATTCCAACTATGTCTACCTATGAATTTATACAATTGATCACCTTAATGCAAGATATGTTGCTGGAACTTTGAAAAACATGAATTTTATGTTTAAGAACTGATATCGTCTCTGTACATGTCTGAAAGACAAACAATATCATGTATTGAGTTTGTATGGCAAGATTTTGGAAGCAGAGAGCTACAGGGGTGGCTTCTGTGAGAAGCTGCCAGAAACTTCTCCCATGTCCAATGGAGCCAATTGCAGCTGGCTCCAAGATGGACCAATTCCAGCTGGCTCCAAGATGGGCTTGGCCTTGGCAACAGTGGTGGCACCTCTGGGATAAGATATTTAAGAAGGGGGAGAAAAGCCCTTTGTGACTGCAGTCAGGAAGGGGAGGGAGAGTGTAAGATAAACAATTCTGCAGTCAGCAGGGAAGGAGGGAGAGGAGATATTCCTCTGACTGGAACAGATATTCCCCTGCAGCCCAGGGTGCAGACCACGGTGAGGCAAGGCTGCCCTCCTGCAGCCTATGGAGGTCCATGCTGGAGCAGAGTTCTACCTGCAGCATCTGGAGTAGATGGATGCCTACAGCAGACTGTAATCCTGTAGGATGCCCATCCTGGAGCCATGAAGAGAGAAGGCAACTCTAGAGCATATTTGGTAGCAGAACTTGTGATCTCGTGGGGAATCCACATTGGTCTGTTCCTGAAGGGCTGCGCCCTGTGGAAGGGACTTGGCATTTGAAGTTTGTGAAGAAATGCAGCCCATGGGAGGGACTTACATTGGAAAAATTTGCACAGAACTGTCTCCTGTGGAAGGGAGCCCATGCTGGAGAAAGGAATGAGTGTGAGGAATCCTCCTCCTGAGGAAGAAGAACTGGTAGATAAAGTATGTGATGGACCGACTGCAGATCTCATGCCCAGTCTCCTGTACACCACTTGGAGCAGGAGGAGGTAGAGAGAATCCAGAGTAAAGTTAAGCTTGTGAAGAAGGGGATTTGGGGTGTGGAGGATTTTTAAAGATTTTACTTCATTTCTCATTATCCTACTCTAGTATTATTGGCCATAAATTGATCTAATTTCCCTAAACTGAGTCTATTTTTTCCCATGATGGTTATTGCTTCTTATCTTGAACCATAAGTCTTCCACTATATTTTCTCTTCTCTGTCCAGGTGAGGAGTGGAGTGATACAGTGGCTTTGGTGGGCATGTTTGGTTGATGTTCAGCCAGGGTCAACCCACCATACTCTCCATAAGCCACTTTTAAGTTACTGGAAGTGAAAGTCATAGCTCATTTGTCTATGCAGCTAATTGTCAGCCACAGAATGAAACACAGCTAAGCAATATCTTGCAGACTTCAAGAGCATAGCTGGATTTTCTGTCTGCTTCTGGCCTGCGTGGATTTTGAAAGCGCTATGGGTTTCTCTGGTCTCTAAAGAAGTTATAATTATACTTATTGCTGCTATAATGTTTTTTTACTGAGTACTGCTCATGTTGAGCTTCAGAAGTTCTTCAGAGAGAAAAAAGACACAAACACATACACAGACACACACATATACTTTTCCTACCTGCTTTGGTTGTCACTTTCAGCAAATAACCGTCCAAATCGATCTGAAATTGTGGTGTCTTGCAAGGCAGTGAAATTCGGGTCCCATTCCACTTCACTGTGAGGTGCTGCTGGAGGCTGATTGTATTTCTGCCCAACACAAGGTCCACTGACTTTGTCCAGGAGAAAGAACGGGTCCGACGGGCATCATTTTTTACCAGCACCTGAAAGGGCGAGGCAGAGGAGGAGCAGTCTTTCGTCAAAACGTACTGACATGTTCCCTGAAAGTTAAATGTCCGTCCATCGAAAGTGTTGTAGTGAGGATCTCCAAATACAGTGCAAACTCCAGGCTCTGCAGGTGAGTGAGAAACAAAAGCACCATATCAGGATCAATCAAAGTTGAAAGAAAACAGTTGATAAGAATTTAGAGTGCTGGTCTCACCTAATCTATCTGCTCTATGGGGTAGATTTTGACTGGCACCCACTAGGATTAAATATATCTTTGAAAAACAAAAACTTAATTGCTTTAGAAGTCTTTTCCAAAGTGGCTGATAACTGTCCCAAAGGCCAGTTCATCCCTAGGGCAGCATAAGAAGGCTAACCTGTCGCTTTTTCCCTTAAAAAGTACAATTTAGGTTATTATAATGCCTGTGAACTTTTTCAAATTTCAGTGACTCCCTGAAATTAAAAACCATCAGATCACTTTAGCAGGAGCTCGTTCCGTTCATATTTTATATATACACACTTATAAATATTGCACATTTATCAACCAGGTGTGTTTACACAATTTTTCCCCAAAATACCTGTAGAACAAGCATCTTTATTCAGTGTTACAAGCTATTATATATGTTGTTTATACACAACTGATTTGTAGTAGTTATTGATATCACACTACCAACTAAAAGTCAGTAGTAATGACTAACATGATGCAATGACTGCCAAAAGAGCATGGTGTCTCTACCAATCATTTGTGCCATTACAAATGGCTGGAGATCTCTTATGGATATTTGAAGCCATATGCTGGTCAGAGAAGTCACAACCCAAAGACAGAGCATTTCTATATTCATAGCAATGATGCTGAGTTACCCTGCAGCTACCCAGCAAGTGATTGAATTGCCTCACAACCAAAGACAGCAGCAAATATATTTGCCTTGCAGCCTTCTGGTATAACAATAGGTTTTAACCACATTGCTGCTGTTCCTGGAAGAATGAGTCTCAAGGCAGAGAAATGCACAGTGCTCTTGCCAGTTGTATACCCATGGGCTAAGGCTGCCTTTGAAAGATGATGCCTGTTTAACAAACAATATCTTGCCTGAAAAACCAGCTTTAAAAAAGCCAAATTCAAATCCACACAAAAGAAGAAGACATCAATATTATGGAGAAGGGGAAGGGAATACAGTTCTAACTACACAATACACCTTTCCCAACAGAGTTTTTCAGATAGGCAAAGAGTCCTATGCTAAAGTAACTGTAAATTTTCTGGTGTTTTTCTAGCTGTAAAGAGCCCCCAAGGGAACCTACATGGAGACATAGAAAATGGAGCTGAAGGAAGCACCAGGAGACATTACCTTTTTCTTCTCCAGCTGCAAGGAAGAATCACCTGCACCTATATTATTACTGATAGACATTTATCTAACCTGCCTATAAAGAGCGGTAGTAAGAACAACTCCACTGCCACCTCTGGCAACATGTTGCAGTGTCCCTACTGCAAGAAATGTCTTCCTAAAGCCTAATCTCACTTCCTCCTCACCACATGGTGCAGAGCCATCACACAGCTGCTGCCTGGGTGATTTGTACTTTACCCCTAATTTGCCACATGAATGCTTCTTTAGCTAAGCCAGTAACTCATCTTGGCATCAATATTACTCCTCTTCACTGTGTCTGGCAACTAGGGACCAAAAGTTTCAATTTCTCAAGGACATCATGTTGACAACTCTATCAGAAACCAAAATTATCCATATTTCAACAAAATCTCCAGAAAACAAGCCCGACAAACTTTAAGCAGACTCTGAAAACCAAGACATTTAGGCGAGAGAGTTATTTAAAAAATGTGCATTTCTGTGAGTTTTCCTCACTGATACCAATGAGGATATCAATAACTGCTTTCCAAAGTTCATTAAAAGATTGATTGATTCTTCATAAATTGGCAGGAACTACATGGCTTTTAATTAACAGCATCATTTATACCAATTGGAGAAATTATCTCTAGATTTTGTATGAAGACAATCTGACTTTACCCATTACTAAATCATACCAACATGTTTCAGATTTACTTATGTATACATATAAGTATCTGCCTGATGAGTATTAAGATAAATGTTATTACCAGCTCAGATAGTACTTCAGCTATTCCAACTTTAATTTTTCCTTAAATTTAATGACAACATCTATGAAAACAAGGAAACTGCCAACAAAAAAAAAAGGAATATAAGCCAAACATCAGTGAAGATTATAGAGGAAAGATCTGATTTTATTCCGTGTTTCTAAAAGCCAAGGATGTGGACATATTACATGTTTTTAACCAACCTGTTGGGAGGAGGAGGCTAATTTTTCACCTAAGCAAGTGACTAAGAGGCACAACATGAGAGGCACAAATATAGAGATGTGCAAGTAAAATTGATAGTACCAATGGGATCCAAAGGAAATATTTATTTTTAATTTCTAATGTGTTATGCAGAACAATATTGTTTTATGTTATGTTACATTGTCTCACGTCATATATCAATTTGATAAATGTATTAAAAATGTATTTAAAATTTAAAAATGTATTTTGGACTGGATAGCTGAAGGTCTGATCCAAATTTTGCTGTTTTCTTTAACAACCAAAGGAATGGAGGAGGGAAAATTCACCTAAAAACAGTCTGAATAATTGATTCTCTGGTATCACTGTGTAAAATATTCTTGAAAGGTTTGCTAAAATCACAGAGTTTAAAAATAAATCCACACCCTGCAAGAGTGTGTGTGATAACTCAGGCACTGCCAGTAAGAAAAAGTGGTTGGCCTAGAAATAAACCTTAAATATCGGGTGTAACAAGACTGCAAAAGACTGTCAACATGAAAAGAATTCCTGCCATTTTTAGCTTTTGGGTCATTGTTTATTTCCTTTTGGGAGAGTTTCAATCACATTACTTTTATGGTTTGCTTATTTTTCTTTTTTTTTTCTTTTTCCTTTTCCTTTTTCTTCTTATTTTTTCTTTTTTCTTTTCTTTTTCTCTTCTGAAACAAACCAGTCTTTTTACTTGGAAATTTTTGAAATCTATTGGAAGCACTGACCTCTGGTTAGGATTGTATATGACTTGCTTTTCTGGTGGGGCATAACAGATGAAAAGGTGCTGCTGCATCACCAAAGTTATATTCCCCAACCCTGGAATATGAATTTTGCCAGCTTATGGTAACAAGGCGTAGGGTCACAGGTGTAGATCTTTCCCTTTTTTCTCTACAGTAAATCGTTCCCAGCTTATTGCAAACATTCCATGTGTCATCTGTCTAAGGTACAGCTAGAAAAGGGCAATTCTATACAATATTTCCTGCTGAGACTCCCCTAGCCTCCAATTAGTTTCAGATTAGGGATTTTCTGAGCCAGACATGGTTTCTTTTAATTTAGTAACCTTTGATAGAAATATTTTCTGTGAATTTTCCCAGTCCAAAAATGTTTTTAGCATCTACAACATCCTTGGGCAAAGAAAATGAAGAATCATTGCCTCTCCCTCATTTTGAACTTAGCATTCAAGATCTTTGGTGTCTTCTTTTGCTCATTGAGACATGCACATGAATGTAAATTTACCCATTCCCTCTCTATCCTTGACAAAGACAAATTTTTCAAAAGAGGGCCCCAGAGCTATGTTCAGGAGGCTGTGTTTTTCAGAACATCTTAGGCACCCAACTCTGATCAAACATTATTGAAAGCTGGATGCAAACACCATTACACCTCTTTTGGAAATCCTGCATGTTGCTCCCAAATCAATATTCAAACCTTCTGGCATTCATAAAAGCTTTTGGCAGCCTGGCAATTTTCACATTTCACATTTCACACTTTTACATTTGACTCGGGTATTAAACTACATGTGTGATTAGTGCAGTTTGCTCAGCTCCCACCTAAGGCTCTACAGCTTACTTGAAAACTAATAATAGTATTTAGGTGGTAAAAGTGAATACTATAGAGCTGTTGGCATGTTTTCCTTGAATTTTCAAATCATGGTCCCAATTCAAATGAAATAGTGACTTTCATTAGAAAAGGTAGTGTTTTTGAAAACATATGTAGCTGTAAAAAAAGGAAGCTAAAAAAGCAACAGCATGGAAAATAACACATTAGCATTTCCTAAATTTCAACATACTCTTATAAAGAAAAAAATCACAACCTATTTGGCCAAGGCAGAGGGATAAAAGTCTCAATGACCAGTCATTTCTAGTAAGCAGTATGCTGAGTACAGGTAAGAACCACTTACTAAACTAAGTGGTTGCCAGAAAGTACCTTTCTGCCTTCCATCCAGTGCCTCCATTCCTCCAAACAGTATTTAGCCTTTCCAGAAAGGCAAAATATATATATTGCATGGTGGAGGCCAGACAGATAGTCAGCACACACATCCTGACCAGCTGAGAGCACAAGCTTTTTGGCTGGGCAATTAGCACACTTATAACTCCAGACCAGCCACAGGATATATTGTCTCTAACTGGGTTTATTATCTGTTGGGATATAAAGGAAATGGAACACAAATCCAGAGGAAACCAGGCTCTGTTAGCTCTGGTGCTCATGGAATAGCTTGTTTTGTTTTTTCAGGATATCAGAGCAGTCAACTGAAGTCCAAGATGTCCAGATGTCTGGTCACACTCTGTTGGGCTCGTAGGTACTTAAGAGTGGCCAAGAAAAATATACATTAAATTATAACTAAAATTGGTTTGGACACTTTCTAAGTAAGGAGAGGGAGAAAAAAAACACAAGTTTACCAGGGAAGGGTGTTCTGGTTGCAGATGTATAATTCAAAAATATCTCAGCTTTTTAAAAATAAAATGAAACTTTGAATGTAATTAGCCCATATGCTGAATTAAACCCTAAATCAAACAGAACACATTATTAACTTCAAAATATTAGCTATAGAGCACACATAACAGAATTCTGTTAGCCTTTCTGTAAAAAATGCATAGCCACAGAGGACTTTCCTCATACCTGCTGCATAGTGCAGCTTGATATAATACAAATTAAAAGGTGTGTAGTCAAAAATTCCACAGGAGTCTTTATGGTCTAATACCATAAATAAAATAGCTATTCCAATTTGTCCAAATACGTATTTATACAGTAGACTATCACAGCTGAAATGGAAGGCAAAATGAACAGTTTTCCAGTATGAATAAACAATTGCAGTCTTTTTGTTGCTATATTTCTTCATGGAAAGGAAAAATCAGAAAAAAAAGGGACATATGTGGTCTTTTAGTCCCCCTTCCTGCTGTTACAGGTACCCAAATGCATAACTTCACTTTTTTTTTTTTTTTTTTTTTTTTTATTCTTTGAAAGTCAGTGCTTTTTTCAGTAATTCTATAAAAACACATAAAAAGGATGCAGGACCAAGTGGAAGTACCGACCTCTTAATCCTGAAGTGGGTCCAAATGTCCTTGAATTTGGTTTAGCTCTGTTGATAATTTTGTCAATTAAAAAACCTGTGGAATGATTTGTGATGAATGAAATTTTCTGTCTCAAAAGCAGCCTTTGCTGCAAGATTAATCATGTGTGCTGTACATGTAAACCTAGATGACTGCAGTCCACTTTAAAATAACTTCATCCACAAAATCTCACAATGACTGGTGTAAGATTGTGCTAGGACTATTAATAATGACTAAAGTATATCTACGTGATTTTAGCAACAAGTTTTCATCCTGTGGATTGTAATTTTAGCAAGGCCTATGAATTCTTCTTTGTCAAGAACAAAGATTTTACTTTCACTGCAAGTTCGTATCTTTGTCTGAAGTTGAGAGCAGTCTGTTAATGTTATTTGAATTCAGGTTTAGTTTTTTTTTATTTTTAATATGAAAATTACCTTGGTCTAACATAGGATTGCTAATTTATGGAATTGACGTCAGTGGTGATTTTTCCAAACCAAGCCCAAAAGAGTACATTTCATTACATTTTTTACAGCAGCATAAACTAAACTGTTGAATTTTCCACTGCTATGACCACTGTGTTTAATTAGTGATAACTGTACGTCAGCCATAGAGCTTAATAAGCAACATGCCAAAACTAACTATATTTAACTTCAGCAACAGTAGACAAAAGAGACTCTCCAGCCCTTTAAGAGATGAGGTACTTTTTCTCTTTGCAACAAACTGCTTTGAAAATAATCCTTTGATTATTTTTTCTTCAGTTTAAATTGTATCCTTTCACAGCTTGACTGGGTTTGACCCACTTCATAGAAGTTGGCTGCATTTAAACTGCACTCAAAGCTCTCCTGTGTACAGTATGTTCTTGTACCTCCCTGTTGTTTTTACTTTGGGAAATTAATATCTGCTGGAGCGCCAGAAATGTTTGGTGTATTAGTATATGAAGACCGGATCAGGATCAACATGAGTGAGGAAGGGACTGTGTGTACATTTTATCAGAAACTGGCTGAATTAGCAAAGTTTCCAATTACTGTCGTATGATAGTCGTGATGAGATTTACAGCACTTCTGCTGCTAAGGTGGAATTAATTCTTTGCAAATGGCAAATGTGCAAATACCAATACCAGCTAGTCGTAGGTACCACTGCTGTATGACACTGGGTATTTAAGCTCCTTGATTATATTCTCTGTAAAAGCCAAGAATGCCTTGTTAATCATAAAAGTTTGGAACAGCTCTTCTCCAAGTACTAATGGGTCCATAGTGAGATAACTGTAAAAAAAACCAAACACTCTGTTTCATGTGCAGCAGTGGAGCATGGGACTGTGAGATAGGACAAGGAGCCTCTTAGGCAGTTGCAATGCAGGTAGGAGGACCCTCAAGACCCTTGATCCCTTCCCATAAGGGAACAAGGCTTTTTGTCCTTTGGGGAGACCTAATAGCAGGCTGCCAGTACATAGAAAGAGGTCACTGGGAAGATGGAGCCAGGCTCTTTACAGATCTGCATGGCAGAAGGACAAGCAATAATGATCTGGCCTTAACTTCACATGTTTGTGGTCATGATTACTCCCTTGTAACATCAGGAAGTTTTGAGATTTTATGTAACTTGGCTCCTAGATGTGTTATTTTAACTTTGAAGAATTGTAATTTTTTGCCTCCTTCTCCCCTGAAACAATTATCACAAGTCATCACTCTCTGGCAGCATTTTTGAAGGAGTCACTGTACTGTCCTCTTTCAAACCTCTTCCTTTCCTGTGCTTTGAGGGAATGACTGGCCCCACCCTTTTCCTCCCCTTTCATGTTACAGAAGAACATAGGAAGAACACATGAGAAAGGTTAAACACGACTGAAACATAAAAAAAGAGGCAAGATAGAGATTGAAAATCAATGATACTAAGAGTATGTCATATCTGAGCAAAGGTCTACGGAAATTTCTTCTCCCTTGAAACTGAGCTTACATGAAATCAACTGCTAGTCAGTTGAATTCTCTTACATTTCTTCCTCTGCTCAGTATTGTTTCAAGTGTTTCTGAGGTTGTGCCTTGTATTTGCCATGATTTTGATAATGAAGACTTGCAAGCTAGATTTATTTTATCCCAAGATACAAGTTTCAAAATAATTGAGCCGAAGAGTGAAAAAACAGATATTTAGCATTTGGGGTTTCTGCAATTCAAGAGAACTCAGGACCAAATTGAACAGCAACACCATTTGATTTTAGACAAAATAATAGGAACACTGTCTTCTTTCAAAAGCCCTCCTCTAAGTCACAAAACCCCATTTTAGCCATCTGTCCCTATTTAGTCAAATATTTAAATATGTACAGAAGGAAATATGTAATGGTATATTGTTGACTTCCAGTCTCCCTGTTGAGTTAAATAGAACAAGCTTAAAGACAAGTATTTGTGTAAGTTGTTTGCTGATTAGGAGGGTGACACTACAATTTAATGATCATTCCTGAAGGGAAAAGTAAAGAGATAAGAATGTAAGGGTTGAACTAAACATCATAAACAAAGAAGAATAGTTTTATATTCTGCTTTCTACTGCTGCCCCAGAGTGTTTCTCAGATTTCTGCACACTATTTTTTAACTCTCACAAATCATCTGCACAGGTGTGATTAAATATGCACATAGCTGGACTGTTAGTTACAGTAAAAGGTACCTAACTCCTAAAAGTTATAACTCTATTCATTTTCTTGTTTTATTGCCTACAAATTTCATAGACCAACTACATCTTTCAAAATGCAGCACCTCAGATTTGACAAAAATAGCATCATTTTGGAAAATAAAATAAAAACAAAATACCCAAGCATTTTAATTTAAAATTACAGATTTATAGGAGAAAAATCCACAGCTAAAAAAACATCATTTGTCCTTTAGCTACTCTAAAAAAGAAAGCAGAAAAGCAAGCATACTTCTACATATTTGTTTTTTCAGAAAGAATAAAAAATAATTTAAAGAATGTGAAGAAAGAACTTACTTTCAGTGCAAATCGGACAGCATCCTTTCCTGTTCAGGATTTTACCCTAATTGGGAGAGAGACAGGCTGTTTTAATGAAAGAGTTCTTGGAGCAATGACTGTGTCATGTTTTAAGACTGGATAAGCCTTTGAAAATAACTCAAGTTGTGTTTGAACTCAGTGCCCTGGTTACAACTTCAAATACCAGGTGCTAAAAACAGACAGAACTACTCAACAAGCTTCCTAGTGGTCTTATAAGAAATTAAATACTACTGTTACCACTTTTCAGAAAGAGTGTGAGAGAATTTTAGACTTGCACAGATAGCTAAAGCATTCACTGGGTTAACAAGATCACTACCTTTTCCCTCACCTTCCCAAAAGATATACCTTTCCTATGTATTTCCTGTTGAGGAAAGGGAAGAGGGAAAGATGTTTTATCTGATTTTCCTTAAATTACTCAAAGTTAATCAGCAAGCTAGCAGAGAATCCTGAAAAAATTCAGACTGAACAATGTGTTCTTCCAATCAAAAACTGGTGTTGGTTATAACAAAACTTACAGTGATATTGAGTTCATCCATAATCCCACGCAGGGAATGAAGAGGTATATGGAGCTGTGCTGTTCCTAAGCACTGACCCTTTGCTCCAACAGCACACAAAGAAAGTCCCCTCTCTGTGGCTACAGCTAATTCCCACCAAATAGGTGAGCAAGGTGAGGACAGCAAGAGTAAGCAAATTAAGCTGTGCTATCCTGCCACTAAACAGAACAGAAAACTTGTGAAAACAGATAAAAAATTGCTGACAGGGCTACGCAAAGACGGGGGGAGTGGGCACAGGCAGCCCTACTGCTGTCTGCCTTGCTTTCTGCCTACAGTGCTGCCAAGCTTTGATAGTGTGCATGGGGAAGTATGAACTACAAGTATCTGCTAGCAAACTGGAGTAGAGCATGTTCCATCCTGCTCTTGCTTGATGTATACTCATGGCATGAATGAATCCTTGGTCATGAATGCACTTGGGCACATCATTCCCAAGGCCCAGATCAGTGTAAGCTTGTCTTTGAATATGCAATTTTATGTGAATGGACTTGAGACACATCTGGACTTAAGAAAAGGGCTGCATCAGAGTTACACTGGCAGAGCGAGCAGCACTTAAACGTTTGTGTGACCCCTCAGGTCTCTGGGCAAAGAGAATAGCTGAGAACCAGGCTGCAACAGGAAGACCTACCAAGCACCTGCTAGAACAGAACCCCTTAAAGGAGGAACCCTCCAAACTACACAGAAATAGGAGGCTTAGCAACACTTACTTGTAGGAACAGAGACATGCAGCTGAATACCACACAGTGCACTACACAGCCTTACCCCTCTGTTTCAACAAAAGAAACCATCAGCTGAGCTGGAAGTTGCAAGAATTCAAGTGAAATTGGAATCTCCAAGGCAGCCTGCTGTGGCTGGTTACTTGAGCCATCATGTTGGCCCAAGATCCTGTTTTTGTCTTGTGGAATAAGGAAACCCATTATTGCTAACATGTGCTGCAAGAGTCCGTTAGCATTGAGGGTTCCCTTAGGAGTGTGCTAAGTGATGTGATCCCATTTTTCCCTATGAATATTTATAAGCAGACCACATTTGAGTCTATTTATTTTTGGGAATTTTTCTTCCTTTTTATGGGGTTTTCAATTTTGTGTCTGAGGGTTTAATTTTCTATTTTGTTAAGGCAAGACTAATTGCTGGGAGAAAGGGGTTTGTTTGGTTGTGCAATAGCAGCAGCTGTTGTTTTTTTGTGCCTTATTTGGCACTGGAGTAAGAACAGCAACTTTTTGTTTGTAATAATAACAGATGTGTATAACATTATATGCAGTCTGTGCTAGAGATGGAAGAACATGTTCTGAATAAATTTTCACTCACTTGAAGCTCACGGGTTCATAATTTATCCACAGAATCGAACTCTGCAAATGTCTTCATCTGCCGTGAATTTAATTCTATTAATATTTGCATAGCCTTGGAGCTCAGAAAAGGTTATATGTCATAAAATTCACCATGCTCTCTTTTAGCAGTACAAAAAGAGACATGTTCATGACCACTAATCATTACCACAGACTTAAGACATTAGTGAGGAACACAAAGGCATAAGGAGAGGGGGCAAGGTGACAAATTATAAGGATGGGTAATCAGAAAGGAGATGGCACAAAGCAAGGAACAGACTAGAGCAGAGCTAGGGCAAGTAAATAGCAAACTCAGTAAGTAATTTAAAGGACCTCTGAAACTCAGTCTTGCCAAATGTTGAATAGTAAAATACTGTATAGTTATATACTATAAAGTATTTAAATATGTGTTTAAGTTCTAGCACACATGAAGGGCCTACTAACTTCAGCAGAACTAGACAAATGCTTAATAGCTTTGCTGAATGGGGGCCAGTATGTACTGCACTTTGCAGACTGACACTCCAGATAACTTGAGAGGGAATGTCTGGAAACCACAAGCCATAAGGCTCATGGGAATGCCAAGGAGAACCAATCTTACAAAAAATGTGATAGGAGTGACTGAATTTGAAATGTGTATTGCCTCCACAGCAGATGAAAATAACATAAGAAAGACATTTCCTACAATTGCTGATACGGGATTAAATGCTCCAAAAAGAAAAGAACAAAAGCAACAGAAATTTGTGTCTAGCACTATGATGAAAACTAAAAAAATGGCAGAAACAATCTTTAAAAATATGTCAACCTGCAACCAATAGATTGAATAATACAAACGGTTGTGCAGTATTAGAAATTTGTGCAGAATTGCCACTCTGAAACCCATACTTTCAAGAAATCATTGGCCAAAATTTATTATGATAAATAAAATAAAATTCCATAAGCAAAAAAATTCAGCCACAATATTATGCAAAGTGTATTAAGACTGCATGGTAAAGTGTTTAATTCAAGGAATAATATTCTAAATTCTTTGTGAATCTTCAATCCTTTCACACTCAGTTGTCCATATAATGATACACATTTAATGAGATAACTTTATGTTGCCTGGCACATAATGGACACTAAATTACATTTTATTCCACAGTAGTCTTCAATACTCAGTGGAGACTGCTTACTGTCAAAAATATTGTGAAGAGAGAAAAGGAACGGACACATCTACACTGTGCAGAGACAGCAGCATAACTCTATGCATGATATTCAGACTGTCAGTATCAGAACCACCAATATATATTTATCTTGAAAAATGTGGTGTGTTTAAGTGATGTTTATAGATTTATAGCAGAAAGCCTCATCAAAAATAGTGGAGCAGAGATGAAATGTAAAATATTTAAATCAATTAGCATATATTATTTGCTTTAAAACTACTTGATACCCACTTGGAATAGGAAAATAAATTTTACTCTAGAGTTTACATTCTTTCTCCTACTTCTCCTTCCAATTTGGCTTGGAAGAGCAGAAATGTAAGGTGTACCTGTGAAGGAGGGTGGGTTTGCTTGCCACTTGAATTTTAAGGTGGTGACTTGGCTGACTGATTATTGGCTGGAGGGAATAGTGTTGCAGGGAACAAAGTTGGTCTTTCCAGCCCTAAGGAACCAAACCCTGTTTGTGGACTCACATCAGAGGTCAAGGGCAGTTTAGATTTCACATTAGCCTTGGAGCAGGTTCTATAGCAGCACTGAATAAGTTTGTTAGTTTCACTTAATACACTGAAGCACTGTCAGTGGTGAATTTTTACCCACCACTTCTTTCATTTTAGAAGCCACTTCAACTGATCATCTCAATGCTCAAATTTACATATAGATACAGCTGAAGTGATGTACTTCACTGAATATCTCTAAGTCATATTAGCTACTTGATTGCAGAAGCACCTTAAACATTTAAAATGCAAGAGCACAAGGAAAATGTAAATGCAATGCAGTTTGTGCAAGACCTGAAGAGCCCAAGCTCTCACTTCCTGCATATACTGTGAATGGCATGAAAGCAGCAAACCTGACTGCCATGAACCATATAACACTCCCAAAATAATAGTTTTATTTGTTCACACTTCCTGATGTGTATGCAGCTTCTCATGTGAGGCCCATTAAGAGGAGAACTGCCCTCTACAGTGAGTGCCAGAGTGAAAGGAAAAGGATGTTCCCTCTTCTGAGGATCTTGAAGCCCACTGTCATACCAGGATGGGGAGTGCCTCCATTCAGGCACAGGTTCTTCATTCTACCACCACTTCTATCAAAAGTTTACACATATAAAATTTTTCAAACCAAGAGTTTTTCACGCAATAATTTTATATCTAGGTGTCTGTGATTAACATTTTCCTCACTGGCTTCCAGGATAGAGAAGGAAACACTGAAAAGGTGCAATGCTAAGAACTTGGCGCTCTCTTCTGCAGTTTTGCTCATAGATCTGCCCCTACCTGAGGTGCTATTTAGAGCTTCATCTTGTGAAAGCTTGAGCCACAAGACCAAAATCATTTGTCAGTGTCAGAAATCCAAGAAACAAAGGCTGATTTTAGCTCAGGGTTTCAAGTAAAGCTAACTTTTACCCCATTAAATTACAATTATAGCATTCTTTGGGTTCACTTCAGATTTTCAAAGTAAAAAATACCCAGGCCACAACCTTAGTGAAAGCAGCATGGTTTGCTTGAACTAATTTTCTTTAATTTGTCTAATTTACATTTTCAGACAAGCATTAAGCCTCATATACATTGAGAAATGCAAGTTCATCAACCTCCTGTGGCTTGCCTTAACAATATACACATTGCTGAAATATTAAGAGTCACCTCACCACTCTATAAACTATTAAATAAAAGTTAAAAACAACTGTTCCAAAGCAGATACTTGGGACAGAGAAAGTTAAAGGAGAAGGAGAAGAGGAGCACAGTCTTCAGAGCAAGGACAGAGGCAAGAAGACCATATTCAGGACAACAGTTGCACATTTGGGGAATGCCAGCCTAAATTAACATTCCTTCTTTCCAAACAGCACGCTCCACTGTCATGCACACAACTTCCAAGAAACATTGGAAGAGATAATGGTGGAGCAGAAAAGAGAAGAAAGCTCAGTTCTTTTAAAAAACTCACATGAGGACAGCTGCTGATTGGAATGCACTGTTTCTTGCGACACTCTGTCTTGCCCTTCACACAAGCACAGATGGTGCAGTTCACAGAGGACCACATCTCTCCATCCTGCAAGAGAGAACATGATATAGTATCAACTGGGGTGGCAGCAAGAAGCTATTTTAGCAATGTATCATTGCACAAGAAAAGATTAATTTCTCCGTTGACATTGTGTCTTTGTTTAGTCTAAATTATTTTGAGGTGTCTGTCCATGGCCAGTTGGATTTAAGACAGAGATCAAATTCAGCCAGGTTTTCTTTCCTTTGGTCTTTTTGGTAAGAAATTAATCTTTACAAAGCTAATGAAATCACATTTGAATTTTTCAACACTGAACTGATTATTTGCATTGTTTTCTCTCCAATAAGCATCTGAGTTGTGATCGCACCTACCACAAATTTTCATTTAAGTTCACATAATCAGAAAAACCTGATTCACTAGGTTGAATGGCATTTCTAAGTTGTTACACATGAAAATACTTGATTAAGATGTCAGAAGATAGTGAATTTATTCCCATATGTAGCATCATTTCAACATAGGGCAGGAATGGTCAAAGAATTCTAATTTAGATTATTACATCACTTTATTGGATATTTGATCTGCTAAACATCTGAAAATATTTAAAAGAGACACTGTGCTGAATCTCTCAAAAACAGAGCAGGTAAGACAGCCTATGTATAGCTCTGAAAATATGAAGTGCAGAGCATAATATTCCTTGTGGTCTTGTCCCCACTTGGGATGAATTGCTTGTGCAACTGCCCTGGCTCCTTTTTACATGGTGGTATATCTGCCAAGTGTGGTTCCTAAAACATTCTCTCTCACCCACTTACAGTCTTATGCTAGTCTGCTTAGAGCCAAACTGTGCATGTTTTTTGTTTACAGGGCTGCTGGGAAGGAAGGGTGAGGATAGACCTGACAGGAACCGGCAGCTGAACCAGACAGCTGTGAATAATTATGTGCCCACCTCAACATGATGTTCAGACCAGAAACAGAAACAGACTATATCTGAAATGCCAAGGAGTCTAACTTATTAATCTCAGCTTGTTTCATCAAAGGCTTTCTCTCTCCTATTTTTTGTTTCTTGGGAATGTTTCTATTGCCTGGTGTTTCTGATGTTCTTCGGTCTCTAATGACCACTCACCAGGCATCTGCCAGAATACATAACAGCTGACTGCATGCAGCTGCCCTGAATTTTTGTCCTACAGCTGGTTTTGCACAGGAGTGCATAAACATGTTTGCTGTGCCCATTCTACCTGTATTAGACCATTGACTTCAACAGAGCAACACTGAATTTATTTTTTTGCACACAAGCCCAGAAATGGATGTCTCACAACTTCTTCACACTCCATATAATACTAGTAATATAATAAAATCTTCACAAGAAGCAGAATATTTTAGTTGGGTGCCTAAGAAGTAGGCATTTGTTCCTGAGGCACAATGGCTCCAGTGTGAAAGTGCCAATCAGATGGAGCATAGTCTCAGAGTACAGTAGGTTCACATGCAATTTCCAGAATAAACACTTCTGCTGTGTACACAAAAGATGGAATAAATGGGAAGTAATTCTGGTTGAGCAAACCAAGTATTCACACAGGACTTAACATTTGATCTGATTCAAGGGTCTCTTAATTCTCATGTGGGCACATGAGGTGACAGAATCTTTTTCTGACACAGTGTGAAAAAAATCTGCACCACTTGGAAAAACAAATGGAGTCTCAGGAACAGCTCTGCAGGGAATTCCTTGTGATTTGAATACTGTGGGTGAGAGTGCAGTAGGTAACAGTTATTACATGGCTATCCCAGTAAGATGTCAGGGGTGCTGTCCTTAGAAGAGATGGAAATGTAGTAAATCAAGTAACTTCCAGCCAAAGCTCCTGTTGGCTCAGTAATGAAAAAGACTCTTTGGATCAGCTGATAAAGTCTACATACGACTCAGAATATCTCCTCCATGGGTATCAGTGTTTGGGAAAGCAGAGCATTAGTATCTAAATAGACACTAAAAATGTGTCTATTGTCATGAAAAAGCAGCTTGAACATCTACATACAGAGAGGAAGACAACGTGTAACATTCAAGGAGGAATTAATCTTTAACTGTTGACTATAGCAGAATTTACTCAAACTCAGGAAAAAAATAAACAGATGGCAAATTTTGCAAAGCTTTGCCTCTGAATTGTTCCATCATTGACCATGATGGTGAGGATTCTGCTAAAAACAAGCCACAATACTAATTTACAGCAAACTCATGCTATTTTGGCTGTTACAATGACACCTACCCTTGACTAACACCTGAAACCTTACCTGGAAGATCTTATTGCCAAACTTGCACACTTTCACCTCCTCAGGAGAGATGTACGAGACACACTCCTTGCAGCAGTGGTCTTTGTTTTTATTACATTCACCAGGAAGGAAGCACCTCTTCTTACATATCACTGTCGAATCCTAGGTACAATGGTGAAAGGAAATAATAAAACCATGACCAAAATGTTTGTGGTCCTGTGTGTCTTTATATATTTCTGCTTGTTCAATCATTGCATCCACCCAAGCTACAGGCCATGTTTTGAATAGGTCAACCCAGAGAAAAGAAATATTATTTATAGATAGAGGAAATCTTTCATGGTCTATGAAGCTAAAGCACAGCTTGTACTTCTGCTGGCCTGCAAAATCTCACAGATTTAGTGTCCCTTGTTTTTTGCCTTGGTAAAAAGTATAAGTTGTTGCAGCCAGGTTAGGGAACACAATAAAAAACACTGAGCTTCAGGAGAAACATGATAATTCATCATTTAGAAACTCCTCTTCCATTTAAATGCAGTCTTAAAGAGGACTACATAACCTGAGCAAGTTCATTTTGCATCTCACAGGGTCGGGCATCATGTCTCAGCTGAGAGAGTCAGTAATATTTTAAACTTTCCTAGCACAACTGCAAGCCCTTTTCAGATCACATTCTCTGAGACCACACAAGATGCCAAGGAACAGTATCAGGCTTACAATTCCACAGCCCTACAAATTACTGCTAAGCCAGACAACCATCAGCAAACAGCATCAAAGCACTGTGGACTTACCTTGCATGTACATGCTGTGCAGTTGTCATACATAAACGAAGAACCATTATCATACACATTGCTGTGAAAGAGGCAGCTTCCAAATGGAAGGTCAAACACTTTCCTCTGTCCTAGATATAAATAAACAGTAATAGAAACAAAATGTGGTTGAAAATATGCCACATTTTCAACAAAAATAGTAGCACTTATTGTCACCAGACCAAATTCATGTGCAATGTGTCATTTGCTATGTGTTTCCACTTCAATGTGAAAAAAGAATATGCACTTTTAACAGTTCATTATCCTCTTAGTGCACATTCATGTCAACAAATTCTACTATGGGATGAAATATAAATGATTTATGGCATGCTTATATAGGAAAAATCTTTCTTCTCATCATTAAATGCACAGTGCAACTAAAGGAATAAAAAGCAAGCATTGCACTCTTAAGGTAGGTACACTTGAACTAGTTCAAACAGTCTTTAACTTAAAGCTGTAACTTATCAAATAAAGCAGCCTTAACCACTTTTAGCATATCTATTTCAGGGGTTCACAGCAGCCAAGCTAAATCAACTCAGTGACACTGATCTTAAAAAAATCGTGTTTTCCAGTCTCATAAGATAGTTTGGTGTACCATGTGTTCACACAAGGCTGCAAGAAATACAGGAATTTGCATCATTTATGAACAGAATGAACACAACACAAGATATTTAGTTTTCATAATCTGCAAATTATTTGCGTTTTGGCAGCACCAAAATCAAATCCTTCTAGAAGTCGTGCAATCCTGCAAGCACTTTCAGACCCAAGTTTGCACTCCTGTAAGCTTTTCTTATTCCTCAGCTTCTTTCCCAGTAAGTTATTTTTAAAAAGAGATTATAATACATACATATGCGCTCTTCACAAAAACACTATACTTACCTTCCTAATTTTGAATTTCCTTGTTTACTTTTGGAGGCAGCCAACTAATAAGTTATTTTATGAGTCGTTGCAACTTTTTTTACATTATAATTTCTGAGGTTTAATATTTAATGGGCATCGAATACAGGTTAGGAATGCCCACTCTAGGTAAATACTTAAATAATAAGCCAATATTTTAGCATTCAAACCATCATGTCTTGGCACACTGTAATTTCTTACTTTTTCAATAATTCTTGATAAATATAGAGAATCTTAAAATAAAAAGTTCCATTTTCCTCTCAGACATAAGTGAACAAAAGGATAAGCACACAGCAAAATCCATTGGATCTACCTCCAATTTTTACAAATTGAATGTTAAACAAAAGTTATTAAATAATTGCTTTTGTTCAGTTAGACACATCCCTCTCCTGCAAATTAGCTACTTGGAATTAACCTGTGCTTGCATTGTCAACCTTCCTTTCACTGGATGTGTGTCTTTTTCAAAGGTTTAATTTCTCTTATGGGTCTGACATAAGGAATCAGTTGAGGATGCTCAGTAGCCTGAAAAGGAACTTCTCTACATGCATTCACTACTCATGGGCAAAGCTGCTCCACAGTCTGTAACAACACTTCTGCTGCTCTCTGTGGGGCCAAGGCTTCAACTGCAGAGCCTATGTCAGCAAGTGAACAAAAGTCCAGTTTTCTCCCACACCCTCTTGCCATGTCTTGCAAACTGCTCAGCACAATTCCAGATGGCCAACTCCATTCAAATAGTTGGTTAAAAACCAGTGTCAAAGGAGGTATCACTTTAAAAGCTGTGGTGATGAAGATCATGGCTTAATGGTTGCCTTTGCTGCCTCATAACCACTAGTTAAACAAATAATTCAAGTCCCAGTAGAGTCCACAGCATTCTTCTAAACTATGTACTCTAAGTATCAGGAATTCAATTGCAGGGAAGTCTTCCACATGATGCTTTAAAAACCATGCCTCAGCATCTCTGGAAACTTTTCTCTTTCCCGACTGCTATGCAGTGCCTTTCATCCCCACCAAAACTCTTTAACACTTCCCTGTAAATAGACATAATGTGTTCCCAGGTATATGGAATGCTTCAGAGTAAAATGAAATTCATTATTATTACTGAATTAGTTTACATTCTAAGAAGGGAAAAAAATTGTAGAAAGATCCCCTTAAAGTAGTCAAAAATTAAAGCTACATTTTGAATGCCTAGTTCAAGGGGGGAAAGTTCAGTCAGCATGGAACAGCATGGGGAGGAGAGGACAAGGAGAGTTTTCAGATGGAATGAAAAATGTCCTCAGCCAAAACAGAAGCTCAGCATTTGGACTGTTCTCTGCATTTCATTCCTTTACTGCATTACTCTCTGTATTGTGCTTAAATGTTCCAGGCAGACATTTATTTATCTGCAGCACTTCTCAATTAGGAAATAAATAAATTCAGGTTTGTTTCATGCAGTCAAAAATGTTAAGTTTTATCAAAACCCAGAACTCTACATAGCTTTGCTGGCTCCAAGGCCAGATATCTCTGTATCCCTAACCTAAACCTTTTAAGAGATTTCAGATAAAAATATAGTCAAAATTACAAGAAGTTTCCATTGAAGAACTGAGAGTAATTTGCACTGAAATTTTTCCAAGTTATAATCCCATAGAACAAACTAAAGTCAATTTACTTGGCAGGATGTAAGCAGTCTTTGTTTATGAAATAGATGGAATGTTAACCTGTGGGATCCGTGGACAAAGTAAGAGCAAAACAAGGCAGTGCCTTATTTTGTCACTGCCTTGCTTATTATGACCTGGAAGAACCAGAACCTTTTCAGAGGCCTATGACTCACACATTTAAAATGTGTTGGAAAGATGCAATTGAAAATATTCCTGGATGACAGTGTGGTTCCACCTAAAGAAGGCAATAGTGAGATGGGCTTCTGGATCCATGGCCTCTGTTGCTTTTAGACAACAGTTTCTAAAAATGCAATGTCAGTTCAGAAGTTTCCTCTGACTTGCATTTCTTCAAAACCAAGAATACAAATGCTCACTCAAGTAATAATAAGAGATGGTGAGGCTTTTTTCTTGTGGCAAACTCCAAAGCAAAATTTTCTTCCACCTCAACCCCTTTGTAAAATATATAATGAAGGTGGGAAGCATCCCTATATTTGTTCTTCTAAGCAAGGCAACTGGTCTATGTTCAAATGCTCTTCTGCAGCTGCTTGCTAAGAACCACTCACCACAACACTAACTGACCCTGAGTACCTGTTCAAAATCTGTAGATTATAAACTCTGAGCAGTAGACTCTCTTTCATTTCCTGAAATTTATCAGTATTGTAAAATACTGGTCTAAAAGATGTTATGCACAAATATATTGTATTGATTACAAAATTTCTAGGGGAAAAAAGCCACTCACCTAAGCATTTGGGGCAACACTGTCCAGCAGGAATGTGACTGAGGTGCTGGGGACATGAGAGAATGGGGCAGACTTCTTGGATACACTGTGTTCTGCCATCCTGAAGAAAAATAGGCTCAATTAGAAAAAAATTAAAGCAAAATATCAAGTAAATGTACATACACCCACAGAGGAAACAAGGTCTTGAAAAGCCTTACCAAAGCAGTATTTGCCAACAGAAATTTCTGCTTGCATAGGTGTACAACTGTCCTTCAAGACTTTCTATATTGCTTGCAAAGACCTTGGGTCATCCATATTTTTTTCAGTCTTTCAAACAATGAATATAGTAACTGAAGAAATACTGTCTTTCTATCTTATTCTGGGTGTGGATATGATAAAACCAGGGAAAATAAAATCATTACCCATTAACATTTCCGGATGCTCCAGAAAGTTACAACATTTTTTTATATTATTCTTCATCTCCTGTGTTGTGCCCTTCTAGGCTTGTCTGGGACAGAGATTAAGTGCTGAAGCAAGATGAGAGCAGGTGTTCTTCCACTATGTCTGTGACCTCCGAAGCCATATTAGCCAAAATCACTTAAGAAAGCACATTGTTAGCCTCCAAGGCAACTGTGCAAACACAGAAAGTCTGCTTTCTTCAGAGGACTGAAAATCAAGTGGACATATGAAATTCAGGGAATGAATGAGGGGGGAAAAAAGAAAAGTTATAAAAAAGCAAACTAGACTGGATATATCCTGGTATGTCAATGAATATCAGAAACAGAAACAAAGACAAAAGCACAGAAAATGTATTGAGGATATATATAGGATTGAGCCAGTTAAAAAAAGATCTTATTTCCCATTCTGCTCTCTTGCCTGATTACTTCATCACACCTTCAGAGAACTGTGTTTAGCTCTAGACTCTCTACCAACATGTGTTCCATGCTTAATGAGAGCTCCACGTCGCCAAACTTTAAAAATCAGTTTATCTTTATATCAGCAAGGAAAGTCAGGTTTTTTCATCTAGCTGTCTTGTCTTATTTATCACGCAGAGCTGCAGGCTCATCCCAGCAATAAGTTTGTGCTCCTGATGCTGTGATTGAAGGCTTATGAACAGTCTCCTCCAACTTGCATGCTGAATGGCTCTCTGGGCCCACTGGAGAGAGATGGAAAAAGCCATTCCTTTTGAAGAGCTCAGTGCCTGAAATGATGGCACACCACTCCATTCCACTTCCTAATGGCCTCAGTGAATCATGTAAAAGCTTTTAAATATAGGCAGACCCACTGTTGCACAGAAAATAACATAGTGACTGTACCTGTGTTCTATAATAACTTTTCAGGCACTGAAGTCTACTTGTCCCACGGGGCTACCAAAGAATCCTGAGAGCACGTGGCTGAGGACTGCTCGTAATTCTTTCACTGCGGCTTGCAGAAACACAGAGCTTATTGTAGACTGAAATGACTGCTCTAAATTAAGGGTCAGACCAGAAACTTGACAAAACTAAATTAATTCTTTAGTGATGTTCCTTTAGCATGCTTAGGGAATATATCTGTGGGAAGAGACACAGGTGCAGAATGAAAAAAAAAACCAAAAGGCAAAGAAGGGCTCTCTGAAGTACTGCTGTGATTCACCCCAGGGAAAAAGGCTACAAGAAGCCAGAGTTCAAACTTCGGTGACAATTCAGCAAAAGAGAAAGCAGGGCATGGATGTCTCAGACAGACTGGTGACAGGATTAGGGATATATCCATGTAAGAAAATGAGGACAGGCTGAGGGAACTGGGACTGTTCAGCCTGGGAAAGAGGACTCAAGGTGACCTAATTGAAGCCTTCAAGTACCAGAAGGGAGCCTACAAAAAAGATGGAGAGAGACTGTTTAGAAGAGCGTCTAGCAACAGAAGGAGAAATGGCTTTAAACTGAGAGTAGGCTTAGATTGGGTATTAGGAAGAAATCTTTTACTGAGAGGGTGGCGAGACACTGGAACAGGTTGCCAGGAGAAGTAGTAGGTACTCCATTCCTGGAAGTGTTCAAGACCAGATTGGATGGGGCACAGAGTAACCTGGTCTAGTGAAAGATGTCCCTGCACAGAGCAGAGGGATTGTACCTAGATAATCTCTAAGGTTCTTTTCAATCTAAGAAATTCTATGATTCTGTGAAGATAAAGCAATATTCCAACACATCGTGAGAACATGCAATCTTGCAATATTGCTGCTGGATTTATTACATAAGCTGTGGCTCTGCAGAACTGCCATGGAGTTTGCTTGTCTGATAGATTGAATCAAAGCTCAGGCTTAGGACACTATTGAGATTTTGCCTTTGTAGCCTCTTGCATAGATATCTTTGCAAATACAAAATGCCATGGATAATGTAAAATATTTTCTCACATCAGCCTTTTGTTTATAGCTCCTGCCTTACTTTTTATACTGGACCCTCTGCAAAAAACTAAGACTAGTTCCATCTGTCTCTTCATCTCGCTGCTACTCCTGCTTTCAGCTGGAATGC
This sequence comes from Erithacus rubecula, assembly GCF_903797595.1. Classification (NCBI taxonomy): domain Eukaryota; kingdom Metazoa; phylum Chordata; class Aves; order Passeriformes; family Muscicapidae; genus Erithacus; species Erithacus rubecula. Next base: position 45,037,181 of record NC_136689.1, on the reverse strand, counting down.
TGCCTTTTCAAAAACAGTCTGAAACAAGTCAATCCATACCATTTAAAGTTACAGTAATTCTACCTGCCCTACAGAATTTACAGAAATAATTCATTAAATGTTAAATCTATTTTCTTAAAAGCCTCAGTCATCATAATTCAAGACTTACAAAGCATTCAGAATACCTGTTTTCAAAGCAGCTGTGCAGCCAGTGCTTTAAATGGCAAGGAATAGAGCTGGGTAGGAAAAAATGAATGCAACAAAAGTTCAACACAGAAAACCAAAATCAATGGAAAAAATAACCCTGGAGAGGAAGAAGATTGGCTTTGGATGACCTAATCTAGGAACTGTACAGTGAACACCTTTCCTCTTCCACTTTTCAATTGCATCTACAGCTTTTAGCTCACATTTCCTTGTACGATATCTCCCATGCAGCCATGCAGAATGCTTCAGATCAGAAGAAACACCCTCCAGTTGTTCCAGTAAATCCAAACCTGAATTGGAAGCCAGCATAGACCAATAATGTAAAGTGACATCATGGAAATCCTATTCAAGATCTAGGCAAATAAATCCTTGAGTAATAGTTAACATGAAACTTTAATCAGAGGAACTGCTACACTTCACAGTCTTCTGGAGGTAACAGATTTTGTAAGAAATCGACTGCCTACGAAGAAAATATTCACTTTCCACCTTGTAGACAAATAAAAACACTGTATCCCCAGCAGCCACCTCATATCTGCAAGACAAACCAAAAGGTTCTGAAGCATCAGCTCAGCAGGTGATGTAAACTGAGGTTTTGTCTTGTTAATGCAGCTTTCTCAAGAGACAGAAGAGAGGGGGAGATGAGACAGCACTTTTTAACTCTCCCACAAGAGGTCCATCTTTGAGAAAGACAGATAATAAATCCTTCTTTAAATAAAAGCATGGAGCTGGTCCATCTAGCCATCCATTCACTTCTGCTCAGCTCCTGCCTCAATTAAAGTATTTTGATGTTCAATAGGGATAGATAGAAGCAACTTGGCAGTGTTGAGAGGCACCCATCCAGGCTGTGACCAATTGCTGGACACATTGGAGGGAGGACAAAGTGCAGTTTGTGCCTGGTGCACAGCATGTGAGCAGCCTGTGTGCTGGGACAGACAGTGAATAAAATGTCTGCAGGTTTGGAGTCTGTTGTAATTAATCCCCAAGCACCTTGGGCTTCATCTACCATGAGGGCATGAAAGTGATCACCACCAACAGCTTGTCTTTAGCAGATTTTTAAAGCACTCATGAAATCCCAGTAAGACAGAGGTTTACACACTGCCAATTTATTTGCTACTGATAATGAGCATGTCTAAACTTAATAATATTTCACATACATGTTATTTAAGGTTAAAGGTTAATATCAGTATTATCAAGAACCAGGTTTCTTGTGGGTGTCTCATTTTCTGTTTGACTTTCAGGTTTCACATCTGTGCTTCAGTGAAGCTATAAATCATCTAAAAATGATTCCTCCTTAGTTTTGCCCTATGTTCACCTTGCCCTTGTAAGACTGCTCATCCTCTAAGAAAAGTAAAATTTTCACTGATTTTGCAGAATATTTTGTCTGAATCCTGACTGGCATTAGGATTCAGTGGACTGTAAATATTTATTTTTTAACTTCCATTCTAGAAGAAGTGTGAAAGGTTTCAATTGCTACCAAGTGAGCCTACCCTTACAGAAAAAAAAAATTAAAAAAAGGAAATATCAAAATAACATTTCTCTCAACTCTGGAATACATATTCCAGACATTAAGAGCAAGGTCAGACACAAACTGTAGACTCAGCAGGGTTGTTGCAAGAACTAAGACAGATGTTCAAGGCTGTCTCCAGCTATGAAGAAAGATTTTAAATCATCAGTGTGAGAAAAAAAACACCTTGAAAGCTCAACAGGGTCAGTACTAAGCAAGTCTGCCCCTGCCAGTGGCTAGAGAAGCCAAATAAACACACAAATGTGTGACTGTTTGTCTTCAACTACTCTGCTCCAGTGCAAGTAACTAGTTACCATTAACAGAATAAGAAACATTATCATTTCTGTGACAGCAAAGGCATAAAGGCAATACATATACCAATAAATATATGGACATATTATTTAAGATTCAGATAACCATGAGTATTACTATTCTGGAATTAAAAAATATTAAGGCATTCTGGGACTCTTTTCCTTACACCAAATTGGCTGACGTGTATAGAACTTCCTAGGTGAACTGGATGGTGTGTTGGCTTGCATACACCTAGTGGCCTCCAGGAGCCCTGACTTATCAACTACTGTGTGATAATAAAGACTCCCAAATGTGCACTAGAAACATAAACCAGGTCAGCAGCATGTACTATGCAAGCATGTCCAAAATGCCTCTGGAATCCATGCCCTGAAAACCCATACCTTGAGTTTACAATCAGACAACAGTCTCTGATGTGCCATATAAGTAGACTTCAGGTACAAAAGGGAGAGGATACTCTATTTAGAGTGTGGGTTTAATCTGGAAATTTAAGCTGGAAAGGTGTTCTCTCCAAAATCAGATGAAAGAACTCCACTTCTTGTAAAAATGCTGGTACAGCATGGGGTGGACAGCTCTGGAAATAACGTCATTCCTACACAGTATTTCAGGACCCCTGAAACAGCACGTCATGCACAAGTGAGAGTTCCCTGGAAGGGTCAGAGGAGGAAGAAGATTTTTAAGAAATTCATAAAGTAGCAATACAGTTATCAGCATAAAAGCAATCAACACATCCATCAGAGAGACAAACCAGAGCTTCCCACATCCCTGCAGCTTGATCTGTTGTCTAGTTTTTAAATTTGCCTCTCTAGAAAGCATTGAATAAAATTCAGAATACGGAGATCTTAGGTTTTAATTCGAAACACCAGGTATTTATACTGTATGTGCCAGATTTTTAAACTTTGGATCTACATCTCAAACCCTATTTTCTGCAATATCACCCCTACGGAAACGCTTTAGAAAGTCACCCTAGTGATAATCTAAAGTGGTGCCCTAAGAACTGTGTGTGAAACAAATGCTCTACAGAGCTCACATACATTTTCATACCAGGTCATAGAGATTAGTGGGGATACAAATAAATCTTACTAAAAAGCCTTAAAAAATCACCTAAAAATCTATACAGATTAGAAATGGTAAGATACAAGATTGTTGCAAATAAATTACTAAACCAACTCTGGGGCAAAGCAAAAGCCTAGTTCTTGATATTATTTCAATTTCTAATCTCAGTCTGATGCAAAGACATCAAAAGCAAAAGAAGCATAAAAAAATCCATCAGTTTCTAGCAGGTTTGATTTCTCTCCTTCCATACGCATTCTTACGATACAAGTTGTTAGGTGTACAGTCTGTGTCATCAGGGTGCAATAAAAGTCTGACTACTTGTCTCCAGCTAATGTAAATTCATGTTCCTGAGCTCCTAGCAAATTGCAAGTGCAGTTGCAAAGTGTAACATATTTAGAAGATCTCGACCTAAAACCAAGAATCAAAGTCTCCCTCTTTTGGAAGTTATTGTATATATGGTCATCTCAATCTGCTGAAAGACTGACTACATTAATTAAATAATTAGTAATTTATAATAGAATGAGGGCTTTAAATACTGTTACACGTTCCAAATTATGTGTTATGTTAACAAAATACAGTGCATACAAAGTAGGCGCCAGGTCTATCCAGACTTGCCATCCATTCCAGTTCACAAGATCCACTTTTCCTGGAATTGGTTAGATTAAAAAAATAGATTTCTCTTCTGTAAAGGGAAGTGCATTGTTGTTTGTTAGCTGAAACATCTCAGCATCCTCCCAGAGACTGAACTACACTCTTCTGGGATACAGCTTTCCACTTTGAAATCAGACTGTTGGGGAGCTTCTGGTCTTGCTTCTTTCAAGTTTCACAAAAACATGAGTTGCACTGAGTGTCCTGTGGGAGGAGGCAGAAGACCAGGTGTGCTGGTTTCACATGGAAGGGGGGAGGGTTGGGGCTGCCTGAGGGAAAGCAACACCAGGCCAGGGAACGGAGGGGCTGTCCCCCCTCTGGGAGCTTCCCCTGTGGGATGCGGGGCCCAGTCAGAGGCTGATTTGGTGGTTGACATCCCAGGTGGCCAATGAGAAAGTTGTTTCATTTTCATAAATCACGTTGGTGGGGGTGGGCTGCTCTCCTTCAGCTTCCAGCCTCTCCGGAGGTAAAATGGCTCTGGCCAGGCCCCGGGTCTTGTCTCAGGCACAGTGCCAGCCCCTGCCCTGGCCCTGGTGGCCCTCGGCTCGGCTTGGCTCTGCTCCCCTCTCCACATGGCATGGCCAAGCAGGGGGATCGGGGAGCCACCAAAGGTTCTCCCTTCCCCCCCACCCTCCCATTCTGAGAGAAGAGGCCTCCAGCTGACCATGTGGCTTCTTTACATCCTGGATGCAATTTTAAGCCTTTTAATGCCTAGATAAAATTCTTGATCTCCTGAGCTCCCCTGAATGAGAAGAAATAAAGCATGGAGTCTACAGAAGTCAGCAGAATGAAGATAAAGTTCCTGATGGGAAGAGATTGAAAAGATGCAACTGATGAGTAGCTGAAAACCTTTTTTGTGGGACTATAAAGGGGACTGTGACTACACTAAAATTCCTTTAAACTGTGAAATATACTTGGGGAGGTTTAAGTGCTTGAAAAGAAGACCATTTTGCTTTGAGGAAATGGGGCTCTTTGTTTTGGGACTGGAAATATGGGCAGAGACATTTAATAGAAAAAGAGATTAAGAGAATTTTGTCTTTCAGCAGCTTGCCTTTAAAAATGGTACACCCCAAGTGTGTAACATAACCCATAGCACAGTTCTGGAAGGATTGTGAAAGTGGGAGGAAATTAATAGTTTGCAGTTATTTCCCAGGCAGGCACAAATTGTGAAGGTAAAGACACCCTCTAAGCCTAAACCAAGAAAGGGACTTTTCTCTCTAGAGTGAACTGAAGTGATTATTTAAGTAGATAGCTAACTGAAGTGCTTCTGTATGTTGTTGTTAAGAAATGGGAGGGGGAAGAGGGAATAATCTAGAAATCTTATTCTGAATTCTTTTTGTTTTATTAATAAATTTCTTCTTATACCCTTTTAAGTTTTACGCCTGCCTTGCCTCTGCTTCTGAATCCTATCTCTAAAGGAAACTAAATATATTAGTCACACCATGACACCAGGGTATTTACTGCCTTGGGTGAAAGGGAGTATTTTGGAACCTGAAATTATGGGTTGCACAGTAGCTTCCTTTAAGGTATGCACAGGCAGAGATGCTGGTCCTAAATTTCATAGTTGATGAAATTGCAGAAGGGCTCCTTGAAGGAGGTCACAGCACTCTGCTCTTAGCTGGGGAACAGAGCAACCAGCACTTGGCCACCTTTCTCCAGTCTAATAGCACTATGCAGAAGTGTTGCTGGGATGATATTGCATCTGACTTCACACTCCAGCTGAAATCAAATTGTTTGCTGACTCAATAGCCTACTTGCAAAGTCACACAGCTGAACAGCCAGCAGCCCTCTTCCCTCTAGGGCTTCCACACTGAGCGCTTGGCTCTGTTGAAAGTGGTGATTTAAATAACCCCCTTTCTCTTGGAAGCCTGGTAAGGTTTAATTGTAGTGCATACTTTGTCCCTTTCAGGCTGATTTCCTAATGAAAGAAGGCTTGTGCAGGCAGAAACAAGAGACACCTGTAGTTGGTGAATCACTGACCAGCTCCAGCCACAAATGATCAAGGGAGTACTCTAAAAAAGGTATAGAGAGACAAAAGAGCAAAAATAAAAATGACAGTACAATCTCAAGGACATTAAGTTCCTACAAGTTTTTTTTCAAAGCCAGACTGCTGCAGAGAATGGACAGCCCCCAATTTCTTTCTTAGCAGGAATTCCAGAAAGCATTCTACAGTGTTAGGCAGCAGCTGGCCTTCCAGCCAGCATCTCCCAGACCTTCTGCCCTTCATTCAGTTCATGTGTCATGGAGGTGCTGGAAAAAAATCAGATTTTTGCAAGTATTACAGATCAAGTGCCACACATCTATAGAAAGAGAGTTTTGCTGCTTTTGCTGTTCTGGGAACATAATCTTTATTCCTAGGTTAACAGGGACAGTGGTACATAAGACAAGTCTGTGTCCCATACCTAATGCACTTTTCCCATGAGATGAGGCATTTTTCTTCATGCTGTTTCCTATGCTGGTTTTTTCACTCCCAGTACCTAAAAGGATTGATGATACCTGTGTTCCAGACTGGCCATCAACCATCCTAAGTGCTGGATGCTTTCAGATGCATCCTATGCATTTGTTCTGCTGTGAGAGTCATTATTTTATTGATCCTTCTCCTGGATAGTTCAACTGCTGAGGCTTTTTCCAGGGTTAGATTTGTTTCTCTCAACAAATCTCTCCTGCAAGCAGAAGTAATGAATCCCACGAATTATTCTGTCTTTCTTTAGAAGGTTTTTAATGTCTATGAAGTTTCATCCAGAAGGCAGAGCTTCCAACAATGTAATCTATTCCTTTTTCTGCTAGTTGATAGTGAGTTAAGGAAAAAATCCAAAACAGAAACAACAGTATCTCTCAAAAACTTAGAGATGGCTGGATTCGCACTGCACCACAAGTACTTTGTGGACTTTTTAATTATCCCAGGCACTATTTCCAGCAACAGATCAACACTTTTTTTTTTTTTTTTTTTTTTTTTTTTTTTTATAGTGAGAGACTATCTAAAAAGTTACCTTAATTTTCTCAAATTTACCAACTACACTTGATGCTTTAATACTATCTAGCAGTTTAGTTCTTGCTTTCAGCATGCAGATGGCTGGCCAGCATCTCAAATCCAGCTTTTCCTCTAGTCTGAATCCTTTCATATCATCTCTATCTCTTGCTCCCACTTCATTCACTTATTAATCAAACTCTTCCTTGATGCAGGTCTTGTTAAACTGATTGCTGTCACTGTGCCTTATAAAGTCTATGCTAGGTAATATTATCAAAAGGCTTTAGCTTTCTGAAATTAAAAATAGTTCATTATTAATAGGCAGCTACAAAGCAGTAATGCCACAACCACAGGTACCACTGCCCCTATCCTCCATATACCTTTTTTTTTGTACTGGACATCTTTACTCAAACTCTACTTCCCCCTCTAATCTCCCTGCCAGTTGCTGCACAGGGCACACTCAAACAGAGTCAAGGCTGGAGGCTAGAACAGATACACCAAGTGGAAGATGTGGATTTCAAGGTAGAATGTAGGCAAGCACTGCCCCAAAGGCCATACAACCCAGTGGGAGTTTTTCCACGTGTTTTCAGTCCACTTTGGCTGACAGCACTTTAAACAAAAGTCCCAGAAGTTGCATAGGCGATGGTGAAAAATGAACCAAGATAATCACTTAGGCAGGAATGGGCCAGGAAGGCAGCTGCACACTGAGGAAAGGGGACTCTTAACCACCTTGTGGGTAAAAAGCAGCATCTTTGTGGGGACAGCAGATGGGAAGCAAAGACATTGGCAAGGAAACAGTTCTGGCACACCACCACAGAAGGGAGTTCAGCTATTAATGATCAATTTAATTGTTGCACCAAAGGTCTCCAGTGACTATGGAAGCTTTGCTGTGAGCCACATAATTATTTATTTATCTTCTAAAAAGTAATATTTCTATGAAAAATGGCAATAAAACATGCTAAGCTGGAAATTCTCTTGCCAGAAAAACTATTGAAAACCACTAACAAGCTTCTTCAGATTCTTCATGTCCTATTCCAGACAGTAAGAAAGTTAGGGTTAAATCCAAGGGACATTCCTAACTTCAGTTATTAGAAGCAGAGCAGTAGCTCTGCAAAACAGGTCCTGGCTTCTTGCAGCCATGACTTTTCCCCTGAATCAGTTAGAGCCTGCTTTGTTTTCCTTGGCATCAAGGACACATGAAGCATACAGTCCAGTGGTGTACAGTTGTGTACACACTGCCAGTGCATTTGCATAATGTTTCAAAGTCTTAACTCAATGCCTGCAAAATGATAGCCACTGCCACAATGTATTTATATTAAGATAATTTTCTTTTCATAAGATAAACTTGAACAAAGGGGGGTTTTTTCCCTTTCTTTGGCTTCTTTTTCTACAGCATAAATTTTGTGATAGTACCTCATGACCTTTTCTCACTACATCCTACAATAAATGGTACTCCTATAAACCCCACACTTTGGCAACTATCAATGACACTCTTCACCCCCGCTTCCAACTCCCATATTACAGTGCAGTACTGATCTCCCTTCTGAGAACAGCTTTTCCTTCTGAACAGTTTGTTCACAGAGATACAGTTATTAAATCCCTCCAGTGTCCCCAGTGTGTTTCTTGCATAGAGTACTAGTACCATTGTGACCCTGAGAAAGGTGACAATTCAGACTCTCACTTCATCATCATTCTTTAAAATCCTTGGTCACAACCAGAAACTTACAGATGTATCCACACAGCTTTTCCTTAGAGAATTAGTTTTAAATAATTTCCCTTACGTTATCTGCTGGAACAAATTACAAGACTTGAGTGAAATAAATCTGCAAATGCCCCAATTCTGACATCTGGCATTTAAATAGAAAGTAAAGACTTTCTATTCAGCAGATACTTTCTTGTAGACAATATGAACATCATTTAATCAAATGGTATGAAACTTCAGATTTTGGGATGCAAATGAGTAAAACTAATTAGGGTTATTCTTGGAAGAGCAAAAACCACACAATTTAGAAGCAGGTACCTATACACCTTAGCTTTGAAAATTTGTTACTAGGTCAAAACATATCAGGAGAGTTCACATCAAATCACTATTCCATTCACAAGCAAAGAGAACAAATATCCTTCTGTGATTCAGAACAGTGAGGTATTGGGGAGGTTGAGAATTAATCCTTCACGTTATTTCTACAATTTTTGGATGACCTTGCCTTAAGGTCTGATGATAAAGCACACTGGTATCTGTAGAACATCCATGGTAAAACAAACCATAATGTCATAATAGTTGCAGTAAGGACAGTACTTCTGGCTTTTTACAGCACCTTTATACATGCACCTACACTTCTTGAATGTAATGCTCCAAGTATACTGGTGAGGTAACCTCAGGAAATATAGGATTACATATGCATCACTTCCTTAATGCATCCATCAAAGGTTTTCATTAACAGGAAATCCTGTTTGTTCTAGACAAAGTGAGTTCAAAAAAAAGACTTTAAAGCGTTATATGAGAAAGAGGTAAAGTGCAAGAGAAAGTGGTAAACTGAAGCTCAATCAGAGGATTTCTTGGAAAATAAAGTTTTAAGAAAACTAGCCTACTTTCATGAAACCAGTAGGTTATGAAACTGTTCCTACAGTGAAATAGTCATGTCAATCTACCTAAAGTGGTATAGGATTAGACTCATTGTCAACCAGTGACACCTACCTACAGCAACATCTGTAATACCAGTGTGCATCATTCCACTGCTTTGTATGACCTACAGCTGTCCATCCCCAAAGATGCGACTTGGCTCTACTCCAGGGTAGGGCACACTCTGGCTTGTGATCAAGGTAAAGAAACATGTTGTAGCCTCAAACACAAGCCTGAGCAAGGGGTGCTGAGGAATCTGCAGCTCTCCACAAATAGCCTTGGGAAGCATTTTGATTAGGAATCATTTACAAGTCAGAGTTCCTCTGCCACTTCCTCCTTCCTCCAGGGGTAATGACTTAGAGAAGTATTATCAGAAAATGCTCACATTTCCCGTCCTGGCTAGCAAGACTGATAGAAGAATAACAGGTTTTTTCCCCTCTCATTCCTAGCTTGCAAACAATCTGCACATGCATGGGAAGAGGGTGGATGAAACCCTAAGAAATCCTATCCTCCTTTACACCTCACCATGCCACACATTCAGACATTCCAAGTCTTTGTTTCCAGTTTTTTCACAATAAAATTAATATCTAGCTATTGCTATTCCTTTATGGATGGGATCCTATGGCTAATTAACAGCTTTCCATTGGCAGCAAAGCATCTGTAAAAGGCTGATGCCCAGATGGCAATTTTCACAGAGAATCTTACACCTTAGGCATGGTGAAGCCTCTACAGCAATATGGTGCCATTTAGGCATTTTTAGCACATCAAACTTGGCTATATTTTGAGCAGGCCAGCTCTTTCGGCACTTACCTAAAGGCTAGCTGCTCTTCTTGGTCTGGGTCAGCCCCATTACAGCAATCTAACCAACTTGGAATTTATCACCAAGCTAAGCTCATGTGAAATTCTCAAAGTAGATGGCCATACCTAAATTCCTTGCAAGGCCACAGCACTTGACCAACTTCATTCAAAAAGATGGACAAAATAGGTAGAAACACTTGTACCTACCTTTCCAATAATGCCTGCTAACCAAAGCACTTCAAAATAGAAGTACAGAGCAGGTAAAAAAGAAAAGAACCATATGAACCATGAGGTTTTCTAGAAAGAAGGAGTAAGTTTCCAGAACCAGGTGAAAGGGGCATATACCCCAACAAGAATTTGTCGCATCTGGGATTTCTCACACAGGAAGATCTTTCTGCATTTTACATTTCAGAAATACTTGTATTAACACTAAAGAAAGGGGATCACATCACGTGCAATTGGAAATGCAGATTACAATGCAATCTTCTACTTGGCTTACTGCCCCATCATCAAAAGCCATTATTAGTCCCTCAAAGAGACAATAAGCAAGCAAATAAAATCTGGGTTTCGTTACAAGTGTAGGTGTCTCCTTGGCCTTGTTAACTCTCCTTTGTACCTGTCTAACAATGTTAAATGGTCTTAAAATAAGTGCAAAGTAACTCATTAAAGACTCCATGGGAAACAGAAACATACATTTTTATTTATTTAGGATTTGTTGAAGTTCTAGAAAAACTTATGTGAATTGGGCAAGCTACAACATTTGAAAAAAAAAAGTGATTTATTTATATTGCCACCATTATCCTTAAGCAGAGAACTTTGATAATTTACTTCTTCAAAAGTTCTTGTCTTTTTTCTTTACTCTTGATTTTATTTAACATGCTCCTGAGACTACAATGCAGAACTCTCTTCTCAGCAAGTTTTCAGCATTTGCAGTGCTCTCAATTGCAACAATTTCAGTTATTAATCTTCCCTCTACTCATGCAGGGTACTTCTCTGATTATGAGAAAATGTGTCGTTTGAAATTATTCTACAGCAGAGAATAGCTACACACACCAAACTATTATTTTAAGTTAATATTAATGACTGCTATGCCTTTCAAAATGATACATTTTCTTACTATTTAAAAAACAGACTAATCTTATAAAACAGCTGCCATGTTTATTTAGATAAGTGTTCCTCCACTCTTATAAAGTGGAGACTGATGACAGATGCATCTTTAAGGCAAAAATATTAATTCTAGAAATGTCAGCATCTGCTTCTTTTCAGCCTAACCTTACAGATTCACACATCATTTTTCATCCACAACAAGAGATTCTTTTCTTTTGTACAGATAATCTGAAAACATGGATATAAATTACTGGTCCCAAGGCCTGACACTTTTATTAGCACATCACTGGTGCTACACGTGTTAGGTCTGATTAGACATAGAGAGCATTTTCCACTGCCCATTCCCCAAGCAATAAGGAAGGCTTGAACTTCTGTGGTAGGAATTTCCCACCTGATTGTTCCATTTCTGTGAATCAGTATTTGCTAAAGTTACAAAGATGCAGTACAAAAATGCTGTATGTATCTTCTGGAGTCACTGGAGATTAAAAGATATTTAAAAACAAAGAAACAAAAAAACCCCAAAACAAAACAAATAAAAAACTTCACACAGCTAAATCTTCTACTGAATTCAAGGAGTCTCACTTTCTGGCCCACCCAGTTACCATCATTTGCATGTATTTAGTACAGTAATTGTTGTTCTTTTAATCATTTACAGTACTGTTAGTAGATACAGCAGATGAAGCTCTATACCTTACTCACTACAAACACACAAAGAACACCTCCTACATCACAGAAGAGCTCTGCAATACTCACATTGCCTCACAAAGACATGCATTCCAACAGAAAACATCACTCAAGGATAATTCTGTACAATCAAACCATGAACAGACATACGAACAGGATTAGAAGGTGTCTGCTAACCATCAGCAACTCAAGACAAATCATCTTACAATTAGTGACCAGTTGGAATAAATCAGAGCTCCTGCAAGAATGGACCACACTGGCTAAAAAGTCCCTCTGGGGACTTCCACCTACATGCCACTAACCCATGTCACATCATCCCCAGTGACTATCCAAGATATTCTCATAGCACTTGCGGACATACTAAAGGATTTACTACTAAAGATCCATGGCACAACAGCAGGCAGCCAGTGTTCTATTCAACTGCACATAAAATGCCTCTGTTGAATAAACAAAAGCTATCCCCAACTGGTAGCTGCTCTCCACAGCCAGCTATTTTTTATTCAGACGATGCTCTGGTTGTTATCCTAAACATTTCAGTGGCATTAAAACCTCTCCAGCATGGTTCCAGAGAAAGGTGCTGACAAATCTCCATGTTTCAACAATTGTAGCTGGCCAGGGATGAGACATCCCTTCTGGCTTGCCTGCCGGCCACACTGACCTCTCAGCATGGCAGTGTGATGAGCAATATGTCTCAGAAATAGCAGACCATGAGCTGAGAACTTGAGGCTGCCCACATCCATTGTAGGGACGCATTGTACAAAGTGCTATCACTAAATTACTTAAAATACTCCCAGTTTTCCTTGCAGTGGGGCAGTTCAGATCTTCTCTTGTAAGAGTAAGCAATTTATTTACATAGGTACAGACAATGTGCTGCAGACTTTAAGAACAAGAAAAGAAGCTTAAAGACCAAGTTCTTCCCTGAGCAGCCTTATGATCAAAATAGGTAACACAAAGCCAAGGAACAAATGGGAAGCAGCTTAACAAAACTGCAACTGTGACTGTCCTGTAAGCTTTGTGATCTCTTTGTTTGCTTACAAGTTTTCTGCAATTTATCCTGCCTTTGCTCCTTGGCAAAAACATATTTTTACAGATGGGGCTAAAAATAGCAATGATAGAAACAGAAGACTGCAGAAAGTAAGAGTTGCCAAGTGAGGTCCGCATGAGGTCTCTGCAATTCTGTGTCCAAATTAAACTGATTCTACAGCAGCCTTTGCTAAGTGCTTTCTATTTTATTATTTTCTGTGAACGACAAGCACTTTTTCCATTGGCTATGTTTAATATTCCTGAACTCTTATTTATGATCATGGATATAATGTAAAAGAAAAGTTATTCTGACTGACATTAAGCTTGTATTTTTTCAGCAACACCAGGGAATTCTGGGAATTCTGAATGGCAACAACTTTTTTTTTTTTTTTTTTTTTTTTTTTTTTTTTTTTTTTTTGTAGTTCAAAGACTCTGCAGGGACTTTATTTTCAAGATATTTTTATGATTTCTTTAGGAGAAAATCTTTTTTCTCTCATGCATTTTTAGATTGCAGGAAATGGTCGGTTTGAACTTTCTGCAAGTGTGAGCACAACCCTGCCAAATCCTGTACACTTGTAAGCCATGGTTAGTACTGAGAAAACAGGATTAGACAAAAAGGTAATTTTCAACTTTGACATTTCCCTTTCTCCCAAGGCCTCTGTAAAAATAATGCAATAATGTTGTTCAGATGTTAACTTGTAAGCAGAAGCTGTCTTCCCCAGCACTAATTAAGACCTATGCAAAGAGAAAAACAACACAAAATCTATTTAGAAATCTACTCTGTTTTTCAAGGAAGGGTGCCCACTGTCTCCCAGGTATTCCTGAGGCAGCATAAGCAGGAGAAGTGTCCTTGGAGAGGCAATATAGGGCTCTTGATTTGGCACAGGCATGACACAGCTTATTCCTTACACATAAATGAAGAAGAAACAGAGAAATAAGGATGAAGAGAAAGTCCTACCAGGAGCATCCCTCAAAATATTGTCTATTTTTCCCATGTCATTTAAGTAAGTGTACATACCAGAAAGTGAAGTGACAGAAGAAAATGCAGCACAATAAATAACAGCACTACAATTTGCATGGGAGACCTTCCCCCTCAACTCACTTCTGTTTTAAACAATTGGAAGCAACCAAAATAAACGAGAGAAAGGGATTATTTAGCACTTTCATCCTCCACCCAAATGTGAAACACTTGCTTAGGAAGGGCTCCTCTTCAAAGCTAAATGAAATCTTCTCTGTATTATCCCTCCTATCCGTAGTCCTTTCAAACTTTGCTAATTAATTTTACTGCTGGTTTCAAAGAGCACTCCAAGTTGGCTCAAATCCCTATGGATTGCGTATCAGCATTAGAAACAGGAGATGTATTACTATTCTCTCTTTTTCTTTTTCCTCCCTTCTTTCTAAGAGGAAGCAAGGAAGGATAATCAGTCACGTTATCACTCTAGAGAATAAGTCCATTATTGCAGCTGAGGCAAGCTCTGGACTCCTCATGTAATTTTTACACACACTTCTAACTTGGTAACTGTACTTTTTCTTTTTTGTTTTTTCCCCCCTTTGCTTTTATTCTGGCAAATTCTAACAGACTCACTCTATTCCATAATAATCTCATTAAATGGAGACAGGTCTGAATTATGCTTCTTTTTTCTTTCTTTCTTCCTGCTTTACATGACTTCAGCAACAATTCTACTGCCATGATGTTCACCTCTTTCCTCTCTATGCTGGAGCCAGCCCCAGATGAGTCCTCTCTCTCTGATGCCACAAGAGACCTTGTTTACTTTCACTCAGCTGCTTGTTCCTCAAGAGTCAAGTTAGGCAGGATGGCTAGACAGCTTCAGGGAGGTGGCCAGAATCCCTAAGTTTAGCTAGAAAAATGCTTTCCCTGTACACAGCAGAATTCTATTGAGAACCTCCAAATGCCCACAGCAATGAGCCATGAGCTGGTAACCTTCTGCCCAATCTTTTCCAGGAGACACCTATCCACTCTGCTGGAAGGGAGGCTGAGTGTAGGTGAGTTTGGATCATGCTTTGCTCAGGTAAGAACTTACAACACCAAACACTGCAAGAAAAATCAGCCTCTCCAAGGCCTCATCACTACTACACTTCCACACTCAGTACTGGGCCAGCTTAGGATTCTCCTTCCTGTTTTGTTTTGAGTGATGGAAGTTAGAGACTGAATTTTAACCTTACAGACAGACCTAAAAACAGGAAATAAATTGGAGAAGCCCTGAATGAGATTCATAACTTGAAAAAAGCCTCCACCAATTAAAAAATGTAAGGTCCATGAAGATGGAATAAAACATTTACCTCATTCCTGACCAACACCAGAATAAGGGTTTCTCTTGTGATTCTAAGACCACCAGCTGATGGCAGCCTTCCAGATCTTAACAATTGCCAGCTGGAGGCTGTCCCACACTCAGAGGTTTGCCAAGTCTATCCACTTCAGAAAAAGGTGGTCAGGTTATCTCAAGCCACCTATACTAGCTGCTTGAGCTTATGCAGCTGATTTTGCCTGTTAAGCAAGTGTTTTCTGGCTCACTTCCACTAGCAGAACTCAGGAGACAGAAACATATGCAAAATGGGAATATCAAGCATCTGGGGATGATAACATTTTCACCAGCACAGCTGCCGGCAAAGTGAACATGTGTCTGTTGCCCAGGTCTCCTTTCACAAAGAAAAATGCTGTCTCCCACAGGCTCATCTGTATACTATACAAGTATCTGCTTCCTCACTAAGTACCTTGGCCATAGTTAAGTTTGTCCATTGTGTAAATAAGCCCATGCAACGGCTTGTGTTACCATGGCTAGATTCCTTTATATATCAACAGCTAACTTGAGTATATTGCAGCATCAAGAACACTAACTTATTTTTATTGCAAGTTTTATTGCAAACAACACCTATGAGAATGATCTTCTACTTCTTTCCTAAAGAACACCTGGTTTGGTTCCTAAAGCTTAAAGTTGCTTCCACCCAGTAATTAAATAAGTTATCAAGCAGCTGTCTCATACACAGCCAAAGCTATTGTTTACAAACTGTCTGGGGCCCACTCTGAAGCACTGTGGAAGATCTGGAAGCCTCTTAGATGCAGCTAACCATGTACACCCTGCATCATGCAGAGGGAAAAACTATCACAACTAAAGGATGTTGGTTAAGACACAATTAGAATCCTAGAATTTAGAAATTCAAAGCCCTAGAGCAGATCTTGAGTGTCACATAAATCCCACCTGAGAATGCAAGCCGTGTTCCAGAAAGAGCAGTGTCAGATTAAAGGGAAAGTACACCCAGTGCTTATTGTGAATCTTTCTGGCCTGAAAATACCCTTGCCTCCCAGGCACTGCTGGCTTCACCCAGCATGAAATCACCACTAACACTGCCTGTGTCTCACAGTAGTTTATTTTGCTCCACAGTGCAATCAATTATTTTTTTTATTCCAACTCACACATTCCTACTAGTGATGTCTTTAGGCTCTCCTAGTCTCATGACATCAACAAGAAAGTCTCCTGCTCTCATTAGCCAACAAAGTTTTCAAACATCTGTGTCTGGGGAGGGAATTCCTGCTTGAGAACATAAGAAGACACTTGTCTCTCTGGCTGCTTTGCTATGACTTCTATCAAATGCCGTTCAGCAAGTAAATGCACTTCTCCCCATTCACCTCCTGCCTCCCCCTCCAGCTCAGTACCTCATAGCATCTCTCAGTTCCCTTTCCACCATTGCAAATTACACAGAAACAAATTTCTTTCTACCAACAGAGAAAGATGAACACAATTGTGCTCTGTTTTTTCCATGCTTGGCTAAATACACCTCTACCACTGTTCCCAATGATCTGAATTACAGGAGGAACAGCAGGGAAAAAAGGTAACCATTCTTTCACGAAAACCCTCAGTATAATGATTCGTTCTTCTAATACATTTCCTGTGTTTTGAGAATTTTCCATGTTTCAGGGGAAGTTAAATAAATCCCAACACTCACGACTGTTCTATTTTTGACAGTTCTCAAGAATATCAGATTAATGGACAACATTGATTACCAGGAAAATACTGTGCAAAAGCCACACTTCCTGGGAAAATGCATAGAGATAAAATATTCCAGCTTTTAATGTATTTTGCCACTCTCCTGCTGGCTCTTTGCCTGCCCTCATGTGGGGAGAAAGGATAAGGTGTGAAGCCAGATCAAGCTTCCTCTTTTGTCTCCAACAGGACAAGCCACAACCAAAGAAAGAACACTATGAATAAGTCCTGCATACAGATGCTTTTCAAGAAGGCAGGACAGGCAGTCCCAGAGGAAGTTGAGTTCATACTTAAGCTTGACTGGCCAAATGCCCGTTTTCCCCAGAAGTGTTACCAGTACGAGGATATAGCTGTAGCTGAGTCATACAGACCTTCCCCACTTCCCAAAATTTTTCATCGTTAAAGCTATCACTGACATAACAGAAAATCATTTATCCCATTTGTAAAAGCTATAAATAATGTGTTCCATCGCCCACAGTTAAAAGTTCATATAGAACTTTTAATCCTGCCCCTTCCACATGAGGTAATATTCTGCTTACAGGATGCAAGCTCCCAGAACTTGTCATGTTTGTCCAGTTTTCATTTGTAGCTATTTAATGCTATTCCAACATCTGTATGTCACATTCTCTCTTTAAAAGCAGAAGTGCTTTTCAAAGCATGCCATATGCCAGAGTTTTCTCAGTTAGTGCTAGTTACAAGTCCTCTCCTTGTTCTTGGAATGGCACCTCTGTACGTGACCCAGGAAGATGCTTACCACCATGCTCTGGCTACACTGCGATAGATCATTGGAAAGATGGTAATTACTAAGAGCATCCTAATATTCCAGTTAAAGGGACACCACTGTACAGTAAATGTGTGCCACATCAGTCAGAAGCAACCTGAGAAAACAGGGGTTGAAAGTGTGTGTTCTGAAAGCACAGGTTATAACAGGAGTGGAAAAAAAACCAAAAAAGACAAAAAAAAAAAAAAAAAACCACCAAAAAACAACCCACCCAAGTGCATGATTAAACATTTAGTAAATAACAAATTACCTCCTTCATCTACCACAACACTTCAGGCACCTTTTCTACTTCTAAATCAAGCCAGTGTCTCTCTGCATCCTGAAGAGAGCCTGTAGCTTCTGCTGCAGAAAACACTACTGGTCTTTTCTCTGCCTTCCACTCTCTTGTGCTCTCTCAGAGGAGTGGGATGGCCTAAAACCAAACCTGTGGCATTTCTTCTAGCTATATCCAAACCAAAATGCCTTTGACCCTCTGATTTCTGTTTACTGCATGATGGGGCTCTTTGTAATGCTTCAGGGATTAAGTCAACCTGGTGTACCCATGGTTTTGTAATTGATAGTTTTACTATGCTTTTTAATCACCCATTCCTGGCCTCAGCATCTCTTACAGACAACTGAAGAAACTGCTATAAAATTTGATATATTGAATTAGGAGGAATATTAAATTAACACCTCATTATAGGAACTGCTAGAGACAAGACATATGCCCAGATGAACCATTCTTCTGCCTCCATCTGTTGATCTTTAGGTCTGAAGAAGCAAACAGAGGATTCAGATATATAAAGCACCTAAACAGGTTATTGCAGCAGCAGGCACAATGGAAGGTGTCCATAGGAGTGCTAGTGAACACAAAGACACTGGCTAAGTAGCTAAGATATTTTTTGTTAATATTCTATTTTGAGTGAATCGGTGATGACTCAAAATAAACAACCTTCTTGTCTCCTTGTGAAAAGTCAAGCACGTGGCAGCCAGAGCTGCCCCTAGAGAAATCCGTGTGGGTGTTTCTTCCCAAGATTAGCAAGGCATTCTCTACCAGAGTGAAAAGGAGAGAAATTAAGGTGAAAAAGGAAAAAAAAGTCTACATTTTATTCAACATGTCTGCTACACCATCCCCACGCCCCTCACTTCAGAGAAGAGGGAAGCAAAATGTGAATGGGAATTACTAGGGCATAGACTACTTCTCCTTCTAAATTATTACAGCACTTTGGACAGGCACTCCTAATTACTTATTTCATCGGGTGGATCTTTCTGCTAACTCACCTGAGAGAACAAGAGTAAGTGCCTTCTGGCACTGCTTCCCCTTAGATCAAAAAGAGGAAGGCCCATCTCCAAGAAACCATTTTATGTTTTTCAGGTAGTTACAAATGCCTCCAGTCCCTTAAATCCTTCCCAGCCTTGCAAAAATGGAAGTATTACCAAGTTTAGGATTGCAGTTTAAATTTGTCCCCTAGATGGTGACTTTACTGGCAATGTGAACACTGATCAGCTGACCGACCCACTGGCCAGCCACCATCTCCTAAGTCAAGCCCTCTTCCCAGCAACCCACTCATCCCATGCTGTTTCCAGCTTGCTTCCCTGCATGGGCACACTTTACCCATCAAATTAGCCCAAGAGAAGGTACGTCAAGTGTGGATAACCCTGCAGGCAAAGCTGTTGTGATAATTGCTGCAAGGAGGCAGAGAGGCTGCAGCTGCCCTTTGGGACTCTGCATGTGTGGAAAGGCATTTCAGAGCTCTTTTTACTCATTGTGAGTTAATGACTGGTGATTTCATTTATCTTCATTCTGATAGTAAATAACAATTCCGACTTAGCACTTGCAGCTCACCAGACTCCAACCCAATACTGTCTTTCTCCAGCAGAGCACAACTCTTCAGTTGTTCACATTCCTTTGTATTCTCCGATAATTTTAATTAGGCTGAAAACAAAAAACCATAAATTTTAATAACCAATAACCATGCCTGTTATTCCAGTATTGGCAGGTTTTAATCAATCTGTATATGCAAAAGTTTCTTTCAAAAACAGCTGTCACCAGAAATCAAATCCAACAATTCTACCCTGCTGACCTAAGTTTCATTATCAGAGAAATTATGATGGGAGAGGCAAAAGCAGAGAACAGGAGTGCTTGTAAAAAGCCTCACTAGCACAAATACACCACCAGCTGGGAAGTCAGTTCATGCAGAAAAAAAAAGGGTCAAGTACTTTCAGGTTATAGGAAATTATATTTAAATCAGGGTTTCAGGGCAGGCAGAAACAGAGCAGCTGGAATCTCTGAATATAGCTCCTATTAAATGTCTGTTATTAGTTGCCCAGTTAGTCATAGCTGGCCATTTTTCTGCTTAGGAGCTGCTGAACTCAAGGGCAGCCCATCAGGCTGTTGTAGCACTTGACAGTATATTTCTACTGCAAAGTTATTGTCACAAGGGGTAACTTACTCCTTCTTTATCACTCTGCATCCAATATCCCCTTCTGCAGTTCCCTGTGCTGCTGGCAAAGGCCCCTGGGCCAGGCTGGATGGAAGGTCAGGCTCAGCCTCTCTACACCCCACATGGACAGCCCAGGGCCCCCCTGCTCGGTTCCACCAGGCCCAGGGGAATAACTTGGCATCTGTTCCCCCTGACTGCTGTCTCCCTGCTGTTTGGTTGTGGATCTCAGGCACACCTCGGTGCCGTGTGTGCCCTGGCTCGGGCTAGCTCAGGCGTGGCTGAGGTAACCCGGGCAAGTCCTTGCAGGATCAACATCATCCATCTTAACAAGTCACTCTTCACTCAATAGGCTTCACCTCTCTGACCGCCTTTTCACTTTATGGCTCCTGGTCATTTTTCACAAGATCTGCCATCCCAAGCAGGTTTCCATGTTGATGTTTGAGGTGGCCCCTTGGAACCGCGCCGGGACTGTGGAGGTGCTCTCGCGGCCGCCAGGTGGCGCTGGGCAACAGTGCCGAGACCCCGCCCGCCCGGCGGGAACGCGCCCGGCTGGGAATGCGCACGGCAGCGCCACCTGGCGGCGGGGCGGGAACGCACACCCAGCCACCGAGGGGCAATGGACCCGCGGGGACAGGGGGATCCCACGGGACACGGGGATCCAGAGACATGGGGACCCCTGGGGACACGCGACCAAGGGCACCGAGGGGCGCGCACACAAATACTCTCACGCGTGGGCCGCAGCAGCAGTGCGCACTCAAGCCAGACAAGCACACACGTGTGCAGACAGAGGGACCCACACACACTCCGGGCTTTCCATGCCACTGCGGGTGTTCCAAGAAAGAACAAGAGAACAAAAGAATTAGCAAAAGAAGAAGAAAAGAAGGAAAGAACAAAGTAAAGTATTTTTTAAAATGCCCTCTCTCCTCACGACCACTGCTCCCCTCCCCCCCATTCATATCCTTTTTTCTCGATATAGCAAAACAATCAATTTAGATGAAACTTTCCATTATTTGCTCTTGAGTATCAAAACAGTAAGTTACAAATGAAAGACTCAATCTGTCTCTGAGTTAGCACCACTTAAATGAACCTAATTAAGCCAGGAAATCGTTGGTTGTGTGAATTATAAAAAAAATCAGTTTTTCAAAATTTAGAGGTAGCACACAGTCATCTTCAAAGACAGCAGTCTGCTGTTTTGACAGAGCGCACTAGTAGTAGATGATAAAATTATGCAGTGGGCATAACTGGTTCCTCATTTTTATCTCATCCAACTCAGCTCCCAGATTCCATTTTTATGAACAAAGTTATCTCAATTTTCATGGAAAACCACACTCTTTTAAATTAAATATTTGTAATTTTTTAAGTTCAGCGTTGTTCAATTCAGATAAAAGGAGGAGACATGGAGTCCAAATGAAATTTGGTTTAAAAGGACTAGAAGAAACTTCTTCTCAAAGAACCAGCATTTCAAAGCCAGTGCTGTTGAGACTTTCTCACTTGAGAATGAGGTGGTGGAATTCAGCACTGTCTTATTTGAAGATATGTAGATTTTGGAGCCAAATTCAGAACTAAGAGCACAATCATAAGTTATCATGCTTGAAAATTTCCATCCTGTTTCTTTTCATTGCTCTCCTTCCTGCACTGAAACGCTGAAAACCCCAAATGCTAAAAACAATTCCAGCAACTTCATTTCTGTCAACAGACTGCAAAGAAACATCTTGATAATATTTCATATTATCTGACACATTCTCATTATGGTATTATGGCTGTTGAAGACAAATTGTCAAACTCCTACACATTTTCAACATATTGGTTCTGATTTATTAAACCAGTAATTTTGAAAGCTATTATAGAAGATTAAATTTTATCCAAATTCCTGTTCAGCACTGGGGAAATGGGGAAGCAGAATTTAGTACATTTCATACTATACACTACCCAGAGATTGTGTGCTTATATAATTTTTAATTAATAGTAATAAATTGTTATTTATTTTTGTAGTTGAACCACAAATATGCTTGCTGGCATTCCAGATATGAATATTTTAAGCTATTCTGATTAGGCATGTGTGGTTTTATTTTAGTTTTCCTTTTGCGGACAAGTGTCATCTCTAGGAGAAATCTGCTATCTGATCAAAGTTGATAGGAACTTCAAATGAGATTTTAGAATTATTTTTATGATACTGACTTAAAGCTCCTACTCCCATCATGACTGATGTACTTTGTTTGCAGGAGCACAAATACCTTATAAACACTGTACATCAGTAATTATTAATTCCTTTTTTTCCTTTGCTTTCATCTGCCCACTTCCAGAATATATCTGATGCATGCTTCCCCAGCTTAATAAATGTAAGTATTTTAAAAAGGTAGAGTTCAAAATGAAGGAGACATGAAGGATTTTGTGGGGAGCTGGCAATTACAGATTTTAATCTTTGTACTGTCTGAATACCCCAGGGTTTTCATGGGCAAGCTAGAACCTTTGCTTTCTGTAGCAGCTCCAGGGTGCCAACCAATTTGAGCTTGCTCCCTTAGAGCACCATGTGCTTCACACATTATTTTGCAACCACCACATCATGAAGGACAAAATTATTCCCTAGGCGTGACTTGACTCCCTTCCTCTAAACCTTGTTACATACTGAGAAGGGAACATCCTCTCTGTTTGGAACTCAGGTCATATTAAAAGTACCTTATATTAATAGTATCCTCATTAGCCTCTTATATTACTCAAAAAAACTGCAAAATACTGTTCTCAGGAGAATAACAGCAAATGTGTTACTCAGGAAGCAAAAATGCGTCCACCAAATACCATAAATGCTAAAGCTTCAAGCAATGGCAATTTGAACATGGAGGAAAACCCCACAGCCCATACTCCAGGAGGCAGAGCTATTACTGCAGACCACAAGGAATGTAACATCACCACAGGGAAAGAAAATGCCTCCTTGGCTTGGTTTCCACCAGGTGTCAACTTTTATGGGCCCTATTCCCACTTAGCTACTTTTTAAAATGCTCACAAAGTTAGAATCAGGCTCACAGTCAAAAAGACAAAGTCACAGTAGCAGATGCCGTGCAAGTACTACTGATAAGAGGTTTTACATGTGCCTGTCACCTGTAGAAAGCAGTGGAGAGTAGAAGATACAGGAAGCATAGGATTTTCCCTCCCTGCATCATCCCATATACTTGCTTAAGTGCAGCAGTAAAAAAAAAACAGATTTTAGGGGGGGAATATTTAGGGGGAGGAATGATAATTGCAGGAACCTTTCGGAATTTAAAAAACTGACCTCAAAAGACCGTGAGCAGGGCAGTTCAGCTGACTGCTGAACTGAGCAACTGAGACTGCTAGGAAGAATTGCTATTCGGCTGCATCCAGGAGAAGGAAAGTTATGCCGCCCCTAGGAGACAGGGCAGAGAACAGCCTGAGCACTAAAAAGCAGAAAATCCTTATACTTCTTACAGTTAATTATTTTCACATGCATTAACTCATTTTCAAATTTTTGTTGAGCGTATGGAATATCTGGGTACAAGGCAGAGGGTAGTAAAAGGAACAAGACTCTCCTCATTGTTATGCTCTCAGAGTTGAGACTGCCTCTGTTTTTCCTGTGAACAATTCTATTGGCAAAGGCACATTAGCTTCTGTCCTACTCTCAGAAAATTCCTGGTGCTGTGTTCTGGAGAAGGGAAAGAAAAAAGGGAAAAGGAACCATACAAAGCACTCAAGCTACTCAAATCCTTTTGGGTTCCAATGCCTCAAACATGAGATCTGAGTGCTGGAAATCTGATCTTTCAATTGCATCAACTCTGACACCCAAGTAGGGGCAATAAAGAAATTTCTATGCCAATGATTTTAGCACAAAATAGCAAGTAATGCCAGTAACTCCGCTAAAAAACAAACAAACAAACAAAATAAACCAAGCCCAAACCCCTCCCCCCCCCAAAAAAAAAAAACCAAAAAAACACTGCACATGCACACACACACACATCTGCTTTCTGTGGAAAATCTTGATGCTTCATTACAAAGCTTCTGGCAGAGAGCTGAAATCTTCTTGGGTTTTCAATGAACCTTGGAGTTGTTAAGTTTAATGGTCTTCTAGTCATGTTTGGGACAGAAGTTTAGGTACCGTGGGAGTGGAACTTCCTGGAAGAAAGCTAAGACGTTCAGGCAATTTCTATGGCTAGAGTTGGAAAGCATTTTTAAGGCATCACCTTTTATATTCAGGCACCCACACCGGAAGCTGGGTGTGTACATCCCACTCCTGACCCTTTGCTGCCTGCAAGGATTTCTGCAACTTTGCTTCACATTGATGTATCCACAGCAGAGTGCCAAGGATGTTGATAGTTTGGCACCTAGTCACATTCTATTTCTGACAGGTTAAACCGGAGGGAGTAAATCACTGTCATGTCTCAAAGCACACTTCTTTTTTCCCTTTTCTGTTTCCCATGTCTATTTTGACAGCCAATGAATTATTCTGCCTATTCTGCACTCAGCCTAACAGGATGCATTGTATGAAAAAGTTACAGCCTGTCACAATCCTGAAAATAGTTTGCTGGGTATCATTTTACTCCTCTCGACTAGCCAATATGTTTGTCTCCAATCATTAAATAAGGCAGAAGCAGTAAGTATTTTTGCTAACATTTAAAAAGTTTCTGGAATCCAAGGAGCATTAGCTATCCTTTTAATATGACTGGTTTATTTTTTAAAATGTTAATTTATCCCATATACCAGATGGAGACGAGCTTATCAGGTAGTTGGAAACTTACTCCCTCATCAAAATTTTTCAAGGACAGAAAACAAAACAACGCTGTAGGATGCAGTAGAAAGAGCAAGGAGAATGCAGGCAGAGTGATAGTAAGTCAAAATGGAATTCAGCAACCACACTAGAGCTAAACAGCAATTCAGACTTACTGATCCCAAATTTCACTTTATGTCTTCTGCAAAATAGATTAAATATGAACAATGTCAACAACAATAACATTATTAACTAAAATAATTCAATACTCAAAGTGATACAAGATCAAGCTTCAGAAAGAAGGGTGGAAAATCACAGAATTTCAGGATATTCTGAGTTGAAAGGGACACACAAGGATCAAGTCCAGCTCTTAAGTGAATAGCCCACACAGGAATCAAACCCACAACCACAACTGAGCTAATATTAATTTTCATTCAAAACTAGGTTGCATAAGGTCTTGAGCAACCTGGTCTAGTGGGAGAGGAGGTGGGACTAAATGATCTTTAAGATCTATTCCAACCCCTTAACATTCTGTGATTCTACAATAAAACCTAAAGGCCCACATGTAGCAATATATTGTCTCCAATACTTTATTTTCATTTTATTTTCTGCTTCTGAAAATCACAGAGACTAAAACAAGTAGGTGTTCTGCAATTAATTAAGCCCTTATACATTCATTTACCAGGATTGTGTATACTAAACCATCTTGTCTAAAGACACAGAGGGCTGTGTGCAAGTTTAAAATCATTAACTATTGTTATCTGATA
Organism: Erithacus rubecula; assembly: GCF_903797595.1. Classification (NCBI taxonomy): domain Eukaryota; kingdom Metazoa; phylum Chordata; class Aves; order Passeriformes; family Muscicapidae; genus Erithacus; species Erithacus rubecula. The sequence goes on along the minus strand of NC_136689.1, from coordinate 45,011,595 downwards.
ACAAGCCCCAAACCAGCGACATCTAAGTTTATTTAAACTGAAAGGACGACAAACATGAAAGCCAAGCACTCCCACTCTTTTCAGCCTTTCCTTCATTGTACCACCAGCCAAAAGGGTCTTGGACTCTCCATAAAATGTTTGGCAAACAAAAGTCCTGTTAATTGACAAGCTATTGCTTTTACTGCTTCCTACTACAATTTGTGGGAATCTTTTAGACCCAAATCAATTCTGCACACAAGCGTTCCCATGAGATGCCACACACATTCCCATTTGAAGCCACTTACAAGAAGTGCTACAGCCTCTCTCATAAAACTTTTTTCTTCACTGGGCACTTCTGGAACCACGTGCAACCCTTTCATCCCCTGGTGGACAACAGGTTCTTTTTTCACTTGTTTGTTTTCTTACTTTAACCAGGTTCTTTGTTTTCAGCCATCTTACTGCTTTGTTTTTACTCCAAGATAGATACTTGCCTTTGCAAGGAATTACAGCAGAGATGTTTGCAGTCCTCATTGCATCCCAATGCTAATTAAAAATAGTCCCCTCATCAGAAGCTGCCTGTTAACAGTTCTCCTTTATTGCTAAAGCTCAGTGTAGTTAATTCTTCTTTTTCAGTAAGAATAATCAATCTCAGCCTATTAATTAGAAAAGTTTAACAGGGGACAGACACCTGACAGCATAAGCTCTGTTCCTTTTCTGTCAGGAACAACAGCAACCTACATTCATGGTATAAGCCCTTATTGCTACCATTTAAAAGTGGTCAGCCTGCATTATTATTTTCTTTATGTGCTTAAGGAATGCAAAATCCACCTTGCTTTATGTATTTATTTCCTTTAAATGACAAGAAGTCCTGGACACTTTTTCTCTATACTGCAATACCCCATTCAGGAGTATTGTTAATCGACATTAATTTAGTACCCAAGAAGCTTTAAGTCCTTCATGGCTTCTAGTATCACTTAATTCATTTATTATCACAATACCATCTTTGATCATAAAATTGGAAAAACAGTCTCTGTTTAAACAAGAGCCTTATAAGGTTAGAGCACCTTCCTCCAATTCCTCAGCATTTCTACCCTCCTAACAGGAAAAATTCTCAACAGATATCTGCTGAAGCATGTTTTCATCTTTCTTCACATTCTTTTTCCATATTTTTTTCCTCTCAGGGACAGAATACATGTTCTTAGAATGCAAAGTACAACAAGCACTCATCTTTTACTGCTGCCTATACAAGCCATCTCAGAAATAGTAACTGGATAGTGCTACCTATATGAAACATTGGACAAGGATGAACAGCTGGAGGCAGACTACTCTGACTGCAGAGCCAGACGAAGAGGGACCATGTTGCAACATGGAAGGCAAATTTGAGCTGAACCCTGAAGAGTAGGAGGGGCAAGAAAGAAGACTCCAAGGAAAGAAGGGATATGAGAAACAGTCTGTGTGTCCTGAGCCCGTAATCCTTAAAGAGTAATCTAGACCTCTTGCTGCTCAATCCGTCTATTCCCTTGGGAATGCACCCGAACAGGACACAGTCTTTCACTGCATAGAAAGACTCATTTGATCCTCACCATAATTAAAAGTATTATGAAGGGTTTCTGCAGCCTGGGCTGGGAACACACTCTGAGGAGGTGAGCTAGGAAGCTCTACAGCTAGGAGAGATGTAGGATGAAAGCCAAATATCCACAGAGGGAGGAAATGAGACCTTGACACAGAAAATTGGTTCTCAAATTCTAAGATCTGACGTGCTTATGAATAAAAATTATTTACACTGAATAACTCCACTGAAACATGCCCACTTGTACTCCTATGCCACAGTTTACTTCTATTTCAGAAAAACTGTGAATAGTTTTTATTTTTAACTTGGCTTCTTGACTCTTATTTAAATAATTTTTAACATTTTCTCAGATATGTGTTTTTTGAGAGAAAACGGAAAAAAAAATTTTAAATGGCTATGCATGTTGATAAAAGAAAAAGCACACTGTTTTTAACTTTTTTTTTTAAATGTACAAAATTTTTTAAACACTGTTTTAACAAGAGTGTAAACACTACTTCCCAAATATAAGGAATTTAGTATTTTAGACATGACCCAGGTAGTGTACAACCCCCATGAAAGGAAGCATACTTTTGGAAGCCTGAAGAAAATCAGCTAAAGAAAATATAAATAACAGGAGAATGCCTATGTCTCCATGCTACATTATTTTTCTTGCTGAAGTTCAGCACATACCAAGTCCTTGCTCTTCCACACTCACCTCCACAACCACATTTCACCTACCTGCAGGACTGTTTTTTTATTAGGCCACTGGCAGAACCAAACTCTCTAGCTTTGCAAAAAATCTGCAGACAAAATTATGGGGTGTTCCCAGAAAGACAGTGACCAAACCTCCACATCCCATTTCTGAGCACTCCTTGGTCTCCATTTATCCACCCATAAACCAACCACTTTTCTAATGTCACTACCTTTGAAGATGTGAACACCGCTCCTACCAAAAGACCAATTCTTTGCTTTTTCACTCCTCACTACAACTCCTTGTCTCTTGTTTCTTAGCCCCAGAGCAAAGGCAGACAGTGTCTGCTGCAGTTTGGAGCTGGATCAAAGCAGCCAAAGTACATGGAAATTTGGGAAGATCAGCATTTGGCACTGCACTAAGGATGGAAATTTGAATTTGAATTATCCTCAGCCTTCACTAAGGATACATTTAATTGTTCATTCCCCTAAGTTTCCCAGTAAACTGGCATACCTCCCCCACTCCCTTTTGTGGTGGGAATGTATTCCAGCAGCTCCCAATTCTGGTTAACATGCCAAGTCTTTAAAACAGTATCAAGGTACTTAATCACCCAGCTGGGTGAATCCTGCAGGGGCAGGATCACTCTTGGTTATCTTCAGCTGTCTCTGAGACCAGGAGCTGGGTAGGCTCCCCCTCTAGTTAGTGGAGGAAGATAAGCATCTGCAGAGAGTAATTCATCCCACCTCTCTTTCTCTGAATTAACTGAAGAGGAGTCCAGATAAGTAGTTCAGATCAGACACATTACTTCTGAATAGCTGTAACTAGCCAAGATTAATTCCCCCCTCAGCATCCAAAACACTTACATATGTAATCTCGCATTACTTACCACAGCTGAAATGTCTGTTACTCATTGATTTAGAAACAGATTTTGCCGATGTGATTTCCTTTTCTTTGTGCAAAGCTTTTATTATTCAGTATTTGTATCCTAGCACTCAGGAACATAAGTGACATTTCCTGCACGCAAACATCCACAAGTGCACCTGCTGATGCATGCTGGGCATGTCTTGAAACTCTCTGAGCAGTGGTTTAAAAGCCCCCGATGACGCAAAGAAGATTGAGCAGAGAATCCTTTTGGGCTCAGCTCTCCAACAGCCTTCAATCCCTGTACTCTGCTTCCAGATATTGGTGTTTATTTGTTCCAAATAATTTTGGAAGAGCAGCTAAGAAGAGACAGCATTGCTTTTGTGAAGCAGCGCTGTTTGGGAACAAAACACACATAACCACCCTGCTGATGTTCGTTCCCAGGACACGTCTCTTTGCAGGACAGACAGACAGACAGCGCAACCTTTCCCACTCCCAGCTCTCAACCACCCCAGCAATGCCATAGCCCAGCCTCCATTTTCCAAACAGGGCTGCTTCCCCTCTCCCCATGGGGTGTGGAGCAAGGCCAGCCCAGGCTGCAGTGTCTCGGCGCGCTCCCAGTGTGGCGGTGCCTCGCACGGCCGCATGCCTCACATGCTGCAACACACAGCGCCCATGGTCTGGGTAACACCGCTCAAAGGAGTCAAAAGAGGCCACTTATGAGTTTGGATACTACTACCTAAAGATAAGCTTCTCCATGGTTACCACTCTCACGCAAGGTCACTTTCCTGCCAAACCTCTCCTCCCTCCCTGCCTCTGTCTCCTTCCCCCTCCACTATTTTTTTTTCCCAAACGTGCTACATCAAAGGAGAAAATGAAAACATTTACGATAATCATAGTCTGACTATTTTAATGCAGACTGTAGGAAAGAAAACATGCGAGCCAAGTGCTCTTACTGTGCAAGCAGAAACACACTCTCGACCTCATAAAAGTAGTATCTGAAAAATAACACTTGATTAAAGAAGCCAGTCCTTCATTTAAGTAGGTGCTTATGGTAGGGAAAACAGCCAGGGTTCCTCTAGAACAGGCCACTGGCCTATCACAAAAAGCATGAACAGGCCAGACAGATGAATTATTACGAGACAGCTGGGTTTCAGCCGGGGTGTGAGGAGATCCCTATTATCCCATCCACCTTTCCTACACAAATGCCTCTCCCCAGAGAAACTGAGTCATTAAAAGCCAGCTCGTTCTCTTCTGACAGGCAATATGCATTGAGTGAGATACATTCTCATTTTCAGCAAGAAATCTCAGTTGCCCCAAGGAGCAGCTCACTTAGGTAAGTAGTAATGGAATACAGAGCCTTTCATCTCTGCCTTGGCGCTGCAAGCACAGCCTGGCTTGGTAACAATCCAAAAGTTATTAGTTAATGGCTTGTTTTTCTGACCTCCATGAAATTAGTTTGGTGGATTAGGTGTGGTTTTCAGTAGACAATAGCTAAGCACCACAAGTGGTGCTAAGCAGGAACCATAACAATGAGTTGAGCACCCGGCAGGTAAGGACCAAGTGAATTGCCCAGGTGTAGTCATGCCATTGCTTTCTCTGTCCTTCAGGGTCATGGAACACATAGGAAGCCCTGCAACTGGCCAGCCTGCTCCATCAAGATGGGGACCTCCAACTCCCAGGATCCCAGCTTTGCCTTCATTTACAAAACAATGTGTTAAAAACAAATAAATAAACAACAGTCATATCACATTCTTCGGGAGCTCAGTATATCTAGTGGGACAATTTGGAGCTGATAATACCACAAACCTGAACTACCAAGGTGCTGACCCAAAACGTGTTCCCACAGTCCAGATGTGAAGATGTGTACTTACTTCCGGGTGCATCATTTTTCAACAATAAAAATACTTTATTTAAGTAATTCATCATTTTAATGCATTTACTGAGTGCAGATCAAACCTACATTTCTCCGGTAAAACAAACCATGGCCATCCCTCTTTACTTTCTTCCTGTTCAATGGCATCTTGTCATCCCAAGTTTGAGCTACCCCTGGGACAGCTATGGCCTGTGGAGCCCAGAATCATTTATCAGTTGAAGAGCTTGCTCCCAAGAAAATGCATAATTCACCCTGAAGTGAGAGTAGCTGGAATCCTTATACAAGCATCCTCAAAATACCTTAGCAATACCTTAGTAGTTTGTGCTACTTCCTATGCCAAGTTTCCACAAAAGACTGAAATCCCAGAAATCTAATGGTGGGTTGTAGAGTTCCCTCCATCTGGTAAAGCCTGCACAAATTACACCACATCACACACAAGCCTGTTTGCATCACTAGATAGGTATCTTCAAATAAGATAAATTATCCCCCAACTGCTTAGATAAGAGATTCACTGAGGGCCATTGCCGAAAGGGAATGGATGCAAAGCAGGCAGCAAACTGCTATCACAGACCTGAGGATGCCCCCTCTATTTACTTCAAATTTAAATCACTTAGGAATTAGCATAGGCTCCAGTTCTGGAGGAAACTTGCAAGAGAGTAAAAAAAGCTCTGCAGAGAGAGGGAAGGGAGGTCTACTGTAGCTTACACATAGACGACACTTGTTAAGCTGTCAGAAAGATTCAAACTGAGAGCTGGACATTTTATACAGATGTCATTAACATCCAAAACAATCATGCTGTCTTTCTTGGAAGGGATGGTTAAGTGGCTTTAAACTTCTTACTCTCAATAGCTGATGCATTTCCTTCTCCAACACAACTGAGACTGGTAACTTTCAAGGTCAGACCTTCAGGTGTGACCCTTTATTTCTTTACACTGCTATCCCCAGACATTTCCCACCTCAAACACTTCTCTCAGCACAGAAGCTGAAGGCATTTAGCAGAGCAGGAGCCCAGGGCATATGTCACTGTGACATGTATGATGGCATGTTTTCATTATCCAAGGATTAAAACTTTTTTTTTTTGTTAATTACCTGAGCACCCTAATCTCTGCAGGAGCAATGATGACTTAGTGTAAATTAATTTTGCAGATTTCCAGGGTTTTTTTCCCCACAGAACAAGTTCAAGTACTCTGCAGCAGCTTCATTAAATGCGTGTATATGTGTAAAGATATGTTAATCTTTGAAGTCTTTCTCTCCTCCTTTTTTTAAATTTTGTTTTAATGATGCATGAGAACTGTATCTGGTACTGACTAATATCTTGGCATTCTACTGAAATGTAAAGCCTTACATATTCTGCTGATAACTGGCCCACAAATTGCAACAAAAGCAGTGATTTGAACTTTGTGTTTTATTCGTCTCACAGATTACAGGAAAGAAGCCAAAGTTATCTGCCCCAACTCATACAGCATTATCTTTTAACTTAATGAAAGTGAAAAAAAAGCCTGCACTCGTTACTCAAAGGATGTGATTTCTACTTCCTCTCTATATTGTTGTTAGTCATGAGTAAAATCCAGGATATGACCATCAAGCATCAAGCCAAAAATCCACCTGGGACAGCCTCAAGAGGCAACCCTCATTCTTTCACTCAGTAATTCAGAGCAAAGGCCTTTGTTGAATATAGCTGAAAGGAATCCTTGGAAAAGTTTGGCTTTAGGAAGTATGTAATAAATGCTGATCAACAGATGAAGACCGAAAATATTTCTGTCTCCTCCTGCATGATCCTATCACAAAAAAGGCATCACTAATTCAACACATCAACCCCCTCCCAAATAATCTGCTCCATCTGCATACAGTGTAAAGTCACAGAAAAGATTATAAACTCAGTGAGTGATACAATGTATTAATGCCATAAATTCTTCAACAGAGACCTGAATTCCAAGAGAAGAAAGCATAATAGTGTTGGATTACTAATATTTTTTGCTTTGTTATGGCAATAATGTGCCTTTCGTAGCTCATACAGGGAAATAAAATGCCAAAAGGCAAATACTTACGATACAAGAGCACTTGATACATTTATTTCCTTCAGGCCTGAATTCTTCTCCTTCATTGTAAAGTCTCCCTTCAAATACACAACCTGGAAAATAGCATTTGAATAAGTTTAGTTCAAGATAGAACACCCCACTGTACAACAATATGAAAAGTAAATCATACCATATTCTCCAATACAGAATCATGGAATTGTTTCAGTTGGAAAAACTTCCAAGATACCAAGTCCAACCTCTAACTGATTGCTATCTAGTGAAGTAGATTGCATTAACTGCCACATCCAGTCATTTCTTGAACACCTTCAGAGACAGTGACTCCAACAAACTGGGCAGTCCATTAAAGGGTTAACAACCCTTTCCATGCTGAATTCCTCCTGTTGTCATCAGGGGAGACTGAACGTCCCCTGGCACTGCTTGAGGACATGCTTGTGTCCTCGTGTCCTGTGACTGGTTGCCTGGGAGAAGAAACCAATCCCCACTTACAATACAGCCTCCTTTCAGGAAGTTGAAGAGAGAGACAATGACTTCAGAACAAAAACAAATCACTTCAAAATCCTGAACAAATCCTTGAGAAACCATACATGTCTTTTGGGGGCAAGGGGGGTGCGAAGGTGGAAAGAAAACATCCATCTATAATAGATAAATTTTCAAAAATTAAGTCAAGGGTAGGCTAAGCTTCCTTTTAGAAGTGCCTTAAAAACAGTTTTTTAGGCTGTTTGCTTTTTAATAATTCATTCTTAGTCCCTGAGTTTATATTAGGTGTTAGCAGGTATTAAAACTAATCAAAATATAATAAATCCATTACATCACAACTGGAGCAGTGCTTACCTTCAAAATCTCTGATAAAATCAAATTAACCTAAAAAATCATGGTAATTTGGCACTGTGCTTCACAAGGGTAACCCATTCTCACTCTCCTTCAAAAAGTTAATCTCCTTTTTTACAATTACTCTTATCCTTCCCCTCCTAACAAAATCATGGTCATCAATCATGCAAACCCACCTTATAGACCCTCAAAAAAATGACATTAACACACCTGTGAATATTAGCACAGAATATTGCCTATGCATCCCCTAGTCTACATGTGCTCTACTAAAACATCTTGCGCCATTTTGTGCATTGTGAGTCACCAGCCCACAGTTTTAGTAACTTCTCCAGTATAACTGGGAAGTTAGAGGCAGCATCCCAGGTGATGATGGGCATCATTAGAAATACAGTTGCACATGTAGAACAGCATCTTGGCCATGAAATCTCACCTGGACACGCAGGGCAACACATTCCCCTGAGTTTGGAAGGGTTTTTGCAATGAACAACACACTGTACTTCTGATTCTACTATCACTCCTTCCTGGAAAAGAAGCAGATTAGACACATTCATTGTTAAGGTTGCTTTATAAAAATTCACAAATACTGTTGTAGAATTAAAGCCCAGCACATGCTGCAAAGCACTGGGTTTCAAAACTTCTTTCTGTGTACTATTGATGGTATCAGGATTCAGGTTAATTCACAGCCAAAAGACCCACTTCAGTCCTCCGACTCCAGACATGGGATTTGCCTTAAAATGCATCAGGTTAAAAAAAAAAACAAAAAACAAAGCATCCTCTTAGGGAAAGGAATCCTACTTTATCAGGAATCCTTAACCTCTGTAATCTGCCATGCAGCACTGGTGAAAACAGGCCAGACACAAGGCATTCTCCTCCCACTCCTACTGGGGGAAAATAGACCTAGAAAGCAGATAAAAAGATCTGGTTCTGTAGAGGGGAGACACTCATCTTTGATATTTTGCCTGATAAGTCTTAGTAAATTAACACTTCCTGTACTTATTTGACAAGTCAAGAGTTCTGAACAAACTGGGTGTGAGGGTCTATGCATAAAGGCTGGTACATTTTTTTTTTCTGCTTACAGCTGTTTGATGCAAGGCAAAATTGTTTTTTAAATGGATCTAGGGTAAACAGGATCACCCAGTTTTCACTAAGACACTGAAACAGGCAATAAAAAACTGACCATTTCATGCAACATATATAAATTCATGTAGTGAGTTTCTTTTCATTAAGTGCAAGGATACAGAATACTGGTTCAGCTTCAGTCATCTCAGTGTACCTGTTTTCAAAAATTACTGGTTTCACAGAGCAGAAGTGTTACAGAAAAAGACAAAAAAAACCCTTGAAACTCTCTTGTCTTAGTAGAAGCTCTTCATACTCTCTAATCTCCTCTTTCCAGATGCCATTCTTAGTGGCTGCCTGAGTATTATATCAAAACCAGATCAAGTTGTCTGCAAAAATGGCAGACCTATTTACAGACATAGGCTAAAATCAGCTACATAATTACTTGGTTTGAGCCTGACAAGTGACAATCTTGAAAATGTTATGGCTGCAGATAGCCAAGCTACCAAAAATACCACTGTGTTAACAGTGCAGAAGCCCAGGAAAAAGTATTTGGTTGTGGGTTTTTCTTAAAGAAAAGTAAAACCCATGGACACAGAAGTGTCCAATTCCTCAAATAATTTGTATCTCACAAAAGGCTGAGAATGCTGAAGAAAAGAGGACTTCAAGGTCAAGACAGCAGGAAATGGCATGGCTATGTACCTCTCCTTCAACAAAGTTTCAGTATTTGGGTACTCAAGTAATTTAAAACCTATACTTCTGAATATTTGGTTATAGCTGGCTGCATCTGAGTGGATTTAAATTACTTTAAATGCAAAGTCCATATTGTGCCTTGGGAATAAAATATGTCAGATTATTTGCATTGGATAAATGACGGCTCATGATTTCCTGGGAAAAGCTTACAACTCAATTAGCATGATTTTTATGACATCCTTACCTGACACTGATATGTAACACAGGGATTGCTGGGGAGGTGCCATTTCATGGAGCTGTTGTACATGTTTCCTCCAAAACTGCAATCTAGAGGATGAGAGGGAAGCCCATCAGTTCAGCTGAACAAAATTTTGTGGGAGGCTCTTGCTGAGGATCACAGGGCAGCATCTTAAATGCAACTCACCCTCACCCCTGCGTTAACGGAAGAGGTAGAACTGAGAGCTGGGATGAAAAAGAAGGATCATGTCCTGGGAGCAGCATTGCCCCGGACACATGCTGCTGATGCCCAACTGGCCAAACTCCTTACTAACTCTTGACAGGTCAAGACAAACCAAAATCAGTGACAATTCACTTAAAAATGGATTTCAGTGCTTACTCTGCAGTCCATTCAGGAATTATTCAGTTACACAAGCACTGGAATGGGGAAAGGGAGGAAATAAGGTTAAAGAAGAGCTGGCAGCATTCATCAACTTGCTTGCCCATGTTATCTTCATCCATTAACCAAAGCCCTTGGGAGACCTCATCAGCAAGCACCATCCAGCATGGATGAGCTGACACTGGCAGAGCTACCTCTACTTTATGTCTTTTCATATTCATGATAGGAGGGATCACCAGCCACATGAACTAAAAACCATCAGGTTGTCGTGTGTGTGTGGTGAATCTCCATGGGGAGACATTTTGGACACTCATAGAGTTTGGCTTTATTGAACTTTGTGTGCTATATGACAATTTTGTAAACAGCAAACAGGTTTGTTTGCCCATGCACTAGATCAACCCACATTTGTTTTGTGCAAAATGAATTTTCATGGAGCCATTTGGAAAAAAGCAAACACCAAAACAAACATCAATTTTTACATTTTTGATTACACATTTCCACTAGTTTCCCTTCTCTTTGGTTTTCTCTTTTGCCATTTTCTGCTATTTTGCAAAAAAAAAGGAAACCAAAAAAGAACACAAAGAAAATAATAAAATAACTCACCAGAGAAGCAAAACCAGATAATACTTATAAAGTAGAAATATTGTATTTGTTTAAAAAGAGTTAATTTTTTAATGAAAAATTGTTTCAAGTAAAAAATAATTCTTTGGAAATCTACAGTGGTTCTGAGAAAAATTTTGAAAATTACACATACCTCATTTTCCTGTGGGAAAAAATGCCCCTTTTCTATTTATTGGTTTTGGTATATTTTATTCAAAATTAACTCGATCAAAGAGCCCATGAAGCAAACAGGAGTCTTGCCAAAGACTTTGAAACACAGACATGTGCATAGAGCTACAGAATCGCAAAACTACAGCCAGTCAGTCAAAAAATGCCCACAGCACGATTCTGTTCCCACACTCTACCTCAGCAATTACTCTTAAGTCTTTATGTGCTGTGTAGGGTGCACTATCCTGCTTTGGAGTAAGTTTTATGTCCTTCTGAAAATAAAGGCAATTTATCAGCCCTACACCAGCAAATCTTTGAGCCCACTGTAAAAGAAAATTCAGGAGTCACAGCTCTCAGGTACTCAGAAACTTAAAATTTTCTTAAAATCATTTTGAATTCAACACAAAATTGTAAGGAACCATGATATATAAAGATCATTTGCAAATTGTTAACTGCCTCCATTGAAGTTCTTAAACAACAGAAGACTTGTACTTCAGGATTTGCAGTAATCAGAAATTCTTTTCCCAGGTTAAATACAGAGCAACATGGGAGAAATGTGTAGATAATGTGACCATTTTACTTACCTAAGCTGAAACAGGTCTATCTTGAAAAGAGATAATCAGTAATCTCCAAGTTTGCTCTGATAATTTCATCTTTGACAAACGTTGAAAGGCACAGAGTATACATATGAGTCTCATATTTTTAAGCATCAAAGCCTCTATGAAATTATTTTGAATAATAAAGAAATGTTCAGATTCTCTGCATTCTCAGTTCTCTGACCTCTCATATATCAAGGACAAGACATCAAGAGAGGAGTGTGAAGCCCTATACTCCTCTTATGCATTTTGAAATTCCATTCTGAAAAACACTGAGCTAATCTTGCAGCACAGTCTGACTGCTCACCAAAAACCCTGATAAATGCAGTGTCTATTCAATGAGTTTAACATTCCCAAGTTGCTGAAACCCCGGTCATACTGGTCCCATTTTAAAAAACAGTTTACAAGTGTGCAGGATACTCAGCATGGTATGAGCTGTGTTGTTAAATACCTGTGTGTGTATTTCACCAGAGTAAAGAATAAAGGGCTAGGTAGGAAAATAGCAATAGCAAAATACCTTACATATTTGCTCAGCAATTATGTTCTTTAATGCAAAATGTTTCCTCTATAAGAAAGCTAATGACCCTGGGCTAATAAGCATGTACAGATGCGCATACTAAAGTGAAATTTTCAGCTCAAGGATTAGTCTGGTCGACAAAGCATGAAGGTGGTGCACTCATGCAGTCAGCAGTGCTCTTGCTTGAAGTGCATATCCTAGCTATGCTGCACCAGCTATTGTCTCCGTGGAAAGCAGCAAGGGAATGGCACCCTAGAAGTAACCATGATAAGAAGATTCTGCAAGCACCTACAGGAAAGCTTTAAAATGGGCACCAGAATGCAAAAGACTGCAGAAGCACTGGAGATACTAAGACTGCTCTCGAGCTTTGGCATGGGCCAGAGGGTTGGATAAGGGAGACAGCAGCACCCATCCAACACCAGTGTGAGGTGTGCTGGAGGCTGGATTTCAGCAGATGGTCAGCAGAATGAGCCTCATGAAGGAGAGTTAGCTGGTATAACAAGCAGCCTTGGGAAGAGATGGGGGAAAGCTGAATGTCAGGCAAAATTGTAAAGGGTAAGAAAGGAGTGTTTTACAATGTCTGGGTGATGCTTTAACCTGTCTCTGACCACAGGTGTGCTACTCTGTCCTTTGGACACCCCAGAGCTACACCCACTACTCACTCTTCAAAAGGAAAAAGAAACAAAGCCCATATATCAGCTAGTTTTTCTGAACCTCACAATGTTCAAATCTCTCAGCTGACACCTGCAAACATATAGCCAGACTTTCCTAGTTCCCCTACTCATAGCATGGAAATTTCCGAGTCTCAGCTAAATTTATCTGAGTGAAACATGCTTCATTCTGCATGCCAACTCAGTCAAGCCATTCTGGCTCATCCATGGTTAAAGGTCTACTATATGTGGCCTGTAAAGGAGAGGTCAATTAATATTTTTTGTTCAAAGGCATCAGCAAAGTCCTTGATGTCAATTTCTACAACAGAGTGAGACAGAAAATACTTAAATTTCCTGAAAACCTTTTAAAGCATTTTTTCCCCCCAGAAGCCCTTTGGAAATACTAGTATATTAACTTACTTTCTCCATCCACCATTCAAAGGAAGAGCAGGAGAAAATAAAAAATCCAGAAAGACCAGAGCTTAGGACTATCACTTAAATGCTATCTACTTACTTCTGCCTGAACACCTACTTAAAAGAAAACTTCTAAAGGGTTACAGAGGAAGTCTTCAAGAAGGGAACCCAAGAAGCCTAAGAACACTCTATGGAGTACGTGAAAGATTTGGCATTAATAAGTTTGATCCTGACTCATATACTCATAAGGAAAACCTTTAAGATTCCGCATATGGAAGGAAGTTAAATATTATGGTCTACATAAATTTTAAAAATGCTAAAGTGATTCATATCAGTCAAGGAGTGTGTCCTAATTTTTCAGTCTTTCCTGCTCCTTTCTTTAAAAATAGCTGGTGTTTTATTAATGTAAAATATTAACTTCTAGTTAGTTGCAGGTTTTGTTGCCATTACCTCCTTCAAATAGTTCAGATAAGTCCTGGATAAACATGCAAGCCTGAAGTTGCTTATCTGAATCTAACCAAACCACTAAATACTTTGAAGTTGGTCAATTGTTGCATATGCAGTGGAAACTAATGCTAATTACCTTCTAGTCACCTCTTACTAGGCAAAGTGATCCTCCAGATTGAGTTCTTCTGCCACAAAAAAAAACCACCAACAACAACAACAACAACAACAAAACAAAAAAAAACCAACCCCCCCCCCAAAAAAAAAAGATGCTAAAATAGTTAAATAACTTCTCATATAATTATTTAGCTACTTTGTTTCAATATTGTGCATGCCACAATTGGGCACCTTTGTTTCAAGTACAATAAACCAACCCTTGGCGAATTTAATTTGAAAGAGCAATTTCTTTCTAAAACAAGAATCCTCACCAAGAATTGGACTAGAATAACAAAAGAGGCAAATTATAACAAATTTTTCTATTGGCATGTGGACAAGCTGATGATCAGGAAGCCATTTGTATTTCCAAATCGTACAACTCTGATAAATGACCCTTTCTTCTTCCCCAGATACTCACCCATATAACAGCACCATGAAAATGGGGAAATTGACTGTAAGAGACAGTTTACTAGTGCTAAAGTTCAGCCAGGGTCCTCAGGAGTTCGTTAAAAAACAACCCTTTATTACTCAATTTGACATTGCCTAATTAGATTCCAGAAGAAAGTTGTGCTTATTTTAGTCTAATGAGAATTTTATAGACAAGTCATTTCCTTATTCTCCCAAGAGAAAGTGATAGATTGGTGCACAATAGACTGGCTCCTCGTCCCTCATTTCTTCAGCATCTTTCTTTTCCTATTAAGTCTTCTTTACTTTTTTTTTGCTTTCCCTCAACTTTCTGTTTCAAAAATGTAACCTCTCTATTAGCATGGAAAATAAACATTAGGAGAAAGAAAATACTCAGAAGACATGTTTTATTTAGTGTTTGATAAGTTAGTCCTCAGGGAGGTATCCAGGCATGCTAATGCAAAATACCAATTCTAGCCAAAAAAAAAGAGCCAACCCCAAAACCCTAAACAAAAAAACACCCTCACCAATAACTTGTACATTCTGCAGTATTTCCCTGGCATGAAATCAGTTAGCCAAAATAAAAGAACTGTGAATCACGCAAATACCTATTGTGAAATATATTTTCACATATCATGGTGATGGTAGAGCCTTTGACAGCTGCTAGAAAATTAAACTTCCCATTGAGTAACTCTGGTCTTCATTTGTCAACACAGAAGCGTGAAAATGTATACAAAACCTCCCATGCTTATCAAGTCTAGCTCTAAACAGTGGAAAACCAACTCTTTCCTCTGTAAGAAAGTACAAGCAAATCTATTTGCAGGCGAGCCATGGCACTTACTTTACCCAAGGGATGCACAGGGGCTATATAAAGACTGCCCAACACAGCAGAGTGAAGAGGCCATGGGGGTGAGCTGTGCTAGGAATGTACAATTCACACACAAAGCAACCATATTCACTGAACAAACAGCAGCAGAAACAAAGGCATCAACTCCTCCCAGTGCTGTTTTTGCCCCTTGCACACCACTGGAACTGAATTTCACCTTCCCAAATGTCTTGTGTTCCATGTATAGGGACAAAGATTTGCCCTGCAGAGTTCCTGAGAACTTTGCAATTCAAAATGGCATAAACTTTGAGCTGCCACTGAATCTTGAGCGGATACTCAATGTGCTGCCAAGCCTGGCAGCTGGAGAACTTTCACCTCTCATGGTTATGAGGGCTGCCATGAATGATGTTGCTCAGTGACAACATTTTCTCTCTCTTTCTTTTGTATCCAATTCCACAGGCAAAATAATCCATGATTTGTACTGCTTACACCTTCAAAATTAAATAGTAAAAAAATTCTTACTCCAGTACTACATGTCCTAAGATGTTTATAATTTTGTTACAGAGAAACATTACATGTAGAATCATCAATGTGAAAATCTGGGTAACTGATGTTTGACTGAAAAACTGTTTGTGACAACACAACAAGATTGTTCTTTAAAAGTTTCTTACACAAATGGAAAATTATATCCACCAAGGTAATAATAGTATCTGAAATTTGAGGTGCTACTGAACACAGCAGTACACACCAGACATTCAAGAGATGTCAAATGTATCTGCGAAGACCTTTGTAAGAAAAGGCAACTCAAAGAAAGGATGGAGAAATGGAGACCTTTTCTTAGGCATAACCAGAAGTAATCAAAGGTGGCATTGTGATGATACAGAACGGTACTGTTGCTGGTGGCTATTGGTCAATGCTTCCAAACCTCTGCCTTTGCTCCAAATACAAAGCTAACATCTGACTGGACACCGAGATGAACCTGTTCTTCCAGCCTCATGAAATAGGCCTTCTGGTTTAGAGCTGGAACACTCCACCAAGAGACTCAGAAGCAGTGAGAAGGGCCTAAAGAGAAGTTAAGACTTGATTATGTCCTCGAACCGTCTCTTAGAGCCAGTGCTTGACAGGAGCCAGGTCTAGATTATTCAGGTGAAGTTGAAAGAAATTTCTTTAGGAAAATACACATATTGTCTTCACATCCCATCCCTCTTCATCCATGTATTTTCCCTTGCCTCTGACAGCTTGCCTTAGAGCATGCAAGGATGGACTGAAAGTTATAGTGCCCCACTGGGGCCCCACAAAAAGGTCACCCCAGTCAGTCTTGCAGCAGGACATCAAAATGGTGTTGGGTACCTCATACTAGGGATGTCCAGAGGCAAACAGGGGATACTGCAGGGTGTCAGTAGAGCAGCCAGAATACTGGTAATTTCACAACCTCCCTCTAACTTCCTTTGCAAACCAGCCTAATAGTTGAAATTGGCTGCAATCCTCAACCATAGTATTTGATATCCTTTCCAAGGAATGTACAATTAACTATGATATCTTTGGATATTCAATATTTAGTAGACCTACCACTGTTGTTGCCTGGGCTTCCTAGGTTGCCTGGGATTCCATTCTCTGATAGATCCCATATCAATGGAGCATAGCACAAGAATTTCTAAGATCAATAATTAATTATTAAAAAGAAAACCAAAAAAAAAACAGAAAACCACAGCAACAACCACAACAACCAAAAAAAAAAAAACAAAAAAAAAAACTAAAAAACCAAAACAGTAATTCTCAAAAGCCAATAAGGACAGAAAATGTAAAATTGTACATGGGAAGAGAATGAAAATTCTTAACATATTTTCTTGGTTATAAAAGAATTCCCACCAACTTTGTCTTTACACATTCATAGAAGAATAAGATTCTTAAGATAAGAGAGTAGAATATGGGGCACAGTTTTGGAAATGCAAATTTTATACAGTTCTGAGCCAGTGATACCTCTTCTTCAGAGTGCAAGTAACTTACTATTCAATGTGTAGAGAACTCTGTATCTAAGTGACAGGTCTTCATCTCCCTCAATAAGATAATGTTGCCAAATCTATTTCTGTAATCTCAGTGTAATCTCATAGGTTTTCATTAAATATATTAAATAAAATGAGAGGTGAAAAGTGGCCTATTCATCCTATACAAAAGTAGTAAGAGAGCTTAATTTTTAGTATTTTCAAATCGAATAGCACGCTATAGGTATGTGGCATGTTTTATAAGCTACAGTAAATATCTCTCAAAAGAATAACCTTACTGAAAATTTTTCCTATTAGACTGAGTCACCTGCATTCTTCTTGCAGCAAGGAACCATAATCATGGGCCCACATTTCTCTGTTCCAGACTTTTCACAAACACACAGCAGAAGTGAGCTTTGCCCCACCAACTCTACAACCAGGGTCCCATGGGCCTAAAGTCAAGAATAGTGATAAAACACATGGCTAGTCTCAAGGATTTAAATGTTAAATCTTAATTTAAATCCTAGTCCTCACTGCAGCCTGCAATTTCCTCACTAGGGGAAGCAGAGGAGCAGAAGGTCTCTTCTCTGTGGAGACCAGTGACACAACCTGAGTGAATAAGGTTGTGTCAGGAGAAGTTGAGGTTGGATAGTAGGGAAAGGTTCTTCACCCAGAAGGAAGTTGGGAACTGGAACAGGCTCCCCAGGGAAGTGATCACAGCACCAAGCCTGACAGAGTTCAAGAAGCATTTGGACAATGTTCTCAGGCACATTCCTATCCTGTGCAGGGCCTGGAGTTAGAATTTGAGGATCCTTGTGGGATCCTTCCAACTCAGGATATTCTGTGGTTCTGGGACAAAGCAAAGCCAAATCTTTTCATATGCTACTTTCCACCACAGTGAATTTTCTGATTGCAAAAGCTGTACTAGTGGCTGCTCCTTACTTTTTCTGTTCATTACAAAATACAGAGAAAAGAAGTGCTAAAAATTATCTAAGTAGCATACAAATGCCCAAATGGAAGCAAGGGACTTATGCTCATCACACAACCATTTGCAGGAAAAGTTCTCTACCAACAATTCCATTTCTCTTGTATGAAAAGTTCTTAATAGGAGAGTTCAGGTGTGTGCACTGCTGCAGATAAAATCATAGAATAGTTTGGGTTTCAAGGGACCTTTAAAGGTCATCTAGTCCAACCCCACTACAATGGGCAAGGAATGTCTTCGTGCTCCTCATGATAGAATAAAATGCACTGGCAGAAATGTCACAAATGACTCATGAGTGGTGGTTTCCTTCCTACACAAGCCTGCTCTGGAACATGCCCTGTGGCCTTAATGTTATTCTCCTGATGTCGCACTCAGATGACAACAGCCATTCATTCATTCTTTCATTCAGTCAGTCAGTCATTCATTCATTTCTTCACAAGGTAGGAAAACGTGAAACTATCAAAGAGACCTGGCAAGAGCCTGTAAGGCCTGATTAAGCTCTCCCAGGCTTTGGGAACAAAGCCAAGAAAAAAGCCATCAGGTTCTGATGTTTTTCCATTTTGTTCATGTTTAGATGAAATGCAACTGAAAAAAAAAAAAAAAAAAAAAAAAAAGCAAGCCAAAAAAGCCGTTTCCCTTTTCCAGCTTGCATTCCCCATGGGCACTCTGGCAGCTTGACAAAATCATAACTGAGATTAAGTGTTGTAGGGCCAAGTCCTGGCAGCAGCTGAGTTTCTTGTGGGGAGTGCCAGAGAGCTGCACAGGGAGTAGCTGAAGTACTATGTTGCCAGGCTGGTATTTGCAACCTTGATTCCCCAGTTACTCCCCATGGGACACTCATTTTTGGTCTCAGAACAGAGCAGGATCTTCAACAATGTTTAGAATAGTGGGAGAGCAAGCAGCCTCTCCTGGGGTAGAGGTGGTTCCATCAGCCTCTTCCCCTGGAATCAGAACAACCTGGTGTCAAGACTGTGGGATTTAAATGAGAGCATATTTTGCTTTGCCTTTCAGAAAGTGCAGAAACACTTATTCAGAAATTTTACATTTACTTTGAAAATTCAGTCCTTGAGAGCTTCTTTTTTTTTTTTTATGTTTGAATTATGATATTTAATGTTCTTGCATTTTTAGCACATGGAAGCTGCCATCATAGACCAGACCAAGAGCCCTTCTTGTCAATAATCTTCTGTCTAATAGAAGCTACTAAGAGACACCTTGGCAAGTGTGAAAAATACAGACCAAGGTCCATAGTTGTAGTTTAGCCCTCAGAAGAGCAGGAATAAGCAGTCTGTCTGACTCAGAGGGAAAATGGCATATTTTGGTTTGTACCTTGCTCCTTTCCTAACAAACTCAGAGTTCAATTTTCCCTCTGGAGAACTGCTGAAGTTTGAGTCCATCATGCCACAGAAGTACCTTTTATAATATTTGGAAATAGTTGCCATTCAGTTACTGTCAACTCAGAACCAGTATCATATTTGTGAAGTTAGGACTGTTTTGTCTTATATGCATCCATTTATTTCCATCCATATTAACTTCCTTTGCTGCTTTGCCATCAGTTCTTCAGTGCCCTGACAACCTTCTGCAGCTTCTCACAGGCTGTGCTCTTGCTTTACTGTGCTACAGAAATCAGGTCACCAGCAGCAAACGTCCTGTCCCTCTTCACTCCTTTTCTAAATAATTTCTGAGCACTCGGAAAAATTGAGATCTTTGCAAGAATATGTTGGCAACCTTTTCTCATGATGAAGACAACCACACACTAGTTACTTACTTGCTGATGGGAAGAGCATCTCTAAAAACCCAGGGCTGCTTAGTTTCTTCAGCAGTTTCCTTGTGAGGAATCTTGTTGGATGCCTATTAGTGGGATCTCTCATCCATTGATGCATTCAAAGGACCTAGGCTAACTCATCCCTCTTCCACCTTAAGTATCCATGTGCCTCCTAGTTCCTTTTTTGAGTAGTTTCTATTAATTATGCCATTAGATATGTCAAGCATACCAATCTGCAGATGCTAGGCTCAAGCCTATCAATAATGTTCTGTAGGTACCCACCCCAACTCAGGATAAAGAGAAAATCTTAAAAGGAGTCTGAATTAAAATCCTGTTTGAATTAAAATATTTTTTTTCAGCTTTTAAACTTTCATTCTTTTCATTTTGCATGCATGCATGCATATATGCATATGTATGTATATAGAATTTTGGGCAAATACCCATCCCATTATGCAACTGAAAAATCAAACTCCATCCTAATCCAACCAACACTTAGCAGCCTTTTCCGACGAAGCTGATACTAAACACGGTTTGACAAAATAAATAAATTACAGGTAATTTATTTAAAATCTGTTATTAGAAATTCTTATTGTTTCTGTAATGATTTAATTTTCTTTTCCAGTTCATTCCTTCTCTTTTAAGTGCCAAATTTCAAGATGAATCTTCAAATTGGGGCCTGCCAAACCTATTCCAAAGCTGCAGCACAGAAGCAAATATAAGTACAGCATCTAACACACCTTTGCAACCTTCCAGGGAAAATACACATACATCATCTCTTCCATCTGAATTTCCACCTAATCTCCTTTCCTGCATTTGCATTTCTTCTGGGAAGGCAGGAAATGCTTTTATGTCCCAACAATTTATCCTACCTGTCAATACCACACCATCACCAGTGGAGAATTAAAAATTACTGAGGAAAAATAAAATAATGCTGTCTGAGTTTGACATTCTCCACCTTGCTGATTATGGAAGCAGTCCCTCAGCAAAACTGGTGCTTTGTGAGCATATTACTTACTGCATCAATAAAAGAAAAAAATATTGCTTTTTAACTTCATCTACGTGCATATTTTTCATGTGGTTAAACATAGCAGATACATAGCAGATACATACCATGCATGCTAACACTTTTTATTATTATTTGATCATTATCTTATTTTAAACAGCTTGGAATATACAATATTGGTCAATAAATACATATATAATATTCAGATTGTTGTTTATTTGGTTTTCATTAAAATGTCCACAATATTATTGTTTCAATCAGGAAATGTTTAATAAAATGAATAAAATTTGCTGGGTTTGTTTCCAATATGAGGAAAAATAGGAAATATCCATAGGAATGGATAATTACCCTGTTCTTTATTACTCAGAAGTATTATTCTTATTCTATCCAACTACATAAAAGTTAAAGAGATTCTTACAGACAGGTGACTACTAGCAGATTGATGTTGACCTAAAGTATTTCTGATAGTTTAGAATGGAGGTAATTCTTAAAAAACTGACAACATAGTGATGAAGAATAAAGATGTATTTCTAAAACATTGTTGCTGTGCAAGAACTAATAATTGCAGGACAAATACGTGAATTTATGTATTTCCCTCGGCTTTATAAACATATATATTTAAATTATGGTTACTGCCCTCTTCTAGCCTCTGATGACAGCCAAGTCCCAGCTGAGAAGTTATGAATTTTGTCCTGTCTTTGGCAACCTAAATGTGCACTGATAATATTTTACAGAGGTGAAAACAAGAGGAAGGGAATGGCACCTTTGCAACGCTCACAGCAAGCTCCTCTCTGCTTAATGACGAGAGCACAGTCCTTGGAGAGCACTGGACACTTTTCCCTTTTGCACGTCACTTCCTTATTCTGGCGGGGGAAAAAAAAAAAAAGAAAAGACAAAAGTTACTGCAAGCAAACCAAACCCAAGGCTACATTTCTTCCAATACAGAAAATAAAATGTGGGGCCAGCACTCTGGTTTTTTGCTTCAGGAGAGGCCCTTGTGATCCAATACATTTTTCTTCTCTTGAAGGAACAGAGTAGAAAACAGTCATTGAATAATCTGGGAGCCCAAGTAAATGGTGTTGTCATGACTACTGCCCAGTCTCATATAGAAAATGCGCTGCACAGAATAAATCCGTGTTACTTAAATGAACAACTACCTACATTATGTGCTTGTTAAAATATCCTCCAGGCCTTGAGAAGCTGTCCCATAAACTGCACAGCTCAGGAATCAATTTTCACTGTGACAGAGAAAGAGAAACACCAGAGAAAGAGGCAGTAACTTCACAGAAAACAAAATTCTGCCATTGCAGAAAATCAATTTTACCGGAGGTTCTTTAAAAGAGGCTACTCTGTTCTATACCAGGTAAGATGATTAATGTAATTCATCTCTCTCCCCAAAATGCTGAGAAACACCATGAGCAGACAGAGTCACTGTACATTATAGTGTCATCTTGCTATGGTAAAAAGCCAGTGATTCCCCAAGGCCAAAGAGCACATTGACCACAGTAAGGAATGTCAACGGAGGATGTGCAACAGGAGGCAGCAGAAATATTCCATTTATTACCTGCCTTGCCACAGTGATGTCAACTCTTCTGGTTATCCCTGCCATTAAATAGGTGCAGAAAACAAATACTTCAGGTGTTTCTTTTAGCAAAATTTTGTTACTTCAAATTCCTTACATAAAGTAGCTGTCTGAAGTCACCTCCACCTATAATTAGTAGCTCAGTTCATTAGGTGACACAGCTGGTCATCTAGTACATGCAAGTACCTACACCTCACCTAATCTTATGACTTAATTAGAGACCAAAAAATTAAAGGACTAGAAAAATGTAAATCATAAAACTAAAGAAAAAGAAGCTGTGCTTTCCAGTCTTTTTATTTTGCTCCCTGTGGCCTTATTCAAGGTGCCTGTGAAGAATAACACGCAGCTTTTATTACACTCCAGCCCTTTGTGTAAAATCGGAGGTTTATTTACTTCAAAGTCACTGCCTGATCTGATGGGAGCTATAAAGGCACTTCAGTCTTATCAGTGTAAATGAGGACTCACTCTCACCAAGACAGTGTGAAATCAGCAAATGAGAATCAGGCCCTAAAGTGCAGCTGCAGCAGCACAAACGATTACTGTAAAAAGCCAGGTCACTACTACATGCTGGCTGTTCTGCATCACTCCAGCACTGCAGGCCAACCAAAAATGCAATTTAAGCAGCAGGTTAAGCTGAATTTATGGCAGGTCTGTAGCTCTGAACCGGCACAAAGCAGCCACAACACAGAATTGCAACTAGTTCAATATCTCTTTTAAAGCGCCCAGTGGAATCTTGATCCCCTTTAAAGGAACATGGTGCCCCATAAATTCTGCTGAAGGGCAGCAGAATCAAGCTTACCAACTCAACTATAGGCTGTATTTCGAAGGGTTCTGCTAGGATGTGATTCTCTTTAATGAGTTTGCTTAAGTAAAGATTTAATTAGCCTATCAGCCCTACTACCCCTCTCTGTGGGAAAATCTTCTGCCTGGTGAAAGTGGGTGTGAAGGAAGGGCAAAGCCCAGTTTAGAGTTTGTTCCTGTGGAGAACATGGTTCACACAGCTGCAGCATGCATCATGCACCTCTGAGAGAATTGAGGTGCAGAGCGCCCTTCAGAACCAACAGAGCTGGGCTGGATGTGTGTGAGGGGGGCAATGGGCAGCTACCCATTGGACTCTCTCCTCAAAGGATGAAATTATTGTTGCAGATAGCAGCAAGAGGGACAAAAAAAAGAAAAAAACAAAAAAACAAAAAAACAAAAAAACCCAAAAAACCTCAGCTCTGTATTTTTTTTTAATTCTTTGTTTCCCAGAGGACTACTGGGGCAAATCCTTCATGCAGCCCAGCTTCCCAGGCAATTTCTCTTCTGAGTGCTGACTGCCTACTTCTGCCTTCAGGTACATCTTGACATGGTTTCTTCTTGCTGGCAATGCAAGGAGTTCCTAAGGGTGACCCCAGCACACATATTTCAAACAGGAGATACTTGCTAGTTACTGTTCTCAGTAGAAGCCTCCTGTTTCCCCCATATTGCTAAACTCAATAATTCTCTCCAATGATGAGCTTGGTATCATTGAGCCACCCCAGGGGGCCAGCCAAATTTGCTCTTCTTTCCTTGTCAGCAGCAAAGCTTCTGGTTTAGCAGGTTTTCTGGGAGACAAGGTTTTAGAATGCACATGCTGATGTCATAGGCTGTTTTGCATTAAGCAGTTATTCCACATGAAGAATATTAGTGGCCCATAGTGCAGTGACAGGAACCGAAGGGTTCTTCCACCTATGAGGCTGTCTTAAGCAGTAGGCTGCAGATTTACATTTCCTTTACCTCAGTAGACTTTGAACTATTTGCTGGTGAGTAGCCTGGCTTCAGCAGAAAGGGGTTTGTTCTTCCTGCTCCCACAAGCCACTGGCTCTTACAGCAAGGGTACTTGTGGGAAAAGCAGGAGATGAGTCATTGAATTGCTTCTGGATGTGGAGGGCAACAAATCTGGATCACTAACTCAAAGCTCAGTTATTACAGCATGGTGCTGAAAGGTGGCGAGGAGGTGCCACACTAACCCACCCACTGCACTTTTTTTTTGGTTGGATTTTGTTTTGTTTTGGGTTTTTTCATTATGTTTTGGCTTGGTTTGGTTTGGGGTTTTTTGCTTGGGTTTTTTTTCCCCCCAAAATTAAAATGGAAGATTAGCTCTGTCCCTTGGAGGAGAAGCTGCATCCTTCTGCCTTAAAGGATGCCATGTATCCCACGTGAATAGAGCTAATCTTTGCCGGCACAAGAAGAGCAGCTAAGCAACTAAGCTACTAAAACAGGGTAGGATTTGCAAAGCTGAGGTTCATCCTCTCTAGCTTGTTATATGCAAGGCCCAGACAGCTCCAAAACAGACTATTTCTGATGTCATCCCAAGCTGCCTCACTCCCTGTCATGAGGGCTGGGCTGCTCTTCCTGAGTGTGAGGTACAGCATTACTCAGGGTTGTAGCCCCATCACTCCTTGTAGAGCCTTTTGCTGAAAAAAACATACAGTAGAGCCACAGTTGCAACATATTGCTGCCCTGGTATAGTCCTCATGGCAAAATACCTCTTGAAGTAAGAAGAGATGAATGTAGCTCCAGGGAAGTGCATCCTCCTGCTGCTTCTATTACTATAATACCAAAATTCTTTTTAAAAGTCTTGTTGTTTTATATCAAAGCTGTATCTTGTGGAAAACAAGGTCAGCACATGTGGAAGAAAGGGTTAATGTACCATGCTGATCCATCACAGGCCTGCAGTAGATAAAGCAGGGCTGGTAAATCATTGTTTAGTCTATTGCAGTCAGGCATTATCCAGTGCAGATCTCCTGGGTTCACTGGGTGTAAAAGTACAAAAATAAAACAAAAGAGTAATTGTCATCTGGAGACTGGGTTTTTCCCTTCACCCAGTTGCCCAAAACACTGCTCTAATGTCTACTGTCCATATGCTTGTTTCAATTTTGCTGCCTCCTCCCCTCCCATTTCACAAGGGCAAAGTGGAGGCTGAGAGCAAATGGAACTTAAGCAAAAAATCCTTTCCTTACAATTATGTCCCCTCTTACCCCCAGTAATCATAACAGTAATTTCATTGCTTGTCCCAGACATACATTTAGAAAGTTGCTAAGTAGCTGCATGCAGGAGAGCCTCAAGCTGCTATCTATGCTGTCAACAGCATCTCTGAATCTGTTGAAAGCTCTCAGATACTTTGAATTTTGCAGTTCTTAAGAGAAAACTTCTTAGACAGCAACAATCAGAAGCCAACAGTTATGGGAAGGTAGGGGATTTTGTTCCCTTTTGTTTAAAAGACATTCACTCTGGCATCAAGAAATGCAGAAGAGATGCATGGCCCATAAATACATAAACCGTTTGCTAAGCCAGAAAGCTGGGAGTCAGTCAAAATCCATAATAGGATCCCAAGATTCATAATAAATAACTTTTAATTATAGTCCTGAACAATAGTTATTTTAAGCAGATGGTTTATAGATTCACATCTGGGATTTTTATTTTTTTTTCCAATCTAATGCTCAGGCATACACACAGAAAGGGAGAGAACTTCAGCTAAGGTTTCTATTAGTATTGGAAAAACACGTCTTTTTTTGAAAGAGGTCAGGCTGATCCATAACAATGCTGCCACATCTGACGCAACTCTCCAGTCAGTGTTCAGCTGAGCAAAGGGTTCACTCTGGAATCCCAGACTCCCTTGGAAAGAAAAATTTAGGGAAGTGCTGGAAGGTCACCCTGGACTCCTCACTGCACTCACCAAGCCCAGGTGCTGGAGAACTCATGTTTTAATGCATCTGGGGGAAAGATCAGAAATTTTGTTGGGTACCCATGTTTCTCCCCTCTCTCACACTTTGCCAGAGAGAACCAAGGGGCTCCATAACTTGGCGTGCAGAGGTGATGCTAAATTCCCACACAGGAGAGATACACTAACCAGCCCCAATATCACTGTTACTGCTTCATGTTACCTTTCCTACAACTCCTCTAAACGCCAATTGTTCACCTTCTACATACACCTCATATTTTTACCTTCCATCAAAGAAGCCCACACAAAATAGCTCATTCTGGCGACAAATTATACCAAACTAACAGCCTTAAACTCATATGGTACAGTTAAATAAAACGCAAAAAAAAGAAGAAAAAAAAAAAAGAAAAACACATACTAAAAAGGAGCCTGAATATTTGGCAAAGATCTTGGAGAGGATATGTGCCAAACCACAGCCTGGGAGCCACAGCCAACTTTCTACAGGGTTCCCCACCGGACTCCTGCCGGCTCACAGCAGCCACCAGGAGGATGGCTCTTTTTAACCTGTATTTGGCTACAGGAGGAAAAAAAAAAGAAAACCAGGAGTCTGCTTCGTTCATTCAGGACATTACCAAGAGGTGCTTCCATCAATGGTATCCTCAGTCCACTCTTGTGCTCTAACAGCTCGCTGCAGAAGACATTGCAGATGCAGTTTCTCAGGGGACCAGATGTCCACAGTGATGGTCTAGGTTTGTTTTTTTTTCTTTCTTTCTCTCTTT
The DNA here is from genome assembly GCF_903797595.1 of Erithacus rubecula. Lineage (NCBI taxonomy): Eukaryota > Metazoa > Chordata > Aves > Passeriformes > Muscicapidae > Erithacus > Erithacus rubecula. Next base: position 44,984,856 of record NC_136689.1, on the reverse strand, counting down.
CTTTGTATGTATTGAAAATGTTTTTAGGGAGCTTGCATTGCATTTCTGATACCCTGACATTATTAATTATTTATACTAAATGGGAAAAATATTACTTAAACTTCCATTTAACCAAAAAAATGCTGTGGAGAGAAAAATAATAAAAGTAAGACAGAGTAAGTAGAAATACCAACTACTGATAATGACTAATCCTGAAAACATTCATTTTTTCCTTTATTCATCACAGTCCCGCTGGTAATTCTGATAGGACTCCTCACCAAATAGCTCAGGGTGTCCTTAAGTTTCTGCTAGGAAAAGCCTGTGGGATCACCCATGAAAAACAATAACAGTTTTCAAACAATGGCAAAAATTACCCCCAAGGAATTTGGAATGGAGGTTTCAAATACATATGTGTGACCTTAGTAGAAGAAAGAGCCATTTAAAATTAATGAAACAAGTGTATTCAATTCACATAGGCAGCCTCTCCACCACAAGGCAAAGGGCAAGCTCGAACACAGGCTCCTGCTATGAGCAGTGATCCCCATGTTCTTAGGCCATGCTGTTGGGCTCTCTGCCAGGTGTTGCACTCAGCCAGAGCATCCTCTCAAGCACACAAGTCACACTCATGCCACACAGGCCACAGGAGTAAAGGTTCAGGCTAGCACTGGTCACAGGCTCTGTCCCTCAGCAAAACTTGGGAGCTCCCAAGCCTGTGCCTGCACCTATGTTTACATGCAAACAGCTCTGATGCTGGGCCAACTTGAGCTCAAGGACAGGTTCAGACACATGCTTAACTCATTGTCTAGACAAATCCTAAGGCTCTTTCTGAAAATAGTACCCTGGTTTTTTTGGCACTCCTGCCTGGAACTCTCTGTCTCAGGTCCGATTTACAAACCTCACTTTAATTGGCAGTTGATGCAAGCAAGAGATCCCTGCTAAAACTGGGATTGCTTCCATGAGCATTTCTCTACCTGAGCAAGAGCCACACAATTAGGCTTCAGGGAGGAGACACCACTCCCCAAGGACAGACATTGGCAGACCCTTTGAACCACTGTCAAGAGAGATGAGGATAAGGTCTCATTTCCCTTGTTTTTTTCCCCGCTTCAAAACAAATGCTTCTCCAAGACAGATAAAGGTCCCTTTATTTTAAGCATGTAAAAATCTCACAGGACTGAAGTAAAACATATGCTTCAATACCTTCAGAATTAGGTCCTTGCCTGTGGCAGAACATGACCATGATTTCAGCATGAATTACAGTAGATAGAAATGATAGTATTTTAGTTCAGTTCACAGTGTCTCTTTCCTTTTTTGAGTAGAGCACTCAGTAGCCCTCTCATTTACCCCCTCATTCCTGTAATCTGTGTGGTTTATCTGGCCTCTCAGGGTGAGCAGGGAGGAGGCTGCAGGCTTTCCTCTGATGATTCTCAGCCAGCATCAACCATCCCCCTCCATAATTCAAGCTCTCTCCAGTCCTTAGGAAAGATGATTAAAACACAGGCCCTGATGAAAGATGACACTAAATTTCACTTCAAATGAGTATTCCCCACTGCTGTGAGGAAGACATGAGCATATGCAAGTGATTCACAACAAATCACTCAAAACCCCTAACAGACTGAACAGATTTTTTTTTTCACTGTGCTTAATGATGTTCACCAGCATGAGAAAATTGACCTTGGTGGCCTGCTGCAATCCCAACATTCCCTGACAGTAGCCCTCTGCACCAGAATTTAGTGACAGGAAAGCACTGCCTCTTCCTCCTACATTTGCTGGCATTAATACTTAGCTGCAGCTGGGGTCAGGGTCCCAGAACATCAAACATTTTGCTGCACATCCCTGCTCCAGTCAGCCTGGGGACAGAGTAGATGTGGGCCAGTTACAATTCCTGTAACTGCAGATTGAGTCAGCAAGAAAGCCAGAGCAGGACCCAGACCATGTAGTTCTCAGTCTCCCTGTCTCCACCTCAACCTCCAAGTGCAGCTTCAGATTAGAGTTCTTCAGCTACAGTTATAGGCAATGCTTTTTACCTCTCAGCAGAATAGTATGGCAGTCTTCTAGCAAAAAGAGACAGGGTCTTCACAAATTCCCAGCATTTCATACTGTAGTAAAAAAAAAAAAAAAAAAAAAAAAAAAAACCCATGGTAATCCAGGAGCCAGATTTCAAGGAAGGGTTACACACAGGGATTCTTGTGGGAGACCACACCTTCACATTTCATGAGATGCATGCTTCTAAAATTCACATCTTTTTCTGTGAATTTTAATTCACAAGATTATATTTCTACTTTGTCAATGAAGAGTTTAAATTATCAGTTACCTAAATCTGATGATAATACTTAAGAAAAAGGCAGTCAAAGGCAATACCTGCCGATTTGAAGCTCCAGCTTCAAACTTGTACCCATGCTGCTGTAAAAGATTACAGTTCACTGACCCAGCCCTGTGAGTTTATGATTTATGCCTTACTGGATGTTCTTGGCTACTCAGATCAGTCAACAAAACCTTTTGGATAATTACTGCCCAACTTATTTTCTTCTAAATGGGTGATTCCGAAGGCATGGTCCAGCCTAGTCCTAGTCTGGCTTTCTCTGACTGAAGCTGGTGGAGAATTCATTCTCCCAGAGAAGTGACAGACAGCTGAGGACCATAAAAGCTTCCACTACTGAGCTTGGAAAACTAAACACAGCTGAAATCAGCAGATGCAGAACAGCATTGCTGTCCTGAGCATATTAGCTCCTGGAACATACTGGTCCCCTGTAAGTACCATAGGATGGCTTGGAGAAGTCTGCCAAGAAAATTGGTCTAAAACCACCCTAAATAAACACCAGTCCTAAAAAGCTTTGAAGATGACACTCACAAATTATCAAGCTGATTTCATAAAGGGCAAAGCAGATTACACCAAAGACTTAAAATAAATTATTCAATCATTTGAATTCAACAAATTTTAGATTAAGCCATTGTGTCATATTCTGGTTCATCTCAGAAATTAACCCTATCCATCAAAAGAGTGGCCTGACAATATTCTGCTTTTGTTTCTTTACTAATGTGATCCCAATATTATACACTGTTATTTTCCAGTAGATATTGTCAATGAGAGAAAAACAAAGCCATTAAAACAATAAAAAGGACATCAAAATCACTCTGTTCAGAATTCCTATTTTTTGAAAACTATTTTCTATTAGAGACTGAATACTGACCATTTCTTCTAATGTTGTGAATTAAAATTTCATTTGACAGTTATTAAAAAGTGGTGCATTGACTGCTTTTTAAATAAGTATAATTTCATCACATTTTGATAGGCTAAATCTATGAATAAATTATCCAAACAATAGTTACCTATCATTGCATCTTTATTACCTTCTCTGTCTGAAGCCTGCTTACTCAGTCTCTACACTGGAGGTTTCAGCAGTGGCAAATGCTCTCATTTTGAGCTTCGGTCTGTTCTAAAACTTTGAACAAAGCAGCCCTTGAGGCCATGTTCTTCTTAAAGACTTTAAAAAGCCCAATGGGCCTTCTAATTTGCTCTGCAACAAGTCATATCCCATGAAGAATCTCACTTCTGTAAAACACAAAAACTGGGCTAGATTAAAGAAAAGGAAAAAAAAAGACCAGGGTCCCCTGCTGCTCTGTCTGGCCAGAATCATGTCTTTTACTGCCCATATCCTCTAAAGAAATGATGCTCTCATGATATATTACCCTAATACATCACCAAGTGACAGTTTTCTCATGATACTGTATCCTTAAAGATGTGATGCATGCCAGAAGCAGCAACAGGGGATCTCATCTGGGGGAGAGAAAGGGGATGGTATTTTTATTTTCTTTCAAATGTTTAAGCTTCACTTTGGGGCTTTTTAATGTTATTTTGAGAGGAAAATCCCTGTCAATCACAGCTTCATAATCCAGAGGACTCCTAGAAGTTTTGCAGTGCAGCTTTTAAACCAGAAAGCATCAAAAAGCAGTCTCTTCATTTAATTGAAGCAAGTTTTGAAATAGGACCAAAACGCTTGAGGAACAACAACCAAATAAAAATAGTAGTCCAAAAGAAAGAAGCAACAAGAGTCTGTTTTCTATTATGAAATTATTTAGGCAAAAGGCTTCCAGGCACTGCTGTTTTAATGAACTTGCAAGGAGACTGAGCACTGACCCTGAATTTGTGTTCTTACGTGATCTTGCCTGTGCTACACAGTGGCTTTAGAAAATAAAAAAAGTTCATACACAGCAGTTTGTAGAAAGAAGACGCAGCCTTCAACTTGTCAGTCAGTATAGAGAGGAGCAGGAAGAGACAGGGAAAAGGAGCATTTCAGGTAAGATGCCTCAGAGGAGGAAAAAAGCTTTCAGGGTCTTTTAATGCTGCCTTCAAGTCGAAAAGGCTCACTCCTTTTGCTGCAACTGCTGCTTGGCTGCTAGTAAAATCTTACAGGGGCCATGATAATCCTGCATCATGGCAACTCATGGCAGGCATCACCCTCAAGCTATCTTCATCCAGCTGCTGCCAACAAAGAAAGGAGCAAGGTCACAGGAGAATTAGTCAGAAAAGTTTATGACACAATGATGTTTAATTTGACACATTTCACTTCTGTGTGTTTCTACTTCATATCTACTGAAACTTCTTTGCTTCTGTCAGATGCAGAGAAGAAAGGTAGAATAAGCTTTCCTTTGTTGTGATTAATCACACTGCCAAATTAAGTAAGGTTGTGACTTTCAAAACTTCAGCCAATGCTGTAGCTAATAGGAGAAAAAGCATATTTTGGCTTGCAGACTAAGCAAAAGCGATATGGAAGTCATTGAGAAGACACTAAAAGCCAAAGCTGTCAATGTCACTTTCACAGTCCTTGAGCTCTGACCATATTTTGTGGCCTGGCCATGGCTGCTTTTGGGTGATCACTTAGCCACATAACAATACCACTGTAGTCAATGAAACCACCCATGAGAACTCAGACCTTGAGTCAAGCCCTTCAGTGCAGACACATGCACAATGCCCTATACTCCATTAATTAAACACTTATTTTTAAATGCTGCTCTGGAAAAACTTTATTGTCCAAAATAAGAAACTCGTCTTGCACAACCACTTTTCTCTTGAAAAATCCAGTGGTTAAAACATGTTTTTGCATAATTGTAGCCCTGCAGGGACAGTTCTCACTTCTGAAAAGCAAATTCCCTTCTTTCAGTTTTGCACATGTACAAACAAACAGGTTCTGGTATGTCCAAAGCTTGGAAGTCTCAACTATAATAATACATTGAATAGAAGTCATACAAGTATGTTTTTTTCCTCAGCCTGTGTTCCCTTTTCTCCTTCCTTTCCCCTGCCCCACTTGCACTGTGGGAAGTAAAAAAAATACCTGTTTCTGACAAGTAAATGGAGCTGACATTGGAGCAAAGCTTGAAGGTGAACAGGGTATGCACAAGTCATTTGTCATTTTGACAAAGTGAGATTTGGTCACCAGTGGGACACTTGAAAGACATCTGAACAGTTGGCCTTGACCACCAGCATTTCTAACAGCTTATAAAGGGACCCACAGGACCAAAAACACAGTCTGCTTTTGGAAGTCACTCCTGCAGTGGTACCTCTTGATAGATGTAAAGGCAGTGTGATACATCAGGTGCCATTAAGATCTTTGCTAGCAAGTTCTATTTACATAAGTATGGAGTGCAGATAGCATCTTGTTAACCCAATTAATGAGACTCAAATGTCAGGAAACAGATTATGCCTGGCTCAAAGTCCACAGGGCTCTGAAGGCAGACTGACATGATTTCATTATGTGGGACAGCACTGTTCTCTTTGAGCAAGAACTCAGGCAGCATTTCTTCTACCTGGGCAGCTAGGGGAGGCAGAAAGATGATCTGAAATCCAGAAGTTGCACACCTTTAGTGCAAGAAGGGCTCTTTATGATGAGACACTTGTGTGAAACAGAAAACCTGCAGCTGAATTGAGGAAAACTACAAAAGTATCCATTTGAGGACTTGAAGACTTAACTTTTTTTTTAATTGTACCTTCTTCTGCAATTAGAGAAAGTCCTTGTTGCCAAGTCACAGCCAGGTCTGGATTAGAAGAGAACAGGCTGTTTCTTCCAGCCTGTCCACTCTGCGTTTCACATGGGCAAATGAATGGGCACTTCTCTACCCTAAAGAAGAGAGGGAAATTTCCTGACGAGATCACTAATCTCTTCATCAGTGCCTCTTGACAAACTGCTTTATACAATAAACTGCTGTTCTCCCTCAACCCACAGCTATTAAGTTCTATGATATTGAAGCAGATGCTCCTGTCACCCAGGTCAGAGCAGTGAACCCTGAATGGCACGGCATGAGGTTCTTGGCCCTGAAACAGAGGGGCTTTTAGGGAAAGGCCTTGTACTCAGCAACTTCTGTCAGCTCTCTGCTCTAAGAAATTCCTATTCAGAGCTGTCTTCTCAATGGACGAGACAAGACAGAAAGAATGGGCTGCCTGGGTCAGCAGCCCAACCTCAGCACCTCTCAGTGGATTAACCCAAATCCTCTGATGGGAGCAGAACCCTGTGGTCACAGACACAAGCTGTCTACAAACACACAGGAGTCATATTAATTCTCCAGAAGATGCTTCAAATCCTTCTAAGCCTCTGGTTCCAGAGCCATGCATAGTTTTCCTGAAGTCACATCACATACACATCCAGTCCCCCAGCAGTTTTTGTGCCCACTGAACAGGCTTGGAGCTGTCTACTCATGCCTCCAAATAGATGCCTTCCAGAGAAACTCCCTTTTCTAGTACATTATTTTCTTCCTTTTTCCCTTTTTTGGCTCCCACATTTGTATGTTTCTGTATGTGGACTGCTTTAATTATTTCAAAAAACCCCAATGATATCAAAGATATTCCTTTTATACTAAAATGATTATACAGAGTTTTGGGCAGCAAATATGTACACTTCAGATACAACAAATGCACTAAACCATTAAACCTGTGCACTGCCATATACAGAAAAAAATATTCTCTGACACAAGCAAACAATCAACAGCCCCCCCGAAGTAGGAGAACCTTCTGGTTAGCCTTCAGTTAACAGCCTTTTCTCAAAGCCAGCCACTCTGCCTGGCTCCCTCCTGCCCCAGTGGTTTCTAGGTGACACAACCTTGAGATGTTTCACTAACAGTCACAAACAGATCATAATCATTATGTTGCCCTAGAGTCATTTATGAGCTCTTTTCCATCTCTCCCAAACCATACCTCAACTGTATATTCAGACATAAAATAGAACAAGGAGACAATTTCAGGGCAATCAAGGTCTGTTATTCTTCACCCACTAATAAATCCTAAGACAAAACAGAAAAAAAAATGCAAATGCATTTGTGACTCTAGCTGGCCATCAGATAGCTGGCCATTCTGATAATTCCCAGCTTTGGGGAAACTCCCATTTCCTACTGAAGCCACTTAATATAACTGAACATAAACATGTCAGGAGAAGGTAAAAAACAAAACAAACCCCAAACAAGTAAACACCGTCCAAAACACATAGACTTTTAGCCTATGAGCTGTCAGAAATGTGATATTCCTGGCCAGGGCTATGCTACATATTTGCTTGCATACCCCTGGTTATGGAAGAATGCAAGGTGCTGCTGCCACGCCTCAAGCAAGATTTAGCCATGAAAGAGGATTTGAGCCATACCCTTATGGAGAAAGGGGCAGCTGATCCTGCAGCCAACAGAGAAGCCTGGGGTTACACTAAGCATGCCTGAGCTGAGCAGGGCTGAGCTGTACCTGGTTTTCAGTGTGAGGCAGAAATGGTCTTACAGGAAGTTTCAATACCACATGCTGAGGTTTACACATACTTTATGCTGCATTGCTACCAGCAACCAACTGCCAATGCCTTGTGTGAACTAGACTAACTCTGGAGCAAAATTAGCAGAACACTGAGGCAGAGTTAAAGATGGCCTCACTCAACATCTAATACTGAAGCTTTGTGCAAAGGTTTACTTGAAACCAGGACTCAAAAAAATTGCGACTGAAATTTGTCTGGGAAAATATCAGGTCTTTGGCATCATTTTTTGTACATGGCATTTTATCACATCCCCATCCTTAGTATTCACAACAATAAATATATCTCAACTCTAATGCTGTTTGACAGTGCTGCCTTTTCCCATAGCACTTCTCGGCACACACATACAATGCTTCCCTCTCTGAAAAATCTGGGATACAATACAGAAAATTAAAACTATAGCCAGGAGGTTGATGTGTAGAATGGATGACAAAACAAGTTAAAAGGATGCAAATCATAGACCATGCATGAAGACAAGTTATTTTCCGAGCAAGGTGGTGATAAACACAAGTAGGTGGTCCTACTTTAACTTTGTCCAGGTTATGGACAACTATCTAGAGCAAGTGGATTCTAGACATGAGGAAAATGGGAGGGGGAAAAAAAAAAAAAAAGCCAAGAAAAAAAGTCAAACAACTAAATGGACAGACAGACAATAACCATGAAATTCAGGTGTCAGGACACAAGATCAGCTTCTGGGAATTCAAGGGATGAGATCCATGCTGTACTTGGACCCAGAGCTCAGCACTTCATTCAGTTGGATGCAAAGCGCTGCACAGAGCTTGATTGGCCAAACAGTCAGACTAGGAATGTTTTAGCTGCAGTTTAATGCATAAGATGAAGAGGCCAAGAGGCCTCAGAGGATGTAATCACACCAGTTATTATGCACACTATAAGCAAGTACCAGTATGATAGTCATTTTAATAGTAGTAATACAAGTAAAAGCTTTTGTATTTTTTTCTTCACAATGACCTTTTTATTTGACCATAAGCTCAATATAAAGAGGCTGTATTTTTATTTGATTTTGTTGTTGTTGTTTAATATTTTTCTTCCCTCAAAATTTTCTATGAAAACATGATGGGGAAATAAAAGCAGATATTTGGTGGGGAGAAGTATCTATTTTTATACAGCAGCACAAAGCAGAGCCGCAGAAGTACTGACACTGTGAGCCATTCACTTACAGAACCATAATTCTTAAAAGGACCATGAACAACCCAATGGAAGAAACCTGAAAGCTAATAAAAACTATATACAGGTACTGTATGCTTTTAAAATGTCATTTTGATATTGGACCAGCTCTTTAATAATGTTTTCTTATTGGCAATAAAAATATGTGTTACCTTAGACTGATCCATTTTGTGCTTATTGTAGATGCATTCCAATGAAATTTGAAAGTTATATTGCATTTTTCCATTTAGTTTACAGCATTTTTGTGCCCTTCACACTTTTCCATGCATAATTTATATATATTCTTTTGTATTTGAGCTATCTGATCCTTTAATTACACCAAAGAGAATCTCCTTTTCATACAGGATGGATTGGATCTTCATCACTGTTACAGTGACATATCACCTGCTCTCTTCCAGGAGGGTTTTGCCAACCTGTAATCACTTCAGCACTGTGTGGATATGTGTATATGCTCAGCGCAGCTATATGTTAGAAATGTGCTAGTAGTGAACTCTTCACTATCCCATGTGATCTAAGAAAAACATGAAATAGCCTCTTCCAGCATGCTGATTTCCAGAAAGGCTTCATCATAAGCTGTTACACATGACTATGGACATATCCCCAAAATAATTGTCCCCAAAATAATTGACAAAGCAGAGTGATCTGAAGGCCAACATACCTGTGCAGGGATGTGCCACAGACTGAGGCAGCTCTTGGATATGAAGTGCAGAATGTCATCATGAATAGGTCTATGAATGGCACAGACACAACAAACAATGCTGTACAATCAATGCTCATTCCCCAGAGGAGGAAATCAGATGAGATGTTGCATGTGGTACTATTTGACCAGGTGAGCATACTCTGAACTTGAACATTCCTCAAAACTGCTGATGGGAACTTTAAGGATCAAGCCAGGGTAAGCATCATCTACCACAGATAATCTGTCAGGCAGGTGGAAGTCTTGTTTCACAGGTGTTTTACATGAATTATTAACAAGTACAGCTGAACCTACATCATCCTCCAGAAGAGCCTACCAAAGCAACCCCAATTCACCTCTGAGTCTTGATCCAAGTCCTCTCTTGCAAAACCTCCTTCATATATACATATTCATACATACATTTCTTTAGTTTTTGTGACAAAGCACACGTGGGAACACCCTGCTGCACCAGACATGGTGTTATGTCTGGTTTTTGTTTTCAGGATTTGTTTTTTGGGGTGGGGGGAGTTAGGTTTTCTTCATTTAAGAGCTGGCATATACATCTGTAATTGGGAGAAAAAACTAATAAAACTTTCATCATGTTGAAGCATGTTTGCATTTCAGGAACCCTTCATTCACCGATCAAAAAAGCATTCCCTTTTGGAGTAATATGGGGGTGAAAACTATCAGTATGCTACTGTATCACAGGCGTTTTTGTCTCTGTTTATTATTTCTGAGAGTGAAGAGAAAGCTGATTGTATTATACTGTAATAAAGATCAAGAATATTTAAATTGAAAGAAGATGCAGTCTTGGTAGACTCTGTAGCTGATATATGTAAACTATTGAAATTAAATAAAATAGGTATGAAAGAATTGTTTGATGATTTTTTTGTTTGGTTTTTAATATGCACTACTCCACTAAAAGTCATCTGGGCCACATTATACCTTGAAGCAACAATTGAATCCTCATGTACTAAAGCACTGCCATCTTCACTGAAACATGTGTCAAACACTTGCTCTCAGGCTAGCTACATGCTTTTAACTTGTGCACTGTGCCTCAGAAATCAGCTATGCTATAGGTAAAGAGCCCCCACACATCTAGTAGGTGTTTTGCTTTAGTCTGCAATGAGGACATGGTTTTTAGGACTAGGCTTCTTTTTGGCTGGGGATGCAAGTGTGCAGGGGGGAACAAATGTTGGAATTATTTCTTTCATTTTTTTGTTTGCTTGCACTTGGTTTCACCAATTTATTAGTTCAAGCTAGGTAGAACACTAAGACTTATAATGACAAATTTAACATAAATTTTTATAAGCAAGGGTTAAATTCTATGCTGCTCATTTGGATTTAGAAGTAAAAATTTAAACTACAGAATGATGTTTCACAATGAATAAAACTTATGGCAATTGAAGCTCTGATTTCTAATTTCCTGAGCTCCTGTCTCCAAACTTTTCTCAGATTTCCAACACTTGGTTATTCTTTCTGGCTCACATTTATTCCCTTCTGGTCTGGATTTAGGTGATAAAATGTTGAGACATATGATAACCACTCCTAAAGTGCAATTGGCAAATTTGAGGCACAAGCATGAGGGAAGTGGGGAGGAGAAAAGGTGGGCGAAATGGTTCTGGTTTAGATGTGGTTTGTCAAGATCACTACTGGCTTTTATCAGCTATTTCTTGACACAACTCACTTTGTTCTAAACTCTGTTGGGGGAAAAAAAAATGATAATAAAATATTTTTCTCCCCACAAAAACCATACAAAAACTCAAATCAGTCATTCTCTTCAAAAAAATTCTAAAAGCCCTTGCAATGTCAAGGACAATATTAGCTGAGGTACACTTATCTATTTCCTTGCAGTTCCTCATTTCTACCCTGTCCCTTTCAGCTGGCATTTTTAGTATGTTCCTTTTGAAACTACATACACCATTGGCCAATGGATACATTATTCTTGGATCCCTGCTTGCTTCTGGCAAGGTATTCAAGGTCCATGGAGATGATGACAAATGAGCATGAAATGACATGGCTCTCCACACCACCACTGGCATCACAGCTTGTCATTGTTGTCACTGCTGAGCTCATCTCACCTTCAAAAAACTCAGCACTCAGAATTTTAACTCAGGCTATGTTAATTCTGTGGTCTTTTTACATTCTCACCCTATAATTATGCATAGGTTCTCATTTCACCTATTTCCAACTGACTGCAGCATTTTTATGTCTTTTCCACGTGTGTGTTGAAGCACATATTTCTTGAAAGCAAATGCCATAATATCAGTTGTGAGTCTACTTCTATTTTGAGTGTTAGATACCTTCCAGCCAAAAAGCTGTACCAACAAAAACTCTGCTGAATTTGATCATTTACTGTACTTGTACCAGAGCTAAACTTAAATAGTCCATGCCTGTTTTAAACGCTGAAACTCAAATAAAAGAAATCTAATCAAAAATTCTCTTAATAGTCTGTTAATAGCATTTTTCCCCTAACATTTCAAAATCCTCAATATACAAAACGTCCCAAACTTACCTAAATATTCTAGGCTTTCATATTTATGAAGTCCTGTTTGGTTCTACTAACAGTAATTGACTTGTGCCTCCACTACCTTCAGCCCAAAACTTTCACATATAAAAGAAAGATCTGAAATTGTGATACACAACACAATATAATGTTTGGACTCCTTAAACTGCACAAGATGTGCAAAGTGCTCCTATGCACTTTGATTAAAATCATTAAAAAAAAAAAAAAAAAAAAACAGCAGTTTTGGGAGGTTAATTTTAGAAGATAATTTTTGCATTAGGTAGTGGAGCTATAATCGCTTGCAGGCTTAAAGCATTTAATAACTGGAATCAATTGCTCAAAGTGAATCAATATAAGTCCATTATGAATACCATCAAGATTATGTATTTTTGCCTATAATCATCATTACCAATTCAGACTAGTTCCCTAAAACACAGATTTTTTTTTTCACTCATCTTCATAACCCACAGTTTCACTACTTTGATTTCAGAAGCCAAGAAGTCTCAAGACATTTTTACTGTTTACCATTAAGCATGACATAATGTCATAATCATATGTTCTCTAACTTTTTTTGTACTGTCAGGGGCCATACCATTATCTGAAATAATAGTTTCCCTTTGTTTGACAATTTTTCTTCATAGGGTTGGTTAACTTACTGCCCATCACATCCAGTATTTCCTTTCAGATACAGAAAGGATACACAATCTGATACAGAACTTGCTGGAGCTGGGAGCATTTCCCATCCTTTCAACAGAAAAGTCTTTAGCTATAAACACAGTTGCAATGGGATGCTCAGCCATGGCACAATCAGCAAAACAATTTTCCAGTGCAACTTCTGTGTATCTCTTTTACCCATCAGCTCTAAGTACTTTTTCCTATCTGTGTTTAATGACATATAATGTGAATGCATTTGAAAGCAGGTGCTTTCAGTTGCCTTCAGCCTTCTTTGCCCTTTTCCAGTATCTCAAAATCCTATGGAAAATAAGGTATGATGTTATATTTCCAGAGGCAGTTCATCTCCTCTGAGGAGATGCAGAGCCACGAGACATTCTGAGTGGAAATGGGCAGAACACCAGAGCACTCTGGCTCTAACAGAGTGCAGATAGCAATAGCAAGTCATAAAGCATACTTCCCCAAACCTCTGCATCATGAACATAGTTTTAATTTGTCTTTTGCCCATCCACGCCTCAGAAGCAGCTCAGGAGAGCAGACACACCAAAAATTTGGCATCTGTGCAGCCTGCCTGTTGTCAGAGAGACAGAAAAGAAAATAAGTGTGTTCACATTGTGACTGTGTCACCCACATCCACTTGTAAAGTGGAAATGCCTGAAATAAAAAGTGATGTCTTTGTAGTCGACTCATTAGACCAGGAGTTAGGAGACCTGAGCTTTCATCAGTCCTACAAGAAATTCCTTGTGGATAAACCACATTCTGTTCTTTGACTTTGATGTTTTTCTCTAAAAGGACAAAAACAAAATGGCCATTTGTTGCAGTCAGCTGTAATTAATGACAAGTTCTTTGGAGATCAATTTCATTCATGTTTGCGCCATTGCTGAAGTGTGGTAATTGTAAAAGCTCACATTGAAATTCTTGTCTTAGAGATATAAAAAATGACAATTTTTATGGCATTATTAAGACCATTCAGTAGAGACATATAAATTATGAATTTGGGAAATTGAGATTTTACCCATAGAGGCTTATTTAGCTGGCAGTTCTTGCATGCAGAGCATTACAGTGTTTATGTACACACACCTACAGACCGTTACTCTGATCTGTTTCCTTTTACTAATGGCAAGCATCAGAGCTGTTCATGCACTCCAACACATTTCATTTTGACAAGCAGGGACATCCAAAGCAGAGTTATTTCACTATGGGTACAGTGCCTTTTTATTAGAAAGCATTACCAATAGTTTAGAAGTGAATGGCTTATCATATACCATATATGAAACCTTCAGCTCATGACCCTTGATGTGAACTCCTGTATCACCTCAACTTCTCTTTCCACATGTTAGAACAAGTGCTCAAGAATGAGCAAATATGGTTTGATAGCTAGACTTGTCTATTTCTAGGACATCCCCACTAACACCTCTCTTGTATTCAAGGTTCAAGGGTTTGAGTTAAAATTCTAAAACAAAAGCTAGAAGCTTCCACCAAAGCAGTGTCTACAGACAGCAGTCCATGCTCTATTTGCATTGCTTCTACTCATGTTCCTACCATGAAGATCAGCCCACCCTGTCTCTGCTAATCAATGAGAAAAGACAACTTTTGGTTTTGGTCTTCCTGCCAAGACTTCCCAGTGGTGTAAAAAGAATTGATTTTGTAATTGCTCTTTGCAGTCTTCATTTCATTATTGCAACTTACTCATAATCCATCAGCTTTCAATGTCTATCACATTTGTTCCTAAAGCACTATCTGTTGCTTTATTCTCCAAAATGATTTAGCCTGTTGAGAGAAACCCAGAGATCATTTTGCTTATGCTGCCTCTCATTCCCTCTTGCTAGGATGCATCCACATGCTCCACAGGACAGCCTGCAAAGTTCTGTCAAACACTTGATGATACAGCTCCTGCATTTCAGTTCTGTGTCATCTAATTTGTAGGATGGGGAAAGTCCTGGAAGGGAGTTAATAGAACCATAGAATGGTTTGGTTTAGAGGGATCCCAGAGAACATTTAGTTCCAAACCCCTCACCATGGACAGCTAGGCCACCCACTAGATCTGGGTGTTCAGGACCCCTATCCCTGGCTTGGGACACTGCCAGACATGAGATATCCCAAGTTATTTAGATATTCTTCTTCATCCCAGATCTGTTCAGATTTCCACAACTTGTGTTGTTATTTATGGCAGCCTGTGGTCACAGAAATGCATCACCACTAAGGAATATATGCCATAATCCAATCTGCAATTTCAGTGACTCACTTTACTGGTGTTTTGAATATAGGTTCCCTATGTTGAATTTTCTACCCTCTCTTAAATAGCAATTGCTTCCTTTCTTTAACAGCTGATCAAGCACTCCTTTTAATTGCTCACTTCTTACAGTATGAACATCCATCAGGTTTTCCCTTGAAGAGTATGATCACTCTTCCAGACAGTTCCTCACTGAATTGTTATTAAACAATCATTATTTCTAGCTGAATGTAAGCAATCTGGTTTTCTCTTCCCTCCTAGTCACAAATCACCCCATTGTTTCTTTCATTTTGTCTCTCCCCAGACTTCTCAAAATTGATCTTTTCCCTTGTGGCAGGCCTGAACAAAGATTTCAGAAATGGGCAGTCCAATAAGCCAATGCTTTGGACATTGCATAGTATCTCCAGATTGGTTTCCTTCTCCTCTACTAAGTCTCTCAGCTTCCAACTAAAGAAAGGGAGATCGCATTTATCCTTCAACAGAAATAAAGCAGTGTAGCTAGGGCAGGTAACTGCAGTAACTCACCAGGCATCTGTATGCTTAATAAAACATAGTGTTCTCCTGGCACAGATGGGATCCAAATGCCCTCAGCTGCCATTTTACTAAAGTAAGCCCTGCAAACCACAGGGATTTAGGGTTCTTACATCCATTACTTTTTGCAGTTCTTTGTGCTTGCACACTAAAAGGGTGCTCATTGATTTAATAAAGCCAAGGTCTGAAGTGATCTATAAATGCAAGTGTTTTACCTTCATGCATTATTGCCCTGATGCCCAAGACTGAACTTCTGCTCTTTCACAGATAAATTGCTTCCTCGCTGGTTAGCACCAGCTCCCATTAGCAAAAGTGGTGGCAGACATATTTGGGAAGGTGATCCATGATAAAACACAGCTTTGTCTGTCTTTTTGTTTTCCCTTTGATTTCTTTACTTGCCATATCCAATGCTCCTCTTTTCCCTATCTGACTCTGCTCAGAAGAAATCAATAATATATTCTTTATCAATATTATCTGAAAGGTTATCAGTAAATCTCACTTAAAATCTACTGAACCCAGCACAGTGACAGATATCAACCTCAAGGGGCTCAAGATAATCTTGGTCCTACAGGTGCCAAAATTGCCTTCTAAAATGCAGCCAGAAACAATTCTCTATGTTTTTAATGGACTTACAATAATAATAGCAATAATATTAGGGGGACAGGGTGTGTTGATATTTCAATCCTAAAGTAGAACACATTTACAGCTACTCTGTAAATTCCAAAATGTAAAACATAGGGCTTTTTAGCCTGTACTTTTCTTTGCACTCAACAGAAAATTAAGGTTTATGGCTTTTATTTTAAACTATCATAGGAAGTTTTATTTAGAATGACTGTTTTACAATAACTCCTAAGCCTTGGCTTGTCCAACTGAACTGCTCCCAAAAATGCTTAACTTTTAAACAGAACAACAAGGAAGCAGAATGTTTCCCCCCAAAATGTGTATCAGCTAGCAACACTATTAACCCCTGAATTCTCAGCACAGCAGGCAAAGCAGTCTGATGAAAGCATCACTTACGCTTTCACGGTCATGTTATTACAGCTCATAGAACCACTGCCTTCACCTTGCACCCTTGTGGAGTTCCTCACTGACTGGGATTGAGACATGGAGCACATGGGAGCCCAAAGCAGCACCTTTTCCACAACTTACCTTTCCTTCTTTTTGCTGAGCTACAAGCAAAGACTTCTGGGTGCACCCCCAACTCTGTGGAAGTTCTTCCCACAAATTCACATGGTAAACATGGTTTCACTATGTCCTGAAATAAAGTCATGTACAGCTTTGTGTCCGGGCTTTAAAGTCAAAGAAATGATTGCCAGATCATGTATTGGGTTACTTTCCATTAACTCAGCTCTGAGATAACCTTGTGTTACATAAAGGCAACAGTCACCCAAGATTTGATTATGTGAAACATTCCCCACTCTGTGCAGTTACATTTAGTATGTCTGAATGTTCTTACTAGCTGAAATACTCACTTACCAGGCAAATGCACATTATACAAGGGTTGTCTGTGATAAAAGGTATCTGCAGAATTTCCCCTTCATTTTCACATTTTGCAACTGATCCTGAAATAGAAATAAAATTTTTAAAATACTAGCATATTTCATTTCACCCTGACACTTTTGAAAACTATCCTCATCACTCTCACGTTTAACCCTTGCTCTATTCCTAGCCCTAGATTTTAAACCCTGCCTTAATTTGCCCAATTTAATCAGTCAAGTATGTTTAGCGTTTCTGCAAGATTCTAAAGAAAACAGGGAAATGAGTGGCCTTTTATTGCAGCACAAACCTAGACTTTCTTTGTGCCCAGTTATAGCAAAGAAGGACGTTTTTTCTTCTCTCAGATGACGTGTGGAGAATAACGAGCACTCCATGCAAAGCAGGATACATTTATAAGGATAGATCCAGAGCTCACCGAAATCAGCAGAAAGCTGTCCATTTCACTTTGAGGACTTGGACCAGCAAAAGCCCTAAACCAAGCATCCTTTTAAAAGCAATCACTTGGCAATTGAGTCAAAAATTAGCAGGCTGACTGTCAAATAGAATCAAATTAAGAAGCCCTTTACGGCGCTAGTGCTGATTCGCCGGTATTCTGTCATGCTGGAATCACTCCTCAAAGTCTAATAATGGCTCCTTCCTTGCACTAGAATTCGATTCTGCATTTCCCTCCATGCCCCAGATCTCAGGAAAATAAAACCCTCGAGGGGAAACACTGAGAATGAGGACGGGGAGCAAAAGAACAAGAAAACCTGTTTTGGAGGAGAGAGGCAAGATTACTGCGCTCACCTGCCCCGAACCACGCGGTAACACCTCGGACCGCCCTTCCCGCGCAATGCACCCGCGCAGGTGGGCCCCGAGCAGCCCGCGACCCGCCGTACCTGTGAGCAGGGAGGAGGCCGGCGCCCCGGGCAAGCACAGGACGCCCAGCAGGACGGCAGCGGAGGCCGGGGAGAGGCGCGGGGCCGCCGGCCAGCCCCCGCCGAGCGGCGGCATCGTCCCGGGGGTGCCGCTGCCCACCCGCCGGCTGTGGGTCAGCGTCCGGGACGCGCCGTCGGGTGGCGGAGCCCGCCCACCCCCGGCACGCCCTCCCCAGCACCGACCCCCGGCGCCGGGCAGCGGCGGGGGGGTGGGGAGCACAATAGGAGACCGCGGCCCGCCGGGGAGTCCCACCCCACGGCGGCACCAGGGGACTGTGGGTGCGGGGAAAGCAGCTGTCAGCGCCTGCCCCTCGGCCCAGCACCCCCTCTTTCCATCACCCCCCTCCCTTGTCCGCATCCCTTCTTATACCTTCCTCTCCCCATAGTCCCTCCTCCGGCAACCCCCGGCCCCCATGCCTCCCTCCCCTCCGGCGCACACACGCACAGACAGACTGCCAGCCCCAGACCCCGTTTCCCTGCCGGGAGATGCCCGGCCACTCCCTC
Organism: Erithacus rubecula; assembly: GCF_903797595.1. Taxonomy (NCBI): domain Eukaryota; kingdom Metazoa; phylum Chordata; class Aves; order Passeriformes; family Muscicapidae; genus Erithacus; species Erithacus rubecula. The sequence continues at coordinate 44,966,384 of NC_136689.1, read as the reverse complement.
CCTGGCCTCGCTGAGCACCTCCCGGCCCGGCAGCGGCGTCGGGGGGCTGCGCCCGCGGCCGCTCGGCGGGAGGGGCCGGGGGAGGGAGAAGATCGAGGAGAAAAGGAGGAAAGAAGAGGAGGAAAAGGTAGAAGAGAAGTAGCAGGGGAGGAAACGCGGATCCTCGGACAGGCCCGGGATACCTGAGCAGAGCGCGGCGGCGCCGGCTGCCTTAGGCGGGCTCGTCCCCGGCTTGTGTCAGCGCCTTTCGCGCTGCGGGCAGGTTTTGCCAGCCGCCAACGAGCGGCGAGAGGGAAGGAGGGAAAGAAGGGAGGGAGCGAGGGATCGGAGGCTGTCCGCCGGGAACTCCACGGAGGGGCTTCGCTACCCGGCTGCCCGCCCGCCCGGCCGGGGCTGCCGAGTTCCCCTCGCCTCCCTCTCCCTCCGGACCCGCAGCCGGAGCAGGAATAGGAGCCGGCTGCTCCCCGCGGCCGCTGCCCACTGAAGGGGCTCCCTCCGGCCCTCCGCGCCCGGCTCCGGGGCTGCCTTTCTCCCTAGGGGCGCCCGGGGCTCGGCATAGTCTGGGCTCGGCCGGGGGGCAGCTCCCGGGGCCGCGCTGTCGCTCTCCGAGCCCGGCCCGCCGAGCGGGTCCCCTCGGCCCGTCGCTTCCCGGTGCAGCCTTTTCAGCTCCTCCTTAACACTTGCCATTTGCAGGTCCACGCTTTGCTCAGGTGTAAATGTAGGCGATGTTAGCGGTAGTCATCATCGACACCCAGCTTTTGTGCTCACAAGTAGGCGCGGGGTCTAGATGGGATGACACTCGTGGCGTGTGGCTGGAGACTCATCTGTGACAAATCTTCCAGACCCTGTTCTACAAATCGATTTCTTTCAAACTGTGGTGTTTCGTACGGGGTAATGAACACTCTGAAATAAACTGGTCTGACAACAAGCTGAAAAATGCTTTCATATTTCTCCACGTTCTTATTTTATTTCTTTGGGGGCTGCATGTGAGCTGTGTTTTGCAAAATGCTTACAAGTAGTGGCAAATCAGGTGCATGGCAGGCTGGTGCATACAGGACTGCTTCAAATACATTTTACTTCCCAGCAAGAGGCAAGACAATTTGATTTGCAAGTTCATTTTGCAAGTAAAACCCAAAGACCTCTGAAAGTCTACACCTTTGTTCTAAAAAGCAAGATATGTACACCCCACTTCCAACACAACTTGTCACCTACCTTCAGGGCAGAAAGCAAAATCCTAAAACAGCTGAAATTGCACCTATGGGAGGGAATAGAGAAAACTGATACCAATCACCTTCTGGACATCACTATCAAAATCCCTCTCCCTGAGGAAAAGAAATCTACTTTTTTCTTCCAACCTCAATCTGTATACAGGTTAAAGCTGCAAAGGAACATAAAATAATTTAGATGCGATTATAAGGGTTTTATATTTCCTAAACAAATGAGATCCAAAACTTTCTTCATGCTGTGCAGAATGCATGATAAACTCAGTATAGAAATACAATGCATGTTACCTAGAAATATTTTTTTTCCTCGGAAATGTCATTTTCACATTTCCATGCATTTTAAACAAAGATAAGCCTGTAGAGATACATATAATTATGCACTACTCCAGAATAGATTTTCACACATCTAAATGTTTTCCTATGGAAAGATGTACTGAATCTTCTGCTAAACTGGCTTTTTCTTCCTTCTCTATCTGTAATCACTGGTTACATTTCCCTTTTCTAATTAAAGTGCAGCCACAGCCTTTCTAAAGCAACAGCCATAGGTAAAATAAATCTACCCTAATAATTTCTTAAGTGACAACTACCACAGGAGGGTACTTGTATTATCAAATGCAGCGAATCTTCTCTTTGTGCTGGTCTAAAATTCATTAAATATTAACATCACCCAGTGTGAGAAACATACAAATCAAATTGAGGGCATCAAATAACAATCCAGGCATCCAAGTAACAGCAGGAAACATGCTAAAATAGTCTGGAAAATACAAAGAGGAATGTTCTTTACTAAATGAAGACAAGAGGTGACAACAAACTGAGTATCACACTCAATTCCTGCCATAATTCATTCACTTAAATGCTTCATGAAATCAGACTAAGGCAGGGCAGTCACCAAACAATATGTACAAATTTGGGATGGGATTTTCCTTTTCCCATGGAAAGAAATCATCATTAAAGCACCTTCATCACACAAATTAGGCCTGAAATTTACCTCTGAACATGTGCAGCATGAAAACATTGTCCATGGGGTGAGCTCACTCCATCTGTGCAACTTCTGTGGCAGCAGCAGTGCTGAGGTGAGGAATCTGCCCATCTTCCTTGCTTGAAGCACCCCTTGAAAAGGGACTTTAGGTCTCCCCACTCCACACTTCAATGCCTATTGCTGTCCAGTGGAAGAGCCTGCTGAGGACTGGTGTTGCCTCTGAGTCTCCCTGGTTCCCCATCATGCTGTCATCAGGGAAGAGGGGAGATGAGAGAGACGCTCATCCTCAGCAGCAACCTTTGTTGCATCCTTGATATTGATAATGATGACATATCACAGCGGAAGATCACTCATTTAAATCTCCCATGAAGTAAAATCTGGCCTGGGAGGGAAATATACCATCTTAATCCTCCCCCACCTTAGTTTCACCCATTCAGTGCCACAGGTTTGTCTTTTTGGCTTTTTATCTCTCCCTTGTTGGCTTTTTATCTCTCCCTTACCCACTCTCCCAAGCCTGCTTTATCAGGGATTGGCATCCTTTTTCATTGTAATGTTATATTAAGTTTCAAGGTGGGTTGGTTATTTTTTTTCCTTTTGCATCCCTTTTTGAAGAGGTACTTATTTTTCCAAGCAACATTCAAAGCTGTATTCATTTTAGCAAAATCAGAGGGTCACACTGAAAAACGTTGTCGTGCTATCAGATACATACAGAGATTTTGTGGTATGCCAGCAGTTAAAACAGAAGTCATGTCATCAAATCACTTACCTCTTTTGTATAAGCATTACATGGTATCAGTTGTTATTGAAAGGATACATTCATTAGTTCTATTTAATGGTCGGCCTCTGGCTCTTCCAGTTGATGGAGCAGTAGCTGTTTGCAATTACCATGTGTGTAGCAGCTCCTTCTCCAGAGATGCTTTCCCAGTTGTCAGCCATGAAATAATGCCGTACATTACATGGCCACACAGCATCCACCCTAAAAGAAAAACAAAGCTTTATGGTTAACAACAGCAACAGGGAAGAAGACAGTGATCACATTCACATTTCTCTTAATGATTTTTACTGGAGAGTCAAAATCACTAGAAGGCCCTTCATGGGCTAGAGAATTCTTCCAGAAGTGGCAGAAGGCAACAACGAGTCATTAGAATTAGCATGTATTTCCCTTTTCTTTCTTCTTTTTTTTTTTCTTTCTTTTGGGAAGTCATTTTTTCTAGGTCTTGGGCATAGATTGTCCTAGGGTTTTCCTACCATGAAAGAAAATGTGCAATTAACATGTACATCAACACTGTGAATGTCGCTGCTTTTATTACTTTTATGTTGTCATACATTATTTAAACACAGTTTCTTGGTGAATATGAGACTCTCAGCATAAAGAAGAAAATATGACCTAGATATACACTGTATTGAAGACTCTGTAAATTGGCACAACTTGCTGTTTTCAGTTCTGGCTTGCTAAACAACTATGGATTTACAAGGTACTGAAGGTGGTTTGCATATCTGACCAAGTTCACACATTTCTATTATTAACAACCTGCAAAGCATAAGGAACTCTCAATCCAGTAACTTACATCATCAAAACAAAGGTCAGGGAGAACACATTTTCTGTAGCTGGAGGTATGGGTCTGATAAACTTCAGCCCTGAAAATTCTTGCAGAGAGATCTGTAATTTGGGGAAGTCTTTTACTATCATGGTACATCAGCACACAGCAATTGAGAAGCTCAGTAGTAACTCATAGCATTGTGATGAAGACATGGCACTTTCCTGCAGGAGAGCAGCTGTGAGTCTGCAGTTCATTCCTCAGTACTGAGTGGGCTGCAGCCTTTGAAATGCTTTTGCATGTTCATTCATTTCAGTGCTTAATCCTGTTTTAAAGTTAAGAGCATCTGCCAGTATGGGCAAACAGTATTTCTTGCATGGCCACTTCTCCTCTAGGAGATGATGCTAATAAGCCTTGAGAGTGGCCTGATTATGTCAAAGAAGTGCTCCTGACAAAGCTCCCCTTCTGCAAAATATTCAAAAAACTTAAGTGGATGCAAAGCAAAGTCTGGAGACCACACCAGGAGGTTTTAAAACTGTAACAATATTAAAAATCACATATGGTCAAAGTCTTTAAATAAAAGTAAAGAACAAGAAGTATCTGAAATTTACAGTGAGACTTACTTGCATAAATGTTTATAAATTTTATCAAACAACTCATAATTTTGACAGTTTTCCATAAACCCCTGGAACATGCAAAGCATTTAATTTATTTGTGGCAAGATAAAGATAATGAGCAGCATTTTAAAAGTTTATTAACATAGAATGTCCTGGCACAGTCATACTTAAATACTTCTATTTAAAGTATATTTTCTAAGAACTACAAAAAAAAAAAAAAAAAAAAAAAAAAAACCACTTACAAAAGGGAGCTTCTGATTGCAAAAGCATTCAAAATTATCCTCATCATCTGTATTCACAGGAAAGCAAAACAACCAAACAGCATAAACTAAACTGGATAAAAACACCAGCCATACCTTGAACTGAAAAATGCTTGTGTGCAGCAGAAAATATGGCTCCAATATGGAGACAATAGACCACTGTAATAGTCCATATCAAATATGCTAAAACAACAACAAAAGGAGTAAAATCACAGCAGAAATGCTGAGGCAATCCTAATGATGGGATTACCAGCAGAAGTTGTTCCAGAGGCCACAGACAAGCAGAGTAAAGCCGTGTATGCTAGTACACCTTTCTGTTATTTCACTGCTGTTAACAGCTTGCCTTCCAGAGATAATAAAAATTATTTTGTGTCAGTTATGTGGGCTTTTGTTACATTTACCCTTGAACATCTGCTCTGCCTGATAATGCCTAATGAAATCACATGAAGAGTGGCATATATGAAGTACTGCTTTCTTTTTAATTTGTGAAACAACCCAAAACCTGCATTTTGCCTGCCTGTTCTACTACCTGATGAGTGCAACAAACAAGAAGTACTCAAGAAACATTCTATAAAATGGAAGATTGATCGATTAATTGATGATTACAAATGAGGATGGGCCCTGTCAGTACTAGAGACTTTCTTTATCCCACCCCCTGCCCCTTGCAAAAAGCAATATATGCTTATTTTGATAAATACTCTTCCTTCCAGCCAGGATCCAGTTAAGATGCAGCTTACTCTACCCAGCACAGAAAGGCAAAGACTTGTATTTTTGCTAAAAGACAAGTCTTCATGGCATGCATGCTATAAGATCACCACTTCACCTACTAAGAGTGTAGCCCATGAGTTAATTCCTCTTGCTGCTGGTCTCCTTTCACAGCAGAATTTCTCGTAGATCTGTTATTTCTTTGGAACGACAACCAGACGCTTTAAAAAACAAACAAACAAAAAACCTCAGAGGTGAGGTTTGAGGAACGAAATACATCGACTCGGAGCCTGCCCTCCTTCACATGGACGCCCTCATGCAGGCCCGAGTGAGCGAGCGGAGGCTCCGGGTCGTTTCAAGCCGCCCGCAGCGAGCGGGGGCGGCGCGGGGCCGGGCGCTGTGCGGCGTCGCTGCCGGCAGGCGGCGCAGTTGGGCGCGCCGGGCGGGGTCAGCCGGAGTCGCTTCCACGGTTATCCCGAGCCACGAGCCCGCTGAGAGCCAGGGAGCGAACCCGTGTGACACCATGCCTTGCTCTCACACGAGCGCAGTGATCTATCGGTTTCGTTTTAGAATGTGGCCTTTCTTTTCAGTCTTCTGGCTTTGTCTGTACAGGACATTCGCTTTTGCTGTCCCAGCAATTAGTACAACACACCTTATTCTATCGGAAACAAGAGTTTTACAAAGAACCCCTATCTATTGTTATTTTCCAAATACAAAGCGTAATCAATTTACTGATTACCTTTTATTTTCAGTGTATTGGCTACACAACATTACACCTGGTACAGGTAAGAAATCCTTCTTACCCTTTCTTGGCTTCTGATTAGGTGAAGCACAATTCAAACATCAATACTCGATTCAGTCCTGCTGACTGACTACCACACATACAGAAAGCAATAATCCGACAATCATAAGCAGCCTTGTAAGGCTCCATCAATCAAGATATGTTCAAATAATGCACCTGAGCAAACTGGGGTAATCCTGCACTGATTGGCTGAAATTTCTCCAAGTTATGCAGTTTCATAATGAGTAATATAACCACTATTAAAGAAGCAGTACTGCAAGATTTAAAAATTATATTGAGCTGCCCACCATTCTTACTGGCTTAATTAAACCCTGGATATTCTGTATGAACTTAAACCAAGTAGATGTGTACATACACACACACACACACAAGCACACACACACAAAAAATACAAAAATAGGAAAGTATACTAGCAACAAATAATTCGTTAAAAATACTTTTCATTTTGCTACCGATTTACCCAGGTCAGATTAATGTCAGACCTTCACCAAAAAGAAAACACAGAGTCATTTGGGAAAGAGAAAAAAATGTTCTTCCAGAAGGCAGTGAAATTCATCTACCTGCCTCTAACTATCTAAGGCTCTTTCAAAAGATGAGAGCAACATTAAATCTGTCAGAGGTGGGGTTTTGGTGTCATTACACAAATCTGCAGGGAGTTTTTGCCAAATCCCTGAGTTTTCTGACGGTAGCATACCTCCAAATACATCGTTTAGAAGCATGAGGTGAACAGAGACAGGGAATAGTATTTACTTTGGGAATGTATCAGTCACATTTCTTGTATATATTAGCAGGATAAACCCAGGAGATGCAGCTGAATTACTTGTGACCAAAGAAAACAATCAACAGTTTTAAGGCTTCACAGAATTTTAAATATGTATTTACATGTGGTATACACTATATATTTTAGATATCTTTTAACCTAGACTCTGAAGTCCCAAGTTAGCAGCTAGCAGGTCTTCGAAGATAAAAAACATCTTCTGAGAGGTTGTTTGGTGATAAACTATTTTCAGATAGAACAGAATTTGTGGCTTAGGTGATCTGGAGTTTTAATTAAGCTAACCTGAAAAACAACACTGAGCTGCCTCTTTACCAACTTATTTAAATTTCTAGTAAATTTTAACATTGTTAAATATTATTTCAATATTGATCAAAATGTCTTTATTATTCTTATGTTTGGATTAAATTGAAGTCGGTCTATAAAGCTTGGATCAGTATGGCAGTCAGATAATAAATAAGACAGATATTATTAAACAGAGAAAATTATGGCGCTGAAAGTATTTTGGAAATTCGCTTATCATGCTAATAGACAACATAATTTAGACCCTTTTCCCTGGAAATATTTACACATTAGAGTAGTCCCAAAGAGGTTGGTGTGAATAATCCCCTCATGGGCAAAAGGTCCTCTCCTGCAGGCACTTGCAGTATCTGCCCAGAGGAAGTCAAGATAACTCCATTCAATAGTGGGGTGACTGCAGCATCAGGAGCTTCCTGTGTTCAAGGTTCACTTTGTTTTGGATTATCCAAGAAATGGGTCCCTTCTTCCACAGGAGCTGCACCTCCTGAAGCCACCAAGAGTAGAAATTTTGGTCTGTGGCCTTCTAGAAGTGACAGCAGCGAGTACTGTGCAGCCAGTCAGCCACACCTCTGGCCTCAGGATAGATGATCATGGTCCAGAAGCAACTAAAGGCACTCCACCCCAGTTACTTATCCCACCCAATCCAACTGGCAACAGACTTAAAATAATCCACAAACTCAGTTAAGCAGCTGTTTTCACATAGGGTCTCCCAGGCTTCCCTGGGACAAAGTGGATTCATGTAAACTAGACAGAAAGAAACCCAAAAGTTGCTCCATGCTTACAGACTGCACCATGCAAGCTGCATGATTTGGCTGCCTACTGGCATCACTTGGATGGCTTGGGTGGGGCAGCAGTGAGATGGAGAATGGCAACCTTTCACTAGAGATCACCCAGGATGGCCTTTCTAAACTTTCACAATTACTTTCTTAGATGGACTTGTTTTGAATTAGGTGTTTACTTCTATAAATGCTCCTGTGAAGAAAGAAAAGCATCAAATAACAAATGACAGAATGGAGGGTTTCTCTGTCCCACAGTAGAGCTGCTTTCCAATGCTGCAGTGTCAGCAGTAATGAAAACAACTGGACTTCTTAAAAGACCATTTCTGTGCATCTGTATTTTTAAAAAATCAATCTCACGATCCAAATGATGATGATTTCTCATCTGAGCATTTCATAAAATGACAATGTAAGTCATCTATTAGAGAAAGTAATTCTCTGAGCACTAGCCAGCGCTCACAACAGTTCCATGCTTTGCTTTTGGAACCACTCCAGCTGAATGAATAGACATCACATTTCCCAAAATGCAGGAATTTTGCTGCCATGAAGCACACTGAAGACAACAATCAAGCCTCAGCTTTGTAATGATAGGATTTGTAAAAATGGCCATTTAATTTAAAATAATCTGTGGTTTGTAAAGCTGTTTCTGCAGAGCACACAGAGGATAAAATGCACATGCTTTCACAGGCTTTCAACTGCTGGCCCAAGTGCAAAGAAAGATTAAGGCAAGACAGCTTGAATTTACATGATGCAAACTAGAAGAATCAAAAAGAAAAGATGGGTCTGAAAACTATACTTTTTTTTTTTGTCCTAGAAGAGGGATAATCCAAACTAAGTGGGTTTTTTTATAGCTAGCAGGACAGGATCCAGCAAGATTGCAAAGGTATGAGCATGGGAGCAGACAAACAATAGCTCTGTTTCCCACAACCAATTTCTCCAAATCTGGAGTCTCACTTTCTGGATTTCCACACCGAGACACAGACCTCAAGTTTAATTAAGAAATGAGTGCAATCCAAAAAATCATTTGATAATGCAGACCCTTAGGAAGGGAAAGGACAGGGACTGAACCAAGCCTAGCAGAGTGTGATACAGTAACCCTACAGTATTCCCATGGGCACACAGTGAAGTGTGGAAAACTGTAAGGAAAGGCAAAAACCTCTAGTAACAGTTTATGAGTATTTTCTAAGCACCACTCTGTGGTATAGTTTACAATGAGTGGTAAATACATAAAGGGGAGCCAGAACACATCTCTGACATGAACCAGATGAAGGCACAGAGCTGCAGGAGTCTGTGGTGAGTTTTAAGGGATGCCAGCACAACCCCTGCAGAAGTTGTGTGCTGGAGCAGGAGACTTACCCTTGAGAAGTAAGACTGAGCATTTCCATTTCTGCTCTGTTCAGGAGCACAGAGAAGTCTGTGTAGATGTCAGGAAGGGGGGAAAAGGGCTACTGTACAACTCTGGGGCTGCACAGGGACACCATCTGAGCCTTGACTGAACCCAGATTTGGTTTGTCCTAGCTCAGAATAAAACCCACACTGTTCACCACAGAAGCCACATGACTAACAGTCTAGCCTCGAGCAATGATGAAGTAGGCACAAAAAATTGAGAAGGAGAAGGGTGCTCCTTTTGCTTATACCCTATGGCTGGGGTTTTTTCTGAACAAAAATGTCCCCTGGCCACATTGGTGAGTAAGTTTACCATTTTGGGAACTGCTCTGCCACACCCGCAGGATGGTGAATCAGGGAGAGTTATACAACTCAGCTATTTATGGGAGGTTTCACCCACTTACCTCTGCTGTGCTGCTCTCTCTGCTTCCAATTGTGCACAATCAGTTTTGAAGGATGGGTAGCTAGGAGTAAAAATTTTATGGAGAGGGAATAATTTGTCTTTAAATTTGGTGAATAAAATTGAAGTAGAGAGGAAAATCAACAAATTTCAAATTATTTAGTAAGGAAATTATTTAGTAAGGAACCCCTATACAAAAAGTCACAGTGCATGTGGATTTCCATAAATGACAAAGTGTCCCCCAACTCTACTGCAGCAATCCAAGTAAACAAATACACAGATAAATGCCTGAACTCACTTCCTAGATCAGCCCCCAAGGTATGGACAAGCCCACTGGTTTGAGATCTAGGAGACGTAATTCAGCTAAACACTCCAGGGCTCAGATTTGTGTTCTGGATCTCTCTAAATGACAGTGAAGTGGAAGAGCATATGTAGAAGTTTTTTTTCTTCTCAGTGACTTCTTAGTCTGTTTCTCAGACTGTGTTTTTGTGTGATCAAATAGTCAAGCTGAAGGTAGGGAGCTCACCAGGCTCAGCATCTCTCAGCATTCTGTAAACTGGAAGGCAAAACCAGTGGCTAGGATTGAAAAAGTTTATCTTGGTAAGCAGCAAGAAAGGTTAAATGCATGAAACTCTGTTAGTCATTGGGATTTATTTGCTCAGTTCTAATTTTAACTCTGGTTAGCCCAATAAAAGGTATCACATCACTGTCTGGGTAGCTGTTGTACAAAAAACAATGCAACTACCAAATTTCCTCCACTGGATGACATACTTGGGCAGTAGCCCTTTTAAAAAAAGCATCAGTTTCTTTAGTGCACGTTTGGTTTTCCATTCATTATTTTCCCGATGGTGAAAGCAATGTTATTCATCCCAGAGAAGAATAGATACATTGTATTTCAAAAGTTTAACCAAAATACACAGTTTGCTGCAAATTTTCCTTCTTTCACGATTTTTAAAACACACCTACAAAGCAGCTGCTGGGAAAAATCATCAATTTACAGTCAATGGAATTTGGTAGCAAAAAAGGCAAAAGGAAAAATAAATGAATGACAGGATTACAAGAGCTGACTGCTACCTTCAGAAATGCAGATGATGAGAAGGACTAAATGCAAAAACTCCTCTCTCCATGAAATGAGCTAATAAATGTTAAACATGGAATGATTTCTCTATAAAGGAAGAAACAAAAATAGGAAAAAAAACCCCAACATTTCTCTGTGGCAGCTGGAATGCAAGCATTTGGACATGATTCTGCTGGGAATACAGCTCTTTGGGTCTCCACTTCCTCCTGCCATGCCTTCTAAGTAGCAGCCAGAAAGGACAAACCTTTACATTTAAAAGACTGTTGCCCAGAACAATGGGGGATATGCTCCCCTTACAAGTCACACTCCTCCTGACTACTTCTGAGACTTGCAATCTGAAATAGGCAGCCCGGTTTCATGACAAAAGAATCATGTTGCACCACCATGAAATATCCAGTTAATGCTGGAACAGGGTGTTCAAGTACACTCCTAAGAGAAATTCTCTTTTTTTCTACTGGATCAAAAGCAATCACACCATATCAACCAAGCTGTACTCTTGCAAGTTCATAGGTTCAGTCACTGCTCAAATGGAAGGAGGACACTACACATCCAGGCAGCTGGAAAAAGCAATTCCTACTATATATGCAGTACATGACTATTCTCCAATATTTATAGATCTTGATTTCATTATGCCATCAGGGGGAAAAAAAAGTACAATAATTCCCTTCATGCCTCTCATAATTGAATCCAACCATTATTATAAAATATTGTGAGCATTTGAAGTAACTATTAATTATTCACTGCTTGCTTCATAATGAATTGGAATATCATCTGTTATAGACCAAGTTTTTCATATATTCTCTAACACATCCAAGATGCTGTGAATCTGATCTTTAAAATGAATGAAGTATTAAAATCAATAGAATAAAAACTTCCTCTTTCTCAAAGGGATGGTAAACATCGCAATACGGTCTCATCAGATTTCACAAAGTAAGGAGCACTGGTCTAAGTCATCCGTGGATCATACCCATGCTAGTTCCTAAGCTTGTCTAAGAATAGCACCTGTGCTACCCTCATTAACAACAATAAAATGTCTCAGTATAATCAGAGGACACTGGAGCTTCCAATGTTTAAATAGTACGCAAAATTCAGGAAACAGTCATTGTAACAACAATGTCAGTTTAGAGAAACCATCACAACTTTTTAAAAGACAGAGGGCCAAGCTTTGTGCTGATCAAATGTCAAATTAAGTTCATTCTTCATAATAGAATACTTTCTACATTGTCTTGGTTGAGAAGCAGAGGGAAGGCAGGCTGCAGAGAGAAGGCATTGCTTGGTTTCCTAAACTATTTAACAGTGTTGTTATGATTGCTAAAAAGCTGCTATCATTATCCTAAAAGTGACTTAAGTGGCTGAAGTAACATGAATAAAATGCACTGGGGTTTTATTTTTCAAGGGTCTATTTCAGCATCACTCCCTGCAGAGAAGTCATCACTTCTACAGAGCAGTGTGTCAGCTATTTAATGAATACCCACTAGCTGAGCTTCATGCATATCGTATTTTAGAAACATTATGTTTTGGAGAGCCTCTCATCATTTATTATATCATCTAGCTAGGAGTTCAGTGGTGCTTACATGTCATCTTATTTTGACATGTAGCCCCCAGCAGGAGACTATGGATGCTCTCCTGTCAAAATCAACAGCAATATACTCAATTTTATCAAAAGTAGATCTGAGCCTCTAATCAGGTTACAGTAATATTCAGAATGACTGACCTCTCTTCAAGATTTCAGGCCAGGTAGCTGCTTACAAGATAAAAGCTTGGAACAGCTTTTTATCTTGTTTCTGCAGCTGAATATACTGTCCGTCAGCTGGAACTGTGGTGGAGGGCAAGCTGTGATTGGCACTGATCTTTCCCAATTAGGAAGCCCTCCAAGTCTCTATTCTGCTTATAAAGACAAATGAAAATATCTTATCAAATACTGTTATCACTTTTTTCTTTTAACTGGTTTTGTAAAAAATTATTTCCTAAAGGAATATTTTTTTTTTATGGTGACAGTGTGGTGTTACAACAGAGCCAGCAAATAAATGAATAATACAATATGTTGATGCTATATCAAATGGAAAACACTCCCAGCAGAGTTAACATCAATTTATATGGTGTAGCCTGAGGGTGGGGATCTCTTCCAGGGCTTCTGCTTACTTTCATGATTTTGTACCTGATACATAAGCAGGATTTTGCTCAATCCTTTCACTTAAAGCACAAGAACAGATACTGAAATCTTCAACACAGCAGGTTCATCTGCAAGCATGAATGCCTCTTACAGACACAGCAAATCCAAACACATAGCAATACATGTAAAAGAAATATTAACTTACAATAACTGCATATGAAAATAAATGCTATTTTACTCCCTTTCCTCATTGCAACAACACGTGACTCTTGAAAAATACCGCAGTGTTTTAAAATAAAGATTATACTTATTTAAATCTATGTTCATATTGTATTTGTTTGTACTCCTTGATATGGAAGATGTAAAGATATAGTATTCAGGACACATTGCCAGAGAAGACCAGGATCCATTCAAATAGCTTCTATTAGGGTAATGCTTCCATTCTATAATTAACTGCAGCACTTGTCATACTTCTAATGCAAACAGAAGTGCAAAGAATCTGTGCTGTGATCTGCTGGTCTCCTAGAAAAAGCACAGTCCCCCAGGTTAGCAGCTTCTATGCAGCAAACAACCAGCTGTTTTGCAAAGGAGGACAGAAATAATAATTCCTGATACTATTGACTATTAGAAGACTCTACAAGAAAAGGGACGGAACAAAAAGAGACGATGTTCAAGACTAAAGCACATTTTTTTAGTGTTTATATAAATAACAAACTTGTGTTGGTCTACCTAGAGCATTAGGATAAATTCTCATTGAAACAACACATTCATTACCTCTTCCAGCTTGGTTGAATTTTGTTAATGATGAGCCTGGCCCTCTGGGCATGTGCCCTCAACAAGATCAAGGCTCATGAAGCAGCATAATTCTGTGCAAACTTTACCTTTGAGTTGCAAAGCAGCTAAGACACCTGCAAACAGCACATGAAGATATCACATAAATACCAGAGCAACCTCATGCTAAAATGGAGCAAATGAAGAAAGCAACAAGAAGGGGTGACAGCAAACAAAGCTGTGGGAAACTTGAGGTTAATTTCAAATGAAGAAGTGATACAGAAGCTTGGTTTCAGGAGTATGTAATATATTTTACAGTACTTTTCCATCAGTTTTATCTTTAACAGATTATTTGTTAACAGAATATTCTGATAAGAAGGAAAGGTACTTATTCAATGTGAGGCATACCCTGTAATTTTTTTTTTTTCCAGTGCTGGAAGAACTTCACATAGAAATACAATTTCTGCCCAATAAATTTCAGTTTATGGCAGTAAATTACTCTTTATAAGCAATACAAGAATATCAATACTTATCTCTAATTCTCTCTGTACAGTAAATGCTAAAGAAGAGAAAATGACAAGACATTATAAAGCAAAGCCCAACTCCTTAAAAGTAGAGAAATGTTGTTTTTCTGTGTCACAGTTGAATAATAGTTGGATAGAAAAATGAATCCGGAGCTGGAAACCACAGTCTTAGTTTGTATCAGCATTGTGTACAAAGCCCAAAAGATGAGCAGCGTCCAGACCTCCAGATTTTGGTCATCAGAGTAGTAATTGTTTTAATCAGTTTTTCTAAAATGTAATGGAAGAAAAGCAAAAAAAAAAAAAAAAAAAAAAAAAAAAAAAAAAAAAAAAAAAAAAAAAAAGCCATTGGACAATAACCTTGTGAAAATAAACTTCTATCAAGAAAACAAAGTTTAGAAGTAATTACCTGTTTAACAGAAAAATATATGCTTTATGTTAGGACATATTTTAGAAAATGTATTTCAAAGTTTTAGATAATACAGATACCATGACTCACAGCATTATTTTCAAAATGTCACAAAATTCCTTTTAGATTTATTTCCAATAAAATTGTAATTTTAAATTAATTTCAGTCTTTGAGCTAAAACCACATAAAATCCTATTCAAATAGCTAAACATGTAGATAGACTGCATATTTAAGCCGACCAGAAATTACTAGAAAATCCTGTTCAGAACAGTTTGACTGACCACCAGTGCCTCTCTCAGCCTCAGGAACATTGCTAATGAGAACCAAATATATGGTCCACCCAAACTAGCAACATTTCCTTGCATTCCTTACACCTCTCTAGCTTCCAAAATTCAAAAATTGGCCTGATTTTTTCCAGCCAAAAAGAACCTTCTTAAAAATTCAAGCTACATTTGACAACTGCTTTACAGTTAAAGAATTACTTTACAATATTTCCTCTTAGGTTGCTGCATAAATGACTACATTTCAATTACTTCCTTCCTCTGAATTAGATGGACTATTTGGCATTGGGTGAAAGCAAGTAATTTTTATTCAATGCAACTTTTAAATCTTGATGATACTATCAAATTCTACAATTTAGCACAATATTCAAAGAGGTCATACTTAACTACTATAGATAGGTCTACCTTTGTCATCCTTTCCTCCCTCCCCTTTATTGCCAGCATATTTTCTCCTTTTTGTAAAGCTATTCTCATGAGACCATATTTTGCAAAACATGGAGCAGAAAAGGCAAATAAGGGTGCTTCTGAGCATTACATCTTAAAATGACAGAAAATAACTTAAATAAAAGTGGATTATAGAATTGACCTCAGTGCGTGCTTGTCATTTACCATGAAATCCCAATGCAGCCAGGCAGCTCTGAACACTGGGATCACATTCAATAATGGGAATCATGACAAAGTAATGTATTTCACGGAAGTCTCATAGCAGTGTACTTTCCATCTATATTATAGGCCAATAATTTGGGATTCTTTGGTCCAGGATTCTACACCATTATGGTCCGAGCTTTCTGTAGTAACTGTGCTTGATATTTCTAGATTCCCTACTAGCTGCTGACAAGAGGACAAAAGAAGATTTGAGATCTACAGTTAACGTTTAAGCCTAATAGCTATAGTAATTGATTAGTTCTCCGTGGACTTTCTTTGGTCACTGAGGTGTGTACAGAGACTACAGGAGATTATTTTATTGTGCAATTTTCACAGCGCAGCAGGGTACCTTGACAATGGGTTGGATACCACCCTCCTGACAAAAACTACAGGGGAGGGATCAGAGTGAAGAAAACTCAGCAGAATCAAGCAGCAGCTTGTTATGGAAACAAGCAGGGGGTAGGACTTTTCCTTCCTGGGAAAGAAGCAAGATTTTTGGCCCCACAGCTTGTTCATAAATCTGAGGTCTCCTGGGGGACAGAGTAATTTTTGTTGGGACTTACAGCTCACTTCAGCCCTTGAGGTATCAGAGGCCTTACCCCGTTCCTTGGCTACTGAGCTTTTTAATAGATAACACGTAGAAAAAGGCTTCTTGAAACAGTTATAGCATGTACTGAGCCAGAGTAGGGCCAGAGAGTTAAGCAGCAGATGCACAAAGGCTGCAAAGCTGGTTTTGCTTTAGGGGTGGGTAGATGTAAAGAAGTTGAAAGTAGACACAGCTTAAGATATTCTGAAAAACAATGTCTCCTTATTATCCATAGATCAAGCTAGCATTGACAACAGCAAGTGTTGCAACTTCTTTTGAAACAGCATGAAAGTGAGTTGGAGGGACCTTTACTACAGATGGAACATGAGCTGGTGAACCCCTGCTGAGGAAACCAACAAGAGTGTGAGATGTGGAAATGGCTCATGCATTTGCATCTACCACAAACTAAAATGCAGCTATCACTGAATTTTGTACCTGCCATCCAAGACTGCAACTTATATTTTGATATGAACTAGCAACAATTGTCTCAAGTGCCTATTTATACACTTAATCGAGGTCTGAGTTATTTTCAGCTCCAAGTGTATTTTCTTAATGTCTCAACTCACTCTCAGAAATCCAGACACGAGCCTGACTCTTCCAAACTTTAGGCCAAGGTCCTCTCAAAGCTTGCCTCAGCTGCTGGCTGTTGTATTTCAGGCACCTTGCATGGGCCTGAGCTTCGGAAGGTGAATACTCAGCAATTTCTAAATGCACAGCACTCAAAGCACCCTGCAACTGGATTAATAAAAATTAAGGCACTCAAAAATTGGTAGTTAATTTTGAAAATCTTACCCATAACTAGAGCAGACTGGTTGACAAGAAAAGCAGAAATCACAGGTAACCATAAAAAGATCAATGTGTTACTGAGCTCAAGGTACTTACAGTGTAAACTTTACTTCCATTCATAGTGGCATAGTTAATGGCAAAAGGGTTTGCCCTTTATGTCCAGTAACCATATTTTACTCTATATCTCTAGAGAGCAGGAGTCTGTATAAGCAATGAGAGAGGGGGTAAAAGAGTTGATGGATTACTAGTTTTTCTCCTGGTGGTAAATTCAGCTGTCTGCAATCATGAATGTTAGTACAGAAGGAAACAAGATAGTTATCTTTTGTCAAAACTGTGATATAACAAATGTTAATATAATCTCAAAGGGAGGTGCAGTTCAGAATATCTTTTTTAAAAAGACAAAACATTCTGAAACAAAGGTTGCTTTTAACTATGTATAAACAGTCTTTGATCAATCAACTGAATCCTTAGAAAGGGATGATATATCACAAAACACAACATAACACCCCTACCATAGTTGGGTAAGTCCTTAAATTTTGCTCACAGAAAGGATGACAGCAGTTGCAGGGAGACCCAACCAAATTATTAGAGTGGAACTTTTTTGTTTTTATATAAATTAATACAGTCCTCTCCTTCTGGAAGCTGCAATTACTACAGAGTAAAATGGATTGGTACTGCTGCATTATAAATGCATCTGGCATCAGATAGAAATTTCTCCTGAGGGCTGTCTTCAGAGTTCATGGCTTTTTGTTTCCTCTGCTGCATCCTCAGACAAACCTGTAAAACAAAAAAGAAGATGCTTAAAAATTTAGTGTAGTTGGCAACTACACGCACTATAGTGTTGATTCTATTGGTTTGTGAAAGCCTTGGTTATAGATGGAGGAAACAATTTATTAAATACTTAGGATAAAAATGCTTAACATGCAAATTCAAACACTCACCAGTTTAGAAAATGAAAAAAATAATGCAATAAAGGGAATTTCACATCAGCTTTTCTATATGTATCATGGACAACAACAGTTCAAACTACAAAATCATGGACTATTGCATCAGAAAAAAATGACAGAGAACAACAGAACATATGATTTTAGACAGTTACTCAAATCTACCTGCATTTATCTTTTTTCTGGGAAAAAATGGCAACAGAAGTTGCAAAACAAAAGAAAATTTAATGCACACATTCATTAACAAGGATATATTTTTATACATATATATATACACATATATAAATATACATATATATGACTGTCAGCTTGGGCAGGAGGAAAATAGCCAAACTCTTGTATTGAAGATACAAGACTATCTGCTATAAGGCAAGGGAATGAGTTTCCCATTTTCAAATATTAGTTCAAGTGATTAATCAGTCTTGGATAGGATAATAATCTTTGCAATAATGAACCTGACAGAATGTGAAAAAGGGGTAGAGACTCATAAGATGCTGCTTTAAATATCTAGGGGGAAAGAAAACAGCATCACACAAATTTGTACACACACATACTTGAATGACTAAAATTAAAAGTGGTTATTTCACCCAGAAGTTTCTTACATAAGCACTCTTAGTTTAGATTGAAAATTATTCAACTTAAATCCTTTTCTAATTAATTTAAGCAATCCAAAATAAATTGGCACCATCTCCAAATGATATATGAGTAATAATAAAATAACAACAAGATTTTATGAGGTTTCTTTCAATATTTTTTTTCCCTTCTTCTCTGAAGAAGGTTGAAATCCCCCAACACACAATGAAATGATCCAGCAGGTCAGCAGAACAAAATTTGAGCATCCAGTGTTCTAAACCAAAGCCACTAGTCTCCTGTCAGTCTAACTTTTTTACAATATTGTTCACAGAGAATTTAGTCCCGCAACCTACACAAACTTAAAACAATATGCTTTCATTTAGATCTGTGCAATTTCACATGATCAAAATAATCTAGATTTATTTTACACTTCCAGTGTTTTTGGTGCTTGGGGATTTCAGTATTTACAGTGATTTTCATGGGTGATGGTACTAAATTGAATAAATGTTATCTCAAGCCTTGAGATACAAAAGACTAAAGCAGTAACATTTCAGCAACAGCTGGAAGCCCAAGGCCCTGAGGGCCTAAGAAATTCCCCTTGCTGAAGTTGCTACTTTTTTTTTTTTTTTTTTTTTTTAAAGGACAATTAAAAGTACCATGTTAAGAGCTGACTTGGGGCTCCAAAGGTCAGCCCTTGAATGGCTGTTCTTTTGTTCAGAGCTCTCATCACACTGGGATGCCAAAGGGACCAGCAGCAAGTCCTATCTTGTTTCATTAATGGTCATGGGGAAGGAGGTAGGTAGCACGATAATGAAACTTGTGGATTATAGGAATCCAAGAAGAGCAAGAAACACTGAGGAGGAGAAAGAAATATTGCTCTAGGACTAAGAGATTAACAAATATGAGAGAAGATAGAGGGGATATTGCTTGAAATGCACCATGGAAATAACAAACTTTAACTTTTTCCACTGTGCTACTTCTGCAGGGCTTTCCTCAGCAAGTATCTGTGTTTATCACAGGCAGTGAAACACCCACCATAGCTCAATGCAGTATAGAAACCACTGCAAAGCTACAGTTAATACTTCCTGACTACATGGCTTTATTGAGCTGTTTAGAGCTCTGCATAAAATAAGTACCAGACAGTATCTTGATTTCTCACTACAGTCAAGGAAAATAATGCCTGAATTATGAAACTGACTGCTGCACACTCCTATAAAAGCTGGACATACACATAATCCAAGTGAGAAACAGAAAAAAGGAGCTATGACTATGGTCAGCTCTTTGTACCAGAAAAGAATGGCTACAGATTTACCAGAGACCAAGAGTTTACCAACTGTGCATTCATGTTCCACGTTTAAGCCATGATGCTGCCACTGCACAGTGCTCTTGGCCTCTTGACATTTGAGGACTGGCTGGCTACAGGACCTCTAAGAAGCATAACAAAACAGAAATTAAAGAGGGGAGGTTTACAAAAATACCTGGGGAAGAAAAACCTCTCAATGAAGGCTATAGCATCATAATTAATTTTTTTCCTTTGTTAGGCTGAAAACATGGCCTCTTAAAAACTAAAGTGTAATTATAAACTTAAGAAAAAAAAAAAAAGAGTCACAAAACAGTGCCCAGTGCCCATGACACTGCCTTCAAAATCTGTTACTTCCCTGACATTAACTTCTTACAAATAACCCTTGTGTCTATTTCTACAAATTGCCATGCCAAAGTGAACCATGAATGGTTACTTTCATGAAAAGCCGTGGATCCACTAAATCTAACACATTTACTATAATTACTGGCTGGCAGAAGTGAAGTCACAGAGCAGGATTTACCCTGGTTTCACACAAGTTTGCACAACAGCTCTGTAGTTCAGCTACAGGGAACCCGGAATTCTTCTGCATGGATCAAAGTACTACTACATGAGTAAACTGTGGGAGAGTTGAGCTGACAGGTGAGGCACAGACTAAAGGTATTTTTATTGTGCAACTCCAAAATGGGAGGCAATAAAGAATCAAGAAAATACAGGTTGCAATAACCAGCCTTCCCACATCTACCCAGTATTTTTTCCCACCTGCAACTTTTATTAGTCATCTAGGAGAACAACATAAATGTCACATTGATCTAACTGGCACATTCTACTTTATAGCAGATGAGATAATTAGCATCAGAGAGGTTTCTCATTAGCATATTCCGACAAGCTTAGGCAGATCCTAAAAAGCACAGGGTATAAATATAAATTCTGAAGATTAAGGCTTCTTTACTTCATTTCATCAAGAATAGAAAGCTTCCTTTCAACTTCGTATCCCACATTATGAAGTTCTCAGTGTTTTGTTTTATAGAGCATCCAAAAATCTCTTATCATAATAACACTGGTCTGAGCACATACACTTAGGGAAATTCATATTGAAAAGTTTATGTCTCTGTTTATTAACACAGTGACAAACTGGAAAGCTGCTTTTGGAAATGATCATGATAAATTTTAACTTAACAGTAGGCCATTCCAAGAACTTTTGGAGTTCTGTTTTTAAAATGGAGCCAGAAAACATGATTATATTAATATCCTGATTAGTAACATGAGACTGAGGATATCTGACACCAAGACAGTCACTTAAATCCCTCAAATGGTATGTATTTGACAATTAGCACCCTCAAGAAAACAGCTTCTATAATCATGTTATTTACCTCTTCAAAAGCATGACTTAGTATGTGACACATAACAATTGAGCAACAGAAAGTTCATTTGTAGATCAAAATGTACTTTTGAGGCTTGAAAACCAAAAGTTCAAAGAAAATCAGTTACAGTGACAGAAGCACCAAAGACAGCAGAAAAACCCCAGCTTTCCTAAGATGACTATTCATGCAGTTAGAAGGAAAAAAACCTCAATGACACATTTAAAGGGAGAGATGATATTTGAGCATGATGGCAGAATGGAGGAGAAAGAATAATTTTCTGTAGTCATAAATTGTTCACACTAAGCATGATGGTGTAATGTTTAAAGTTGTTCAGGTTAAATAATTAGGCAATGGAAGAAACTACCCAAAGATGTGGCTCAGTCAGGAATATGGGAAGTTTGCAGAGATAGGGCAGATGAAATCCTAGTGGGGATAAAGAAAAGGGAGATACACAGGTTTTGAATCGGATGACCTAAAGATATTCTCCAATCCTATCATTTATGCTGCTATGATTCATCCTGAGGAGAACATTTTGGACCCTTATAAATTACTGGCTGAGTTTCCTGGATACTATTGTGCATTAGTCTACCCTAAAGCATGCATAAAACTAAGTCAAAGTTGGCTTTGAAGTGTTTGATCTACGATATCCAATACTTCCAGTCTCTTTTTCATACCATGACTCAGAAAAAAGAGTTGTTCTAACAAGACAAAAGTTATTTTGAGTTCAGATTAAGTTAGAAAAGGGAGGCACCCTGTTTTTTTCCTGCTATTCCCACCTAAAAGAGGAAAAATACCCACCCTGTCTCATGGCCTAATGGTCAGTATTGCTATTTCTAGACCTGACATAAGACAGCTTTAGAACAAACTACAGCTTTAAAGTAACTGTTTTTCATAAAATTTTGGATCAGAAACTAAATGTTCCAAATGACTAAAGTTAATAGCTTTTTGCTTTTTTGTTAACAAAAGATGACAGATTTTTCCTAGCACCTTTAAGTCATATTTCTAAAAATCATAATTCTTCTTTCAAGAAGGCCCATCTATTCATTACTAATAATTTTCTTTTCATTAAAAACTGCTTGAGGAAATGTATACTGCTTCCTTTTTCTTGGTATTTAACCTTCATTCTGTAAACACAATCCAAAGGGCTTTTCAAAAAGTTCAGGAAAGCAACAGTCTTCCTTATCAAGCACACACAGTTTAGTAGGAGTGCAAAATGGATTACTGTAAAATCAACAAGTTACAAACTTTCCTATACTGCTTTAATGGGTGAAACTGGACTTCACTGGTATTCTATATCACTTTTAATAGGCTAATAGGCTGAGAGTGGCCTCAACATTGCCTTCCCAAATCACCAGTGAGTCACTGACTGTTGCACACATAACTTAAAAATGCTCAGATTTTTGTATCAGAAAGTGGAGTGATGGTAGCTGAATAAGTGGGAAGCATGGCTGACTCATTTACTAAAGAACTGTGTAAAACAAATAAATTTGTTTTTCATCTAGTGTGACTTAGAGAAAGGGCTGCCTTCAGAGAACTTTGCTTTGTCCTAAGGGACCATATACATCACAGGGTGGATAATGTGAAACAACCATTTCCATCTCTGTAAATGTGCACCCCACTAACTGAGACTAACATGACAAATCCAACCTACACGAAGGTATCTACTGCTAAGTTTCTAAACACCACAAAATAGCAGTGATTGAAGGGGCAGCTCTGACCTTGGGGAAAGAGAAGGGTCTAGTCCCACAAAACTCACAAAAACCTTGCTAAAGTCTTCCTTTTGTCATTCTGACTTAATAGTGACATGCAGTAGCCTTGTAACACAGTGGAGTTAATAAGGAGATAACAATGACAAAGGCAACGTTTACTAAGTGTCTGCATAGGGTTTTTTAAATTAAGTTTTAAACCACATACAAAGTTCTTCTGCATTTGTTCATCAAGGCATCAGCCCTCAGTCGGCATCATTATGGTTTCTTTAGGTCTTTCTTCTGATTCATATTTGGAAAATGCCCAAGACATATGAAATGTTTCTCATATAAAGTTTGAAAACAAGGACAAACATCTAGTGGCATCACTGAAATTTCCCAAGGTGTACAGCTGCTTCTTCTAATGACCCCAGTTACATACATGTGTACATACCAATGCAAATATAAATATAAATATATTTATACACATTCCACATACACACAATTGAAATAAACACATTATCTAAGAACCAAGGAGATATCAAACCAGCAAATCCAGCTTATATATATAGATATTAAGATCAAGATGAATGGGATGCTAGTTAATTTGAAGCAATGTAGAGCTCTGTAAACAGCACTCTAATTAACAGTGTTTTAAGTTTCACTTAGGAACAGTAACAAAAAACCAAAAAAATTATCAGAGCAAACTGAGTATGATTGTAGGAAGACAAGCTGTTTTAAAAACAGTTACATATCTAAAGTTATGTAAGTGATCACTACTCTAGGAAGCATAATTCCCACGAAGCCAAAATTTTGGATGAAAAGTGCTCATTTTCTCCAAATATCTGATATCTGACAATCACCTACCAAATCCTGAACATTTTCTCAGAAAGCTTGCAAAGGTTCTGAAAATTGATTGTTTTCATTTATAGATGATCTCAAGAAGTCATAAATGACACATTTCAGCTGGAACATATATTTCTTGCCAGGAAGTAAATCCTACAAATGAGTTTGCTTTTCAGTTCAAATCTCCCTTCTGTCTAATTACTTATCAGCCTTTGCCAGGGTGGTAAATTAATTCAGTGGCTCCTAAGCCAATATGCACAATACAAATCTAAGACTCGGGTAATTATGGCCATACAAACACCATTTCTTCAATTTATTCTTCATCGTGCCTGTATCTTCCCATTCACTGCAATCCACAATTCTATTAAGCTTTTCAGATATGTTGAGTCTTTAAGAACTTGCCTGCAGAAAAAAACCAAATTCTTGGACCATGTACCCTGAGATTAAACTGACTATAATTTATTGAAACCAGGGTCTTTTTTGTGCAGACATAGCTCTTGGATTTTTCCTAGGGAGAAACTATGATATAGATATAATCAGTCTTTTGCCTGCCTGATTCATTGTGCTGTTGTGCTGACTTCCCAGACAGACGACCAGTCAGCTGACTATTAACAAATCCTTTATCTTCGATCACCATGACAGATAAGAAAAACTCCAGGGGTAGGTTTGCTTTAGGGCAAGATTTTCCACCATTTTCATATGAATAGCAGTGAATCCTGCTCCTGGAGACAACCAGTGTCTGCCTGCAGGAAGATCTAAGAGCCTTCATGGATACCTTACATATACTTTACAGTCAATTTCTACTCCTACATGTTGGCTGCAGCTCATAATTGATATCTTGAAGACCTACAACCTCCCTCTTCAAACATTCCCCGTCTACATAATATCACTTGAGCTAATACTGAGCAAACTTTTCAGCTGAGATTATTTTCATTTGAAATCTGAAATACAGGTCAAATAAAACATCGGTCAAATTTCTGCTGAATTTATCAGAGCAATTTGGCTAAAAATTAAGTAACTACAGCATTTTAAAAATGTTTTAATTTAATATTTTTAACTCTAAATTTTAAAAATCCTTTTACTCTTCATTTCAGACCGAAGCATTGCAAATAAGCTTCCCTGAATATATACCTATATATGTATAAAATAAGTTAATATTTTAACTTGGTAAATAGTTGATACGAAGCCTAAGTAAAATACTTCATTTGAGGAGAAAAAAAAAAAAGAAACCTGAATAAATCATTGGAGCTTGGCCCAAAAAAACCCCTAATTTTCCAATAGTTTTTTCTTCTAGTCAGAAATTAAAAAAAAACAAACCCAAACCAACCAGTTATTCATAGATCTCTTACTCCTGTTAGTATGTACCTGTAACTTCAGTCAAAATAGTGCAGTTATTCTCTTAATATGCATGATATCATAGTTAGAATGAAGCATTCAACCAACTTATCTGTGATATATCCATACAAAGTACAGGCAGCTTTATCCAACACCACCTTCAGTAAAATACAGAATAAAAGTCGACATAGTTTATAGGGGGGGAAAGCTCACTATTTCATTAATAAAGAGTTTGATACGAACTTGTATTTAGGGCCTGTGCTGTGCTTCTTGTATGAGTTTAACTTGTAGCGTCACAAAACAACTCAGTATCTTTCCAATTAAACATCAGTTTCTCCAGTAGAGATTTCCGGCATGTCCATTATAGCCCACAGTATACATAAACCTATGGCTTCTCAATATCAGAAAGATATAACAAAATAGAAGAAATTCCAAAAAGAACAGCAATAATAATTGTGTGATTTTGTAGAAAACAGAAGAGAGGGAGAGATACAAAATAGCTAAAGGCAAAGTAATATTCAATTCAATAGTTCAATAAAACAAAGAGATATGAAAGAGGATCAAGAAAATTAAGTCAAGGAAAGGAATATTCAAGGCTTCTGTAATGCCATGTATTCTCCCTGTGGAAGTAGTGGAAGCCACATGGCTTATGACATTTGCAAATTAGTTTGTCAGGGACATGGTCAAGCTGATATAACAAGAGTTTTCCATTTCTAACTTCTATCACCATACAACAGATCTGAGGTGCTACAAATTCCTAAGCGCTGCGTAATATTCCCAGAAACATCAGCTTTTGCTTACCATCCAGTATTCAGAAACTGAGTATTCTTCAGTATGTTGCTCTTTATTAAAATGGAACATTACACTGCAAATGATAAAATCATATTCAAGATTTCCAGACTGGAATTTTCATGATTATTCTGGAAATAACATACAACAGGATTTTACCATTTGATGTCATTTTTCCTTTGGAGTCTTGTGGGAAAAAAGACTTTGGTAGAGAAGTAGGTTTGAAGAAAAATGTGTTAATTAAAAAAAAAATAAAAAATAGCAAGCTACTTTTGCAAAATACTTTCCAATCTTGAATTTCACACATTCTTTTTGAGCTACAGTATATGAGAAAAATGCTGCAGGAGGTTTTCCCCAATGCACTCTTTTGATAAGTCCCAATGTTGGCTTAAAAGCAAAAGAACATAATAAAAAGAGCCTGTACTAAAGTAACAAATGAAATGTCTTATAAATGGACACTCCTTTCTATTGCTCACCAACATTCTTAACCTGCTTTTTCTTGTTGTTCTCTTGGGTTTTTTAGGTGTCATTGCCCCTTTTCATAAAATCTTATATTTGCAAATGCAAGCAATGATTTTTGGGGGATGGAGTGGCAGTGTATCATAGAATGACCAAAGTTGGAAAGGACCCACAAGGATCAAGTCCGTTAAGTCCAACTCCTGCATAAAAGCATTTTGTATTTTTATTTTATATGTATTCTAAATTGTCTTAATATCTCAACATACTAAAGACCAACTTATATCCACTACTTTCCCACTGCTAACAGTTACCCCCTGCTACACCCCTGAATATTTCCAGGCATATCTTGGCCATAATAACTATAATGGGAATTTCAGTACTCACAACAAAAACTGTAAAGCTATTCAGATTTGATGATCCAATTAAGGATCCTTATGGCCCAAAGGTGAACAACAACTAGAAATTTCTCTGCTCTCCAACCTCACACCAACCAGCAGAACGAGAAGAAGGGCAGCACTTTGTGGGACTGAGCCTTTTATCTCCTCCAGCACATAGAAGCCAACATGCTAAGGCTTCAAATGATGAAAGTAACAGTATTAAATATATTTTGAATTTTCTCATGGGCTCAGGAAGCAATAAAAACTACGTACAGTCAGACTGCAGGAAACCAATACAGATTTCATAATTTTTGTGACTTTAGGGAAAACATGCTCAGCTTTTATACACAGCCAGTTCAGTATTACAAATTTTCAGGAAATGTCACTGCTGTCCCACAACAAATGCAGGTTATGATGAAATTATAGTTTTCTACAAGAATATTACTCAAATTAATGTCAGGTAAATGATTTGAATTTATAATACAACACAACTCCTTGATCAGAGGCTTTTCACAGAACTGGACACAAATGATGCTAGAAAAAGCAAGATTCCATTCTGGTGGCTATATAACGTTATACAACACTGACTATTGACTAACAGGGTAAGTGCCCGAAAAAAGCTAAGAAAGCATACAAACATGCTAAATCAAAAAACAGTCCCAAAAGATCTAAAAAATTCCAGAAAATATACTGAAGTACAAGAAGAAGGAGACATTTTGTTGTGCAAAGTTTCAATTTATCAATCAGTGCAGTTCTTTCCAACTCTGGAGGAAGTTTAAACAACATCAGTGGCTTGGCACATTTTAAAGCGAGGTGCCGAAACCCAACATAGTTAAAGGGTATACTACAGATAGTTAAAAAAAAATAAAGAATAAAAGTCCTTGATTTAAGGTCAGGTACTGTAAACACTTACTGTGGTTTATGCATAAGTAATTCAACTGAACTTAAGGAGTCCTGTAGGAATTCTCACACATGTAAATGCTTGCAGTTGAGCCTAATTTTTGTACTATACAGTCTTTTAACCTGCCAACCAATTTTCTCTTTTTATTCTGATGAGTAGTATAACATTACCAATTAAAGTGATCTCTCTTGAAGTATGAAATTAATGTTTCCCTGATAACAACATCCATTTACTAACAAAAATATTATTTTAAAAAAAAGTTTACACTTTACTGTGCCCATGACTTGCAAGCAATGTTGAAAAGGGGGTTTTTGTGGGAAGTTAAAAGTCTAAAAAGAATCTGGTGACATCACCCAAGGAAATGCCTAAGCCCTGTATTACATTTAACTCAATACAATTTTGTTTTAAACTTTTGAGACAGAAAAACATCTGTTTCCTAAGAAAGTGTTCTCAAAGGAGTCTCTGCTTTTACACATGGCAGTTCTGATCTCTCACCACAGGAGAGCTTTACATCAAAGTTTACAAAGAGCTCTAAAAGCTCCATTGGAGCCTCTCAAGGTGATAGTTTCAGCAAAATTATAGTGATAGAAATGTTTCTGAGAGACATTTTGTTACAGCAAAAGTGAAATCCAAATATAGCATATGAAGATTTATCAAAATGTAGACATATTCCTACTGTGCCTGCTCATTATCTGTTCTGCTAGGATCTTACAGCAAGCTGGATGGTATTCCTTCTCTCCTAATGCATTTGTAGTTTACATGTCTTGTTGCTGCAATCAGGGATATTGTTGGAAGAAGGGCAATATACCTCACATGTGAAATGTTTTGAAAGGAGCTGTGAGTTAAGGTATAGACCAGTTTTGGCTTAATCCTTACTTGGAATGGCATGAGTATTTTGCAGCCTCTCATCCATGAGATCATGGTCTGCAGTCCATGAAATCACACTAAACAAGGAAACAAATATCATCCTCACGGTATTTTCAACTAAAGGTGCAAAGATACAATAACCTGAATGAAACAGGCCAGCAGAAATGCATGATTGAACAACTGAAAACCACCCATTCAAGTGTGAAGATAACAGATTTAATCTATAGACGATGAATAAGAAAACAATAAAACATATAAATAACAAGATGCATCAAAATTTTAAATACATTGTTTAAAGTAGCACCTACCCTTTTCTCATGCTTTTCAGAAGACAATAAAAACTGAAGTACTGTCTAAATAGGTCGAGATATTAGAATCCAAATTTTGGATTGCTGTATGGACTACCCAGCAGATTAAGACAGATGGTTCTTTAAGGCATGGTGGTATACACTTAACATAGCCATATCTTCTGCACCGACACAGGAGAAATCAAATTGTGCCATCAGCAATAGTATCTTCTGAAAGATTCAATAGCTGCCTTAGTTCTTGAGCAATAGCATAGAAAAGGACAGCCAATTATTTCAACAAGTTACATATTTAAAAAATAATGAGCTGTTCTCATATTTATCACCATCATACATACGATGATAGCCTAAATGCCTAAATATTTGTAAAACTAAAGTGGATCATACTGAGATACCTATCTTCAACTATGCTGCAACACTGCTTCTCTTTCAAGCCAAAACTGTTTTAAATTACATCATAGAAATGCTTCTAACACTTTTTTTACCTTCTAAGTTCCAGCATTTCCAGGATCAAAATGGTCTATTTCTTTATTCTTTCTCTAAATCTCATCTAAAAACCCCTTTATGTGGCATATTATGGTACCTTCATCAGACAATACCCAGATCTGACATACTTCAAGCCTCATCTGTTTCTCCAGGCTCTTCCAGGAGAGACAAAAATATATGAGGAAGAAGATAAAGTCTGAATACAGTTTGAAATAAATCCATTTCTTTGTGAGATATTTTTGTATCATTTTGACACGCTAAGATCTTGGATTCAATTTACACATTGGCTGGATTTGATGATCTTAAAAGTCTTTTCCAACGTAAGACGACTCTGTGCTTCTATAATTCTATTATTAGTGCAATTTACCTCAAACCTTGGATGTAAATTATTATAAACAAAAATATATAATTTCCTTATCTTCCTTAAAGGCCCTGGTTCATTTATCCACAAAGAACATCATCTACTTTCTAAATCAACGGGTACTGAAATTAATAACAAGAATTGGCATTGCCTTCAGTGTGGGAACAAAAGTGACCCTCAAAGATCCATGGAATCGTGAGTCAACTGAAGTCATAAGTCAACAGCAGCCTGTTGCTGATTGACTCTGCCTCACCAGTAGGTGTTACTTCAGCCATTAATGCAGAGTGCTGTATGGCTGCAGGGATACGTATGCCTGCCAAGGTACATAAAAAACATCCAAACCAAACTAAAATCTGCCAGGTCCTGAAAATATCATATAACACCCTGCCCTGTATCTACAACAGCATCCAAAGTAATGTTTGGGAGAGCTGACCATGACCACACCCATCCCTGTGTCTGCTTTGCAGCCTGACAGCTTTTCATTGACGGCCGTTCCACTTAATCATTCAAAGCAATGCTTGGCCATTTGATTGCTGTGATTTAACACAGTAATAACAATAATCCAGACTATGCTTAAAGCACTCATAGTACTTCCAAAACTGTTTATTAGCATTGGCTTCTGCTTTACTAGCTATTTTCAACACCCTTAATACTTAAGTTCCTCCTCTGGCACCTCCAAGAAGGCCAATATTATATGAAAAAGGCTGCCTTATTTTTTGTTTAACTGAGTAGTTGATAACTGCACTTAACTTCACAGTTTATTTATTCATTTAACCTTAGCTCAAGCCATCTAAAATGTCCTGTGCATTTCAACTTTAGGTCCAAGACAGAACTGTATACAGAACACAGTCTCCTTCATTTCCCTCTTGAAATTAAATCCAGTAACTCTTCTTCAACCCATGAGTCAACTTCAAGGTCCTCATTTAAAAATCCCATTCTTTTATTGCAATCATAGTCTGAGAATTCAGACCCCCATGTTCAACACCTCTGAGCAAAGCATCAGAAACACCAGACTAAGGACTTCTGTCATGCTTTGACTAAATCCTGTCTTTGAGCTAGTTGTTTCCCTCTGGTAACTGAGACTCTTTATGAAGACCTACACAATGTGATGCTCAGGTAGTTTATTCTGTCATAGTCTTTCAGCACAGGACATACTCTCCATGGATTGGAATTATTTCTTTCTTAATACATGATTCTCATCGTTTTTCACATTAGAATTCACAGGAACTGAATGCATAATTTAAGACTTGTACCCCAACAGAAGTGAACATTTTACCAAGGAGGCATTAAGGTTGGACAAAGACAGGGGCATTTTCACTGAAAAGCAGGTTTTGTTCAACAGGCAAGCACAAGAGCAATAGAGGACATAACAAAATTATTTTTCTGTTGAATATAAAATATCTCACATAGGTTTTCTGAAAAACATCCTCTGTTTAAAATATCCACAAACATTCTTATCAATGTTTCTAAAAAACTTACACAACTTTTCTTGTCTATACAAACACAGTACATAAAAGGCAGAACTATGCATCCTTTCATCTACACACAATAAGAAAGAACAGTTTTTCTTGGGGAGATTTTTTGCTGTAAATCCAGTGCTTATAAAATCACTGTAATTGAAAGAAGGTGGGATGCAGCACAAGGGTTTCTCATTATTCTAAGCATACAGTTCAGCTCACTCAAATAATAAAAACTCTATGCTTACTCAGTCTTACACTTCTCTTAAAGTGAGGCCACTTGATTGTGCCAAATAATGTGTTGTTCAACTTTGACTAAACTGAGAACACTAAGCTCATTTTCCTAGTGAATGGTGCTGTATTTGTATAATTTCTACATTACAAACAGACATTATCTATAAGAAAAAAGAAAACATTCAGCTTTTTTCAAATTCCTTAGATTACTGGTGAAAACTTAAAGGATAAATAATACACTAGAGATTAAAACTTAAAAATAATATTATCACCATAATGTAAATATACCTATACAGTCATATATAATTAGGTAATCATGTCTATACTTATATTCACCCTGCCAAATTCTGCACCATCATCATTATTTATATTTGATCTGATAGCTGGAAGACACTCCTTAGACCATTTTACTTAAAACTGTAAACAGCAGATAGCATCACCTTTTACAGTCATTTAAGATTCACAAATTGCTAACAAAACTTTTACCACATTCATTTTTTTGCTAAATTAAAAGTAAGAAGAAGATAAAAGGATAACTTGCATCTCATTATGTTGAATTGTAACAGAGAGGAAGAAAAACATAGAAGATAAAGCAGAAGTTTGTATGGTGAATCTGCCAATTTTTGAACATCGAGATAAAATACAGATCCATAAATCGACTTAAAACACTTGGAAGTATTAAAAAGACCAAGTAACTTTCTAGTGTCTTTCATTCTTCCCACTTCAAGTTATCTATCTTCATTAATAAAACTCATAAATTTGGCTCATGGCTGGTATCAAACACTAAAATTAGGGGTGACTGTAAAAACAGCATTTTTCTTTGAGATCTGACTTGCCAAGGAGTGAACCATCACCTAAATTTGCAAAGGCAGTTCTTCTGAGATCTGAATACAACACTGAAGTGTCAACAGTCCAGAACAATGAAATCAGAATTTTTTTAAGGCTGACTTTCAATACAGGACATACATATATACACATATATACTGCATATGCATATCTATATGTATATGTATACCTATGTGTATGAGTATAAATATATATTTGGAATTATGCAAAGTATGCTCAATTCTGGAAATGGAATGCTTGCATTATGGAAAACATTGGTATTTGCTATATCAAAACATGCAAATAAGGCAAATAAAGAAATTTTTCACTGGCTTTCAGATCAGCAATGTTATGAAGAACAACAGAAATTAAAAACTCCTATACTGATTCCTATTTCTGATTTTTTGTCAGATTTACATACTTTCTCTCTCACAGTTTGTCCAGCTAAAGCCACCTATGCTTCCTCTCACCTCACCTCACAGTACACAGCACGTTTCACATCTACTAATTTCTTCCTAAGCAGGAACCACAAATTAGACTAGTTTTGAGGTAAGGCCACACTTACTCAAATTTATATTAAACCAAACTGCTGACCAAAATTCATTATTTTTGAGCCTTCCCTCTAGTAATCTGAACCTCTCCTTTACACCCATCTGGCAACTTATATGAAAACTGTATGAAATTACATATTTTTGAGATGTTTATCTCTCTTCATGAGAAACTAGTCATGAGGGTTTAACAAGGGTGAAGAGATAAGAACACAAATCAATAGTCATGGTCACATAAGGTTTCAAAGTAGATTAAAAATGAAAGGTATTTTTGTTCAATACAAAACAACTGGATGGAAATCACTTTGAAACTATAATTTTGTTATGTTCTAGCTCAACAAATCCAAATGTCCCATTTCAGTACATCCAATTCCTTCATGTTAAACAAGAATAGCTTGGTTTCCTACAATTCACATGTCTCAGAGATATTCACTGAAGTTGTGTGAAAAAGTTTATGTAAATTAATTCACCGCTAATTTCCATTCAGTGGGGAAAAAATGGTATTGATTATTTTCCCTGAATAAAAGGAACTTTAAATGCGAAATTTTGAACAATCAAAATCCCTTCAAAATCAAAAGCCACACCGTGACATTTAACTATATTCATGACTAGGAAAACAGTCCATAAGGTTTTTTTTTAACTCACTAGCTCCAACAATAAGGAAGCACTTCTAAGTTAGAGGCTGCTATTAAAAAATAACACTAAAATTTTGCCACCAGTTAGCTTTATGCCACACATTAAAGAACAATAATAA
This sequence comes from Erithacus rubecula, assembly GCF_903797595.1. Lineage (NCBI taxonomy): Eukaryota > Metazoa > Chordata > Aves > Passeriformes > Muscicapidae > Erithacus > Erithacus rubecula. The sequence goes on along the minus strand of NC_136689.1, from coordinate 44,933,023 downwards.
TTTAAAAAACAGAGTGAATTCAATACCTCAAATTTCTTCCTGATTGCAAATGCCCTGTAAAAAGATTGTACTGAAAATTACATTATTTGAAGTGAGGAAGAATCAACACCATTTGAGATGCCCAATTTTTACTCTGTTTCTGCAGAACAGAGGAGGGGTCTCATTAGCTCTGTCCTACATGATTATGAGCAACAAACACACTGGCAGGATCAGATACCTCTATGCACATGCCAGTACTGGAGACTCATGTGCCCTGAGTACAGACAGTTCTGCCAGCCCCCACAAGATGTGACCAGGAGAGCTATAACCCCTCTGCTCACCCTCTTGGCCCTCAGTTGCTTTTAAGGCATAGAGAACATTTCAAGGAAAAACGTGGAAAAATGTGGAAACCAATTTCTGTGTGTTGCTGCCCATAGAATAGAGAACTGGAATCTGTGGGCCAAAAACTTCCTAGTAAGGGTTTGCAAAACAGGTGTTCATCTTCAAAAGGAAATAATGAGGTTTTGGGTTTTTTGTTTTTAAACATATAGTTTTGGATGAAACCTAGATTGAAGGTCCTCATCCTCAGAAGCATAAGAATGATGAGGAGTTCTTTCATCTGGTACCATACAACCCTAAAGGTGAATCACCAAAGTGACACTTCAGTGGATCAGTGGGGAAAGGACAATATAGTTATGCATCTGGGACATGCACAGCAAACACAGAGCACCTCTGTGTTGGTGAAACACTCTGTTAGGAACTTTAAAAAAACCTGTTGGTGCTAAACTGAGCAGAATTTGTCTATTTTAAAGGAATACTGGGTATTATTGACCAGACTTTAGAATGCTGCTGTTCACTGAGGCACACCACTTCAGGAAACAAAGCATGGTAGCACAAAAACATATGCAAGCACCCTTCACTTTTCACAGATTTTAAAGAACTAAAGGTCTTCAACAATGATGTTCTCAATACAACCATCTAGTTGGATGCCTGGAATAATAATGAATATAGATTTTCACCCAATAATTTACTCAACAAGCCCTTAACTTCAAGTTGAGCTTTTTGAAGTAAAAATTTCAAGTGAAGAATGAATCACATCTGTAAGGAAGTTATTCCTCTCTGCCCAAAATTTTCCTTTATTTCTAGGTCCAAATTTTTCTTGCTTCCGCTTCCAGGCACGTACATATGCAATTCATTGGCTCTAAAATCATTATGCGCTTTTGTTCATTTCTACTTTACATCAAACAAAACACAACAGGAAGTAAAAACCAGCTGTAATATGCACATTACAGAGCACTTAATCTCATGGTTAGTGACATACAAACTACGAGATAGCGATCTGGATTATAACACACATTGTCTAGTGAAATTGCCATTGCTTGGATAGTGAGTTCAATTTGCCAGTAGTAGAAGGATTAAGTCTAGCTAAAGCACGTACCCAAGCAAATTATGCCCAACATGGACAGTTTCCTAATTTGTCAGGGAACACTTAAAGAATGAAGAAAACAGAAATGACAGTCACCACACTGTGCTTTTGCAGATTCAGCAGATTTTTCTCCACAGGATAAGTAATAGTGGATTCTCTCTCTTTTTCCACAGTGTGTTTCAAAGCCAGATGACCTGGCTTATGCAAAAGGTTTTATTTTAATAAGTCATTCTACTGCAAGATTATTTTCTTTATAAAATAGCAGTACTGCTGTTTACCAAATTTGCTACTCTGCATGTTGAAACTTTACACCAGAAGGTTCTCTGCTGATCAGGAAGGACACTGGTATTTTCCTCACTAGAAGGCACTGGCACACATATTTCCCCAAAACTTCAGTAACAGTGGTAGAATAAGATTTTTGTTAAGAAAGATACATAATTTATCAATGAAGAAGAAATCTGAAAAGTCAGAGAAGCAGCATGTAAAAAGATAAAGACAAACTATATAGTTGTTCATTGTCGTAAAAATGCACCTGAACACATGAAGTAGGAAAACAAGTAGTATGGGAATACTTTTGCACCAAGCTGCATCAGTAGAAAAGGGAAGGGCAAGACCAGTTTTGAACCATGGGTGGCTATCACCTCTGATGGATGGCACTGACCAAAGACTGGCTGGTGGTGAAACTTTCTGGCAGGCTTTCAGGAAAGGATGGAGAAATGCAAGCTCTCTGTAGGACACTGCCTGAACTAACAGAATTCACAGTATAAATACAGCATTTTTGAAAAATATCATTTTACCATGTTCATCAACAAAACAAGAACAATACCAGGAACATAGTTACACTCACATCTACACCATCTTTTACCATAGCTTCAAGTCCTAAAGTCATTCCTGGCAGTTGTTCCACAGAAGGCAGTATTGCTAGACCAAAGACAGCAGCTCAGTAATTTAGATATACATAGATACTGGGACCAGGTTTCCTGCTCGGGTCACCCAGCTGAGAATCAACAGGCTACTGTTGCTTTGTTTCTAACCACTTCCTGACTACAGTTTGGCTATTTAGTCTTTCACCACCTGGTTTATATTTGATTTTCAAAAAAAAAACCCAAAAAAACCAAAAAAAACAACATCCCTCAAGGAACAACAAGAATAATGCACAGTCTGCAGTTTGTGACCAGAGAAGCAAAGAACTGGAACCATATATTCTCTGCTACCTAAGCCACAGTTCAGACCAATTGCCAGCTAAGCCAAATATTTCTGGTTTGAAACATCTGCTGTACTCTTTCAGACAATTAGGAAGATTTGTTCCATCACTGAAATAGAAAACCAAATTTAAGAATGGCTGTGTAAATAAACTGGAAGTTCATTCAGAACCTGGGAGACAGAGGCCAGCTATTTGCGGAATATAAAGAAAATCGAGCTAGGAAAAGTTCTTAAAGTTTTAAGCTATCATTCTGCGTATTTCACTATGAATGCAGATGCAGGAATAAAAATGGCTCCAAAATATGAAATTTAAAGAACAAGACTGTTGTATTTCATATACTTGGTCTGTGTAGCACTGAGAATGGTATCTCCCTGACTTCCCCTATACCCTGTCTAGTGGTTCAGTCCTTTCCCCTCCCCTTTCCCCTCCTCCCTAAGCTGACTGGCTGAGGTCTGGTTTCACTCTGCCCCTGGCGGGGGGTTTAAAGATCACAGCCAAGTATTCCTACTTCCTCTTTCTCCCTGGAAGCCATCCGGAAGAAAGCTAAGAAACCCCTTTGGGAGAAGGAGCCTCTTTTGTTCTTTTATCTCGTTTCTGCAGGGCTCTGGGCTTCCTTCTAGTAACTGAGCTAGCCAGAGGGAAGCTCAAATAGTCTTTGCACAAGATTAATTATTATTTATTAATTTTTTAACTGTGGATAGAAACAGACTTTTTATTTTATTAACGACCTTAAAAATCACTTGCTGAATTAAAAAGCTGAGATTCCTATCTTCTCATGCTAAATGCATCTTGTATTGCAAATTACTGCATTTAAAACTGTAATATCATAAGCATTTTGCAAATAAACAAATCCATTGCAACATTTTATGGCTATCTACTAATTTTAATTTATCCACTTTTAATTAACTTGGGGGTTAGTTCTTCCTACAAAATTTAGTTTCAGTATTAAAGTAAGTTCTGTAGTAAAAAATCCTGCTTAAAGTTGCTCAGGTAGTATGTTTATTTAAAAATACAACTTGTCGATTAAACAAAATGGAATAACAGCATTTTAAAACTCTGTTTAGAACTTTAATTCCCAAATGAGTTCAGAGTAACCCAAATCTCATTGGAATATGATTATGATTATGTTCCTTAGCAGTCTTTTAGTAGGGTGATGGGAACCTGAAACGAATCAAATGGGCATTTACAATCTATCTCCAGAAAGTACAAGTACAAGAGCAAGCACATTTTATTGCCCTTGTAAGCTGGATTAATAATATTCAGTCTTGCCAGTAAGGCAGGTGGGAAGAGAAAGAAGTGAAAGAAGAGAAAGAAGTTCACCATCATCTTATTTTCTTATGCCCCAAAACAGCTACCTATCTTGTTCCCTATCTACTAATTCCAATTCCTAATTAATCAATAGGGGGGGAAAAACCCCAAAACTTCTCTGGCAATGACTATACTTAATTTCACACTGAAGTGCAGGGAAAAAGAAAATTTAAACATCTGCTGATTTGCAATTGCAGTGTTCACATGGTGCCACATACCACGGCACCAAATCAGGGGAAAACTTAATCTTTAGCACACACGTATTTCCATTTATTTCTGTGTCAGTACTCACAAGTTAAAAGTTAAGCATGATCCAATTTTTTTTTAATAAACTGGGTAACTCCCAGTTTTCATTTCCTTCTGTGCCTTCTATTTCTGCCTAAAATCAAACCTTTCTTTACCTTTAAGAAAAGAAAAATTATTTCAAACATTACTTAAATAGAAGCACATGAATACTGTTATCTCTCAATTGATGTTTCTTTCATAGATTTACCCAATCCACTTGCATTTTGGATTTCCCCAACATCCTGCAGGAAGGTGTACTGCAATTTATGCCATGTAGAAGGGTATCCCCTTTTTTTTTTTTTTTTGCAACGGTCCGCCTGATGTTTCACTCAATGGCCCTAATTTTAGTACTCTGAAAATTTAGAAGTTGTGGATGCTCCAAAACTGGAAACGTTCAAGATCAGGCTGAAAGCAAACTGATCTAAATGAAGATTTCCTGACTTACTGCACACCATTCAAGCTTTTCTATGTCTCTATCATTCACCTCTCTTCTACTTTAGAAAATGTTACCATGAAGGATCTTGGCTCTAGCTTAAATTTTGTCCTTTGAATCGATCTCCTCCCTCTTCTTTGTCTTTCCTGTCCTCAAGGAGCACCATCTCCTCTACTCATTTTCTAATAGATCCTGTAAGTGCCCTGGGAAGTCTATCACCTCTGCACACCAATTTCCTAACTCAAGTAGGAATTTGTCCCTCTTTGGGTAAGTGGTCACAGCTGGGTAAACTATGCTTTTTTCCCCAGTCAGACTCTGTTCCAAAAAGATTTCCAGGCACATACTCTTCCCTCCCAGAGCAGGCCCAAGAGGAGATAGCACAGGTACAGACAACACTTCTGTTTATAAAAGGCCCTGTTGTTCTAAGCAGGTGAGAGACAGGAGATACCAAACTGGCAAGAATGCCTTCTTGCACCCTTCCAGACATTGTGCTTCCAATCCTACTCCTTAGATGCCAAATTCCTGTCAGCAGAATGTCCTCATTCATGAGTGTCACAAGTACAAACAGGACTCACAAAATAAATGGATTCAAAACTAAACCTAATCCCCAAACTGTGACAGAAGCCATTTGAGTAATCCCTTATCTGTCAGGGCTGTGCTTCACTTCCTGTCCACATTTCCCACCAAAAAGCACAGAGATGAGCACTGCAGTTCAGTTGTGGGAAACTGCTGGCATGGAAGGAAGTTCCAGCTGAGCTTATAATGGAAACCACCTGCCCCTTTGCTATGACAGAACAGAATTTCTCATTATATTTCCTTACAAGACAGGAGATTTTTCAGTATCATGCTAGAAAAGAAAAGACAATTGTAAAGGATAGGATGCATACAAAGGAGATTAAAAATGAAAGACTACTCTGTTTTTTATTTTTTATACTGGGTATACTCAGCACCTTGGTGGGTTAGTGAAACAAAAACATACAGTGCAAAACATGATGGAAAAAAGATAGAAAGTAAGAGTTACAATAGCAATTTCTTTTTATCTCAATGTCATCATTGCAGACAATAGGAAAAAAGTCCATCTGCTTTCAATAAACAATGTGTTATTAGCCTCTCAATGTCCCAGTCTGGGTTACCAAAGCATGAACTAAGAACTAAGCACAACTGGCAGGAGTCCCTTCACCCTTTCTTCATCTCAGCTGTATTTTCTAGTTTGGCTGTTATACAGTGTGCATTGAAAATTAAGATTCCATGGAAAAATGCATTGTTTTGAGTCTCAGACTTTGTTGATTCAATGCATTTACTGATTTTTAAACATAAAAAGTAAAATCAGCTACAAGAAAGAGGCAGATGAAAAAAGTGCTGCCACTCTACAACTGGTGACAAAAGAAATTATATCCTCCTCTTTTCAAATCAGTATTCTAGTACCAAGGCATGAAAGTAAGAGGGACCGTATTTATTGAATAGTTTCACAGCATTTGAGCTAAGTCAGGTCAGGCAGAGATCATTACACAAAGATGATTTGGGAAGACCTAGAAGCAAGCTCCCACACCCTCAGTCATCAAAAAGAGGGTGGAATGTAACCTACAACTAAGAAGAAGTAAAGGCAAAGAGATACACTGTCTAACAAGATTCACCCTGCAGTCTCAGTGGGATACAGTGCTTTCTCCACACTCTCTCCTGAACTGTTGCGGAGTGTTGCTATGTTTCATTGAATACGTAGCACATTCCACCCCAGGGGTGGCTCTGTTTCAGTACTGGGTGAAATGAGCTTGTTTAAACATTACCTAGCTCACAGGAGTGCTGTGAAACTTAATTAAATTTATGCCTGCAAAGTGCTTTGAGGTTCTCAGATGAAAAGTGCTACAGAAATCCAAAGAACTATTAGTGTTTCTAAGGATAGGTGAAGCAGTTTGAATAAACTAAAAACCTCAAAAAAAGCCCCTTCCCTCAAAGTAAAAGTTTTTGGAGTATCAGTTAACCTGGTTTTTAATTTAGCTTTCATTTTTAAGACCTTTACACGCCTAACTTCACTTTCAATTTAAATAACCATTTTAGAGCTACACAAGACAAAGCTCATTCATTTTCAGCCTCTGCTTTACCTCTGCTTAAAAAAGGTGCACTCAATATTTCAAACCTCATCACTGCTGAAGACAATAGCCATCTTTTACCTGTGTTCCACTATGCAGGCAACTTTATTAGATACAAAATATCCAAGTCTTGGATCTTCAGTGAGTTTACAGTTTTGCAATTAGCAATCAATTGTTATTGGAGAGTTAGCTGGTGTCTCTAACTGTTCTGAATAGCAATATGATGAAATGAAAATGCAAGCCATTACCATCATTTCCTTGAGTCTACAGACAGGAGAAACAATAGTTTTCAGAGAAGAAAAACCAACAGCTTGGACAGATGAGGTTTTCTCCTCAGCCTCCATGACTGCATTTGGAATAATACACTTCTTCATATGTCCAAACTAGGACGCTTAAGAGGTCCTAGTCTCCTTTCTTAAAAAAAAAAACAAAAAACAAAAAAACAAAAAAACCCCCCAAAACCAAAACAAACAAAAAAAACCACAAAAAACCAAAAACAAACAAACAAAACAAAAAAAAAAACCAACAAAAAAAGAAGATTTAAATCAGAGAGCCCTGTTAACATGCAAACCGAAGCCATTTACATTGCACATAGCTGAAAATTATATTAAAAATGCATAAACACAGAGCATTATTAAAGTCATTTCACCACATGTAAACCTTTCACTCAAACAGAATGTAATTGAATCCCAGAAAACTCATGAAAATGCTTGTTCTCATGAAATTCTCATCTTACTTTCTGGGACAAAACAATATGAATAAATATTCTAAAGAGAAAACTGCAGAAACTGAGCTTTTAATTCTTTTGAGATTTGTCTGTCACCATTTATTTCCTTTGCAGTCTGGAAATGAGGAAAGGAATGCTGAAACTCTGTCACCTGCAAGAAAGTACTAAGGGATGTGGGTACATAAAACTATATGGCTACTCCACTTAAGTATCACTTTATTCAATGCAGACGAAGAGGAATTTTTATTCATTCAGTGCACTTTGGGGGTTTGGCATCTAGTAACAGGTTGTATAATACTACTCTGAGAAACCATTTTTACGTCGAATATGCATGACTGCCTGTGACTACTTTCATGTTATGAGGTAACTACAGAGGAACAGAGGAGGCTGTGGTCAAAAGGAAGGAAGTCCCAATATCTGCCCTATATATATTCACTATAATTGCCATCTGCATATAAAAATATGTGCTCAGTTTGAGTAAAACCACATAGAACATATGCATTCTCTAGAAAAAGCCAAGAATACCAGCACCAAGCAAGATAATAAAAGGCACAGAATGTGCATTATATGACAGTGCAATTTGACAAGCAAATAAACACCTACCAGGTTAGGGACTGATCCAAGTAGAGAGTATTCTGCTCACATGCAACCACAGAAGTCAGATCTGGTGACTGCACTGGAGTACACACACCGAAAACATGTCACAACTTCCATGGCAAACTCACCCTATCAGAGCCTGGCACGTATTTTTGTTACCTGTGTCACCTACCATCATGGACCAGGAACAATTCACACGCAGATTTCCATTCATCCAGAGCACGAACTCACCTAGGACATTCTCCTCACTTCAGTCTTCATATCTTCACTAGATATTTTCTTTTAAATACTTGTCCATCTCTTTTCTGAAAACGGTAATAGTTGCTTCTCTGTTGCCTACTCTCTGGAAGCTCTACAATATTAATAAAAATATGTAAACAGTTACAAATATTGTAGAGCTTCCAGAGAGAAGGCAACAGAGTGCAATTCCTCCTCAATTTCTTTCACTCATGGCACTTCAAGTCTTGTCTATATCTCGTTGTTTTCTGCCCCAGACTACAGTTCAAAAAACCTTTAAAGACCCACTGTTTCAATTCCCTTTAATGTTACACACTTTTTAAGTGGAATCCTTCTTAATTCAGAAGATCATAAATCACGATCCCCTTCTTTCCTGAAGAACTCAGATCCAGTTCTTAGATATAACTGAAATGCCCACATTACTGCATTATCCTAGCTGTCCTTTGTTTGTTGTAACTTTTCTCTTTCTGTGTTTCCCTCTCTTTTAAAATAAAATGCATTCTTTACACAGACCTAAAATTATTCCCTGCAGCTATTTCAGAAATTTTAAACAATTATTTTTGCAGTTTAATATAAACAGTATTTATACAATGCCTTCTATCCAAAAAGCTTGAAGAACTTAACACTTTTTGCTAAGTTTTACCATATCTCCATGAACTGCCTCTGTATTTACAACTCTCTTCCCTCTGGGCAAGTAAGACTATATCCACATTGCAGAACCAGAATCTAATGCAGCCGGGACCAGAAAAGCCTATGGGCTGGCTTTACCCTTGACTGAAGCTCATCTAAGTATGGGCTGAAGCCCAGAATGAAGATCCACCCTTCCTCCTCCTCCCTCCTCTTGAGTCCCTGCAAACAGGGCTCACACAGCCAAATCAGGCAACAGATGACACGCAGAAAATAGATCTTTTCTTTAGTCAGGTTGCTAATTGTCTCAGCTCAGCTGACCATCCCACCATGCATGTGGTGTCACCACAAGGCAGAGAAAACACATGGCTGAGAAGCAAGCATAGCTCATGCTCCTTTAAGCAGAAGCTTGAACTGAAATTATTCAGGTGCCTGTAGCATCAGCCTGCAACCACAGTACAGAGACAGGCAGATGGCTGCTCTAAGGAGTCACTAATACAAAATGGAGTGCTTACCTTCTCTCTCTTACTCCAGCTTCTTGTTTCCATTTCTTCCTTGTGCTGGTGCTAAGACCCACCAGACTTCACAACTGAATTATCACATAATAGCAAGGAAAGCTAGTAATACAAAGAACACAAACATTTGTTTTCTGATGGTTTAGTGAACAAAGTGCTAGCACATGGGCAAGGCAGGAGCAGGAGAAAGGAAGTACAATCTCCTCTTTCCAGCAAGTGGTGATCCTGGACCAGCTTAGTCATCTCATGCAGCTCCACACTGCAGGAAAGGGCGACAAATCAGAGTGCTGAGAGAATTAACCAGAAATATGTACTGCCTGTTTAGTGTTGTACTTGCAAACACTTCAGGCTTTTATCTCAAATAGCCTTAAAGACCTTTTGTCCACTCAATGTTGGGCAGTTTTTGTTGACTTCCTACTTTCTTTCTTATCCTCTTAGCTTTTAATTTCTTAAAACTCCCCAATTAAGCTTTGCTGAGTATTTGCTGGCTCTCACATTCCTTCGTTACCCAAACTCCGAATCACCCTATTCTCTATGTATAAATCCCCTTCATCTTCCTTTACTGTTTACTTTCACTCAATTCCTTCAAAATACTTCTCATAGTAAAAAAATGTTGTCCTCCTTTTAACTTCTTCACTAGAAGTGGAATTTACCCAATTTTCCTTCCTATTACAATAACTTCTTTCCTTAACACATCTCTGAATTTTCAGCCTTCCCCTTGGAGCTAGATTCTCAGAGGACTCAATTTGTTCTCTCTGCTAGTAAAGAAGGGCCACCTCTTTCCCAACCCAAAAATGGGCAGCAGTTGTGTTGTATACACCACAACAGAATCTCATCCCAAGAATAACACACACAAAAGCCAACAGAGACCATACAGCCACCAAATGATGCATTTATTCTAACAAGAGGCTGTCAGTCTATAACAGTTACCTCCATTAAAAAAGTCTGACATCACAGTATAAGTTCTATATTGAATTCCTATCTATTTCTATCTATTGAACCTTCTATCAGCTCTCCACCTTACATTTAAATCTAATTACACTGTGTTAATAGACAGTGCTGAATGAAAAACCATATAAAAAGGGACAGAATAAGAACTGAGCAATATCCTCAGTGGAAGGGTTTGATCCCATGAGGTTCTGAATGCCCAGAACTCCAATGCATTTAATGTGAGGGTACCAACTGAGCAGTAAATAAATATACTGCCTCAATAACAGTATGCCACCACTGATCTGAACAAAGTTTATTGTCAAGCCATACAGCCCTGCTCCCATGATTCCCTGGAGACATGATTTACAGGAATGCTTTTCCAGAAAACAGTAGATAATCTCTTGCCTACATGACATAATCACTCACACAAAAGCAGTTGTGAAAATCTCTTAGCATTGCTCTAGCTATGAGAACCTGTGTTTACCCTTAACTGCAAACTCTTGACCAGCCCTAAAGCATTAAGTACAATGACACAATTGTGCAAAGATAGACACACAGGCTATTGCAGACCTCTTCAGAAATAGGACACACTTTTCTTTAAAGCATGATAAGAAAGCCTTTTTTATTTTTTAATGCAAGGATGCAATGCATTTTATAATTTTAGTTTTAATCTAAGGGCAGTTTGGGTTACTGTGCATTCTTACTCAACTGTCATGCAAAGAACAAAAGTCCAATCTACCATCAGCTTAAAAAGCCCCCCAAACCAATTTTAATACATTACTACTAAGAGGACAAATTGGCCATTCTGTCAACAGAGAACACCAAGAACTTGACTAGTCTCCTTACAAGATGGGCAAAGATGAAATGTGATGAATATGCAGCTGATGAAGGAAATGTATAGTGAAAGCCCTTCAGGATGGTACTGAGTCTGCTAGGAGAGGCTGCTGCCTTGCCAGCTGCCAGAGCTCAAACAAAGCCTTTGATGAAATCACAACTACCCTTGTCTCAGTTTCACCAAAAAAAAAAAAAAAAAAAAAAAAAAAAGGCTGTGGACAGTTTAATTATCACAGAACCATTACCATCAGTGGCAGTTTCATAATCTTGAAATGCTGCCATTCTCAAAAGCCATTTGCCTGAAAAAAATCCTTAAAACACAAGAGACTGTCATACTGTCCAAACAATAGAGCAATTCTTATACAATCAGACGCCACAACTAATTATTCAAAACAAAAACCACCCCCCCTATTTTTAAACAAGGAAACAAAGGATGTAAACTTTATGCAGAAATATTAGATTATAAAAGGAGTAAAAATATCCAAAAATCAAAACAGATGAACACTGTAGTCTTGCCTTTTTTCATGCTTGTACTTGCACAAAACTCATTCTGTGTTAAAGGAATGAGTACATACACTGTTCATGTTCCTAACAAATGCAATAAAAAATAATAAGTAATAAAAGCAAACTGTAGGAACTGTTTTGATCACTTTCACTTACTTTTCAAAGGAACTGCCTGCTTCATTCACACTCTATCTTATTTAAGTTAATCAAACTGTATTTTATTTTTGATTTGACACCGATAAAGATTGCTCCTATAAAGTACCTATTAAGAAAGGTCAATGTTCTTTTTTCTTACTATTAGTCACAATTTCCTAATGCTGATATTTTGCCAGGATGACAGAGGAAGCAGTTACAAATGCAAGTGATTAGTATATGTATGAGTGCCTTAACACACAGTTTTGGTCACTTACTAATACAAATACTGAGCTGTCCTAAGGGCATCTTTGTGTCATTTTCCATTAATAGAAAAATACAAACTCTTTGTAGCAAGTTGCTACTAAAGCATTATGTCCTTGACTTCTACTGAGTTAACTTTTCAAACATCTGATGTTTGTTATTCATTTTGGACGTTCTAAAAATCTCAGTAATCAAAGCAATATGCACATTGGAGAATGTTCTTTTTGTTAGTCTATACTGGTCATATATCAATCATCTAACTACACAGAGACTGGACGAAGTTCAGCTTTTTTTTTTAAATGAGACAGATCCATATGTGACAATTACATATGCAAATAGTGCCCAAACACATGGGAAAAACCCAATACAGACAGAAGGCAAAATCCTCAGCCAGTTGAATTGAGTAGGGCCAGAAATACATTCCTAAAATTTTGGCTTAAGAAATCCTGTTTGAGAAGGTAAAAGAAGTCCAAAATGCTAGAGTTTATGAAGAGGAGACTCAGAGACTGGAATAAAAACACACTGCCAAGATCAGAAGAAAAATTAGGAGCAGCTAGAGAGGAACTGCTGCAGAAAAAGCTGAATTACAGATGAAAGTCTGAAAGGACAGTTTGAAAGCAATGAAATGAAAAGATGAAAATGGGTGATTCAGGCAGCAGACTAATTAATGGAAGCAAATAAAACCAATGTCTGTCAATAGAGGAAACAAGAGAAGAGATGTATCTACTTTGCAGTCTAGTTCATTTGATTTAAATGAGTGGAAGGAATATGGTTAGTGGTTGTCAGAAGGGGTCTCAGATCAGCAGGGACCCCCATAAGCAACTATAAGCAGCTACAGAAAAGCTATAAGCAGCTCAGTGGTGGGTTTGATCCAAGTCTGAAGTGGGCATACAGGCCATATTTCTCACTTCTGACAGCCCTGTTCTTGAAGGTGAGGCTCCACTGCCTGAGGATTTCAGAGGTCTGCATGGTGCATGTGGAGAATGGATGCAACAAAGGGAAGCAGAACCACTCCAAGACTTAAAAACAATCAAGTGAATCAACTGACAGGAGCAGACTACTGAAGAAAAAAAGTTTGCATCTGGAGGCTAAGTAGCAGCTAAGTAGCAGCTCCTGTTTCTAAGGTGGCTGACCTGCATTAAGACTCAAAGAAATCCTTTGGAAGAAATCCAAAAGGATTTCTGCTGCTACAGGAGGGTCCTGGCATTTGTGGTCATCTGCAGTCCATGAGAATATTTTTCTGGCTGATCTGAAATGACAACAAGGCAGAAAAATTTTCTTTTCTTAATTCTTCTGACCTGGCTGCTTTTCTCAGTGTCTCTTAAACTAGTAGCAAAGATGTGTAAGGCAGCTTCTACAAAAATACATCAGTGGGGATCTACAGAAATCAGGTATTGTAATCAAGACATGGCTTCCTTGATTTTAGCTAGATGTTGTCTAGCTTCACCAGAAGAGGAAAACTGCCTCTTCTTCCTTCTTCAGTGCCTGTTTTTTATTTTTTTCCCCTAACAAGCAGAAAATGAATGTATAAAATAATTTGTGAAAGGCATGCTGCACTACGTACATTATCTTGACATATATTACGTGTAACATCTTTATGTTATTATCCGAAACAGCCCATGAGAAACAACTCTGAAGATGGCTTTAGCTCATGTCCACATCCAAGTAAGTTCTGAACAGCCAGAAACATGGGGAAATCAAAGGCCACTTAAGTGGTGTCTCTTTCCACTGCCAGAGCAACTTCCAGCTCTGCTCCTAGCAAAACAACCATGTGTAGAGCAAAATGCTTTAAACTCTGTATAGATGTAAAGGCAGAGAGAAATATAATCCCTTCACTTCCATGGAATCAGTTAAGGGATAAATTACAAAACAAATTCTAGATGTAAGTAGAGATGAACTGAGGTGAACCAGTAAACCAGCAAGGTACCACTGGCATCCTGTGAGACATTTCCATGAAGTCGAACCTTTTTTCCTCCTTAGGAGACACACAAAAAGGTTGTTTAAGCAGCATGCAGAGCCCTAACTAATCATGTTCTGAACACAGTCTAACACTTGGAAATCTCAGTGGCTGCCAGTACACAAACAGGGAAAGCAGACTGGTGTGGCAAGAGATTGCTTATACGTGTAGCAAAGTACTTGGATCTAGCAGCCATTGCATCAATGTCACCTGCAAGAAGGTTTTTGGGATACTCTGCTTGGCAGTTTTGATTGGCTCTACAATGAAGCAGAAAACATAACAATGTCTGCATGTCTGGGTGTGTAACTTCCAATAGGAGAGAATATCTCAACAATCCTGATAACAGTGAATTTATTGAATGTAAAATAATACACCATAATATAGGTGAAATGTAATATAAACCATCAGTCTCCTACAGAATTAATGTATGTGTTAGTTGAACTTATAGACAGCAGGAAGAAAGACTATTTGGAAAGATACCACATTAAACAACAGAACAAATGCATAAAAAATATGCATCCTTTATTTGGCACTTGGCATAAAGTTGAATGGAGAAACATCGCCATATATTGTTGACAGAACAGAAATGTTTTTAACACTTCTTCGATCTTATATAAATAGCAAGCTTATTCTACAAAGATTTATGACACTAATTCCACTAGATTATTTATTTTAAATGAGGTATTTAAATCAATTCACAAATGGATTATTCCATGCCAACTTGGATAGCTCACAGGCACTGTACAAGGATTTTAACATAGTAGCCCTTTTGGCTGGGGAGGGGAAATAGCTATGTTTTTCCTTCCCCACCAAAAAAAGGCTTTTCTATTAGAAATATAAACTCAAATCCAGGGTGACAGCTCATCTCTCTCTAAATCTAGGCATGTTTTTTTTTAAAGCCTATGAAATTATAAAGAGTTAGGAATTATATACAAAATAAAAATATGACAGAAAGGGAAGCTTTCATCTCTCATGGAAGCAAAGACTGTTTTTGTTGATACATATGGAAAAAATTAGGCCCAATTATATGTTGTGCTTTGGCACTGTGGTTCCAACTTCACCACAGGCTTATTTTTTTCACAGATATACCATTACAGCCAATTCTACCCTTGAACATTTGAACTCAAACCTCGTAACACAGGCATTTTTGTTGCTAGATTACTTGTACCCTGGATGAAATGTTCTGTGTTACCGTTGTCCTATATTTAGAAGTTATAAAAGGGTTATCTGTATAGACTTCAGAGAACATATACTTATAAAAATAAGATTAAAACATCTTGTGAATAGAGCACTCTTTATTGCAGGAAAATATCTTGGTTTATAATTTAGATTGTAGAGAGACTGAATGTGACGTGGTAAGAGACAGAATAACAGATCACCAAAGAGACAGAGGAAAGAATGAGCTTAAAAAAAGAAAGCTGTATAATTTTTAAACAGGGCAGATGAGGGAGAGGAAGCCATGATGAAGACAAGATTGTAATAGTCAAGGCAATGACAGAAAGGACATAAAGGATAAAACATAAAAATCTGAGGTTTACAGATGAAAAATTTTATGAGAATTGTATTAGTCATCACTTAAGAATGACAACTAATAAAATTCAAAAATAGACATCTTTAATTTATAATAAACAGTCAACTAAAGGTGTTGAAAAACACAGATTTTCATTACAGTTCTGCAGCTCTTTTAGAAACAGTGATGTAATTTACAAATCAAAAGAGTTTGAATAAGCACTAGACTAGTTACTCCATAAGTATCTCTGTTGTTAAATCCTTAAATATAATTAATGATATTTTATTACTTCAACAGAGAACACAGACACAGCTATCTTAAAATTCTGCATTAATCCTGTCTCTGCAATATCTGTGAAGATCATTAGTCATAGCTGGGCTAAAGACACAGCTTCCCAAAGATCACAGGCATAAGCAAATGTGGCCTGGCTGTCTATAATCTGGAAGAATAAAATGTCAGAGCATGCAAAGCATCAGACATCTATCTGTGGTATTTCCTAAGTGCCTAATATACCTTGATATACAATGTCACCTCACTGAAATACTATAACAATAATTGTTTCTTCCTGTACTTAGACAAGAATGAGCATTATGCACAGAAAATGGAGAGGGACATAAAAGACAAGGGAGAAATATTAAATGGAAACCTAATACATATAGTGAATACTAATAAATTGAGTTATTGGGGCTTGCAGGGGAGCACACTGAAGTTTTCCCTCTATGTAGCAAAGACTGCTGCAGAACTAGGAAAAATTACTTTCAAATTGATTAATTCTTATAGCAACTACAGGGAAAAAAATCCCTGCAGATTCAGATGTTTCAATTAAAACTTAAAATGACCAAAACCACTTCAAGAATTAGCCAATTATATATTCCAAATAAAGTTTACAACAGCTTCCTCATGAGTTTCCTCATTTTAGAAACTGCAGGAGAAAAACTGAAAGCAACTAAAAGTATCCAATATTTATCCAGTATTTGGATAGACTGGGATTTTTTGGACATGTTTTTCTGATGCTTGTTTAGGACATGTAATTTATTTTCTTAAAAATTAATACTGTCCACAAACATCAACAAAATAAAACATCATTATTATTAAATAGAATATTAACTGAATTGGTTTGTTTGAAATGAACTCCAGCCATCATGAAAATATCAAAAATGCTTTTGTGAATACAGTGCCCTTTCCAGTCTTTCACAGGAAAATACATCTCCTGTTGATATCTGCAATCTTGACAGTATGGATAATCACATTCTGATAAGATCATGTTGTCTGGGCACTGCAAAATTACATAGTTCTGTAGTCTGTAACAGGTTTTCCCTTACAAGCACAAAGACAAGAATAAGCAGCAAATTCTGAAGCAAGTCACCTATCAGGCTAATGTCACTTTTACTCTGTATTTTTCAAGTAAAATTTGTAACTAAAACCCAGAGTTTGATAAATAAACTTGAACAAGAACTTTGTAAGATTTTTAGAACTGATGTTTAAAAACCAGCAGAGTAAGTATGACATGAGCACAAAAAAACCAAAAAACCCCAAAAAAACCCCCCAAACCCCACAAATATATGGTCTCTTAATACATCTATTGTTTATTTCCTGATTTCCTATATTCCAAAATTTCCATCTCCCAAAAACACTACTAAAGAGTTTATGCTTTCATAGAATTTTGACTATCCTAAATTAGGAATGAAAAAATTATAAAAAAGAAACAACTATATTACGAAAAAATAATTTAAATAAATTGTTATTATATATTTGATCAACACACCAAATTTAAAAAACACCAACTATCATTTGTATCTTTTATCTCCAACCTTATTGGTTCTTCTTCAAAACATATAGCAGTAAATCATAAATATTTTTGTAGAACTATTTTTTTACTAACTCAAAATAGGATAGTACATGAAAAAGGTATTAAATTAAATCCATAATCCATCCTTTAAAGGTGTATACTCACATTAGAGCAGCCCCATTCTGACTCAGCACTGATTATTGATTCAGTGATATTTGAAAAAAGTGACACCATTTTACATTTTGTGTTTCCTGGGATGGCTTCTCATGAATGACAGTTAATTTAGTAAGAGACCAAACTTTATCACAGTAGTCTCACAATGCACAGCAAGAAAGATGCTGAGATTGCAGAAGCCTAAGGCAGTCAGTCTACACAGTGCTATGGAACACCAGGTATTATTAAGAGTAGCAAGTGTAACACAATGACTGTGGGAGTAGTGTAACTCTCTCCATATCCCACTTTCACTTTCAGAGAAAATTTTGTGGGTTTTTTTCAACAAAATCTTCCTATTCTTTTCACATGATGAAGTTAAGCCCCAAAGAAACCTCACGCTACTGCCACAGAAGTGAGGCAGTGATCCACTGGTTGGATTAACTTCATGCATCTGGGTTCATTCTGGGAAGTTAAAGTGATCAAGTAAAAAAGTTTGAAGACAAATGCATTAAATAACATTTGTTACAGCTTGTATATTTTTAGCGCTCTGGTAGCACACTCTACCATCATCTTAATTTCAAAAAAAGACCCTTCATAAGGGCATCCATCCAGTTTTAGTTTACATGCTTTATTTCTCAATCTTAAATAAATTCACTTTCGCTTTCTTAATAATCCCTCTATACACAAGCACTCTGGAAACAATTCACTGCAGTCTTTTTCCTTTCCTCTGTCTCCACAGAGAATTATACAGGCTACAGTTTTAAAGAAAACACAGTACATGAGTCAAAAAAGACTGTTTAAGAAAATACAAAGTAGATGACAGATGTGTAATACAATATGGAACTTGCATATGTATATGTAAAGGCATACAGTTAAATTACTGCCTGATGCATTTCCCATGGCAATGAAGTATAGGCAGTCATTCTGACATTTTAAAAGTTGTTCATTGGTGCTCTGGTGCTGAAAAACAATCATTAAAAGTTATTTTCTGTAGTAAACAGATGGCTCACTTTGCAAAGGAGT
The DNA here is from genome assembly GCF_903797595.1 of Erithacus rubecula. NCBI lineage: Eukaryota > Metazoa > Chordata > Aves > Passeriformes > Muscicapidae > Erithacus > Erithacus rubecula. The sequence continues at coordinate 44,914,502 of NC_136689.1, read as the reverse complement.
TCTCACATGTTCTGTATAATGACTCCTATATTTCCTTATATCCCACAGGCTGGTCATAAGGTAAGGAAAAAAGAGAAATAGCTGTAGTAGCCCTGAGTAGACTCTTGCTGTCAGCCTTTTGTGTTTAGAACAGGCACACATAACTTATGAAAGATATTAGAAGAATGATTTTGAATACTACAGAGAAGCAAAGAGATCTGTACTGCTAATGTACATTAGGTCATCTAAATCTCTATTAAGTCAGTGAAAGGCAATTGAAGAAAGTAATACATTACTTTAATGTCTTTTGGGAGTTTTGCTGGAGCAACATTCCTTCTTTTTGCACTGAGCAGGAAGCCAAAACACAGCATCCTTATGGTATTTCTACTACAAAGAGAAAATGAAGATAAAGCTGTGTTTCTTTGAAGTGAATTTTCATTAATGATATTATTTGCCTTTGACCCCAGATTTGGCCTCATCTTAGCTCAGTCTTTCCTTTTTCTGAGGCTCAGTTTTCACAATTATATGTCTCGCAATTCTCCACAGATTTGGTTTGTTTATCTTCCATTTATTGCCACAGAGAAAGGGAAGGCTTATTGGGAATTTGGATGGGCACCACTGTGAAGATGTGGCCCTAAAGACAAGCTATAAGGCTGCTACTGGTTCTCAGTACTCTTTGGGATTTCCGGCTTGTGCCACCACATTGCCACTGCTGGTGCCAGCAATGCTGGAGTTAAGTTTCCTGTGCTGAAGGCACATTCATTCACTTTCTTAGACATGTAAACATCTATACAATAGTAATACTCCTGAGGCCACACGTTTTGCTAAGAGTTAACATTAAGTGGCAAAAAGCTCTGGATCTTGGCAGGAAACAACTTTCACTCCTCACCTCCCAGCTGACTCCACAGAAGTTTTACTTCTCATGCTGAATTCAGTCTTAAATTGCAATACAATAGCAGTACCTCAAAACCAAAAACAAAAAAAGCCTCAAACAATAAAGTCAAGAAGTAGGACAAGTTTTTTATTTGGATCAGAAAAACACTATTGAAGAACTGCTCTAAGATGCAAAATTTTGGGGCAAAATCAAGAAATATATAATTAGCTTAAATTTACAAAAAAAATAAAATTGGATGCTTGCCATTCACACTGCATCACACAACTACAAAATACAGCACTTGAAGTCAACTGACTGATGTCTACAGTTCAGACTGAAATCAACCACAGCTTCACAGCCCAGCTCTGGAAGATGCTTTCTATCTTCAAGACACTCACTGAATCTCAGACACTCCCATTACAAACATTTGTAAATACTGCATGCACTTTTAGTGGCTACCCAAATACTCTAAGTTCACTGAAATTTACTGAAATCTGGACCTATCAAGGAGGATGCTTTTGGAATTTACAAGGGATGTGTGTTACAGACTGCATACACCTTATTTTGAAATTAATGTTAGTTTACCCTTAATGCCTAGTATCAGTAATTGATTTTTCCAGATTCTCTGTAATTAATGTACTTGCATCTATACATACATTTTGATCACTAAATCTTTGAAGTAGAAAAACTCCTATTTTTAAGCTAACATTATCCCTTTGGTATGGCTGTGGTATAAGACTACTTAACCTATCATTTCATTTTAACGATGTAATTAAATACCGTAAGGCTGTCCTTACAGTCCTAATTACTACTAATTATCTATGAGGATACTTTAGAATATATTAATCCTGTGCTTCATATACCATAAATTCAATTAGCAAGCTAATTACATGTTAATGTACATTACAGAAATTAATTCTTCATTAGTGACAGGTATACTAAATACTTCATTCCTGTTTGTACCACTTGCCTCTCTAATTATAATTTATACCAGGGATTAATTTCAAGACTTTGAAGTAACATGAGATTACTGTTGAGTAGCAAATAGATTTAACAGTACATATATTTATAATTCTCAAGATATTTACATGAACAAGTCTGTCTAAAATAAAAATATAGTTTGTTTTTCTAGACAGCAATCATTCAAGCTAGAGGCAACAGCAGAATTTTAACCTTGAAACTTTTTTGATTTCTTGCTTTATTGTCCCAGCTTATGTATCTTATGTATTACATACCTCATGTCTCTATGGCTTTTTGGATTTAAGTTGCATTTAATTTTAAAAGGCTTCAAACGAAAGGACAAGTTTAAACATTCTAAATCATGAAATCAGATACATAGGAATTTTTGAAGCAACTTTTAAAAACTATGACCCAAATATGGGGTTTTGCAGACTTAGACTAAGTTCCTTTCTGAAGAATTGTTAAGGTAATTATCTTCCTCCCAAATTTCCTCTTTCCAGAAGGAGTCTGAATATGCTGTTAAAAATGAGCAGGCTGATTATTAACTATAATATTCAAGATCAACATTAACAACTACATTATTCGAGACTGACATTCTGAAAGTAGATTTGCCTTTTCTGAGTCTTTTTTCAACCTGTCAAGAAAAGAAACCATTTCACTGCAAGTGTACAAAAGCTGCATTATTTCACTGTCTACCAGCACAGATTTCCCTTTTTCTTACATCCTATTTATAAATGAAAACAGATGAACTCAAAAAACATAGGTTCACAGTATTATAGTTTCCTTTATTCTAGTGGTAAAGAAGTTATAATTGGCACATAATTTTATCCAGTGGTTGAAACTTTTTCTTGAAACCAAACAAGGAACCACTCTGTTTAAAAACCTGATGGTTTTATTTCACTGCAGTCCATCATATTTTCTGATGCTAGCAAACATGGGTTGACTGAACGCACCTACCTACTACACTTCTTGACACTCAGGAAAGTTTCCTTTCAGTCTCAAACCTAAAGTCCACACTACCACAGTGGACCAAGACAACCATTAACTTATCAATAATAAAGACAGGGTGGGTTAAGATGAAGGTCATATTCCCCTTTCACATTAATGTTATCAGGAAATTGAATTCCATTCAACAAAAAGCAGAACTTTGCCCTCTGTTATGCCAGTACAGTACAAATGAAACAAACCTCTATAAATTTCATTGTTTTATGTCAATTTTTATTTCAGGTATATACTAGAGCTTAGCATTTTGGTTTCCTGCCAACACTCAGATAGCAGAAACTGCTTTGTATTTTCATTTGGTGACTTCTGAGTAAAACAATCAATTACCAAATCTTTACATGCTTCATGAGTCAGCAATAAATGCCAATTCTAAAAAGTGACTGATAGTAATATATGGCCATGCACTGTGCTTTGGAGACCCTAAGTAAAAGTAAACATGAAAGGTCCACTACACTAGCTCCAGAAGACAGGCCAGATCTTCAGCTCACATAAAATCAGCAAAAGTCTATTGACTTCAGTAGAACAACACTTATATTTACATGGAATGAGTTTCTGGGGTTTTAGTAAAGGCACTATTTCTTTCAGAGCATGAGAACACTATCATATAAACACACTAATAATGCTAATGTTTCATTCATTAACAGCTTTAGTTTTATCTAGAAATTGACTTCATTATATGGGGGAATGCAGAGGGGTGGGGGGGGGAAGGAGGGAGAGTAGAACTCAGCTCTCTTAACGGCAATCATGCAAAAGTCAGGCATCTACTCCAATAGTATAAAAGTTTCCTTCGACAGACAATGGAGAAAGGAATTCACAACCACAGAGTAATCCATTTCCTTATGTAAGACATCCCTCTTAGAGCAGGATGATATTTCACCCTATCCTACTTTCCCACACACTCTACAGACCAAGCAGTGCGCACTGATCACATATCTGACTTTGACACTGTAATTGTGAAAAGTTGCTGATTTGGCTATTTCAGTTTTCCTTTTCTCAGCGTACCTGCTGCTGAAAGACAAATCAGTTATAGCACAGAACATATGTATTAGCTGCTACATTGTGAAATAACAATTATCAGAAATCAACTTTTTTTTAAACTATGTGGAACTGTATGAGCTGCAAATAGACAGGATGTGTAGCACTGATGTTTTTCAACAAGTCAGTGAAGATAAGTTTTAAGTTTAAAGTCACGAAGCAGTATTGCTTCCATCTTAAACTACAATATACTTAAGTATATTGTACTTACTTACTTAAGAACATACAGCCACTTTGAAAAAATAAAATGGCAAAAGGTTATAAATTACAATCCACTCATTAGCTCACAGTTCTATCATGAGATCATATAGAATAATTTTTACCTTTTTAATCTCTCCCACCATTCAAAAGAAATTAGTTTTGTAAAATTTTAATGCTATGAATATATTTGTGTGGATATATACAGAAATTCTACTTTTCAAGTCCCTTAGGTCACCCAGCCAAAGACACACTGTTTTATAATGCACACCTTGTTATGTGTTGTAACTTGCACAAAAATATTATTCTTACAACGTTTGTAATAACATACTTTTAGCATTATAATAATAAACATTGTTTTAAAATGCTCTATAGTTGGCAAGAACAGTACTCCACCTTACACTAGTTACTAGTCTTGCAGAATAAAGTTTTACTTTTAATAATTCTAAATCCAGGAGATTTTAGACATGCTTTTGTAAAATTACTTGGAAATAAAAATTTACCAGAGAAGCAGAAAAGATAAACACAAAATGAAGAAAAGTAGTATCAAAAATCTGAAATATGTTACAGATCAAATTAAGATTACAACACATCAAGAAATTTTCAATAAACTTTTTAAACTTGAAAATGCAAATTTTCCTGATTGAAAAACCAAGGATTACAACTATTCTCCAGATAGAACATAGTAGAACATACATAACGTAGTATGTAGTTTTCAACAGGAGCCTTCTATTCCCACCACCCAGTTTCTTTGGGCCTTTGGAAGGCTAGCCAATTTACTGGTTACATAGGAATCTTAATCAATCCTGATTTTATTTTAAGCGCTCTTCTGATTAGATAATCCAGACTGCATGAAGTTCCATTTGTTTTCTTTGTTTACAAGAAATATCTTTACAACATTATAAAGTATGTTCTCATTAACTAAAGAAAAATGGAGTCCATGAAATAAACTAGGAGATGCACTGAAAGAACAACTTTTGTTTTCAGCTATATACAAGGAAAGACTTAAATTGGGATTTATTAAGCATCTTGGAAAAGTTAATGCTATGAAAGAACTGACATTTTGTTCCTGGGGCAAACTTGGGCAAACATAGCCTAGGACTACAAGTGCTAGTTGATCCACTTTTTATTGGGAGTGTAGCTTCAACCTTTTTGGTCAGCTATATTAAAATTGTAGCACAAATAAAAATTACCTTCTCTTTTTTACTTGACTCAGTCACTATTCACTTAAGAATGGTGTAAGCCAACAAATAAAAAAACCAAACTAATTTCTTGGCCAGTTTGAAACATTAGATCGCCCTCCTGATTTATAAGTCACTTTCTGCTTTTTTGCATAGCCTGTTGTAAGGCCAAACAACAAAACAGACCACTGATCTCCTTTTTCCATAGAAAAAGCAATTCTTTTTCATTTTTTATACAAGTATTTGGGTGGTTCTCTTGATCAGATACTAGCAAGAAAATAACCTACTGGGAGAAAAAAAGAATTATGCTGAGAGAGCCTTTGATTCCCTCAGTGACTCAAAGCAAGGTCAGAAGCATGATCCATAAAGTTATGAGCTTTCTGGTCATTTTTGTTAAAGAGTTTTTCAAAGGAGGAGGGAGGAGAAGAGTCAGCCAGAAATCTACAGAAGTCATTCTCAGATGAATGATAATTGGCTGAAATGAGATATAGCACGAGGGAACAAATTCCTAGAGACTGAAAAATCATCCCTGTGTACTCCTTAGGAAAGACAAGAATCACCTTTGTAAGACAGTTAGTTCAGCTACAAAACATCTGAAAAATGGCTAAGACTCAGTGGTTTTTGCAGACACAAAGAATCCTCTTCAGAAGAGAAAGCCTCAGCTCTATTTTTTTTTTTTCAGTATAGAAAGAAACTACAGGCACTTAAAGAATAAACTTTCAATCCAGCTTTGGCTGTTGAATCAAGTAACAAGCTGAAATCCCAGAAAAAATGGAGTACCACTAAAAACCTTTTAAAACATCAGCTAAGATGGAAACAAGATTCAATTGCTACTACTCCGCTTTGTATTCTAGCACATCCTTAATAAAAATCTGTCTAAGCCTCTGCAGCACTTGGACAGTACTTAAAACAAGTAAAAATTCATGAACTATTCATGAACTACGAACACTGATGCTCACTTCCTCTTATTATATATAGTCATTAATATAACTGCCTATGGAATTCACTGTCACAGAGGAAGAATTTAACAGAATTTCCAGAAACATTAGGCTGTCTATAATTTAAATACTGAAAACTATGCAAAGGTCAAGATTCATCAATGGGATTACTTTTCTCTGAAAAGCTACTGAAAATGCAAGCCACAGGTCAGGCTCTTTGTAATCACTCCTAGCACAAATCCTCCATGACTGCCTCAGTCTTCCCTTTTGTCATACATCCTCTACTCATTTGCAGAATTAATGTATTATTTGGCTGCACTTTACAGTAGGTGATGAATCATATCTGCTTCTCTACATCCAAGTTACCAAGAAAAAAAGATTAGTCAGGAGTGCAGACCAAAGCATTAAAAGAATAAGTGTCTTGGATTTTTCCTTTGTCAGAAACATTACAGGGAAGCCAGAGGTGGGCAGGTCACATTAGGAAAGCAAGCTCATTAAAGAAAAATATTAACAGCAGTTCTAACTCACAGGACTTAGAATGTTGCATAAAAATCATTGCAAACCTCAGATGGTACCCCACATGCAAGTGACTTTGAGGTATCATCTTAATTATTCAAATAGAAATATATGCAAATCTTGGATAGACACACTCACATGTACTAATGCCACAACAGCATAAGACCAGCAATATGATCAGTAAAACAAGACGGGAGCCTCTAGACTTGTGTGCACATGCCCAAATTGAAAATAATGCAGTTACAATTTGAACTCTGCAACAAAAATCTCCTGTCTGTGTCTTCATAAGGAGGTGATAATTCCAGCACTCAACAATGCTCCAAAAAGGAAGTTCCAAAAATACCACCATGGACTCATATATCACTGCTCAACACAGGATGTACTTAGTGCTCATCAGTGAGCCTACCTTTCATTAACACCTTCCTTTAGTTGCTTGATTTACTAACACATGATTCATTACTGTAAGAAAAATATCTTGAACAGCCTATGATCCAAGTTATTACTGCAACTGGCATCAGTCTAAGTTACATTCACTTTTCCACAGCTAACTACGAGCATCAGATGTGATTTAGAAGTCCCACCTTTTTGAATAGAGGTATGAAAAACATAACACTTTTCTGTGACTTTAGTTGACTTTCTGGTTTGGTTCCAGAAACAGTTTCAGATCTTTCTTGTGTTAAGATCCTATGACACATTCAGCACATTCAATTCCTACCAAGTTGACACCACTTTGTTCTTCAACTTTATTTCACCCCCCACAAAACATTTGATAGGTTTATGAGTAGTCACTGTTTGTTTCTGTCTTTCTCATGAAAATGAAAATGCAAAGTCATCGTTTGTAAAACTGGGTGCAATCAAGAACTTCCTGAAATTTTTCCATCATGTTGTTTTGCCTTATTTTAAGAATATAAACAGAAATTAAGTCATAAAGGTGAACAGTTCTGCTGTGAAATTTCTGATCCTTTCCAGCAATTTCTGTGAAAACTTACACATTCACATTTGCTTTTCTAAATCACTCACTAACCTTTCCATAAGGAAAAATAAATCATCTTCACTAATGACCACTAATCATCATTGGGTTAAAAAAAAAATCTCAAGTCCATTTTCCCTTTGATTTTTGTCTTTGGGGAATTGGTTCCAGCTAATACATAGCACACCCCTCAGTTGACTAACCAGCATTGGCTGGAGGTGATTTATCCAACTGCCATTACCTAGGTAATTTGCCATGTATCATTACACTGTTGACCAGTGATTTGGGAATCTCAGCAGTCTCCCTGGGATGTAAAACTAGTGAGAACCTACTATATGAAAGCTGGAGTTATTATACTGCTCCTCTCTGAGCTATTTAGGCTACTTTTAGGAGACCCTGGAGCTTGCTCCTTCAAGTGCACTATTTATTTTCCATGACAGTTACAGACTTAAAAGCTCATGGCCCAATCCAAAGACTCTTGTAGTCAATGGTGAACTTTCTTTGCTTCACATCAAGGCTTTGCACATCATTTGCAGAAGCTACAGCCACAATAGGAGCCTGTTTTGAGGACAGAAATGATGGTTCAGAAGGGGTGAGCTTTTACACTTCCCCTACTGTTGCTAACAGCTGGGGAGAGCCATTCTAGTGACATCACATAAACAAGTACAGAAGGAGAGCAAAGAGGACCCTTGACTTCAAATCCCCAATTTTACAATTTGAAAAGAGTTCACTGTCTTGTTCTTTCTCACTGTCACACAGAAGATTAATTTTGGGGGTGCCTTTTTTTAAAAATTATTTTATATAAATTTTCCCTCTGAATGAGAAATATTTGAGTTTCAATGACGAATTAAAATATTAATTTCCTTCTTCAGGATTTTGTCGAGGGAGTAATTTCTACACAAAGTTTGGAAATATCAACTGTGACTTCAGACTTCTAAGAACTCTTACTAAGTTTAAAAAAAATTTTTAAAAAGGGGGAGACCCAGATCACTCAGGAAAACAGTGGGTACCTTCTGCAAATTACCCAAATCCACAAATTAAGGATTTAAAAATAGATACAACCTACATTCAAATATCTGACACAGGAAATTTTAAAGCAACTTTAGACATATTTTATACCACAATGGTTGCAAATATTACTTTTCTGTAGTACAGAGACAGTGTACAGAGCTCTGAATCTGTGATTTATCCATTGTATTTGCTCTGTACTTAATCTCTTTTTGTACATTTAAAAAATCTGTTGTACTGAAAGTTCCTAGCAACAAGGAGGGAACTAAATCCAAAATCAAGATCATAATATGGCTAAATCACTCTTCAGTTTTACTTCTGTATTAAAGCTGCTTTGGGGTTTGTAAGCCAGAGAAAGTTTGTCTCATTACAAAAAGGAAATGAACATACACTTTGAGATTACTATTTAGAGCATAGATTGTCATCAGATTAAGACCTGATGCTTTCAATAGCTAGAACAGACTGATGACATAATACTGAAAGCTATCAAAGTAATATGACATAAAATAAAAATTTTAAAAATTAAAATAATATTATTACACAACTGTTTTAAAATAATGTTGCCCATTCAATATAATAGAGATTAATCTGGTTTTACGATATTAAATATGATTTTTCTGTCTCAAAAATGGTAAATAAACCCCTCCTTTTAAGCATTCAAAGTTCTCTTTTTTCACTATAGAGATACTGAAAAACTGAAAATACTTTTATAGTTAAAGAAAAACAAGAAGAAAAATAAAATCATTAAATGGTACCTTGATTTTTTTTCCCCTAGAAATCAGAAGGGAGGGGAAAAAGAAAAGAAAAATAAAAAACTGATAGCATTAGATTAAGTATGACTTTTATGTATGAAGATGTATATTTTTCATGAAACAGAATGAAAGCAACTTCCTAAAGCATTTATACTGTCTATTTCCAGACCAGTCTTCCTCCTGGCCTTTCTCTTGACTCTAAAGCTGCCTGTAGGATCTTTCAGCTTCAATATCCTTATTTCACACCTGTCTTAAAACAGTGACACATGTTTAAACTATTACATTATGTGTTCATATGACATGCCAGCAGTTAATGTTTCTGATCTGTTAAGAAAACAGTGGCATTCTATTACCAGTTAACCAATTTATTGTGCATGTGAGTGCACTGCAGCACAACTGCTGGGGAATTTTATGTATCACACACACTTCTTTGACCAGTGCCAATATTTCCCTGTGTGTAGCTTTTACACTCCACTTGTACAAACTCTTCCAAGGATTGCTCTACCTTATTAATTCCACAACCCAGATATAAGCACACCATGGTCACAGCAGTTGCAGACAATCCTTTTTCTAAGAATTCCACCAAAGGGTCAGCTATGCTTGTTAAGATATTTAAGGTGTCTTTTCTGTTTAAACCAATTCTAAAATAATTTTTTAATGGATTCTAGTAAGATAGAACAATTCCACATAAATGAAAAACACATGGAATTGTTAAAAAGGTCAACTATGTAAAAACATGTTATATACTGTGTTTATAAATATTTTATTCACAGAAAAGGCTGGCATTAGTGTTTTATTAATATCCTGGTAAAAAACACATTAATCAAAGGGTTGCAAACCCTTTTTCTCTGCATTTTAATGCCAATCACAAAATAGCACAGTAACATACAATTATTTTTGAAACATATTAACTTGTATTTAATCTATGTTATGTCTTGATTGTAAATTACTTTGGCTTTGTATCCAGATATTTACAGGTGACTTGTACACATATGCTATTCCCATTCATATGCCATATGAACATTCCTGAACTTCACAGCTGAGATTATAGATCCAAAATCAGAATCCTATACTATACTGCAGTCAAAAGTGTTGAATGCTTTACCACAACTAACTAGACAATCTAATCAAAATAGTAAATACAGTATCAGATTTTGCTGTGTTCGAGAAGATTTGGCCAGAAGCAACTAGGCTAAGCCTAAACATGAAAGTCCAAAGGAAAATAAAAGCAATTGCATATCAAAGACCTCGAGGACACAAAAACATTTGCACACAGAAAGCAACTTAAGAAAGGAGGAAGTTTGTGCCTTTGCTTTCAGTGAAACCAATGATATGACTGGGAATAAAGTATGATGCAGATATGGTGCCTGTACATTGATGGTATCAATGCAGCTCATTACATTTGTTTGGTCCTAGAAGTCATGCAAGTTCTGTACAGAGCATAGTGACCAGCCAAACTGCCAGGCACCAGCTTGGTACTCCTGGGTACCAGCTAGGAATTCACTTTAAACTATCACCTTGATAACTGTCCTTACCCAGATGCACCTCTACTACATTTAAGGAACTAGGAGCCCTATAGGGAATGCATGAGCAAGTACAACAGGAAGTTGTTAGCTCCTGGGCTCAGCAGTCAGAAATCTGCTTTCCATTTACACCTGCTCCAGCCAGAGTCTGAGGAACAGATACAAACCCTTAGTTGAGGTCCAGAGGTGTAATAGTAGGTGTGATTGTAGAATACAAAAAACCATTTATGGTTATGTTTTTTCAGACTCTATTTAAGCAGCAACCATGGATACTGGGATTTGTTCATCTTATTCTTTTTTTAAATCAATAGGCATACATGGTACAAAGGGTTAAATTTGATGAGAGCTACCTGAAGCAAAATTTATGTTATAGATTGATATCTATAATAATCTATTTTCTATCTAATAAAACACATTGAATATATAAAGCTAGGCTACATACATACATGCAATAAATATTTATATTAAGTAGAAAAATAATATTATACAATCTTATTTTCTATTTACTAATTTCAGACTTTGAACAAAATTTTATCCAAATAAAAAAAAATCCACTGAAAATAGAAGAATCTTTCATCATATAAAGTTTTGTGTCTACAACTAAATATTTTGCAACAAATATAAGCAAGAAGAAAATGTGAATACTAAGTATCTAATTTTCAAACTTGGAAGGAGAGAGGAATATTAAAAAAGAGAAAAACTGAAATTAAGATCATCTTCTTCGTCTATTAATTTCATTTACAGCATGTCTAAAGAATAGCCCTTTTTTCAGTGGTATTATAAAAACAATATTCATCTATACAATTTTTGAAAACCGCAGAAGCCTCAATAAAATACATGGACCGCTCAAATTAATTAAAATTAAAAGGCTAAATTTGGGGTGACTGGGTGCTGGAAATGCTCCACTCATTTGTTCTCATAAAAAGAGAATGTAATTAACCCTCCAATCTCAATGGTAACATCCAAATGACATAAACACCACCATTTACATAAACACACACTTCAGGTTCCATGTCAATATTCAAGTAATTTCAATCTCTTTTTTTTAGCCTTTGATTATTCCACCAAAAATATAAGGTACCCACACATCTAAGCATGAACCCACATGTCCATAAGAGTATATTCAGAAGCGTAAATGGCAATATTTATGACATTGATTTGAGAACATTCTGTTCAAAGCACATCTAGAAGTAGAGGATAAAGTATGCAAATTAATATGTTACTTTCTTAAATGGCCATTAAGATTTATTATTTTCTATAATTCCTTTGATGAAATCTTAAAAGATTTATCTTTTAAAAGATATTTTTCTACTAAACATACTTACTCAAATTTTCAATCCTAAATCCTAAAAAAAATCCCTCTGCATCCTTCTCATACTTATTTCAAAGATCAGTTACTTATCTACTTCATTATTTTCATTAATTATGCTTAGCATCAACTCCAAGAATTTAAAATAAATCTAATACTCCCCATTTCTCTACAGTCTTTACACAGTTTAAAATACTTTTTTTTCTCACAAATATGATAAAGCATAAACACATGCACACAGCACTTTTCTATGCTCGAAGTACTAAATCAGTAGCTGCCAAGTAAAAAGGAAAGCATTCTAGACTTAAAAGTTCTGCATAAGCTACTGAAACGACCCCCTAGGAAATATTAGGCATGTTGATACACATTAGCCTTCTCTTTGTTTCCTATATAGTTATTTATATCAGTGCTGATGCACATATATTGACTATTTCAGCACAGAAAAAAACTCCTAAGGACAACAGTATTTTTCTGTCAAGATCCATAATCTGAAGTGGTATTGACCACTAAATCACTCAATGTTTATTCCACATATCCCAGGGACAAATAAAGTTTAATGCAATTCAGGACTTTATGTACGAATTGCATATCTAATTTGTTCCTTTCTACACTACTTTCTTCCTCTTGTTCAACTAAAACTGAGACAAATCTCAATTCTCAAAGATCTCAGAAAACTGCAGCTTGAGGAGAAAAGACTGTAGCTACCCAAGTTTCAAATTACTTCCTTATTCCACTACTTGGAGTTTTTTCCTCCTTCTCTCTTTGCCTGGTACCAAAATTCTGTGCAACAGTTAATAAAACCATTCAGAAATAAAACTGTTCTTCTCTCAGAAAATTATCTGTAAAAATGCATCATTCACAGCTGCTTTATTAAACTAGACCAGATAAAATATAGCATTTCAGGTTATCTCAAGGGTCAAGTCAGTCTAAATGTACCTAAGCTGCTTCTTAAAAATTTGCTGTGCATAACTCTGCACACTCTTTCCACATCCATGCCTGTTCTTCCATCCTTCCTTTTTCTTGACCTGTAGACAGTCATTATCTATAACCAATAAGACTACTTCCTAAACCAAAATTACTTTCTGCTTGGCCATGATTTCTTCTACTGTTATAATTTGACCTCCATACACCTTAGCAAGTCCCATTTAATCAGAGAATGCACAGATAAAATTTAATTAAATGCTACACACAAACTATGAATCTTAATTCAAGCAACTGTTGTCATTGATATTACAAAACTCCTTCTAAAGGAATCCAGTTTGGGAAAATACAAGATGAATGATCAACCTTTTTGTGATGCACATATAATTAAACTAATATGCCAGTGTAAGCTTCCACACAGAAATGTGCTTTAAAAAAAAAAATTCAATGAGGGTCAACATTCAGCCTACATGAATACAAAATTAAAAATGCAAGAGAGATTTCAACAGAGGAGCAAAACCCAAGCCATTAAACACTGCCAGTGAGGGGAGGATGATATATATGAAAGGAAACACAAACAAAATGGAGGTCATGGAATTTTTCTGAGACTGAATGAAAACAATGTAAAATTGGGACAAAGAACAAGAACAATCACAAGGAGTAGGACTTGGTACAGGACATGCTTGCAACAGTGTTCTGAAGACTGAAACTTCACAAGCTTACTTTCTGGGATTTGAGCTGAACAAGATTTGCAAAAGCCCTTAAAAGCAACACTGCTCTTTCTGAATAAAACCCCCAAACTCACATTAGTCTTGAAAACACACTAACTCTTGAAGCATGCATTTGAACCACACACATTTTATTTCTTACAATTTTCATTCAACTTACTTATGAGTTGAGGGAATGGGTGATCTGCAAGAATTATTGGAAGCCTTATCAGGAGACATAAAAATACAGATATTGGATACAGGAAATCTTGTAATGAAAAGCATGACACACAGCTCAAAATGCTGACACCAACTGTTTCCCCAATAACATCTGGCTTTCTTTTATGGAATTTTATGTCCATAATAATAAATATGTTGGTTTAGGAGTGCCAGTTTATCAACTATTTAAGAATGTCTAAGGCACAGCAGCAGCTTGGATCTCACTGCACGTCCAAATAGACTGAGTGTTCTCTGTGGGCAACAGTATATTCAAATACAAGTATTACTATTACGGATTGATCCTAATAAACACAGGTTTAATTTTAAATGGGGTTTAAATTCATTTCCTTCCCATACCATTTGTTATTTATTTTTTAGCTACTGAATATTCCTGGATGGTTAACAAAAATCTTAAACATTTCATCACTTTGCAGTACTGTTGAAGGCTTCGGATGTAACAGTACAATTTTTCTGAATTAAAGTTACTTTTTTGGAATCAAGTACGTAAATACATACCATGACTGTATATTTTTCTTTTGAAACTTTCATTTTAGTTCATGCCTTACAGTTTCAATTCACCAATTCCTATCATCTGCACTGAGGCTGAGGAACGGTAAAAGAACAGTCTTTTACTGTCACCACTCCTTATCCTCTTGAATAAGTTTTTCTCTCTTATGAGCCCATGAAGATGATTAAAAAGACAACATTTTTCATCTGGATTTAGTTTTGAAAATGTGTAAACTCCATTTCTGAAATTAGACAATCTTCATAACCAACTAATGAGGGGTTTTGATCCTTTGGGTAATCATTTTGGATTAGGCCACTAGCAATTTTATTGCTTTAAAGGAAATCTCTGGGTAACAGGAGAACAATAAAATTGTTATTAAAACTTGTTTTAGAGAATCAATGCACATCAGGTGCAGCATGGAGAAGGAAAAGAAGTTAACTGTAGAGCTGTAAAGCTGTGAGTGCTCTTCACTATGAGCCAACAGCTGTAAACAGTTCTCACAGGCTATTTATCAGGTTGGTTAGGTACTGGAATTCAGAGTCCATTACAAAGACTGTATTTTCATAACTGTTTCCAGTAGCTTGGACTAAGTAAGGAAGCCATGGAAGAGCAAACTCCTCAAAAATAGCTGCATATGATTGCTGTAATGAACAAAGGCTGAGATGTGTTCTCTGCACAACATACAAAAAGACATAAATACATAATTATCGCTACATTTGCAAAATCTGCAAGTCTCATAAAATATTCCAGTGTAATTGACTAGCCTTCTCAAAATTAGAAACAAGAATGGAACAAAGGCAGGGCACATTTTGGGGACCCAAAAAACCTACTGAAAAGATGATACCTGCCTTCTACCCATGGTGAGACTGAATCCAACCCAAGGCAAAGACTTCGAGCAGCATATGCTGCAGCACGCATTCTAGGATTTGGCACATGAATGGAATTCTTCAAACATTTCTGCTATGATATAAGGATGACAATCAAAACAATTCCAGCCAAAAAGAGAGTAGTTTTCTTTCACAAAATATTTTAGCCATCTGGAATTTTTTGAAAATAATTCTATAATCCAAAACACAGCCTGCATCAAAACTAACTAAATGAAATTTTCTTGTCCTCCAAGAGTTATCAAACAATTTAGGACAGAAAAATCCTTTAAGATTATCAAACCCAACTGTCAACCTAACATAGCCAAGTTGGTCACTAAACTAGGTCCCCAAGTGCCACACTTACATGTCTTTTAAACACCTCCAGGGGTAGAGACTCAACCACTTCTTTGGGCAGCCTATACCAATGCTTGACAGTCCTCTGAAGAATTTGAAAGAAATGGAAGGATTTTTTCTTATTATCCAATCTAAACCTCATCAGGGCACAACTTTAGGCCATTTTCTCTTACTACTTGTGAGAAGAGACCCCCCACTTTGCTACTGCCTCATTTCAGGTAGTTGTAGAGAGAGATCAGGTCCTATATGAGCCTTCTTTTTTCCAGACTTTAGCCCAGCTTCTTCAGCCATTCCTCATTAGATTTGTCATCCAGACCCCTTACTATTTTTGTTGCCCTTCTCTGGACTTGTTCCAGCACCTCAATGTCTTTTTTGTAGGGAGAGGCCCAAAACTGAACACAGGATTTGAGGTGTGGCCTCATCAGCACCAAGCGCATGAGGACAATCACTGCCCTGGTCCTGCTGGCCACACTATTGCTGATCCAGGCCAGGATGTCATTGGCTTTCTAGGCCATCTGGGCACACCACAGCTCATGTTCAGCTGCTGTTGACCAACAACCCAGGTCCTTTTCCATGTGGTAACTCCTCCTCCAGCCTGTAGCACTGCCTGGGGTTGCTGGTACCCAACTGCAGGACACAGAACTTTGCCTTGTTGAACCACATGCAATTAATGTGGTTCTGTGAAATCAGAAATGCAGAAACATTCACTTTCTCCAGACCACCTACAATCTGCTTCCTTAAGAATTTAAGTGGTAGGATTTTGCTAGGTAAGGTCATTTCATCTGAAGCAGTTTATGCAGCATTCAGCAATTAGCTCCATCCACAAATCTAAATTGTTGCTAATCTCATACAGAGAAAAAAATACAGGGACGAGAGAAAGAAAAATAATTCTTATCTGTGAAAAGGTTACAGATTATTTCTTTCACTGAGAGGCAGAATAAGAACATGTATTTGCGATCCATTAGAAAACTGTGCTTGTGAATTCTTAAAATGCATATTTCAGGGAACAGAAATCGTTGGGAATGAAAGCCTGTCTGGATTAAGACATCAGATGCAAAGTGTTAGAATTGCCAGTTTTGTTTCCCTGTTTAATCTCTTCTTGAGGAAGTCCCCAAAGCACTCTTTAATTGTGTTTGTAGAGCAAAGCAATGATACATCACATGTGGCAGTACAAAAACATTTTCATGCTGATTCTATAGGTTTGCGTAACTCTGATAAAGGTACTTTTCCTGTTTTAACTTTACAGTTTAACTTTCAAATTTAAATTTGAATTTATAACTGAAGACTTGCAAAATATGCATTTACACAATTAAAGAATGCTTTAAAAAATTATACTTCACTCAGTTTCATTTTCATTGCATTTTTTACACGATATAAGACGTTATGCAAATGTTTATTGCACATTTCTTTCACACACCCTCACAAATAAAAGCAAGTCTGTTCCCCTGGCAATCACTCATTCAGGCAGCAGGGTGCATAAGATTAACTGCAAACCTTTGGAGAGACATAATTCTCAGTATCTCTTAGGAAATGCAGACTACAATAGTCTTCTATTTTACTCACTTGTCACAATGCTTCACAGTTTCCAAGGCTTTTTTTGTAAAGCCTGACAGATGTGTAAGATTTGAAGTATTTGTTTTGGTTTTTGTTTTGGCTTCTTAATAATTGTGTAATTCAACACTGTTCAAAGGAGTCTTGAGTGTGGCAAAGAAAAATTCTCTAATGGTCACCACTGCAATTGGAAAGGCAAACAATTCAGATTACAATCTAAAATAAGTTGCAAATATCTTTGAAAGGATCACCAACTAAAAAACATTTTGTATTGCTTGAGTAGGATGAGGTACATTGGAAGTTGCTAACCCAGACAAAAAAAAAAAATAAATCTGTTCCCCACAAATACTTGAGTTTGTACTTGTTATATAGCACTATCATGTGAAAAATGAGAGGATAACCAAACTGCAGCCCCATTCCCAGTTGAACTAGTTCAAAGAAGGATAATTTCTTGGGTTTAGCTCCCCATAAACAGACTCCATATACAGCAATACAAAATACTGATTTTCACAAACAAGGAAGAGGTATCTCAAGCCTCAATAGTGGAAACAATTATACGTTCCGAAAAGGATCTCAGGTTTTGTTTGTGAAGTTGTAGCAAACAGAGCACTGTAACATCTTGTTTATATCTGTTTA
Source organism: Erithacus rubecula (assembly GCF_903797595.1). Classification (NCBI taxonomy): domain Eukaryota; kingdom Metazoa; phylum Chordata; class Aves; order Passeriformes; family Muscicapidae; genus Erithacus; species Erithacus rubecula. The sequence goes on along the minus strand of NC_136689.1, from coordinate 44,896,495 downwards.
TATCACAAATATACCCACTTTCATTTATGTACTGTATGTATAAATGTTTATAAATAACCCTAACACTACATACTATACAAGTGGACTGAGACTTCAAGAGGATTAAGCATTATTTAATCTATTCTGAATTTGAGTAATAATGAGAATCACACCAGATTTTCTAACAGCTAGCATGTATAACAGGTGTGGAATATCAGATAGGTTTTATAGCAGACAAAGCACATAAGTGAGTGAAAGTACTCAGGCACGTTCCTATAGATTTTGCTGACTTTAGGATCGCTCACAAGACAAGAGTTGGATCTCCAATAAATTACAGGCTTTTTTTACTTTTAGAATACATTATTTCCACTTACATTTATGGAGCCCAAACAACCAGCCAACATCAAACACTTCTGTTCAAATGATCCCATATAGCTTCTGCAGAGGCCTCTAAAAACTGCCATGAGTATTACACACCACACTTCCGATCCAACAGTAGAAAGCCATCAACAGTTAATCCCAAGTGGTTTCTGCCACTGCCAAAAGTGGCAGAAGCTATGAAGTAAGATGTCCTTATTTGCTTATAAACCCTGTACCACTTTCATATATGATAGAACATATCAAAGGCTTTGCAAAATTTCTAAAAAGTCTTTTAATAAAAGCAAATAAGCCAGTGGCTTTTTTTAAAAAGAAGAGTTCTTGGCACCCAAATGCCATTACATTTCAAAGGAATTTAAGAGCTAAACTCTCTTAAGGTCTTTAATGTAGGTTAGCAGCACACCATTTATCAAAACAGTGACTATTTGATCCTCATTTGTGTAAAAAAAGATGGGCATCAAGAGGCAGCTTCAGCATCTTGAAGTCAGTGATTTACATATATTAATTTAACCTTAATGTGGTGCCTCCATAGTCATTGCCCAATATATACTTTATTGCTTCCTGGCAGGGGCTTCCTCCACTGTACCAAAACCACTAAATAATACACTCAGGCTCCCACACCTCTTCTACATCATGCATCTATCACTGGATCACTAACCAAGCAGTTGTCATCCTAAAATGCAAACAGTTCCAAAAAAAAGCTGACTAGACCAGGTATGCCTTATCTTTCCAAAAGAACTCAGTAGAATATTCATAGAATGCTATCAGATCAACTGGGGTTCACCTAAACCAGTATTTTTAATATATACACTTCACAACTATAAAAATACTCCTAGCACTGTACACTGGCTTTGAGGGAATGAGATATTTGAAAAGTGATGCTCCCATGTTTTTCAGGATATCTTCATTCTGAACCTAGACATGGATGGCTCTTCAAGTGTCACCTAGACATTTTTTTGTTCTTTTTACACTATATAGGAAAAGCAGCTGCCATTCTTATTGCCCAAACAGTAAAAGCACATAACTTTTAACATAAAAGCACAGACGGGAGGTAACTACTCCCTCAGTGTATATCAGCAAGAAAGAAACTAACGGCAGAACCCAGAGGTTGACCTCATGTTGTTTTGTAACATAAGCACTTTCCACCCAAAGGGCAAAAGTCAAGGAGAGTTTGATTGTGGAGTCAAAATAGTCCTACCACTCTGTTGTTTTAGCCTCCCTTTCTTCCTCCAGATTATTCCACTCAACATAACCTACAGCATTTAGTGATAAACCTTCTGGCACACAATTTATAGAGAAACAACATTTGACTCCATTTCAGCTACTTATCTTTTAAAGCAGTGGAAAGAAAAAGACTCCTACCATATACAGTGACTCCTTGGTGTCTAGCCTTCCTCCCCCAGCCCTGTTTTTGGTATGCACAAAGGACATGATGGTTTTAAGCAGAGCAACAGAGCATAGTTCACTTTCCCAAAAGAACATAATAGATGTTTTTTCACAACTGAAGGCCATTTGTAATGCACAGTTGGTTGTGAAAAGCAACTGTGAAGCAATGATAAGATCAAGTATCTTTGACCATACTGAAGAACCCAAAGCCATGAAGTTTATGCCACTAATTGAGAACCACTATGTAGAATTAATATATACTTGTATGATGTACAACCAAATCAAAGACTATTCCATTATAGGAATAATATAGGGCAACAACAAAAGCTTTTCTTTAAAACTAGCCAAGTATAAGAATAGCAGAGGGGAAGCAAAAAAATTACTTAGTAAACTACTTTCCTATTCTCACAAATCTGGAAAACTTCAGTGGCTGATGTGTGGAAAAAAATCACAGAAAAATGTGAAAGATGTTTTTTATTTTGCCAATTAGTAGTAAACATCATTTTTCCAAAGGAACACTTCTAATATCGTATGTGATTAACTTACACATTGCAAAATTAAAAAGCACTCTCTTTCTGATTCTATAATTAGACAAATTAATGTACAGAAAATTAAATATTTAAAAAGTTGTAAGCAGCACCCCAGCACTAATTCTACTAATCAAACATTTCCAAATCAATTTTTTAAAAATATTGAACTGTTATTCCAGCACTGATATAACCAGTAATCAAAAATAAGACATGTTTCCCTGAAGATTTACTTTGTAGGCCACTGCTAACTCCCTTCTCAGATTGGAGATGTAGCTGGTTATGGAGTCATGCAAAGGTTATATTAAGTGCTGTATTTAAGCTTCTTTTTTTTTGTGTGTCCAGTAACATGAACAGGAGAGAATGTAGATCATAATTTGAAGGACTGCAACAAAATCCCAAAAAACCAAAAACCACAACCAAACCAAAAAAACCCACACCTACTGAAGCCTGAATTCTGGGAAGGCCAATTTCTCTGCCCAGTATTTTATACATCTCAGACAAAAGCAATTATGTTCAAATCTCAAGTGATGTACACAGGAAAACAACACTTATTAATGCACAGAAAATTCTGATTAACCAGACAAAGCAGAATAGCAGTTATTTTGCATAAAAAAACAAACCCAGAAGAGAGTAATTTGAAATTTACAAAAATTTTAGATGTTTAAGAAAGTTCTCTGTATTTTTTAATTTGTTGCAGCTTGGTCAAGAAAAGAAAATAAAAGGCTGTTCCATCTACTGCAATTCTGCTTCCATTATATTTATCCTTGCATCTTTCCCAGCTTATTTCCTAGATAAAATAATTTTTTTTTTTTTAATCTTACTTACACAAAACACTAAGAAGTTACACAAAAAATCATGGAATACATATCCAAACTCTCTAAGACAGAAAAATATCAGAAAGAAAGAATAATCCAGCCAAAAGCACTGCAGGTTCTGCATACCTATATGGGGGTGGTATAAGTCCATAAGAACCATTCTTTGTGCACCAGTCTGAGTTTTGAGAACTGAAATTTCCAAAATGAGTGATGTACTTTTTTATAACAGGAAAATGGATCATGTTTGAGATAGAAAGCTACAGATGTCATTCTGTTTCATTCTACAGTTCAAAACTGTGTCTTTAAGGAAATGATTTATTGTTTTTTGTTTGGTTTTTTTTTTTTTTAATTTAAACTAGCTTTTAAACTAACTCCCAGGTGGTTTCCATTTGTTCACAAACTATGGTCAACATATGGTGACTACTGAAGCTGACCATATAATAAATTAATTAAATAAATTATGTGCACTTGTTGGCCTTCTGATTAACATAACATAGAACTTTGCGCAAATGTTTCTGTAACACAGATCTATCTGCTTTTCATAGCTTTCTATGACATATTAAAGGACAAAATTGAGCAGGGTTAATGCTATCCTACAAACAACTGTACAAAAAATGCACCTACAGGCAGTGGCAATAACATGACGACTCTTACATCAATAGGAGTGAGTATTCTTGTGTGCTGTCCATATGCAGGCTGTGTAACTATGAAGAAAATAGTCAAGGGACTCATCTGTTTTTGCAGATGATACAATTTAATATGAGGATCCATGGGGTGAATAACTGTAAATCTTTGACTGAAAATTACACATGGAGACAGAAAGCAACAGAATTATTGAAATAGTTTGAGCCTAACAATGAACATCTCAGATTTCCTACAGCAACAGTACAGAGTGCCAAACTCATAAATCCCTAGCCTGAATGAAAATGAAAATGTTTTATTTGTGTAAAAATATGAGAAAGGGTGACTTAATTAGAGAACAAAATCTTCATTATATCCAGCTGATTTATATTTTTTTTCTCATCCATGAGACAAAAGAACCCTGAATTACATTTTGTGCAACAAAGGGCATGAGTTATCCTTCACTACCACAACAAGCACAATAATACATCAAAGGGCTCAGGAAAGTTACATTTAATGATAGCCCTTAGACAGTCCAGAAAGAAAGCAATATATATTGCCATTTAATAAATCCCAACCATCCTAACTCTGTGAGTATCTCAAAAGACAGGCAAGCTTACCAGTATCTTAACACAGCTTTTGCAGAAAGAGATGGCCCTGAGTTTCCTACTGCTAAGCGAAAATATTTTATGGTACAATCTCGAGTATTTTACAGAGTTTACAGCACAAAATAATAAGCTATAAACTAATACATTTCTATAGTATAACCATACCTTCACAGAACAGAAACATACGTGTCTCTGTGCCCTTCAGTTCTGCCCACAAAGCTTCTCACTAATCTGAAAATTCTGCCTGCCAGTGGTCTATGCTCTCCTGAGGCTGGAGATCATGCAAGTAGTTGACAGCACAGGCTGTCTTTAAGATCCAGAACTTAATATTTTTCTTTCTCTGAGTTCAGGCTATTTGTACAGCCTGCCTGCCTAGCAACAATGAGGTCAAGCTTTCTCAATGCCCCTTTTTATCAGCACCAGTCACATCAGCATTTTAGAGGCAGGTGAGTTCAATAAGCCCCATGGACCAGGCAGCATGCTTAGTTTTCCATATTGCAGGTGAGTAAGCCTAGGATGTCCCAAAGTTTTCTCTTGAAGGCTTTGACTGTGTTACACTAGAATTGAGACAAAAGGTGAACACCTAAGCTCAGATGGCAAATATGGCCTTCCTCTGCACAGCAGGTGCACACAGAGATTCTGTATTACCAATCTCCAGTGAGGAAAATAAAATTCTCAGATCCCTAACATGTGAGGCTTAAAGGCAAGGATCAAACAACTATCTTAGGCATTATAACACTATACATTACACCAGAGGGAGTTAATTTCACCTATGTTCCTGCATCACTATCTATTGGCATAAACCTGTACAAACATCTAAGCATAAAACACAAGGTGAAGATGTGGTGAGTGGAAATTAGGTTACTTACATCTGATGTTGGTCCCCCAAAAGAGACCTAAGTAATGAGTTGATGGAGTCAAGTTTCTCCACAGTGCGATTAAGAAGAGCTTAAATAATAAACAACAGTTTGTAGTAACAGCTAGTAGCATCACCTACTAGGATTTAGGCAGCATATATAACTGAGCAAGGCATTGTGTGCATTGTATGTAAATGTGTGCATTTACCTTCTCCAGTGTCAGCCTAGAGGAAACATCATTTTTGAAGAACCAGGAGACAGGAATCAGTTCCTTTTTGTAAAACTGAATAAAACCCACACTGTGCTCCTCCTAGAATACTAAAATACCAGGTTGCTGGTGATTTTCATCTTTTCGTCCTGCTATGGCACACATTAGGCATTTTATGGCTTCTAAAGCAATAATTTCCCAAAAGCATTATTAGAACTGAGCTTTTACCACCTCCCCCAAAATGAAGTAGTAATTCAGCAGTAGAATAGTATGGCTTAAAGCCATGCTGAAAACACTACTTTGCATGCATATTAACACAGTCCCCTAGTTCTCCACTGTCTTCTCTGTCTCTGTCCACTTCCTCCCTCCTGTTTTGTTATCTGACTGAAAGCTCAGGCAGAGGCTGACAGGCTGCTCTCCGTTTATATAGCACCTACTGTAACAGGGTCACAACCTGTGAAACAAATTCCAGCATACTAAAACACTATAAACAGCCACTGACAACAGGCGTGTCAGAGCAAATTAACTGAGTATATTTGGGTGATGCATTATTCCAAATGGCTTCTTAATCAGTTTCTCTTCCTTATTTGTGAAATCATCCAGTTTTCCACAATGAACTAGATGGCTGTTAATGTCAATTACTTAAATTCTGCTTGACTTATGTGAAACACTTTATAGGCAGATCCTCTGCTGGTGCAATCTAAGACCTTCAACAGCACAACTAAAACAATAACATACCATCATCTGCCCCTTTATCCACAGTGACCTCAGCCCTCCTCATAAACACTTCAGTTTCAAGGGTATGACTCAATATACATTTATATCTGAGCTCTCATTTTTTCTATGGAAAAAATATCTATTAGACTAGGATGCAGCTGTACTTAGCGAATCTTTCTACTCTTGACACTGCACATACCTGTAAGTGGCCCTAGTGGGATGGGAGGGTGGAGCTGGGAGAAGGAAGATAGCAACTCAGTCTGCACTCCTCTGCTATCAGCAAAGCCATTCTCATGTTCCAACCATGAGAGAGAAATGGATGGAGTATACAGGACCTCACTGGCACTGAGATTTTTTTCCCAGCAGTAGCTGGTTGCTACAGCTTGGTCTAGACATGAATAATTTAAGTTTCCTTGTAACCCCCATGGGAAAGGTCAGTTGTGAAAACTGATAGAAGTTCCTGATAAACACAGCGTCCTGCCTTGTATTTTAGAATAAACAATATTGACAGCAACAGTGTGGCAAAAGTAGACTTTACCAGCTTGCTGCAGAAACAGGGAATTTCCACCTAGTTTTCACTTTTCATTGTTATGAGAATTGATACACATATCATGAGCCATTCCTGCCACACTCATACCCATTCCCACAGTTACATAAGTGAGTACAAATAGAAGAATAGAGAATACACAGCAAAGCAGGACTATTTCAAAAGCTTATACTCATTATGCTTGTTTCTTTCATTACAAGAAATAATGAAAAATTCTATAATCAGTACTATCTTCAGCCAATTTTTATAGAGTAATAACAGTAAATTAAGATTTTATGTACTGTATAAAATCACACAAGGGGAAAAATAGTATTTACATACCTTGTTTAACCCACCTTCAAAGTATGGGCAGAAATTGGTTTTTGTCTACCAATTTAGACTCTGGATTGTATTGCCAGAAGGACCAAGAGATACAACAACCTCAAATACACACACTTCATCTCAGTACATCCTATAAAATTATTATTAACTAAAGATTATTATTTTCAAAAACTAGAACTCAGAATTTTATGCTATACTGTTTTTAGCCACATTCCTATCTTTATGTAAAACTTTGAATATATGTTGAAATGTATTTTGTACACCGCGAACAATCTAACACACCACAAACTAAAACAAAAAATTCAACAATCAGCTTGCACTTCTTAATGTGTAAAACCCACAGAATTTCAGAAGGGTTTGTTTTCCCCATATAACTCTAGGGATAAGTGATCACTTCAAGTATGTTAAATGCATGTTCAGCCATCATTTGACTGAATGTGGTAACATGAGTATCAGCTATGCTGACACACCATTACACATTGTCTATTCTTCCTATCTTACGTATTCAAAATTTGACAAAACCATACTTTAGGACTCAAGGAAACTCCTGCATATACATTCACACAGCCTGATCAGCCTGCAAAAACAAATGGTGTAGTAGCAACTATGAAAGCTAAGTTCAAAGGTAGGTCAGAAGGCAGGTCACAATACCACATCTCTTTCTTTAGGCCTATACTCAATTCCTGCATCACTTTTTTCAAACTCAACTTCAAAAGCCAAATACAAATATCAAGCAGCAGACCCACAGCAAGTGAATGGTGGCAGCAGAATCAAATGGAAACAAATGGACAGGAACATCACCAACTGCTTCTGGAGGAGGAGAGTTGCTGGTCACCAGCTACATCTGGTCATGTTGGCCGAAGGCAAAGAGATGAACAGAGGTGGAAGATGAATAAGTATCTTGATATGGTTGTATAGGGAAAGGCATAATGAAAGATGGAAACTTACTGGCTAACAGACCAAGAAAAAGAGAGAACAGATATATTCAAACCAGAATCACATTTATGAGTGCTTTTAGTTGGATTAAACCAGACAACTCATCTCAAATTACGTTACACTACCACAGCGCTTCTGTGAAGTACGAATCCAGCCCCCAGTGTTGAAGCAACAGTGCCAGACACACCCAGTCACTTGTGCCATCTGTCAGGCCATTAAAATGTGCTACAGGTCTCAGAGCTGGCCTGGGAGAAGTAGTTTTATTTGACCACCCGAGCCAGCGAAGGTGGCAGGCAGAGAGTGTGTGCTGATGTCTTGCCACAGGGAGAAGTTGAGTCACTGTTCACTGTGCCAGCTGGATTCAGGCACAAGTTTAATAAACTGGTTCACTGCAGTGATCATGCCTGGTTGTTGCTGGCACCAAATGCTTTCATCTCTAAATGTCACAGGCAGGCTAGTGTGGCTTTTCTTTTTACTTTTTTTTTTTTCCAGTAGGTGAATACAAATGTGGAAATTCCAGATACAAAATCCCAGTAAGAAAGAGAACAGAAAAAAAAAAAACAAAAATACTTTTGATATTTGCTGTTGAAATAAACTGGCTCAACAAATCTAGCTCCACATTTAAAGAGGGACAAAAATAAGCCTGTCCTCTGTGGTCAATCATAATTGCTGAAATCTTGAAATTATTTTTGCAATCATTCTGCAAAGATTTTCTTGGAAAGGGTCAGGGAAACATCAAGCAAGGAGGTAACTTCTTGTCAGACAACCTGAAGAAACATGTCCAGGCAAGTGAGAAGGCAATCAACTTAACTGCTCGCCAGGAAAGTTGCACATATATACCATTGAAAATTCTCAAGAAATTCATAATTGTACTGTCCCATTGCTTGCAAAATTCCATCTCTGGTTAGGATTGATCAATTTTGAACTCTATTGCACTTCAGAAAAAGAACTAATCTCTACATGGGATCTTGTTCAGAGCTGCTTAACCAGATGTTAATGATCACATTAAAATTATTTCTCTCACCATAAATAGCAAGCTCAACAGCAACATTTTCAGGAATTGTCTTTAAATCTTAGTGCCCTAGTCAGCTGAAAAATATGCTTAGTCTTCACTGCTCCCAAAGCTTCCAGAAAACAAGTTAAAGCCACCGCAAAATGTTAGTCACCTTCAAATGCTGGCATCCAGTAGCAGATGGACTTCTATAAAATTTTGGATTTTCTGTTTTGACCTACAATAAAGAAAGCTAAGGTGAAGGATTATTTTTCATACCTCATCCATCAGGTTGCACGTGACTGCTGACCATTGAACTTGTTTTATTTGAAAGGGCAGCAGGGAACAATAACAATTCTCCAACAGAAAAGGAAACAGTAGAGTTAGAGAACCACACATAACCCTCCCCAACATCCTTTTAAAAATCAAAGGAAAAAATATAGCAATATTTCCATTGTGGATAATGAAATGTGAGATTCAGGTCATCTTGTTGTCTCCTCGTTGGCAGAAATAATTTAAGGAGAAAGTCCCAATTTCTCACTTCAAATATATGTGTCACAAAGATAATTTACGCTTCATTTATCCTCTTCCATCAAAGAAACAATATAGATACAAACTAGGCTTCTAGAAATGGGAAGGTCATAAATTTGATCATATTTAAAAGGAGAGAAAAAAAAAGGTGTATTTTTATGATTTTTCCAGCATCTAAATAGGAAAAATTATTTGCTTTTCTCCTATTCATTCTGGATACAGGTCATATGTGTCTCTCAAGTAATTTGCGTCACCCATGGCCTCTCTAAGGATTGCCAAGCCTTTACAAGGCTGTTTCTCAGCTTTGAATATTGCGAAAACAAAATTGCTTCAGTGTATTACAGGGAGATATGAGGAGCTTGTGTATTATAATATTTGAGTTCTGTCTGAAGCTTAGATATAGTAAGGTCTTGCTGCTTTTTTGATAAAAGCTATTTCTTTAGATATATATCACAAAAATAGCTTTACATGGACAACCAACAAGTGTAACAAGAAAGACAGGACCTTTCACAGTGTCACTACCAGTCTAGACAAACATGCAAAATCCTATGCTCCATTTCACAAGGTTCATTATATAAAACCACACAGAAAACAAACCAGGACCGAGTCAGCATTTCCTGCCAGGAAAAATATTATATGGCTTACCAGCTGCTGACAACAGGAGTCTGTGAATTCAAAGAAGTAAAACTTATGTGATTGAGGATCTAAATGTCTCCTCAAAAAGAACAGCAGCAGGACAGTCAAGTGGTTTAGCATGCCCAGGGCAGGATGTATTAGCAGGATTACTGGAGATGACTTATGCCTGTTCTGCAACTCGCAGTGGGAAATGCAAGCACATTTACAAGCCTGCCTCAGTGTCTTCTTGGACAGGACATCAGACCTTTATTGACCTTCTAATTTCTCTCTCCTAAACCCATTTGCACATTAAAATTTTGGACTGCATTTTCTTTTGTTAATATTATGATAATCCATGTTAAATCAATGATGTTTCTTTATACAAACAAGTTTATTCTAAAGTGATGGCAGCAAATTTTTACCTCATTAGACAGTAAGGGGATTTGGATGCTGCACAAATTTTGGCTTGATCCAAACATGATAAAACAGAAACATAATGAACAAACCTCGAGCCCAACATTCTTTTTCATTATTTGCACAATAAAAATGCACTAGCATAATTTCTCTTGTAGAAGCAATTGCTTTTTCCCCATTCTATGGATTACAAAAGGTCATATCAGGTCCTAAGTAGCTGCTTCTTTAACCAAATTCCTTCAGAGTTCCCTGGTAAGCAAACACTGGTAATGCATGGAAGATAATGATAAACAATATCACACATCAAATGGTTTTGGTTAGATACCGGTAGCCTAACACTGATTTTGCTTTTCTCAAAACTTTGCAAAATAGTGAATCATGTGGTTGGAAAGACAGCAGCTGGTGTTGGAATACCAACTTTCACCTTTTCAGCTCCACTAAAGTTTTTAGTGATGACCCAAAGCAGCATTTGGATGTCATCTGTAATACATACCAAAGACATTATCTTTGCTTAATTATGTCAGAAAAAAAAAAAATGCAGATGCTTAGGTCATCAACTGCCTTCTCTAGATGCTTAAAAAAAAAAAGAAAAAAATACTACATATTCCTACACAGAAGCTGTTTATTTCAATACAGAAGAATAATTCCCATAATAGCAGAGTAAAGTCTTAACAAAAGAACAGTTAGGCTTTGAAGATTCATGAACACTGCATACTGGAAATCTAAAAGATCAGAGTTGATTACAAAGATTTTTAAAATTGGTTCTTAGCCCTCCCCCACCCCCCCCCCCCCCGCAAGCCACAGAAGATACATGAAATTATTTCGTTCTGAAGTATTATTAATCATTGAGTTTCTTTCTCTTCCTTTTAAATTCAAGAAATCAGAGCCACCAGTGTTTGGAAAAACTCAGTTTTTCAGAGGCAGGGCAGTGATTCAGGTTATATCTGAATTCTCTCCAGTATGTTCCTGTAATTAGTGAATTTGACTTCCATTAAGTATAAAAAACACCATAAAAATATGATGCTCTAGTACACTAGTATAACACTGAAGTTAAGTAAATCCTATATTTTGGTCCTAATTCCTCCTTGTACTTATCTCCTTCATGTAATGTGTCTGCTTTAGCTTCCCTCTGTATCTATATCTAATTACTATTACTTGCATCACTGACCATTTTGCTGGCAAAAGAATATAGAAGCTGTTTATGCTCAGATCTGCAGAATGAGCACAAAAAAAAATTCTAATTTACACAGTTGCCTCTTGCAAAATACTGTGAAAGTTTAAGGCACTGTGTCAAGGAGTTAGCATAATTTCTGGGACAGAAAATAAGGTAGAGAAACAAGCACATCAACTGTGGTTGAAGGACAGAAACTGATTCTGGGAATTTTTTGAAGAAACTACTAGCAGTGGGATATGACCCACTTTGGACACCTGCACAAAGCGTCTGCACTTGGCAGATGTCCTTAAATAATGACAGTTAAATATTTCGGAAGTTTTTTTTTTTCCTTTTCTGTATTGTAGAGGTGGACCAAATACAACATTTTCTTAATTCTGGAGTGATCAGCTTGTCCAACCAGGTGCATGTTTTATCCCAAAATTCAAAGTAAATGCCTGTATGTCCTTTCACTCTCCAAAGGGCTCTAAAGGATACAGGAAACATGACATTGCCAGCTCAATGATTTGTGCAAACATCACTCTACTGAAAGCAATTTTGGGAGGCTTAGCTTCAGATATTTTTCTCCTAGATAATCAATGAGCTTTCCTTTGTTGCATGCCCCAACACCTGAGTAGATGAAAGTACATAAAAATGCAGCAAAAATGGGGAAAACATGAATGCAATTCAGATGTCTAGGGTGATTTGGAAGATCAGAGAAAGCTGATCTTCCAATATGAAACTCTTTCTTTCAAAGAAAATGCAACTTTCTATACTTATATTCTGCTTTAAATGCAGTATTTTTCCATCTACCACAGTGGAAATTCCCCACTCTGGTAAAATACGTTTTTTAAATTGAAAGCCTTTGTATCAATTAAGGGTTTGAAGTGCTAGTATGGAATCTTTACTTCACTAATTATATTATATCCACACAATATATTTTATAGTGTGCAGAATAGAAGAAAATACAAAGGTAAAACATATTTTATTATTTATCTGCTGATGATTAATTCTGCCTGCCAATAAGCACCATTTGCATCCCTGTGGGCCTAATATTTTCAGAGTGTCAAACTGAACAAATTGTGTGGCACCCATCAGTTTATTAAAAGCAAATTATCCATGGATTAAATTATGGAAGAGGAAGGTCATCAAAAGTTATCAAGATTTGACAGAGCCTTCTTGATCAAAAAACATCCACCTCTATCTTTCCTTTTCCTGTACTTGCAAGAAAATTATTCCATACAAAACATTTCTTGCAATTGCTCTAATTTCCTAAAGGCTACTGGACTTTTTGTTATTCCAACTGCAAAGGTAGCAAGCAGCACTGTTAATTAATGACCTTCTAGAAATTTGCACAATTACATTGCATGCAAACACTAGAACATTAGTAAATTACTTCTCTTCTATACAGCAGCAAAGTTGTTTTCAGCATATCATTATATAAACCTACTTAGACATATATTTCTGTAAATTATGTTGCAAATTACCTTACTTCCAGTATCCCCATGTTAGCAGCTGAATGAATATGCTGAGGCGCTGTTGCCATTCACTTTAGTGATATGATATTCCACAGAATTAATTTCCACTTTACCTTCAAGTTTTGTAGTGATGCTTATGGTAGCAATTACTGCTAATGCTTTATTCAGTATATTTAACACAACCTTTTGCTAAATCACTAAAGCAATGAGTAAATACTAAGAAAAGAAAAGAATGAATAATTAGAAAGTGAAAATAGCAAATCACGGTCCAGTGAACTCTGACTTTGCCTTATGCACATTAGCAACTATTTTCCTCAGCTCCTTATTTCTCCTACATTTCACAAAGCACTGTTAACCCCTTCCCTCTGGTTGTGGGTGGGAGCTCAGTGCACCAGTAAGATATGTTCAAATCCACATAGCCTTCAGTGAGTTAACTTTTCTTCCACAAAGGTGAAGAGTTTTGCTGACCCAGTGCAAGTCAGCTTGAATAAAATTCAATTCTGCTGTAGTCAACAGGAAAGTAGGAAGGAAAATAGGATTTAAAAAACAAAGCAAAAGTACCTCACAGCAGGAAATAATTATTTGGGCAATTGTTCACTTTGTTAACAGACTGGACTGTATTAATATCTATCAGTGCATACTGCTGTGTTTGTGGTTTCTCTGTAGTGGCATGTCTGGTCTCATTAGTTACAAAGCAGTCATACAGGCAAGTGAAATCTGCAATTGTGTGAGGTTTCTGAAGAATACAGAATACATATGTCATTAATGCTTAATCTGGCACCAGTTTATTCTGGTTAGAGTTCGAGCAGTTGAGTAAAATTAAGTCAATACTAAAAGAAGCTCAGAATGCCAATAGAAGCGGTTTGCAGACATAGTTTCACTGCCCATTACAGCTGCTATGGATTAGGCACGTGAAACGGTTCAATTCAAGTTAACATTTTTAGTATAGATACACAAAAAACTGCAACCAAAGTATTCTGTGTGCCTGCAGTCAAAAGCATTCTAGGAACACATATAACATTGTTCCAAGTTACCATTCCACATTTATCAATTTCAATCATGCTTCTTACCCTAAGAAGGTTAAACTGAAATTATTAGAATATATACATTTGTATGTGTACATATGTATCTATCTATACCTATATATATATATATGACATTGCCACTAAGAAATAGATTTGTAGACACAGATCCTATAAACTGCTGGGGAAAGCCTGACATTCTACAGAGTTTTACATTAAAATTATATTATAAAACTTAGAAAGCTATCAATATTAACCATCGAACATGGTAACACAAACCTTGTTTGTACTGGAACAGTTCTTTAACTTCCAAAAACCTTTCTTTTATGCATTCTGAAGGTTTTGGATACAAAGCAGGATCACAGGCAGAACACTCATCTCCTCATCTAGCTATATATTAGGTCCCCTTTTCCCAAGGGAAATATTGCCTGCCTTACTCAAGCTTCTTTGAAGCTACCTTAAAAACTATAACCATCCTCTGAAAAATGAACTTCTGGTTAGGAAACTGCAGGTGGTAAGGTAAGAATAGGCTTGCAATATAACTTTTTATCAGGCTCAGACATTTTACATAAATATGAGGGCAGTAGAGATGCCAATTATAACTGAATGCATTTCAGTCGTTGTTCTGAAGAAAGATTTTGATTTACTTGTTTTATGACAAGAGCATGGCCGCGCCAAATACTATTTCCCAATACTGCAGAGACTTAAACGAAACACATGCTGAATATATCACTCTGAGCTGTTCATTTATCTTTTATGGAATTTGAGGGATTTACTATGGCTACTTTCTTTTCACTTCCTTTTAATAATTTATCCAGTTCACAAGCCATCAGCTATTCAGAAGAAAACTGGAAAAGGTCAACACATGTAGCCAGCAATTGCAAAACATATCCCAGGCATTGCATTTCACTCTTGACACAATAACTTCCCTTTCCCAACCTTATTTCGGAAAACACGGGTATTTTTTATATCTGATAGTTCATAGGACTATCAATAGCCAGCTTTTGCAGTACTATGCTTTGCCCACTTTCCAAGGTGTGGGATCAAATCCAGAATCTGACAACATTCCTGATCATTTCTAGAAAAGTTGTGAGCTGAAATGTACAAAACTGCTGCAAGTCTCTTTGTAGCAGTTAAGCCTCACATAAAATCATTTGGCAAACTGGGGAATAAGCTCAAGAAACACCTCTGTAGGTTACCTGTGCCTCCTCTACTTTTCATCTTTCAGCCAGCTTTATATTTGAGGAAAGAAGGTTAGATTTATAGAGAATCGGTGGCCTATTGGCCTCCATAACTAATATGGAGGAGATATCCAGCTATGCCTATTCACTCTCAGGCACTTTTCAAAAATAAAGTGTATAATATTACTTAAATGTGCCTCAGCACACTGCTTGGGTCCAATACCCCTGTGGGTTTGCTACTCTGTGTGTCAAAATAGTGTAGGGGTTTAAAAACTTTTAACTGAATAACTAATTATTCTATCCACCTCATATTTATTAAAACTTTGTTTTGAGCCATATATAACTTCAATAATTATTTTCAGTTTTGGTCTCCTAATTTGGAATCAGTTTCTAAAGTAGATTATCAGAGATTTTGCTGAAGTTATCTGCAATTTACAGTTTCATAAAATCCCCCATGTAAATCTGGAGAATAAGACAGGTTGTCGGTAATAAGCTGAATTTACAGAACAGAATTTGGTCTGTTTATTGTGAAGGGTTATCTTTTAAATTTTACTTACATTAACTGACTTTTTTGATAATCCATTTTAAAAGTAACAGATCTCATACTCACATTTACATAAGATTTCAACTCTTTGAGGTAATCTAAGGGGTGAATTACAAAGCACTAAGTATTTGGTTTTTACAAATTACAAGCAAGAATGAATCTCATTAATTATTTCAATTTCAGGTACCTGAATACCATCTCAGTGCACTGAATTCTGTAGACAGTTGCCAGGAATTCTGTAGGACAAATTCACAAGATTACAAGTTTTTGCTGTTAGTGTTCAAGTATTACCCACATAAAACATCAATTCTAATTATTTAAATGACAGTGTGATACCTAAGTCAAGACTTACAATAAGAACAATTAATCTTGTGGCTTTGACACTAGACTGGCACTGAGAGGTAGAGCCAGTTTAACTAAAATTACACTACACTTTCAGGATGTCTTTTGACACCTATTTCAGATGTCCCTTTGAAAAATGAGAATAGCACTATTTTTAAAATTCAAATTATAATTGCCTTTTCTAGTGATATCTCACAGTAGCACAATAATATGATAATCTTGAAAAAACCTATTTGAAAACTTTAGATCACAATCTGCACTGACTTAATTCAGGAAAAAAAGAGGAACATATATAGAGATCAGTGGTTCTGAAACAAATACAACAATGGAAAGACTTCACTAGGTGCCTAGAAAGTGAAACCTAGGCATATTAAATACAAAAACTATTACAAACATGTAAGGAGAAAGCATCTCCTGCTATTTTACACTCTCTAAACTATGTTACAATCATTTCACATATTTTACACTTTTCTTATCCAGTGGCATATGAATTTTATTTCAGTTACATACTGAATCAATACTAAGACAATATGAGACTTTTTTCCTCAGATTCATACAATAACTCTGAATAAAATAGTCTAAATCAAATCTCCTGCTCCTAACAGGGTCAACACTGAATTCAGATCAGGTTGCTCAGGGCTTTATCTAACGTATCTAGGCCTGACAGCTCCAAGGAAGGAGATGTCACAGCCTCACTTAGAAGGCTATACCAAAGTTTCAATGTTGTCATCATGAGAAGTTGCTGGGATTTTTTCCCCTTTATATAATTTGGGAACCTCTCCTTTTTCAATATACAACCATTATGTCTCTTTCTCCTGCCTTGCAGTTCTGTGAAAGCCAGGCTCTTTCTTCTCAAAACCTCCTCTTTAATACTGGCAACCTACATCCAAAGTCCATCCTAAGCATCCTCTTGTCCAGGCTAAACAAGTCCCATCGCCTCTACTCCTTCTCACAGAAAAGCTCCAGCTCTCAACTGCATAGTCCACTGCTGATCCCACACAATTTTACTGACATCTTCCTTATACTAGGAAGATATTCAGGGGACCAGAATGGAACACTGTATTGCCTATGTGCATATTTTCATGTTTGTTTGGGATTTTTGACAGTGGTTTTGCTTGTTTGGGTTTTTAATTTTTTTTTGTCTAATTACTTGTGTTAATCTAAATGTAGCCATTAATCCGAAATATTCATATAGTGGACTATGAAGAGGATATAAAACTCATGGCCTGTATCCTGATACTTTTATGACCTCCTAAGATAAAGGATACTTTTTTCTGAGTATACAGTTTAATTATACTTAGTTTATATCAACATTTGTCATTATAGACTGGTTTTGGAGTGTCTATTGAACCTAAAACTAGATTTCATTTTGTTCTGAGATCAGGTATAGTTTAGAAATAATAGATCCCCTACATGTAAAGAACTAGAATATTTTCATAATAGTTTTGCTATTTAAAAAAGAAGTGGTCAGATATAAGTATTAATATCCATACCAACTTCTCATATTTTACTTCTCCTTTTCTCTAGCTTACAATATTTGTGGACTAATTCCTGCTATAACTATTCTATTAAACAAAGTACTGAAATCACTCTCATCAGTCCCTTTTTGGGTTCTTTCTTGCTTTGGACCACCCATACACCAGGTTCATGCTGTACTCTGCTTTCTACACTCACAGTAGAGAAAACTCTTTGTTTCAACACTAAGAAATTTAATCTTTCTCCATTGCTGAATTTTAAAAAGCATCATCCTTGCCTTCATATATCTCAGTCATTTTCTCACATCATATTTTTCATTGGAAGTCTTATGAATATAAAACTTTTTTCAGACTAAAACATCAAAAACCCACAAGACCCTACCAAGCTAGCAGTAACAAAGCCTGCCTCATTTGCTGTCATCTTGATCTTTTTTGTTTATCAGTATCTTCAATCTTCTCTCTCAAACAACGTAATGTCTTGGGAAAAAAAAAAAAA
This sequence comes from Erithacus rubecula, assembly GCF_903797595.1. Lineage (NCBI taxonomy): Eukaryota > Metazoa > Chordata > Aves > Passeriformes > Muscicapidae > Erithacus > Erithacus rubecula. The sequence continues at coordinate 44,878,353 of NC_136689.1, read as the reverse complement.
AGTGACTTAAATATTTTTGTAGCCAAAAATAATTATTGCAACGCATGAGTCCCATTATATACAAAAAGCAATGCAACAATTACTTCATTTGTTATGAAGAAGTTAGCATTGCTCTGTGGGCTCCTTGTCAAGTACCAGCAGTTACAAAATGTCTTTGTGCAATGCATAAGCATTCCTGAAGTTTTGTGAAACTGGGGAGAAGAAATCAATATTAAGAATCAGGGAGCTGGAGCAGTCACATGAAATACAGTTCTGTTCCTACCACAAAGCTAAGTGGTTTTGATCTTTCTGAACTTCTCAATCATGTGTGACCAAAGAATTCTTTGCAATGAATTATGTTTGCCTTCTATGTTAATGAAAAGCCAACATACATAATTTATAGAAGCTAGGAACCAAACATTAAAAAATAAAGTAATAAAAAAACCATAGGAGTCTTTAATGGCAGAGTTCTCACCATCTAAATGGAACTATTATACAATATTTTTCTGTCAGATTTATTAGGCTTTATTTGAATATGTTTGACTTTGCAATGATGTTTGTACAAAAACTCCAAAGAGTGAAAACATTAAAAACCAATAAAATCAAATAAATGAATGGTCACAAAAAACCAAAAAGTTTGTAGAATACTTCATTTTCTTTTAAAGCCAGTATTAGGTTTAAATTTCAGGCAAAAATACCTAAAATACATTATTCCTCTTTCATAAAGGTGGATCCTAATATTTTACTTTCTTTTTTGATTTTATGCTGCTACTCCTCAGTATAGTAAGTTCTGTAAGGAGTGGTATTCCACCAAATTAATTGTCATCCTCTTTCTTTAGTGACAGAGAGAGGCTTCTTCCAGATCCAGGAATTGAAAAGTATTGGAAAGCAAGAGAAGGTCTGAATCCTGAGCCACATGCATCAACAAGGAACATTTCCATTGGCTTGCACAGCTTCAAAGTATATGTAATTATATATGTTTTGCAGTGCCATATCATTCCCACACTCCTCATCCTCATATAAAGAAGATTGATGAGTAAATATTCTATTGAAAGACAAAGCTAGCAATAGAAAATATATTTCTTCACCCAGTTCCTGCTGCTGGGACATATGATTTGCTTGGTATACAGTGCAATTAGCTTTTTCATGTAATGAGTAAGAATTATCTCTCACCCTTTTACAACAGATATATATCATTTGAGCTTGTCTACTTAAGGTGAGGTTTTTTATCTACACCATCTTGCAAATTAGAACTAGTAGAGCAGTTGCTCTACTATCACTCTAAGTGCTAAGATGTCACTGATTTCATATGACAATGCAACTTGCTTGAGATGTATAATACGGATTTCCAGATAAAACAACTACTTTGTACATCTGAAGAATTAATTTCCTGAAGTACCTTTATTAACTAAACAGCAAGATCTTAACCAAAGTGTTCTATTGATAGTAAGTTTGAAGGTATGTTTTGGGAAAATATTACAAATTATCAGTAACACAATGCAAATTACACAATTTTGAGTGAAGTAATCTTAGACTGCTTATGGCTACTTCTGAAGGTAGAGAAATGGAATAGTTTCTAATCTGAAAACAACTCAAGAGCTGGACCTCATTCCCAAGAAACGCCTAATCAGACCAAATTGTTTCACAAGTGAGCTGGTTAGCACAAAACACCATTTACCTACAATAAAAACTGAATCATCAGTGCAGATAGGCAAGAGCTCTCTTGAACAATATTCTTCCTTGCTTCTTAAAATCAGTAACTGAGAAATGTGTCCTTTCCACTTATTACTGCAACATTCTTCATGAATCTTGGGGAAAATGCATCAATATGAAGAGAAGCTGTTACAAAATTAATTGCAAAGTTTAATAAGGTAAATCATTGGATACTACACGGCTTCTAGCGATAATTGCGGGTTACAAATCCAGAAGCAGCCTTCTGTTTGCCTTTTCTCCTAGCTAACCTACTACATTTTGGCATTTCCTGTTCGCCTGTGGTAGGTCTGTCTAGAGGTTACAAAGAAAACAAGCTAGGAGAAAAACACGTACTCCTCACTCTGATAGCAGTCATTCTTCCCCAAGCATAGTTCCTTTGGTAAGCCAGCCTTCTTCCTTATAAACATTTTAACACGAAAAATCCTACTTCTCAGGGTTAGTCATAACAAATTCATCACTTAGTTCCAAGAAGACATATATGCAAAGACCTGTTCTACAGGTTGTCAAAAATAACTGACTCATTTTCTTAAACAGCTGCACGTCAGGAAACACTGACAAGACATTACAAGACAACTTTTTTCCCCATATAGAGGTTATATTGGGAAAATAACCTGATTTTAAAAAAAATAGTGAAAGAATTCTTGTCAGGAATTTGCTTCCTCTGCTGCATTTAACAGTTAAAACCATTAAATCATCTGCTTCAAAGTGTTGATTTGGTTGTTATTATTACAGAAATTAAATCTTCAGATATTTGAAAGCCCCACTAGCTTCATACAAAAAGTATAAGCAATTGCATATATCTCCAACATTTCATTATGACATTATCTCCATGATGATTAAACAGATCAGGAATAGGAGAAGAATTATAATAACTCAAAATCTTCATTTCATATGGGATCGCATTCAGTACCACTGGTATAGGGATCTTTATGTTTTTAGTCAGTGTACCAGCAGGCAAGAAATCAAGACCATAAAAAAATATGTAAAGAATTTTACAGACCTTTGTGACACTTCTATCATATTTAATTTTATTCCTCTCTGATTTCTATGTGAAGATTCAAAACTGACAGTGACTTGTATTGTCTTCAGACATGTTTAGAACACATAGAATTATTAGATCATTAGCAATTTTAGTTCTTAACTATTACTGAATAACAACTAGCAACTCTGAGTTGACAGCCTCAGAGGCCAAAAATTAAAATAAGTATATATCTTTTGATTTGGTTTCTCAAAATAAATTACAGACATACCATAACAATATGGCATGAAGGAACCTGTACCACTGCTGTGTCTGATTTTCCTTTTCTTTGGAATACACAGTTAAACAGACAATTAAGTAAACCACACATTTTCTTTAATAAGCACTCAGTGAATTTAGTGTCACTAAGTAAGTTCTTTATGACTTGGAATCACTTTATAATATCCCATAATAAATAAGGGATTTTTATCTACCCTACACCCAAGTCTTCTAAAAGACTGTTCATGAAAATTATGCAAATGTAACCTCCAACACAAGTTAAGTACAGACCCATCAATTATGGTTTAGTTGTCCATAAGGAAAACAAATATGCTGCATACAAGATGACATACCACTCATTATAGCTTTTCACAAATTACAATTCCATAACTACATTATTTATTAATTAATAGGCTACCACACTAACTAATTTATTCACTGATGTTGAACAATTTAGTTAATAGCAAATCCAATACTTAAAGGCCACAGATTTTGCTAAGATACCTTCTGTAGTTGAAGACTGCATTCCTGCAATGACTCGCAACCAAGTAGTCATTTGGCTAAATTCCAATCAGGATTTTATTGTGTTACGCAAATTCAAAGCTCCATGATTACAAAATTGTTTCTGAATGTGAAGAAATTTAATTTTTAACTGTGAAAATGTAATAGCATATTTTTAATATCCTAGAAAATACTTATTCTTGTAAGTTCTTTCTTTACCAATACAAAGTAATGAACTCAGCCAAAAGGCCACTTTTCTGTCTTAATCATCCCAAAGTAAAATGAATATCAATATCAAACTATTTGAATCCATTTAAATATCATTGACACTGTCACCAATTTTCTTTGGTTTTAGAGAGACAAAAGGAAATTATTGCAATCCCATACTTTAATAGGAAAGTAGATCTTTATGGTTAACAAACAAACTTAAATAGCTTTTAATCAGGTCAAATTGTCAGTAAGTGTACTTTCTCAGAAAGTGTGCTTTCTCCTAATCAGAGATCAGAAGAGTGAAACTACTGCTCCATTATCTTATGCAGATATTCTAGATGGGCAAACATTACTTTTACAGTTGATAGCCTTCTCATTACGAAAGTCCGATTTGATCAGGCACTTTTGATGTTTTGATAGAAAGACTGAAAATTACTTTATTTATTGAAATCATCAGTGCTACAAAAAATGGAATTGGAAGAGATGTGTGTGATGCACTGTTGCAATTCCTTTTTATCATTTTTTTTAAATTAAACTCTGAGCTATGGATCAAAAAATAGAAATTTATTTTGCCTAAGACAGATATGTATGTATAAACTTGCTATAACTTGTAGCTGAAATTACATTTTGCTACATAGCCAGAACTAAGTAAAGCAGTAAAGGAAGCAAAATCAACAAGATGACACAATGACACATCTGAAAACTTCATTTCTGATGACCACATGACCATATCTACAAATACATATAAGCTTTCTGGGCAGAAGTTTCAAAAGCAATACTAATTAAATAGTAAGTAAAAGGAATAATAAAAGTTATACTATGCATGGTTGTATCTAAATAAAACAGAATTTCACCTTATGATTTCTGTGATCTGAAGACAATAAACAACACTTACCAGAGTGTAAGACAGCTGGCAGATTTTCATAGCTCAGAAAGTGACTGTCTTTTACTGCCTCAAACACTACTATTAGTTGGGATGAGTATTCACACTCTTCACCAGTTTATTAGTGATTTTTAACATAGCTATCAAATAATACACAAGGGTACATCCATTCCTTTAATCAGCCTGCAAAAAAACCCTCTTAAAAAAAAAGGGAAAAAAGAGGCTAGGTAAAAACACAGAAAAAAGCTTTATACTACATTCCTTCATTTGTTGCAACTTTAATTGCACAGGAAAGCAGCATTTCAGTGGGAAAAAAACAAAGAAAAAACCCAACAAACAAGGAGTACTAGAGAGCCTGTTTCTACTTAAATACTTTCCCCATTTTGACTTTTTAAGACCAAAAAGTAAAGCACAACCCATACAAAAAATACAAATCTTCCCATAAAAATCTCCTTCCCAGGTTGACTGCTAGTGCACATGGGAATTTAGTACAAAGACATTTTCTGCAAAAGTTCCAGTTTACACAATGATGACTGAAAACATTACATCTTTGTTAAACTGACTTTCTATTTATCAGGTCTACAGGAGAGACTGCTTCTGGACAAAATATTTAAGACTGAATAGAGACATGGCACAAAGAAAAACACTTTTCACTTTATTACTGAAAAAGCTTTGCCTTCTACATCTCCAATTTCTTCCTAATATACAGATGATTTTATACCTATTTAAGCTGTCACTGTACACACACCATGTCCATCATAGCTCTAAGTAGCAGAAAAATTTTAAGAGTTACACTATTTACAGCCACCATCCTTTTTTCTTCCCAAAGGAAAACACTGCAGCATTATGTATTTGTTTTACAATGTCTGCTGTTAAAGATTTCACAAGGAGCATATAAGTTTATGTGGAAAGCTGTTGTCTGTAAAGGCAGCAATGTTACAGATCAACAACCAGATTTTACAAGGATTTTCACTGTCACCAAGGGGTCAGTTTGATTAATCCTTTATCAGTAAAGCTTTGCCTCAGGAATACAGCAATATTCCAGCTTCAGAGAATTTTCCCCTTGCCTATTCCAATAGCTTCGCTTCTTCCCAGAAATCTGGCCAGTGTTGCTGACTTTAATTTTAGATTTCTGCTAATTTACTTGTTAAAAATAGTACTTCTGTCTTAATACTGTACTTTTTGAAATATTGCCCATTCTGTAGCACTTAGAGACATGCACATGAAAAAAAAAAAAAAAAAAAAAAAAAAAAGTAGTTAAAATATTCACTGCTTTCAGGCACAGAACATGACCAGAAATCTAATACTGTGTCAGCAAACAGACTGTTTCAGAACCACATCCACACATTCTCTGGCAATATGTAAACTCTCTGCCTCACCCTTATACACTTTCCTCTTCAAAGCAGATACCAAAGAAATGAGTTTGTCCCCTGTTTTTTAACATCAAAGACAGCAGCCCAAATTAATCCCTAGTGTAACTTGATGGAATTGGTCCTTGGTCTTATTCCCCAAGGAAAGCACTATTCCAAAACATACATTTAATTAATATCCTCTCTCATCTGTAGATTCCTATAGGGCTCTTAAACTTTTCCTTGTGGTATGCTCTTTGCAACTAGTCTAAATTCATACAAAGGCCCCTTCTATCCTGGTGCTTTAGTAGTGCTAGGAAATAATTTTAACATGTATGTTAAAAGATGTTTCCACAAGAACACGGATAACACAGAGTGAACACTCAACTGTGGAATTTTGCAACTAACATAAAGCAAAACCAAGGAAGTAGCTTTATAGTCTGTGACTGCACATGGAAAATTGGTGAAAGAGAAGGAGAAGCAATGGTCCGAGCCAGATAAAACTGGGTATGGAAAAAAAAAAGAAAGTTTGACCATTATCTTGCTTACAATAAAAATCAAAGGCAAAGCTCCTATTAGCTAAAAATATATCGGATCAAGTTTTCATGAAGCAGAATAAAATTCTCCCATGTCTCTCAAGCAGAAATTATTACTAAATTGATGTAAGCATATACTGAAGAGCCTTTTTAAAAAAAAAAAATCATCTTGAGTGTACGTATAAGCAAAAGCAAGATGCATGGTGTTAGTTTGAATCAGAGCTAATGTAAGGAACATAGCAGCCAGGAAGAAGAAACTGAATAGAAGTGTAGTGTAGAAGAGTAATATAACCAGAACTGCATTCAACTTTTTGATATTAGACTTAGACAAACCAGGTAAATAAAGACTCAGACTTGTTTTAAAAAGCTTTTAACTGCCTCTGCATGTGTTACCATTTCTAGCTCTGAACTGAAGCACAGGGATACTGGACAGTAGATATACGTGGATATTTTATGTTACAATTTGCAAATGTGTGCATTTTCGAAGTTTACGGGACAAAGAAAGCCAAACAGTTCCTCACACCCATGCTCCATGATTCTGAAAACATCCCCAGCAATAGCATACTTAGCCACAAGAAAAATGTCAATTTAGATTTTATAAAGACAGACCATGTAATTGTGAACTGCTTTACATGAGAAAAAATATGTTTCTGAAATCTACTGCAACATTCAGCTCCTTAGGTTGCCTAGAATAGCAGGACCCAAGACTCCCATAAGAAAAGTCTGACCATGAGACCAAAATCAATGCAGTAGCAAGGTATTTGCCAAGTGAGGCTAAGACCAAACGTAGAACAATGTTTGAAACTTTTGGTTCTTGGATTTTATTCTCTGCATTGTACCTGCTCTGGAAATAGCCAACTGAACAGAATCACAGCCAAGCTAATGCAAATGTCTGATTACAATGCATCCACTAGGTCAGACAAACCTCACATATGCAGAATTCAGCTTCTCAAAGCATTTTAAAATAAATCTCATTTTACACAGCTGATAAGAATATGACTTAATAGAATATGCTACTTGTAGTATGACATGATCTTCTAGTATGAAGGTCTTGCCAAACATTCCAAATGTCATCATTTTTTCATGTGCACAGGCTTTTACATTAAAAAAATTCAATTTTAAAATAAATTTTTAATATTTCTAGCCACTAAGATTGCTAAGGTAGATGATTTTTGATAAAGAAATTAAAAAGCAGTAACAGCTTGAAAACAAAATCAAGCTAGTTATTTTAAAATATCTTTCCCCAAATTTCCGTTATGTTGAAACTCAGACCCAACTCTTAGTGCAATCCAGTTTAAAGTAACTGATTATTTGCAAAACTATTCTAAGATACAATACTGACATGCTCTCTTGCACATCAACAAATAGGAGCAATTTACCATACATCCTGTTAATTTTTATTTTCTTTTCCAAAAATGTATAACTTGGAAGAAAATTCATTAGAACAGCCCTCAAAATCACTGTTCAGCTGAAAGCATTCTGCAGAGAAAGCTTGGGGAGTACCATGGAAAACAACAGAAAGTCAGGGTTCTATAAATAACCTTCTTATCAAAGGATAAGCTTTCTAACTTTATCTACAGGTTTTGCTCAATTAAAAATTCAGCAGCAGCCTCCAAAGATCATGGAGCAGGTAGATCGTCCTAACCATTGTCACATTTTGGTGAGACCCTTGATATACTGTAGTCAAAGGGAAAGTACTCCAACCTGCTTCAGGGAAAGAAGCTGTCAGCCCTGGTATGAGGTATTACTCCATAAGCAGTTCCACTGGTCAGCAATTACGCAAGAGCAGCAAGGCATGGTAGAATTTTTAGTCATACAGCTCTTTTTAATTATCAAGGAATAGCTATGTTTATTTGGCTTGAAGTATAATTTTAAAGAAAATATTTTCAATCCTAAAACTTAGTTCTGAACCTAACTTTCTGCATGACCTTGGGTGAATTTCAAACTTAATATACTTCAGCTTCTCCTGTACTGAAAAGAATGCACCATAACATACCCACCTCTATAAATCACTATTCTGCTTACGTGAAAGTCATTTTCCAATGTAAGTGCGAAATCTTTTTATTTATTAAAGGAGGCTTCTACCACAGTCCTTCACTTAAGGTTGTTAAGGCCACCCTCTACCTTTAAATCTAGCACGGCATTTATTGATTAATGACCACATGATCCCTGTCAGGAATATAAAAGCAATATAAATATTCTGTTTCCTGACAGATCAGCTGTCTTAAGCAGTCACTTGTGCAATTTTAGCTATTTAGCCTAATGCACCCCCACTTTAGTAGTTTCCAGTAGTCTTAAGTGGATACACTTACTTTAGCCAATCCTAGTTCCTGTGTGGTGTGCTGGGTCCTGAGTCCTGAGGTGCTCTCAGCTTTAGTTTATGTGCTACCTAGAGGCTCTTTTACAAATCAGTTCTGTCTTCCTCACACTCAGGTTTTTCAGCTCACTGCAAATACAGGTTCAAATTTCCAACCCAACAGGTGGGACTAAAATTAGATAATTATTTATAATTTAAAAATATATATATTGTCTTAAACTACAAAATACTTAGTAGTTAATATTTAATATTATAAATATACTATGTATAATTGAATAAACTCCATTAAACTTAATAGGAACCTGCTCTACGCAGGGAAATACTGGCCATAAATGCTCTGGAAAACAATTATGCTGAATTCAAAGACACCATACCATGAATAATACACTGTTGAGATTGCTGTAGTTCTTAGAACTGAATGCAACTTACTGCTCAGAATTACCCACCTTCAAACAGCAGGGACTGAAAAGATACAATAATAGTCATTAGTATTCAAAATTCGAGTTGCTTATTAGTAATAATAAGAACCACATTGCTAATCTATTTTTAGAGTTCATTACTGAAAGAAATTTCCCAGTTATTAGAGGCACCAGTTATGTGTTATTGCAAAAATTTCATAAGTTGCCAAAATTCATTTTAAAACTACACTTGGTCTGAAGGAATCTTACTAGAAAGCTGTTTAAACAGCACCACTGTACCTTGTAGATAGTGAAGGGGTGACTTATTTAACAATTATTTTCTCTTGGCAAGTAATAAAAAAGCAAGACATTCAACTAGGAAGTAACAATCTATCTGGAGCAGGTTATATTTATCCAGGAGTTGATATATTTAACAATCAAGTGCAGATCTGCTAAAACACACTGTTGTCTGCTAAAATGAAAACTTAATTAAAATCATCACAGTGGGAGAGTAAAACTCTGTAAGGATGGTAAGTGCTTGGTGACTAGAAAATGTTACATTAGCCATAGATAAACCTACTGAAATAAGCAGACTGTCAAAATATGACAGGAGCAAACTGTTGCATCCCAAATACGAAGATATTTTATTGACACATGATAAAGCTAACTAAGGAAGAAGGCACACAAATGTCTTTTTTATCCCTTAACAAAAATTTGTTACAGTAACTGACTACACACTGAAGTTTAAATGCCATCAAAACCCATGCATTTAAAAATGTCAAAAGCAGTTTCTAAAACACTGGGCTAAAAAATAACCAGTACAAAATAGAACTCCTCTCCACTTGCCAATTAATAAACTCATCTCTAGATTATTATGAATTAAACAAACAAAACATAATACATCATAATTAAACACAAACCCCTCCCCACACTTGCAACTTCCTGTAGAAGTATTTGTAGGAGAGCAGCATTATTTCAGTTTTTTTAACAGCTGTAAAGGTACCTTGTTCTATAGCAAGCAAAAGATGCAAGGCATCTACTAACTGGGATACTGAGTCTAAAAAGAACCCCTAAATCTCATGAAGCCTCAAGGAAAACTAAAGCTTCAAGGTACAGCAAAGTTGTTGGAGGCATTTCTTTCATTATATATTGTACTCTGAATGCATCAGTATCTGCTTTATTTAGACACTGACAATACCAAATATATTATCTAGTCATACACAGAAAGATCATCAAAAAGTGAAACCACAGTAAGAATCATTGCTTTAAAAACTCAGCCTAGCCTGAAATATGGAAAATTAATAGTTTTAAATTAAATATACTTCTGCATCTAATATCCTACATTTTGATGAAAACATTTATAGCCAATGGACATCATAGAAAGTGCAGTCAGGACATTGCATGGCTAAGCCAGATGTGTTAGAATTTGTAGAAAACAAAGACAGCCTATGCTAAGGTCAACACCCTGGCACCACGCTCATTAATTTACAAGAAGTCCCATCATTGGGGTGCCAAGTCCCACCAGCAGCTTTTAGCTGCTTTTAGCACACTGCTTTCCTGTATGCTCCATAGTCTTCCACACTCCCAGTACATTTCTTGAGCATAGATAATTGCAACCTTTCTAAAAGAATCAGAGGTCTAAAATTCAGCATCCACAGATCTGCTAAAGTATAGTCTTCCAAGAGCTTCAGTGTTTAAATGAAGGAGAAAAAAGTTTGCAAGAAGAACTATAAAAACAACTAACCTTTGTTTACTGAAACAGTTTTACACACCAAAGTAATCAATAAATTATCTGTATGACTTTCACAGCCTCTGTCTCCTTTCCTTTCCTGGGAGTTCAGTGGGTACAAATGAGGTCTCTATTGAATATCCATGATCCTCGTTCCTTTCCTCCAATTATCATGTTGCTCTGAGTTTTCCTTCTCTCTGAACTACTTGGTAGATAAGTAACCTTTTCTAAAGTTGATGACCCTTGATCATCTGCACTCTATGATCTGTTCAGTATTAATGAAAATTGTAATCAACAGACACATTAAAAAAAAGAGTAGGGTATTGTTTAGAATTCAACACAGGGAAAAATTATTAAGGATGAATTTTAAGCCATTTTTTCAACAAAGGTGTTCATCTTTGAAACAGTTTTGATTTTCATAATATAAGTGGATGGACTTGTTCTCTAGATCTGTGTCTCTCTTCTCTCAGAATGCAATGTTTTTTCATTACTAGCACTGTGCCATGAGCCTGGAATTCTACTCAGGAAAAGACTCAGAAAAAAGAGGCAAGGATGCAAGTAGTCTTCCAATAGAAATGAAATTTGCAGTATGATAAAAGTATATGCAAGGAGTCCACAATCTGAAGCCAGTATGCATAAAGTATAGATACATGCGTTCCCTATGGAAAGTTTTAAAAGCTCTGCAGGAGCTGCAAATAGCAGTGAGGCCTAAAGCAAAGCCAAGGAACACTTGGAACTTCTGAGAAACTGAATGTCAACACAATATCATTTATGAAAGTACGCAGTAAATTCTGAGAAGCTGCCTCACAAGTCTCAGTTCAACCAATGACTTTAGCAGGAGCTTAATTGGCTTTCCTGCTACCCTTCTTCTTGAGCTAGTTCTATTTTGACCATTGAGTGAAAAGCAACAGCCAGTGTAAATCTCTTAATCTGTCACTCATGACATTTAAATAGAATGTGTTGTGGTGAACAGTGTGACTCAGGTTAAATTTCCTGCTTTAATTATTTTTCAATGAAAGTTGACACTAGTAACCCAAAAGAAATCCCACCATAAGCAGGCAAATAGGCTGGAACTCTATCACAAAGTTGTCACTAGGTACAGTGAAGAATTCACTATCAGGTGATTATTCATCAACAGAAGAAAACTCATCATATTTAAAGGCTCACCTTTTCAGTCTGTATTAATTCCTGATGATTGTGACATAGTTATTTTTTAAACAGTTAATACTGGAGTTCAGAAGAACCAAAGAACTCTGAAAATTCCAGACAGCAGAAAAGCAGTGTAATACAAAGGTTAGTGTCAAATAACTATTACTTTTATCAGTATTAGAGCAAATAATTCTAAGTACAATGCATCTTGCAATCATGTGAGAGTATACTTAATATTCATACTGCAATGGCAATAGAAATAAGAGAGCCTGCACATACAAAAGGACTCTTACAGCCTTAAATTTCAGCTAGGTGCATGAAATAATCATATGCATAAATCTATTCCTACTCAATATAACAGTCCACTGATAATGAAACACATTCTAGAAACCATTCACTGCAGCAGTCTGAACATTGCAATTATCACATTAAAATAGGTGACTAATGAATTTGGTACACATGTGGCTACTCTACCATAAAATGTATCCTAATAGCTGCAGTGATTTAAATGCCATTATGAAGAGAGATAGTTGAAAAGTCTGGACCCCATTCATTTACATAGTAAGAATTAGACTATAAAAAGTGATTTTCTCATAATTATTAAGCAGTAAAAAGACACTTGTTCTCTTTTTTTTTTGTGGCTGCTACTGTTTTCAGCCCCTGGAGTAATAGATGAAAATAATTTTTAAAAATTTACAACTGCAGGAGGAATTACTAGATTAATATAATAATTTTAAGAAAAAAAAATCTAAGCCTTACATAATCATACCCATGACAAAATGCAGACAATTCAGGAATATCTCCTTTGGTTAGAATGAAGAACATTCAATATATTGACATCTGTTAAAATATAAAATATATTATATATATAGTAAAAAAGTATTCAACATGATCAAAATCTGTACTTAATTTTATAAAAAAAATGACGTAAGAAGTAGATGAGACTTTAGGCAAGCTTCTTTTATTGCATTCCACTCCATCAAAAATACTCTGAACAAATTTTGAGGCAAGAGGCTGAAAGTCCAAGCATTTTTCATGCATAGAGGGAAGTATTTTGTATTCTAGTTCATGTGTCACTCAAATTGCATCATTATCAATCATGAAGGAAAAAATAAGCTGGTTTAGAAAATCTAGAAATTTAGCCAATATCTCTGGGAGATACAGGGAATGGGCAGATCTTTATGAGGAAACTGGCAATCTTTCCTTGCCATTAAAAAAAACAACGCCCCTGAAGAACTTTGGGGAGTTTTTTAGCCAGTTTAACTCATAGGAGGGACATAATCATGTCAAATGGTTATGAGGAAAAAGTAGTAATCTTTGAGTCTGTTCAAATAACTCAAAGATCAAGTCATCTCCCAATTCACTTTATTTCATCCATCTTTTGCTTAAACATGGAATTCCACAGTCTAAACATAGTCTTCCTTTTGACCTCCTAAGACATACAGAAAATGCAAGATGATTGGTTAAACACACATACATAAAATCAGACAAGACACCCATAATAATAAGAGCCCAGTCCACTTTTGTTTAGATAGGTATAATCAGTTCTTCAGACTGAAAGTCAGCACAATCCAAGTAATGCACAATTTTAAAAATTGTCTGAGCATATCTAACTTATACAGAATAATTCATGAATTTTTCAATTTTGTCATAGTGGGTGTTGTTTCTTGTAGCAATATAATTGTCAAGGAACATAGAGATCTTATAGTCCAATCCCAAGCACCTTCTGCAAAAGGCTGTAAGATCAAGGAATGCTTTGACTACAGAGCATTTCCTGAAGGAATGGGAACATAAGACCTTTTTACTGGTCTAAAACCATAAATATGAGAATTCATAATGTTGATGATAATATAGCTTAAGAAAAAAACGAAAATAGAGGATTAATTAGTTTGTTGTTTGTTTGGTTGGAAGGTTTATTTTTTTTTAAATATTCTAGTTAGAGCATCCATTCAGTAATGTATCACATATGCACTGAAAAGTTCTTATTGTGTGTTTAAGGCATCAAAAGCATAGTTTTAGCTGCTAAAAAAATTCAAACAAGCCTTTCAATTGAGTTGCACATGAGCAGGACTACTATCTTCAAGCTTATTCATGATGCTTCACAGACAGTTCTTATAAATAGTTATCTATTTCACTAATGGACTTGTTTTAATCCTCCATTTTCCCCACACAGAGTAATATTATATATGACCATAGAATCTTTTCGTGTCTTGAACCTAAGTCCACAGGCCTATTTTTCAGGGACAAGATCAGTCAATCTAAAAACTGAGTCTTAAATAAGACCAAATTGTTTTAAATGCATTAAAACCCACAAGAATTACTAGTTCTGCTTGTCAACTCTATTTTAATGGTTTTTACAAGTCTAATTCTGACATTCTGTGAGAAATAGCAGGCAAAAAACCCTAACTATAACTTATGAGGGAAAACACAAAGAAATGTAAGCTATCTTGAGTGATTCTCAACAGCTGAACTTTTAAAACAGAATCAGGACTGCAAGTGCATAAACTCTGATGAAAACAGTGATTTATTTTTAAGTATGTTGTTCTTGGAAAATCATTATAAACCAAAACAAGGCAAAACTCAGCAATGGAAAAGTAGTTGAAAGAAATCCATATGGGCTTCATTTTTCCACATTTTTCCCCCCAGATGAATCCACTTGCCTTCACTGTTCTTTTCTGTGCCTCCAATTGTATGAATCTACCTCTCTTGTATTCCTGACACCTTCAATAGAGACCTCAGAGCTGCCTGTCCCTATCCTTCCCTTACTTAGAACTAATTATCCATGTGCATTCATAGCATTCAGATCCTTCCCAAAATTTCCACAGATGTACGCATCCCTATGTACATGCAGGACAAATTCAAGTCATGGGGAAATTAGGTTCCTAAGCAAACTTGGATACTTGCAAACCCGGATATGAAAACAAGCGGCAACAACATAGAGTCTAATTAATTCTACATTTGATTCTGCAGACTGGATGGCCAATGTGCCAAAAGCTGAATTGGAATTATGGGACAGATCCAGAAGTACCTTCTCAGGAACCTCTAAGTTAAGGGTTGAAATACCTAAGTGGACATTTGATTCCAGACTGCTGTCCTGGTCACTTGCCTAACACAATCTATGGACACAGCAAAATATCTTCAAAGTCAAGGGTCCAAAACTGCAAAAAGGTGTGTTTAGAGACAATAAGGACAGTGAGTAGGAAATATTGCAATCGCATGTGTAAAAAATTCATCTCTCTCCTTTAAAAAAAGCACCATCGCCTACCAAGATTCTCCCCTTGATTTGGATCAAGAACAAGAGTCTCCACCAAAGACAGCCATTGTCTCTTTATCAAAAAACTTTCTTGATTTTGAGTATTTCAGCTGTTATGTTGAGTTGTGCCCTGAAGCAAACATTGTGACATAAAATACCAAGCATATTTTAATAATGCTTGAAGAACGTGACTCCAGGAATTTTCAGGCATATCCTCCCCTTACTTGGTGAGAGGTAATGAAATAAGGGAACTTTCAGTCCAACAGACTTTCTTACTGCATTTAGGGCATCTGTAAGGCTAAAGCAGAGCATGGGCTCACTACTGTTTTCTTAGGAATTTTGTCCACTTCCTCTAAATCCTATTTTAAACACCAAAGCAGGTGTTTCCAATCTTGCCTTTAGAAAACAAATGCTGTGAAATCAACTTCAGTACACCACCATGAAAAGATATTACACCATTATGTAATACAACAGACAGATAAACTACTGTATATCTTATTTAAAAGTAAAGATCTAAGTTGTTATTGAAACATAATTCTTGTCAATTGTATCATTTCATGATGGCTTTCTCAAAGAGTATACATTGTACAGTAACAGGACTTGGGAAAAAAAAAAAAAGAGAAATCAACAAGAAATGTTGTATGGTATCTCAGTGAATGCTTATTTTTAATTGCAGTCCCCACCTTCATTATTCATGGTATTGCCTACCTGAAAACAGCCAGCAATTATCAATTACACAGTCCAGTGAACAACAACCTGGTATACAGTTTCAGAAGAAAACTGAGAAAGACAATAGAGGAAAAAGAATTCTGACAGAAAGTTGTAGATACAGGGCTTGCTCCTGCTTCCATACTTCAGGAGAAACCTCCCTTCCTCCCTACTTAAATAACAGCAACAAAATACACACAAACAACAAGAAATCAAAACATTTAAAGTTTTGGCTCAGCACCATGCTTATAGATGATATTAAAGCCTGAGGGTATGAGGACAGCCAATAGGTGCCATATGGGAAGTGCCAAACACTGCATGCAAATATTACACACGAGGTACTAAGAGACCACAGCCTCTGCTGAAATAATTTGCAGGCACTTGGGATGACGCTTCTGCTTGTGCACTGCCAGCTGTTACACAACACATTCCTGGAATGAGATCAGCGTAAATGAGCAAGGCTATGTTTACTGCAGGACATAATGGGTTATGAATCAGGAGCAAGACAAGCTGGTCTCTTTTTAGAAAAAAACACGTGTTTCCAACATGTATTAAACACATCAGTAAAACAGTGACTGCAACTTTGAAAATATCACTGCAACCATTTATTCCACTTAACATACCACCTATATGAGAGAAAACAAAAATTTGTGAATACAAATGGAATGTATAATTCCACCACAGTTAAATACACCACACAGAGAGACCTTTTCACACAACATTATCAGTCAAAATAAGAAATGTCAGAAAACATAACGTCAGTGAAATCTACTAATAAAATTAAATTTCATCAAGGCTGCAGCCAGAGGAGACAGCATTAAAATCTTGGTAAACAATCTTACACTATGTCTTAGAAAAATATCAGAAGAAGAAAATCTAGCATAGTTTTTATTTTTATTCCAATCCTCACTATTTCACTTTCATAGATTTCTTGTTGCAATTAACTGGAGAATCAAAGTAAGGGGATTAGTCATCTAACTGCCTAGTAGGCAGGCGCAATCAAGTGAATAGTAATAGTAAATCCCAAAATATGGCCTTGCAATTAAACAGTAAAAATAAATTCGTGCTTACAAAATTATAGGTCATCTTACAACCTCTTAGGGTAAGAAAAAGGAAAAAAAAAAGAGTTCTTTATACTTCCTCTGAGATTTGCAAAGCAACTGCTCCTTATACTTCAGCGCCCAAGGGCTTCTGTGTTAGAATGAAATTTTCTGTTAGAATGAAACAAAGAAAATAATTTAAAATGAAAGGGACTTATAGAAAGTTCATTAGTAACAGCTAAACTTTTAATCTCCATATAGCTTTATAATTAGACAGATCTGATCCAAGTGAGCCAAATTAATCTACAAACTTGATTACACCAAAAGTCTAATTGACGTTTTCCTTTTCTATGGACCAAGTTATTAAATCACTTTGGGCTACACCAGCACAGATGTAATGTGCTCTTCTTTAAAGCCACCAGGTTTATAAAGCCATAAAATCTTTTTTTTTTTTTTTTTTTTTTCCCTTCAGAAGCCTGTGGACAAGTTCATACATATGAAGTCATCCAACTTGAATAAGGTGAAGTAGAGGTGGAGCAAAGAACCCCTCTCTCTGTAAATAACCCCACATTTCAGTTGAATCAAAACCATGAAGTTTTATAGTGGAGCCAATTATCAAGTAAAATTGGTTGGTTTTTCTTTTCTGGGTCTTTTCCTAATGTAGGTCTTTAAACTTCTGCCCCTCTTAAGTCTGTGGATTAGTGCAGCACTCCTTACAATAACTGAACATGGGCAAAAGGAAGCACAGACAAGAGATGCAGTACTTTATGTACAGAGGATAATTTATTTTTCACATCTTGACTTCTAGAAAACTTAAACTACAAGAATGCTTTAAAAAACCCCCAGGGTTTGTCCTACATTCCATTTAAAAAAAATAGTTCAATATACTTCACTAAAACATAATAGAGAACTAGAAATTCATGGTACATTGCTAAGAACATCTATGAATGCTGCAATTAAAAATAGCTACAACAAAATACATTAAGTACACAGCACTCTAGTGACAGAGAAGTGCTTTAGCTTCAAAATACTTCTACATTTAAACAAAAAAGCAGAGATAAATATTTACTGGACAAACTAAAAAGATCAGAACTAGTTTGAGCCTCAGTTCTGCAAACCACCTGTCCATGAATAGCACAACTGCTTTATACACTAACTTATTGCCATAGCTTTATGAACAGTCCAAAACAAGTGCAGAATTTTGCTACAACATTCAAATACTCCATTTTTAGTATTAAAAATATGCATACAAATGGTGAAACTACAAGTAACTACCAATACATAGTTGATCCTAAAAGCTATTATAATGAATCTTCAAAGTTTTCATTCTTTTAAGTATGTCTCTTTTTTTATCCTGCAAAACAAGACTAGAGAATATAAAATTTAAAAAAATTACAATTCAGTTAAGAAAAAAATGAGTTAAAAGATATTCATCCCTTGTGCATCAGAGGGGTTTGGATGCATAAACCTAATAAGGTACAACTGTACTTTTCCTTTCTTCATAGAAATAAGTTTAAATCAGACTGAGAAAAGTACAGTCAATAGAGACAGCAAAGATAAGAAAAGTGGTCATGGCAAACACTTTTAGAACTGACCTTATGTACAGGGGAAGTCTTCATATGAAGGATAAAGGTAAATAAGTCAGATCAAAGTTCAAGCTGGTCAGAAAAACTATACCTTTTAAAAGAATCTAAAAAAAAACAAACGTATTTTCTAATAAGAACCCTTGAAAAAAATCCCAACCACATGAAATTGCCTATATATTTGGCAAGTATATATATTGAGGAAGCCATTCTTTCCTAAACAGTAAATGGATCCTGAAGTGCACTGTGCATGTTATTAAAGGTTCACTTCATTGATGGATAAGTGTAAACTGATTGCAGAATTTTGCACCAAAGCAATAAAGAGCTAGTTTCAAAATTATGTTGAGACTTTCAAAACTTCCCTAATATTTGACTAAACTCTCAGACTAGAATTCTAAAATTTCATCAACTCCTGTTTATTGTTATTTAAGGATTTACAAAAAGGTTTGTAGATTAAAACGACTGCACAGCACACAACCTAGTCAACTTTTGTTCTACTTATAGGAAAGATGCACCACTGAATGGCAAATGTAACTGTGACTGCTACATGAAGACAAACTTAATTGGGCATCCACAAAACAGAAGGAAAAGCTGATCGATTTTGCAAAGCCTGTTTCATAGCATTAGAAGGCAGAAGTCCTGGACAGTAGTAAAAGGCAAATTAAACCAAGTCAGAAGCAAATTTTTTATCAAAAAGGCACATTTGTAGTTTTGCAAAAACTGATCACAGATCATACTGCAGGTATCTCTAAGGTACATAAAAATTCAGCTTATGTTTCATTCCACTGATAAAGACACATTTGGCCAGTTCTTCATACAGTAAGACAGCCCTTACTAGACAAGGCTACTCACTTTTTTTAAACTCTTATTGCTCTAAATTTCCACCAAATCAGTTAATGACAGTATAAAGCAGTGATAGATGCACTAAGAAAAATTCCTTTAAGTTGTATAACACAATGTAGAAACATTTCCTATTCCAAGTGGGGGCAAAAGCTGTTGGTATGTAGGTAAGAACAGGTAGATTAGTAATTAAAATGTACTTTTCAACTTTTACTTGAATGTGGGAATACACTTAAATATAATCAATATTTGAATGATCTATAACAAGAAGTACTCAGGTAAAAACAGAAACGGGAGGATAAAATATTCTAGATGAAAACAATAGCAATTACCATAAGAAAATACTTAATTTAAAGCTTAAATACCATATGCAGAATTTGAATATGTAATAATTAAAAACCAATTACTGAAACATTTTACTCAAATATGAGTAAAAATTGAATAGCACGTTCAATTGATTCTGTTGCCACTATCAGTGACATATACTGGATGCATCTTAAAATACATTGCAACTTAAATTTGGAACAGAAGGAAGCTTTTGAAGTCATCCCTACTTTCTGTACTGGGGTTCATATATCACAGAACTAAAAAAAAAACAACCAGATGAAAGTCCTTTTAGATGAAGCAATGCTAGAAAATGTACTCTAACCACTAATGGAGCCTATTGGGCCAGATTAGAGAGAGTCGGAAGTGAAACACCCTGAAATATAGATAGTGTGAACATCAAGCTCTCCACACAAAATGTTTCCTTCCACAAATGTTGAGCAGTTTTTGCCCTACACTGCTCAGCACAGCCACTGCAATCACTTTTTAGACCACAAATTATGCCTCCTGCCACATTTACTTGTTTTTAAGTACTGCAGTGTAAACTGTACAAACGGCACTGAACCTGTTATTTATTCCTGCTGTTTGGAATCTGAACTTAAGAGATCAGTGTCTACAGCTCCAGGCAGACAGATAACCTGCTGATGCTATACTTCTACAAATGCAGTCAAAGAGCTTAAACAATACTTATTCTGAAATAGGGAATGGCACTCTTCCAACCCTCATCATTTAACTTTCCAGGACTGACTCAAACACTTTTGCAGCTGCACAGAGAAGTGGCTGACAGAACTCCCTGAGATGGGATTAGCAAAATGTGCGAGCACAGTGTGAGAAGTTCCAAAGCAAAGGCACTGTCAGAAATGAATGTGGAGCTTTTCCCAATGCCTTGTGGCCCCCTGCATAGAATTCAGGCATCAGGGTAAGCTCCATAACAATCCATGGAAAGATGTGGGTATCTTCACTAGTTCTTCAGATGAAGCTGTTTTCTCCACTAACTATTCAGAAGCTGTGAATGTAGGTAGAATGAATAAAGAAGTTTGTGTTTCCAGATATTGAAACACTTTCTCAGGGCCCAAAGTGAGTAGTCAGAATACAGCTCTTTCTGCTTTATGCAAAGTGCATTTAATTTAAAAGACAACCTACGAGTGGTATGAATAATCTGGAATATATTGGTGTTACAATATACTAACCAACTGCAATATTCAAAATAATTTAAGAAACTATTATGCCATCTACTTTTGCTATACTGAATAGTGAAGCCCGAGGAGCAAAACTCTGACCTATAGATTCACGGGAGACAGTAGAAACTTGTCTTCCCTTTTTGTCTTTTTAAAATATTAGGTATCTAGCAGGTTTGATCTTTGGAGAAGGCAAAAGTCTCCTTCCAAATCTAACAGATTAAGTAAATAACCTGAATATTTGGATAAACATTCCAATAAAACATGAGTAGCTCAACATAAATCTTATGCAGATTCTGAAGCTGAATTCAAAACTACACAGGCACAAACCTTCAAATAATAAATTATACCTAAAATAATTCAGAAGTTCATTCCAGAAGAGACTTAAAATGTTCATAATTTAGTAAGAATTTTTTGTTTAAATTTTTAATGAATGGAATATAAGACACTGGCAGCTTTGCCTCATTCCACTGCTGTGAGCTCAATAGAATTTAAGACATGTAAGTAGGCGGACACGTATTTCAAGTCACATAAGCATAAGAAGTGTCTTACACATATGTTCAGCATTGTTATCTTTATTTTACCACATTCTTAGTAATGCACTTGGCTAAACATACTTTCAGGTTTCAAGTGCATCATTGAAGCATACTACAGATCTCTGCATATCCTCCAAAGGTGGAAAAGTATAAACTTTCCTATTGGCACACTTTTTGTGTTGGATCAATCTAATAAGTTATACTCAAACAAAACTGCACAACTTGTGTTTGATATTGCACTGCCAGTGTTGGTGGTCCTGTATTTCAACTCCTGTCAAACTGCCTGCAGGTACTTGGCTACCATTTTTTGCCTTTCCTATTAAATACCCCGTCATTAACACATCATCTAAAACCATGACAATGATTTGAGACAGCATGGAAGAAATAAAGACCAGAATACCAAATTTGAAATGTAACTCTGTTTTAACACCCTCTCCTAAATGGAAGTGTGGGGTAGTAAACACTTGAAGATACTATCCATTCTGTTATTTAAAATAATTTTTTAACTGAATTGCTCCTTATGTTTTGAAAAATATTTCCATATAATGTTGCTATTCCTCACTGGCCCAAGATAAACCAAGAGTTGATGTCAGGTTGTTCAGGACAAGATTTAAGAAAACTGAAAACTGATCCAGAGTTTGATCACTCTTTAAAAAACTGAACTTTGTAAGTGTTCAATATATTTTATCTCTGTATTAATTTATGACCAAATCATTTTAAAGCATTGCTATTCAGCACATTGACCTATACTAAGGCTCCTTTAGTCACAACATAACAGACTGTTTCTGATCTCACCTAAATGCACACTACCCTTAAATGAAATTAATATGCCCAACCTTAGGCAACAGAAAAGATTTGAGTCTACGTCAAAATGACTTGTCCAGTGCCAATGTTTATATCACCAAAGTACCTGACGAATCAGTTCACTTACCACTGTCCCAGTACCAGAATTATTCTACCACTTCAGCAAAGATTAATCTATTACCAAGGCATTCCCTTTTCTATTGACTGTAAATCTATGTTGGAAATCAATTTTTTTACAAATTTTTCAAAAGCATTACAACATGAGGCAAATATCCTCTTGCCAGAGCAACTCAAAAATAATGATTCCAACTTCTACTGAAATGGCACGTGGAAACAGGTGTCATATGACAGGGCAGATGGATATAAACAGGTAAGAGAGGGAGATATTTTTCTGGGAGAAGAGAGGTTCACAAAACAAAGAAATGTCTTACAGAGATTCTTATGGAAAGTTTTGTCAGTGATTTTCTTTCTGTACAAAGAGAAAAGGTCTCTTGGAATCTTTATTATGGTGAGCCTGTTAATTCTACTTCAAGCAGGGCCTGCCAAGAACAGTCTCCCCTGAAACTGTTACTTATGACAAAATCAGGCAACAAGCATTGCTTAATGTACATTGCAGATTTTAAAACTCATCCCATTTGCTGTAAAAATAGACAACAAAGCACATCACCATGGATATGCAATATGGACAATAATACATATCTAGCAAAATCATATTCCAAAGACCTAAAATAGCTTTAAAAAGCTACCTCAGGAACTCAAATCCAACTTCTACTTTTCTGTGCAAACAGATAATGGTGACCAGACAAGCTTAAAAAATAGCTTTCAAAGAGTTAGCAGACTATTTTACTAGGATTTAAGAAAGAGTCCCCTTCACACTCTTTACTTTCTTTTGGGACATAAGAACCAAGTACATCTCAAAGTTGCTAATCTGAAAATCAGAGACATAGGTTGATTTTTGTAACTAAAAACAAAACAAAAAACCTTTCTAACAGGGCACTCCGCAGGTAAACCGTGAAAATGACCACTGAAACCACAGATAAATCCAAGACCAAACAACTGAAAAAACAAACCATTTCTGTTTGAAGTAGTGATTTAGGTAGATGATTTTGAGAGTCAGAAAATTGCTTGAAATAGCTAATTTACCTTGCAATAATTTTAAAATTTCTATATAAACTTCAATTGTTACGATCTTTTCCACAAACACATTGCTACTGTTTTACAGAAAAAAGTTTGGAAACTCTTTCTGGTTTTCTGGACTGAGTTGCGTGGATACTTATTATTTCAGTTAGCTACTTTTTGATTATTCATTACAATTGTATTATATATTCCTCTCTCCTCTCTTCTGTGATTTTGTAATTCAGCTTCACACACAAACCTGTGAGGGGAGTTTCTGGAACAGCTTAAGCCAATACTTTCATTGCTTTATCTGTAGCTCCCTATTTGTAAATTCCTGCTTGTAACAATTAATATTCATTCACACTTCTGGAGAAGTTCAGGAATGTAAGCTGGCAGAGAATCATTATTTTGAGTAATAAGAACTGAGACGCAATGCTCAGCTCTGACGGGAACCCTGATAGCTGTTGACCTAAACTGCTTAAGAAATGAACCTGAATTTGAAAGAAGAAACAAATGGATAGTAAATACAGAGAAGACAAAATTCAGTTAGGGGAAAACATACTCTAATCACTGAGCAAACTATTGAAATTTTGCAGTTGTTTCAACTACCATTCTCTAAAAGTAATATAGTAAGTTTTACAAGCCACCTATGACTGTTCTTTAAAATTCAGGAACATACAACACACTGAGAAACTGTTACCTAACTTTTCTGAATGAAATCCAGACTACAAAATCACAGAATTACAGAGCAGCCATCATATCAGTAGTCCTGATCACCTTCATAATTGCCAAAAATTGCTAGAACTTTTGACATCTCTACTAAATATTACAAGCTGAGTACTGAAAATAATTTAATATTTTCCAAATACAGATTTTCATGGCTATCACCTAACCCTTAATGAAAAGGAATCAATTTTGGCTAAACAGTTTATGTTTTACAGTTGACATTTGCTTTAGAGAACACAGTAAGGCCATGGTGTATTATATGACTGTAAATATAAAATACTGAGGATCCAGAGAAAGAAACTCTGAAATACAGGATGTGACACACAACTTTTAGTCAGTGCATAATGCTGAGAACAGTACATCAGAAAGCAAAATAAATGCAATTTTTTTTGTTTAGTCCCATTTATTGTTATTTCACATTGCTATATAGTGTTCATCAGACAGCCTCTCTGGAAACAAAGGTAAAAGAAACAATGGTATTTAATTTTAGATCATTCCAGATTGAATTCTAGTCCTCGCTGAGACACCGCGAATTAATCCACAATAAAAACTGCATTTTAGAGAAAATGAACTAACACAGGCCTTGAACAGTTTGTTATCCTAAAATTTAGCTGTTAGCTATAAATATTCCAAAATGTTAAAACTATTGCTCAAGGGTACATATGTGTTGGCTTAGCTTCATGTTCATGATGAAGTCTTGACCTATTCTCTATTTGACAAAATCAAGCAAATGCTAAGGTGAATAGGTGAACCAGCTGTCCTAATATGACATTTCTTTCAGGCTTACAACCAATTATACTTCAAGAAGGACCAAATACAGCTGATATAGAAAGACCAGAGGGCATTTTCACTACACACCCTTGTGAGTCCAGTGAGACTACATATGCTTGGCAGTGCATGTGCTTTAAAACTTTGTTGGATTAGGTCCTGTGTCCACAGTTTCAGAGCTGTGAGAAAATTGCCAGGAAAAAGCATAAATGAGTTCTGGCACAATGGACTGTGAACACAAGAATGAAGAGGCTCCCCATCATGCACAAACCACCTTCCATGGCATAATAATAAACTACTACTTCTAGCATTGGTTCATTAGGTAAGACAACTTGGAATAACTTTATAATTAAGCTTAATAAGGCATAGCACACAATTTAAAACATCCTATTAGCATTCTGAGTTCTTTTCTCAATGCACCTATTTAAGGGTTTGATTTTTTTTTAGCTACCATGACAGCATAGGCTAACATAAGGTGGGGCATATTTCTTTATTCCTTAATCCAGCACTCATGCTCTTGCCACTATGAGGTGAATAACTCAGGTAGCTAATTGAGTCAAATGCTAGAAGGCAACCACATTTTATACTTAATTTGACATAGCTATGGCCTGCTGCCATAGTGATGTTCATGCTCTCCTTCCTGCATTATGATGCACACACCAACCTCTCTCACAGCAGAACTAGCAGTTTTGCAGCTGTGGACACAGACACAGCTCACTGACCATGCAAGACAGAAATCTTTCCTTCTGATGGTCTAACTATGGTTAAAGATTAAGGTTAGAAAAAAAGAAGCTTGAACCACATTTTGAAATCTCAATCCGTTCAGGTCCCTAAAGCTGCCTACCACTTGGTCATTATAAATAGTGCTGGCACCAGTGAATGAAGAAACACTTGGTGACTGAGGGGATGAGAAGATAAAGCCATGGCTACTTTCCTACTCCAGGCTGTAGTTTGTCTAGTTTTGAGTTAGCTACCCCAGGTGCTGCTGGCAGCCTAGCTCTGCAGAAGTTATCTTTTCAGACATGTTTTGCAACAGGCCTAAGGAAAGTTGCAGTGATTATTTGTTTAATGCTGCTAGCAGTGCAGCCCAGAGGAAAGCATGCACACTATTCACAATTAAAAGCTTCACTGAATTATGACTACAGGGGAGAGAACTAATACCCATGTGATGTGGTAGAATTAATGTATTTTCTACTGTGCTATTTTCTTCTATCCCCTGTTCTTACCTTGCTCTTTTTTCATCTTTCTCACCAGCAGTGACAGCAATTGCCAAGCTCAAAGTGACAAATTGTTATTACTCATAAACATGAAAAGAATATAACATTTGTTGGAATATACACAACAGAATAAAGCTAAAAAAGAACAAAATTTTCTTGATGAATAGAGCCACAGGAGACCTCTGAATGTCTAACTGCATATTTTACTATATGTTACTCCTAACTTTTCCATTCAAGGTTTTCTTGAATGGGATTGAGATCACATCTAAGGCTATAGTCCAAAAAACAAACTTAGCTTCTAACTCCTAAAGTAGTATTCTCTGGGGTGCTAATACATAGCAGGGGTATTGCACAGTGCTACACAGACCATCACACTGTCCACGACATTCAAGCTACTAGATCTGAAGACACCTATGAAATATATAAGCCAAAATACATTTAGAAAAACTAAATTACCGATTCAATCCAACTATGAACATGAAGTCAAGGGCCCTAAAGAAATTTTAAAGACAACCAAATAAAGAATTCAGGTTTTGTTTAGTATCTTATTTGCTAGTTAGTAACTACACAGCGAGATGAAAAGCTATGTAGCCTACTGATGCCACAAAATTTTCTACTCTGTTTAGAAACTGAGCAAGCTAAGGAACTACAGGTTTCTCTTGTGGTTCTCCTTGTTCTGTGAGGCAACGTTGGCTATAAAATAACATGATACTAATAAAAGAAATGTATCTTCATTAAGTGATGTAATACTTTTTTCTTTTTTTTTTTTTGGGGGGGGGGTGGGTCCATGAAAAGAATCAGACGTAGCTCTAACACTACTCAAAATATCTATTCTGATTAACATTTTGGAACATCTATTTTTCCCATTAAAATAGAACCAAACTCTAAAAACAAAATCTGTCCTAGGAAATACAAACTGCTTTTCCTTCCAGCCTATGTTTCCAAAGTCCTAAACTTATTCAGCCTTGTGCATTGACCTGCTGTTGAGTAGCCCTGATGCATAGGTATAGATGTACACTGACACAGGCTGGGAAGACATACCTGATTCATACACTGCTTTGTGCAGCAGGAGTACATCTGGTTGTATGTTCTATTAGTTATTACAAATTAGCACTTACCTCTTTTACATTCATTCCTACTTCAGCCTCATATCCTACTTTTTCTATAATTTTGGAAATATCTCAGTAGGCTTAATACTACATTGGTGAGGGTGACACCCAACCAGGAAGGCATAATTACTCCAACAGGTGAAACAGCTGAGAGGATACTCAACAATACAAAATAACTCAGAACTAGAATGTGCTTAGCAGAGATGACTGATAAATATTTGACGAGTCTGACAAAATAACTGCTTACCTCAGGGTAAGTTATAAACACTGCATTGCTGGAACTGTTGATTTTAATAACAAGGGCTACTGCTCTGCTGTTGCTTGTTCCTTTTGTGGAAATCTTTCTAAATGTATTATTGTTTGGGTACTAAAGAGTTCCTTAACAAGGTCATCTAATCACCCTCATCAGTGTGGTGACCTTGACTCAGTTCTGGAAGCCTGATTTTTGAATTCTGGCATTACAATTGATCTGTCCCTTGATCAGAAAACTTCAGAAGACCTGCACTAACTACAGTCAAAATGTCAATAACTACTTCATTTAATTCTACAGTGAAGTTAAAAACATGATAGATTCAAGTATTAGGTACAACACAGTCACATGTGCTGCCTCTCACAACCACAGGTAATGAGAACCAATTCAAGAACCAGGGAGCTCATGACAGTCCATCAGTCATGATGGTTGTGACAGCACACAGGGATGGAGCCCCAAAATATATTACTTTTAAAAGTAGAATGTGGATTAGGCATATGTTCACTCTGCAGAAGTGAGTGGAGAATTTAAAAACTATGGAAGATCTCTTAACACTATGGCATACAAATGTAAAATAAGAATTTTAGTTTCCATTTTAAGGAACCAGTTTTAAGAACTACAGCCTGCATTACCAAAATGTGTACTACTCCAGCAGACCAAAGTGTGAAAAAATTTTATCTACAAAAGACTGGAATTGGGGTACAAGCTTCTTCTGAGACATATCAACACCAGCATCACAGTATCACCTATCAGTACAAGCATGGCAATCACATTGCCTCTATAGAAAAGCTGCAAGTGATAGAACCTTGGTGGTGCAGTAACATTTTGACCATTTCATTCTTATAATCAAGAGAAAACAATTATTCCAATCCCAGAAATATTCAATACTATTCACAATATTACTTAACTAAGATGATGTGAACTGATGTGAATATACATCATCCTTATTGCTAATAATTTGCATTGAGTGACAATTCAAAGCGCCAAAGTGGCTTCTAATGGCCCTAATAATTTCCACAAAATTACATGGAAAACCTATTTGCAGTTGCAGTAGCACCCTCCAACAAAGAGCATGTGGGAATGTGGTCACTCTTGAGGCATGTCAGCAGTTCTTTAAATGAGAGTCACTGTTCCCATTCAAATCCCTTATTTTTCAGAGGGCTGCAGAGTCAGCCCTCAGGGAGAGAGAACTGATCCTAGCAGTTTCAGGTGCTCTCATGCAATCCTGTATCTCAAAAACAGCCCTCATTTATTTTTTCTAAAGGACACTTAAGCCATTAGCTCATAATGTGGATGACTGCCTTCTGGAACGGTGAGGGGAGAAAGGGGCGCAAGACACTGAAATTACTGCTAAAAAGATACTTTGGAAAATAACCTCTAACACCTCCACAATGTTATTTTTTTCCAGCAAACAGTTCCTAAAGATCTAGAGCTGATCTCCATTTGGTGGCCAATGTTGACAAGCTAAAAGTGAGTCTTGGCATTTTGTATAACCTGGAAAAAAAGACCTGGAAAACCATTTTAAAGGCTCATCCTGGAATGAACAAATAACTAATACTCATCTGATACATCAAACTATTACAAAAATATTAACTTTAGGGTTCTAAAAAAGCTAGTGAAACAGTTTTAGGATAGAAGTAACCCTTTCTAAGAGTAATCTGAATTTTATATAAAACAAAAGCCACACAATTCCAAGTTTCTCCATCAGAAAAACTCCTTCTTGGCATGCTCAATGAGTTTTTGGGATTTCCTGAAATTTGAAGAAACCTGAGCAGGCTTTGGGTGCGGCCTGGCAGCACCTAAATCCTTCTTAACTTGGAATATTGAACAGACATTCAAATAATGTATTGATGAGTATTTCTGTCCTTTTATTCTCTCCCTCTTTATTTTTTTTTTTTTTTTTAATAATAACACCACTTTAGAAACCAGCATGAAATATTTATAGTTCTCAAAGGCGGACATTAATATATAGGAACCATTAATATCTAATACAAATAAACAAAGAATCAACAGCAGAATGCAAATTTTATAGATACTATTCTATAATTTCAAGAAAGTAGCTTAGATATCTTTGCACTGTATCACAAACCAACAAAGATCTGACAAAAGAAGTACAGCCAGAAAAAATGCACTAATCCAAAGAATGTATGAAACTCAAAGTTATCCATGTTCTGAACAAAAATTATAATTTCCCAGTTAAACAAAAAAGTAGGTATAAAATTTGTGCTGCAGAACTGGAGAGTAAGTAATTCATTAGGTGGGTAAACACATGTGTTGAGAAAAAAGTTATATTGAGTATTCAGTAAAAAGATTTCACCTGAGCAAAAGAAAACAGTCAGCAGTTCAAATCCATGAGAAAAAATACAAAATGTTGGGCATATTTGTAATGTGCACTTTAAATGGCTACACTTAATGCAGTGGAGGAAATAACTGGTGTGAGGAAACAAAAGAACACCAGAAGTCTTATGAACACTCATTGGGAAGATGGACTATTAATTTGCACCAACATAGATGACAAGTAAGCAGCAGCAAATAACACAGAAGTCTGACTAGTTTCTTTCCTGCCCATCTTTACGTGAAGAAGACAAGTGTGTGCATGAATCCTAGGGACAGACAATCATCTACGTCTCTTAAGCTCATTAGGCAAGAAAACTGCCAAGGAAATATGAAAACCAATTTTTTGTGACAAAAAAAAGCTTCTAAACTTCTCTTTGTTTTTTTGGTTTTTTTTAATTCCTTCTACTGTGCTACAGTTCCCCTTTCTTGACTACAAATCCTAATCCTAATTCCTAAAAATGTATTTAGATTTGATTTTTGGGTTTGTTTCATATTTAGCATACCCTCTCTTCTCAATCTATCTTTCATGTGTTCCTTGCCTTCCATTATCCAGCAGGATTTCTCATGTTCAGGTCTCGTTAAAAATAAGAAAAAGCTTTTTGACAGATTCCAGAAAGCTTTGGATATGGCCTTGTTGTTATGCCTTGTATCACTCTTTACTACTCCCTAACTGCAGCAATAGCAAACTTTTGCTAATAATTTTAAGAGTGCCTTTAAATTCGCTCTTCATAAAAAAAAAAACAAAAAACAAAATACTTTACACAAACAATTCTTTCTATTAAAGCCACCAAAACTTGAAGGAAAGGGTCAGGCTCTTCATACCATGTTCATTTCCTACCTATTTTCTGTGATGTCACAGCAAATTCCAAGACAACTCACAAAGCAGAATATAAGGTAGTTCTCCATTTTTCATTGCATTGACAGTCATGAAACAAAGTGGAATTAATCAGAGACTTTTATAACCTATGAATTAAAACATTTTGTAGAACACTATAACAACCACTGGTATGGGGCAATCTGCAAATAATAGAACATTTATAATACTTGCAGTGTTCTCATGTGCTATATTACATTTCAGAGCAGATGTATATACAAGCTCCTGCTAAAAGAGGAACTGCACTTCATTTGGTATTGACTCAGTGAAGGAATTCTCACATTAATCTCTTAAGCTGTACTGCTTTTTAGAAAAACAGACTCTGTAGAAAAGAAAACCTTCATAAATCTCTTCAACTATCTCAAAAAACCAGGCTTTTTGTAGCCCTGTAATTTTCTTTGCACCTTTTCTTGTGGAAACAATTAGCTTAGCAATTTTACAGTATTAGATGGGGCCAGCTGCAGGCTCCTGGTATCTTTCCTATTGCGTATGTCCATACAGAAAGAAACAAGGATCTAATCTCATAATATCACAATTCACTCATACTAATATCACAATATCAGTGGGAAATACCTAAGTGAGCAACTAATAAGGCTAGGTCTGAAGGAGCTTTCACTTACCTGAGGCCATCACAAGTTTCCGCATTCTTGACAGATCTGTTTCTAATTCAGGATCCTTTGTTAGCCAATGACCAAATATTGTGTTACAACTCACTTGTCAAAATACTTGAAACTGTATTCAAACTGTCGGCATCACAATTACCCTTTCAGATGAGCCCTGTTAATTGGGCCTTCAATGCTTTTTAAAAAATAAGTCTGTTGTTTTCTGCTCTTGCCATGAGTGTAGTAAACTTCAGACAGAAGTTCAGATTCAAGACTGCAGAAAAGGCTGTGTTGCAAACAGTATTGACTCATTCAGCTGATTCTTCAGAAAGTTCACTATGGGCATGAAATCCCTCTCCAGACAATATGGACATTTTTTTCAAAAGTATCTTTAGCTTAATTTCCCTTTTATTTAATCTCATGTAGAATACAGTTAGTATTACAATCGACTTTTGTCTTTTAAATTGTCTAATCTGGAAAAGTGAATTGCTTTGTACATCACAAATACTTCTGCTGCAATTTGCAAAACATCAGTATCCCAATAATTACTAGTGCAGCAAATTATGACAGTCACAAAACAGTAGTAATGCCATCCTTACCTCAGTCATGCATGTTGAAAATGTAGGTAATTTATTAGTCCAATATATAAACAATATATGTCTGAGAAAAAATAGAAATCTTTCACAGACCTGCTTTAGAATTTTTACAGCAAATTTAGGCACCCTTCAAAACAAATTCCAGGATATGTCTTTCCTCATATGTGTAGACAAGAAATAACAACAGAACATCAAAAAATAAAAACACTCAGTGGAGAGTTGGCAACAATTTATATCCGAAAGCTTTTTCCTATCTCTCTGTACAAAGTCAAGTGTTTAAGAGTACTCCTTTCTAAAATCAAATACATGACACACCATCACATAATTTCATCTTATATTACATCACTCTTTGATGAGCTACTTAGCAGATATAGTTTGCAGTTTCACACATTTGTGTACTCATAAGAAAAATTAAGCACATATATAAATTTAAATGTGTCCCTAGACACTTTAAAAGGAAAATAGTTTCAATCTTGTGTATTAAAAAGTTAGTGCAACTAAACATCTTTGTTGGCTAAAACCATGGGATAGTTCCTAAAATTGTCTAGGCTATTAAGAACAGCAATTTTGATTAGAAGGATGAAGATGAAAGATACTCTTAAATGGCACCTACATCTAGATGAACATTGCCATTCAATGCTGGAGAATGTAACACAATAATAAATAAAATACACGAAAGACATGCAGCTGTGCAATGTCTGGGTGCAACTTTGGAGGGTGTTTTGAAACTGACTCAGAATGTCTTGTTTTACTGGATTTTATAGATCAACCTCACAGTCATTTATGTATACCTGCCTATTTAGTCAAAAATAATAAGCCAGATTCAAACTAAAGAGAGTTAAAAATCTATTCCAATCATAAATATAAATGCTGAGACAGTGTTTGGTCTTAGATGCTTTGAGCATTAAACCATGGAAGTTTATTTACTAAATATAATCATAGAAGATAAAAACTTCAAAATTCAACCTTTAAGTCATCTAAATATTTGCATGACAGCAACATACAAAGAATTTAACTAAAACAGTAGAAGCACAGTAGCAAATCCAAATGCTAAATCTTTTGTCTCATGAACAGTTTCTCAGAAATATTTGTGTTTAAATAATAAATGTAAATACTGAGCCATATTGCTGTCTCAGGAAGAGACAATTATTAGCAATTATCATGGCAAAAAGACAAATATTTTCCTTTTAAAAAATACTTTTTTGTTGTTGTTTAGACCGATCATTTACAGGACATGCTTGCAGGATCTTAGATGAAAAATTCTGCCAGGAAAAATCAATTCTTACTATGTGAAATTTCCACATAATGTGAACATTTTGGTACTTTCACATCATGACACTTGACAAATCCAACTTCCAGTTCTTTAAAATCCTGAACTAGTAAGCAAATTACAAAGTAATCAGCCCAATGGCTTCACACACACACACACAAAAACAACAAAAAAAGAAAAATCCAAACAAATCAAACAAGATACATTTTTCAACCCAAACATTTTTTTTATTTATACTAGCTTTCCATCTGCTTTTCCGTCAGTTTAGTGAAGTTAGTAATGATTTACCAGCAACTACCAACTCTAAATTGTTCAGTAGGAATACTGGTTGGAAAAATGGTCTTAGGAAATCCTCTTTCATAGTAAGTAGCAAGCAGCACAGAGCATACTTACTTCAAGGGCTATATCCCAATAATACAACATATTTTGTTATTACATTCTAAAGCTCCCAACCAGCACAGTTTAATTGTTGTTGTAAGGTTGTTTCCCATATTTCTTGCAGATCTCTCTAAAAAGTCTACAGGTACAAGAACTTCCTCATATCTCTTTGTGACAAACCATATTTTCAGTTAATTCCATCAGAAATATTCTAGCACAAGGGAGAGCTTAAGAGAAGTGGAGCTCTGCAAATCTCTGTTGATTGTTACCTTCTAGAACACATGAAAACTTCTCAATAAAATCAAACCACTCAAGCAGATGCAACTCTAGTTAGAAATTCATAATTTGTAAAGAATAAAACAGAAGACAGGAGACACCAAAAGAGAAAGGTACTTCACAGTACCTACATAGAGTCTACAATCAATACGTTCCTATTTGTGATTGCAGAGGCCAGCATTGGTATTACAGCTGTGAGCTCATGGAAAAAATAAAGACATTACAAGTGAACTTCAAATTACATTCTAACTCTCCACTAGGCTTGTGCAGTCCACATGCAGAATGTATATGCAATATACACTGCTCTAGCGTCCTCGTAACCAAAAAAGCAAGAACAAAATTAGCAGGGATTTATCATGCTAACATGATTCCTCCCAATGCAATACACACCTCTATGTCTTGAGGAGGCAAGAAATAGAATAATTCTTTTCCATTCACTGGGACAGAGAATGTTCAAGGGAGTATTTTGTCTCTACCTACTCAAAGCAAAAGCCATCTAAAAGACTACTGCTATGACTGCAAAAATACCATCAGCTTCCAAATATAACGAATGTGATCCCATTCTCTACTATGAAATCACAATGTACTTGGATTAGGAAAAAAAAAAAAAAAAAAAAAAAAAAAAGCAATCCAGTGAGAACTATTTCAGCAATTAAAATAAACCTCATAAAATTTGTTCCCAAGAGACTCTGTGATTGGGCTAAAACCATTCATTCTGTCCTTACACAGACTTGTAGATGACTACTACATGTCATTTTCTGCTCTCCCAAGTAGTTATTCCTAGTAAAGCTAAAAGTCTCACTCACATGCTTAGCAGCTGCCTGCAAAGTCTCAGTATAATTCTTTGCATGAGATAATTTGTAAGTCTGTGACAGGATGATGCCCTACAGCACACTTTCTCACAGAACAGTCTTCTAGGTCTCAGCCCCTCACTTCCTTCAGTTCTTTGCATAGCTCATACAACACATTATCACATAATCACAGAACATCCTGAGTTGGAAGTGACCTACTAAGCTCATCAAAAAACCAACTCACAACTTATAAAGAGAATCTATGTTGAACTCCATGAGGAAATGAAGGAGGATATATCAAGAAAAATTACTTTTACTCTACTTTGTCCATTTTTCTCCTTTATTTACTGCACATAGTAAAATTAAATGCAAACTCAAAGATACTTAAGACACAGAAAATACTCTTTGAGGGCTCTTTGTAATCATCATGGTCTTGGAGTAGTCTGTGGTGCCTGAGCAAGAACTCAGTCCAAAAATATCATGTACAGAAAAACATTGAAAGGTTGTGATTTCATGCCTACTCTTACCTTCAGGTTTAAGTAGCTCTCTTGGCTCTTATACTCATAGCAATTAGAATTTCCAGACAGCTCAGTGGCAGAGATTCTGCGTTCTCTATATTGCAGCACTAACTGGTAAATGGCAGTCAATTCTTACCATGAATGAATTAAGCTCACTCGTATAATGCATGGCTGTAAACCTAAAGACTTTTTAAAAGCTTCCAAAGTTTTCATTCTGTCTTTTATAGTTACAAAGCAACAACAGCCAGCTATGTGATGTAAGTCTCAATTTATATCATGGGCTAAGATTAACACTAGGATATGCAGGTCTCCATGCTGTTATTTCTGGTTCTCATTAATACATTCTACACTTTTCCACTCATGCTAGTCTTTTCAGTAATAAGGTAAATATAGGAGAACTCTATCTACTGAAAGACAATATGTGCTTGATCAGAAGACTGGAGCATCAGACAAAGAGAAATAACCTGCCATATGCTTGTGATTTATTAGCCTAGGTGCCTGAAGTTGGAATTTTATCAGGATTGTTATCCTACATCAGAGAGATTATATACTTTTCCATTACCAGGAGGTTACTTAATATATCCAGATGGCAAAGGTTAAACTATATTTATGTCAGCTCTGACAGGCTCTTTTTTTCTAATGACCTGAAGTTCAATGAAGACCACAAGTAATTAGCACTGTAGAAATTCAGAGCTTCAGGCCTTCAGGGGATCTGTCATGTTGTTTCTGTAAGCAGGTACTAATTTTTAAGTTGCACTGTGACATTATTATACCTTACTGCATTAGATATCCCTCTTTCCTGCCCACTACTAAAAATTTGCTAATGTAAATTCTGCTATTGAAATTAACTATTAATTAACTATTCCAACTCCCTGCCTGTCTGTGCTACAGTGAGCCAGGCAAACAAGCAGCTGAATGCTTATTAAACACAATTGACTGGGCTTTTCAGATGTATAACGACTTCATATTTTTGACTGCTGTTGGTTGTAACTTCTAAGCTGCTTTTCTTAACTTCAACCCCCATCCATAACAAACACGTCTGATTACAAGCAACACTCAAATATACATTATAATAAATATCGTAGAATAAAATCAGACAAGGAGAGGAGAAAAGAAGTGTGAAGGTACAACTTAGTAAGCAAAATGTGAAATTCTTATAGTCAAACATTGAGAATTTACCAGACACTTTATTAAACTGCAAGGCAGTACTTTACAGTGCTGCTTTTAAAATATGTTAACACTATATCACAGTTCCTGGCAGCATTAAGTCTTTCCAGAAAATGTATCATCACTGTATGCAGCATATTTTATAGCCAGTATAATTTCATTTTACTATATCCAATAATATTTTTCTGAAATTCTAGGAAGTCTCCCCACAAAAGATAAGTAATGACCATTTTAATCAGCTGGCACAAAGCGTAACCACCACACCACAGGAAAATTATTACACCAAAATGCCCTCAGTCTCATTTTGCCTCTGTGGAAGAGATTGTGAGTACAACCTGTGAGAATCTCACTCAGGTATTATGTAGAACAAAACCTTTCAACTGTGAAGTTATTTAATTTCAAGACTGATCTTTAGAGTTTACCCATTCTTGACAGAAGAAGCTGGATAAACTCAGAATCCTCCTACACATTGCACTATTGTAGCAAGAAAAGCTAGAAATTATGCCAAGAAAGGCTGAAATATATGCCATTTGTTTCCTATGTCCACAAGCATTCTGAAAAATGAGCCGTACACCTCTAAGTGAAATAACATAATTTTCCTTTTCTTACCAGGCTTGGATTTCTGCTTTGTGGTCTGCCCGTGACTGGCAAACATTGCTGTGGAGCCCGGTACAACAGTCCTTTCCTCTAAATCAGACTCTGGGATTGTAGCACAGCCACCTAGTTGAAAATGGAAGACACTTAATGCGATGTTTATGCAACAAAATAAACTCACTAGTGCATAATTGAGGAAAAGAGGCGATAAATTATCTAACAGGAACATATAAAACTAAAATAGTCTTTACTTTCACTTCAAGAAAACATTTGCTAAAGAAAACTATTACCATTATTTAGAAGGCTGACTATGTTTTAATGAATTCTCTCTGCTACTTATATCATCTTTAAAAAAAGTTCGAATTCATTTAGACCACAGAATATGCAAAACTGTTTCCACATAAAACCCATATGGAAAATAACGTGATTTGTGTTAAAGATTACTGGTAGCTATTTTTGTAATAAAAAAATTAAGTGTGAATGAAATAACTACAAAATCAACAAACCTTATGAAGATTGTTAGCTTGCCACAGAGAAAGATGTGCTGGGGTTTTTTTTGATGGACTGTTAAATACAGTATTTTATTAAAGATATGGAAACACAGAGACACTTCCAGTGTCCAATAACATTCCTTACTCAAGTGATTATAGGATGTATGATATAACATCATCTTTGTATGTTTCAACATTGTTTTATGAGCCATTCATTAGACAACACAATTACTTACAGCTTTTTCTTCAAATATGTTTAAATGCCTATGTTTAAAATATGAAGAGATGTAAAATCTAGTAGTAATAGTAGTGGTAGCCGTAGCAGCTTGCAGTGGAATAAGTTGATGTTAATTTATTTCAGAACAGCTGTGGTCAGGACACTGGAGGATGTGTCACTATTCCTCAGCAAAAAGATGGCCTCGCAGTAAGTGCACTGCCAACAGTACAGTACACAGCTGAGCTGCATCTTTTTCTCACAGCCCTCCCAGGAACACAGCTAGCAAGCAAAGAAATCCATGTACTCACTTATTGTGCTCTGAAAGCACATGTTTATAAGCAGCACATCAACTCCCAATGGTGCACAGTAACTTTTTACCTTCATGTAAAAGTTGTTCTACTTTGAAAAGACATGTTCTACTCAATGCCCCATAAAAAATGCATCCAATTTGCAGCAACACAGGCTATCCTCCCTTAACTGAACTAAATGAGTAAAACAATTAAAAATAAGGTTGTATTCCTTATTCCTAGGAGAGCTGCAATTCCCCTGGCAGTTTCAGAAGCACTGGCAAACCAATGCACCATGTTGTACAGAAATGTACCACCCTGATTAGCCAGGGTAAAGCACGGCAGCTCCAGCAAGCCCTGTGAAAACACTCAATCCTACCAGTTGAAGAACTAATACAGCATATTTGGCTCCTTAGAAAGAGTGAAGACACAAGCTACATTATCCAAATACACTCTGAGAGAAAGTACATCACAGGAATGTTTGATTTAGAGCAGACAAATTTTGTCAGTACGAAAGGAAGGTTAGGAGTAAATGTGTCAGGATGCAGACCTGCGATCCATCACAGCTTCAAATATTTAAGATACCTGCTATGAAAATTGGAAGAGAAAATTGGAAATTAGAAAAATCTCTTCATGTTAAAATCCTGTAACAGTGGTGTCATTGCCTGACATTGCATTAAATATAAATGTACCAACAGCCTAAATGAAAAGAAGTACCTGTAAACCAATACTTCTACTGCCATTTGAAAATTGTGACTAAAATTTAAACTACAGGATTTGAGGAAATGGAAATCACTGCTTTAAAATTCAATTTAGAGTATTTGCATTCTTTTTGTTCAGATAAAATCTACACTCCTAAACACTAGCCTGTAAATACAGGATACAAAACTAAGGTTTCTTGAACTATTAAGAATGGCATCATGCATTTTAATATTATAAAATTTTGCAACAGCATGACCAAAAACTCACCAAGTCAATTAATATCTGTTGAATTTCTACATGGAAATAGAGAACTTTTCTGACATTCATTCTAAAACCCGAAGTTCATCAACCTATATAGCCTTGAGGATTGATGGTCTTTGGTGACAAAATATTTCATTAGTTTTCAATGCTAACAGGAACTGAATAAGAGTTAGAAAAGGTCTATTTGCCCTTAGATCCAACACACTACTTGTTGAAAGGAAGCAGGATGTCATGATTTTGATTATAATGTGAGAGATTCATTGAGACTTACTTGTCGTGATATCATCAGAACTTATTGCAATTAAAGCCAAAATTAACGTCTTCCATAAATTTATTTTACTGAGTGTGAAAGCCAGGAGGCCTACAGAACAAGGGTCCATTATGGGCCCTTGGAGAGACAGACCCTAAGCCAGGAAAATCACCGTGTTCAGGGCAACTGAACAGAGCCTCTCCCAAGATACTTTGCTATGTATACAAATGTACTCCAGCTCTATCTCCCTTGTTGGCCCATTAGCCTCTCCACCCCTTTTCCTCTAATATGTATGCTCCCTAGAATGTTCTCCCTTCCTTGCTTACCCATTGGCCCCATTTTACCACAGTGTCCCACCCCCTTTACCCTACTGGCTGCCACCCTTTTCCCCAGCCTTTGTACCACCCCTGAGTCCTCAGCCCATTGGTCCTGATGCTCTGCTGCAACCCCCATTCCCATATTTAAACCTGGACCCTCCACTGTTTCTTGTCTTTTCTTTGGACCCCTGTGTGTGGCTGAGATAAATCTCCTCTTTGGAACTCCTTACAAAGACCCTTCCCACTTCTTTGTTGCCAGCAATCCCACAAGAGCTATCTAGAGAGTGTGCTTGAGTGACTGGGTGTGTGTGCCTGTCCCACCGAGCCACCTCCTTACTGGGGACACTTCTAGAAGGTCACAGCACCTCTGCCTCTCACTCCACCACCAACCAGCTGGGGGTCTGCAAAAACTGAGAATACTGACGACTGAAAGGTTACCAGTGACATACTATTTTACATAAAAAGAAAATTTAGACAGAACTCACAGAGCAATACTATCAGCATCAATATTAAGGGTATTAATTACATGTTACTTCTGCGAGGATGCCAGTAATGTTTCCTATGAAATATTTTTTAAATACTGTTGTTTCATAAAGGCGTTCCCTGTGCTAAAAGCACTATTCTCAGCGGGGCAGGATTTTACTAGGATTTTTGTGACACTAATTATTTAAATAAGTGACCAGAAAGAAAGAAGTATAATAATTAACTTTTTACCTTTTTGGGGACAATGAGGTTTACAGGATCAAGGATTACAGGATCATTTCTACCTTGCTCTTCTAATGTCAGTACTACCTTCTAAATGAAGGAGCTACTCATA
The DNA here is from genome assembly GCF_903797595.1 of Erithacus rubecula. NCBI lineage: Eukaryota > Metazoa > Chordata > Aves > Passeriformes > Muscicapidae > Erithacus > Erithacus rubecula. The sequence continues at coordinate 44,838,155 of NC_136689.1, read as the reverse complement.
TTTGCTAACATGTCCCTTAAATTGTTCGGATGCATAAGGCTGGGTAGCATGACTGAACCCTCATCTACACATAGCCTGCCTCAAAACAAGAGGTACCCACTTTTTGCAATGAAACTAATAGGAAATTCCATTTTCTTGCTCTAATTGGCATAGATACACATCCTCAAGATAACAGTGGATACCCTTGACAACTATGCTATGATTTCCCACAGGAAAGAAGGCGTGGAGACCACACTAAGACTACTGTCATACTGAAAGAAGGAAAACATTCAAAGCAAATTTCACACTTTCACTAGACTAAATACACCCTTCTGAATATAATATTTAAAACATGGTAGACCAGGATTTTGTGATTCAAAAACATTTTACAACTCAGAAAGACACTATATGAAAAAAAAAAAGAAAAAGAAAAGAAAAAAAACCTCTTCTGCTAGGACTACAAGCTTTTAATTTCATACTTCAAAAGTTCTACTCATGGTCTATATTCTAACTTCTCTAGTCAGAAATTTTTAAGTTAAAAGACTTATTTGAATTTTTGTACATCTCTAAATACATTTCAGTAAGTATTTACTGAATGTCTGTTTTAGCAAGCATTTTCAGTTTTTATGCACATTGAATCCTAAAAGAAATCAGAGTAACAAAATAATTATATCCATTCACAATTAACTGAATGGTACAGATCTGAAAAGTGAAATATTTAAGGAAGAAAGGGGAAAAGAGGAGGAATAGTAGTACATAAATCTAGACACTGGAAATGATCCAAGCTGAGAAGTCCTCCAGATGTCAGTCTGTAAACAAAGCTTCATATAATGAATTTCCCCATTAATTGTTGGCAGGAATAACATCTAGAATATGTTATTACATCTAACCCACTCTTTCCCCCTTTTCTGTGTAGCTAAATTCTTGTCTGGCATCACAGATCTTTTATCAGTTGTGATAAATCCATGAAAGCAAGCTTTTGTCAACAAAACTGTTTGATAGGGTACAGCATGCATAAAATGACACTCAAGCTAATTGTGCATTTTGTCCAAAGGAAATGAGACTTCTCTTGCTTATTTTCACTACATCTGTTTTTGTAACACTTTTGGTTCTCAAGTTGGAAAAAGATACCCAAACCCAAAGGAAAAAATATATATAACACATATTGAACAAAAATTAAGTCTTGACAGTTTTCCTACAGGTTCCTATCACCATGTTTTTATGCATTTAATATGGCTTTAGAAGTTGAAAAACAGGAAAACAAAAGTGATATATCTCAGAAAAAAATGTAAAGGCACTTTGATGTAAAGCGTATTTGAGTTTTCTTTTTCTCTTCCACTCAATCACAACCTAAATTATACATAAAGTTTCCATTTCCTCTGAAATTAACTCTTACAAGAGTCCACAGAAAGAAGAAAAAAACAGCTTCCTGAGTAGGCTTTGGCAGCAATATAGTCAAAATATCAGGTTTTGCATACACAATATAAAATGAAGATAATCTAAAGAGTGAAATTATTTCACAGAGATTCCAAATAGCTACACCCAAAACCATGTTCACTTGAAATTTCTGTCCTGTCAAAAATTTTAGGAAAGTGTACACCAAAAATGCAGTCTAATGCCTTATAGGTTATTCTCTCTAAAAAATTTTATCAATTACTTGTTCTGATTCTGCCAGCCACATTTATTCAAGTCCTCTAAATTTTAGTAGCATCTGCCCATCAGCAAGTAGCCCGCCTGTTGAAATAACTGCATGGAGGTTGTGAAGATAGGTAATGCTATTGCTGCTTTTTAAGTGGAGAATAAGACAACACAATCTATAGAAGAAAACAATACATATTTGAGCATATATTATGAGATACATGGAATATTTATTCACATACCAGCCCTGGATTAGAGGCTATCATTTGAACTGACACATTCCAGGAAAGCAATCACATTTCTGTTCGAGAGTTTGAGGAGAAAGAGGGAGAAGAATTATAGGAAGGGGAAAAGGGAGATAAGTAGGGAGGGAGAAAGAGGGAGTGGAGGAACTAAGACAGAAAGGAAGGCAAGGGGGAGGGAAGGCAGAGAAAAAGGTGCATTTGTTTGTTGTTCCTCCTAAATGGACATCTGGTAACAAACATTGTCACAATTCACAATAGCAAACAGTCCACGTTTAGGTTGGATAGTCACCTGCAGAATGTAGAGTCACTAAATAATCAGTTACAGATTTCAGAACATATCACTTAAGTCTAACAGTGGCTACAATCCTGCAGTCACACAATTTCATTGTTTTCTGTCTGCTTTGACACAACCAAATTCAACAAAGTTATGGAAAATATTTCTGTATTAAATTCCAGTAGAATAATAAATTAGGGGAAAAAAATTATACCAATAGAATATGTAGTCCAAGGTCATAGAAAAATCACCAAAACATATTTTCAATGGAAGCACACAGAGACATACTAGACTGTTATTCCAATTTACTCATGTTTTACTGAAATGCTTAACAAAACTTCCAGTTCTTAATTTCCATGCCTTTTTCATACAATGAGTTCTCACTATTTGCACAGAGAGCTATGCAAAGATAATTCATACCAATTGCATGGCTTCTGTTTGAGCTGGTAGTCCATTCAAATATTTTGAACATGCCTGAGTTCATAAAACCTTGACTTACAGAGTTCAGGGTACTTTGGCAGCAGAAGCTCTTTATGGGAGCAACTGTGGTGTTTAAACTGTCAAATAGTCTTGGTTATTCTTCCAGGATGAAGTTCAGTGGTTGTGGTATGCAAGTCATACAAATGGTATTGGGAAATACATTGCTAAAAGCAGATTTAGCAGCTGTTTTCATTAACAACACATTATTGGACATTCGGCCAAGAACACAAGTTCAACATTCAGTAGTACCCTTACTAACTCAGAACTGAGAATGTAGGAATGTTGAACTGTATAAATACCACCCAATATCTACCAAAGGCACTTGTTAGACACTGCAAATAAAGGACGAACAATGACAGTTTTGCTTCTGCCACAAAAGTGCACTGCTCCATCCAAATTCATCCTATTCCATCCTAATCCATCCTATTCACCTGATGAGCACACACTGGCTGAAAAACATGTTCTGTGTTCTGGTATGTCTTAGGGGAGGCAACTTACTGAATTTTGTAGTGCTTGGGGAATTTCTTTCTGCTTTTACATAACAGAAAAGAAAAATCAGCTTACAAAGGAACTTTTCAAGGGGAGTATCAACTCTTGGCAAACAACATAACCATAAAAAGCACTGTTTTTTCAGAGTATATTACCTCACAAAACACCTGATGGATTTTGTTGACTGGGTCTCACATCCTCTTCTTCATATTTAGTGTATCACTAAGTATAGCTTTTGTTTGTCACAACTAGACATGGTTTTCTTTCAAAATGTTTAAATTACAGCAGTAGCAGAAGTTATAGAATATACTGTCATCAATCTGTTCTCAGGACAACATTCTCCATTTAGTAACCAATTTCATGCTACTCTTTTGGGGAGCAAGAAGTATATGCAAGGCTTTTGTTTTGGATTATATGGATAAACTCATTTTGCGTGCATAAATATACATATATGTGTATTTGGATATATGCATATATGGAATTCATAAAGAGCTTGATACTTGGGGTTTTTTGTAAGATTTTTTTTTAATCTGTAGAGCCTACATTGCATTGTTTTGGTAATACACAGTTGTAAGGAGGTTACTAGACCTTTAGACTTTTACACTAATTTACATCAAAAGCTTAAATGGGTGATGCTCCCTTGGACAAACACTTTCCTGATTATTTTTTCTGAAAGCATATTTAAATGAATTTCCAATGTCAGTTCTGGTTTCTATCGACCAATACAATAGAGAGCACCTCAAAGACAATGTTTGGAGCAGCTGGGATCTCTGGAACATGCCAGTCAAAAAAACTTCCACAATATTGTCTTTATGTATTCTCTAACCTTTCTTCAGCATACAGTGAAAGTAAACAAACTAAAACTAACTTTTGTAGTTTTGATTAAAAAATCCATCTGGTATCCATCATTCTAATAAATTTAGAGAAATATCTTGCTCCTATTCCAATTTAAAACACTCTTATTTCCTGGAGCACATATATGAAATTTTCTTCCAGTTGAAGACTCAATTATGAAGACACATATACAGACAATATATACTTTTTTGTATGTGCACACAGAAATTTTGGATCTACTAGTGAAGGAAGAGTAAGTCCTCATTCCTTGCACTCAGAAGCTGAAGATACTGTAAATGTTTGTGGCCTGGTTTGCAGTGTTGAAACCCATGAGTTCCATCACACAACCATAGTGCAAAGACTATTGAAGTGAGCAGTCTTTGATTCAAGGGAACAAATAGCTATTTATCTTCAGGGAGTTTACAGTATATTGGCCTAAGCAAAACACTTCACAAAAGAAGGTAAAAAATGCATTTTAGTGAAAATGGCATTTTTATCTTAGCTGTGAAAAAGAAACAAAAGACAATGCAATTTGCTGCATGAGACCAGGTTTTCCAATGGATTTTGGATGTGTGAGACAGCCTTGATAGAACAGTAGTAAGACAGAAACAATTGATGAGGAACCTATGACTAACTCAGATGAGAAAGTGAGTGAAATGAAAGGAAAACCATTTGGGATATATGCTAATGCATGATTCTGGGCTAGAGAATACAGGAGCAAAACATACTGACATCAGATGTAATATCAGATATGCTGTGGATAACAGAAGATAGTGGAATAGTAAATGGGATTAAAATGAAGTGTGGGAAGATAGGTTGTAAGCATAGTGCAGAAGACAATTTTCCTCAATGAATTACAGCTGTACTGATTGCTAAGAAGTGGAGACAGCCCAATGAGGATGGGTATTATAAAGAGTGGGCCAGCTAGTCAAGAGTAAGTTGCAGGTTGGGATGGTGTCTGTTGGCTGTGCTGTGAGGAGGTAAGGGACATGCAGTCATGCAAGAGACAGACAAGGTAATAAGATGTGTGAGGGACAGACAGGGTAAGGCAGCTGCGTAAGAGACAGCTTGGGGTTTAGCCAGGCACACAGAAGGAAGAAGGAAACTTGCAGAGAGGAGAGAAAGAGTCAGTGCTGCGTGGAGCCACCTGTGAGGAAATGAGTCAGTACTGTGTGAAGTAGCTAATGAGGAAAGGAGACAGTGCTGTGTGGAATTGCCTGAGAGAAGGCATGATAAGTTTTTAGTAAAAGGCTGGTGTTGGTGCCAGTCATGTCCATCTTGACATAATTGCTGCACTGAAGCATGCATGTTGCTCAGAAAAACAAAATTAAATTGGTAGAATAATACTTCCTAGCACTATTGTGATGGGCTACTGAAAGAGAAGTATACAGAACTGGTCACTTTGGAAAACTACTGTGAGTAGTTTAGTAGACAAAATGACAAATTTTGGCAACAAAACACAAATATCTTATTTAATAGGGATTGTGGTTGCTTTAATATTATGAGAAATTATAATATTATGGAAATGAAAGAAGATACAAAACCAACAGAAATAATCACAGGCTGACAAAAGGAAAAGGTCCCAGTGTGATGCCTAGTAAAATTTTGAAATTCACCTGAAAATATTTAATGTAAGGAACAAGAAATGAGCAACACTACTGAACAAGACTCTGGTATGGCATCTAGAATACTGAGTTCAATTGCTGTTACCACATTCATGACAGGTTAAATAAACCTGGAAAACTTCAGCTGAAGTTTACTAAGATTGCATAGGAATCACATACCTTATTGACACTTGAATAGATGACCAATCTTGCTGAGCTAAGACTACTAAAAATGGAACAGACTGATCTTTATCAGTAGTGCAATTAGCCCAGAAATCCTTAGTGTCTGGCAAAATAGAAGACACTCTCAGAACAAGAAGGAGTTGTTCACAAATTAATTTTTACTAGAAATTCTGACTACCAAGAGAGCAAGGGTTTTGAATCATTCCTGAACAGAAACCATGGAGGCAAATAATTCTGTTTATGAATGAGAGTAAATTACCTTATTCTAACACAGAGATGGAGTTGAACAAGGAGTTTCTTTTTTTCATGTATTGGAAATTTCTACTTTCTCAGATTTGTCCATAGTATGTAGAAGATGTAAATAACATTGTATTTGTTTAGTCATTAAAAATGTTTTAAGATAATTGTCAGCTATGACTTTTATTCATTTCATGGGGAGCTAAGAATCAATCCAATTATAGTAACCTATCTTTGCTCCAACACTGCAAAAAGAAACATACATTACTTATATTTACTTTATTTTCACCAGCATTTAATACTTCATTCACTATATACTCCATTGACTAAATAAATCCAAGTATTATCTTGTGTAAACTCAACCTTTTATAGCAATAAAAATCTCTGGGATTGACTTTCAGAGGAATCAAAAAAAGGCAATTTTGACTCCACTAAGTATCATAATACCATTCAATTAATTTAGTTTATTTGGAGGAAATTAATACAAAACAGTACATAATAGTTTAAAATTACATCTTATAGGATAAGATGGAAAGTTTTCCTTTGTATTCAGAGCTTCCTACTGAGAAAATTTTACTCTACAAACTGCATCGTTTTATTCTTTCACTAGTGTCACACCTGTGTAATTCATACAATTTTACTGAAGTCACTACCATTCAAATAATATGAAAATTATATAATTGAGGGATAAACAATTTTGAAAATAAAACCATTTAATGTTGTATCTCCTGCAAGCATTTTAAGAAGTAGCCAGGAGATTCACGTGCTTTACATCGTAAACCCTAAATAGAATTGACTTGTCAAAATTGCAGAGTATCTTTGGATCAAACACAAGGTTTCTGAAGATGTGAAAAACCATGCTTCTAAAAATCTCTAATAACTGGGGAGAATCCTGGCACTGAACATTTCACAGAGGGGGAAGAGAGTCGGTTTGACTAATGTCATAAAATAAATTACATTCACTAGAAGATAATAATCAGCTCCCTTTTTTGGTTTTCCTTTTTTGTAAAAAGCAAGGTCTGCTTTTACAATAAAAATGCTATGTCTAAAACAAAGTGGCTTTTTATGTGAGAAAGCACAGGATTAACTGTTCTGTTTAATTTTATTTAAAAGCTGACATTGCTGCTACTGTCTAAGATAATAGATAAAGTAAGTGACAGAACAAGTGATGCTCTCAGTCTGCTACTTTTATGCCTTATGCTTATTTAATTCTCTAGTATTTTAGAATCATCATATAGCTTGACCAGGACAAGGGCCTACTCATTTTTAAAATGCACTATATTTCTAAATGTGATTGGATACCCAGAAATCTGCTAAAGTACCAAGTGAAAATTCTACACAAAGCAGAGCCCCTACTTTCCTTCCCCTCTGAATCACATTTTTCTTTGCCTGTACAGCATCTATATATACTAGAAAAATTCTAATTCAACTTAAACATACATTTTTAATGCTTATTTTAAATAAAACATAATTTAGAAATGTCTACCTCATCTTTAAGGAAAGTATGTAAATCAAGATAAAGACTGAATTATGAAATATACTATTCTGAATATAAATAAAAGTATTGAGCAAATAACACAAAGCTGGAGAGATCTTACAGTTCACTTTGCCCAGGCACACCAATCAAGAAAAAAAGAGAGGAAACAAGTTTAGAGATCTTGCCAGGAGCCTGCTCCAGGCCAGACTTTCCATGGGGTCCCAACCTCCTTTGAGCACATCCACCTCCATGGGCTGCAGCTGTATCATCTGCTCCACCATCTACTTTCACAGGCTGCAAGGGAATCTCTGCTCCTGCACCTGGAGTACCTATATCACCTCCTTCTCCACTGACCTTGGCACCTGCAGAGCTGTTTTTCTCACACATTCTTACTCCTCTCTCCAGCAGTTCAACAAACCTTCCCCCCCCCCCCCCCCCCCCCCTTTTAAATACACTATCCCAGAGGTGCTGCCACCACTCTGATGGGCTGGGTCTTGGCCAGTGATGGGTCTGCCCTGGAGCCAGCATGCAATGGCTTGGCTCTGTTGGATGTGGGGAAAACTTCTGGCAGCTTCTCAGAAAAGGCACCCCTGCAGCCCTCTGCTATCAAAACCCAGCCAAGCAATACTCAATACACCCTCTTACAGAACTGGACCAAACAAGCATACTAGTATCCCATTTTCTAGTCTATAAACACTACTTGGTCTGGAAAGTCAAATATTATTTGAATTTGTTTTTTATTGTTTAAAGCCATTCTCAAACGAAGCTAGGATTATTTGGTACGCTTTATGGAGCTACTGATTAAACTAACACCATGCCTGCTGCTTCTCCTATATTTCAGCAATGTAACTTGTCCTTTACTGGTTCTTTTTTACAGCCCACCTCTTCTTTCTATAAACCGTCTTGCCACTGCACTGACTTGCTACCTATACTTTCTCTACTTGTACATTACTTGAAAGAAATGAACTACTCCAAATACTTGAATCTGAGTGGCAAACCAGAGACCATCTGAAAATATGGCATCCAAAAATCATCACTGTAGCTTGTTGACTTCACACCCATGATATGATTAACTTCTTTTGATAGTTCATTAACAGCATAAGCAATCTCTTAGTGCCCACAATTGTGGGATATCTGAAGTGATTCTAAATATTTCAGAGTCAAATTTACTACAAACACTATTATCAAATATTGTCCTCTTCATGTTCTTAGACAGAAGAAGTATTCAATACGAAAAAACAAGTACATAATTTTGATTGATGGGTTGGGGGTTTTTTTGGACTTGATATCAACTTTTACTCCAGCACCAGAGTACATAATTTTGATTGATGGGTTGGGGGTTTTTTTGGACTTGATATCAACTTTTACTCCAGCACCAGAATTCCTCCAGACCTCGGTAAGATGCGAACTCATTAACTGAAAACAGTAACTTGACTGGGGACAATTTCTATAAATAAACAACACCCATCAAAAACCCCACAAACCACCACCAAAAAATCCCACTATGTAAACATCATGCTTCTTAATATCTTTCCATTAAAAGTTTCACATAAAGAATTTGTTGTATAGCCAAGTTACTGTGGCATTATGATTCTCTTCAAACAACCTTCTCTCAAGATTACTGAAATATGTTAGGTTTGGCTCCCCTCTATAAAATAAGCTTAATAACCTCAAACACAGAACAAACAAAGGCCATGACTACATTTAATTGGTAAAAAAGTGTGATTCTCTACCCCTTTGCTTTAATTTGGTCATGTCTATAACACCAAGTGAAGCAAAGCAATGGTAGCCTGTCTTGAGAGTGTAAGACTTCACAATGAAGATTCAGTGTCCCCTCTGAATATATTTAAAATTCTTTTTACCTCTGTTATTTTCTGAAAATTCAAGTTTTGATCATGATTCCATATTCAACAAACAGTTCTCTACAGGCCAATGTACTTTCTTTCTCATTGAAAATTTATCAAATCAGATCACTATCTAGAATGCAACGTATCCCTCAACATTCTGAGTATATGACAACAAATTACAGGTTTTCAAATCCTTAAGAAAGATTATTCTAATTAAATTTAACAGATGAACTCAGGATTAACTTCAAATAAAAGATAAAGTGATTATATTATTGTTATGAAGCACTACATCATTTACATTAAAACACTACCTATATTTTGTTCATATATAAAAAAAAATGTATTTGTTAGAAATGCTAAAAAAAAAATTCCATTGGCTAAATACAGATTTTCCCTTTCCAAATGACCAAGAACTAAAAGAGAAATTGAAAAAGACATTGTCTAGATAATGATTTACCTAAATAGAGTTACTGAAATCCAGCTCCACTTTCCATTATGTAGTCAAACAGCCTGCAGGTATAATATCTTCAGCTGGCACCAGGCTTAATGCTTTTTTATTGATCTGCCCATGGCTTAAGTGCACACATAGGATATGGATTGTTAAACAATTCTTGTTACCTATCACTGATTATGGAAATATAATACATCTTGCAGCAGCATCTGCACTTCCTCTAACATGAAATACTACTTAAAGCAAACTGTCCTTTTTATCCTGTGAACTCTCTAACACTTGTGGGGGATTTTGTGTACCAGCTAAATGATTGAATTTGTTAAGTAGCAATTACACAAAAAGCCCTCTCTGTTACAGTCCATGGTATAAGTGATAATTTATCATTAGATTCTTTGTTTTTGATCTGCAACAAATGCAATGTACAATTATAATTGAGAGTAATATGTGCTTTCAGATTCTTTCTATTTCTTCTCTTCCCCAATTGATCCTTACCTTCTTCTCGTTTGAAGATTTGAACAAAATTGTGGGACTTGCTTGAGTCAGTCTTTACAAAGGGTATGGGACACCTATCAATTCTGCATGCTGAGTGTTTCCTATTTGATGCTCAGTAGGAATTAATAGAAATAAATCTATCCAATTTTTATATTTATAATTTCATCTCTGTACTTGTCATCAAGATAAGAGTATAGCATGTCCATCATAGCATCAAATTTACAAGGAAAAATGAGGCTTCTGCAGTCTTCTAGTTTTATTCCTCCCAGAAAGAAAGTCCATAATTATGTTTTCCTTTCTACTAACATTAAATCTTCAATAAGCTAAAAAACACATTCTGTACCTTCCTTTTGTCCAATCACTAAAAAAACCACACCTGATATGAATTCAGACTCTGAAGGTGTAAGAAATGGAAAGATAGAAACCGCCACAGATACTGAAGGGTTTGATTTGCAGCCTTGGAAGAAGCTTGGATTAATGTAAAAATAAAAATGCACAGGCATTAAGCAGAAAGATTATAAATTTATATTTCTATAGTTATAAGTAAGAATATGCCTTAAGTAAGAAATTGTATTGGATAAGACAGTAAAGGGTTTTATAGTTAGTAATGTAATTGTGTAGAACAAGCTAAGAGTTTAGATGTAATAGAAGCATATGTGTATATGTGTAGTAAGAGTGGATAGAAGTATAGGCAGTGCAGCAGAATTACAGGTGATAGATTAGAAAAACAAACTTTAAAGCAACATTCCATCAGATTCGAATGTTATCTATTGCCTTGTGGCAAAGAATCTTGTGACTACTTTGAGCTGTGGCTGGCTTTTTGTCCTCTAATATCACACAGCCTTTGAGGCTGGAGTATTAAATAATTTTTAGCACAACAGTAGTCCCATCCCTTCATTAAAGCAACGACAATATAAAGGTACTTTTAAAAGAAGTCTACTTCAGGGTTTGCTCTCATGCATTCTGCTAAGTCAGGTTACCAACCACTACATGAATGTTAGTACAACAGTAACAGAGAACTGTCAAGTAAACAGGAGAAATCTTGACTAAATTAATTCAATGGCAAAGGTCCCAGTGACTTCAATGGGGCCAGGATTTCATCCTTATCTTGTTGATCAAAGCAATTATTTCACTGTTCAGAAGGACCAGGCTGCTGCACCTGCCAAGAAGGGTGAGTCTTAATTGTTATACACTTCTATAACTATTCCTTTTTCATTCTACTAAGATAAATTATTCAATTGAAAAACATAACATCATAAACAGCATCCACAACAAAGATCCTTCCTTCATCTTAGCAAATGTGGAAGACATAACAAAGCTCTCCTTAGCATAACCTTACCACAGGTCTGCAAATGAATTATTATCACTCCCTTAATACCTATTCCTGGCCATTGATGGTCATGCCTGCTGAAGTGGCATATCTGCATTAAATAAGAATGCTTTGACTCAACAAATCAAGTGTTTTTAGGCAATGTTGTGTTACAAAAAAAGCTTCCTATTTTACAGTGAAAATCAAAGTACATGCTGGAAAGAATATCTTCTACATACCATGGACCCAAAATCAGAGTAGATTAACTGTGAGAAATATAACTGAACCTCTCTTTACTTCTTCACAGGGTTTACAATATACACTGTAACTACACTAACCAAAATGATGTCATGTATATGCAATTCAATAGCCAGAGAGAATTAACTTTTCCACATGAAAAACAATTTCACAGTAAGCTAGAAGAAAACTGGTTTTAATGTGCTGCAAAAATGACCAAAACCAAGGCTCTTTTTCACACAGACACCAGTATTTTTTATTTGGAAATATTTGAGAAATCTGTTGTAAAACTGTACAACAAGTATTTTTCCCTTGATAACTAATTAAATGAAGAAACGAAGCACAACTGCTTCATATTTTCTTCTCAGATTGGGAAATTATTGCAAAGTATTAATTCTGCAGTTCCTTTGTAGGGAAACATGGCAATTGTTTACTGCCAATGGCATCATAAGAACTTGTCTTACTTTCAGAAGGACTTCTAATCACAGAAGCACAAGAAAATCCTGTCTGTAACATGCCTGTTATATGCCCCTTGCTAGATCTTAACATCTTTAACTACTTCATCATATCTGACTGGAGTCTATTTTACATTACTCCATAGAATCTCCTCCATCTCAACAACTTTGTTAAAATGTAACCACACCCAGGATATCTAACATAATTTATTGCACTAACTTTAATCTCCTGCGTAACTTCTATCGCATTGTTCCATGCTTTATTAATTCAAATTCATTCAATTCATTCAATTAATCTGATAACAGTTCATAACTTCATTTAAGCATCTCTGAACAGCAACCTAATACCCCTAATGACTACTCCAGTCAAGAAACCTGCTCCGTTTCACAGAAAATAAACTCAACAAATTCATATCTATTTAAATAGATTTTATTATTGGAAAGTCTGATCATTCAGCAAGATTTTACCCTGAAATGTCCTCCACAAATTCCTATACATAATTCAAGAATTCATTTATTTCCAAGCTGGTTTCAAAAATGTGCTAGAAGAAAGACATGCTTATCAATACTGTGATACAGTTTTAAGATAATTACAAAAGATTTCTCAGTGCAGCTGTAAAATTTAATATAGTTCAGCATCGCATAACTTACATTAAAAAGATTGTTCATAATATTTATTACCTCTAGTTGTACTATTTCTTTTCACCCATCCATATGAATTGAGGAATCCTTCATCATCCATATACATCAGACCTTCTCTTTGATCTCTAATAGTAAATTTAAAGGCCGAGTAAATGATCTTTGAAACAGTGTGGCACAGCTGTTTATTGTTACATAGAAGACAGTAAGTCATTAAAACTGAAACTCAATTAAAAGAGTGGAACATCCCCCTAATCATTTCCCAACTTTGAAGTAATACCCTTTTTGGTGATATCTCTAATTTACAGTTAACTAGTTTTCTTAAAGTGAAATAAATCAATCTTTGGTTAGGGTCAGAATTAATAAAGTACATCTTTCATCAAAAGACAGAGAGCTCCTGGCAATGCATTCTGCTGTGGTATTTGCACTTATAACACACAGCAGATATGCACAGCCTACTATGATAATCACATGAAACTCATCAAGCTGCAGTTTTGACCAGTTTGCTGAACGTTTTCACAATCCTAAAAACGTACTTCAGCATTATGTAGCTAACTACACATTACTTTTTTATTAGTACTTTAGCAATATTCTAATTAGCAGAGGGTGAGCTAAATCTATACCCCAAAGTGCAACTGAATCAAAAGAAAAATTTAAAGTTTCAGGTTTATTAACTCTTTGCTTTTGTATGCCCTGCTATCATCAGTCTTTGTGTTTCAGCCAGAAAACAATTAGGAAAAAAAGAATTTTTTTTTAAATTTAAATCTGCCAGAGTCATGAAGCACCTTGTATGTTTGATTTCACGGTATTTTCCAGCTCAGATATCAGATCAAAGTTTTAGGGTTGGGAGAGGCTGAACAAACACAGGGGCAAGGGAAACATTAATTTATGGACCTTCACTTACCATGTGAACAATAGCTGAACCACTGAAACCAGGCTCATGAGAAGACTTAACAGCTGACTTCTCACAAAAAAGTGGAACAGTCATAAATATGCTCTCACTTTAAAAAAAACAGGAAAAAATCTGCAAGTTCAATATTCATGATACACAGCATTGTAACACTGTCAGGCATTCAGATTCAGGAAGCTGTTGCCCTTTTTCTCCCTAAGAAAAATCCATCATGACCAGGGGGCACAATTTCACAATTTAGCTACTGAGGAACATTACTGCAGCCTGATCTGTACCCAATCTGTGCTAGAGATAATAACTCAAAAAGACAAAAAAATAGAAGTGAAAATGAGAGAGATTCTACACCTCACTAACTGTCATCCACAACCCAAGATGCTACCTAAAAATGGCACTATTTTAATCTTGGGCTGATATGCAAGGGTATGAGTGACACTTGCCAAGGCACTGGCTGTGGTTCATGATCTATAAAACACAGCATGTCCAATCACATCTAACTCCTGTTCTGGGATCCAATAATCCAGAAGCAGTGAAAACCGCCCTATATCACCAGATGGATCTGGCTGAGTAACATGTTCCCTGAAGTTCAAGATAAATTAGTGCAGTTCACCTCAGGGAATAATTCTTTAATTGCATTGTAGTTTTCCACCACAGAAAAGACAAAAAAAAAAAAAAAAAATTATTAGTACAGACATCCCTGGCTTGCTGAAACTCTTAACCCAAGACAATTTTAGCTAAAGTTATATTAAAACTGCATTTTAAAGCTTTGTTATCATATGCATTTTAGAAACAAACTTCTAGTACAGAGTTTGTCATGCTTAGACTAAGACCTAATGTTAAATCCAATGTTAAAGCCAATCTTTTACCCAAAGTTAAAAGACTTTTAAAACTTTTTTTTTTTTTTTTTTGTTTCAAAAAAGCACTGAGAGCTTTCCTGTATGCAATTCAAAACCAGCTGTACTTTGCAAGTAAAAATTTTCCAAGTGCCTGGCTCTCTGCAGATTTTTGGCAAATCTGTTTGAAAAATTGAAAAGTAGAGGCCTGAGCCAAAGCTTACTGAACTCTATGGAAAAACTCCCACAGATTTCATCAGGATTTGGATTAGGCTCTGAAAAAGCCTAAGTAATTGAAAAATCAGTTCTGCATGTACAAAACATGAAATTTTCACTAGGTTTAGATTTATTTGACTCCTTTATGGTAATATGGAAGAGCAAATACACTGTAAATGGTGTTAGTGATGTATGTATAGTTTTACACTGTTAGTTCACCACAGAGTTCCACAGACTTGTACATGTTACTTACACTGCCTACAGAATAGAAATTATGAAATCAATCCCACATATACAAACATCTCTATTTTAAAGAAAAAAATAACATCAACACTTTTATTTTTAAAGTGAGTTTTAATTTTCTTTTTAACTGAAGACTAAAAAGACCTTCAAAAGCTTTAAGACAAATTCAGAGATAAGATATACAAAAAATAATTATGCAAACAACTATCTCATTCTGGGCACACTTGCTTAGGAGAATTTATAATAATGCAACACTAGCAGTTTTAGCTAAGCTGCACCTAATTTATGGCAGCATAAGAGAATCAGGTTTACTCAACCTAAATGTGCCAGAAAACCAAGAAGAATAGCAAATACGAAATAAATGGACTGTAGTACCTGAAATAATGGCCACAGCATCTCCTGATGTGTAAACAGTTGCATCTCTGCTGAGTGAAGGATACTACTCCCAGTCAGAAGAAAATGAGGAAGTCATTACACCTGACATATCCTGCTTCATTCATCTATATCATCTCTCTGTTTATAACTATGTGGGGATGGATAATTTGCCATGGTTGTACTTAAGAGAAGTAGACAATCTCTGTAAGTTTTTGGTGGTCTTGTCCAGATAGGGATTGGAAAGGAAAAGTAATGTCATGGAAGCTGCAGAGCTAATATGGTCTTCAAATGTCTACAGCTCATGTACGAATACCAGTGTGCTTCATCATATAAACTGTTCTCATAGGCTGTTCTTCAAATATCACAGGACACAAAAGCTTGGAGGAACCAAGAAATGGGTTAAGTGGAAACCCAAAGACTAACTAGACATACAAGACAATCTTTGTTAATACCATACCTTAAATAAAATTATTATGCTACATTATTAAATCTCAGCTTTATTTTTTTTTAATGGCATAATTTTTGCAGCCTCTTAAAATAACTACCCAGATTTTAGCTTTACTTTTTTTAACTGCTAGTATTGACTCTCCTGGAATTGAAGGTCAGAGATGATACACTTTCTCCATTAGTAATACTTTTTCCATAGTTTTGAACATTTACCTTATTAATGCAGATTTTAGAAGTTTATTTTTGCTTGTGGTCTCTAAAGGTTTCAAACAACATAGAAAATAAAGTCCAGTGAGAGGCAGGATCATTAGAGGAAATTTTTTCAACTGACAATTATTTTCACCAAAAGCTTACCTCAACATTATGAATCATTTGTGACCACTTATACTTAAGTAGGACATATTAAAATTTAATGGATTTCAACACAAAGAGCCAGCAATAGAATCGCACACACCAAGGCACTAATGTGTTGATCCCAACTGTACTTAGTTGAGGCAAGTTGGAATTGCAATGCTGCCAACTAAATTTCATAGTACCACAAATGAATGAATCCCAAATCTCAAGAGGGATTTCTTTTTTATTCATTATGCATGACATTTTCCTCTTTAAATTATTCATTTTTTTAAAATGCTATTGCTTTAGCCTTCTTAACCTTTGTACTCCTTCCCCCTGTGGTTTTTGCCAGCTGTAATATCACTTGAGGAGGGGAGATGTTCTAAACAACATAATAAAAGCCTTTTCACAACCCTACAAAAAATGTATCTTGTTACTCTTCCATCTTATTTTTCCCCTTTTCACAACACTGGAACTTGGAATGGCCTAGTAAAAAAAGCATGTATTTTCTACCAGTACTTTCATTTCAATTACCAAAAAAAAAATCCAATGCTTTACCATTATTTATATAATCCCTGAAAATTAACCACTTAAAGAAATATCATTTGAGTCCTGCAGGGTGATGAAAGTTGACCAAGTGAATTCAAATTAAAGACCACCTCAGACATTGTTCCCTGCATTCTTCCCATGTCTGATATTCAGATTTTCAGTGTGCTCACTTGAAACAAGCCAAATTATGTAAGAACAGGCTGCAATGTGTTGTTAGGCTCACCAAAATCTATTAATCTATAATCTGTGTTTTAACAGTAAAACACCTAAAAAAAGTGTAGGTAGGAGCTATGACAAGACTGCAAGACATATTTGAAAGCGTCTGCTTATATACAGGCACTAGAGTACGACCTTGAGAACATCACTTAACTTCATCATAGTTCAGTCTTCTTTTCCACATAAATAAATGACCAAAGTTACTAAAACAGTAGAAATAAGTTTTAAAGAGCTAGGGAAGTTACAATGGAAAGAAATTACAAAGAGTAAAGATCCACATCAGAGAGCCAAGCAATCGAGTTTCTGGCTCCACTAAACTGTTCTTAAGCTTTTCTTAAGGAACCACA
Organism: Erithacus rubecula; assembly: GCF_903797595.1. Lineage (NCBI taxonomy): Eukaryota > Metazoa > Chordata > Aves > Passeriformes > Muscicapidae > Erithacus > Erithacus rubecula. The sequence continues at coordinate 44,820,819 of NC_136689.1, read as the reverse complement.
AAAACTTGTTTCTGTAAGCTCTCACAAAATTCTCCCTTATGACTTGCTACTCCCCTTCCTTTTTACTAAATCAGCCTTATGTGATAAAGGACATATTTTAGTCTCAAAAATAGAACCCAAACAACTAGTTTAAAATGTTTTTTTATACTACTATTCACTTTTATCTAGGCTTTTATACTAAGAACTGTCCATCATTAATAGCTGAAAATTTTCTGAAAAAATATTTTCAACACAAAGAAGTAGAAGTCAGATTAAAGTCACAGCACTGTATCATGTTCCATTATATAGCATTTCACATCTCATTGTCAGGCCACCTAACACAATTTAACAGGAGAGCATGACAATGCTAAGGGCTGTAAGAGTCAGACAACCTTCTTAGCTCTTATCATTCCTATGTGATTATCACTGCAATTAGACAAAGAGAAGAAAGTTATGTTTAAACTGGGACTACAGCTCAGCCATGCAGAGCTGCACAAATTGGACACAGAAGTACACAATGATTGCACTGTTTATGGATTTAGTCTCTGTTACACTTTTGTCAAATCTTGTAAAAATCTCCTAGCATGAGAGATCCAGACTAGTACCACAGGATTTTCCCTGCAGTTACTGCTTTGGGGGACCCAGATTAACAGCTGACCAGGAAAAGGTCTTCCTACCCTTTTGTTGCTCCCTCTCTGTCAGACTCATTTACTCCCTCGCGTGCTAGTCATGGGGTTACTTGCTCCAGTTATCACAATGGAGGGACTGTGCAAGGAGTTACATGGACATCAAAGGGCACAAGATGAAGAAGGAAACCAGCAAAGCCAAATGCAGAGAGGAGAAATACAGAAAACAATTGAGGAAAACCAGAGGGGGGAAAAATGAATCAGAGACATACTGGTAGCCTTACTAGAAGGAAGAACTAAAAGGAGAAGATAGAAAGTACATTTTTTACCAAATGTTTGTTTGCCGTAAGACACTATGAAAAATACGGGAATTTCAAAAAGACTTGTACATTGACAATAGACCTGTTTTGGTCTTAATACACATAGTATACAAGTTTTAAATCTGCAAACATACATTAACTTTCAAAACAGGTAAAGTTTTGAGCACTTAAGAAAATTAAGAATAATGAAAGCAATACTTTAGTGATACATAGCTATGCTTCATATATATATTAAATAAATTTAGCCAGCAAAGATAAGAAAAATCTTACTGCCTTTCTATTTAAATGAGGTGTTCAGTTTTATACTATACATTAAAACAATACTTTTTCACTGATAGTAAACAGCCCACTTCCCAGGGAATCCCATAAAGTTATGTAATTGATCAACTTTTATGATTTTAAGGAAATTAGAAAAGATGAGTTAGATTTTGCTTTACAACAGTTGAAGTCACTTAATATCAATTTCATATTTAAGGACCTGTGCCAAGAAATCTGTAGTAATTAATTGAGACAGTGCTTTGGGCAATAAAAGCCTTCAGATACATCTAAGAAAAGAGTCCTTAGCAAAGTGATTTTCAATAAGAAATAAGCACTATTATTAAGGTTTAGATTTCCTGAATTCAAAGATACTTACCAATGTCCTTTAGGCACTAATGTAAATGCTACTTGAATGGAAGCAGGGAATAGTGGAAACAGGTGAGGGATACTATGATAAAGATAGTTAAAATGAATCTAATTTGGTCAATGACCACCAGTTTCATCAGTCAGTGCTGAACAGTGCCCAGGTCTACAAAATCCTTTCAAGTACTTTCAAAAACCTTTGTGAATAATCTTCCTTTCATAGATTTAATAAGCAGTCCTAAAAATCTTCATGAATACCCAATATATTGAAACTAAAATAACAAAAAAATATCTAAAAACATTATTTTAAGGGTTACTAATCGTGCTCTGTCAGCCTCATATGATTTTTATAAGTATGTGCTGGTGGTTCAAAAGTATTGTCTGGGCCTTAGTGTCAACTTCTGTATCTGTGCCTTCTTCAGGCTACTTGAAATTTAAACTACATGATTCTAACATATCCAGGAGGGGGAAAAAAAATTACTGTAAATGCTACTGAGAGAACATTACACAGTCTGGAACCTGTTTGAGTGCAAATGGAAGCCACTACATTTTTCAAGATATTTTGAATTTAAGTCTATTAAAGTTGGAGAACACTTGACTTATACTGCATCTTCCCTTCCGCTAATGACCAATGAATTCACAATTAAGGGTGTAAGAGAGGAATTTGCAACTACAAAAATCTATTTCTTCAGATCAAACTATTACTAGTCTTTCTTCAGATACTCTCAGTGTACAAAAACTTGCAGCAATATTTATGTCTAATTCTCACATATAAATTAATATTACTATCCTAGGATCTCAAGTCCACATGAATTTTCCAATTAGTACTAACATTCTCCCCAAGTTTAATAGCATGTAAACAGAGAGTTCCTTAAGAAATACGATACATTTCATTTCATCTCAGTTTTCCAGTGAAGAAAACAGCTTTCAAAGGGGCAGTATTCACTCACAAATACCACCACAGGATTTTGAAAACAGGATTTCATAATGCAAGAAAATGAAACCCTACAAAAATTTGTATCCTAAAGTAGGAATACAGATCCTAGGTGCATATATATACTTGATGTGATAAAGAACACTGCCTTTAAAGTTTGCATTTACCCATTCATAATCTAAATGGTAGAAACATGATTATACAAAGTAAAATTATTACCAACTTGCTGAGTTAAAAACCATGAAAACAAACTGTTTAGTCAAATAAATATTACCATGCTGATTCTATACAAATAAAGAATGGGAAACATCTGGTTAGGCAACAAATTTGTAGAAAAGAGTCTTGAAATTGAGCTAGGACAGAGTACATTACAATATACTTCCTGCACAGACTAAAGAAAAAGTATTCCTTTTCAGAAAATAAAGATTAAGATTGAAAATCATTTATTTTGTCACAATTAGTATAAAAGAAAAGTTGCTGGAGGAATGTACTAAAAACATTCCAAAATTTTAAACAATTAAAAAACATCATTAATTGCCGGCTCCACTTTCAATAGTCACAATAAAACACTCTGGTTTTCAGGAAAAAACAGTATATCAAACATCAGGAAAATCTCCCAACAAGGGCACTACGTTACTATTGCAGCTATCAAGATATCATTCAAGGTGTTTTAAGAGTTCAGATAAAATTTGTCACTGATGTTCTGAATCCCTTAACTGCATTGCAACACAAAGGGGAAAACCAGATAGGCAGTCATCTTGCCTTCTAGCTCTAACTTTATTATAACTTCTAAATACTACATTTACACAAAACTATTTATAAGTCCTATTTCCTGGATGCAAAATGTTCATCCTTTGCCTTATAATTTCAGTTCTAAATTCAGCCATCTGGGAAGATGACATTCTTTAGCATTCCACAGATACTAGTGATGGAGATCAGTAATTGACTTTCTGATTGAAAATGTTTTCTCTACTGCTCCACTTATATTCAACTATGTGAGTAAATCATGCTAAAGCACAGTACAATGATCTCCTATTGAAGCCAAGAGATAATGTGCACTATTTGCACATCAGATCAGGAACTCCTACAGGAAAAGCAGGATCACATTCTAGTTGAAGAGTAACCAAGCTTTCCAAAATACGGGTGAAGCAATATTGTAAACAGAGCTCCAATCAGACTGACATCTAAACAAGTCTTCAAACACTCACACTTAATACTCATCAAGGTTTTAAAAGCAATCCTGCACAACACACAGATATTATAAGAGACCATTAAAAGCTACAGAATTAACTTGCTGCAGGTCATCAGGATTTATTCTATAAATTCTCACACCCATTAAACTCAATACATGACAACATGGGTGGTCTACAGCACCTTTCCAAACACTTCCCTGGCACTGACCCACACTTTGGGTTGGCACCACTCCCTTAACCCCTCATCGTTCCTCCCATCCAGCCATTTATGCATTGCCAAAGGCAACACAGTACATGATATAGCTTGATGTGGCTTACAGTTATAATCATATTTAGCCAATTATTCTGATTAAATTTTAATCACCCATATAAGAACATCCTACATACTGGAAAACTGTCATGTCCCCCCTGAAATTTCTCTTTACTTTTCCCTCAGAAGAAACAAAACTGAACTCCTTTCAATTTGTCTAGGTTTTCCTTAAATTGTACTCCCCTATGAATTGTGCTCACGAAGAAAAGAAAGAAATAATCATATACCCTCAGTAAAAGTCATATAACTACAACCCAAAGTTGAAATTCACCTTCAGTGGAAACATATTGCTGTCTTTCATTCAGTTGATGGTCCAATATAACTCCATGAGCCTATCCTATGGCAATAGTGCTTATGGAATTATTTCTCAAATTTTGGTTAGTCAGAATCTTATTTGTTAGGGTCCTTGGCACTTGTGTCAACTGAAAACCACCTTAATAACTTTAGATACTTTCTCTAATTTATCAAGATCAGCATGTGTTCTCTCAATATGCCTCAAACTACTGCAAGCTTATTGCAAAACCACAATATTAACATTCATGCCCTTATTCCATCACTGAAGCTATTAAAGAAAATTGTGAATAAAACAAAACCAGAAGAGACCACGGTCTACCTCTAACATATACTCTTGGATTAACTACAAATACTGACAACTACTTTTGAAGGCATCTTTCAAATAGTTGCACACTTCAAGATAATCATCAGCTTTTCAATGTGGCTTCATGCAATTTCTCTAGATTTCAGGGTAACCATCTTGAACATATCAAATACAACTTCTAGAAATTGAGCCTACTATTACAGTGCAGCAATACTAGAAGGGTCCTAGGAACTTTAAAAGAAATTTTTTTAAAATTGGTTGCTACAGAAAAAGGGGTTTGTATCATTAAGAATGGGCTTAAGAAAAAGTGGCATTGAACAAAATCCTCAAGCTAATGCTGGCTACCCTATTGAATAATTATGGGACCATCTTTGGCTTGGCATGGAGCTTAAACATCCTGAAGAACTTTCCCATACATTAGCATCCAGTATTTAACCATAAATCCTCAGATACAAATACAATTCTCAGTCTCCCTTCTCCACGTATGGTTCTACCTCGTTCTACTCTACCTATTCCAGTTCTCTCCTTTAAGTACTGGGAAAAGGAGTTCCTCTATTTTCTAGGCTTTATCAAAGAGCCCTTGACTCAACAGCACAGTCATTTTGTATACTCGTTTCCTTTATAAGGCATCATTCTCAATTTCTTCCACGTGTAGACAGAAACAGGTGCTTTGAGCTGGACTCAACAGTGAGTCAATTTTTTTTTATCCCCACTAACAACACTGTTTTCACAATAAGGATGGTTTTGAGCACAGGAATTAATTTCTTTTAGGTAAATCTAACCAGGCAGATGAACTCCAGGAATATACCTAGACCACTTTGACTGCTAATGAAGAACCAGTACAGGCACAGAGCTAGTTCTGAATGAAACACAGAGATGATACAATTCGTGTTGCCAGCCTCAACTCTTTTAGTCTGCAGATCTGCTTCTAACAGACCACATTACTTGCCAAAGTAGAGATGGCCAGTTAAAACCCAAACAGGGGACAAGACAAACATGTTTAAAAAGTGTCAGGGAAACCTTTAATCTCAAAAAGTTCCAAATTTTCTGTCTATTCAAAGACAAACACACAGTTTCAAATCACACAGCACATCCTGCTGGAGGGTAATTACTTAAATACTATGCCAGTCTGAGCATTTAACAGAAGTACTTCTCTCTAATGAGCTTCTCATTAATTAAGATAACATTTTTAAATTTTGACCTCTTTCAAGAATTATATCCTCTCAACAGTAAATGAGTCAAATTTGAGAATGCAAATACTATCAAGAGTAATATTTTTTATAATTTGTTTACAATATTTACAAAATTTACTCTTTTCCTAACATTATCATAATCTATCTGCATTGTTCCCTGAACTCAATAACACTACTCAACTGAATAGGAAGAAGTGAATTTCCTTATTAAATCAATTCACATTATTAGCTTAGGTGGAAAAATTTGAACTCCAGCTATTCACACCTTTTCAAAATTCTTAGAAGGAAAAACAAACGAAATGGCCTTCACACATATTTTAGTCTCGCAAAGAAATACAAACAAATTTGGAAAGCCAATATGACATTTATTCTGACTCCCTTACTTACACATGATTATGAGTTGCTGCAATTATGTCAAGACGGACATGACTGGCATTACCATCAGTCCTTTATTAGAAAACTTTTCCTGACATCTTTCAGTGAACTTCTTTCCAGCAACTCTGACTCCTTCCCTCATACGCAGCTTCACATAGTGCAGACTCCTTTTTCTTACCCGCAGCTCCAAACAGCTCTGACTGCTTGTCTCTTCTCTGCATGATTGGCTAACTCCAACCTATCCCTTTCCTGGCTGCCTAACCCTGATTGCCCCTCACACAACATCTTCTTACCTTGTCTGTCCCTCTCACAACCACACATCCCTTACCTCGTCATATGTTTATAGAATTTCTACCACAGGACAGTCTGCAACTGTTTTACCAGATCATTTATAGTAGCACATGCAAAGGAGGGCTGCACATAACAAGGACTTTTATGTTGCTGAAACATTGTACAGATCATTCATATTATATTAAACAAGAATTCAATTATTCTTCGTAATGTAAGAAAGCAAAATACTGATAATCAAGATACTGCCCTCTAACACAACTCCAATCTTTATCAAAAACAATATCCATGAAGCCAACAAAATAAACTCCTGATTTTAAGTATGATGCGTATATAAAAGACAAACCTTTCCTTACAGATGTGAAGACTGCTGTAAGAGAGGCATTGAGGTCAAAGACCACAGTGATACTATGGTTTAGGAGAGTATCAAAGGACAGCCAATCCAGATTTGAAGCAGGAAGATGGGGAAAAATCTGTTTCCAAGTCACCAGGAGTATGTGATGTTTAATAAAGAGTCTGTCTGTCTATCTATCTGTCTCACTGGAGGAAAACAGCAGTTTCATAACAGTAACAAGACGCTAAACTTCAGATTCAACAAAAGGAATTATAACTTTGCTCCCAATATAACTAAAAAGTAGAAATATAGAAAAGGATAAGAATAAAATTTCCTTTAAAATAGTAATTCTGTGACAATCACGTAAATCATTATGCACTGTGAAATCTTGCCCACATTCTTATTCTATATGGGAAATATTACTCAACACATACTTAAATTTGTTTCATCTTCAGTTTCATGCTTTCTGTAAGATATCTCCCAGTCAATAGTACTTCAGAAAAGTTTTAGATTTTTTTACTTAATGTTATCACTGCTTCATGATTTATCATAGAGATATGTGGCCATAAAGCCACTAATACAAATATATTAATTTCTTTATCAAGAAAGCAGGATTTTCACTCCTTTTTTTTCCATCACATTAAAAACATACACACACATGCATCCAATTGAAAAGTGCAAAGAAATAAGTGATAAGAGTTTTCAGCATTACAATGATCATCTATGCTTCATTTGATGCATTACTGTGCATATTGTGTAGGAGCAACAGTAAATGTTGAATAAAATGAGAAAAAAAACTCAGACTTGATATATATCTTATTACCTAAGTCATTCTACTTGTCAGCAATACAGTGTTTGGTTTCCACAATCAATGAAAAACAAAATACCAAGAAAATAAAATGTGCAAAAGTTTTCATTTTAATATGCAAATAAATACTTTGGATTCTGCATATTCATGAACTTCATTTCTTACCTGGCATGACAGCAGCTTGCTGAGTGGCTGAGTCTGTACTTAATGAAAGGCGACCACCTTTGGCCAATCTATCACAGAAGAGAGTGATGTTCTTCTTCAGTCTGCTGGTATCCTTGGGCATGGACAACTGGCTACTCAGGGTCAGGGCCTGCTCCTTGGAGCTCTTTGACAAGCAAGTTCTTAGCAAGTAAGAGACCGCAGCATCCACAGTTTCTTCCCAACCCTGCATTAGAGAAAAGTAAATTAAATAAAGTTGGGTGAACTGCAATATGATAGCATATTAAAAATAAGGTAACAAATCATGGACTGAGAATTTTCAAAGTATACTGATACATAAAATATAGTTTCGGGGTTAATGAATCTCATGAACACTCAACTTCAACTTGTACAAGCAAAAGTTGAAAAAACAAACTTTATATAATATTGAGGTCAACAGAGAAATCTAATTACAATAATAACAATGTATGGACAGTATGTGATAGAACAGTTAAATTCAGTCATTGCATTAATAACTGAAAACTAGAAGTTCCTGGTTGTGACATTTAAAATTAAGAACAGAATGGAGATGTAAATAAAAGTATAATATGCAGTATATAATATTATGATAATATGTCAAGGCCAGGAAAAAAAATGTATCCAATTATACATTACTTAGAATCACAAAGATTCTCATAATATGCCAATAGCAGAGAACATCATGACTGCAACACAAAGTATTCAGTACCCATTTATCAGATCAATTAACCTTAAGTTATGAGCACAGATGAAACAGTGCTCTGATGAACAGGGACTTTGATTTCAGCATAGTGTCAAGCTGTAAATATTTATGAAAAGATCATCTTAGTCATCACTTCCAGTTAAAACAAACAAATTACACTCAGTAAAAGCAAGTAAGCTTCTTTTCACTAAGCACCTTGAACAGCCCATTTGTAAGTTAGCTTTGAGATGTAATCTGTACTGTGGTTTTCAGTGACACAAGTAAATCAAAGGCATTCCTTTAAGTAAGAATCCTGCATAGAAGTCCTACTATTTGTGACAAGGTTATTAGGTCAATGCATAAAATCTAATATATGACATCTGTCTCGTTTTTGCAGTATGACATATAGATTAACTCCTCTTGATGCATTCTGGAATATTAAACTCTGTGACAAGTCTATGTGATTAATCTACAGACAGTTACAAAGCTTTCTCATGTCTTTTCACGGCAATCTTACAGAGCTTGGATAGAGTTAACAGCTAATATAAAGGGGTTTGTGATCTGCTAACTTCATGACTCATAACACATCTTAGTATTCAGCCACCTGTAAGCAAGTTCTATGTATGTGCTGCATACATGGAAGTATATTTAATCACGTAGTATTAGTGTCTGCTCTCTCAAGGCTACTGATTGGGATTTATTTTGGCAAGTCTTTAGTGACTTTCAAAGTTTTGACATGATAATCTGGAATCACTCAGCTTTACTTGCTGCTAAACTAACAGAAAGTAGCACCAAGCTTGCACTTTTTGAGGTAAGTACTCAGAAAAGAAAATTCAGTTATCCAGTTGTAGTTAATTTTTAAGCTCTTTCTCATGATGTGTTCTAGTTGATTGAAAATGCTCAGCTGAATAGCAAAATTGCCTGCCTATGCAAATTTCCATGACTCAGTATGAGTAGCATTTGAAAGAATGATGGTGTCAACCCTGCCATAGCCCACTGAGCAAATAAGGTTTATGGATTTCTTCAATTATATATATAACAGTTTTTGTAGAGGACACTACTTTTAACACAGAGAATCAAAGGCCACCTTCCCAACCTTGCTAAATTCCTAAAACAGATACAGGACAGATGCTTACTAGTAGTAAAGTACACCAGTGAGACCACACAGTCATATGCACTTCATCCTTGTCCAAACATTCTCTATACTGAGTGTCCTGGAAATGTGATGGGTGTGTATAATATATTTACATTTTGTAGAGGAACAGGATCACCTAGTGAGATTTTCTTAGTCAGCATTTGCCTTTCTGAATTCAGAAAAACATTAACCTATTATCTTATCTGGATTGACCCCCATAAAAAAATCCATAAATTAGAACAAAAGCCACATAAATTAGAAAAATCATGCCAATCAATCAATCAATGCTGTAGTAGCTTAACATTTTTCAAATATTCTAACAAGAGTCCATTAGAATGCTGTAGTAGCTTAACATTTTTCAAATATTCTAACAAGAGTCCATTAGAATGCAATGCATCCACTGACCTATGATGGTGACAGGAAATCATCCATTCTGCAGCCAATTTAAAGAGGTTAATGAGCTGGTAAATGCTGTCTACATTCCCACATACTGGGCAATGAAACTTAATATGTACAAAGCACCAAAAACAGCCAAGCCAGCCACTCCTAATTATACTACAAATCATGAAAAATAAGAACAACATAAACATAAGAATCTTATGTTTCACTAAAAGACAAAGAAACAGATGATTAACTGTTGTCAGCATATAGTAGCTCAGAAACAGGCCAATATGTCCATAAAAGTTATAAAAATGCAGGCAAAAGTATTTAAATAAAAGCACTGAATTACAAGCTTACAAAAGTCAGGAAATTAAAAGTGGCTAGTATTCTATCCTTGGCTCATACAGGTATGTTTTACTTTATACCAGAGCCTTAACATTTTCCAACCCTTGTTCTTGTATTTCATTTCCATGTAAAACTGGTTTCTCAGTAGACCATAAAACTATCTTCTCCAATTCAAGGTCTGTTGACCTAGTAAGTCCAGTCAAATCCAAAGCAGTCTTTATGATTAATGAGTACACAAAAGCTACCTCTAAGTGAAAAAAAAACTTGGAAAACTGTTCAGGTGATTTTGTACAGTTAAGAATTAATGTCTGCAAGTAAGACTGCACTTGTCAGCAATTTTTATTGGTGCAAGGGGAGAATTGAAGGAACAAGAAAAATTCTTCATATAGTAAAAAAGCTGAAAGATGTTTGAAAATAAAAGTATTCTCATCTACAGTCCACAATGCAGAATGTTTCTATTGCCATAGTTGTATTATCCACTAATGGCTTTCTGTGTATTATTCTGCCTATTTAGTGACTGAAAGGAACACCTTCAACAGGAGCATGATGCCAGTAATCTAACATTCTATGCATTCAAGCATTGCCATGACTGCAACAATAAATGTCAGTAAAGACTCACAGAAAAAGTCATGCAATTTAAATAGATAAGAAAACTATTTAATTAATCAATTTTACTTTTCACTGGGAAAGGCTGAGCTCCATGTTTTGCATATGTATGTTACTATTTTTCTCTTTGAGATAATAGGTAGAGATTGGCACTTTCTTTTAACCAAATCAAATACACTGCAGGAGGCTGAAGACCAAATGCAGACTTGTAATACTAGTATGGCTAATATTAGTACACATCACTTGTGTTCTGTACAAATTGCCATAAAGGATCCTCAGGTGTCATAGCATATCTGAGTGTGACCATAATTATACATTCAATCTCTCTTCAGCGTAAGGCTTCATCCAAAGTACCTTGTTTGCAGCCTGACACTTGGCTGCAAGATTCCACTCCCCAAGAGTTTAGCTGGTCAAAAAAAAAGTCAACTAGACATAGATAGGGGCAGGTTCTGAGAGAAGGATTTCCATACTGTTGCCATTAAGATACACAGAGCACATATACGTAGGGAGAAGTCTGAGATAGGGTCTGTTGAGAGATTTGGAGGTTTACTCAATAGTATACCTTCTTAACACATTTCTATTTTAGAGATCTACAAATGAATACTATTTTTCTTAAGTACAAATAAGTCATTCTAATAGCATATCAGTCAAAGTTGAACAAGAGGATTAAGTTGTGTGCATAAGCCAGGAAAGTATTTGATTGCGTATCTTTTACTTTGAAAGCCTTTATCTTTATTAATAATATTCTGAAGGCAACAGTCATTTTCTGAGCTGCCTATGATGTAATTTATACTGGAGTGACAATCAAGGCAGTTCTTAAAGAATTAGAATGCAATGTGAAAAATACTGCAAAAATTATGCAAAATTGATGTCAGCGAAATTATGGGAATTCTTACAGCTGGTAACTCAGCAATTTGTCTGGCTATATCTTATTTCTTTATTTTGTACACAATAGTGATTTCACCAGTTTTCAAAAACGCTAGAATACTTGAAAGTTCACAATATGAATTACAATCTTGGCATTTATGCTTATCTCAACCACCAAAGAATAGGTTTCTGCATCTGAAAGCATTGTATGTGTTAACTCACAAGAAACACCAGCCATGTGTCTCTCAGCACTCTGCTTTTACAGCAGTTTTAAAAAATTATCTTATTGTTACACATACAAGCCAGTAATCCACTTATCCATGGCTACTGACCTTGAAGTATCCAACACAGGCACAGCCCATCAGCAAATTTGGCAGGGAATTGACTGTGGTACCAGTCTTCCTAACTCATAGTTTTCAAGCATATTCTATATTTCTAACTGATCTATGCGTCTCAAAGAGGAGAGAAAAGCCACAGAAGCCATAAAGTAGGCATGTAATATCTGCTTTTGCTGTCAGAAATGTCACTTCCTTGTGAGTGTCCCTGAAAAATTACAGCTAAAAAAATAATTGATAAAGCCTTTAGGACACCTTTTGATAGAATCAGAATAAAATAAAAGAAAAAGGCAAACCAATAGACTCAGTATCTATTTAGCACTTAGAAAAAATGCAATAAAATATTACTGAAGTTGTAATGTATTCCATCAGAACATGTCAAGAGACAGTATATTTTTTTAAGAAAAGGTTTTCTAAGAAAAAATTATTCTTGGTTGAAGAATTATCCTTGTAACAATATAAAACCAGTTTTATTTAACATAATGCATTAACAATATCAGTAACAGATTATCTGGAATCTTCTACAATTCACTTTTGCATTAAAAAAACAAACAAACAAACAGAAAAACCTAAGCAAAAGCACCTTCACAGATACAAATAACAAAAACCTACAACTGAGATAACTAAAAAATGGAAACTGGCAAAATCCTACAGACAAGTGGAATTCAAATCTGATGAAAATCCAGACAAATGACTCAAGCTTAAATACATTCCAAATCTATTAAGTGCCCAAGAAGAACATTTGCATTGAGCACATGATAGAAAAATCACAATGAAAGTTTTAACATTATACCTGCTCTCTCTATTCATAGCTTTGTTTATTTATGATGCATAATGTACATTAACTAATCTTATTTTGAATTCTACTGCCATTTAAAGAAATTCAGTTCTAATTTGCAGACTGATGAAAATAATATCAAAGTGAGGATATACTTGAATATCTCAGACAAAGTAAGAGACAGAGCGGCAAAAAAAAAAAAAAGAAAGAAAATTAATATGATATGTAGTTCTAGAAAATGGTTCAAAACAGTAGATGAATCAATTTCACTTTAAATCATCCTTATTTGTGAGATGGTACTATGAAGTCAACCTACCATAAAGAGCTACATTATAGGCATTATTATTTAAATCTTATTAAATGTTTGGACTTAGCAAATTTGCATACTCTGAACAAATTACAATTTACTTAAAACATAAGAAATAAAAGCCAAACAAGAGACAAAAGAAAATGCAAATCCCAGAGAAGTACAAGGTAAAATCTTGGTAACTGATCACAATATAAGCAATCAAGCTCTGTAGGGATACTGGCACAAGAGACATTTAAAGTAAAAGCTTAAAAAGTCTGTGAAGAACAACAAATAAAAGATTACAGAAAAAAATCAAGACTTATACAGGAAACTGTATGAAATCTATTTATAATATTTATTGAACTGGTCCAAGTACAGCAAGTTACTGATTATTAAATATATGTGCAGAGTTACTGATTATTAAGTATTTATGCCAGCAACTATTTTCCAGCTACTTAAGAACATCTAATTCCAATAACAGCCTCTCACATTTTGAGGTCAATAGACTGCAAAAATCAGATTTTGCAAAAAATCCTTTGTGGGTTAATTTAAAAGTCTGTCACAGACACACTTGTAACTCCTGCACAGCTGTGCTGTAATTGCCAGTCATAACAGAAACAGCAACTTTATCTGTTCAATGTAGAAATATTTATTTCATAGGAACTCCAGCAGCATAAACAACTCTCTACAAGAAATTTTCATTTTGAGTCCTACTTGGTAAACACATATTGATAGGCTATGACAACTTCAACGGAGAAAAATCTATGACAGATTCTTTCCTGGAAAGTACACTTGCCATTTAAATGTTTCTCTGGTATTTTTGTCCTCTGAAGTTCAATTCACAAACCACCTAACTCTTCTGCATTAAATATAATTACAGTTTTTTGGAGGATTCTATTCTATGGACATTTAACTTTAAAACAAGATTTTCCAAAATCTCCTTCTATAGTGTCTTCAGATGTGGAAAGAAAGTTAAAATTGTACACAGCTTAGTAATCAAAATACTGTTTTAAAAATTATCTTGTAGAATAGGCGATGTTTTTTCTTTTAGGAATGGTGCTCCTAAACTAATCTAATGGAAAAATCACACTGTAGAAGAGCAATATTAAAAGCAGTGGGTGTTTTAGAAATCTAGCAAAGTGACCATTACAAAATATACGTTCTGAAAACTGCATGCCAAGTTATGGTTATCAGCAATTCTCTGTATTAATGAAACAACTGATAACTGGTAACATGATTAAAGAGTGTAAGAAAGCAAAACCTGTAAGAAAGCAAAACTCTGGGTGGGGATCATAAATTTCTAACACTGCTTAACTCTAAGATGCTTTTAGTAATTTAGTCTCAGGAAAGTACATGCTTCACCAAAAAATTATACACTGGGATGAATATAGATGATGATTTCATTGGCTTTCCCATTAAAATTTAACCTCTGTATACTGGAGCCAAATTTCCATATGGGTAGCATCCTTTTGCATTGGATGTTCTTCATTTGCACAGTCAGACTTACAAAATTAGATTAGAATTAGATCAATAGGCTTCTTCTTGATAAGTAATGAGTCTGTGCTACTTAATTCTTCTTCCAAATTGTCTTATATTACAAAATTGAAGCAATACAGAGTGTTTTGTAACCCCTGGTTTGCTGGAGTTTTTTCTGGACAACAGCTGTCTTTTGAGAGAGGGTAAGAGGCAGTGAAAAGGGCAAATTTTTTTCAAATAATAAATTCTAATTACATTATTCTACAGTTATTAATCTAGTAATGCTTATTTGTTGTACTGTTAATGCATCCTATCTGGAATAGTCAAAGTTCACACACATCATGAATTTCTGTAGATACTATTCCCAAATCCTGAATTTTTGAGAGATTTTTTTCATCTTAATTTTCTTTTTAGCTTCTTATGACCATTGACCTCCTCTGGGAACTGATGAAAGAAACTCTTGTAAGCACTACATTAATCGAATGGCTTGACTTCTTTTGTTGCCAGCTTCAGAAATCTGTTGTTTTGAATTTTAGCATTGAAATCATCTAACACTTCATCTTTCTTTTCCTCAGTAACTTTTCACCAGTTAACTAGGAAAACTGAGGTGCTGTTTGGGTCTTGCAGAGATTGTCAAAGCTGTCTGCAGACAAGAAAACACACCAGGAGTTGTGTATCTTGCTGAAGAATGATACACATCCAGCAATAGGTCTGACACACATGAATTCTACAATTAAATCCAGCTAGATAACTTTTAATATGGGGAAAAGAAATCAGATCTGGAGGAAAAAAGTAGATAAAACATATGCTAAAACAAGGTTATTGAAACTTCTTAATGCATCTCAGCCCATTCACCATTTTTATATCACTGACATTCTTGGAGAGGAACTTTTCATTTTTCACTGTATCTCTTTATTAGGTTACCAATACAATATGCTATGAAATACTGACAAATGAGATTGTGTTTCCAAAACCTGTGAAATATGGAAGCACACATTAAAATATTTCAGATCTGGAAAAATAAAATTGTTAAAAAGTTTGTTTCCTATTTAAAGTCACACATTATTTTAGATGCATATTTTTAAACAATTCTGTTGCTTCAAACTGTAGAACTTCTATTCTACAAAAATGCACAGGTGAGGACAAAGAGGATAATGATAAACTGGACTTGCATGTTTACTGGGATAGCCAACTTTCAAATTTCTGCTAGGGGATTCTTCGGGGCTTTTTTCCTACAACAGAATCTTAAGCAAAGTTCATTAACTCCTCCACTTGATTTATAAGCTGTTTTACTTTTGAGGTATCTAAACCATATTTTTGACTTTATCAAACTTTCACGTCATGCAAAAAGTCAGAGGATGATGAAGGACATAAATTATGCAATATTTATGTCCCCTTAATCTGGTTTATTTTAATGTGTCTCACTACCTCTGCAAATATACTGGCATATCATTCTTAATCTAGGAATTCAGACAAAGCATCTTGCCATTAATAAAAGAAAAAAATCTATCAGAAAAAATGACTACTCTGAAAATCATGGTAAAAAAAGAAGTGAGTTTTTTTCTGGGATCTTGTAACAAGATGAAAAATTCATCTGGCATCTTGTATATGATATCCCTATCTACCTATCTCTATCGATCTGTGTGACATGATATCTTTGTAAATTCCAGTAGACAGATAATACAGCTGCACACCATGTCAACAATAACTACAGGTTATCTAGTAATAACCAAAAAATGCTACATGATTGCAACTTAGAATGAGAAACAGCCATCAATTTCAAAACCAAAAAGCAGTCTCACCACAACTGGTTCCCCCACTTCCCTCTAAAAAACAAATATTAGTTTGGTGATTAGGTCTTGATACATACTCTCAGAAACATTTCTGACTGTGACATCTAAGGGAAATTATGAATTTAACTGCATATCAGAATCTTCATCTTCATCCATCTTCATCAGAAACAGAAAGCTTCACATAATTATTGGGAGTAACTGATTTTCTCAGAAAATGCCAATAAGTATGGCTAGATACAATGCTACTAACATAGCACTACAGTATTTATAAAAAAAAGTATAATAGTTTTGAACTGATGTCAGACAATTAGAAAGCAAAACCAACAAAAAATGCGCAAATTTTAAGTTCTTTAAACCCTGTCCTATTAGGGTACATAAAGGTCATACTCTAATGATGCTGAAACAGATCTGTTGTTTCAGTATATAAAGCAATTCCATCCGAATTTTACAATCATTTATAAGTCTCATTACATTTCTAATATCCTTGTACAGTACTGATCAACACACAGAATCACAGAATGGTTTGGGTTAGAAGGGACTTTCAAGATCCTCCAGTTCCATGGGCAGGGACACCTTCCACTAAACCAAGCTGCTCAAAGCCCCATCCAAGCTGGCCTTGAACACTTCCATGGATGAGGGGCACAAAATCTGTTTCAGTGCAAAACCACCCTTATAGCAAAGAATTTTTTCCTATTGTCTAATCTAAACCTACCTTACCTCAATTAAAGGCCATTCCCCCTTGATCTGACACTAAATGCCCTTGTGAAAAATCCCTCTCTATCCTTATTGTCAGCCCTTTTACTGGAAGGCTGCATAGCAAGAATCTGAAGATCTTCCAGTTAGGATACAATATCAAGGAAAACTTATTTACAAGAAAAAAGAGAAGCGAAAGAAAGAGCCACTGATCATATATATTGAGTGTTAAAACCCTTTGCTGAACAACATTTCTATAATCATTGTAATGCATCACTCTTGTCACTAAGCAGTTTAGATGACAACTGAACTCCTTGTATGCACTATATACTCAGTAATTACTACTACACTAAAATGTCTCTTTGTATGTGAACTAGACAGATCACCCTAACAAAGGGAAAGTTTAGAGGTCCCCATCACAGTATCACATAAAGAAAGATGTCTGATATCAGAAGCTTATTTAATTTATCAAAGAGCACATCTCCTGGGAAAACTGCAGTACTTCACAGGGTGTCCAAGTTACTTTAAAAGGAGGTGAATATATACTGGAGGCAAACTAATCAAAGCAGAACACAGTTCCACCTTGACTAATTTACATCAAGGAGTAAGATTCCTAAGTAGGTCTCTGCTTACAACAGAGAGAGCACTGAAGATTAACTTCAGGATCTCCAATACCAGCAGAAAAAATAATACTCAAGTTAAATTTAATTCTCAAAACTTTTTACTTGAAATACATGTAACCAATAAATATGTCAGATTCCCTGTTAGCATAAGAGGTCAAATGCTTGTTTTGAGCTGGATAAAATTTTCAGGGAGTACAACTAAACAAGACAAGAATACAAAACTTTTTTCCATCCTTTGAACTTTGACAATTCATAATGCATACCAAACCTATTTCTCCATAATTTTTTTAAAATCAATTTTATGCCATATGGAAGAAAGCTTTATTTTTTTTAAACCATTACTATTGCCAACCACCAGAAGCAAGTCTGTTAGAAAAATTAAAATCTTACAGTCCCTTCTTATCAAACACCAGGGAAACAGCAAATAATAAAAAAAATAAAATGAAAATACAATTGGGCATAGCCTCTTTTGCTAATCTTTTGAAGTGGAAAACACGAGATAAAGATATATGATTGATTTTCAGTAATCCATAAAAGTTTCCAACAGACCACATTAAGCCTTTCTTTCTCAGACCAACAGAATATTGGCACTTTTCTATTCTACCCAGAGAATTCACTGTGAGAAATCACATGAATTTAGCTACAAATGAAGATCAGTAGATAGTGGTACAATTTACCTTCAACTTGCTTTTGTTGCCACAACCCACTGTCTTGTCAGTAAATAAAAGTAACTGCAAGAAGAAAATGATTGGCAGACTGTGATAGTGCTTGCAGTAGTGGTAAAACCACCTCCTTGGTCTTCAAATTCTCTCTTTTGTCTAAGTTATTTAACATTTGATCTTTTGTGTTTAGACATTGTGTTTAACATTTTCAAATAACCAATCAGTTTGAAACTTTGCTTTTAAGGATAACAAATTAAAGTAACTTTGTGGTTTTACAACCTTGTGTCCTTCTGCCCACCTACAAATATTAAGAGCAACTGAGTGAGCTGAGGTTGTTTAGCCTGAAGAAAAGGAGACCTTACCACACTCTTCAACTCCTTAAAAGGAGGTTGTAACCAGGTGGGAGGTGGCCTCTTCTGCACAAGCAGCAACAGGACAAGACAACAGTCTCAAGCTGCATCAGAGGAGATTCATGTTGGACATGAGAATGGGCTGCCCACAGAGATGGTGGAGTCACCATCCCTGCAGGTGTTCAGGAATGACTGGATGTGACAAAGACTGGACTCCAGGATCTTGCAAGTCTTTTCCAACCTTAAAGTTTCTATGATTCTAGTTGCCTCTGGTATACTCTGGTTTTCTTGAAAGCAGGCTAGAGGCAGAACACTGATTTCCATATCAAAATATTATATAAAAGAATGTTCAAGGTTCTTGAACCACACTCTCTTCTCTTATTGCCCAGCTGGGTCGCATACACAAGCATGAGCAAAGGACATTGACAGGAACCAGGCACCACTACTCCATTTTTAATCTTTCTCCCTAATACAGGACTTTCCATGCCCAGAGAGGAGAGGCAATCTCATTTCTTCACCCTCTTCCCCTCACTTGACAATCTCATGTTACCCTGAACCAAACTAAACTTCAGGCTGAGACTGATCTTTTTTGCTGAAAAGTTATGGGATTTATTGGGAAAAGGTGAAAGTGCCTTCCTTTTATTTTAGCAAATAAGAATTTAAAATTTACTAGCTTTTTGCCCCCATTTCTTTTAAACTTAGATATTTCACTGTACCAGAAGAATCTTTCTGAAAGATTCTGTTGCATGGCATTGATTTGAATAGGAGAAAGACTTACCTATTAGTTTTGATCATTAAAAAAAGTTATTCAGTGTCATTTAATGTAATTTTCCAAGCTGGAAAAAAGACAACAAATTTCATGTGTTTTTCTCTCTAAAACAACTTATCTACAGATGTACTTATCCACCTAGTTTCTAAAAAGGAGGGGAATAAACATGATATATCTGCTGCAAACGTGTCTGTTCACAAAAATAAATAATTCAACCATATAGAAAACTGGTTCCAAGTTATTCGTCATCACAGTCCACTGCTTTGTGGTGGTGTGATGGGATTTTATTGGTTTACTTGATTTAGGGTGGGGTTTTTGTTAGGTTTAAGAAATTTTAGCTAAAAGAGAATTTGTGCTAGCCTATGGCAAACAAGAAAGTATTAATTATTTCAGCCTATCTTTAAATATTTCCTTCTGGTACACAGTTGGAGCTCTGCATTTAAGTGATCACAATGACAAACAGAATATAGAAAATATATGACACAAAACCTAATCCAGATTATTTTTACATAATCAAGAGCTAGGTTGGATTAATTATAAGAATTAAAGAGACAATTTCCAATAAATTCCAAAAATGAGAGTTTATAAAAATTACTCTTGCCAAAGATGCAACTCTTAGCTCAAAGCTTCAAACATACTGGACAGCAATGGAAAATTCAGAGAAAATTTTTTCTAATGTCAGTCATGACAGAATTAATCCTGCTGGAATTACAGAAATAACCTTACCTATGATTTTGAGAGTCTAATCTCACTAAAGGATTCTTTCCACAAAATAGTATTTTTACATTACTCAAGAACTCTAGAGTAAAATCCATTTGCTATCATGCAACCTAGCAAGCTATAAAACCTAGCCAGCTATTTAGTCTTTCCCAAATGATCTTTGATTTTTCTCATTAATTACATTCAGACCATCTTCTTACAGAAAGCAGAGACACATTTGATAGTAACTTTTATGACTTTTATAGGCACTTCAGGAATTTTTTGTGACACTGTTTCTTTTTTATCATTCCCATAAAGTATTTTTCAACTTTATCTAATCAATACTGTGAATTTCTAAATTTATAGTCCCTAATGTAAGTTAATTACTGAAAATCATAAAGTCAATTAAAACATGCATTTCACCCTCAGGCATATTTTTCTTTCAAATTTCAACTTTAAAAAAAAATCCAGAGAGCTAATACAGACATTTACTCGGTTGATATGACTCCAAACATAAATAGACATGGAAATGTACTTCCTCAACACGGGTTTATAGCTGCTACTATTAAGTATGGTAACACAAATGTGACTATGACAAGCAAGGAATGACTGAGCAATGAAGAACTTGTATGTCATTATTTGGTAACATCAGGCAAACTGTTAAAATATTTACTCTTCAATAAAGTTGCTGTTGATGGCTGTACTGCCAAGAGCCCTCCACCAGTCCTAATGTCAGAATGCTTGTATTGACAGACATATTTTCCCTTTGTAATGTCTTAAACAAAGAAAGCATTAATACCTTAATGATCAGGCATATGAGTCATCAGTCAATCCAGACGCCATCCAACCATTATATCAAAACTACCTCATGTAGCATAAACCCTTTGAACCCTTTAAATTAGCCTGGACAAATTCCCTCCACTTCCAGACTAGGATTTCCTCTTGTAAACACATGCTTTAGCACAAACTCAGCATTTTTCAACTATCTTTTCCTATCCAGAAAACTCAGCTTGGTAAATGATAATCACTGAAAAACACCCCTTAGAAATATGAGATTTTTTGTTGTTTCAGACATTATAGTACTTTAAATTGCTGTCAGTGTCTGCTACAGGCTAATAACAAATGTGTTAGTGTAGCAGAACAGTGACCAACTTTTCTGAAAAAAATTAATAATATAACAAAATCTCTGGTACATTTTTAACATGACTAACAAATCATGGATTCTTTTGTCGCCAAAAGCACCCTCAAGTGTTTTTCTACCATATATTTCAACAGATAGAAAAACACAGAATTCAAAACCAGTTTACATTTGAAAGTATAGTTTGCATGCAGCTGTAACACTGTGCTCTGAGATAGTATTAATATATACTTCTATATTCTGAATATGGATTTTGTTTTAGTCCCACAGTAGCAAAGTACACTGGACAAAACCACACCTAACTTCCCTGCAACTACTTTTCTTCAGTTTTGGCATCAATTTTTTAGTGGCTTCATTAGCAGAAGAACTACCTTATTTATCCCACTGAGACCTGAGAGATCTCAGGTTCAATTTTTGATACCATACTTCCACAGCTGTGAAATATTCACTGAAATAATCACTGAAAAAGAGGAATGTCGTTGTATTTCAAACACTGAACAACCCTTTTAGTCAGTTATACCAAATCAGTGCTATTTAAGTGTTAGTTAGAAGTTTAGTGCCAGAAATAAAATATGATGCTAAATACCTGTTTTTCACAGAAAATATGCAAGTTTTCAGTATTTCTTCCACTATATCTTTGTGGACAAGAAATCCCAACATTAATATGTTTGTAGACAAAAGTTTGCAGCAACAGAAAACCATTTAGAAGTCTGAGAAAAAATGGTGACACAATGAGAATAAAGAACACCATTTTCACATTTGCTAAATATCTAACTGAAGTGATTGCCAGGTCTAGAAAACAAGATACAATCTGTTCTAAATGAAATGGTATGTATAAGAATAATGATGATGTTATGGCAAGAGAGGAATTTCTTTTTATGTTAACAGTGTATTCAAAACATTTCCCTTTTTTAAAGAAAACAAGTCCATAGTTTAATGCTCAGAAGTCAGAAAATGTTCTGGAGATGTAGACTGCATCCAAACTGTCTTCTACCATATTCTCTCCAAATAAAAATACAACAAACCATCATGCAGAATTGTTTGAAGAGTAAATAAAAATTCCTCAGATTACTTTCTTTCACTAGTGTTCTACTTCACTGCTTACAAGGAAACCTGAACACCAGCTAGGAGCTTCTGTCTGTAAATATCATTGGTATATCAGAAGATTTCCCCATTCCCTGCTTAAGTTTCTTAAATTACATTCAGATTTCTGTGGTACCATAACAACTTCAATATGGCATGTAATTCCATATTTTGTAAAGGTTTTGTTTCTATTTCCACCACATTTTTCATTGTGACTGCTCTGCAGGATATATATACATCTTTACAATGCTTATGTGAAGTCTTACCCCTTCAACATAGAACATTGTTAACCACTACATTAAAATCAAGATATAGGCTGAAGCAATATCCTGCATTACAGGATAGAAGAAATTGTTCCATGTTTTATCAAAACTTGCATCAAAGCAACCCAATTCTTGATAGCAAAATAAAAAGTAGTCACGTAAAAAATGTTTGTTTGAGCTTTTAGCAGATTCATAGGAACTTACTTTGAATTCAGCTCATGGGAATGCATGTTCCTTAGTTGTGAAGCTTCATTTTCCAATTTTAAATGAGGACTAAATCCAAAACAAATCTCAACAAATCTGCTTTGCCTGCTATGAGTCAATATCATGTAAAATGCCAAAACACTTTTTGCCCCCCAGGTGGAAATGGCAGAAGATCCTAGATTCACTTGGAACCCAGCACAAGCTTTCTGAAAGACCACAAACTATTCTAAGTATTCTGGGTATGCACCAAAATCTGGATTCACTGAACATTGCAAAAACCCTATGCAGAGCATGAAAAATAAAATTAATGTGTACTTAAGATAATTCTTGAAACTAACTGGGGATCAATTCTTAATTAAGTCAAGAACATTCTTTAATTCAACTAAAGTAATGTTTAGCTGTGGACCTTAGGTGTAGATATAATCAGCATTACTTTTCTTCACAGACCATTCTCTAGATTTTATACACAATCTCACCTGTCACACTCATTAAATCAAAACAGAATTAGCAAGACATCTACAAAATGCAAAACTATATAAAGCATTGTTTGGAATACAAGGAAATTGTCTATTCACAGTATCTTGCTTAGATAACTTTCATCCATTACATAAACCACTGTAAATACACTGAGGGCAAAGTATGATTAATAGATTTAAATATTTTAATATTAATATTAATAGATTTAAATATATGTACTGTATTTGCTGTGTGCACCTTTTATATTTCTACTGGAATGTGGACATGTAGAGCATTTGTATCAGAGTCTTCAAAACCTGGGAGTATTATTCTATTTGTCCTAACCACAGGACAGAAGGTAAAAATCAGCTAAATTTATGTGAGACACTCCTTGGCCTGATAAGGAAAGGTTAACTGGTACCACCCGTATCCTCTTTCGAAACTTTCTATAATCTATTCCTACTTTTCCACTTTCCTGTGAAATCAGTGTAATTTGCATCAAACACCTACCTAATAAGGCTACTTTAATTACTTCAAAGGACAGTCGTCAGCCAAGTATAGCAAGAAATATGGAAATTTAAAGCTCTATGAATGAGCATTTTCAAGCAGCTCTTACAGATTCTTACCAGCTCTTGTGTATCTTCTGCTAATGGCAAAAACGTAGCTTCCAAAATAGCAACTTGATCAGTGCTGAGCTTCTGCCACAAACTAATCAGCATAATCACCAGATGGGTGGCACTTTTCAACTTTGCAAATGCTTGGAACATGTTGGCTTGATTTTCTTCTGCTGCATCTGCTAGAGCTATTACCTGCAAAAATTACAAACATCTGTTAAATATAATTTTACAATCCATGAACACTCAACACTGAAATTACCTTTGGCACACTTGTTTTCCTTTAGAAGATCCTGAGGAATTCTGTTTTCCATAAACAAAAAACACACAGTACTAAGTTATCATTTATCTAGATTTTTATTTTGCATACCCAAGGCAATTTCAAATCCATATGGCTACAGGATTAATCTATCTAGTATAATCAGTGTAGAAAGGATTTTGTTTAGAGCATATTTTTAAGGCAATCCTGAAATTAATCACCATCGTATCACATATTATGTGACAACAAACTAATTTTCAGGTTTATATCACACACTAATCTCCATATCACCAGTAAGTCTACTGTATTAATAAAAAACAAAATGTTGATTTTATGCTATTAGAAAGGCAGTATATAATTATTTCCATTAGAACGCAGCTGTCATCTGTTATTTTAACTCTCATGTCTCTCCATGTTTTGCCCTAGTTTCTTCAGTTTTATGTCAAAATGTAAATATTACGGATCATGTATATGAAGGCAATATCACTTTAAGTGCCAGGCATTATGAAAGAATTTTCAAAATAACATAAAAGTAACAGATTCACTTCTTCTAATGTGGTAAGAGTTTTACTGAATACTTCAAGATGGGGGAAAACAGAAAAGCTATTATATGATACTCTACTCAGTTCAGAAATAACTTGTCATTGTATATAATACTGTCCACGCACAGCATTAAAAAAAATGATATTTTGAAAAATATTGCTATTAATGTCTTAATTCTTGAAATAGAATGTTTAGACACTTTTCATCACTGGTGAGAAGAGAAGATGACAGTGATTTCAATAGGCAATTGCTATAATGTCAGTATGACAAGTGACTTTCCACAGTATTTGCACTGGAGTACTTCAAGTAAAGGAAAGTTATACAGGTTAGGGATTCATCCTGGAGGAGCACAATTTAGAAGACCTTTTCTCAGGAGAACCATTACATCTCCATGCTACCCAAATAACACTTGGTTTACAGAAGCGTTGATTATCTTACTGTTATTTAAATCAACACAAAGCATCTCTCTCAACCACTTTCTGTTTATTTATCTGCCAGACTGGGAAATAGGTGCTTTACTGGAGTTGTGAAAAGCCTCACAGAAAAGCAGTTAAAGTGTAATTAGTATTACAACAGAATTAACAAAGTAAAACTTGCAGAGCCTGATCCATTAACATATTGGCAACAGCAGGAAAATGAAAATACTATGTTATGCATCTTCAGCAGGGAAAGCAAGCCAACCAGCTGTTAGCATTTGGTGGAGAAAAACTTTTTAATCTGCAATGCTGGCATTAGAGATGTATGCGTGTTCCCTCCAAGCTCCCATGTGACTGGGAAGATAAAGAAAACAGAATTTTAGGGAACTATAAATATGAAACATTTCAAACAAAATGTGTTGATAGCTTTTGTTTTAGATTTTAAAATGTAATCTTTCCAAATAAAGCAGAGAACGCACAGGACACCCATGAGTCCAAACACTACATAAATCCAAGCCAAGTAACAAAACAAAGAAAGAAGAAAACCCAGCTAACCAACATGAAAGAGAACCAAGAAATTAATCTCAAGCAGTGAAAACCACCATAACATACT
This sequence comes from Erithacus rubecula, assembly GCF_903797595.1. Lineage (NCBI taxonomy): Eukaryota > Metazoa > Chordata > Aves > Passeriformes > Muscicapidae > Erithacus > Erithacus rubecula. The sequence goes on along the minus strand of NC_136689.1, from coordinate 44,794,988 downwards.
TTGGTCAGAGAGCAGTAATGATACCACTGACACATCACCTGATGCATTTGTGCTGGCATTCAATTTGCTCTGACCAAAGCCTTGATGCTTTCGACACCTCCATGTTCTACAAAAGGTGAAGTTCCATATCACAGTCAATTTTCAAGAGTTATGGGTGACAAAGCCACTTAATAACCACCACACTACGCAGCAACCTGCATCAGCTGTCTCTGACCTCTGTAAGCAGTAATTGTATGTATCAGACAGCATCATCTTTCTGATACAAGCAACAACAGTAAAAATCTTCCTTAGTCTAACAGAGGCCTTCAAACGCCTAATCTCTTTACCTGTCCAATATACAACAGAAAATTTGGGAAGAACAATGAATGAAGATTAATTTAACATGCTGGTGAGGTGTGCTCATTCACTGATATGCTTCCTATAATGTTATCACTGTTTGAGATAGTACAGTTCAGAATTCCTGACAAGCTACCTGTGCACTATTATGGATAATGTTCTGACAATATTAATTTTGCTGAAGATCCAGCCAAATAATTACCCTTGTGTAACAACTACCTGAATCTCACTTACACAGCAAAGGTTACTTTCTAGATTAATTAATAAATTCCGAGGTGATTTCTCAATCTGCACTATATTTCAACTGACACTTTCCTACACACTTCAGAAACGCAAATAGCATAAAGAGAAGTAAATGACATGGCCTTTTACCATTTTAGGACAGATTTTCTTCCCATTTTATAACCATGAACAAAGGAGATGCTCACCTTTTCGCAGGCTCTTGGTGTAAAATAAATATCCCAGTACTCCCAAACAATGTCTGGGGTTCTAATGTTTTAAAAGTGGTAGACTTAATTTTCTAAAGAAGTGCAGTCTTTAAGCACTGCAGGTAACTGAAACACAGCAATTAAATCTTTAGATAACTGTATATATACAAGTTCTATTTTACACTTGCAGAAAAACCAAGGAGGAGAAAAAAACACTTCTAAGTACTAATTATTCTGTTAACATATAAAGTGGCCCAATATAGCTTGCTGAGATTTGGAATAACCAGGACACAGGACAATACAATATGAATTACCACACTATAATGCAGGCACACACACATGTAGTAATTTTTAAAATGTCAAGACTAAAGATTCCTTGACAATACATGGTTGCACAGTAAGTACTTGACAGGAATGGGGAAAAAGGGAAATCTTTTCTCATGGAGTAAAATTACTTTAGAAATCTCCCAGGACATGAGCTACAAATTTTAGAAGAGTTTTGGAGCTCTTCATTCAAAAACTTGAAGAATTTAGGAAAGAGAATGTTTTAACAACATGACATCCATATTTTTAATCATTTTATCTTCACCTGAACATCTCTATTTATATATAATAATATTTGAGGAAGGTAAAGGATCTGTACTCCTTGCAATTGCAGATCATAGTCTCTTCAGACTGTCATGATTTCTCCATAATTTCACAATTTTGTTTTTTGTTCTCAGAGTAGTTGTTCAATCTGTTTGATATCTATTTTATCATTTTTCTAAATAGAAATAAAATATAATAAAAAAAGAAAACCTCTCCTTGTCTCACTTTTTCACAGGATAGGTAGGAAAATACACTGCAAATGAGTCACAAATGTAACTTATATATAAAGATTTTAGACCAACAGGAAACTATTATGTAAAATTTCCATCTATATTGCATAAGACCTACCACTGCCTACTTAACATTTCTCTTTCTCCTTTAATATCCCAAAGCTTTCAAACAAAGAAAACTTTAAAATAAGTTTTTCAAACTTTCTTTCTAAAATTTATGAAAGAAAAGTATCTGATGCAGGAAATATTTAAGAAATACTGAAATAGTGTGGAAGAAAATATTGAACACATATCTTTATAACTGATCAAACTTGTTTTTAATTAATATTATTTTTAAAAGTTTTCTGAATAAGCACCTACTGTTACAATACATATAACTACAGAAAAGAAAAGGCCAGTTAAGTTATTATGAAAGTATATGTAAAAAGATAAGGAATTAATCTCTAAACAAAGATCACATTTAAGACATTTACTGAATTTCATATTCATAGCTGCAATGGTAGAGCTGAAATCCAGATTTTTTTTTAATAATCTTGAGAACTTCATATCCCGACCCTATTATAACTTCAAAATAATTACATTTACTTTAGTAATTTCCAAGCATAAAACATTTCTCAATGTTTTCAGCCTTAAGTGTTTAAGCAGAAAGATGTCTCTCCATGCTTACTTTGTTGCTAAGTAGGCCTTGTAAGATGTCAAGCATTTGAAAACTGTAAAGTAATGGTGATGTAAGTTTTAAAACCAGAGTTCTCTATCATTAGTGGTAATGTAAGATATTTTTTGGACACAGTTTAACATCCAGCAATAACATCAAAATTAGTAATGCCTCTTGAAAAAGGCTTCCAACATAGCACACTCTTGTACATACAGACAAACTTCTTGAGGCAATAAGGACCATAATAATGACTCATCCAGGCTTATTCGAATAGTATAAAAAATACAAATACAAATACAGATACAACTCCAAAACTACAAAACTTTCTTCTTAGCTGGATAGGAAATTGAAGAAAACTTAGAAAAAATAAAGGGTAAAAAATGAGCATAACGTTCCAGGGAGCTTCCTTTATGTTAGTAGTATATTTTCTTGGAGTCCCTAGCACCATTGGGACTGAAAACTCTGCCAGATTTTATGCCATCTCCTTATATGGAGAACAGGAAAAGTGGCAGATAAGTTGGTTTTCTTTTTTGTTTAAACAGAAGAAGGAAAAAAACAGCCATTCACCACTGATAAAAAATTAGCCAACTAGTCTGTCATCTCGTTCTAATACATTGGGTTCAGCTTTTGGAATTTTGAAGTAACTTCATTTTTAGCAGAAATGAAGTTTATAGAAACAGAATTTTAGCATTTAAGCAATAGAGAATCTCTTTACATGATATCCATAGCACTTACAAGCAACTCTTGTATTAAAAGCTTGTTAAAATAAGAAAGATAACATCAGAAATTTTATTATTCTGAAACAACCAGAGAGATGATGAAGCTCACAGGTCTCTTCTGGCAATTGTTTTTACAGAATAATTTATTTCAAGGAAGTTAATTATTCCAACCCTTAAAACTATTTTAAGCAGAATTAGATCCTTATAAAGCAGGATGTTAATGAATATAAAGCAGGAGTAAATGGGGACCTGAGAAACACTAATTATGGTTTCTTCATTGCTATTGACACAAGACATTTCACAGAATCACAGAATAACTAGGTTGGAAAAGACCTCCAAGATCATCAAGTCAAACCCATACCCTAATACCTCAACTAGACCATGGCAGCAAGTGCCACATCCAGTCTTCTTCTGAAATACATCCAGGGATGTTGACTCCACCACCTCCCCAGGCAAAGCATTCCAATACTTTATTATTCCTACAGTGAAAAAACTTCTTCCTAACATCCAACCTATATCTCCCTTGGTGCAGTTTGAGACTGTGTCCTCTGGTTCTATCAGTTGCTGCCTGGTGAAAGAGACCAAACCCCACCTGGCTATAACCATCTTTCAGGACGTTGTAGAGAGTGATAAGGTCACCTCTGAGTCTCCTTTTCTCCAGGCTGAACAACCCCAGTTTCCTCAGCTTGTGTTCCAAGCCCCTCACCAGCCTTGTTGCCTTCCTCTGGATGTGCTCAAGCATCTCAATATCCTTCCTAAACTGAGGGGACAGAACTGGACACAGCACTCGAGGTGTGGCCTCACCAGTGCTGAGTACAGTGAAGAATGATCTCCCTGCTCCTGCTGGCTGCACCATTCCTGATCCAGGCCAGGGGCCATTGGCCTTCTTGGCCACCAGGGCACACTGCTGGTTCACGTTCAGTCAGCTGTCAACCAGCATCCCCAGGTCCCTTTCCCCTGGGCACTGTCCAGACACACTGTCCCCAGCCTATAACCCTGCAGGGGGTTATTGTGGCCAAAATGCAGGACTCAGCACTTGGACTTATTAAACCTCATCCCACTGGACTGTGCCCACCCATCCAATCATTCCAGGTCTCTCTGCAGAGCCCTTCTACCTTCCAACAGATTGACACACGCTCCCAGCTTAGTGTCATCTGCAAATTTACTAATGAAAGATTCAATACCCTCATCCATGTCATCAGTAAAAATATTGAACAGGACTGGCCTCAGCACAGATCTCTGGGGGACACCACCAGTGACTGGTCTCCAGCTGGATGCAGCACTGTTCACCACCAGTCTCTGGGCCCAGCCATTCAGCCAGTTCCTAACCCAGCAGAGTGCTCCTGTCCAAGCTGTGGGCTGCAGCTTTTCCAGGAGGATGTTGTGGACACAGTGTCAAAGGTCTTGCTGAAGTCCAAACAGATAACATCTACAGCCCTTCCTGTATTCACCAGGCGGGTCCACTGGTCACAAAAAGAGATCAGGTTGATCATGCATGACCTACCCCTCCTAAACCCTTGCTGGCTTGATCTGATACCCTGGCCATCCTGGACATTCTGCATGATGGCACTTAGTATAAAGTGCTCCATAACCTTATCAGGCTAAGTGGCCTATAATTACTAGGATCCTCCTTCCTACCCTTTTTATAAATGGGTGTCAAATTGGCCACCTTCCAGACATCTGGAACCTCACCAGTCTGCCAGGGATGTGGGTAAATGATGGAGAGTGGCTTTGCAAGCTTATCTGCCAGCTCATTCATCATCCTGGGATGGATCCCATCTGGTCCCATAGATTTACAAATATCCAAGCATCTCAGCAGTTCTGTTTGATAACAAGGGGACCATTCTTTTCCCTGACACTATCTGCCAATCCAGGAGGACAGTTATCCTGAGGACAAACCATCTTCCCACTAAAGACTGAGGCAAAGAAGGTGTTAAGCACCTCTGCCTTCTCATCCATAGTTACTAAGTTTCCTCCCTCATCCAACAGAGAACAAAGGTTGGTCTTATCCTTCCTTTTACCATTAATATATTCGTAGAAACATTTTTTATTATCCTTTACAGAAGTCGCTATTTTAAGTTCATCCTGAGCTTTGGCCTTCCTAATTTTTTTCCTACATGCCTAGCAATCCCCTTAAATACTTCCTGAGAGATCTGACCCTCCTTCTAAAGATAATACTTCCTCTCTTTATTCCTAAATTCCTTCAAAACCTCGTTGCCCACCCAGTCTGAACGTTTGCTTCATTGACTCACTTTTCGGTACACAGATTTAATTTCACTTAAAATTGTAAGGAAAAAAGGCAATGATGGTAATCGATGAGCTGGTCTTGATTGAAGGGCTTCAGTAACTTTTTCAAGGGGTCTTTGAGCTTCAGGTGCTAGAGATCTTGGAGAGTTGATGTCACTGCTTCTGTGCCCTCTCAAGGCCTTGGTTTGAAGCACATCGGCTTTCCCTGAACTCCTTTGTTTTTAGGGCTGCTTCCCAATAAACTCTTTGAAAAAGTCTCCTAAACAGGTCAAAGTCTGCCCTCGGAAATCTAATGTAAAAGTCTTACTGATGTTCCTCCTAAAGTCACCAAATATTGATAATTCTATAATTTCATGATCACTGTGCCCCAAGCAACCTCCAACCACCACATCTCCCACCAGACAATTTCTATTTACAAACAACAGAACTAACATAGTCTTTCGCCCAGTGGCTCACTCACCAGCTGTGACAAAAAGTTATCCTCCACATACTCTAAAAACTTTCTAGACTGTCTTTTTTCTGCTGTATTAAGTTCCCAGCAGATGTCTGGCAGATTAAAATCACCTTCAAGAACAAGGGCTGATGATCCTGAAACATTCTCTAGCTGCTTAAAGAATAAGTTGTCCACCTCTTCTTCTTGACTTGGTGGACAATAACAAACTCCCATGTCAGCCTTGTTAGCCTTGCCCTTAATTCTTACCCATAGGCATTCAACTCCATCATCATTAGTTTCAATACTCATGGCATCAAAAGCCTCCCTAATATAAAGGGCTACCCCTCCACCTCTTCTCCCTTTCCTATCTCTTCAGAAGAGCTTGTAGCTATCCAGTGCTCCAGCTATATGAGTTGTCTCACCATATTTCTGTGATGGCAACTACATCACAGTTACTAATTACTACCAGTCTAACCTTTTCCCCATTTTAGAAAAGGAAATACTACTCAGTTGCCAAACCTAAAAACAAGATCTAACACAATTTTTTGGTGTGGCTTTAAGAAGTCTTCATCACATATCTTAATTTACATAGGATTTGTAAGCATTCAAAGTCAAAGATGTTTTTTCTTACAAGCTCCTCTGTTTACCTTAATATATAAAATTCTTAATACCCTTACTCTATCAGTCAACTTTTTGGTTTTTCTAAAGAGGGAAGTTTCAAAGTAGTTTTCAAGATAAATAGTGATTAGCAGCCTGATTCCCTGTGCAGACTATCTCACTCAACAGCCATTGTGCACAGAGCTTTTGACAGGTGACTAAAGCTTTATGGAATGCAGGCAGAGATATCCATGTCAGAGAGCGATCTTTATCAAACACTTCATCACCAGGAAGAATAACCATGCCCCTCTCACAACGGAGCACTTCTAAATACCAAGGTGCTCCCACAGCATGGCAGCAGTGATGTGAGAGCACACATTAAGGTTAAGTACCCCAGGCCACAATTATCTGACCCTTATGAGAATGTCTCAGCTTGTGCTAACCATGACTGCAGCTTTTCTAATTGTGGCACAGGACCACCATGATGACAACAAAGCATCAATTCACTAGACACCAAATACTCAACTTTCAAGTGAAGCTCAACATGGCCTTGATGAGAGAAGATAGCAGAGACAAAAGACATTGCAGCATGATAATCTATGCTTTATCTAGATGCACACAGCTACCTCCTGAAAATCTACTGCCTCACTTGATGAACATGAAATTAATTATTAATAATTACTATAGCAATCGGTGCCTCTGGAAATAGGAAGAGTTAGATTAAGAAAATACTGAGGGCTGTCATGGAAGTTGTGTGGTTTTGTTTTCTTCTGTTGCATCCATGATAGAATTATTACTAACAGGTCTACTGCACCTTTCTAAATTGGATTTTGCCACAAAGTAATACCATCTACAAGCATAACTAAGGTTGCACATTTTGATGACGATCACCTCAAACACTTTATAAGAGTCAGATGTGTGTAGTGTTTAAATTCAAAACCCTCTTTTGAAATTTCACAAGGATCAAGCTGTGTGTTACCACCACAAAAACAAAGTGGAAGTGGATTATTGCCACAGACAATTGCGCTACATCATTTAATTCTTTCAATTTAAGAACTAGGGATAATGATATCAGTGAGAAAATCTTTGGGGACAGAGTAAATATAATTTCAGCTATACAGCAGTATAGTAATATGAATACAGTCAGTTCAAAAAGAAAAAAAATCTCCAGCTTTTGAATTTTTCCCCTTTAGAATACTCAATAAGAAAGTAGGCTTTTTCTTCAGAAGTCACTCTTCCCAGCTTTTATCTACACCATTATAGTCTGAATCGAATTTTTTTTTAATTACTGCAACATATTTAGTGAGTTTAAACCCCAGGCACCTGAGTGCATTATCCAAAAGTAGTTGATTACTAATACATTTAAACCCAAATTAAAACCCCCATAGATCAATGTCACCCTGTTCCATAGGAATTTTTTATTTTACTTGTAATAAGTACAACATTCCCAGTAAAATTTAAGCATGAAGATCATCTAGTTAGCTTTAGTTTAAATTAGTACATTCTAACTGAAGTAAGCAAATTCATATTCTTTTGATTCTAAACATGCATCCCTTCATGTACATAAATCAATTTCAAAATTATTTCTGTCTTAGCAATATTAATGTAGTAGCAAAAACTTGCTTGTTCACATTGCTATTGCCAGTTTACTGCTTATTTAAACATATCTTAGTGCTTTATACTGCTGCCCATCCTTAACTGAGCTTCCTTGTGTTAAGCCATGGAAACAGAAATGAGCAATTCCTTTTGTCTCTGGTGTCCCAGTAAGAATGTGCAGTAAGATTATTGTAACAGTTAAGATTATTGTAACAGTTAAGATTATTGTAACAGTTAAGATTATTGTAACTTGATTAATAAACTTATCTCTATTTTTCTCTTTTTTTCATATGTTATTGGCTTTTTGTGTTTGGTTGGGGTTTTTTTTAAGAGTTTACCATTTCTGAGATACCAGATAAATTATTATGGTCAATAATAACAATACAAAGACGATAATTTAAATACTTCACACCTCCTCTCTATGGCCCATCCACAGGTAAATACTGCATGCAGTTTTGCATATGAGGAATCACAACAGTAATTAAAAGTAAACAATTCTTACGTGGTACAATTATTAAATACCAAGATGGCGGGAAGAAATTCTTAAAAGAATGCCACAAACATGTTCAAAAATATATATACTTTGCAATACATTTAAAAATAAGTTATACATTATAAAATCCAAATTTAAAAGTGGAGTTATAAAATTAGTAGTTTATCCAAGTGAAGTAACATCTGTTTCAAATTACATTAAACCCAAGAACACAGTGAGTTACAATGAATCCTTTACTTAACCCTTCAAAACAAAAGTTCTGTTTAGGCAAAGGGATGTGCTAAATAGCACACAGATATGCCATAGAATCTGTGATAGTGAATGAATGTTGAAGACAGAGTTTCACTGTGACACTGTGGTTGAATTGGCAGCAATGTATATAAAATACAGCCAAACATGAGCTAAATGGAGACAGAGAGGTGAAGAGCTTGGTCTGTAACACCAAATACATGACATTATGTAATGATGACCAAAAAAACTTTACAATAAAGGAAAAAAAGTTAAACAGTTGAAGTTTTGAATGCTTCATATATTTAAATAAGCTTTGGATCAAAACAAACAGTTTAAAAAATAGGAGACCCAACCTGAAAATTTTTAATTGCCTATCAGTGCAATTACATTATGGATGGCCAAGAAATCAAGACAAACACATTAGATCATGCTTCTGCAAAAATTAATGTACAATGAAGCTCTATGAGTTAAATTAAGAATTCATTCACTCCAGTGGGAGCACTGCATCCATTCAGTAAAGGCAGGATTTCATCCCATCAAAGACCACTATTCTCACTGTTAACAGTCATATGCACCTAGGGGAGGAAAATAACATTTGCAGCATGTTAGATATCATGAGATGAGAGTAGTTTTAGAAATCTAGAATAAATACACAAATGATTGCTTCCCAGAAAGTAAAAAACACTGTAAAAAACGCTGTAAAAAACAACCTAGAACAGTTTTGTTTCATATTTGTATCTTATTGCAATAATGAAAACCAAAAACATGCTGACAAAACACATCTGGAAAAGAGTGATAAAATCAAGTCCAAGTAATATATAATATAGATACTTCCCTCTCTGTATAAATTGACACAAAGCTATTCCACCAAATTCTATTCCATGACCTTTAATAATAAAAGTATCAACATCAAACAAATCAGCAAGCCAGTTGAAGATAGTAAAGTTCTAACCTGAATTCCAAGCCATTGCCAATCCCACTTGCAATTTTGGCACTTCTGCTTGATACTGAAATACCTCAAAAAATTTCTGGAACTCCCCATTCAGGTCAAGCTAGTATGTAATTTTAAGTGATTAAAATCATTGTGGTTGCTAATACAGTGTCTAAGAGTAAAAGTAAAACTAAGAATTATTAAATTAAAACTACACATGCTGAAGTCAAATTCCAAACCTAGAAATCAAAGAAAATGTATGGCAGGCTAATTAGAATCTCAGACTTTACACTAATTTCAGGGACCTCTCTCATCAAAATTACTTTTCTATTTTGGGACACTTAAAGACGTTCCTCTGTTATTAGTAAAATCTTGAGAACATGTGACAGTACATTTGGAAATAAAACAAGCTTCCCAAGTAAAAGTGCAAAGGTCATCATACATTAATTGCTTGCTTGAATACTCTGTCTCTGAATTACAAGTTCTCCATATTATCCTCTCTTCTTTTTTTTTACTGACAGAGACATAACCATTTCAAAACATAGGAGCATCATGATGAAACACAGGTTTTGTAAAACTCAGTCAAAATACATTTTAAAAACCTTGAACAAAATTAAGAAAGAAGATTGAAGTTCCAGTCTTACTGGATTTACTAGGAAAAAGAAAAATAAATAAATAAATTTCACAAACATCATTTAAGAAAGTAAAAATTCACTGTTCATTTGAAGTGCTACAACAATAAATCTCAGACAAAGAAAACTCTTGTGTTTCTCCACAGATGAAGTACAGCATAGACCACATTAATGCTTTCTTCACAACACTACCCAGCAAAAAAACCTTTACAAACTGCATCCTACTTCATATGACATTAAACTTCTAAGTCAACAGGTACTGCCATACAGATACAATTATTTTCAGTGAGGTAATTTCATTTTCTGGGGACAAGACAAGTATTGAAAGACCAAAAACATACTACTGCTAAGTCACACAGCAAGTAGTCTTAACCTAATATTGAAGCAGCAAAGAGCTTATCACATCCCTGCCTGAAACCCTTGATCTACAGAAAGAAAACAAAAACCAAAACAAACCAGCTGAAGTAACATGACAATGTGTTTAAAAGCAAATCTTCAGGTGTTGATGAAAAGAACATAAATTTTTAGGTCATCAAATTAGTCATGCTGCAGGTAGTGGCCAGTGATAGTTATTCTTCTGCACACCTGGAAATGCACCTTCTAACTCTCTTCTCTCAAAATGAAGAATTAAGAAAATTGCCACGTGTAATACTCTGCTAATTCACAAGCACAAAGCCTACAGGTACACAACCAGGTGCAGTTTTCTTTACATGCACACATGCCTCAGCCACACAATAAACTCAGGCAGTGCATTCTGCCTGTTAAACATAAGATTTAGAACTTAGGCAGAAATTTAAAAGAAAAACAAAACCACTCACTAAAATAAGAAAATATTCATTCCAGAAATTGTTTCATTTTATGTTTAAAATAAGATGAGCCACAAAACAAGTGGTTATTTTAGAGTGTAAAAATCATTTTATCTGAGGATTACTCTAATGAAGTAAGCATGTCTCATCATAGGCTATGGGTTAGTTTCAAAAAAAGCAAGCATGCCATTATATATGTACCTACATACTCACAGCAGTGAGACTTTACTATTAATCATAACATTCTATGTCATTCTCCTGCTGCACTTCAAAATATAGCTGAAGCTATATGGCTGACTTTCATTTCCAAATACCATATTAATGATGCACTTATAGTCTCTCAGTCTTTAATAAATGTCACAAAAAATAATTCACAATTGGCAGTAATGGCAAAAGTCCTTCACTCATGTCTTTGGAAATATGACTTTTTACTTACTTGCAGTAGGATAACTACTGGTTCCACTCATACCCCTCATTATTGTTTTCTCCTTAAAATGAATGAAAATATGGAAGAGCTAGTAAACAGTATAATGAAATATGTTTATATCCCAATATGTTTAGCACCAATTCTCTACCAAAAAAAGAGGTGTGTGGCTAATTTAGCAGTTTTTGACCTAGCCTTACTATGTATTACCCTAGCATGCTGACAGAAAAGCAAGATAGTTCAGGCCACCTGGAGTTAAGAGGAAGAATCTCTCATTTTTAAAAAAAATCTTTGGAGTCACACTCCAAAAGATTCACAGTTTAACATTACTTCCTAGAAGAAAGTAATTTTATCCATGAAGGAAAATTTTGACAAATAGCCTACCATTAAATGCACATGCCTTAATGCATTTAGATAAACAACCTTCCATGCAAATATTTGATTCCTCAACTTCTTTATTCTAATAAGCAGCTGAGTTTATGGAGGAGATGAGACAAGATGTGCAGTCTTTTTAAAATCCTGCTAAGACTAAGATTCCGAGTGGGGCTGCTAGAGGTAGGGGAGCATAGGATAGCAACTAAGGTGCCTGAAAAGTGTAATTAACCTTGCAACTTTCTCTGGCTTAAATCTAGAAAAATCTCCTCATTGTCTGAGCAGAAGTTTAAGATAATTCTTCTGCATATAAACTCAATTATGTGGAACAGGAAAGAGCTCACTTTTCAAGACTAATATATAACCACATGCAAATACACCCCACTAAATTAGTAACAAATGCTCTTACTGACTTTGGCTGAGATAGGCTTTCGGATAAGAAAAGATTAAAAAAAAAAAAAAAAAAAGAAAAAAAAAGGCAAAACAAAAAAATTAATTTAAACACTTTTCTTGTTCCCCTCATATAATACAGCTGAAGTTCATGCCCTGGTTCAGTCAAATTGAGTAGTTTTAACTTGATTTCAACTATTAAGGGCCACAACAAGATGTATTCAAAAGAGTATTTATGTTTCCTTTATTCTATTGCATCAAAGTTAGGAAAACACATCTGGATAGTGCACATTCTAGCCACACTGCAGACCAAAAATCCAGACAAATATTTTGTCTAGAGAGATGACTAAATAAATTGGCCAAATATCAGAACAAATTCACTTTGATGTTTGCAGTAGGTAGAGCTCAGAAACATGACCTATGTTGTACAGTTACATCCCTGAAAGAGTAGCAACCCTCTCTTCCTTTAGCATCCAGCAGGGTAGAAGATGTGAAGGGAAAGAAGGATTTGTTATCGATGAGGGCAAATGCAACATTGATAAAAAGACAGGAACTTAAGGAAAAAGATTTGTCTACTTTCACTCATATTCACAAACAGTCCATATTCATATTTTTTCCATGACCACCTCCAGTGCCTGCTCCCAGTGTTACCAGCAGATGCCTTGGAATCTAATTAGGAGTCCATAAAGAAAGATGGTATTTGAGAATCATAATGCAAGTTGACACAGCTGAAATCAGACTGCATTGACAGGTTCCATGATACCAATTCCCTCTAGAGTGATGCTGAGCCACTTGTCAAATGTTAATGGTGAAAATACATAAAATAGATAAAACCTCACATCAGGTATAGAACAAACTTTCTAAGCTCCATTAATCATGTAAGGAAGCACACAGCTGGCATGTTGTTAAATGATGGGACTGGAGAGAATTACTGAGCACCATTCCTGTGGAAAGAACTACTAAAGAGAACCTGCTGTGCAATGAGAATATGAACCAAGCACAATGCTCTTTACTAAATGGAAAATTCCTAGTGGAATATATAAAACAAAAATAATTTTCCAAAGGAAATAACTCCATTGCAGAGCTTACCGTTAAAGGAACTGGAGGAAGAAGTGCAAAGAAATTATGAGGAACCAGGAATATAGGCATTCTTGCATTCTTTTGGAGCAAATACAAGACCACAGCTGTTTAAAACAGAGTGAGATCCACAAAGACAAATTGTACGATGAGGTGGCTAGTTTCCCTTAATTTTCTTTATAAAAGAGTGGAGAGACCATTACCTTTTTTAACCATAGAAGGTATCTAACTTTCAGTGTCTTTCAAAAGCCTCTTCTTTGTCTCCATTGACTACAGAGAAAATTGAACTTCCCTAGATGAAATCTGCTTTTATAAGTTTCATTCACCTATATCATAGCAAAGTATTCCCACATTTTTCAAGGGATATCCATAGATAACCCTTAGCAATGATGTCTGTATGAGAAATAGAATCAAAGGACAATTTCATCCCATCAGAGCCAATCAATTCATTATCAATAAATGTATTTCCCTTGACTTTATTCAAACGACCAACAGATTGTAAACAAGATGTTTCTGTGTTTGAGCATTTTGGTACAGAAGTATTCTCGTGCCTCACAACACTGCATCAGGACCCCTCAAACTGCATGGAGGAGGAGGAGATCTTAGCTTTCTTCTTCCCTGAGAACAGCTATAAAAGTTGGAGGAGATAACAAATTTTAATTTTTAAAATACCAGCTATCCTTAATATAGCATTTATAGGCATAAGTTAGTGATCACCCCTCAAGTGATAATGAGATAAACTATGATCACCATTTTTGCAGCACATATGCTTATGAATCGCATTTCCCCCCAGTGTTCACAACACTGTAAAATAGAAACAAAATAGAGAAAACAGTCAATTCCACATGATGAGAATGATTTTTTAGATTTCATTAAAACTGACAAACAGAATCCAAGGGAACATTTGGAACTTAATACTGCACTGAGCACCAAAGGATCTTAATTGAATTTTTTATATCTGCCAATTTAAAAAGCATAGTAACCAATTTTGTAGGTTAGATATTCCTAATTTCCTGCACAGACACAATTAATTAATTCTACTTGAGAAGCATTACCAGCATTTCACTATCATTGGGAGTTATTTCCACTATTTCCAACAGGGAAGTCTTCCAGGTAAAGGAACAGGTTCTTTCTCACAGCACTCACACAGATAACTGTACATGCACTGAAGTGTCCTCAAGTATCAGTCTGACTCTCTGCATGCTCTGTTGACAAAGTTTTCACTACCACTTTACAGAATTTTTGTACATTACAGTCTGCATGTCATTTGGCTGACTAGCATCCTACATCTCAGTATACAGAGCCGTGGTAGAGGAAATAGTTTAAAAAATACATAAAAAACCTGCATCTCTAAGTTATACGTTTCTGAAAATATTACTTATCTTCAAAAGAGTTGGATTTTGATGACCTTCATGGATCCCTTCCAACACAGGATATTCTATGAAAGGTATATATCCTGCAAGTAGCTTTCATTGCTTTTTTACTGGAGTAAAACATAAAGTTATCCCCAAGACCGTCAGGTTATTTGGCACTACTCCAAGCCTTCTTAAAATAAGGGAATAGAGTACCAACTATATCACACCACTTATCAGTCTTCCTGTTCTGCACACTGGAGACACCTCAATAATTCCTTAGAATTAAGCACCAAAAAAAAGCTTTCTTTTCCACAACTCCTGTTTGACTGGGACAGACAGTCTCCTGTAAATGGCTACCCTTTTTAAAAGTCTACCCTTTCTTCCTTTGTCCATTTCTCTTTAACATACCCTCAAAGGACTACAGGTGTCTTTAGGTGCATACACAGCATACAAGGCATGAACTCTCAGAGTCAGGTCTTCATATGATAGCAAAATTAAAAAAGGAGAATAGAAATAAGCTCAAAGCATGTTACATACTGGTATTCACCACAACCTTTTCCTTCCATATAGCAGCACAGTATTAAAGACATGAAATTGCCAACACTTTCCTTTGTTGTGAATAGTAACGTTTTAAATCTGCAAAAGCAGCCAGAAAAGTGGTCCACAGCGAAATTAACCACAAACATTTTAGTTCCCTTAAGAAAAAAATTGTAGTACATTTAGGTTTTCATTCAAGATCTATAGAGCCCATAATCTAATTAATTCTGGTTATAAGTATCTAAAGTTTTACCTGAAAACTGCTAACAGCAATTTTTTTCCCATTGAAACAAACCATTCCAACGTAATTCTATCCTTCTATTTAAAAGTCAAAGGACAGCCCAAAAACAATCAACATATACCCAAAGCAAAGAAGTATCCTTTATTTGGGGCTCCGTTATTTCCCCTTTTTTTTGATGCTATTCCTAGTATTACAAAAAGTTACAGGTAAACAGTATTTTGTGATGGAGGAAAGGGTTTTTTAGACCACTGTAAAGTAGCCATTGTCTGTCTGAACCTGATGTTTTATCACAGAAAATTGTACACTGAATTCACATATAGCAACCAGGTCAATATCAAATATTGTTGACTTAACTATACATCTGTACTATAAAACACATTAGTATTAACAAGAAAGACTCAAAAACTTAAGTTTAGAATGCACCTCTCATACCTATAATAGCTTAGGGTGTCACAGTGCTTACAAGCTAAGTAATGCAGAAGGTGGCCTAAATGTCTATTAGAAAATTACTGCTTCAGAAAATCTCACTGATGTGGTTGGCTTCACTTGGGGAAAAAACTCATTGTATCCTGGAGTCATCTTTACTAGTACAATCTGAGCACTTTAAAATTAACCGAAATAAATGTATTAAATATGGTATATGCAGGTCAAACTTAGTCTCATTTTCATTTGCCAACAAGTCTAAAAACATAGACTTTTGCTACACAGCTGTTCTATAGTAATTTTGTTTTTAAAGAATTAAATATTGACCTATTATAAAACACAAAATTGACTCTAATGAAATCAGAAAAGAAAGCTTTGTCACTGACTTCAGAATAACTGAGATTTTAAACAAGGAAAACATAAAATGCAGAATGCAAGCAACATAGAAAAATAAATTTTTTCCAACAGATAATCCTAATTCTTATTACATAATTAGATAAAAATGCATTAAATATGCATAATTTGTAATATATAATTATATTCTTTAAAAGCACTTTTCTGTGTGAGGAGGAAACATGTTCAGCTGCTGTAGGTCATAACAATATTCACAGAAACAGAAAAACTGAAACAAATTGAAGCAAAGAGTAACCTTGATACAATAATTCACTTGCTAAAAAGTAGCTCTCTATTAAATAAAATAAACCTTTTGCTCAATATTTATCATTTTCAACATTCAAAGATCACTACCACTATCAAGAGTTACTGTCAAAGTACTGATGGACAAAATCCCTTTCAAATGGCAAGGGGTATTTCTGTCAGTAATTATCCCTGCTAATTGAAAACTGCCCTCTTTCATTTAGCCTTTTCTAGTGAATGCTCCTCTTACCTGTTTTTCTCCATGTGATAACAGCCAGTGCCTCTGTCAATTCACCTGCTGCTTCATTAAAGAGTCTTACCCTTCCACATCTACTTGTTCTCTTTTCAAATATCTTTCCGTTTACAAGATCACCTGGGTATTTCTTGATTTATTTATTATCAGTCTATGAAAATATTGCAAAGGAATTTTTTTTGTCACTTGATATAACTGGTGGATGAGTTAGGAACCTATCTTATTTATGACAGGACATCAAGGTACTTTTTTCTTTCAGCTTTGATGATGATGTTTCACAGCTGACATACAAACAGATTTTACAAAAAATATATTATCTGGATCACTAATCCATCTACAGATCTTTGAAAACCAGTATAGTTTTTGTCCCCTCTCCTTTATTTTCAGGTATTCACAATTTTCCCTGTCCTTTTGTGGTGATTTTGCAACGTAATATCTAGAACAAACAGTAGAAATGGAAGATAAATTATACTGAATAACAACAATCCTGAACATATATTTTTTCCTTAACCACTGCACAATAGAATTCAATAAGAATTTTTTTAATAGTTCAAACTAAACACATAATAGAAGAAGATAAATAAAAATATCATATCCTTCCATACAGTTGTATCAACCATCACTGGTTGTATTACACTCCTAAATAACTTCCTAACACAATTAATTTCAGTCATTTCATTATTTTATTTATGATTAATGTCAGGTCCTTACACTTATCTCAATGTTAATGTAATTTATTTGAATATCAACTTTACCCAGTTCTCTGTAACTGCCCTCATCTGTTGCTTCTTATTGACCATCCTTGTACACAGAATTGTCTGTCTAAACTTTTACTATTGTTAAATATGGGTTAAACTTTTACTGAAGATTTTAAAGGTTTTACAGTAGTGCTTAATATTCTCCTTAGTAACTTCTGGAAACTATTAAAACATTTAATCAGAACAAAAACTTCTCCGTTTAGATCAGTGAAGAATATATAATAAGCACTTCTCTTCTTGAAGTACTATGTCACATCATAACTGAAAACAAACCCAAACCAACAATAAAGTAACACTTCTAATGGCAAAAAGTATGAATGTACCAGTCTCAGGTAACTGAAACTCTACAGATTCTAAAATACGTAAATGCAATATGACATTCTAACATTCTTGTTTGCTGAATGGCTCCCTCATATTGACCGTTACACGTGCATTTCAAAACCAATCAGAAGAAAGCTTGAGGAAAAATACGTCATTAACTAATTAACTTAAACAGGCAGGGGATCAAGCAGGTTTCTTCCCTGTTGTGCTTTTATCCCTATCTTCTGTTCTCAACTCGACCGATACTGCTTCGAGACACACAGATACCTCTGCAAGAAAGAAAACTCACACCTGCACGAAATACATTCTTAGAGCTTTTTCCTTAATCTTTGTCACAAATTTAATGACAAAAACTGAATTTCTTCTTCTCTGCTTTAAAAACATCAGATGCCACAAGTTCAGTAAGCAAAATATCAGCTCATTTGGTTTAAGTTAACCCAATAGAGGAATTTACAATGCTTCTTTCGAAGAGTTCAGTTTATGTACACATAAATTTTAGATTTTACTACAGTGTGTTCTTAGATTTCTTGTGATGAGAAAAGTACCTCAGTAGGTATAGAGATTTTTTAGTATGTAAATGCATTGTGAAATGTATTCGAAAGCATAAGTGTCATTTATGACTACAAAACTGATGCACTTGTCAATTTGCTTCAAGATCATTATACTATCAAATAAGGTCTCAGGTGACTGTAATTAAACTTTCCATTATATTTTAAACTTCTGATTGTACTACAAAAGCTCCATATAAAGTGGAAGCATGAAAGCAGTTATGCAAACAGCATTGTTTGAAAGTCGTTTGCTTCCCAGTGTCAGATTTTGTTTATAAAATTGGCCAGGGCACTAGTTGTATTCAGGATTCATCACGGGAGTTAAGATTTTCAGGATTCAAATACTGAAGATTCCTGAGTTTTATTTTTCACAGCTATGGAGAATACAGGATAGACTATTTATATAATGGGACATTTTGAGGGGAGAATTTGTAATTTTCTCCATATATGGACAACACATATATTCTATATATTATATAGAAAGGATATTTTTAGGGACACATCTTCACTGCTGCAAACTATTCTCTCAAGAAAACAATTAGCAGTTATTTTGAGTAATTGTCAGGCAAAACATTAGACTTCTGTGTCTGGAGTTATTCCTGAAAATTTTTAGGGGTTTAACAAACAAAGAGCTTTTCCCTATATCCCATTACAATTACTTTTATTGACCTTCATATAACTGATTCTGTGACAGTAGGTACCAATATACTTATCAAAACAAATACATATTCCACATATTATCTGAACAAGATCCCTGTAATTGAAATGCTAACACATTAACCCAATGTGCCGTGTACTGTGTGAGCAGCAAGAAAAGTTTTCATTGCATATTCACCACTTTGTTTCCAACCTTACTCTGATTGCATGGCTGCCCATAAAAATATTTTAATTAAAAATGCCCAGTTTTAAAAAGAAACTAGTCTCCCTCATCTTTTTCTATAATATAAAGTTTTCATTCCAGAACTAATAGAAAAGCAAGTTAGCCAAGTCCCACCACATTTTTCATATCATTGCTAGAATATGGTAGCCTGCATTTTTTCTCATTTCAACACAATTCATAATTGCTTTACAAAGTTTTAGTTCAATGGTCTTTAATCTGAATCATTAATCTGGATAACTTTTACATTGGTTTGCTTTATTTTCTGAGTCTTAACTCGGTCTGCCTTTTATAAAGGCATGCTTTGGTTCTACCTAAGATCACTTAATTTTCATATAGTATAGTGCCAAGACTTAAGGGCAATTTTAATTTCATTTTCATAAGTAGTGTCAACTCATCAAAAATTTTGCATGCAAGCTTAATTAAACACGATGGCAAACAAAGGATGAGTTAATTCAAAAAGTGAATATAAAACATACCCTAGGTATAAAGCATAACTGTACATCACTATAGGCTATATACCAAAGTACAGCTCCTTATCATATTATTTCAGTGTCCAGCAAAGTGTTTTGCAAATAGGTCAGAATCTGTACAAGTCCTTGGAAAAAGTTGTGACCATAAAGGACAATTTTAAAAAAAACAGTCCTGCATGTCCACAAGGTTAATGTGAATGGCAAACACATTCCTCACAGCATAAGATGACCTTTATTGTTTCCAATTGGGCTTCTCTGTGTTCTTCAGGCCAGAGAAAATTCTGTCTTACTAAACCAACAAAAGTTTTACAGCCACCTGTCTCTGATGAACAGGAATACATCCATGTGAGCAATGTCAGTGAACTTCAAAAGTACATTTTGCACTTTGACCCTTGAAGTCAAATGTACATGCAAATAAAGCCCTGAAAGGCTTCAAGAAAGCAACTTCTACTGGTACATATTAAAATACATTAGTATTAGGAGATTAGTCTAATAATTTACAATTCCTGACCTTAAAATAATCAGCTTCTAATCCCCACTTAACTTAAAACCAATTATTTTAGTAAGCAGACCTTTATCAACTGTTTTCTCCAGGAATATTCCTCCCTTAACAGCTACATTATTTTTCTGCAGTGCTGATTTGATGTTTTTCCTTCAAGGGAAATTAAGCAAGGATTCTGCCAAAGAAACAAAATACTTTTTGACTGAATTATTTTTACTATTTCTACACATTTAACTGCTTTCATACTTTCAGAAGTATTTGTGTTCTCCAAAATTACTTATTGCCATCTTTTTAATCTTTATCTTCAGCAAAGAATTTTAAATAGTAGAAATGTTACAAGCTTTTTGCATCTCAGTTGGAAAAGAACCATGTGTGACTGGGCACATTTCCCTCATTGCCCCAGTTAGTACTATTAAAACCTTTTAAATGAGCATTTTAACAAGTATATTCTTGATTCCCCACCTTTATCTCAACTTGTCAGCAAGCTCTACTCCCCACTGGAACAAACAATAAAGAACTAACTTGACATCTTAAACAAAGGCTCTGTACTTCAAAGACACTGGGGTGAAGGAGCAATTTAATTAAGATGGGAAAAGAAGCTGCCAATCAAATTTTAAAACGCCATTCATTAGATGGGTTAATAGATAAAAAGTGCCACAATTTCTGGAATCCAATTTCTTTCAATTCAATCCCTTTCTCCATTGCTGCAAGCAATAGCTCACTGAACATGAATTGCTAAAAGGATTGACATATTTTGGGGGAGGGAAGGGTTAGAAATGTTCACATATTCCAGTGAATCACTCTTCCATAATGCTTGCAAAATAAGACTGGTGTGTTCCCCTTGGGCAAACACCTGTTTACGAATTGGGGCATATCATTAAAAGTGACTTCACCTTCCTTTATGCTCCACACGAAATTCAGTACAACTCATTTGGGCTATGCCAGACCAGCATTCCATTCACATGTTTTGGGCAATTAATTGCAACCTTCAGTTTGACTACTTATCTAAGGTGTTTAAAACAGTGCCTGAAAACAGGGAAAGAAACAGAAACAGCTTTCAGATTTTCCACCTAAAGAAATAGTGCCACTCGTTTAGTTAACACAAATATACCCTAGAAAATGATGAATGAATGAGGCAAATTATTAACCCACAAAGTGCACAACACTTCTCATTCATTAATGATGTCATTCAAATTTATAGAGCTATCTTTCTTAAATTCAAAAACAAACACGCAAATACACAGAGAAAAAAAAAACAGAGAAACATTCTACTCTGCAAACTACTCAAAGGACTAAAAAAAGCCTTTTGTCATCCACAGCATTTTTGCAGAATTCCAGTATGGAGATATATATATATATATATATATATAAAGTAGGTTTAGATGAAAGCAAAAAAGAAATTATAAAGTAAAATGACAATGTATCTGTTTCTATGAGCAACATCAGTAAGCGTCAGGAGTGCAACATCAGAAATATGTAGGCTACTTAAGTACCATAGATTGATGCTGAAATGCACACCAAATCTCTTCAAGAAATTTTGGGGAATACAAATACTCTAAGCAGCTTAAAGTTCATTGTTATTTGAGACACCTAAATAAGGCATGGGAACCTACAGTGGACTATGCAAAATTCAAAAGTAAAGAACGGCATTTTTAATATAAAAAATCAGTCCATCTGCCATTTATTACTGTACACTCTCATTTTTATTATTGCCATCAGTCATCTCCTCTTTTGACTGTGCTGTAGAAGGGTAGATAACAGTGGTTAGAAACAACAAATGAGATTAATGTAGCATTATAAATACACACCACATCCTGGTTACCAGGCAGATGTTTGCTTTCTGCTAACACACAGTAAATGCATACCAACTAAGCCAAAATGGGGGTCACTTCCTACATTGCTTTGTCCAATATCAGAAATTGCAAAGCAGCAAAGCCAGTTCTGTGCCTGCAAGATTCCCTGCCAGTCTACCTGAACTGTCTCTACCATCCCAAGCAGCACAGCAGGTTCTGCCTTGCACCTTCTGCCCCACAAAGAGCCTGGGAGCTGCTCCACACCACACAGAGCCCACAAGTAGTCCCAGATGCAAAGATCTCAATGTGCTCTTGATGACATCCCCATGTTTAAGAGAATGCTGGAGCCTCCCTCTAAAAGCAATATGGTCACAGAGTCTATAAAATACCCCCAGACTCCCAAGAACAGCTGTCTTTCAGTAATTTTGATTGAAACAAAATTCATTTGAAGCCCATGACAGCAAAATAGGAGATACAGACTTCCCCAAATTCGCCTATCAGACTAGAAAAATCTTTTTTCTGGTGCTAAATACTAAAAGGCAAAGTATACTGCTTTTCTCAAGTTTTATGTCAGGTTCAAGGATTGCACATGCAGTATTATTGCTCATGAAGACACTACAGTGATCTAATAGTTAAACTCAAATATTTACATTTAGCTTTTTTATTTATTAAGGAAAATATTAATTAAAAAGTAACATTTTTAATGAGAAAAATATTGCCAAGCACTTGATAAAATAAATAATCAAAATAATTAAGATTAATTCATGAATATTCATTAATTCATAATTAATTCGGTGTGTTTCCAATAGTACTGATGTAGTAGATTAGCACTGACAATATATGAAATCAGAAGTAATGCATATAAAGGGCAGCCTTAGAAAGTCAACTTTCAATGCCCATATATGTCTAGAGGATGGTGTCCCTGCCCACATCAGCAGGGACTGGAACTAGGTGATCTTTAAAGGTTGAATATCCAATGATACAAGATACATTTGAGCATAACAATTTTGCAAGCGTCTTACTCCATCATAGATTTGAAAGATAGCACCTAATACCTTGGAATAATGTGAAAGAAGTAAGGTGTCAGGTTCTCTAATGTGGCCAAGCTCTGTGCAATTGGTGCTTTATGCTGTCTTTTGCAGAAGTGAACTGAGTCACTTCAATTTTGTTAACTCCAGCCATAGGAACTGGTTATTCTCAATTTATCTAACTTCAGGGGTTCTCGAGCATGATCCTTTATAGAGGTCTCATGAGTAACTGTATTTCTATATCCTCCTAGAAGGATCTAAAAAAACCCAAATCTAAGAAGGCAAGTACAGATGGCACAGAATTCTCATGAACAAGTCAGTCACATGCGTAACAGCTCTAGCCAGAAATTTTACTGTGGTACTTTTAGCACTGTTTTAACACAGTAATTTTAGGCAGAGCACTTCTCACACTGAGTTCAGAATAGCAGCACAGCCAGAAGTAACTCTTATTTGCCTATTACAGATGTGTAGACAAACCCTATCAAAAGCAGAACTTTCATGGATTCATTTTCAATACTGCCACAGAGCCAGGGACCTCGCCAAGTAGAGGTAATGTCATACATATGATTGCAAATTTAGTTTCAGTTCACATTTCACCATTATCACAGAGGAAAAAAGAGGCTGAGTGCTGAAAAAACAAGTACTTCAACTCCCGGCTCAACTCTCTGCAATCAATTCCTCATGTGCTAACTAATTAGAATAAAATCTCACACCTCAGTCTCAAAGAACAGATCAAAACTACAATGTAGATTATCCAAAAAAGAACTCAGTTCCACCAAATTTCTGTCAGATTATATAACATATTAGGTCTAAACAAGAGGAAGTGTAATATCCCGCTTGGATGTTGTACAGCCACATTTCAATCCAGCCATGGAGACAAGGCTATCCCACCTGTTTTATTACAAACGCTTCACATGTAGGAAACTGAAACATTCTAGAAATCAAACAGAATATATGCTGCTGGAGGTATTCTAGAGTTACCTTTATAAACTCTACTTTTAATGTTCACATGAATCTATACACACAAATACATATTTGCACATGGTATATATTACATACTACACACTATATAAATACATATTCACATTCCAGCTCTGTAAAATTAGCTTGAGGAATCCATACATTTCCTATTCACTTTTCACAAAACTGTTCTGAGTTTAGGTCAAAAATTAGTAGGATTTTATTGTTTTGGGGTTCTTTATCTTCTAATTTTCATCTTTAACATGAAATGCCCACATTAAACAGAATCTGCCTTTTTCAATGAGAACCAAAGCAGTGTTACAGCACAGATTTTCCAGAAGTGATCTGCAGGATAATACAATTAATATGCTTAGAGCACACTCTCCCAGGACTAGTATTCTGCTCCCAGAACAAGGGAGGCCCACTTATTCAACTGACCTCCCATTCTGAGAGGTATTAGGACTCCTCCTCAAACTACCAAGTTTCAATCCTGGCATAACTCCAGTACTGCACTCGTTTCATAAACATGCTTTCAGAGCCAAGACATCTGCGTACTTCAACGACATGCAAGTTATAAAAGAAGTGTTTATATTCAGCTTCAGCATAATGTGAAAGTTTAGCAGCCACGAGACAGCTTTATACAGTGACTGGACATTACTTAAAGGCTTCATTGTACTTCCAATGACAGTACTCAGCAAACTAACTAGAACTCTATAAATTAATTACACTTGCTTCTAATTATTATAAACTGTCATGAGTTTATAAATAAGGTGGCCCAAGCATCAGGAAGCATGGCAGGAAGCCCAATGACTGATTTAAAATTTATCCCTACTGACCAGTACTTCCCACTATCATTGTTCACTGCAGGAAACAAGAAAGTAAGCTTTGAATCATACAACATGTAGCACTGCAGCTGCTGCATTGTTCAGCTTTCCAAGTGTGCTCTTTCCCAAGAGCCAGTTCTCTGATGGGGTAACCCAATGGAACCAAAAATTCTTTCATGTCCATGAACCCTATTCCTGACGTGGTTTTAAAGCCTTCATTTATGCCCCCTTACTGTTAGTCTTCCTACATATACAATTCACTCTGGCAAATTCAGTGTATATTCAACTATTTTGCCCTTGGTTTGAAAGGAATGAAAAAACCCAGTGGTTTCAAATACCTGTCTAGCTCTTTGAGACAGTACATTCCTAATACAGGAATGATTTGTCTTTGAAATAAAGCTGGATGCTCCACAAACAACTTTTAAATGCATTATTACAATGTTTATAAAAAGCCACTGCTATGAACTTAGAGTGCAAATAAGTTTTATCATCACTCATTGTCATATGAATTTGGATGGAAAAGTCACAACTGCTAACAGTGACACCTAGACAGATACCACATTAGAAAAAATGTATGAATAAGGATGAAAGAAAACATCTGAAAAAAAAAACATTTGTACCTAATCTTCCATGGAAGATGTTCCAAAATCCTATTAAAACTGTGCTTGCTCATCTTGCTGCTTTCCTCTAATGTTCCTGCTCTCACCTGCTAAAAATTTCCATTTTAGATTCTTAAATGCATTATTTAAATTCATAGTGAAACTCGAGGAGTACACCCTTAAATAAGTGAAGAATAGAGTGGTGTCAGGGCCTTAGTAATTTGACAGAGTAAACTACATAATCTTTGCCAACTAGAAGTTATTATATATTCTAGCATTATAAATCATACATCCCTACTCTTGCTTTTCCCTTAAAGTTTTCAAGGAGAGACCATGACTTTGAGCCATTTTCAGTAATAAGAAGAAAAGCAGAAGGCTGAAGTATGAGTTTGGAAAGCTTTACATATGCTTCCTCAGAATAGCTGAAAAGCACATTCCTCTTCTCCCTTTCACCTTAGAGATTCCCACTGCTGCTTGCATCTTCCCATGACTTTCTATACACATACCCCACATTCCCTATTTGGTGGTGTTCACGCTCCTCTGCATAAATTTCCTTTCACTGTACACATTCCCTTCTATTCCAGAATTAATATCTATCCAACATACCACATTCTATCTGCATAACCATTTACAATTATGGAAAAATATCTGAAGGGAAAAAACAGGCCTGACATAAATATTTAACACAAATTGGGATTTCATCAGTTTACCAGTAAACATATGCTTAAAATTTAAGATTTACATCATTATTCTTAGCAAAGTTTGTCAGCAAGCATCAAACAAATAGTCCTTTTTAGATGCTTCTCAAATTAATACAAATCTGGCAGGTCTCAGTTTTTTTCCTCCTCGCTTCACTGATTGTCAGGCAAGATAGTAAACTTCTTCCACAAACAATGCAACAAAATCCCCATCTTAATGGCTCCTTGAAGTGTTTTATGGCCTTTCCAGATATGTCCAGTGCTAAGGCAAGTGTAAATAAATTCAGAATTCTTTGAGAATACAATATTTAAATACAGTACACAGAGCTTCTTTTGTGAGACTGGGGTCAATACTCAATACATTATATTTTCTGAGACAGCTCTACTCCCTCCTTTTCATAAAGCCTCACTTGTGAAGGAGGGAAAAAATGCCTTTTCCTGTCAAAGAACTCATCTGCTAGCACTGTAATGAATTCGATATTTTTAACTACAAGATGAATGTAGTGTGAAATGAACACAGGTATCTATGATCCTCCCAGCTCTAACAGCAGTTGTGTTCTGAATATTTAAATAAACATCTGGATTCCCTTTAGAATTTAGATGGAAAGGGAATACTATACTGAGAATAGTGAATTGAAAACAAGGATTCAGACAGCTCTCTGATGCAAGAAATTGTTACACAGTTCCTCACTCTCTAATGAATATAAAAACATACCTAGTTAATAGCTTAAAAAATATGCTTAACAAGAAGTGCAACTTTTAGCATTTTCATTTTGCAGAATATTTGTCAATTTAAGATCTCAGTGCAAAACCACAGTATTAAAATTTTCCAGTTGAATTTATGAAATCATTCCATTTTTGAACCATTTAATCTTGTGGGGTTTGAGCTTTGAGATAGTTATGCTATCAATATGAACAATACAAAACGATTTTTAACCCAAAAATATCAGGAGTGGAAAATAAAATTTCAAGTTCTTCATTTCAAAATGCTGCCTTTCCAATTTCCTCCTTTAGTCTGTATTGGGAAGGGCAAACCACTTTAGATTTGTAGATGAACAAGAAATACTCACATATGCTCCATACAGAATTTTGATAGAACTTTCTGGCAACTACAAATAATTGTGAAAGCTGGAGACTGGCTAATACTAATTAACAAGCCAATTTTAGTGATTTGGCATTTTCTGACTAAAAAATAATCAAAAAAGCTAAAGAGCTCCAGAGAAGGGACAGCATTCTCCAGAATAATAAATAATGCTGTATGTGTAGTAAAAGCATAAAAAAGATGAGTTTCATGTGGCAGAAATAGGAAAGTAGAAAAAAATTAGAGCATGAAAGAGATGTATCTGCAGTAGACATTCAGGATGCCAGGCTCCTGGACATCTAGATTTGCAGGCTTTAAAAGACATCAAATTAAATAAAATTGTGGAAGAAAATACAGTTCAATAAGAATTGTAAAGAAAATACAATTCAAGTAATAACATTACTTTCAGCTTAAGCTCAAAATATTTGAGCAATTATTATTTTTCAGATGTGTTATGAAATTACTGCCTTAAGTATGCTTTCAATATTACAATAACCTTGAGACAGAACAAGACATCCATTATGGTAATAGCATTAGCTTTAAAAACAGTGATAGTGGAGTAGTTTCTCAACTATTTCAGCCATAAGGTTCTCCATAGTCAGTACATAACTGCACAGTCTCAGTACACCTTTTGTTTCGAGAAAAAAGACAAACATAAGCCATTACAAACTCTCAGTAAAGCATAAGTACTCCCAAATTTCTTCATGGTCCACCTTAGTTCAATTCTTCTAGCAGTGCTCTGCTGCTTCACCATAATTTACTAAGAGTCCTCACAAAGACCTTTTTGCATCTCTGCCACACTGGAAAACTGATGTTTGAACATCATTCTTCATCAGTCTTCCTACTACTTCTTACACATCCCACAACCTTGTAATGTGAAATTTGTGAAGATATGGAAAATTTCATTTTCTTATGCTCCATGTTTACAACTTGACTGCTAAAATCAATCAGCAGTTCAAATGGATGATAAAACAGGAGTCACATGTGAATCCCAATCTACATTTGAAGGAATACTCAAAATTTCTAAAAGAGAGCATCCCATGAGCAAAACTATCTAACACAGTCCATCAAGAGTTTTTTACATCTAGAGGTTGAATGTCACAGAGTAATTTGCCAATGTGTTGTTTTTCCTCATGTTTACACAGCACTAAGCCTCTGGCTTTAAAACCTTTGACCGAAAACTGTAAGGAACAAAATTTAGCAAACCAACCTGGCAGAAATATTACTTTTGAAACGTACTAAAATACACAATGAAATGTCAATGCCAAAACAGTATTTGTTCCTGTTTTTTTGATTTTTTACACTTTTTTAAATTAATGATGAGATGGCTGGTTTTTGTTCAATTGAAAAATCAAATATCTGGAAAAGGTCCCAGAGGATTATAAATTCCAACAAATTTATCAAAGCATTAAAAATGCAAATAGAGTATTTCAAGCATCAATATGGAGCACGGTTTGCAAACATTACACAAAAATAGTTTAAATAAGAGTACATATTTGAAAAACTGAAAAGAAAAAGAAAAGCAAATGGAGAAAGAATGTCCTAAGATTACAGAAATTCTTAATTTATTCCATATGGTTAAAGATTGAGCCTCAATGTCTTCTTACAAAACTATCATTTGGAAATAGCACATACCACTTCTATTGCACTTTCAGTGCATGCAGCATAGTACCATACTCTAAACGGCAGCAATTTAAGATTGTAAGAGCTGTCATAGTAAAGCTGAAAATACATTCAGATCTCCAGTATCAGATCTCCCAGTATATTCACAGGGTCACATTGCCCACAGTGCAAGTAATTACAAGCAATACATAAATTGTAAACATCTAAGTGACAGAGACTGCCTGCTGGACCTAATTATTTGGTTTTTTTCAACTGCTGTGTTACCAGTTTGAAATAAGTATTACACTTGAAAGAAAGGGAAAACTGTTTACAGAACAAAGGCAGAATTATATGCTAGCTGTTAAATTTCCTTACTGTTACTTGGTATTTGTTAAAAACCAATTGATACAGTTTGTATGCAATCAGTTTGTGCTGCTAATAAAGTTTTACCTTCCTGGAGGTAGGAAGAATTGACATTTACCATCTGCCATATTCCTAAGTAATTTATATCTAGCCTAATGCTGTAGTACATACAAATACATATAATTACTTTAAAGCTAAACACTAATTTTCATTGAGTAGTACCTAAAAAACTCATGTACTGGACTTCATTTGAATTTTACATCTGTATCAATCCTCAATGGAGACCATGGCACATGAGGCATCTGTAATCCACACAACATTTCATTTGCAGAGGCCCAGGCCAGTGCTGTGCAGCACACACAGCATAGTCTTCAAGCTGTGTTGTGCAGCACAAATGCCTTGGCCACTGGACACATGGAACCAATACATTGTGCAAAGGAACCTGTTGGCAGCTTCACCTCTATACCATCAATTACATCCTTTGCATGGCCTTGTCCTTACCTGAACATGCAGCAATGTCTCCCAAGATCATCACTCCATTTCTATTGTAGAAATTAGAAACAGTTGTTTGTTTGGTTTCCTAGATAACCCTTTAAGAGCTGAAATGACTAAAAGGGAGAATCTTTTCCACAAGGGGTGTCTGCCCAGCACACTGCACATTGGTTGGAGGCGGTGCTGAAGTTCCCAGCATCTAAAAGGATGCTTTTTACAGTGTGTGAACAGCGCTGTGATTGATGCCTAATGGAGTGCAAATACCTTTTTTCTGGGACCAGCAGGCTCCAGCACAAAACACCACCACATGTCTATACTGTCTCTGCATCTCTACTGCTGGCTCAGCACATTACAGGTGGCAAGACCATGGGAGCTTGGGACTTTACAGTAGCTCCTGCTACCCACTAAAGACTCAGAACGGCAAATCCAGGAGAGCATCTAATTGATGCTCTGTGTCTTTATGCTGGGCCCTCTACAGAGAGGTTAAAGCACTGCCCTGGGAACTGTGATTCCAGGTCCCAACCCTCCTTAATTCCTATTAAGCTCCCTAGTCATCAGTATGAAAAGACCCTGGAACGGTACCCACCAAAGCTGGACCCAAATGAAGCAGGGAATGCCAAATTTATAATGCCAGAAAATATATCAATACAAACTGCAAGACAGTGAGAAGAAATATCTTATAATCCACTGAGCTCTTTGGCTATGGCATATCCTACTCCGGCCAGACTAAATTCTTTCCCCATAACTGTGCTATTCAATGGAATGCATTCAGATGTAACTACTATTATGAAGGTCAAATACCACACAAGGTATTATATAAATCTTTTTTCCTCATATGCTGTATAATATCAGGTATAAGGGGAAGAAATACCCTGGGGAGTGGGTTTCACTGATAATTGAACCAGACAGATTATTGAACCGCTTCTCTGGTTTTTGCACACAAATAGAGTCATCCTATACTGTTTTAATTAGGATTTTGATTAATTAATTAAAAAAGAAGTTGTTATAATTTTCTGACGTAATATATGAGCATGCAGCAATTGCTGAATTATTTTAAGCATTCAGTCTATTCAAGCATGTTTCTGAAAAACTGCCTATAAATATGTTAGGCAATGAATCAGTCTATTCTATAAAGACTATACGGTAAAAGCAAAGAAAACATGAATATATAAGCTTTTACTGAAATACTAACTTACCCAGATTTTCTATATTCAATCTATTCAACATCTCATACACACAATTTTACTAGAATTAAGACTTGACCACACAGCTGTAAATAACTGATTTTTCTCTACTTCCCACTCATTTAAGCTCTAAAAGGTCAATGTTTTATTGACATAAGTTCCAGTACCCACATTTCCTTTTTAGAGAAACAGAAAAGGATCTGCATATATAAGACAAACATCTTTCAGAACACCTAGAGCTTCATAAAGAATGCTTGCCTAGTCATTCTCCAAAAGGTTAAGCAAGTCTTTTCCCCAGCTTCAATACAGACCATAGAACAACCCTGCCTCTTGGAATAAGCACTCATTTTCAACCAAAAATAATCACCCTCCCCTACCACCACCATTTAAAAGCACAACTTTTGGCTTTTATTCTTTTGGTGTACTCTTCCTTGACTATTGAATCTATTCCTTTTGCTCCTCAAGCTCTCTGTCTTGTTTCATCTTATTTATTCCTTAAAATCTTTGCCACCTTCAAGTCATTTTTTCAGAATCATGGGTCTGGTTGATTTGCAGGCTTCCAGTTTCCCCAGCAGACATCCCACCTTTGTTCAGGCTCTTCCTGTGCACAAAGATGAAAAATCCAAAGGAATACAGTTTCACAGATGTCAACCATTTCTCCTTCATGACATATCTACCTTAAAGCACAGGATTTTTTTTAAAGTATTCATGCCAAGAAGAGACTGTTTCCTTGTTTATGCAACTGTTTTAAAAAATGAAAAGTTTGATAACAAAAATTCTTCAACCTTCTAATTTTATTTCCTTCTTGTTTCATATCATAAGTATTTAGGAACTATAATGTTTTTAAATTAATCTTCATTCACCTGTCTAGAGCTTTCAATTTATTATGGCCTAGATTCTCAGAAAAGTCTATGGAGAAGTCCTTTTTTTTCAGAACAAAAATGTCCCTTAAGTATTCACCTGAGCACAGCAGGCAAATCAGCCAGTCAAATCAGCCAGCAGGTTATCATTGAATCTGATGCATGTTGAGCAGAGTCTATTCCACATGAAAAAAACATGTACTAAAGGATAAAGAAGCAAATATTAAAGATATAAATGAAATACCTTTTTTTTTTTTTTTTTTTTTTTGTACTAGATTAGGCAGACCTTCAGTAATCTTAACCATGATGAACAGTTGGCTTTGGCACATATTTAAATCAGCTCTACACAGAACAATTTACACATCCAAAATTGCACCCATAGGATCACATATGTAGAGCAAAGTGCCAGACTTTTTTATCTGAAGGCTGTTTTTAATTCTGCCCTTGCTATTTTTCAGTATGATGGGTTTAGTCCTTTGGCTCTTCTAAAAGCATTAGCTACCAGGGAGACAAAGATATAATACAAGAACCAAAAAAAAAAATCAGTTCATATATACCTTCTGCCTTTCACAATTTTGCTTTATAGGTCTACAGTACACTTAAAATTCTCATTTCTT
The DNA here is from genome assembly GCF_903797595.1 of Erithacus rubecula. Classification (NCBI taxonomy): domain Eukaryota; kingdom Metazoa; phylum Chordata; class Aves; order Passeriformes; family Muscicapidae; genus Erithacus; species Erithacus rubecula. The sequence continues at coordinate 44,762,778 of NC_136689.1, read as the reverse complement.
TGGAGGGAAGAAGGGGAAAAAAGTCCGAGTGATATCAATAAGGTCCTACAGTTTACCCTGTTTTGTCACTAAATGTGAAACAGGATCTTAACCACAGTACAGAATTTGCTGTACAAAGACTTCATACAAGATTACCACTGAAGAATTCTGCATAATGTTGGCATTGCTAATGGCATGAAACTAGAACAGTATGAATAATACATTACACACACCAATCAATGTTACAGTGTAAAAGGCTGATGGAAAATAAATACTCTTCGTGAACACCAAGGAAGAACTTCCAAACACAAATATTTTATGATTATTCATTTATTATCTTTACTGGATGAAAAAAAAATTATCTGAGTGACAAAAGTTTAAAAGCAGCATAAAAGTTGCTCTCCCTTTACCAAATATTTATTATTCCTTTGAAGCATGACTAACTTCTGTACTTGCTGGGAATTCTTCCCCTCCCAATCATGACACACAAAATCTAAATGCCAATCCTGCTTTAAATAATTTATAGGCCTTCATAGATGATTTGGATTTAAAAACTAAGATTAAGTTGGATGTGTAAAAATAATTTGCCTCATTTTGTCTGAAAGTTCCAAATTCTCTTCCTCTCTTCAGTGTCTTACCCATCTTTTATCCCAGGTACAATCCCCACTATATTTCTCTGGCCTTCAGTCTTCCTGAATTCTTATTTTCTTAGTGAAAAGTAACAACCTTCCACACATATAAGATTGATCTTAGTTAATCACACTAGCACCAAGAACTACAGGTAGAAGCACTTTCCTACACAATACCTTACTTCAAAATTGTCCGCACCCACCTCTCCCAGGAGCTTCACAAATCCATCCAAGGTTCAGATCTCCCTCTCTGTTGCCCCACAACCTCAAGAACAATCAGACTCTGTGCAGACCATAAATACCCCCTACTAGCTGCAATGCTTGGAAGAGTAAAAAGAAGGCTGCAGAGGTTTTCATATCATGGTAACAAACACATCTCTGTATTCCAGGGCCTTGAAACTCTTCTCTTTCCCTGCATGCAGTTCACATGCTGTAGTCAGTCCAGGGTCATACAGTTTGTATCATCACTGAAGTAAAAAAACATGGGCACATCATATTCTCTTCAAGTTATCATTCCACCTTCTCTTCCTATCTCAAAAAAAACAAAGAGTGAGCATATTCTTTCTAGACACTTCCTTAGAACATTCTTCCCACTTGCTCAGTTTTTGAAGTCTTCATTTCAGTTACAGAAAGTGGTTCTCAAAGACTAAAGATTTTGTCATATATTAATTTCAGAACCAACCTATCAAATCCCATTATGACAATTACCAAGGGGTAATGATTATCCAAAAGATTCCTCAATACAAAACATTTTTATTACTATGTTCAGGCTCATTATATTACTGTTGCTGTATCTTTTCAATGATATATCTATATCAGCCACCTCTAAACTCTGCAAGTTTTTAAAATTGTGATTTCATATCTACAAGTGGTCTTCCTAGCAGAATTCATGAAGCAACCAGCACCAGAAAATACAAATAAAAACTACCTACACAAGAAAGCCCATTCTGCTGGCAGATACACAGATGAGCCTGCCTGAAGGCAAAGTCAGAGGCCAGCTGCTGACTCTAGCGAGTGCCAATTTAAAATACTCATTTTTATAGTATTAAAGCAATGCTTCTGTAAAACAATAAGGTGTTGTCTGCATTCAAAACTTTATTTTATATCTTTCCTTCTTCCCAATTTCCAATCAGTTTGAAAGTGAAATATAAGTAAAGTCCATCAGTGTGAAGGTGCCCATTATGCTACAAAAAGAAAGAGAAATACAGTATTTGAGACAATAATTGGTAATTTTAGTTTGGACTGCCCACAAAGAAAGGTTCCAAATTGAGTGTGACCACAGTATGCTACCACAAAAGAAATGTTAAGAGCAAAAGAATACTGTAGGGCAGGGCTAAAATTAGTTATTGTCACATGTCCCACACTATTTGGAGAGAATTTTAAACTTTTCTTTGTGAACTGTATGGCCTGTATTTGTTAACCACTTTTTCTTTAGTTTACTGAAAGGAACAATGTGCTTTGTAAAATTAAGTATTACTTTCACAGGAATAATGGTGATTCCAGCAATCATATTTTCTCTTTAGTGAGTGTTTCTTAAATATATTCCCCTTTGCCTTCATGCAAATAAAATCTTTACAAAGCTAAGGCCAGAAAAATACCAGATGAGCTCTGCACCATTTTTAGCCTGTTAAGTTTTTCTGGTATGGGAAAGGTCAGTAACTTATTCCCTTCAGACTACAGACTGAGACAGATCCAAAAATTTAAAAAAAAAAAAACAGTATTAAAAGCCAATAAATGAATACGATTCATCTTATTGTGTAACAGCTTTCCTAAATACCTCCATGTTCTTATCATTTTGGCCCTCATCCTTACCCAAGGATAGTAGACTTGTTAAAGTCTTGGTTAGGATTTGGTGAACTGAAATGGCAAGATCTTTGGGGTGGGGAGAAAAGAAAAACCTTTATTCTGTGCTTGCAGAACATGCTGGATGCCTTGACACTAACTGGAGTTTGTAGGTACTAAAACAAAATAATTACTTCACGCTGTATTGAACAACCTGATCAAAAAGGAACACAGGAGTTTCCAAATTTAACAGAAACTTTTTTTTACTGCCATCAGAGAGATCCAAAGTCACAGTAGAAGAAAACCATTCAGCATATCTCACAGGCTATTAGCAACAACTGCTAGAGCCAGAGGACATGGGAGAACTAGGGAACTATTGGTTGCAGTAGACTGAAATGTTGGGATAGCCTCCTAAAAGCCCTAATCTGATTTCTCTCCAAACATCCCTATCCTTTCAGCACAGCAACATCAGTTTCTCAGTACACTACTTCTCCCACTGTGCCCTGGGGAATTGTCCTCATCTGACCAGAGAGGAGGACAGTGAAGGGACTGGTGCAATAAACCCTGCACTTCTACTGAGCAAAAGTGCCAGGGAAGGAACACTGGTGGCAAGAAGGGAAGGGGACCCGCTGACAAATGGGAGGCAGACAGTGGGGGTGATGGGTCGCCAGTGCCCAGAAACGACTGGATGGGGATCCCAGCCGACTCACTCATCCTCAGTTTCTCATTTGACCTGCTCATGTTGATTAATGAGCTGAGAATGAACTGTTTGGGAACAGTTCCCACTTTAACTTTGGCAGTCCAAGGCATTTTGAAACCCAGGATCAGGAGGACCAGGGGATCAGGCTGCAACCCAAACAGTGAAAACATAAGCCTGCTTACAACTCTATATCCAGATTCTGACATGGAACAACACTAGAAACTATTAGTAAAAACCTACGACTTCATTCAAATTATATTAATTTTGACAGACAGGTTAAGGAAAACTGCATTCCCTTGAGAATGATTGAGAATATTTCTTAAGAAATATTTTATACATACATTTTCATTTTCAATTTTTGAATGCACATATTCAGCTAAGAAAATACCAAATATGTCATTTTTAGACTCCTCAACATGTTTTCAGGCTAAAGTTCTTATTTTCAATTTCTCAAAACTACTACTGGGTCCAGTGTTATAAAAAATTATACTTTTAGATGGTGTCTTCACTTCTTCTATATTGCTGCTATCCAGCAAAGTTCTGCCTATATTAAAAAACAAAGCATACTTAAGTGAGTTTAGAAATGCAGACACATAGGGAACATGCATCATTGGGTATCATTGGGAATTTCCCCTCAAGATTTCTCAAAGACTGACTCAAATTGTATATATTATCTTGATAATGCTATTTGCATACTACTTTTACCTACATTTTGGAGGGTCACAGCAACTACATAATCTTTTCTTAATGGGGTCAATTAAATTAAAGCTTTAAAAGGCTAAAGGAAAATGTTTGCGTGTTATAGTGAAACAAAGGCCAAAATCATTAGATTTTCAAATTTCTAAGCAATTATGAAGGAAAAAAAAAAACAGAACAAAACAAAACCAACAAACACGGAAAACCACTAAAGAAACAAATATTAGGAGTTAATATTATAGAAGACAAGGAAGGCTAATAGTTTAAGTATAAGAAAGAAGGCAAGAATCTTGAATTGTTGTTTCAGCTCTTCCTTCAGATTGCAGTCCAGCCTCAGATAAATTACTAACCTGTAGCATCTAGCTACCTAGTGTTCAAAGCTCTGCTTTGACTTATCAGGAATGTTTGAGAGATTTGCCTAATTATATATTAACACTTCTTTAATGATATTTTTTCCAGTAAATTCTATCAATGTTTCAGGAGGAAAAAATATCAGAAAAAATTTAACTGCAATCATCTTATAAATTTCCTCCATAATCTGATATTTTATGTATGATGAGCTCCTTATCAAAGTTCTTTTTTTACAACATACCAACTCTTGACAGGAAAGCCAAACATATTTACAATATTTGTGTTTTGCTGCACTCTGCTGGAACAATCCATTTTTCCACAGAAAGCAAATCTGTTACATACACAATGCAAAAGTTAATAAAAGAGAGAGGCAAAAGTCTGGATAATTCATTTCTTGCAAAAAGTGTACCGTCTTGAAGCACATATATTGTGAAACCAGAATTTAGACATTTAAAGCCATATTTAGCGGGCCTAATAAAGTGGCCTATTTTTAATGTTAGAGCATCTAAAACACTCCTAGATAGAGCAGAATTAAAGATGGCTACCCAAGTTCACAATAAAATTACAATAAATTAAATGCCTCAATAAGACACAAAAAAGCCTCTTGAAACAGAGATTAGAAGAGCCTGGATTTGCAAATGCTTCATTTTACCTATCCTTCACCTGATATACATGCAATTCTAAAAAATCAACATATGCACAGATACCTAGCCCCCTCCACTCAATCCACAATCAAAATACAAAAAATACAAAAAAACCCAAAAACAAAACCAACAAAGATAATACATAGTTTATTATAATGTTCACAGAAAATGAGATGAGACTTTGACTCTCTTTTAAAAAAATACTGCAATTTATTTTATTATATGTTACAATTCAGTCACATTTGTTTCAATTTTAAAAACATCAACCAATTTACCTGGGCTAGGGAGCAGATCCCAGCTTGTGCTAACAGTCAGAGTTATTAACTCCCATGATAATTCATTCTGGATGAGGATCTGCTCCAGAACCACCAAAACAGGCTACACAGATTAAATGTGACCTCCCAGAAAAATGCACCTGTGATCAAAACAAAGTGTTCTGCCTTTTTTCTTTCCATCCCCCCTCCTCTCTCCCCAGAGAGTAAAATCTTCTTTGCACTGGCCATTAATTTCCCCCACAAAAAAACAAAACCCAAAAATTTAAGGTGAAGTAAATTTCACAGATTCAACTAAACAGAAATATTATAGGCATGATCTTGCCGTCTTCCAAGGGCAATGAGGAAAAGCCTTTGCTCTTAGACCTGTGTTTGGTGTTGCAAACTCAGATGTTGACACCAGTCCCTGAACACAAAATATGCTTTTCAGTTTTACTAATACCTCCTAAAATTGTATTTCTGGCACTTTTGCTTGTAAAGAAAATCAAGGAATGACCCTTCTTATTGCTTTGTAATCCACATAAATCTCAAAAACTCTTCAACTTTTCTCAGGGAAGGGTTTCCACAGAGTTTTTTTTTAGTTTTGCACAAAAAACAAAGCAAAACAAAACCAAAAAAAAACCACACCCAAAAAACAAACAAAAAACCCCAGCTTCTTAGGTAGTCATTGCCTTTACAGAACTGACTTGCTAAATTCAAACCAAAGAATAAATGCAGACAACAAGCAACAAATCACTCAAACCTTTGCATGAATAGTAAAGTAATGGTTTCAGAGCTTATGGATACAGAATGTATAAACAGTGACATTAAAAAAACAACAGACAAAAAGAAGTTTTCAGAGAAACTATCTACTTCAAAGGTTGAAGTACTTAGCCTAGAATTGGACAGGCCAACCAGTTTCCCTGCAAATGCATTGCTGGTATTCCCCCTATCATTAAACTTCTTTTGAGAACAGTAGTTAGGTACTGAGTAGGAATCAAGATAGACAAATCTGTTATTAACGAGCTTTCACTAGTGTGCTTGAGGACAAAAAAAAAAGACACAAAAAAAAGTAAAATAGGAAATTAAAAAGGATACCTTTGCATATGACAGGGAGTTTAACATTATGGAATTCTAACTGATTGCAATTATAAATTATAATCTCTTCGCATGTTTTTTTACATATTAAAAAATAGCAAAAAAAAAAAGTAGAGAAAAAAGGCAAAAAAATACATGTAGCGAATGTGAATAAAATACGAAGCATTAAGTCAACCTGCAAACTGCTAATAACCTTTGCAGTGTTATTTCTGCATACAATTCAAAGACCAAGGAGAAGTGATCTTGAAATTTGTCAGAAAAGACAACTTATCAGATGTTTTAATGAATATTATTCCTTGTGATTTTGATCAAATAATACAGCCTTCCTCCCAAAAGGAAATATAGCTATTTGCAGCCAAGAAGTAAAATCTGCTTCATATTTGCTTCCACAATGAAAACAGAAATTTACTGTATCAGATGTCTATAAAAGCTAAAAGGAATAAATGTAACTAGAAGATACAGACCACATTGAAGTACAACAGTCTTTTTCAAAATACTTATTTTAAGGCAGACTTTCAGTTGCCTATTGAAATGCAATAGACAGCAAATGAAATGTTCATTAGGGAAAAATGAAAAAAAAAAAGAAAATTCAAAGAAGTTAAAGCACATGAAGCATGCCATTTTCTCAAAACTCTGAAATCCTAAACACATTACAACCAAGGCCAGGGCTACTGCTTTCTTTAACATGACAAATCTACTTAGCTAGCAAATATTTAACCAGTAGCTAGAGGTTGCTCTTTAAGTACTAAATAATGAGATGCAATTAAGATAGCAAAGGCAAAAGGTTACTAATTTAGAGCATTTCTATGGAGTAGTGTTCAAATTATAGGTTTTATACAAAAGTCACGGGCCAGTGCACAAAAAAACCCCCAATTTTAATGGAATGCAGAAAAAATTAACATTTTAACATTATAATACTACTCAATTGTATAATGGGATTTTGCTAAGTGTCACAGAACAGAAAATAAAAGTAACACTCCAAGGTATGCTTGTTAACCTCTTCAAGCTAAGTATATTACAAGCCTACTGACAGCAGTAAATACACTCATTGTAACATGAAAGACTCTGAATTCAAAGGCCTTTAATAGGTGTTGCTTCTTCTAAGTAGACTAACCTTAAGAATATAAACAATGAACAAGATAAAAATTATGTTATCCATTCCAAGTACTTTCAAATTTCCTAAAGGGAAATTGAATGATTCCTTTAAAAATACCATTTTAAAAAATCCAGTTCCTGTGATACATAATGTCTTTTTCCACACCTCTCCTTCCCATATTACAGGAATTTAACTGGCAAGTATAGCCTTCAACAGCCATACATAGTTTTCTAGGCTCACCAAAAGCCTTTCTGGAAAAAGAAGGATTACAGTTGTTACGGTCAAACTGTCAACTCAACATTTCAATGTCCTTGTTGCCCATCCAACAACAAATTCAAGCAAACACTTAATTTTAGGATATCTAAATAACAAGTATATAAGTCTGTATCCAAAACAAGTGGCTAATATTAAATCAAGAAACTGGCAGTACCAAAACTTTGACAAGGAGTAAGCGGAATGGGCTTGAACATTCTATTTAATAAAAGCCTGACAAGATTATGTCTGTAGTTATGATACTCATCATTTCTGTCTTCATTCCTGATTTCTGAACCCCACAGTTCATTATGCCAAATTTTCCTTTATTAACTCATTTTTCCCTTTTCATACTGGTTTAAACTACCCACAACAGAATAAAGACTTCACAATGTAGAAGCACCTTGTAGAAGTTAGTAGTTAAGCAAAACTGAAACATAAAACAGACCTGTTGAGATGCCAACTGGCAGAAAGAAATGGAGAAGAAACATCTTTTTCTTTTGTTTTTGTCAGTTTACAGATTTATCGAACAGTTTAGCTCCAACATAAACTCTAACTTTTAGTAAAAAAGATTTAAATTGGGAGAATGACCACACAAGTTACATTTTCTGTAGAAAGGTAGTGGCTAAAGCAGCAGCTCTGAGCTGACTGCAAGGGACACACAAAAGGAAAGAGATTTTTAGTTTTTATTGATAAATCAGCTATACTATTTTTGAAATTTTTGTTTTTCAGGAATCTACTATTATACTGCCTCTAGTAAGTAATACAACACATAATCTTAACTGAGCTGGACAGGAGTGTGCAGAGCAAGGGACTGAATGTATGATCTTATTTCCACCTCTGACATTGGTTTATACAAGTTATTTTGGGCCAGCCATCACCAGTGACTAAATCAAATTTCACACTTGCAAGACTACCCAAGAACAACAGAATAGTAATTTAGTTACCCATCCTCTACATGGTAATGGAAATGAGTAGTTGTACCAACTGATGTAAAACATTTTTAGCTTAAGTTTGCAGACAAAATAGCTTGGTATTGCTGGGTTTACAACACAGTTGTAACAGCAACCAAATCCACTTCATACCAAGATCTGCAAGCATTAGATGAGTAAGTAATTTAGTTAATTTGGTCATCAAATACTTATTTCCTGTGTGGTTTTTGGCTTTGTTTTGGGGGGAGGGAGATAATTTTGTTTGGCTTTAAATCTGAGTTTGGCATAAAATGCCATTGAATTACATTGATTATGTAGCTTTCCCCCTTAGTATTTATTGTTGGTATAATGAATGTATAACCAGGCATTTCACTGAATCCATGTATGAAAGTCTGTGAAATATTCACTCTGTGAATTTGAAACCAACATAAAGTTGACATCCATGACAATGCAAAACTCTCATCTACTGTATATCAAAGAAATCAGTATATTTATTTTACAGAAATAAGCAGTAAAAAATTATCTAGTTCAACATTATTTTAGATATCTGAAGGCACTGCACCCACATACACACTGGTAAAGCAAGTATAGCATCTACCCAAGGCAAACTATTAAAATTACATCCCAAACCATCAAAAATGCTCACAGTACTGCATGCAGAAATCAACCAAAATTGATAATCATGTATTAGTCACTTAATTCATCATAGTTGGACTAATCAATTATAATGAGAAATTTCACTAAGTTCATGTATAGTCACTCCAAAAGTAACACTGACTTCCACCAGATACACTCACTAGTTCTTAGGTATATATATGTTTATTCCTCAAATGCTTCCTACTATAAAATTACAGGCCTGATACAGAAAACTTTCTAGGGAGCATGAAATAAGAGTGTTTCTCTCCTTCCATAAAGATGGTATCAATTTTTTTGTTCAAGTTTTGATTACAGTACTATGTAGCACTTCCTCCTTGCCTATGGAGTACACTTCTCCCAGTGAAAGAGACTGTCAATGATTTAAACTTCAACAGGGGTATCCAATAATTCAGATTACCTGACACTATATTTCTTTCAAAGAAATAAAACTTAGCAGTATGCCTTTCTTAGGGGAATTGTAGCCAACCGGTTCCATTTTCACTCATTCAAATGCACAGGATCTTTCAGTCCCTACAGAAAGCCCTCATACATGGTCTAGTGACCTCATATTAGGTTGAGGATGCAAGATCTACCACTACAAAGGAATACTATTTCTTCCCCTTCAAAAAGTCATAAGCCAACAAAACAAATGTCATAGAAAGTGACAGATAATGTTTACATCACAAGAAATGACAAAAAACACTTCTTACTGCTGCCTTTATATACCATAGGGCACAATCTGCCCCTAACCTTATGGACTGTACCAAAGTCTGGGGAATCCTTCAATAGTCACAATGACGCTATAGGTCTAAAGTGGGAACCCCATCCCAAGAGGAATGGGGGGAAAAAGTCTAATAAAAACTTATACCTCTGGTCCTTTACTGATTTGAATGGAGCAGTGGGTGTTCAAAGCTGGCTATTCACAGGTTCAAGGGGAGTAATTCAGTAGACAGGGCTGCAGGACAAAGCGTAGTGTAGCTGGAACCCTCCTATGTGGAAAATATGACAAACCACACAGAATGCAGTCCAGCAGACTGCAGCTGAGACACTCTGCCATATCTACCCACAAAAGAACATTTTACTGCCAATCTCTTTCTCTTGTGATGACTGTGCTGTTTCCTGCTTTTACATGTGTCTAATTTCCTCCACCAAAAAAAATAAAAAATAAAAAAAAAACCTCCCCTCCAAGAAAAAACACAAAAAACACAAAAACCTACTGATAATGTGAACAATTTTACCCACTTGTCCCACAAACTGTCTAGCCTGTCAGAAGACTACACTGAAGTAAGTAATTGCTACCACAGACCAAAATACAGAAGAGTTTTGCCAGTAATGCTAAAATATGCTTTCCAAGCACAGCTAACTGCTTTCAAACATTTTTGGAATACATCTTTGAATAAAAAGGGGCTTTGATGATATTGCAAGTATTCCACTGTTAAAGTTAAATAAGTCTTAAGGAAACAGAAACATAACACTATTTGAACACCAGTAAAACTGAGAATTTTAATTATATGTAATAGCCAACAAGCTGCTTTTAGTGGCTATGAAAAAACGACATTTAGCAGAAAGAGCAATAAAACAAGAGAAGTTAAATATAACTCCTCCAAGGAACAGCATATTTATTCAAGCCAAAATGAGCTAATTTATACTATGGGTGTAGCTCTCACTGACATTATCAGGGGAAAATTACTATTACAGGAGAGAGTGTGATACAGCTCAGTATATGAGTCACGCATGATAAACTCTAATGGATTTGCTTTGAGGTAGAAGTCCTTACTAATCAAGTAATGAATCATTCCCAAAATGTCAAGTTCCTGAGGCCTTGTGTGTCACAAGTGCCACTGGAGAGAGAATACTCAGTCATTAACCATCACTTTTGCGATTTTTATCACCTGATTAATAAGCAAGGAAAAGAGTTAAGGGGCTTGAACAAAGAGTTAATGGACCTTTAATGACATTCCCTGTGTTTTAGTGAACAGAACATATTGAGTTTCATTTGCCAGTGACTACAAATCACCAACCATCCAAGTTCCACACATTGCAAGTGTTAAAATACTGCAAGGAAGAGTACTTGGTCTTTCAAAACATTAGAAAATTATATTTACTTTAAAAATTGTAATGAACATACTTACTTTGTATTACATCTAACAGTGTAGCAAATTACAGATTAGAAAATAAGAGACTGGCTTCCTAACCAGTACATGGAAAAGAGATAAGGAGAAAAATTAGGAGATTATATTTTTTCTGCAGTATTTTAGGTGCTGGACCTGTTAGTACCAACTATCATAGAAGTAAAAATCTGGATTTTATATAGACAATACTAAAAAGACAGCCAGGAACAACTCTGAAGACTAAAATATGAAGACACGATGAATTATATGCAGTTATAGATATGTATATGAACATGAAAATAAACACTGACATCTAGGGAGGGCAAAGGCATTTGCCTTTCATATATTTTCCATCTTTGTGCTGAAATCATTATGGAAATATCAAAAGAAATTACTTTATCTAACAGTCTGAAACCAACAAGGATTACTAACTTTTCCAGCTCCCTTGAACAAAAAAATGTCTACTCAGAAGCCAGCTCAACTATGTGAGTCTCCAACCAAGAACCAGAAATGACAGACTCAAAAATCAAATGTAAGGGTGTCATTAGACAGCTGGGGGAATCTTATACTGAGAGCAGAGAAAAATGGGTAACAAACAGAAGTCAAGAAGGGAGAAAGGAAGCACAAACATAGCAATGAGATCCAAATCTCTTGCTGAACAGGTAAAAGTAACTTTGGGCCTTCCAACTGGAGTGGCTCTGTTTTCCACACACCTGTCAGTATTTTTCATGATAACGAGAAAATTCAGGTACACATGCACATTTAAAAATTCCTTCACGGAATTAAAAAGTACTGTAAGTGTCAAATAGACATTCTTTCAGTAGAGAGGGAATTCAGTACCAGGAACTGGACAATGCTTAAAGAGCTGTGTCCTGGTTTGAAAGGACAGGTGTCTGCCAGTAGGGGCAGAAGTTTCCCTTTTTGGAATAGAGACTTTGGTTCCACTCCCCTCCCCCAAGTATTACGATTGTTTGAATCAAGGACTCTGAGGCAGAGATAAGGGGGGGGGGTGGGAATAACAGCTCTTTTACTAATATATCTAACTATACAAACAGAAAACAATAACAGTTAAAATTGCTAACAGAATGAAATAGATAACTCGGTGTCAGTCCCTTTAGATGCAAGCACTCTGTCTCTGTGCTTAGTCCAGAGCCCGGATTTGCTGAAGGGCAGACGGGAACGAAGGCAGGAGGGAGGGGGGAGGGGCAGCAGCGGCCACGCCGGTCTCGGGCGGGAACGGGCTCACCCTCACCGAGGGCGGCGGCTCCTCGCTCACCGTGTGTGTCCGGGGGATCAGCTGTGTCCGCAGAGGCAGGAGGCTGGAACAGGGCAGATGCAGGGCAGGTGATCGCAGAGGGTCTGGCTCTGCTGTGCTCGGCCGCGTGGCTGAACGATCCCAGGCGTCCTCTTCCCAGCTCGCAGGAAACGCAAGTGCCCTCCCGGAAGCCTCAGAGGCCCCTCCGGGGGCCATCCCCACCCACACCTTTGTCTGGACCCATCAGGGACCCTGGGTGTAACCCGGCCAGCTCCATTGGCATGATAATGGGAAAAATTCTTTCAATTGACACAGTAACAGAAAAGCACTCAACCCCCAACAAGCTGTCACCAGTCCGAGTTAACTGGACTCCAGAAAATTCTGAGCAGGAGAGATACAAGATCAAACCTAGAGCATATACCTAAAGACCAAAACACAGAGTGCCTGAAGCACTGGTTGGTGCAGCACCCAACAGCATAGCAAAAGACTAAAACAGAGCTGCAGAGAATGGTGCAGATGGTCACGGAAGTGTTCCACACTAGCTGAAAGACAGGAGATAGAGAACCATACCCGCCCGGGATCTACATAGCTAAATTAGTGCAGGACTATGGGAAGGTGTGTAAGTACACCTTTTTGTTTGACTTTGACACAGATGCAAAGCCTCCAGATAGCATCACATTCACATCTAGCTGATGCTGAACGCCGGTGAACTAGATGTATGACAGTACTCCTACCGAAAGGCAACCCTTGGACACCGGGCCAGAACCCTGTGTTATAACTAGGCTGTCAGGAAAACTGAGGTCTTAAATCACCTAATAATCTGTTCTGAAAAGTGATCACAAGTGTTTGACAAGGAGGACAAAATATGCTAACCTTTAGATATTTGTCAGCTGTTAACTGGTTTTTATATGAAGCGCTAAATTTCAGAGAGGAAATCATATGATTTGGAAGGTACAATTCAAGTCAAGTACTTCTCTCAATCATGTAATGATTTATACTTACAACAAATTTTGCCTGATAATGTCAAATACTCTAAAATGGACAAGAACCAGCACACAGTATTATAATACTTAAAATATTATGTATTTTATAATACATAATATTGACAAGGTTTCAACACTCTTGCTTAATAACAAACCACAACAAAAGAGGGACATAACATGCATGATCAGTAACACTGGGCTAAAAATTCCTCACAACTGTCTGGTTAAGTAAGATGTGCTCAGAAGGATTCTAAGTTCCTTTAAGTTCTGTCCAAAATTTACCTTAATTACATATTCTGGTGAAATCTCAAGAAACATAAATATTTAGTGCACTTCCCTTGGCCGTCTAATTTGCTCAGGGATTAAAAATATTACCTTTTTCTCCATACATTCAGTTTGGAAAGTTTGTTGTATCACAGCTTTCTTTTTTTGGAGGCTTTACTAAGAAAAAAAAAATCTGTTAACTGTTTAACATGAGCTGCATGTTCTTTGACAATTAAATGCTTTAATTGTCTGCTGGTCTAAATACTTTTATTTCTTTGAGAAAAAGAATGCCACAAAGGCAGCTTTAGATTTGATTACCTAAACATGAATTTTTAAGACTAGAGACCAGAACAGATCTTGCCATGTAGTACAGCTACTCAGTGTCATTCTGAAAATTATATTCAGGGATTCAGGAGTTCCAAAAGGATCAAAACAGTTGCAAAAAAAAAAAAAAAATAAACCCCAAACCAAACCAACCAACCAACCAAAAAAAACCAACAACAAAAGTAAAGACACTTAAGCATCAATCTTGCACTGCAACATAAAACTGTGAGCCAAGTTTTTGCAGCTGGCATTCATAGCACAGTTGCTAAAATTTTGTCTCAAAAACATGAGATAATCAATCATTCTGTTTAAATTAGCCTATGTCAAAGAAGCGTAATGAAGCTCACAAAGTTCTAAAAATATATGCGCCTTTCTTCAAGACTTCCATATGAAAGAGAAAGGGCAACTCCTGTGACATTACTAATTGAAAGAACAAGTGCATTCATTTAGAGACATCTGGATTCCAAATCGTTTGCAAAAATTCACTTGTTTCTTCAGAAGTCACTGCTGCATGCTCCAAGATGCCCAACTAACATCCAGGGCTGTATATGAAGGGACAGTTCATGTCACAGACCTCAAGGAAAAGGATTACCTTTATATGTAGATAAAGCTTTCCCAGCAACAGGCAAATTCCTATACAGTTTACTGCCATGTAAGTAATTAAAACGGATCCACCTGATGGAATTGCCATCTTCATTCTAAATGAGGAATCATGTTCTTTCTATCTGGAATTGTATTTGTTGATGACTTTTAACAGACTGATGATAAAAAACTACACTTACTTTCCAGTAGGGAGAACAGATGAGGGAAGTGACACCAGAAAACAAATCTGTAGGAACTGTGTTATTTCCTAATACCTTAAAAGAAAAGCACATAAGCACATCTTGAAATCAGAAAGACTATTTGTAAGCTTTTCTGCTTTTTTCAAGAAGAGTTTTTAGGTGAAAAATTCCCATGTGCATTTATCTCTTCAAGATGCAGTTCATATACAGAACTAACAAGATGCCAGACCAAGACAAGATAAATACAATCTGTGTAATAAATACAGCAGAATAATCTGGACAGCTTCTAATTGTTTACTTAATAGGATCAGGAAATCACATTGAAAATTACCTTATTACTACTTACAGCAAAGTACTTCTGAGAGACAGGTTATTCAATACTAATATAAATAAGATGAATACAGAGAAATAGCTGAAATATGAGAAAATAAAGGAAGCAAATTTTCAGCATCAATTAGTTCTGGTTAGAAAAGTGTGTTAGATCCTTTCACTAATGGAACATGGCCTCAAATTTATTAAGTACTTGAAGGAAAAGCTAAAATGTATCGCTGATCCTTTTTAAAAGACCTAGTTTGGGAAATACATACTTCTTAAGTCTAGATGTCTAGGTTATGGAACTGTGCTGGCCATTTATGTCAGATTTGTTCTGTCAGTCCATTCCTAGTAACTGTCATTTCCAATGACCACACAAAATTTTACAGTAACAAGAAGAGCCAGAAATCATTCTGTTCCTCTATATGTTTGGTTGGTTTTTAATTAGCAGACTGGGAGGAGAGAAACACTATTTAACTGTTTCTACTGAGACAGAGAGCATCATCCCTCTTATCTGGGTAGCTGGCTGCTACCAGTCAGCACTAATTTGTGTATTGGCTTGACAGTGCACAAATAAGCAATTGTCAGAGGGATACTGGGGCCAACGGCAAAAGATAAGATCTCATCATTAGAAATCACAAGAAAGTCAGTGGTTTTACAGGGTGGGGATGAAGAGACCTCAAATCATGGGGAAACCTGAGGTACCGTGCAATACTGCCATCAAAGAATAGCAAGGGAACTATACTATATATGTTGCAAGTGTGAGGATATGGGGAAAATCATGATTTATCTTGCTTTTTCTGACTTTAATACAAACAGAAGCAATGCAAGATAGAAGTGATTGCCTTGTAATTACATTATTTTTTGTAAACTGGAACTGGTTTATAAACAGATTAATGTTTTAAGTATTTAAAATTGGTTAGCTAAAGAACAGTCAGTGTCCTTGGAGAACTCCACCCCATATTTAAAATTCATCCTTCTCCTTCCCTAAAATAATGTAACTGTGATTCCAAACAGGTTAAACATGTGGTTAAACAGGTTTGGGGTTCCATACAGGGTTAAATATAGCTTACCGTTAATGTTGCTTATATTCAGTAGGATAAAATTCATGTGAGTTGAAATAAGAAATTAAAGCATCTCATTTTTATAACATTTATTAATTCCAGCTTGTACCTGGAAATGTAAGTAATGTTTGCCAAGAGTCAATGCATGAAAATTACGATTTCAAGGTAAGAAGCTGCAGCTACTGCCAAACTATGATTTTTTTTTTTTTTCTATTATGACAGAAAACATGCAGACATAAAAGATCATTAAACTGCACTTTCAAGCAATAACATGTCTCTAGTAGGGGAGCATTATAAAAAGTACATGCTGTTTACAACAGCTACCATAAAATTTGCTGCAATGTCATTTCATATTTGAAGTCCTTTAAACTACAAAACATATATGGAATCTCAACTACCATTCAATGGCTTAAAAATGTATCTAAATAAAATCCTTTCTTAGAGCAAGTGTTAGTAGCATGTCCAAGTGTACTGCTGATTTATTTAAAAAGATCAATAATTTCATAGGCATATAAATAGTATCTATTGCAAACTGATTGTTTTCCATTATTTTCAAAGCACCTTCCTACAAATCCTCCTTAAAGATCCTAAGAATAACATTTCATATTTCAAATGTACAAGACTACTATGTACATAACAGCTTTCCTTTTCCTTCCAGAATGGAACACCTGATGTCACTATTTGTTAACTGTTGTTAACACTCATTTGAATCTATGTAGATCTAAAATATTACTTCAGAAAGTCAAATTCTAGAAGAAAATGTAAACAGGACTATAAAATCAAAAGCAAGCTTTTTGTCACTGCACACCCTGACGCCTGCTTACACATTTCATTACTGTCAAGACGGAAAGTAAAGTTTCCTTACAATAGTTCTATCAGTAATTTTATTGGGGCACTAAATATAGCCTGCCTTGTTGGCAGTGTACAAGGATTAATGCAAAAAATTATTTCATAAATAGAAATGTTTTTTACCAGGGAATGAAATGAAGCTTGATTAATTTTCTCTAGTTTGACATCTATAACTCTGGCACGCATTGTACATTTACCTACCTATCACACAAACACAACTGTTACTTGAAAATGAAAATCTGAAAATTAACACTTACAATCTACTTCAGTTGCAAAATTTAAATTAGTTCAGAAATTAATAATGATTTTTCAGGTGGACAAAGAAACCATATAGAACATGTTTAAAGTAGTTATTTATCACACCTAGGCAATGAAACTACATGAGTTGAATATACATTATTTGATTAGTATTTAAAAGGTTGTTCATAAAAAGGTTATATATCTGCAAGAAGATACAGGCAGCAATACAAAGCATCATTACAGCCCTGTGGATTTGCAGAGGTTATAATACTAAAGTTTCAATTTTTTTAAAAAACCTACGCTATAATAATTATTCCACTAAGAATGTAATTCATATAGTGCCCAAGTCCTGGAGATTCTGTGTTAAAAAAGACTAATGAAATCATACACTCACTAACTGGAAACCCCTTTCTGCTCTAGATGAAATATAGACATTTCCCTTCTGAGTACGAAACACAGTGTTAGAAGTAACTAAACCCCACTTTGCCCATAACTACTTTAGTGAAAAATGAGGGAATAAAACACAGCAATTTTTTTTCTTTTGTCATTATAAAAATATATAACATAAAGAGAAGATGAGATTCTCAGACCATTATAAGAACATAAAAGGCATATTTATTTCACTGTCTAAAAGCTACATGCCTAAAAGAATTTTTGAAGTGAGACTTTGTACTGTTCATATTAAACAGCCTCATTATTCCTTTACAGAAATACATTATCTTATTTTGAATATCTCCACTATTTGCATTAGACATACTTGTTCAAATATAGACAGAATATGATTTGGAATTAATGAAAACAAGGTCTTTTCTAATACAGAAAATGCAGCATTTCATTTCACCCCCAGAGAAGAGTCAATATTAAATCCTACCACAGCTCTCACTTTCAAAACAACACATGCAGCAGCAGGGTCTCTAGGGCAAGCACCATTTTACTATACTTTGTTTATAGTAACAATAACAACATTTCTTATTTGAAAGGGGATTCCCACAAAGAAAGCAAATTACAAAGGAAATCTACCAAGAAACCTGCCAAGTTTAAATAATTTTGAAAAAATGCAAATAAGTGTTCTAGGAAAAGAATTTTTTTTTCTCATTCTTCTTTCAACTACACTAACTCCAACTCAAAAAGCCTACAACAGTAAGGTTAAGAAAAGAACTCATCTAATGTTGGTTTGAAGGACTTTATATAAAATAAACTTTGGCCATATGCATCTATTTCAACAACTTGACTTTTGCCATATTCTCAGAATTCAGCTTTCAAATCAACTATACAAGAAAACTGTCAAGCACATCTCAGTTTCTCTGAAATTTAAAAGCAGAAAGTTCTACAAAGCAAAAGCAGACTCAAGAAACTCCCTTATGTTAATCTTTCAGGCTTATTTAGTCATGCCATTTCAAAGTGCTAAAGAACAATCCACCTAGCACAATACCCAGTATTTATTAAAGCAACCAGAAAAGCCCCACTTTCAAACTTAAATCATCTCATGTGAACTCATGTAAACTCAGTAAAGACTGGCATATCACAATGAACTCAGTATAGAGATAAAAGCAAATCTGACTTACATATAAGCATACATGGAAAGGCAATTTTCTTCAATTTAAAGAAATGTTTTCTTAGATGAAACAGTAGGGAAAAATAATTTTTCTTAATGCCTTTAGATTTTAGCTGCTGTGATATACAACACTGCAAAGGTCTTATTTCCAGTAAAGACTCTAATTGTGACTCAGCTTCTCGAACGAGGCATGTCAAAAAGCAAAATCAGATCCTTCAACAGAAAAGTACAAAACACATAAAACAACCCCTTTATAAAGGGGACAAATCATTAAAAAGTTATCCTAAAGCTACGCAGAGTTGAGGCAGAAGGAAAAATTGGTTTACTCTTTGTCCAGTATGGGGATGGTTTGGGTAGGATTACTTTTTTAAAAACACTGTTCTGCATATATCACATTCTGAAATGATTAGAATATAAATCCCCATAGGAAGGACATGGTCAGTCTCAGACAATTTTGTTGTGAATGTTACACCAGCCAAACCATTCCACCAGTTTACAATGTATTATAAAATATTTACACAAGCTATGAACTATAAAATATTTTCACATGAACTATAAAATATTTACACTATCAACATCAGTTAGGAAAGAATGATGTGCTGTCAAGCTGGTATGACCCAGGAGTAAAGATGTTGTGGTCACAGATTAAATAAAACTATTGCAAATCATCTGGAAAGTTACAGGGACTATTAGGTTAAACAAATTACTGGTCCTGGTCTCTTGGATGGTAAATGTAACCAGGAAAGCAAAGCTTATATGCTTTAAGCCGGGTTTTACCAACAAGATAAAGAAAGGTTAGGCTCATAATCAAACTGCACTGACCTCTCTGAATGTTCCTTCTAGCAAGGTGTCCAGATGTTGAAGAGGAGCAGGAGTTTTGTCTTTGAATCGTGTCAGCAGTCGCCGCTCTATAGCTCGAAACTGTACAGCCCTTTCAGATAACAGTTCCTGATATTTCTCAGCATTCAAACGTAGCTGCAATTTAAGAGTTTTCAAGAATGCAGGTTAAGGGTCACATTTATACATGCACATTCCAAATGAAATGGGAGAAGGATAGGAAAAATTTTGAGACAGAGTGTAATACTCAAATATGATGTCGTTTATGCCAGTTTCATACTTCATACAGCCTGAAAAGCTTAACACTTTCAAGAATTAACATTTGCCACTGAAATGAAAACTAACTGTCAACAGCCATAATAACCTGTGAAAATGCATAAATATCTCATCAAGAAGCCTATTAACAAAGATGAAATTCCATCATTGAGACACAGAGGTTTCTTCTTGGTATGGTGTGCTATTTACAACATATACATATACAGTGTACTGGGCTTGATATTCACTGCAATAAAAAGGAAATGGTTATTCCCTTAGCACGATCAGAAGTACTGAGTTCTGTACTGTTTGAATTATCATCTGCTTCTGAAGTTAAATCCTTTTTCCCTTTATCTATATTGATTAATAGCAACAAAATTCCTTGAAGTGTTCAAAAAAAAGAATTTTTAAAAGATAAAACAATTATAAGATAAAATAGGAATTTTATTACCTGTGCACTTGATGTACATTTTCCAGTATATGCCTCAAAAATAAAAATTACTAAAGATGAGTCTTCCAAAAAGCTGATACATCCATATAGTTTACATTATAACGAGCAGAAACATCAAGAAACACAGCTTCCAAAAGCAAGCAAAAGTGCCCCAAATTAGAGAAAACATAAGTTTCTTAAATTTACATACCAGATTATATTTAAAAATAAGCAAATGTCACTCAGTTCAGAGGTGCTAAGGGAAAAGGAAACACTATGAAGTTTTACTAGAAGTAATAGGAAAAATGGAACATCTCGGGTAAGGGATAACTCCTAAGCCTGCCAAAAATAATGTGTTAAAAATATCAGGAATGGAAGCATAAGAATGCCTTTAATAGATCATTTGACATTTTTTAGACCAGATAATTACAGTAAAAATTCAGAAATTGCAAAAGAGCCAGCTGCAACATAGTCTAAATTAGCACCCCAGAAATCACACCTGTATTTCAAACTTCATTGCATTTAAGCTTATTATACAATCTAAAGTAGCCTAAATTTAAGCTATTTCTACAATAACAGTCACTTTAAAAAGAAAAATCAACATTTTTTACTCTCAAATTAGTTGAAAGAAAATAGAGTAACTCCTCGAGAGCTTGAAATACAGACCAGAATCTATAGACCTTCTTTCTGTGTGGTGACAGCTCCACCTCCAGATACAGAAAATCTGACAGCATGAAAGAACATCCCATAGTATTTCTCATTCTTGCATACATATGTTCTTGGTTTAGCCCAAATACATGAGTTTAATAAAAATTTTCAAGTAGCTATTCTCTTTTTTTCTTGGAAAGGTATGGGGGAAAGAATGCATATATTTTATTTTATTTTATTAGCTATTTCTACAAGCTAGCTGAACTACTGGAGATTTTTCATTGTCACTTACATGGCCAAACAGGAAAAAGTAATTACATTTCTTTTATTTCTGATCTGGCAAACTTCCCTGAGTCTTCAGTGCTACTTCTACAAGGGCAGGGGTTTTTTTTTAAATCTGAAGGGACTTTCCTTCAGATACAACTTTGATTTTTCTGAAAGCCAAATGTCTGTGATACTATAGTTGCAATATGATTAATCGTGGCAGTAAAATCCAATTTTAAACTAGGAGATCATTAGCAATTAACATATTATGGAACACACCTCAAAATGTTGATCAATTAGTTCAAAATATTCCTGCAGGGGAATTGAACCAGAAAAGGTGCATGCAAAATCCTTGCAGTTTTGCTTCTTGAAGTGCTCCTCTAGTCGGTATATGAGCTCTTTCATTACCAACCAAAGATCTTCCAACTGATCACTCTGAATCCTGTATCGCTCTTTGAGCACAAGAAGAAAAACAAGACTAATAAACACAGTTTTCAAAAACTTAAATTTGTTATACAATGTTTTAGCTAACATGCAAATAGAACTTTATAACTGTATCCAAAGTCTACATGAGATTTTCTTAAGAGATGTACATTCACTAGAGTTAAAGAAATACTTCTATTTTATGGATTGTGCTATGTTTCACCTTAAATACAACTAAGACTAGTAGAAAGTGATTCTTATCCAACTACATACTATGACTTTGTAAAAATGGCTCAGAGTAGAAATCAAAACCATCTATATAAACTGAAGTGAAAACAAATCCCATTAGTTAGTGTTATCTGTCCCAGCAAATTCATTTAACCCATCAGATTTTAGTGAGTTTCAAAGTACCAGGCTAGTGGAATGAGGTTTTATTTCACGTTTGCATAACACTCCCTCCAGCTCGTAGGAAATCAGAACTAACTAATATTAATATTTCTTTAATTAACTGAATTACCTGATACTAACCAATAAATATTGAGAAAAACATTGTGGAAAGTCATAGTAGCCTTTTCATTTTTTCACATAAAGCATTTTCAAATACAAGTTCCTTACATCTTTTCATTACACATCTGCCAATAACTAACAAAAAAAGGACAGACAGAAAAGCAACTGTGAGGATTTGATATAAAATCATTGTTTTTTGCCCTTGTTAGAAAGGTCCACAGTAAATCAAATTAGCCAGAATTCTTTTAAACTTCAATGTACTTATTTTAAATTTTCTCAACATTAGTAATTCAAGATTGTTTGACATTACCACTGGCGTCATTCTCAGGACACGTATTTCACTGAATACAGAATGACAAATTCTGTTTATAGTGTAACAGGAAAGAAGCAAGTTTTATTTAAAAACATGCTTGTTAAAGAAAAGAACATCATCTGCTAAAGATAGCATTCGACCTAACATCCATTTTTTAAACACTCACAGTGCAATGGCTGGACTTAATTGGATGTATCATCATATTTTGCCTTAAGTGATTTTTCCCTGATGGAAATTAGCTCAGATGTTTTCAGGCCAAATCAACAGCCATTCCATTTATAATTGACATATCTAATACATTAATGGTTCAAAATGGACAAAACTAATTTCCTCCAAATTGCACATTTAGTTTCCATACACTGTTTGTTGGTCAATACAAACATAATCTAATGTTACCATGGCCTGAGCAGAGAACATTTCAATCTTTTGCTTTACATGATCTTCCAAGCCTCAAAAAAGATGAATTATATTTAGAAATGTTAAAAAACTGGGAATCTATAGTTAAAATAAATGTATGCTTTAAACAGAAAAACAGAAAAAGAAGAACAAAGAAATAACTGTGCTTCTGTTCATCCCACACTTTTATGATGGGTAACCAGCTTGTATTAGCTTTTTATTAAAATAAACTCCATTACAGAAAATTACAACAGTTTTTCAGAAAATTTTCTGTCAGAAAAGTAGGCAACTGAGGGGCACCAATAAATTAGATAGGTTACAAAGTCTTTCCACATTATCATAGGCTATCCAAATAGAACAAGTTGCATTAGGAATAGCTGTTCTGCCAGGAGGAAGTTTAGAAGATTAAGATCACTTCTCAGCTACAAAACCCACATCAGAAGAAAAAAAACCCAGACACAAGTAGCAGTAATATCTTCCTTACACTTTGATTAAAAGACAGTTTTAAAAATTCCAGCAAAAAAAAAAAAAACACCTTAAAGTTTTAATCCAGCTGGTGCAAGCCACTTTTTAATATATATTTTCTGTCAAGATGTACTTCAAGCAGGGCTTCTATGCAGCAATCTTGACAAGTTGAAGTAATATCTTCAATTGCTACACTGGTCAAAATGGATTAGGTAATAGAATTAAAAGTTAACATGGAAACAGATGTTGCTCCTGGTTGCAGCTTCAGCAATGAAGCCCAACTGAACCTGATGACTTTCACTGCCACATGCAGCTCTTCCCATTCAGAACTTAAGTTCCATTTGATAAGGAATATTGGAAAAATGTCCCCTTCCATTGTCCATATTAAACTCCTTTCACGGAAAACCAGAAATAAAGCCTGATCTTAAAAATCTCTTTCTTTCCTGAAACACCATTATTTGTAGTCAAAATTTATCTACACATACAAGTTTCTTTTTGAGGAACACTTCCTCAATTAAAATGCTACATAAGCACTTTTACAAAGTATAAGCTCAGTGTTACATAGCAGAGTAAGTACCTACCAAATAATACATAATTTCATCTACATTCATTAGTTTC
This sequence comes from Erithacus rubecula, assembly GCF_903797595.1. Lineage (NCBI taxonomy): Eukaryota > Metazoa > Chordata > Aves > Passeriformes > Muscicapidae > Erithacus > Erithacus rubecula. The sequence continues at coordinate 44,738,837 of NC_136689.1, read as the reverse complement.
ACAGAAGATATGTTCAGTCAAGCACAATAATAATAAGTATCACGATATTCTACCAAACAATGTTTTTGTAATATCAGTAGTCTCTGCTTATAAAAATATTCTGAATTATGCTTGACTATAAGAGTTTTTATGAATATTTACCTTTAAGTAAGTTTTAGTTAGGTAACATTTCAAATGAGCAAATTCCCCCAAGATCTTCTCTAACCAACTCAATTCAATGCATGAAGCAGATCCTGGAAATAGGCTGCTAACATAGAAAGTGACATCATACTACTCATTTGTTTTTTCTAAAGTTAGGATTCCCATACACAGTAAATGAGTAGCCACACTAAGAGAAACAGATACTGTGAAGCTCCTTTGCAAAGTGAACTTCACAAGTAAAGCCGTGTGGGAAAGTTTACTCTAAGACTGCAAGTATCACTCCTAGCTGGTGAATAAACAAACCTGAGAGGAAAAGACTGAGACTGGGGGTAGGGGTGTGTGAGATTAAAATTTACAGTCTTCAGTAGAAGCTAAAATATATTCATTACATAGAAACAAATTTGTCCTTGCAGTAATCAGATTTAGCATAGTTGCTAAATCGAAGATTTAAACTGCAATCCAGGAAAAAGTTATTTGTAAATCCCTTCAATTCTTTAGTTTTTAAAAACTATCATTGCAATTCTAGTTTAGTTAAAACTGTTCCAAGATCTCCTATTCAAAGAAATATTAAAAACAAAGTAACAATAAAACAGCATGCAAATAATGCATACAAAAAACAATACAGATAGATTTGGACCTTAGAAATGTAAAATGATTCTTGGTGCAATAAAAATTAATGTCCAGATGGTTTCCGCTTTTAACATGTATGATTACATTATAAAAGGTACTACATATTATCTCATAGCTCACATCTGGACCCATCAGTATTTATATAGCCCATCATAAATAAGGATTTCTGAAAACAGTAAGGAATATTATCTCTGTGTTGAAAAAATTTCACATCGACAAACCAAATTGGGATTTTTCACTCAAAGCATTTTCCACAAAGCATTCAAACCGTGTTCCAACTGAACCCTCTGCAGTGCACAGTTCTTTTCTAGCTTTTTCATTTGTAGTCTGCTGTATTAAATGAAGACTCTGTGCTCTGCTGGCATGGAAAATGCTAAACACAATTGAACATATTTGGTTCCAAGGCACGTGCCAGGAAAGAGTTTAGCAAGTTGAGCAGTTGCACAGAGCAAGACCACAAACTATTGAAAGTTAAGAGAACCTATCTCTTTCAGAGAGCACAAATTCAAGTGGCTGGAACAGGACTATTTAAATCACAAACTGCTCTATACAACAGATACTGGACCAGGTAACAGCATATCTGCATGTATGTTTATGCACTCTGTAAACACAATAAGAAGGATCTTAAATCCATAATCTCTTACTTACGAAGATATATAGATATCTAAAGAGAAGAGATGGGCATTTACTTAGATATACAGAAGCAAGTAGGGTCTGATGCCTAATTTAAGTCATGGATTACTCAAAGTCAGTGGGAAGTTAGAAACTTGCTTTTCAATCCCAAAAAAATTTCAGTAGGTGACTAATTCCAAACACAGATGTTGAAGTTCCTTTAAGATGAGGGGTTTTTCCATTATTATAATGACAGTATTCGTTTATGAATAAAAACATTGCTAAAAGCTTTAAGAAAATCCAATTTCTTCAGAAAACTACCACTGTCATGTACTGCATTTTGACTATGATTTTTTTTTGTTATATAACTTTATACTTGAGAGGAGGTAAGAAACCATCAATTAACACTTTGAAACTTCTGTGTTAATTTGCAAACACTGATCATCTTTCTTTGTATGATCCACATTCTCATTTCGTACATATTCTAACTGATGATCAGACTTATTTTATTCTAATACTGATAGAACTTACGTGATGTTTTTGAAGCAAGAAGAGTGGCTTTTGAACCACTTAAAAACTGAAATCCCAGAGCATTTGCTTGGTCACCCTCAGATGGATCAACAAAGTCTGAAAAAGAAAGTTGCATACCATTTTCTGTCATTTGACCCTGGCATTCAGCAAATTTCAATCCATAGCCAGGATTGTATCAATTTTTTCACAAGCAGATGAATGACGTTTTTTCCCTTCTTCAAGTTCAAAAGTAACAAATATCAGCAGTTTGGTACACTCTTCCTTCATTCACAGGTGGAATGTGAGCCACACACCTTCCCTTCCCCAGCCTGAAAACAAAATGCTAGTTTCCCAGAGGTCGAGTCTGTACATTCTAAAAGAACTGCAACTAGTGTAGAGCCCAAAGACTACCACCTTTTACCAGATGCAAGGTCAACTTTAATTCAAATAATTATGCAAGACTTTTGCAGAAATTATCATTGAAATGCTTAAGCCCACTCTCTTTTTAGCTTTTGGCACAGAGCAAAACAAACATCTAGCTTGCTAAAACTAGCTACACTGCAAAGTCCATCCATGCCCACCTTTTTTTCATTCTGTGTACTGGATTATACCAATTTTAAAGGCTTAATTTTAGAATACCATATTTTAAAACTATTCTTTGTCATCACTATTCCCACTACTTCTCCTGAAAATAAGCAAAACGTGGAGAATGGATACAACTTTTATTGTGCTCACCAATAATTCAAAGTTTGTTCACAAATTACATCATAATAATAAATATAAACATAATAAAACTGCATACTCTTAATTTAATCACTGTAAATGGAATTAACAGAAATCAGAACATTTTAATGCCTTCTCAGTCTTATGCTTTGTATTGTATTCTCAACAATGCATCCCTAGGCTAAAAATAAAAGACAATGTGCTATTCTGAAAGCACTATTGCTTAGCTATAATGGAAGCCCACCATGAAAACCTCAAGATAGAAACATTTAAAAAAATGGTGCTATTTTTCAAGTATTACACAGCATATCCACTTGAGAGAAAAGTTATATTTACCTTTAAAATTAAGAGAGTCATGCTACCAAAAAAAACCAACCAAAACCAAAAAACCAAAAAACCAACAAAGCCTACATCGCATTTCTCAGACAAATATAAAAGCTATAAAAGAGATGCAGCTACTCCTTAAAAATACGATAGTAAAGTTGTTGGCCCATATAGCGCTCAGCAAATTGTTCCATAACCTTAGTCATCTGAATTTCAAACTTAATCACTGCCAGATGAAATTATTCACAACCATTTTATAAGCCCTGTTTCTTAATTTCTTCTGCTAATATGATCATTTAGACCAATGATATAGCCACAAAATATTTACTGAAGTCAACTGCATTTTTTTTTGCCTGTGTATTTTTAAGATAAATGAGTCACTTTCTTTTAATTCTCTTAAAATCTCTAGATAACATTTTTCTACACTTTTGAGTTATATACATTATATTTGATTTAGTATCAGCAACTAGCAGTCAGTTTGCCAGTGCACAGTAACATGATATTGGTTTCCTGCACGGAAACATTTTGCATAATGCATCGTCAATTTTTATTTGTTTGCTTACGATTACAACATATTGTACCACAGAGTATTCCTGTGGTAACTTCCACCTCTTCTCTCTTCCAAATTGTGAGTGCATGATTACAGCAAAATTTACTTTCTTAACATTACACTTTATAGCACTCAATTTCATTCTTCTTCTTCCTGTCCTAAGTGGAATTGAATTTCTCCATCATGGTACTTTAATATAATACTGCATAAAGAACATAACTTGGGTTTGCACATCAGAAAATGTTCAAGTCTGCTTTCCAGTCCAAGAATGCTACTGAAATTATTAAATATAATCAGCTTCAGGCTGATACATCAAATACTCTACAAGTCGTCCTCCAAAGCAACTATACCCTTTACATACAACACTTGCCACTTCTGCTTTGCCCTGCATACTTTCTTTTAAATGAATACCCAAGTTTTGCCCATTACAATACTGCTTAAGCAATTTCATGTAAAATTATTGTCTGCATACACAAAAATTAGATCTATACCATGTAAAGAAATCTGCAGTTTGACCAGAGGCAGGTATACTACCTTAGGTGTATTATTATTGAAGTATTATGCCATCATTTCTTACAAAATATATTTTTCAATATACTAACATAAGCTTTTTCAATTAAAAAAGCTCATTGTTTCACATGGACAAACAATTCCTATTGGGAACTTCTAACACCTCTTATATTTAAAAACCTACCTGGAAAAATAGTGGCAAAACTGATAGGAGGTTTGTTGGTATCAATAGTCAGCTTGTGGTTTGCTGCTTTTGAAGGTTGAACTGGAAAGCAAACCAACTTCAAAGGCAGACTGAAGCTACACTGTGAAACTCTTGGTATTCCTAAAATGAAAAAACACAGATTCATTCTGAATTCAGGATACTTCATACCACTGTCCTCAAAGAGGTACAGCAAGATATTAAATGTAATTAAGGCACGCATTTAAACCAAAACAATATAAAATTCTCTTTCTAAATTTTCCACTTAAAATATCTTTAAATTTGAATACTTCTAATTACCTTCTCAAGTGAACATTTTTATATGGAGGGGAAACCAAGAGCTATTAACAAAACTACTGCATACTGTATACTAATTATTATTCAATGAAGATTAGTTTTATTTAATGCTCTAGGCAAACAATACCACTTTAACATAAACAACAGCTGTGTGATTACTCCTGATGCTTCAAGTACAGAATTCAAGCATCAACATTTTCATCAGGAATACCACAAACCAAATGCTTTTTATGAGCATATTTACTCTTTTTTTTATATGCTCTAAAATAACACCTATGCAACCTTCATATTATCTGTCAGAAGTTTGTGGCATAGAAAAAGAATGTAGTAAATGGAGGTAATTATCCAAATGTATATTCTATCTTTCAACTTATTGCATCATAATAAAACAGAACTGTAGAACAAACTGACTATTGCCTTGAATATTAGGATCTACTATCACAAGCAATTCTATCAGAATGGTGCAGGAGAAAAGAGAAAGTTTTAACAGTAACATTTAGAAAACACATTTGAACATGTCAAAAATTTCTCAGATATAAATACTACTTCAAATTGCTGGTGTGTCAATTGCCTGATATGTTCTATGCAAAAGGCAAAAGTACTCATTGCTATGAAATATGGAGTACTTGCTCTGTTGAGAAGACAGATTGTGGAGTTTTTTAAGGAGATTTTTTTAATGAAGCACCTACAGGAAAATTTTGTTTAACAAAATAGATTTTTCGAGACAGTAAAGAAAGTTACTGCCAGAGAAGTCATGAAACTAATAGCTACACAGAGGTATATGCAGAGAGTATAAAAATGAGCTCAAACATTCAATAGCCATCCAAGCAACACTTTTTGCTAGTAATTTTGGTTTTTTGATGCTTCTCAAATGTCTTGCAATAAAAAAAAAAATTACTTCTAAGACTCATCTCAGGAAAAAAATGATACCATAAGGCTCAGATTATTCCATGTGGTTGTCAATTCACAAGCTGTTTTGGATGGCTGATAATGCCTCCAAGTAACTATTCTGCAGCAGCTTATAAATATAAAATCATACCAAAATTGAGCAGAAAGATCATTCAAGTTGAAGACAAGTCTTCGTAATTAGAGTACCTCCAGGTTCCAAGGAAAATTCCTAAAGGAATACTTGAAAATAAACCCATGATCTTTCAGAATGATTCATTAAACTGTATCTTCATCATCTGATGGGAAAACTAAAATTTTTCTTGATGACAGCATAAGACAAACATCTTAGTATTGAACTTAGATATGCAATAGCAATAATAGCAAAAGTAGTGTCCTGGGATGACTTTATGATGCTGAATTGTATCCCCATTCATCTGTTTATCCCAGAAATAAGTTTTGCACCTTTAGACCTAGATCTGAGAGTGAAGGGAGAGAAGGACAAGCGATGGAATGTATGAGGGGGTTATATTCAAAATAACATAGATCAGTACTTCAGCTTTCCTTCTGACAGACTGTGTTGCTGGCAGCACACATAGTAGGAGAGAGTTCTCCTTTGCTTTTCAGTTTGGTTTTTTTCAGTTTGTTTTTCTAGCTAAGGCATAGAAGTTCCCCAGACTGTGGCTTTTCTATTTCTTGAAATTGTTCAAACCTGCTCTGAACTGAAAACCTATAAAAACACCAGGAGCTTGCACCTGTGACCCACCAGGGCCTGGGACGTGGCACTTGCCAGCACAGGAGGGACTGATAAGAGACTGAGAGAGCCAACATACATCCCGTAACAATGACTTTCTGAATTTGCCATCTCTTCAGAATAGTGAGAGGTTTTATTGTGGTATATTTTTTTTTTCTTTCTTAAGAATACTTTACTTGTTAAATAAAAGGTTTTTTCCACTTTTCTCCAAGAAAATCTTTTCCTGAACCTGCTGGGGGAGGGGTCACTTTGAATCTGCCTTCTAGAGGGACCCCTTTAGAACTTTCCTCCCAAATTTGCCCTAAACCAGGACAAAAGTATTTTGACTTTTTTTTATATTTAAAACAAGACATTTTTCTTGTTTTTAAAGACTGATTTTTTCTATATAATCTGCTGTCAGTCTGCCTCATCATAAATATAACTTTTCAACATTTCAGACAAAGGTCAAATCAAAACTAAATCAAATATTATCTAGCTTTTGGAGGAGACTGGGAAGATTTTTAGTCAATTAATCCAAAACAGCTGCATATAAGAAACACAAACAAAAAAGCTCCAACAAAATTTACCACTACAGTGAAAATCAGGTGGGAAATGTTTCAGAGTATTTCAGAATTTTAAATGGTAGTAGGGAAACAAAGTAGTAGCCATGTCAGAATTTCCTCAACCTGTTGATACTCTGTCTAGCAACACATCACACTTTGTAGGAAACTGAAAGGTAGAAACTTCCACAGATGCTGAATGGTTTTCATTTGCAGCCTTGAAAGAAGCCTGGATTGATGTAAAAATAAAAGTACACAGACATTAAGCAGAGAAATTATATATTTATGTTTCTATAGTTGTAAGTGAGAATACGCCTAAAGTAAGAAGCTGGATTAGGTAAGAAGGGTTTTATAGTGTAGTAATGTAATTGCATAGAGTAAGCTAAGAGTTTAGATGTTACAATAGAAGCATATGTGTGTACATGTAGTAGTAGCATTGGATAAAAGTATATGCAGTGGGGCAGAATTAAGTAAAGGTGATAGGTCAGAAAAACAAAATAAACTTTGTGGCAACTTTCCATTGGATTAGAATGTTACATATTGCCTTATAATGAAGAAACTTGTGACTACTTTGAGCTATAGCCAACTTCTTACTCCTCTAAAATCTCATGGCCTTTGAGGCTTATGTTTATCTGACTAATAAATCTTTTTTAGCCCAACAGTAGTCGCATCCCTTCATTAAGTCATCGATACCACTTCATTTAGATTTCAGATACTTTGCATGATATAGAATTTTAGTACTATATTAAAGAAAAAATAGTAGAAGTAAAAATTCAGATTCTCCTCTAATCTAAAACAAAACAGCTGTCTAAAATTATCTCATAAGGTATTAGTATTTAAAGGCACACAATGCACTTACCTGGTATAAGTAATAAAATAGTCATATGCCCGGTAGATACTATTTCATTTCTACATTCCTCATGCATTAATTTAGTTATTTCGAAATGTAACATTAATGTGCATGATAAAAAGTATCAAAACTCAGATCTTCCAATTGAAGATGTTAAATATTCAGAGACTTAATATTTGCTCTGGTATTGATCACTCTGAGTTTATGTAGTTCGTGTACCCTACAGTAACCCAAAAAGATTCTTGTCACAGATAATTCTACAAAGTTTACTGTGCTCTGCAATATTCTCTTCAGAATAAGTTCTTCATCTTGTTTTGATATTTCTTAAAATATCTCCAATCTTCATTTTTAGAATAGCATTCTTTCAAACTATATACACTTGTTTTTATACAGTTTATTAATTTTTAAAATTACTTTGTATAGAAGAAACATGCCACAGAGTAACAGTCATTCTTGTAAAGGGTAGTATCTTATTGAGATGTTTCAAGTATCTCTTTCCTGTACAACACCTCAAGGTCCACTAAAATATCCAGGAACCAGAAAAGGAGGGGAACCGTAACAGTTATCTTCTTGCTTCTTTTTACTGTACCTAGCAAGCTCGAAAGAGCATAAGTATTGAAAAATAAGACTCAAATATACATACATATATAACTCTTGTTTAGGAAAACTGCAAAACTGAAAAATCCCTTTCAATTGATCTCTAAATGTATGACAATCAATTTTTTTAACATTCCCAAAACAAGAAGAAATGTGTACTTAATATATTTCTTAATATATTTCTATATTTCATAAAATGTCTTCTGCAAGCATGGTATCTTTTCAACACATCTACAACTACACTGCAAAACCATCCTTCTCTCTTTTTATTCTACATACACATAAGCTAATTTTCCAGTCTTTTTTTTGTCTCTTAATTATACCTTTTTCAATAATTATATCTACCACAATTACAGATAAGTTTTGTACTGCTTGTAGTCTCAGACAGAAAGCAGCCTTGCAGCCTTGAATGTTTCCAATAAGAATTGGAATGAAGACATGCTGTGACATCATTCTCAGAGCTACTCAGCCCGAACACCATAAACAGCCTAATAGCTGTTTCAGTTTCACCAAAGATATAATTTAGTTGCCTAACTGCTAAAACTGGGGGAAAAAAACAGATATAAGAAAGTATAATTGTTTCCAATTTCCAATCTCAATGTATAAGGAATACTTTATGAAATTCCCATGTTACATATAGGAAAGTGCAATATGTTTCACCAAGAAATATCCTTATGACCTCCTATTCTCTATATTCACACCTTCATAGCATCAAACCAAAATAAGAACTTATAAAAATAATAGGCAAAAAACCAGTTCCCTTCCAAATCTATTTAATTAAGCATACACTGCCACCCACAAAACTGCATTTTTTGCATTCACTCACCTTCAGGATTGAGCTCTGCCATAGAAGCAGCAACAGGACAAAAGGGGAGAATAATATATGAGATATTGCTCAAATAAAAAAAAATTATAAAAAAAAAAAAATTAAAATTAAAAAAAAAGGAAATGTAACAGAGTTTTAAAAACTTAAGCCACATTTGTTAAGTAGACAATACATAAAGACATAATTCTAGCCAAAAACCAGACATGAGACCACATTCACAATAGTGCAACCCCATCCAAGTGACTGACTCATCAAGCTTCAGCTGTATGAATTCCACAGAGATAGAATGAAAAGCAATTTGGCCACAAATATGAATATCTTAAAAAACTACAGAGGAAACAGTCCCTGTTCAGATAAAAGAAAGTCACAAAAGCACTTAAAAGTTTGTTTACTAGTATATTACATTTAAGGATTTGACTGCCAAGTAACACTACTATTTGTATGTAATTCCAAAGAAAATTCTCTCAGATTAAAAATTTAAATAAATATTTTTAAAAAATTAGTAGATCATAGTTCTAACACTAATTATGTTCCTTTACTTAGAAGTCTTTGTAGTTCAACCACCAAAGATCAGTTTTTAAAATTTATTCTTCAATTTCCATAATTCTGTTAGATATCATGTCTACTTGCTCTTTTTTTTAATAGCATATAAACCATCAAACACATTCAAAATGCAAGATTTTCTTACTTCCCTAGCCAAAAGGCTTGCAAAATCCAACAATATCTAAAATACAAATGTCAGTTTTATTAGCATTACCTGAAAGAAATAATATATTTATTTTTTGGTATTAGGAAGCAAAATTACAGAAACGAGACCAGCAAAACAAAATGCTAGCATTCAAAATCAGAGGATATAAGAGAGTCACTAGTGTGCTACCTATTCTGTCATGCCAAAAATCTGTCTAGGGCCACATCTCTAATTTGGACAGTTATGAATGCATAGCATCTCATATTCAAGGAATATGCAATCAGAATCACAGGACAGAGGGACTGAAGTTGTACTAGCTGTTTATGTAATTAAAAGGAAGGGCTTCTTTTTCTTTAAAAACATGCACTTCATTATTTTTCTAGAAATAAACACTTTACTCATGCAACAGCCTAGACTATCATCATAAACACAATGTTTGAAGTGTGAAATGTTACAAAGAAAATATTTACATAAATGTGTGGATAGGATAAGGTACTCAAGACCACCACCCTTCACAGAAGCCCTTAGTACACATGCACTTTTTTCATGCCAGTCTACTCCACTTGTGCTGGCACAGCTCTGTCCTTGCACAATGAACCAAATCAGCAAATCTGGCTGAGAAACAACTGGTGACTGTGTGACCACAACAAGGGAGAAAGTGCAGGAGCAAAGCCAAGCAGCAAGAAGTGAAGAACTAACAGCTTAAACTGGTTTATGCAACATTTAACATGGAAGCCCTGCCTAAATATAGCTGCTCAGTAGCCTGATACATTCACCAGGCTGTGTGTAGAACACTAAGATAATAAAACTTCAGTTATAGATAGCAGAATAAATTTATATATTCTATCACTAGGACACTGTAAAATCATAAAATGACAAGGTTTTTTCTACTTCTTCGGGTTAGTATTTTGTTTGGAATGAGTATGCTCATCTGTTAAAAAAGGAAGTGAGGAATAATCACTCCCAATGCTTACTCAGATCTCATTCTCTCTGGGGAGGCATTATCATCACATTGTGGAGAAGGGTGAATAGTCATAAGGATGTAATCAACTTCTCACTCCAAGAGGTGGAGCAGAACAGAAGCCAATTGATAGGACAGGGTGAGAAAGCTGGTACAGGCGTTTCCCAAGCAATGATTTTACCTCATAAGATCAATTGTAAAAACTGATGCAACATAAAATGCTAACTAAAACTGAAGACTAGATAAACATTATTTCTTTAATTACTACTGCCTTTAGTATATTTCAAAATAACATTTATAAGAAACACATAGGGAAAAAGGCCTCAAAAAATAGGCACATCAATTTCAAGTCTTCAGTGGCTTACCTGTTGGTATATTATATGAAACCATACAAGTTCCTTCTAGTTCTGGTGGAGAACAATTCTCCTTCAAAAAGACAGATACGACCACAGTTTCAGATGAATCTGGTTCTAAAAACAACACAAAATTAAATCAAGTAATAGGAGCATCCAAATGAAAGCAGAATATTTTCTAGACCTTTGAGAATTATTCTACTACATTATGATAGTTTCCCTATTAGTTCACCTTTATCAAATCATTGGAGAAGCCTTTTTTTTTAATGCTTAATTTGTAAAAGGCAAACTATGGCCTCTAAATATCTTGAAGCATAACCTATAAAAAAATTCTGTATACTGATCATGGAGAATATAAAAAGAAATGAGATTTACATTGCAATTTTAGTATTTACATTGCAATTTTAGTATTTTACAAATCCATTTGCTCTTATCACATGTTGAGAAAATATAAGAACTGCCCCTTCAAATGACAGTAGCAGTCAGTAAAGCCCTGTTTCAACAGGGACTATTCCCACTTCAGAGTAATAGTGGCCTGAGTTTCCAACTGAAGCACCAGGCACACTGGCCTGACCTTCAGCTCCATGTAGTCTTAAATGCAATCCCCCCCTGCAGTCTTACCTCCAAACAGTTGATGCTACATTGGGAACAGATGCTACTGTCCCCTAGTCTACAAACTTACTGCCCTTGTTTGTAGATCAAGACTGGCATTTCTATATAGACAGAAATGTCAGCAAAACAAAATAACCCAGCAGAAGTACTACAGAATAACTGGAGGGTTTTTGCCTCCATCATTAAGCTGCCACTTTGTCTCTCTTCACCTGCCACACATCATACCACAAACAAGTAAACAACTCCACTCCTATCTACTTCATCATCATGAACCAAGCAGTATCTAGATGCTGTGGAGTACAGGCAAGGCAAACTTTAAGTTATCTTTAAATGCTGCATATTTGTCCCCATGCATTCACTGGAGGCTGGGCTATACTTTTCAAACCTCAGGAAAAGTAATAGTATACAAGAGCTTTGGTGGTACCACCATAATTTACCTAAATCATCAAAGACAAACTGATCACAGGTCACTGCTAATGGAGCTTGCACACACACGGCCAGGCTTGGCTTCCGCGCAGTCACTCTGCTCTGGATTGTTATCTAGACCAAGGGACATGGGAGGTATTTAAAGGAAGCAATCAATTAATCTACATAGCAGGAAAAAAGTTCATAACCAACAGAAAGATACAAAAATCTGCAAAGATAATTTTGACAACAACACTTAGGGATTTAAAATTTCATTTTCAAAACCAGTATTTTCATTTTACAATTCTTATATATTCACAGCCAATAATGATATACAGTAACTTCAAAGATTACAAAAACCTGAGGGGACTTCTCAAGCTCTTTGTAATTTTAACCCAAGACAAACTAAAGCTAAAGTATTAATTGAATGTTTAATATCCTTCAAGAGTCATGAGTATTCATTCCAATCCAAACAAACATAAAATTTTGCAATTTTTACGTGACTATGGTGAAAAAAAACCCAAACAAATAATAATAATAAAATCAAAGATAACCAAAGAAATTATTTCCTTTGACTGCAAACAGTAATGCATAGTCCACTGAATAACTTAAAGTTTTATTTGTTTTTTTTTTACTGCAAACAAAATTTTAAAATCAATCTATAGGATACTCAGCACAACAAGTCTGGATAATGAAAGCTCAGCTAAACATAGAGTGGCCCCCATTGCTTCTATCGTGCACAGTTATTTCACTGCAAAACCAATAGATATCAAAACAGTGTCCCTAACTCATATCTAAAATGAAAGTATAGTGGTAACTGAGATCTGAATGTGGTTTACATAGACAGAGACCATATATTTAATATCATCTATTTTGCACTGCTGGTCCACCAAGGAGCTCACTACAACCAGGTTAAATCAGTTTAGAATATTATTACTTATAAAATGACTCAAGTATTAGGAAACTATTTTGACTACTTTAACATAATTAAGATCAACATTGATTTAGGTTTAACAATACACCGGTTATAGGAACTTATCACAGAAAAAAGATTCTAGAAAAAAATTAATTCATGGTAACTCCTATATTTACTATTTTTGTTTCACTAAAAGGTACAAGATGCATAAACAAGAAAAGAGAATGGGGAATTAGGTCTTCCCATTAAAAAGCTTATGAACTATATAAATACATAATTCATTGGAACCTCTTTGAGCAGACTTATCACTGACTTTATCAGAATAGTGGTTTCATCCTGTATCATTTTTAGCACTTAAAAATGCAGAAAAATATGTTGGACCAAGTACAAGTAAACCCCACTAGTCTGAGGTCATCTGGTTCAAACAGTTCAGTTACCATCTGAATTTATCACTCTAGACAGAAAAAGAACTTGCAAGGTTCTTAAAAATGAAACTCTATTGATAGTCTTAGAAGATCATTCTAAAGTCAGAAATAAAAATCATGACCCTTTTTAGGAAATACTGAGGAAAACTCACACTTGCATGCACATGCATGTGCACACATACATACACTTGCTTTACAATCAGCTACAGGCACCAGCTCTCATGAAGAACTGCAATTTTCTAATTAGATTTTCCTACACTTTTTTTAATTGCTAAAGCTATGAAAGTATTTTTACAAAAGAAAGTCTCTTTTTGTTTATTGATAACAAATAGGCAGTTGAAGATTACAAACTTCTTATTTGAGTAACCAAACATTTATTGCCATCAGAAAAAATTTTCTCATTACTTCCAAAACTACTTCATTACATCCTAATAATTTTTCTGTGACAGCTTATTGTTCAGTCTATCAAAAATAAAACTGCATCAGGAGCTGTGCTAGAATGACACTAAGGAGAACAAAAAAATTCAGTATACATTGCATTTCAAACTTCACTCATTCCCATGTTCTAAGTGAAATACACAGAAAGTGACAGGCTTCTTACAATCTGCCACCACTATTCAAATGCTATTGAGTTAGGCACAGTACCTTTACTGTGACTGATGGTACTGTTCCTGCTTTTACCTCACTGTCAATGGCTTGCTGTGAAGAAAAAGATGAAAACAGAGTAAATTCAATGTTCCACATGAACAAGGAAACAAAATAAAAGCAGTATTACTTTCCTACCATCAACTTGGTAAACACAGAATTAACATTAAAGGACTTATCATTCCTATGACAGATTAAAATACAAAATACATTTCTAAGCTCCTTCTGAAAATGTGAAGTCTCTGAAATTCCCTGCAAAAAGAATAGCAAAAGGTTGTGAATGTTATATATATAAGAAACTAATACACTCTGATGTATATACAAATATTTGAAACTGTTTTGTTTGGCACACAACTTTTGACTGTATATTTATTCAAATTCTGGAAATACCTTCTGCTATTCAGTAGAGAAATGTGACTTCCAATCTGCCAATATATTATATACACAACATACTATAAAATCATCACATATTATTTAACAATCAGAAATATACCTGAAACTTCAAAAGAAAATTCTAACAGGTGCTTCAATGATCCTGCTAATTTCTATTTCAATAGACAATTCCATCTACTTCAAAATTTATCTTGACCTTGCAGTCTATCTTAATTTTATTTTATGCTTCCATTTCATTTTGAAACAGGTCAGTCACTACAGTTAAAGAAAATGTTCCCATTTAAACTACTATAAAGAAACACTTCTCTCACTTCTGCTATAATATCAAATTACTGATTTGAACTTATCCTTCCCATTATAAAAGTGTAAATTAAAAACAGTATAAGGGCCACATCTGCAAAGTTCCTAAGAAGTCAGGAAGCTAATAGGCTCTCTGGGTTCTAGAAGTAGGACTTTCATTTCAAAGGTACATTGTGGACCTTTCTCAGCAAAAAAATTACACAGACTTTCGTACTGGTTTGTCACGCTCTCTGGTGATGAGTGGTTGATTCTGAAACAGTAGAAGCAGTATAAAGATATGGAACCTTACCGTATTCAGCTTTCAGAAATCACCTGGATTTCTTAGGCCAGAGGCCACACACAGAAGGTGGTGTTAAATAACAGAATGGTCCTCCACTTGCTTAGCTACACAGTTTTAATACTCTATATCCTCATTGCTTTTATCACACACATGGCAATTTCAATCTTTTCACAAATGTAGAAGTAGCATCGGAAATCCTGCATTTCCCAAGGTAACTGCAGAAGCCCTAAAATTGTTCTGACACTTGCTTATTGATCCTTTCCCATGAAGTATCTTATCAGATTTTTCCTTCCTAGGCAGCTACTGAAAGAACCCACAGAAAAGCTGACCACACAGGAAACTAAGATATATGTGCAGATAGACTCAAGGCTGATTGATAGACTGAGTTACTCACACATGAAACAGACCAGTTGCACCTGGAAGGTTGAGCAAATGAGCACAGCAGCATTAGAGCATTTTGTGCACCTAACAGTTTCAAGTGTTGTGAGCAGATTATTGCAGCTAGCCAAGACCATGTCACACTGTTCTTTTTACCACAGACAAGCTTGTCTCTGTGCACAGACAAGGACACTAACACACATTTTAAAGAGGTCCATTTATCAAAGAATACTATCCATACGAATTTTTTAAAAATAAGTAGCTGTGAAAAATCAGTTTTGCCAAAGCTAGTGCCCAGAAATGGATAATTAAAGACATTACAGGGCAACAAGTATGTTCTGAAATGTTTAAAGTGAAGAGTTTTAGGGAACAATATAAGCTCTCCCAAATCTTAATTTGAGTAATTTTTGTAAACTACATATGTATACAACATGAATAAATAATTAGGCTGCAACACTAAAGAATATTGAATGACAGCTTGCTGGAGAAAGATTATTTCTTACAATGCAGCTTGAGTCTTTGAAAGACCCAAGGGTCACATTTCAACTGTTTCACCCAATGTTTACAACTGCTCACCAGTACAACTTCTCATCACTACAAAGTTATTCTGAGTCTTAAGTTCTTGTTCACTTATGATTGCTTAGCCAAGAATCCAAATGTCTCCAGACAGAAGACAAATAAATAATTTTTATAATTCTAGTTAAAATCTTTAATAAAATTGGGTTCTAATTGATGGAAAACTGGGGGCCATGAAGCTCAGTCACACAAATATAAGTAGTAATCACTATGCATGATCAGTCATAATTTAGTCATCTGAAATCAATGGGTTTTTTTCAGAGTAATTTGCTTTTTATACAAGTACATACAGATTCTTCATCCAAATCAGGTGAAACTTCTGCTGTGACAGTTATATCTCTCTCTTTTTCAGATTCAGGCAAAATATCTGGGGAAAAAAAAGGCAAAAGTAAAGCATCTCTCCTTTAAGAAAGATTCAGCCTCATTCCTAAAAATAATACAATTTCAACAGCATCAAAACTCAAAGTTCCATCTCTACACCTACCAATGTAAAGAACAAAATAACAGTGTGTATAATTTTGGAAACTTCCAGAAAAGCTTCACAATTTTACTAGATTTCTACAGACAACCTAAACTTGGATCTTATTCTGAGTTTCTGACACGTATAAAAAAAGATTTAGATGCAAGATTCATTTATAACAAGATTTTACACCTAATATCCATGATCTTTAGAGATTGCAAGGTATTTTTAAACTTTTGTCTTCATATGCATATGCCAACTTATGATTAACTACCTCCAAAATAACACCACACGTCATGGTAGTTTCAATGTAAATAATTTGGTAGTGAATACGCTGGACAAAGAAAGATTCTGTATCTAAAATCTAATCTTCATCAAATTCCTCTGCATTAGGAGGCATATCAAAGTTTTATGTATAGACCATTACATGTGGCTTGATTAAAATATATTACCAGATTATTTCCAGTTCCGTCAAGATATAAGGCAAAAGAATGCTATGAACTCACTTACATACATTATGCAAAACCTTATGCTGACTCATACATGCAAAAAAAATACATATATACAAATTAAAGCCTTAAGGACCTTCTCTTATGAGTCTAGACATACAGCTCTACAGTATTTGCATTTTCTGAAGAACACTTCTATTTCTTAACATACTAAATGCATTGGAAAACGAAAAATCTGAACAGGAAATACATAGTTTCTAAAGTAATGAGCAAAAGGTTGATGTAAAGGGGCAATTAACATATTAATTGAATAACTGAGACCATGAGGCACATTCAGAAAGCTGCAAGAATTTTGTTACACACAGGGTCCTGAAAATGACCTAGAACTAGTAGACAGCGTACTGTCTCTTTCTAGCAAGAGGGTCAAGGGAAAAGATTTTGATGAAGACAGAAAGTAAGTATCCATTTTCTTGCGCTCAGAGAGAAATGCTACCTTTAGTAGGAGACAGACAAGCAAAACCTAAACAGATCTCTCCAATGTTACCTAGAAAAGAAGTTTAGGCCTATTACATACCTTCACAATTGTAAAGAACTGGTTCTGTCAATTATAGATAGCTCAGCACAGTCCATTGTTTTTTTTGTCCCTTCTTAACCATTTCTCTTCTAGCTGCTTCTTCAAGCTAACTATGATGCAACCTCTGTCATACAATTACTTTTCTAACAGAAGTACAACAGAGATCATAATTAAAGTTTACATATAAGTATCAGCTTTTTGTTACTGTTAAACTGGGCCAAAACACATATCTTTAATCACTTATGTCATCCAGACTGATGGAAGTAACATTAGATTTAAGCTAGTATAACAGTTATGATTTTAAAATATTTCATCAGTTTATACTGTAAATCCTCATTCTGCAAAATGTATAAAACAGCTGAAGTTCAACAGTTTAATGGTCAACACTGGACAGTAATGCAATACATTTATGGAAATAACTACTCTAAGGTTTTATTTAATGCAATGACCTAATTCCAATACCTTCCACATCTGAAAGTCAAAAAGAAACGAAGAAAAATTATTTATATTTAAGGGTAGATATTTTCAAAACAACACAAGCTGTGACTGCACAAGCATGAATCCAAAAGACAAGAAAGTCAAGTGGTCATTTAAGATTGTGCTTAGTAACTCAGTGGTTACCAAGGTTCAAGCTAAACTTTTAAGAAAAAAGGCCGAAATGAAACAAAGCAAAAACACCCAAAATTGACAGGTATGCTTTGTAAGTAAAATGTTTTGTTGCATAAAAACATTCTCATACAAGTTTTACATCCAGTTAAAACCAAACACAACATAATTAGGTCATCTCTCCACATCTAAAAGAGCGTTCATAAAAACTTATCTGAAAACTCCACTTAGACCAGATTAGACAAACTGAGGAAGGAGATTAAGAAAAAAGAATGGTGAAAAAATCAAAAATATTCATAGCAAATTTATCATTCATAGCATGACAGTTACTATAAAATTTTAAAAGGACAGCTACAGCCCTTTTCTCTCTCTCTCCTTAGATCTTCCAGACAACATGTTGAAACTAAAAAACTGAAGTTAATTCACTTCAAATGGATTTGTTCTTTCCATCATGCTTTTATTTCCTTTGGTTATGATAGACACAAAATTGCAAAATACCTATAAGAATAGACTGTGGTAAAAATCAGCGAAATTTATCCACATCCATATGCTTAAATAACACATTACTGGAATCAGAAAATTAAAATCCTGATATAAGTCTTCTATGATAGTGGATGAAGTTACACATAATTACAGAACAAACAAATATTTGTGTTGTAGAATCAAACTCATGCCTGCAGATAAATAATTTTTATTTTCTAGGAATTTCAACTGTGAGATTTTTCACTTTTTTTTTTCCACATAGAAAACCATGACTGCTTCTTTAGTGCATTTTATGAACATGCTACCTATCATCAAGAAAAAAAAATTAATTTCTTCTTTCTCTTTGTAGAAGATTTTTCCATAGGTTCTTGTAAAATCACATGCTTCCAATTCCCTGCACAAGCCAGGCTGTTTAAAAACACAGTTATGAAAACAAACTGAAGGATTTCTGTAAAAATTATGTGCCCATACTTGAATAAAATCAATGCAATTTATTAGCAATGCATATAAATTCTTGAATTTATCATCATCAGATATGTCCCTCTGTTCTACAAATATGTTTCTGAATAGTTAAATCAACAGAAAAGTTGCTTTTCAAATGTAATTTTCTGTCAAATTCATATCTTAAAAAATCATTTGTACTGATAAACAGAATTTGGCAATACTTTTTCTCGCTCTGAAACCTAGCTATATAAGATTGTTGAAATTCTTCTAGATTTCTTATCTTTCTTTGGATAGTCCATGAACTGTCAATTTTTATTCTGAACCTTGCACCAAGAAGAATTATCTTCAACCTGATGTAGACATCTTCAATCTTTCAACAGCATTATGAAAATACAAAGAAAAAAGCCTTTTATCCGAGGGCTTTACCATCTAGGGTTTATTTATTTATTTTTCCTAAATACTAAATTTTTTACAGAAATGTAACTATGAGTAAAGTCTGAAAACAAAATATTTTAAAGTGCTTTAAAGCACTATCAGGTTGATAAAGGTATGTAAAAATATAGAACAAGGAAGAAGTATACCTTGTGTTTTTGTGGCCTCCCTGATGATTTTCTGAAGCTCTTTCATTTCAGCATCCATTTCTTCATAGTTTATTTCCCTAGAATCAACCTTAGGGGCCTGGAAGAGTGAAGGATCAGTTCCAAGGTATGAACATTGAAGATGCCCATCATCACTCAGAGTGACTATAACACCCTTCAAGTCTCTGCACATAAATAAATAAATAAATAAATAAAATCTTACTCAGAAATTGGGAAGAATCATAGAAGCAACAACATTATTAATGATATTTATTCCTTAATTCAGATTCTTCATTAATATTATTCTCACTTAGTGCAATCATCCCTAAGAATGGATTTGTCTTAGATAACTAAATGGCCCTCAGAATATGTGAATCTGTACAATCGGGAGAGGTAATGGAAAGGATCTGAACAAACAAGCTGAATACATCAGACAGTTGTAAACTATTTATTCATCCAAGTCCTTTGGATTTTGCAATATTTATGGGGAGGAGAGGGAAAGGGAATCAAGAAAAGATGGAAGATGCTCACAAAAGAAGACAGTTTTAGGGCTTTGATGGTATCACTATCTCCCCTAACCGATTCTTTGGCTACTATTGCAGCCACTGTTCTGGCTTCGAACCCTGGCTGGCTGTTCTCTGCAGTATCCATCTGAAAGGAAACCACATGAATACAGAGCAGTCTCACACTCCTCTGAATCAATACAAGTGAGTGTTTTATTAGCTACACTATAGTCTCTTCTCTTTCAAAGGAAAAGTACTTCATTGCTTCTACAAAAATGTCACTCCTTTTTTTATCTGATCTGTACAATGCTAATGCAAGATTTAGGAAAGTATTTAACAAACTATGAGACAATAGGGACTGCTGCCAGCATTTTGCTTAATTTGAAACTTATTCCTAACAGAAGAGAAACTGAACAGCAAAGATCAGCATAGAAGTTAACAGCAAATGCTAGGAGCATAAACTTTCACTTTCTTTTTTAAAATGCCTACTTTTAATTAAATTAAAAAACAGTATTCACTTTCATAATCACAATGTTACACATTCATGCCAGTAATTTACTCTTACTCCTTTCTTAGAATACCTTATAGCAGATACTTTGCATCAAACACAACCACCACAAAAAGCACAGATAGATCAAATTTAATTTTTAGATATAAAAGTGATTTGGACAAGAATGCTTATTTCACTATCACACTAATTAAACCCTTGCAAAATACTGAATTTATGTAAGTGTTTAAGTTAAAATTCATGCAGAATTAACAAAAATTCTTTTAACTTGCACACACTGATACCTTTCAAATGTCTCATCTAGTACAATAAAAAGGCAGGTAGCTGTGTAAAAGAAATAGAATTCTCTGGTTTCCTACTTGGTCTTGTAGCATGGCTCCAGAACACACAGATAGGAAACCTCAATCCAAAATTCTCCATGGTAATAATAATTACAAAAGCTAAGAGATGTCACAGATAAATTTTGATCATTGACAGCTCAATTGAACTGTTCAAAATGTCTTTCAATAGCACACTAAGGCCACAATCCCAGTGGCGGTTTCACAGCTGCAATCAAATAATCTCAAAAAACTGTAACTGAGATCATCTGATCTCTGTATAGTTATAACTGTACACAAGAATGAAGACCCTACTGGGCACTATACAAATAAGCAATTGCTGTAGGTAAGTTTAAGCTTTCTCTTTCTACAGAAAGCAATTGTTACTCAGTGAAAGAAATAAATCTCCTTGTTGAATTATCAATCTATGGAAACTGCTTGTGAAGGTTTTTCGGACAACAGGTACCTCCAGTCAGCTCTTCACTGAAGCTGGAACATGCAAATCTGAACTGCTTTCTGGAACAGAACACACATAAAAGGGCTCAAAGACAATGTTCCCCTTATCTACCACATAAATTCATCTTAAACAGAAACAGTCTTCTTTTATTGGACTACTTACTACCACTGAAAAACTTCCATCTACTGCTGCAATTGTCAACATGCAATTTTTCAGCATTCCCTACCAAAAAGGTAACAGGGAGCTGTCTTTGTGAGCACCATAAGGCTGGAGATGCCAAGACTTGAAGAAAAGGAAGTGTAAGACTTAATACCAATTTTCAACTTACATATCCAATACTTGTGCTAGCAGCCATCCTATGAACATCATGACCTTTTTGTGACCTGTGAGCTTGGGGCTTGCATTCTAAAGTGACTTTCTGACAAACTGTAAACTATCAGCAGGAACTGGAAGTAAGCATGAGACCTGGTTTCTCTCAGTACTTGAATATCTGTTGTTGACTTTATTTGGTTTCCTTGTTCAGGACTGGGTCTATTGTTTTAATTGCATGCAGAACTGCCTATCCTAATTTTCTTATGTCCAAAAAGCTCCACATTTACAGAATTCTCAATGGCACATGAAACAAATACATGGGCTAACCCTGAGATCTCTTATATGAGCAATGCTAGAAGGCAAACTATCATGAATATTTGCACCACAACAACCTTAGTAAGGCATGCAAAAAACATCTAATGTACAGGATTTTGTCAACGGCTGACAAATGTTTGCAAGCAGCTTTGCCTTACTGGTCAGGGGTGCAGCAAAGTCTTTAAAAATGGGGCATTGTTGAGGCAGATGCTAGCATGCTACCAAATAAACTGCCCCACTCTTTGCCATCAAAATATATCAATTTTTTTTTTTTTTTTTTTTTAATAGGCATGGGGGGCACAACAGAAGAAACAGCATCAGGAGCTTTTTCTACAATTGGATAAAGAAAATTTCTGAAAACAAGGCAATTTCTAGAATTGTCCAGCAATGGCTTTGGACAATCTTAAAATTTTTTCCCAAAGGTATGCATCTGTTAATCTAATAAGGGAAGATCCATGAGGACACCTGAATGTAAATCAAAAGGGCATGAAGAAACATAGCTACAAAGTTAGCAATAAATCTTTGATGATATACTACTAAGGTATAATACATTCAAAAGTGATTTGTAAATACAGCCCTTTCTATACATTTATAAGGTGGCAGTTATCTACAGCTAATCAGTCTATCAAACGAGATCCATTTAAATCAATGAGGTGATTTACCTATGTAAATTATGCTTGGCTTAACTTCTGACTCAGCATGACAAAATGCACATTCAGAAACCCTACCTTAAATTGAACTCCTTTCAACCAGCTTTCCTGATAGTCATGACATCCTTGAAGTCTACACTATCTCAGAGACAAAAGCATGAGCTAAAGAAAGCAGTATTAAAAATTATACTTTTCCTTTGCTTCAGTTAGTGTTCTGCTGGGTCCCAAGATGATTGTTCAACATGAAACATAAATAAGTATAAAAAAGCCTTTCTCAGTAATCTTTCCTTGTTAAAAGTGGTCCATGAATTTGCACATCAATAGAAACATTAAGAAAAATATGAGTAAGCAGTTCTAATATATTTTTTATAATACATTCATTTCTCTGTCAGAACATTCACCAGCAAGTCAAATCTGCATTATTTTCTCAATCTGTTTTTAACATTGGTTAAGGACAGCAGGGGGAGGGGAAGCATTTAAAAGTTTATAGTACTTTCCCCCCAGCTACTGCTCTCACACAATATTCCTGCAAATACCATTACTTTATTTGGCACATTTTGTATACAATCTGGAATTTCAAATATTTGTTTAATTTTTTTTATTGTAAGCTGGTTTTTTAATTGTGTATTGCACAATAGCCAAAGTAATAGTAAATCTAAGGGGACATCTTAACAGTAAGGAACTCAAAGTATAAAACAAATTATTCTGGTATCTAAAATATCTTTACAGAACAAAGCAGCTCCTACACACATATGGTAATAATTTGAAAAACTATTTTTTATTAGATTCTGGGTAATAATAAAGGCATATGCTTTTTGTTGGTCTTCTCTTACTAAACAAATTGCTCACAACTTAATTCTTAAATAAATTTTCATGTTTCCAGTTATATGACACCAAAGTGACCACTCAAATGATTTAGAAGTTGAATCTGTAGTTCTGAGTTTAAGTAAAATGACACATGCTAAGCTTTGGACAACTCTTAGGACAAGGTCTCATTACTGACACCATTTGCAGCTTTAATTATTTATATTTATAATAGCTCATAACATTTCTACTTTGATTTCAGAAGTAGTCTTAATTGCTTTTACTCAAACCAACCCTTTTAGAATACAAAATTCTCTACAATACTTATTTCTATTTCTTATAGATAATGTATTATTTTAAAAGTACTAAATTAGGAAACTAATTCCTGGAATTGTGCTCAAGCATTTAGAATCCATTTCTCTCCTAGTTTATCATCCCTTGAGATAATTAGAGGCAAGTGCATATCTCAATAGCACTTTTTAGTTTAGTGCTTTTGAGAACCTGAATTATTCTAACCTCACGACCATTTCAGTGTAATTTTAAGCTATAACTACATGAAGTATTTGATAAAACACTGAAGGAAGATCAGACTTGGAGTAACTAACTACAAGGATTTTCTAACATGAACTAATGGGATTAAAAGTAAAAATCCCATTTTACAAACAAACACTCCAGAATCTCATAGAATCAATATCATAGCTGAATATTCAAAGTACATCCAGTGTGACTCAATGCAAGCTACTATTGATACCTAACTGTCCTGCACATATGTGGAGTACTCTTGGCTTCTTTGAAATGCTTTCCTCAGTAAAAATTCTTGGTTCAACTTAGATTAGAAGTAATGCTCCTATGTGTAAGCCTTCCCCATTCTGCTATTACACATGAAAATAGACAATCTAATAACTCTCAAAAAATGGAAACAGTTCTCCTTGTGTAGTTTTCTCTTTGAAAGAGACTCTTTGCATAAAATGCCATCCAGCAACCAAACAAAAAGGAGCATTTTCCATTAAAAAAAAACCAACCAGAAATAACAATAACACAAAAAAAAAAATTAAAAAAAAAAATTTAAAAAAAAAAAGAGAGAGAGAGAACTTGACAGTTTTTACTTTTATTGCCAAGTTAAAACCAAGCACTACTCACAGAAGTTTGGGTTGGATGTCCTTTCTGCCAGAGCACTACTGCCACCTGCGGGGCAGCAGAGCTTTCATACAGGTGAGCCCTGAGAGCTGCCACGTTACACTACACAAAGCAGATGTGGGGCTTTTTTACCAGTGTTAGTATGCCAGCTTAACAGTTATTTCCTTGGCACAAGGGAATCATACCAGGCTCATATTTAACAGTGTATGCCCTGGGACAGACATCCCTGCATGAGACAACCTTCTGGTTCTTCCAGGCAGGGAACACAAACACCACACACTAATACAGGCAGGCTAGGTATGATATTAAAGCTTATGCTACAAGTTGCATACGAAATGCAAAACCTTATCTGAAGGATTAACCAATTTTTTTTCTTGTGATTCAAAATATAAAATCAAAACTATTTCAGAAGCAATAAAAGTTTTATTCAGAAACTACAGCAGATAGCTATCCAAAATGCAATTTTAAAGATAGTATTTGTCACTAAGTAGAATAAAAACATCATATTAAGTGTGATGACATAGGCCTCCAGAAATATATGTTCTTTCTCTAAGAAAAAAAATATCAAGAGCACTGAAGTATAATGTATTCAAGAAAAATTTATAATTACACATTGCATTTCTTAGTACCACAGCTCCACATCTAAGATGCTTAGTGGCATTAGCAGAATTGAAAATGAATGTGAGGACTGACAAGCAAGTCTGATTACTTTAGTAAGAGTGGAGCCTATATGTCAGAGCTGTAAATAATAAGAAACAAGAAAAAATGCATTGTGATTTCTCTGTGACAGTACCAGCATTAGCAACAAGAAAAAAAAATTAAGACCAACTGTGACACATTTAAAACATCTCTTGCTTCATGCTTCAATCTCTCTTAGAGCATTTGCACTTCCTTCATGTGAAATCTACAATCTGTTTCAAGCCCAAGCTCCCCCACTAGCAGACAGGTATATAACAGCTTTCAAAGGGTCAAAGGCTGTATTAACAACTATGCCATGTGCATTTATAATATGGAGAGCCTCTAAAGTTTATCATTCTTCTAGGCCTTCTCTTCTCCCACTTCACATGTCTAACCACAAGACAGTGGTTAGAGTCCATATCACTTCAGGCAAACTGGAGAGGCCCCTAGGATCTCTACTTCCAACTTAAAAGAGATGCTTCACCAATAAAAATCTATACTCTAGTAAGTTTATTATTTTAGATAAAGTTTATTCTTAATTGTTGGTTTCCTGTACGATAATATTGAGAGGTGCACAAGGAAAACTAGACTATGCACACATTATAGAGATTAACAAGAATAACTATAATGTGTCTTTAAAACACATTTTTAAAAAGCTTTAAGAATTACATCACTTTTAAAACACTCAACTCAAATTAGTTTACATCTCTTTCTCCTCACAGCTGCCTGCAAGTTCCAAAATTCACCAGTATTTCAGTAAGGAAAAAATGTGTACACTTTCTACTATTATTTTTATAGTATATATAATTGTGCCCTCACCCTGTTTGGTAAAGAACAAAGCTGCTTTTTCAAAGTATCTCTAGCACTTTGCACTGCTTGCTGCCTCTCAGTTCCACAGCTTGATATAAATGCCCCATGTGTTCCTCCTCGTACAAAAAAGGTCTTTCAGGTTAATAGCATAATAACCAAGACATTTAAAATCAACAGACTGAAATATTCATAAAACTGTTTTTCAAATTAGACATCCAGCACATTCATGGGTAGAGTGTCAGAATACATCTATAAACTCCAACTCACTGCTCAATAACCAGCTCCAAGACTGAGAGTGCAGAACCTGATATAAGTTATAGTCCACTCTTCACAACAACTGGCATAGATGAATAGTGGGTTAGGTAAAAAAAATCCTACGCTATTTGTTTAAATGCAAAGATCTTATTTAAAATACTAGAGGGGAGTTACTTGCCTTCTGGTTCATGAGAATTTCCATTTTTAATGTTTTTCTCTAGAATCATGAAGGCAGAAATATTTTAAGTGTTATTCAAAAGTTGAAACACTTACAAAATCATATTACTATAAAAAGCAGGTTTTTTGAACAAAGCAAATAAGAGAAATGCAATAAAATTAGGAGAACTGGCAATATGGGCATGTGCCCATGGACATCATGGACATCTATGGACATCATAGAGTAAACACCGTTTGAATCTAGCTTGCTAAAAAACTAGGCCTGAATCCCAATATATGTTGAACATAGTCTGTGGCACATCTATGTCTTTTCCAGGATCAGTATCCTACTAAAGTAAAAGAAATACAATTACATTCATATTTTGTGGGCAGGATACACATATTAAATTTATGTCTTCAAAAGACCTTTGAAAAGGGTCATATTTTCTACTGCCATCTCTCAAAAATCCAGTGGTAAGTCAGTGATGAGAAAAACATGCAATCTGCTTTTTCTTTTCCTTAAAATATTTCTTTAAAATGCAACTGTGTTTAAGTAGAAAGATTCTAGAAATCTCTGCACATAACTTATCAGATCAGGCAACATTCTTAGAGAACTCTCAAATAAAAATTTATATATATACATGTATATAACTGAACAGTTTATACTGTACATCATAACTGGCATTGCCTCTATTACAGTACTACTATACAGAAAGGGAAAATCTTTCAACAAACTATAAAGTTTGATTCCTGCAGTTTTCTTTCCATAAAACTGTGTAGTAAGTGCTAAGTTTTGCTGGGTTTATATGTAAGTTTTGCCATTTTTATACAGTGATTCTTTAAGAGTTGTGGTAGCTGTGGTGATGTCAGTTATAATAAGGAATAACAGATGGGCTAGAATGAAGAACAAAGTATTTTCAAGCATCTGGATAGCTAAAAATTCAATGTGGGGAGTTTTATTTTCACTCAACCCACTATTACCATATATGTGGTTACACTTTTACACCTTATATACTTAATTCAACTACAATATTTCTCCATGTTTTTTCCAGTTAAATTCAATTCCTGTTGCCTTTCTACTGACTGGAGAGCCCAGCTACACAAAGCATGTCCATCCAAATGCCCAACATAATACAATTCTGTGCTGGAAAAAAAGTTTTAATTTCAAGTTCATATTTACTTTCTCATTTGCAAATTGATCCCAGAATTGTAATTCTCTTAAAAATATCGGAAGCTAAAATTTTATGAAAGTACATTTTCAACCAATACACTAGAATAGTGAACTGCAATTTTTTTATTCACCTATCTTATTTAAATTAAACTCATCTGTCTGTTGGGCAACATATGGGTTCAAATATGGGAATTAATCCTGTGCCAAAACAAAGAATTTAAACACTTGTTTATTTTCTCTTCTTTAAGGAGATAGGTTGCTGAATTAGAGACTTTTTATATATTTTATTCAGATAAAGTGCCATGAAGTTACAAGCATGTTAACTATGTCAGACTCAAGCTATTACTCATATACACAAGTCTTATTCTATGAAACCAGTGAACAACAGGGACTTTAAACCTCATTAGACAGTAAGTATACAAACCACACATTTCTTACCAATCATTATAATATCATGAAATACTAATAAATCAGAAAATCCCAGTTGTATTAAACATTTTTCAAAAAGGAAAAAAGTGGTTCTCTCCACTCAATGCATTAACTGTAAAATTTTTTGTTTGGTCTTGTGGGAAAGATGGGTTTGGTTTTAAATGTAATAAACACAATTAATATCTCTTTCAGCAGAATGTTTCCCTTCAAAATGCAAGCTGATGGGAAATCCTGAAGAGCAGGAGCACATGTCATCTGGCTTATGTTTCAAGTGCATTGGAGGTGGTGTAGGGACAATTTCTGTATCAGTCACCAGTAATTCTCAGCCTTGTAATCAAGCTGCAGACTGATGGGGAGAGACTGGCTAGGAACAGAGTACTGTAACACACAGTAAGGTATACTAAGTCATAAAACCCACCCAATCCTTCCTCACATATTCTTTCACACCCACAGTTAAAGCACTGGGAATTTTTCTGCAGGCACTGATCATTTTAGTGAATGGTTTTTAGTAGAGTTGGAGTAAAATGATAACTCAGTATACATCAAGAAACTATTGCCTTAGTAAATTAGAAGTCACTACCATTAAAACTATAGAAATATTGTAAAATACTCTTGCAATGCACCTGTGTAACTGCAACACAAGAAGGAATATCCTGAGAGGCAGGAAAGCACAGTAGTTGTGATTATCAGCACTACATGGGACAATGCAATATCCAAACACTTATTAACATGATTACATAGAAAATTAGGACACTACTATAGCAACTTAAATCAATAATTTTTCAGTGATTCAGTAAGCTGATTAATATATTACTATCTGGCACAGTCATAATGGGCTTGTGGTTCATGTACCAATATCAGGAGTTCAGGCATGACCCTGACAGTCAAGAGTGCAGTGATCACACTTAGAGAAGCAGTACTAGCAATTCACAGACAGAAATCACTTCTTGATTGCAAACTGAGCAAAACAGAATCAGTGGTGATTCTGTAGACCCTATGATATATTTCTGGGATCACTGTTCAGAATAAACCAAGGCAGACTTGAAGTTCATGAAGAGCTGAAGTGTGGATAAAGCTTGCTAAGTAACCCTGCTTGTCATCTTGAACATATAAAGTCTACTTTATTTCCTGACTTTCAACAGTGATTTTCATTTAAAAAGGAAATTTTTTTCCCCATCTCAAATAATGAAAATCTATTTACTAGCTTCACTGAAGCTAAAAGATTGAGTGCTGGTAATTTAATATTTTAAGAAACTCAGAAATTCTAATTCTTTGGAGGTGATAAATTACTTCCATATAAAAAAACCTTTCCAGACTTCTTTATATTTCCTCTTCAGAAAGCACCTCTACCAAGTAAAAATTCATTTATCTGTCAAATAAATGAAAGTGAAAGCAAATATTCTAGCTACTTTCATCAACTTGTCTATACTTGTCAACCTCAGGTAATGAAAGCAATTTCACATTTTACAAGACACACGCATCATTATGTGGTTTATTCTTTTCAAGAATCTCAGTTCTGTGAAGAACAGTCCTGCTTACAGATACAGAGGTACGTAAAAATTATGACAAAACTGAATTGGTTACTGTATTCTAATTCCCAGATGTAGCTCCTAAACACAAGAGGTCCTACATATGCAAAGCATCCTATTACCTATAGACAAGTACTCCAGAATCACAGAATATGCTGAGTTGGAAGGGACATACAAGGATCACTGAGTTCAACTCCTGGCCCTGAACAGGACAACAGTGTGCACAACTGACTCTATATAAAGCCACGAGTTTTGAAGTAATAGGTCACAAATGTGGGACATTAAATCACAATTTGCCATACTCAGAACAGGTGACTTACCCTAAACACAAACTCACAAATCTCTGCCTCACTACAGTGACTAAATTTTTTCTTTTGGGCATTACTAATCAAATTCTGATGTGGCTGAAGGGGAAAACAGCCTTCATTCAAACATTACGTTTGCTGATAAACTGGTGCCTAAAGTACTAAGAGTCCCCAGTCCCCAGAAAAGAGACAGAAGAAATCTCTTTTCCCACAACACATCCCCTAAATTCTGAGGTTGGCTTCCTGTTGAAACTGTGCCTGCTGATAAATTCCACATGAAATCAACATTTTTTTGCCATATGGAGACAGACTTAATTACTTGGTGTATAGTATTACTTGGTGTATAGTCAAAAGCACAAATAACCATAATGAGAGACATCATGAAACAACAAATAGAAGAGGTATTTGAGCAAGTCTGCAGTCTATTTCATTTTAAAAGAAAAAAGTCAGGCTACCTTTTAGCATTCACAGGCTTACCAGATACAACTTGAAGTCTGCTCACAAACAAAACCAAGAAATAAAGTGGAGAGTAGTGAACTTTTAAAATGTTCAGAAGAAGAAAAATGTCCCAAATTTAAAGGCTTCATGCTTTCCCATGGCAAAACGTAGGTTTGTAACTTGGTAGTAATCAAAACAGAAACCCCTTTCCTGAGACTACATCCCAACTCTATGTGAATATATAATACTATATCTATGTATTTTAATCCACAGTGGCATTTCAGATGTTTGTGACAGAAATATCCCAGAGGCTGGCAACACAAGCTATTTTGCTTCAGACTGAATGCACCTTAACATAATGTTCTAGTTTCAGGCTAACCAGGACAGAATAATTAATACTCAGTGTAAGCAATCAGCCATTAAAAGATATACTCTTAGAAATAGCTCTGCCAAGTGCCAAATAAATAGAAAAGTGAGATGAGAAAGACAAAGACAGAGGGAGAGAGAGAAATCTTAACATAGCTCAATAAGCATCCATCAGTGACAAATTCATAGCATTTATAACCTGTATGTGTAAGAGATACTGCTCATGAAACTTGCGTTGCAAAGCAGATGTGAAGGTCTCTCACATGAAACAGAAAAACGGAAACTCAAGGTCAGGAAAAAAGAGAACGGACTTTAAAATCAATTCTATGAAGATACATAATTATTATGGATACCAAGCAAATACTGCTGCTTACAACTACTATTTTGACACTGAAGTTTTGAGCAGAATAGGAATCCTTGTTGTGCCTTTGTGTAACTATCCTAGATTTCAGCTGTTTCAACTGCAGCATATGGACAGTTTCTCTTCAAACCACCCTAGAAAGGTTTGGAAGGGGCTGTTTGTGGATTTGGTGGAGGGATGTTTCAGGGTTTTTAACCAACTCAGGCAGAACACCTAAACCACTTTCTTCAAGAGTT
The DNA here is from genome assembly GCF_903797595.1 of Erithacus rubecula. Lineage (NCBI taxonomy): Eukaryota > Metazoa > Chordata > Aves > Passeriformes > Muscicapidae > Erithacus > Erithacus rubecula. Next base: position 44,707,624 of record NC_136689.1, on the reverse strand, counting down.
TCAGCTTTAGTGAGAATATGTTTGCACAGCCATAACCTGAAGATAACAGCCCATGGCACGCAAAAATATAACTGTTCAAGCAGGTTTATCCATGCAAAGACAAATTTGTCCTGAGACAGAGACCTAAGCAGTTCAAGTTAATTTAAAACATCAGTATAAGTGATTACACTTCTGAAGCAATCCAGGCAGTGTGAAGCATGTAGGAGTCCTCCTGACACTAAAAATATGTCATAAACAGTAACTAATATACATTAACAGAACCAGAATATAAACTTCCAACAAAATAGGGGACAAATTTCTATAACATTTACTAGAACTGAACTTCCAGTTCAGTGACTAGTTGTAGAGATATTCAGGGAAAACCCAGAATAAGATAAACACTCAAAATTTTGCCTGAAGTTTCTGACCACAAGCTTTTATAACAAATTTTGAACATCCTTACAGAGAGATTTCAGGTTTTAACAGAAGGCAAAAAAGTGTAATTTAGCAGCTTAAAAACAAATAACTTTTAGATTGCAGAAACACTTCAAACTGTTCTAAGTAACCACTTCTCCTTGATTCTATTTTTTCTTCCATGTTTCTCCAAATGTGATGGAAATCAAGCAGTTTGTTCTAGAATTTAATCTCAAATATTGCAGTATATTATTATCTTTTTCTACAGACTGGTGTTGCAATAGAGAAATACTGTATTACACGTTATTTTAAGAGGAAAAATCAATTCATAAATAATAAGGAGGTGCATACACTGGAATTACAAGCTGTTTTTGTGAGGCAACCACTACTCCTGCCACAAGGGATTTACATAAAATATCTTCTAATAGTGTTTCTCTTATCCAGCAAGCTAGAGTCACACATTAGAAGTAACAGACATTACACCAAAGAGAAAATACAAATGAAGGTGTATGAATTGTAGAGACAACTGTTTCAGAATACTCCATTTACTTTCTAAGTATTATTGCAATTAAAGTGAAGAAAGTAATTACGTGGCATACATCATATTTAAGGCACTTCAATCTTTCAGCAGTGTAGGATTAACAACTTTATGCTTATTAAAGTCCTTAATATTATTTACGTTATGGTAGTAGTGTGCTCAGAGGCCCCAGCTAAAACTGAGGTCTTTCTTGAGTACAAGAAAATCATTATCACATTGAATCACACAGAATTCCCTTTCAAAATATTAAAAAAAACCACACCAAAACCAACACATATGCCCTGTTTAGGCCAAATTATTATCTCTACAGGCTTTACTACAGTTTTGCTGCTTAGCTTGTCTTTTTTTTCATTGTCAGAAGGAAGTACAAGCATACTGCATTTTTGCCAATAGACAGGTAAAAGCACAGCTCAGAAACACACAGCACTGGACCTCTTCCTGCCTTTCAGGCCATTGGGTGCAGGTACACAGATGCTCCTTCGTTTACCTGTACAAACAGGTTTGCATAACTAGACTGCAGTCTCTCTACCTGCTAAAGAACACAACCTGAAGTCAAACCCTGTATTTGCATGCCCGTGGGAATTCTGAATCTTAACTAGCAAATTGATCTGGGACAGATTTTAGGCTCTCAGATTTCTTCCTAATATCAAACTGTGGAGCATTGAAGTCCACAGGGAACAGGCAGAATCTGCATAAATGTTTTAGACACATTATTGAAACAGATGGTTCAATATAAGGGGTTTCCAAACAAGTAATTGTATATACAAATGCTAGTACAATCTGCTATTGTAAACATTAATGGTTTTCTTCAAATTTCTGTAATACAAATATTTTTCCATACTTCAAAAGCTGAACTGTCATATCCTGCATAATCAACTTCAGCATTATAACTAAGTGGCCCATTGAGTCTGTTCATTATATGTCACTTGTTAAGACCTGTTGAATGAAAGCCAGCCCAACTCTCTCCAAAGTCTAAAAAAAAATAAGTTATTGATAATTGTTTTTTTTCATTTAGGTATCTATTAGTAATAAACAAAACACAATCATCCCTCAGATTACTCTGCACAACTCAGTAAAGCTGGTTAGTCAGATATTCTCTTTCCACTTGTTTGGAGGCAAAATGCTTGACATGATCATATGTTTAGCAATCCAGTGTATGTTGGTCCAGCAGCCACCACCCTGCTGAGGATCAGAAGATTCACGTGAAAAGGACACTCCTATTGCATCCCCTATGGTCACTGGCATGGTGCAACTAGCATCCAGCCCAGCTCTTGGGGAGCACATAGTACAGGCATAAATTGGATTGTATAAAAACACTAAATGAACCTTTCTGTAGTTTGCTTATTTCAGTGACAGTCACAGCACAAGTTATAAACATGTCCTATATTCTCTTCACCCAATCCCCCACCCAACCAGTTTTTCCCTGATCTGTCCTATGCTTCCTTTATTTAAAGTTTTGGTCTGTTGCAGTGCAGCCCTCAACAATTTAAACAGTTCCTTAATTTCCACAATTTAACACTGGATTTTAATAATCTGTTCCAAAATTCGTTCAAATCATCTCTGGAATGCATATGCTCTTAAATGCTTAATGAAGAACAGATTTTCAGTGAGATTCCCTATCTTCCTGTCTCAGGGAAGGACCTTGCCAGATTGCACAAACACAGTTGTCATTACTTTCAAAAAGAAGCTACTGTGCTGGAGCTATGAGAGTCCAGGTTCAAACTTCACCCAAAAAAAACCCCAGAAAGCCTAAAGCACAATACAGCAATTCTAGCATTGTTCGACTACACTCATTAACGAAATGAATATTTTACAAAACAAGGGAAAATCTTAGAATTTGCCTTTTAAAAGTTTCCTTATTTGTTACATACCTCAAAACTGTTTGTCAGGTTATAGAAGCAAATCACAAAACTAGAGATTAGTCTAAGTAAAAAGTAAGCTTTAACAAGTTACTTACTGAAAATTTGCTACTTTTACTGATACAGGAATGCAGGGAAGTTGAGTGGCCCATTTCAATGTAACATCTTGATAAACATTCAATATTTTACTGTGGTTTGCAATTAAAGTGTTTATTGTTCCTTCTCGCACTGTTCAAAGATAAAAAAAAAAAATTAGGAGGAAGGATTTTTCAAAAGCCAGTACTTTTCTTTGAGGCTCACATAGTTATGCTTTCTTTTATTTATAAGCCATTAGGTGTGATAAATTAATTTATGATAAAGTATCAAAAGGTAGGAAAGTTACATTGACACTAACCAAGGATATATGTGATTAATTATGAATACCAATTTCAATTGCATATTACACAATGCATGCCACAACTTTATAAGGTTCTGACCAGCCATATTTGATAATTTAAAACATGATAAACACTCATCATGGCTATGTTGGCATGTCAGTAAAGATATGACAAAATACACATTGATTAAATATCTGCTACTTACACTATTCACTAACTTGTGAATACCAATTAAATGTCTATGCATTTATAGGGTTTATTTCTAGTATAATTCAAATCAGAAAGTATAAAATGTGAAGATTGCAAAGATCAAATTTGTAAAAATTAAAATTATATTTTAAGTTCAAAAGGAGACATACTATCAAAAACTTATCAGATAGTCTTTGAAGCATTAAAAAAGAATAGGTATTATGAGTCTATAATTCTAACCTAGTATCTAACCAACTTGTTTCCACCCATGTAATAATAATACACTTTGATATTTTTAAGAATCTGAAAATATCAAAAGGTCACAAATCAAAAGGTCCTCAAACACTAGTTTACTCTTCTAAAAACTGTCATTCTTCTGTATTTGATGCTTGGATAGCCTGGGCACCAGACAAGTACTCAATTTGATAAAAAGAAAGTATTTCGATTCTAAAAATTATGACACTTCACAAAAAGTAACATTTGAAAATATACCTGACTCGTTCAAAAAGAGCGCTCCAAATTCTATGATTCTACAGCTCACAAACTCACAGAATCATAAAATGGCTTGTGTTAGAAGGGACCTTAAAGATCATCTAGTCCCAACGCCCACTAACATGGGCAGGAACAATTCCCATTAGACCAGGTCACTCAAGGTCTTATCCAACCTGGCTTTCCACACTGCCAGTGGTGGCACAACCTGTTCCAGTGTCACACCAACCTCACAGTAAATAATTTTCTTCCTAATATCTAGCCTAAATGCCATGGGCAGGGACACCTTCCACTAGACCAGGTTGTACAATGCCCCATCCAACCTGCTTATTCATAAAAATATGTTTATTCAGCAGTAACCAAGCTAAAGTTAAATTTTCATTTTACAAACCTGAACAGTAAGGAACGAAGCAACTCGGACTGTAATCAAGCTTTTTCATGAACCGTATTTGCCCATTGTCTTTTAGGCAAAAGAAGTTTCTCTCACCAAGCACAAAAACAGAAGAAGCTCCCTGATTAAATGAGACAACGCATATATCCAGTGCTTGCTCTCCAATGTTCAAAATCCAATCCACCTTCAAAAGAAAAAGTATGCTCCAGAAATCCAATGACAACTGCATATTGAAGACAAAACTTAGAGAAGGCTCAGAACTAATCAAATTACATATCATTAACATAGACAGAAGAGCAAAATCAAGGTCTTTTTCTGGATAAGAATTACCTTCTTTTCTGAGGGTAGTCAATAACTTTCCTTAATGTGACTCAAGCATCAAAACATCTTTTTAAAATAGTCATGAATTGTTGGCTATGCAGTTCAGTTAAGTACATTTAGAAATTAAAATACATATCCTATTCAAAATGGAGATGCTTTATACTTAAACTAATGAATCCAAGAATAGATATTTAGAATAATTTTCTTCTGCCTCTGTACATGTCCTTGATTACTAAGGATAGAGAGCAAAAGGTGACAACTAATTCTACCAATATATGTAAATGGAAAACTAGACAAACATTTTAGGCATATAAGCCAATATTCATGCTTGCAGTCACTCATCTACACTTTTTAATCTGGAGAATGCTCGTGTATGTCCTAGTTTGTTTACTTCTCCAATGACATACATTGATATAATAAACAACAGAAATCCTGCCTCACCTGACTTTAAACAATACTACTGCTTATTGACACATTTCATTGGTTTGTTTCTTCAGCTCCTCTGAGAAATTTCAACTAAACACACATGCAAAAAATGCTTTTGACTTCTGCCAAGCTGGTTAAACAGAAATTTAGAATTTTGAAGTAAAAATATATCAAAGTTCAACCGTCAGCACTTCTTACACAAACAGCATCAATTATTTTACCTAAAGAGCATAAAATGTGCCAGCAAATATCCTGGCATATCCAATACATGAAACTGGAAGTGCCATTTTAAAACTTAAAAGGAAAAACCCAGCTTATTACATTTGTTTCCATGCATGCTTCACGTTTTAATTTTTAAAAAACTGTTTCATTTGTGGTGTATCTGATAAAGCCTCCAGGTTTTTTGTTTATAAACTGTCTTCTCCTATTTCTATATGTAGGATTGAGACTCTGTATTTGAAAAATTCTACAATTAGCCAGTGGAAGGAAGATGCTCTCCTAACATTTCAGTATTGTACCTGAAATATAATGAATCTAGCATTTTATATATGCAGTATATTTAGCAGACAAGTAACTCAACTGCAGGACCACAAAGAATCAAATTCTCTTCTTTTTAAGAGGAGGCAGTTCAAATATTAAACAATTAGTGACAGGGATCTCCAGAAGGCTATTAAATCCATGTGTTTTTGACAAAAAGAGTTCAGGACACTATTTATGGAAACATTTCACTGCGAATTTTTCTCTAAGTACAAAGGATGCCCCAAGGAGAATGAGATTAATTTTCCACAATACAAAGTCACACTCAGACTTCATTTAAAAACATGAGGAATAATTCAGGGGTACCTATTTATCTATTTTGCTACATTGTAGTTTCTGTATTACAAAGATTACCTTGGAAACAGTTATTTCCGCTGCAGTTGTTTTTTTTTTTCTCATTAGAAAAACAGCAAGTTTTAAGGCTCAGCCTTAAACAACTGAGGCCCAAAGAAACTTTAATAGAAGTCTACTGGAGTCTTTCCATTGCCTTTAGCAGCAATTGGATCAGGTCCTTTGCCAGCAGACAATGCTGCCATTGGTTACTTAGTATCAGTTATTTCAATATGCATGCAGTGTTCATACAGGGTATGTAAAATAAATGGGTTTTACCACAAGTCTTTTTCCAGAGCTGAGTTTTTGCTGTTCCGTGTCTTGTCTTTCATCAGCATCTGTCGCAAATGCCAGCACTTGGTATCTGTTACAGGCAGTTTGAAAATATTTTTTTTAATTACATCCTTGTTAACACCTCTACATTAAGTAAAAAATAAAATATTATAATTGTGGGTATACATACACAGTAAAACCATAGTCTAAAAGCCTACTGCAACATGTCTACCATCAGCAAAAATGGTGAGATTACTATCAGTGTAAGATAGCAGCTAAGGGTAAAGATAGAAATTAAAACAAACACTACTATTCAGATTTTATGTGGAGTTAAAATAAATTAAACAATCAAAATATTAGTAGATAGAAGTAAAGACCACAAAGTAGAAGAAAAATTATCAAATTGTAAAATTAGAATTCTAATTTAAAATTGCATATTTTTTCTCTTAGTAGGCTTTTAAAAAACTTCCTAAACCACTCAGAATTACAATCTGATCTCTCTAAAAGTGAAACTTGCAAGCACCGCCATTAAGTAAACTAAGTGGCTTCAATCTAAGAGACCACAATAACCTGGAATTAGTAGGTGGCACATTTAGCATAATTTGGAAGGTTTGTGGCAGTTTTATTATTTTTACTGCCAGCAAACAATACTAAGAAAAACTGGTAATTAAGCTGTTTGAACAAACTATGTCAACTCTCATAAAAGCTCTGCACATCTCTCTGTCCTCTGACACCTATGCAGTCCTTCAAACTGTGTCCTCACTGATTCTTCTGTAACAGTTTCCTGAATTTGTGCTGCTATTGTAACTCACTGATCTACCCCATTTCCTGTGTATGCACATAGATAACCCATGGAATACTGAAGGTTTCTACATAAGTGAAATAAACAAAATAAGACTCAATAAACTTATCCAAAAAGGCAGCATCTAATTCTCAAAGTCATGGCGTGCCATCAACCCCAAAGCTTAAACCAACACAATTCTGAATGTTCCAATTAAATCTAAAATAGCAGTACATATTTTTCTTCATTGTCAAAGTTGGAGATTGAAAATTATGACAACAATATTCCTCACATTTCATGCATGTATTTTGGCGCAGCAAAAGGACATGGCATAATGGCCATGTATTAAAACACAAGAAGTTCCACCTCAACATGAGGAAAAACTTTACACTGAGGGAGGCAGAGCAGTGGAATAGACTGACTGGGTGGTTATGGAGTCTCCTTCCCTGGAGACAGTCACAGTCTACATGAATATTGCTGTGTCACCTGCTCAAGGTGACCCTGTCTTGGCAGGGGGCTTGCACTAGATGATCTCCAGAGGTCACTTCCAACCCTAACTATCACTCACAGTAATCACTCTGCTTGCTACTGAAGGATTTTAGTTTCTTAAAGTGTTTTACTTACAAAAGTAAACTATGTATTTGGACTAAGAAATCTAATTGTTTAAGGTGAATGCTATGACCTAGTAAATAATACTGAGCTCTGTTTTTAGTACAACTGGGATGTCTTTAACTGTCCTCTGTATGAATTAATTTCCTTCCCTTTTTCAGCTTAACATATTTATAAGAGAAGTTGCAGATTCACAGAATCACTGAATAAGTTGAATTGGAAGGGAGTCAGAAGGATCCTGACCTAATGAAATTTCCTCTTCACCATATTTTACTGACAGTCTTGGAAAGCACCTTAAGATTTTATTAACTAATCAGAGACCTAATACAGAGGTTTCAAATCAAGCTCACATCAAACAGCAATTTATACTGATATTTAAGTACCAGCTATCTGGATATAGTCTTACATGAAAAAAAACTCAAGCTACAGATGACCAACATAACTCAGCTACCATATCAAGCATATAAGAGGCATTTTGCTTTTAGATCTTGAAAGAATTCAGAATCAACACAGTAAAAATTGCTTTCAAATGAAGCCATTGGTCTGTAACAGCTATAAGAAGAATAATTGGAATTTAAAATAATTACTCTGTTCTAATGTTCTAATATTTTAGAAACAAACTAGAGATTAGTTTCATTAGTGTCTTAACATTTGACACTAAAGTGTCAAGTGAAAAATTCCTTTAAAACTATATCCCTACAGTAAGGATGGCACAACTGAATTAGTAATAGACTGATGAATAATTGCGGTGACATTTTTTGTAAAAATTAAAAATCTGAACATAACATATGAGTTGTGAATTTTAAAAGAAAAAATGTTTCTTTATTCCTTGGCAACATTAATAGATTATAGTATAATTTTATTCTAATATTGTATCAGAATTATAATTCTAAATTCTTAGGAAAATTATGAATTTTCTATTCAATTACTTTTACTTCCAACACATATATCTAGCTCAGTTTTAAGAAAACAATGCATGATATCTATAATCTGATCAATCTTAAACAGCAAAATAAAAAGAATATTGCTTGAGAACTACAGGTGACAGAACAAAGAAGTGTGAAAAAGCATCATGTTCGACTAACATTCCCTGGATTAGATTCCCAGGGCATTATTTATAAAAACAAGCATTCTTATTTTCTTTAATAGGTATTTTATGCAATATGTATTACGTAATGTGTATTTTCTTTAATATGTATTTTTACCTCTGAAAAAAATCCTTAATGTACTTGCCCATTCCTTCAGCCTCATGAGATTACTCTAAATGGCAGCCCTATCTAACCTTTTTATATTAGCCACTTCCAAAAATTTTACACTGTCCTTGAATTTCAGGACATACATTTTTGTCCTTCTATCCAGGATGATGTTAAAGAAGTTCATGTTAAAGAAATACTGGCTCCAGTATCACCATCACTTATCTTTGGCTGCTGGTTAAAACTGTGAACAATGACTGCTCTGTAAGCCTGACAGCTCTGCCACTTTTTCATCTATTTTAGGGGATAAGGTTTTTTGTCATCATAAGTAGTAGCTCATAGGTAGTAGTCCCAAACACCACCTCATCCCAATTTACTGCTAGGGAGAGAGATTCAACAACCCTGTAAGAACAAGGGTCTGCAACAGAGAACCATCTTTTTTTGAGAAAGACTTCACAGCAGACATCCACCACAGTGTCCCACTGCTCAAGCATCCACCTGATTCTAAGCAGATAGATACATGAAAAACTTCCAACATGGTGACTGCTTCAGAAAGCCCCATGGATTCAAGCTGCTCCTTCAACGTAAACATAAATGCTTCCTTGTCTGTCTTTAAAACTCTTCCACATTCTCTTACTTATTCTCTATTAGATTTGTGTCTGGTAAGCCTAAAGATACATAGTCCCTGTGCTTGGAGGAAGTGGAAATGTCTTGCACAGTCTTTACTTTCCATATTGTTCTATTTTTCTAAATGTTGAACCCATAAACTTAATATGGTCACAAACTAAAATAGCTCTCAACAGTTTCACCCATGTTCCAATGCTGAAAGCACACACTACACTAAATGAAGCAAGGAAAGAACCTGGCACTTGGGAGCAACAGAGCCTTGATAAACTAGTAGACTTACTACCTTTATAGTAGGACCATAAAGTCCTCAGGACCCACAGCACACTTTCTTCTACGACTGTATTGAGACAGTAACCAGTCAGCAAAATATAACCTTCCTGCAACTACTTGCTTTTGGATACTCCAGTAAAGGCATTAAAAATTAAACATGTGTTTACTTAGTAAATGATACCACCGAATTATACTGTAATTACTGAACATAGACACATACTTGTAACTCTCAACCTGCTGACAAGAAGACACTGTAATGAAAGAGTCTGTGCGAGAGCTGTAAGCCAAGGGACCAGGCAGAAGAAAACCAGGTAAAAACCGGCCAAAAGCATAACTTTCTTGTTCAAACAACATGAGCATTCCATCCATGGACTGTATGCAGATCAAATCTCGACCTAAGGGAAGCAACAGAAAGAAACACAAAGGAAACAAAGCAATGTTATTTGTGTAGTTTTAGTACTAAAACTGTGAGCAAATTAAAATTGTACTCATAAGCAATCCTAACAAAAGTAAATTTTCATTTATGGGAGTGTTTACTATGAGAAAAAACACTAAATATTCCAACCTCAATAAAAGCTTACTTTCTAAAATAAACAAACTAGATTGTGGGGGGAATAACATTCAGAATACATTAAAAGAAAATTTGAAAAAGCAGCAGCAAGATATTTTATTTCAAAACAAAATTCCTAAGGATATAACTATTACAATTTCAGTTTAATGGAATGTTTCAATATTCCCAAAACACCTAATTATTCTGGTTCCTAAATGCTTCCATACTTTACAAGTAGTCATAACAACCATGGTTTGAAATAACCAATTCTATTATTTCAAGTCTACTTAAGGAACATAACAGAAAATCCTACAAATATGTATTGTTGTGAAAATAATACAATGGCAATGTCTTCCATGTTTTACATTCATGTTTTCTGTCTTCACGGAAAGAAAAAATAAACAAATCCAACCAGCAAGTCTAAAAAATATCAAACAGAAAAAAATTCAGCTTGGAGTAAATTACTTCAAGCCTCATGCATTATTCAGCAGCCATGAGACATGTCATAAGACATGGCTTTGTGCCTCAAGTACACCAATCTAAATCCTAATCCTATTCATTGGGAATATTTCTGAGATCCAAAACTGATTATGCAATTTGCACTTCATATGCAAGGACAACAATTTTTACAAACTATATTTTTTAGGCATTCAAAGAGAGCTATACCATTAAAACTAACACTTCCTGAGGCTGATAGATGCATCTCTCCTGAATTCATAGATAAGCTCTTACCTTGCAAACTATAAATGAAATATTCAAATGTCTATTCAAATATAATTCCAAATTATATTCACCTTGATTAAAATACTCTATTTTGTCTCAGGAATGATTCTGTATGATTGAATGACCCAAATAAATTGTCTGTTCACTAAGCTCCACCCATAATCCTTTCAATAAGTATTCTTACATAGGACGGTGAAGCAAAACAAAATTAGACTAAAACTTCATTCTTACAGTTCCATAAAGGTAACAAAAGTCAAATAAATATTCAAAATCTGAAAAGCAACAAACATACTGTGCAAAACATTGTTCATCTCCACTGTGATTCTTCACAGAAACTTTAATTACTTAAAAATAAATAGGAGTGTAGAAGACCAGAAAATATGTCATATCACTCGTACTTGACTGAAATACACAATAAAAATTTAGATTAGGGTAAAAAAAGAAAAACCAGAATTAAAAACAAAAATACAAAAAGAAGAAGATAAAGCAGCAAGGTCCTTCCCTCCTCATTCACTTATTTTTCAGATTTTCCCATTTTCTAAAAATTAAGATCTGCCATCCTTTTTTCCTAGATTCTGCATATAATTCATAACATGCATCACAAACCCTATTGCAAATAACAACCATGTGATAAAAAGGACATTTGAAAGTGCAGCTCATGCTGTTCATTTGGTTGAGGCAAAACTAAATCTTTCAGTCTCTAACAGAAAGACAAGAGCAAGACCAATTCTTCTCCGTGGCATCCACTTACAGGACCAAAGTAAACAGTAAACTGCATCACGTGAAATTCTATCTGAACATAGGTTGGAGGGTTTTTTGTTGGGTTTTTTAGTTGTTGTTGGTTTTTATTGTTGGTTTGTTTTTTTCCTGTGAAGGTCATCAAACTCTATAGCTCATTTTCTAGAAAGGTTGTAAATTCTTCTCCCACAGATATGCAGAAAATACAACAGAACACAATCCCGAGCAACTTCAGCCTAACCTGTTCAGAAAGTGGGATTGGACTAAATGATGTCAAGAGAAGAATCATTCAAATCAGACATTCAGAGAAGTCAATTCTGTCTTTTAACTCTAAACTACTCCAAGACATCTACAGTAGATTTCTGTTCCTCTAAGCTGTGAAATTTCACAGAATTTAGTCCTATCACATGCTCCTGATCAGAAAAGATTAGGAACTAGCAGGGAAAATTGAGAAGTTTTGTACTGTATACTATCAATATTAATGATACACAGCTTCCACTTCCTAACAGTTGCTGACATTATCATCACACTGCTGATGCAGTCTAGAAAGAGTACAAGTGAGCCAGCTGTATAAAATAATGATGAACCAGTAAAAGTTCCCTTAGAAACTAGTACAAAGACTGATATCAAGTAAAAGGTGCTAGCTCACTGGTTGCATACACACTCTCTTGGGTGTGGTTATTTTAAAGTATAATTATTTGGCTACTACAAATAACTTGTGGCATTTTTGTTTGACATGCAAGAAAACAGTGCTTCACAACCCAAATGTCTGTGTGACCACAGTCACGCTGTGGTCACACATGACCTGTTACTTCAAAATCATGTATGCTCACATTCAGTATCAGGCACACTGCAGACCCTCTCAACACTACAGCAGCTAACTGTTCAGTTACACTTCTAATTTATACTTTTTTGAAGAAGGCAATCCTTGAGGTAAGTATCAAGGTAATGCTTGAGGTAAGAGAATCTTCAAATCCCCTTCCAAAGCCTCCTATAAATTATCCTACCATCAATAGTGTGCTACAGAGGAAATCTGCAGCTGTCTGACAGCTGTATTTCCTGAACTTTAACTTCCAATGTCTAACTTCAAGGGAACTCCCTGGCACCTGAAATGTGAAGACAAATCAATTACAGATAGCAGGTTGATATTTAATTTTAAAGGGCACAATACTAGAACACACTTGTACTTGGAGGCTTTTTAAGGCTTCCTGGTTTTCACATTTTCTTCCACAGAAAGATATAAAGTCATGGAAAAGAAAACCAAAAACAAGAATGAAAAATTAAAACTATAAATAAAAGTCACCAAAAAAAAAAAAAAAAAAACCAGCAATGTTACATATGTTTAAATTTTTACCATGTTGCTATTTCATTTTGAAAAGTTCTAAACATTGCTTGATATAAGATCAAAGTAAAAGATCAAAAGTAAAAGACATTTATTTGCAAAGTTAATGCCTTTACTACCACAGAAGTCTTACTTAGTTTTTAGTAGAATGAAATTCCAGGTACTTCTGGTTATACTGATGCTAGTGAGAAAACTGTCTCTTAGACAAATGCTGATCACAATATTTAGGGTTTAAGCTTGGCTAAAAGATACAGTTAAATTGTTAATTTCTACTCTTCTGATGAAAACAATAGCAGATACAATTGATACAAAGTGCTCATCTAGTAGACATATGACAATTCGAATAACAGAAAAAAGTAAAAGTCATTACAAACATTGAGGTTACTACTTGAGTAACAAATAGTAATAGCTTCTGATCTTCTCTATTATAAATATCAATCTTATTACTACCAATTCTGTAACATCATGAAAGTGATGAAGTGAAAAACTACAGCACTTCCTGCAACATATATGAAGCTACATGTCCTGCCAAACATCATCTTTAGCATGCATAATCCCCAATCACATGCAAATATCATTGTTAAAATCTCTCCTGCTTTAACAGTAGTGACACAATTGAATATGACATGACATAATATGACAGGTTCTCTAGAGCACTCCAATGATCTCCAAGCACACTGCAGTAGGGAACTGTATTGTCTAAAGAAACAGAGGCACAAGACTGAATCAGCAATCACTCTTTTGGCTTTTACAAGCACGGCAGCACTTCTTAATATACCCACCACTTTGTTCATTATATTTGCGTTATTCCTACTCGCAAATTTTCAAATCTGGATTTTAACTAGCTTGTATTAGTGGATCAAACTCCAATTACCCAAACTATTATATGTAAAGCATAATTAAAGAAAAATAAATTGTGTATGAACTCTTATTTCCCAGGTTTTTATAGGTAAACTTATTTTCTTCAACCATTTGTTCTTAATGTGTGTCTAGTGGATGGGAGTTTTTATATTTCACTTTGAGAAATGCAGTTCTCCAAAAACTCAACCAGAAATGTCCATTTCAAAAAAGCTTATTTCAGCCACTTGGCCTTGCCAGTAACACATTTATAAAGTGAAAATATAAACCACAGTGTTTTCTGCATATCAGATGGAATCACTTAGTGTACTCTACATAGTTTCAGCAGCTTATATCTCAAGAAGAATGCCCCTTAGCCAGAAAGTGCTACTTTTAAGCACAAGTCTAGCTACTGCTGTTTTCTAGATTTGTTATGAAAAATATATTCAGGATATGAATATATTTACATGACACTTTTAAGCCACAATGTATTTTTTGAGCTAATGAAAAGATGAAATGAGAGACAGGTGGTAGTTCTTTGAAATAAGCTTCCTATTAAAGTTATTTTGGAACTCAAATTTTTTTGCATGTTAATGGTTTCCTGTACTCTGAGCTTCCTGTCTGGCACTAAATCTTTTTTATAAAATGTACACTATGTAATCACCAGGGCCTGAGAACCATGTGAAATCAGGCAGTGAAAGCTGCAGTGGGATAAATTGGAAATCAGAAAAACTTCATAAATTACAGAGTTTAGGAAGACATCAGCAGAGAAAACTTTAACTGTTTTCAATGGTAATCAAATGCCTCATGTGGAAGGAAGCATCAATGAAATGAAATTAAAAGATAAACTGGCATTTATAAAACCCTCAGGAGCCTAAGAGCCCTTGAATGATACATGGGAAATGCTTTCCTAATACGATAAAAAAGTGACCAATGAAGTGATGCACATAAATTATATTCCCACACACAAGAAGACAAGTTCCTGTCCTGACTTGAAACAAGCATGCTTTCCTTTTCCCTCAACATTGCAATTTGCCCCAAAACTTCCCACGGCATAGGGAACACAGGTTTCTCCAGCTCAAACCTATTTTGGAAAATTCTGCTTGCTGCTGAGTGAAGCTCTTTTAGCAAAGCAGATCTGGGGCAACTGTGAGAAAAGAACTTCAGAAATCAGGTCTGACAAATGGAAAAAATTTTGAAAATTACTTAAACAGTTCTTCAAACAATGTACACCTAGCAAAAGGCAAGTTTTACATTACCTCCCTAACCCAGTGAAGGAAGCATATGCCAGCGTACATTCAGAAAGAACTCTGAATTTACTAGTTTGGTGGTCTGGTAGCTGCTCCTTGCATAACTACAGAAAGGATCAAAGTTTAGGGTTTCAGCTGTGGCCATTCCTCCTAGGCCAGAGGATCTGACTGCCAATACCCTGAACACAAGCAAAGAAGATTTAAAATGATCTCAAAATGATGCACAAAGTAAACACACGTTCCAGCTGACGCTGACTGGGTACATTTCTGATGGAACTGAAAAATCACTCCAGTGGGAAGTAAATAAAAATAGAGTAGTGGATAGGAAGAGAAGAACTTTAAGAGAAACAAAAGAAAGTGTTTAAGGAAAACACTAAGTCCTTAATCTACTGATGTAAGCTTTAATTATTTCCTAAACCATCCTGTATATTAAAGCATTGCAGTAAAACATATTCATAGGTCACAACACAAGAGATGGTCTCTGTAACAAAAGTCTCTGTAAGAAGCCTCCCTGGTCAAGTCATAGTAAAGCATGGAGTCAGTGCTGCTACAAGAAAAAAAACATCTTTGCTTCTCTCACCCATCCTACCATGTTCTGAACTCTTGTAGATTTCTGCCCACCATAAAACATAAGGAGGATTTCAGATGAAAAGAGAATCTTGAACTATTGAAATATCTCCAAAGGTCAACCCACCCTCACTCATACAATCCCTTAGAGACATGCAATCTACTCCTGCATTCTTGATTCAAATCTTACCATAAAAGATTACATAGTTAAATTATGTTACTTGGCAATGATGCCTTTAAATCTTTTATCAACCTGAGATGGTAGAAGGACCCTTAGGAAAAACACTAGTATGGTTCAAAGGAGTAGGATAGATCTGCATGCAGTATAAAGATCCCAAAGTATCATAGCTGCAACATCCAACATACTAAAATTCTTACTGAAAGAAACATAGCACTTGGCACTGTGCACACATGACAGGTAAAGTCTTTTCCCCTAAACAGATTATAGTACAAAAATTTGTTTATTACAACCTCATATTAAGCAAATAATTTTTTCTACAATTAAAAGTGGATGTTTCCACCTAGTGCAAGAAATACCCTCAATAAAAGCGTTCAGGCAGCTGTGAAAGCAGTGTCACTCAAAGTTGTTCTCCTTTTTCATGCAGAAGATTAACTATAGACAGCATAAATAGAGGACATCTTGAAAAAGGCTGTATGTGTGGATATAGCCTGAATAATGACAATTCTTGAAGAGATGGCAAAATTCTTCTCCTTAAATTGTTTGTTGCCATAATTTGTTTAGCAACACTTTTCAGGCCCTAGCAGCTGCAGAAATCTTTAGGAGCCCTGCATTCATACAAGCATACCGGCATACACTTTTTCTAAAGCAAGTAGGAGAAATTCCAGTTTGTGAACCCTTCTCCTCTCATGTGAAGTTATACACCCATCATATATTATATAAATATTACAGAACATCTTACTGAACTGGTAAATCTCCCACAAACAAGTACTGTCATCAGTTGCCCTTCAAAATCAATAACATTTGACTGAATAGTTTAGGCACATGGATACTTTTAGTGAATCATAAATCAACAGCAACCCTTTCACTGAGTTAAGTTGAAGCTGAATACATGCCCTATTTTTCAATATTTTTGTACTTTCAAAAGTTATCAGTAAGATCTTGTCACCATAATAAAATAAATCTATCAACTTTAAAATTCCATTTAAAACAGACCTGAAAATTTACAATGAAACAGAACTACATGAACCCACTGTTAAAACCCAGTGAAATTTCCTATCTTTACTCCTACTTCTTTTATGTGCTCCTTAGACTAAGAAGTTTGCATGGCTGCTAAGCACTTCCCAAAGCACTTTGATATATGAAGCTCCATCTCAGGAAGGATGATGAGTGAGTCAAGAGCTTATGGGTTAGGATTAAAGGGCAAACTGTTAAGGGTGACACTGTTGTGGGTGATTGCTACAGGCTCCCTGAGCGGGAGGAGAAAGCAGATGACGTTTCATACAGATAGCTGGAAGTAGCCTCACAGTCACAGGTCGTGGCTCTCATGGAGGACTTCAACCCACCTGGACATCTGCTGGAGGAACCACACAGTGAGGAATAAACAACCCAGGGGGTCTTGGAAAGTACTAACAATAACTTTCTGGCACTGGTGGTGAAGGAGCCAACTGCAAAGGTGTGCTGTTGGACACTTACTAACAAACACAGTATGTATGGTTAGAAATGTCAAGGCTGGAGGCAGCCTTGGCTACTGGGACCATGAGATCATAAGTATCCTGTGACGAAGAAGCAGCCCAGTGAGTAGGACCACCTGGGACTTCAGGAGAGCTAACTTCAGCCTCTTCAGGGACTTTCTTGAAGAATCCCAGGGGAACATGACTTAGAGTGACAAAGGGTCCAAGACAGCTGGTCCAAGCAGTTCTGTGGAGAAGAACCTTGCAGTTTTGCAAGATGTCCATGAGCCAGCAGTGTGCCTTTGTGACCAAAAAAGCCAGTGTTATCCTGGGATGCATTAGGAAGAGCATGGCCAGCAGGCTGAAGCAGGTGATCCTGCCCCTCTACTCAGCCCTGGTGAGGCCACATCTGGAGTGCTGTGTCCAATTCTGGGCTCCTCAGTACAAGAGAGACATGGAGCTCCTGCAGCAAGGCCAAGGGAGAGTAAGGATGATTAATGGATGAGGTAATCTCTGCTGTGAGGACAGGCTGAGGGACCCGAGCCTTTTTAGCTTAAGGAAGATGACTGAGAGGAGCCCTTATCAACATATATAAGTATCTGAAGGGAGAGTGTCAAGAGGATGAACGAAGACTCTTTCTAGTGGTGCCAAGTGGATGAGAGGCAATGGGCAGAAATTGATGTAGAAGTTCCACCTGAATATGAGGAAAAACTTCTATACTGTGAGGATGTGGCTGAGCACTGGACCAGTCTACACAGAGGGTTCGTGGGGTCCCCTCTTTGGAAATATTCAAAAACCATCTGGAAACAACCCCAAGTAACACACTCTAGGGACAAGCAGGATTTGTAGACTATATGACCTCCAGGGGTAACTTCCAACTTTGCCCCTTCTGTGTGACTATTTACTAATTTTTGAGCTTAAGAACTGTTAAAGATATGTGCTGAAGAATTATCTCCAGAAAAACTGCAGACACATCCAAAGAACTCATTGAGAATATTTACAACAAAGTCAGATGGTGAGAAGCTTACAACACAAAAGTGAGCATTTACTGTACAGAGTATTAGATGAAAGTCCAGTATATCTTCAAGAAGTTTCAAATATATCCTAAAAAATTAGAAATAAACAGCTTGACTTAATTAGCTAAAAAAACCACCAAGGGAACACAGCCACTTTTCACATTCAAGTAATTTGTCTATATATATATCCTATGCTAGTAACCAACATATAGAAAAGCTTAAATCTTACTTTGTGGTCAAATGAGTCAGTGAATTACATCTCTATCAAAAAAATCACCTTCCTATCAGTTTCCTTCTTGGCCATCTCAGAAAAGACATCACAGGTTTAACAAGTAGGAACAATTTGTTATCCTGTGTTTTAAGACTGCTGGAAACACACTGAGATCACTCAAATGAAGAACTGGCTGTAAAGGGGCTGATCGCTGATGGGGGCCAGGCTGGGCATCAGTCAGTGGGTGGTGAGCAACTGTGCATTATTTGTTTTCTTGGGTTTTATTTCTCTCTTCTTTTTATTATTATTATCACCATTATTATCACATTTTATTTCAAAATTTGAACTGTTCTTTTCTCAACCCACAGGTTTTACCTTTTTCTGATTCTCTTCACCATTCCACCAGGATGAAGTGGGAGAAAGTGAATGAGCAGCTATGTGATATTTAGGGACTAAGCTACCACAATGATGCAGAAAAGTGATTTTTGATAGGAATTATTGAACCAAACATATTAACTCCAAATAAAATTAGTATAAAGCATTGTAGCTTGTACAAGATACATTTCAATTCTCCAGGAAAAGCAACTAATCAAGGTTTGGTGACTTTCCAAATAAATTCCTATAGGTTGGAGACTATTTTTTTGTAATGGAGTAATCACTAATGACTACTGGAAAAATAAACAAAAGCTACATACACACATTTCTGATGACCTTTTGAGAAGATAAAACAGAATAAGTAATTAGAAACTAAAACTGTCTTATTTTGGAGGAAAAACTATAAGGCAACAAACACATCTTAAAGACAAATGCATTCACATGAAATGCTGGAACATTTAAATAAGAAAGTACATTTGTAAATAATAAAGCTGGACATAGGTTTGAAGTAACAGAAAATTCATCATGCCAAACTACTTATTAGATAGGGTAATAACATATACTACATTTCTAAACTTTAGAGACAGCATCTCTAAACTGAAATAAAACATCTGATGTGATCTCAGACAATTGACTCACAGGAAACCAGAGAATGGCAGGCAATAGCACTAAGAAAAAGAGTCTGGAGATTAGAGTAGGATAATGAATTAAAATGAGTCAACAATATGTCATCAAAAAGACAAAAGGCAGACTGGGTCATTATTAATACACATGTGATATTAAAAACATATGAGGTAATTATTGTTCTGCCTTGGCACTCACTGACTCTTGGCAGGAGCACTGCAGAAGCCGTAGCCCCACATGTAAGATATAAAACATTTTACACTACCAGTGCACAGTGACTGCACTGGGTACTGCACAAAAGTACTATGGTACTTTTGGGTACCATACTTCAACAAGGGAAATTAGAAAAACTGTCAAATAGAATTTACCAGTTTTGAAAAACAAGTCTTTCACTTACATGTATAACTGCTCCCAAAATTATGCATTTCTGCAATTGATTTTACTTCACCTAAATTATAGCTCTTTTTTGAAACAAATTGTTGATTAAGAGATTTATCTAGGAATTTATAATTGAGGCAAAGTTCTGGCACACTGAAGGCAATACGAATTCTTATTTCAGTTAGGCTGTGATGATTAGGCCACAATCATTACTGTAAAGAAGAGCTGAAGAAGGTAATAGGAAACAAATGGTAACAGATTCAGAGAATAGTTTACTTGATTATTTTTCCATTCACTTGTTCAATTTAGAGAAGAGGTTCTAACTCAATTATTAATAGAAAAACAAAACAAAATACTAACAGTTTTCCAAACTTGAGTGAGAAAGTCATCAGCAGATATATTCCATGAAAAAATTTCAAAGTCCAAATCTTTCCAAAAATCTGTCCTTATGCAGAAGCAATTTAACAGGAAGGCAACATTTAAATATTCTGCTCCTTAACAGAACTAGATAATAAATCATAGTCTGATTTTATATTGTTCCAGTATTTAATCATAGTTGTAAGAATCATTTAACTTTACAACATAAAACTCAGTTGATAATTTTTTTCTGACTAACACCTAAAAAACTTTATTCTTGCAGAATTGGAGAAAAGTTAAACACCGTCTACCCTCCTCACAAAGTTTCCTGTTACAAGGTTGCATGATTTATGCATATGTTGTATTTCATTACTTTTAAAATTCCTTCATATAGCACCTTCTTTGTTGTAACATTCAAAGATACTTTGTCTCAAGGCCAGAGCTATAATTAAAATTAATTCAAGGCCATTTGCTGAGAAAAAGGCATTTCACACTTTTCTGCTAGTAACATTTTCATGCCAAAACTGTATTTTCTTTTTTCCTTTCCTTTGCTATTGCTTTATTATCTGCTTTTATTGGTAGAGTATCCATGAAACAACTTCAAATAAATTTGAACTACTCTGGAAGCTGACTTAAGGCATTAAGATTTCAGATGAAAATGCAAATTGCAAAGCCTGTGCTTATCAGGGGGATCCAACCCTAAATCATTTATCAACTCATTTGAAGAGTTATAGAAAACTGTGGTTAATTCACTTATTACTTAACTATTAGATAATGCAAGTGTGTGGAATCACATAAAGCAGTTAACAGTGCCTTTGCAGTGCAAAACCATTATCTGTAAGTAAACACTATTCAAAAATAATTCAGCAGCTAAGATAGCAAAGTTATTAAACTGTGATTTCTGCCTGTCAGTAAATAAAATTTGTATTCTATTCAAGAGCACCTCAACAGATTGTGTCCCCCACCATTAAGCTATCAATATGCTGTTTCTTTAGTTGTTAAGAAGATGAAAAAATCTGAAAAATCTGATTTTTTTTTTAATTAAAAAGAAAAACGTAAGTATTCAGAATGTTTATACCCACCTTAATGTCTCATTTACACCCTAAAGAACAACCACAGAACTCAATCCTCACCTGAGAAAGGACGTCCTCCTACTGGAGCATGTGATCATTCTTGCACTTCCTAAGCACTTCAGAGAGTAGCTCAGGAAAACAACACTTCATTGACCAGTCATCAAAGCAGAGAACTTTAGTACTCACTCCTTGTTTGCTCATGTATGAGCTACTATCCTGCCCAACATTCAGTCTAATGCATAACTGACCATTGGAAATTTATGTGATAATCTGTAAAGCTGCCTAAATTTCAAATAACAGTGGCTTTGTTTTTACTTTAAAGCCCTTCTCTACTCTTCGCATTACTTCAGCAAAAATTTATTGCATATACTTTCCTCAAACATAAGTCACATCTGACTCAAGGCGAACAAGGCAAAGAATTAAATTGTGGCCTGATCTGCAAACTTTTTCAAAGTAGTAATAAGGGCACTTTTCTTCCACTATAAAAAGTATTATATCATCATTTCTCATAAGCAGGCTCCACATCAGTAAATTTCTCCTCAGTCAGGCACAAGAAGTACATTGACCACTTCTCAAGATGTAGAAAGACTTAAGCTAACAGAATAGAGCGGCTAAGTCCTAACCTATCCAACAGAAAATGGTAAAGTAGGAGTAAGAGTCATTTTCCAAACTACTGTCTTTTTTCTCAGATTTCTCTACAGGCAGGAAAACATACCATGCCTAAATACCTTCAATATGGACATGACAAAGTCAAGGCACAGGTCAGAGTCTATTCTGTAGGTACAAAATTAAGGTAACTTCAGCATTAATTATCTAAACAACATGTTAAAAAAGACAATAAAAATTAATTATGAAGTAAAACGAATTTATTTGCACTGAGTCAAAAATAAGTTTCGCTTATCTTTTACCAGGCCAGTCTGTAAATTAATGAGATTCTCATGCAGCTGATAATTATCTCCACTAACCTCTGTGTGATTATGCCCCTATAAGGAGTTTTAATATTCTTACATGAAGAAAGTTTACTTCAACTATTTCATACAACTGATGTCAACAAGAGTTGACATCAAATTGATTAACCAAAATTATGTACAGGCAGAACAGATCCAATTCATCACTATTTTAATTAAAATAACTAGGCCTACATAATTTTGGTGTAACTATAAAAAATAAAACATGGGAATGATATAAAATTATGATCAAATTACATCAATCACAAGATGTAAAAAAAATATACTGGCTCAAAATCCAATCACTACCTAGCTAACAAAAACACCCCGTTCTCACTGTTTTTCAATTAACATTCTTTTAACTTTATTAAGACTAAACAATATATGGAATATTGCTTGACTGTTTCTAGATTAATACCAGATTTATGCCTTAGAAACTGAACTGGAGGCACAGTGCATAATAAACAAGAATAAGAAAAGGAATTCTCAACTAAAAGACTATGCCCATTTCACTGGCTTTACTCCATTCCTGTCCATTAATACTGGAAAACATGCAACTTACTTATCATAAGCTTTCAATCATCAGTGACTTTCAACCAGCAAAAAAATATTCCCTCACTTAGGGTTTACCAGCCAAGTACAACATCTTAAATGATTTATGGGGACAAACTTTTAGAAGAGCATGTTGTTATAGGACAAGGGCTAAGGTTTTTAATAAAAACAGGTTGACTTAGATTGGACATAAGGAAGAACTTTTTAACAAGGAGGGAGGTAAAACACTGAAACAGGTTGTGCATTAAGGAAATATTCAGGACCAGACTGGGCAGATCTCAGAGCAACCTGGTCTAATTGATGATGTCACTATTGCAGGGACCCACTGGGCCAGGTTGCTCAGGAACTGATCCAACCTAGCCTTGAAAAATCCCAGGGATGGGACACCTCTCTTCTTTTAGTATAAAACCATTCCCATTTGTCCTATCACTATCAGTAAGCCTCGTTTAAACACGATAAGGCCACAAGATCTCCCTAGAGCCTTTTCTCCAAGCTGAAAAATCCCAGCTGTCTCAGCATATCGTTGGAGAAGAGATGTTCCATCCCTCTGATTGTTTTTGTGGTCCTCCTCTGGACCTGCTCTAACAGATCCAGGCCTTTCCTGTGCTGAGGACTCCAAAACTACAAGCAGCACTACAGGTGGGGTCTCATAAGAGAGACAATCACCTCCCTCACCCTGATGGTCACTGCTTTTGATGCAGACCAGGATACACTTGGCTTTCCAGGCTGTAAGCACAAACAGTTGCCTCACATCCACCCTTTCATCCATGAGAACACTCAAGTTCTTTTCTGTAAGACCCCTCTTAATCAATTCACTAATTCCCCTTCTGTACAGATGTCTGGGATTTCCCAGACCCAAGTGCAGTGCCTTGCACTTGGGCTAGTTGAACCTTGTCAGATTCCCATGGGCCCACTTCCCAAGCTTGTCCAGGTGCCTCTGGATGACATCCAATACTTCAGGTGTGTCAGTCACAGCACGCAGCTTGGTATCATCTGCAAACTTTCTGAGGGTGCACTCAGTCAAATTGTCTACATGTGATGGGTTGATGTGGCCAGAAATGTGTATTCTATCACCATCTGTTGAAGCTGGGTGGGGCAGTGATTCCTTATCTCTGTGGCACATACCATCTGCTAATGGTCCATCTATAAGACAAGGTGAGGCAATCATCTTTATTTTTTCCACAACCCATCCTCCCTCCAGGAAGATATCATGGGCTAATAAGCCATTCAGTCCCACTGTATGACTGATAAAATTACATATTCCATTGGGAGATGCTCCAGCCAGGAGGAGGAGCCAAGCCTTTCCTACCTAGAATAAAACTGATATTTTGGACAGAAAGTTACTTCATTTCCCCTGGATTCTAGAGGAAAAGCCAGACCTTTCCACATCATCTCTGGACCTTCAGAGGAAAATTGCACCCTTCTACAGGAGCACTGCATCAACTGAACCACATCTGTCACTGCCAGAGGACTGTAGCCACCATTTAATGAGACTGCTACCAACACCCTGACTGACAGGGTGTCAGGTTATATTATGACTCTGTCAGGGTTGGGATTGTTCTTTGTAATACTGTATTTCTATTTTAATTTTCCTAGTAATTAATTGTTATTCCTAATTCCCATACCTTTTCCTGAGAGCCCCTTAATTTCAAAATTATAATAATTTGGAGGGAGGGGGTTTACATTCTCCATTTCAGAGAAGTTTCTGCCTTTATTGGCAGATACCTGTCCTTCAAACCAGGACACTACATCATTGAAGAAGATATTGAAAAGCACTGGTCCCAAGACAGAGCCCCAAGGAGACACCAGTTGTCATCACCAGCTTCCATGTGGACATAGAGCCATTGACTGCAACTCTCCTGTTGCATCTATCCAGCCAATTCTTTATCCACTGGATAGTCCATCCAACAAATCCACATCTTTCCAGTTTGGAATTAAGGATTCCATGTGGGCCCATGTCAAAGACCTTAGAAAAGTCTAGGCAGATGACATCCATTCACTGTCCTTTGTCAACCATTGCAGGAACTCTATTACAGAAAGCCACCAGATTGGTCACATATGATTTGTCCTTAGTGAAGCCATGCCTTAACATTGCTTCCAGGATCATCTGCTCCATAATTTTCCCAGGCACAGAGGAGAGGTCCACTAGTCTGTAGTACCACAGATCTTCCTTCCTCCTCTTCTTATAAACAAGAGAGGTGTTTCCCTTTTTCCAGTTACCAGGACTTTGCCTAACTGCTATGATTTTTCAAATACAATGGAGAGTGGCTTTGCAACAACATCAGTCAGTTCCCTCAGGACCCTGGGATGCATGTCATCAGGCTCCACAGACTTCTGGCTACTCAGTTTCACCAAGTAGTACCAAACCTGCTCTTTGTTTACAGCAGGAGGGACATGGCTCTCCCAACTCCCACTACGAGATGTGGGAGAACCCGACTGTCAGTGAAATCTGAGGCAAAAAAACTCATTGAGTGTCTTAGTCTTTTTCATATCTGTTGTTACTGGTTCTCCTTTGTCATTTATTGGGGAGTACAAACCCTCCATGGCCTTTCTTTTCTGACATTGTATATTTACTGAATAGCTTTTTGCTATTTTTCACATCCCTCACCAAGTCCCACTCCATCAGTGCTTTGACTTTCTTGATCCCATCCCTACACATCTGAATAATATCCCTGTACTCTCCCCAAGTCACCGGTCTTCTGTTTCCACTGGCTGTGCATTTCTTTCTTACTTCTCGTTTTGAGCACTAGATCCTTGTTCATCCATGCCAGTGTCTGCCCTACCTTCTTTGATTTCTCACACATTGGAATGGAGAGCTTTGTGCTCTAAGAAAACTGACAGCTCTGGTCAGCTACTTTGTCCCTAAGGAAAGTTTTTCAAGGCATCTCATTCACCAACTCTTTATACATCTGGATGTTCAGTCTTCCAAAGTTCAGGGTCCTGGCTATGCTTCTTGCCAAGCAGGCAGGGTCACCACAGCCCACACTGCCTACAATCTCAACCTCTCTGATAAGCTCATCATTTTAAATTATGAGCTTGAGACAAATACCAGGTCATTGGTATTTGACTCATAAAGACTCAGAACAACGCACTATCGATGTGAAAACAAAAAACTCCCTTTCCAAGACAGTATAAACTATCAGCAAACATCACTTCATATGACAGTTGAATTCTTAGCAAAGCAGTCTCTGGTGGCATAATTGCATTACATAATAGTACAACCTGACCTTATAAAACTTACATGATGAATGGGTTTATATAAATTGTTTGTAAAGCTGAGTCCTCACCATAAGTAAGGGTGCAACATAAACCATGAAGATATATGCTTTTTCACCTTCATTTTCTTAAAAAAAAAAAAAC
This sequence comes from Erithacus rubecula, assembly GCF_903797595.1. NCBI lineage: Eukaryota > Metazoa > Chordata > Aves > Passeriformes > Muscicapidae > Erithacus > Erithacus rubecula. The sequence goes on along the minus strand of NC_136689.1, from coordinate 44,681,489 downwards.
AAAAAAAACCCAAAAAAACCAGCTTAAGGTAGAGTACCCTCAAGGTCTTTAAATTTTATAAGTGAACTAAACCAAGTTTACAATCTGTTCATTACTTAAGGGCTGTGACATTTTGTGGCTAGTTTAAGAGTTCAGCACTACTGACTCATGATTTTATCATGAATCATCCTAAAATGATCCATACGCTAGAATTGGAGCGCTGGATGACAAACTCAACTCTAAGACCATGAGGAAGAGTACAGAAATATGAAAAGGAGACATGCATTCTAAACAACAAAGGCAGTGTCTGAAGTTCAATTTTTGAAAGTCTGGGCTAACAATACTGGGGTATTTTTTAATATAAAATCAATAGCTGATCTTCCTGTGTCCCTTCTTGATAGTTTCTTGTTTTCATTTTAGCACCAGTGTTCAGAGACAGCAAGGAACAAAGGTATAGCTAAAGCAGTAAAGAAATGCAAAGATCCACTTGCTATAGATTTTAAAGTTCCAAGTCACAACCAATTCTGCCTACACTATGCTTGACTTCTATATTTTCATTTTTGTAGGTATTTTCCATTTACTATTTTTAAACATTTCCACTAGCTTTGTTTAGAATTCTAGCTAATCTTATAAGGGATTTCATAGTTATTTCTCATATTCTTGGGCCTTTTAACAGTTCTGCTGAAAGAGTCAATTTCATTTCACCTTTTTGCTAAAGTTCTACAACCAACAGAATACATTTTGCTTCAATCAATAAAAGACTTTCAGCTATAGAGGTTTTTAGAAAATGTGTTTGTGCTTTCTATACCTCACTAAATGTTGCAGTAAATACACCTATAGAATCAGTTCAATAATAAATGCAGTTTCAGAAATGCTAATCAGTAACTGTTGTAAGAGGACCACCTAGTGGTGATAACCACAATTCACACTCTGCTATTTTTAAGTAAAATGTACACTGTTAATCTATGCAAGCCACTGGTCAACTTCTCAATCTTTGGGTTTTTTATTCCACAGCTTTAATAGTTTCTTTAATTTAGGTTTCAGCTTTCTATTAGGAGAATTAATGAGTTTGTTGTTCCTTCATCTGTTCCTGTAACGAGAACATCTGTCTCAATTCTTCCACATGCGAAAATTGCTCATAATCATAGATCATTCACCTGAAGACACTAGCAAGAAAGAAATTTAGAAACTAGGCTACAAGACAGGTTTCTTTACCTCACAATACTCCCAAGAGAGAAATCACTAATAGTATTTTCTTAATACAAGAGACAAAAAAAATCAACAGTTGAGAAGAGACAGTTGTACTGTGTGTGTTTTACATCCTCATCATATTTGAGCCAGAGAGAAATAGACCAAAACATTACAAGCTTGCCATAAACTACCAAGTATAGAACAGCAAAAAATTACATTGGAGAAAGCTGAATGACAATGTGATAAACATCTAGTGGTGTTTGTTTTTATACTTTGAATATGTGAAACAACTCCAAAGATATTAAAATTATCAAATCATAAAATATCTTGGGTGGGAAGGGTTATTTAAAGGTCATCTAGTCCAAGCCTCTCCTGCAATGAAGAGGGACATCTAGATTAGGCTGCTCAGAACACCATTCAATCTGATCTTAAGTGTTTTACCACCCTCATTGTAAAAAAAATTTCCTCCTTATATCTAATCTAAATTATTCCTGTTGTAGTATAAAACCATTCCCATTTGTTCTATCTCAACAATCCCTGTTATAATGTTTGTCCTCAGCTTTCTAGCAGGCCCCCTTTAAGTACCTAAAGACCATATTAAGGTCTTCCTGAATCCTTCTCCTTCTCCAGGCTGAAGAACTTCAACTCTCTTGGCCTGTCTTCATAGAAGAGGTGCTCCAGCTCTCTACTCATCTTCATGGCCCTCCTCTGGACCTGCTCTAACAGATCCAGGCCTTTCCTGTGCTGAGGACTCCAAAACTACAAGCAGCACTACAGGTGGGGTCTCATAAGAGAGACAATCACCTCCCTCACCCTGATGGTCACTGCTTTTGATGCAGACCAGGATACACTTGGCTTTCCAGGCTGTAAGCACAAACAGTTGCCTCACATCCACCCTTTCATCCATGAGAACACTCAAGTTCTTTTCTGTAAGACCCCTCTTAATCAATTCACTAATTCCCCTTCTGTACAGATGTCTGGGATTTCCCAGACCCAAGTGCAGTGCCTTGCACTTGGGCTAGTTGAACCTTGTCAGATTCCCATGGGCCCACTTCCCAAGCTTGTCCAGGTGCCTCTGGATGACATCCAATACTTCAGGTGTGTCAGTCACAGCACGCAGCTTGGTATCATCTGCAAACTTTCTGAGGGTGCACTCAATCGCATTGTCTACATCACTGAAGAAGATATTGCAGAGCATTGGTCCCACTGTGGATGCCCAAGGAACACCATGTCATTCTATACGTCTAAGGATAGTGAAGGGTCTGGAGGAGAAGCATTATAAGCAGCAACTGAGGTCACTTAATTTGTTCAACCTGTAGAAATGAAAACTGAAAGGAGATACCATTGTGGTCTTCGGCATCCTCCTGAGGGGAAGTAGAGGGGCAGGTACTGGTCTTTCACTCTTGTGATCACTGGCAGGACTCAAGGAAATGACAAGAAGCTGAATCAAGGGAGGTTTAGGTTGCATATCAGGAAAAAAATTTCACACAGAGGGTGTTTGAGCAGCTCCCCAGGGAAATGGTCACAGCACCAAATCTGTCTGAGCTAAAGAAGCACATGGCGTGGTTCTCAGGGTGCCCTGCACAGGGTCATGAGTTGAACTGGATGATCCTGATAGGTCCCTTCAAACTCAGCATTTGCTGTGATTTTATGATTCTCTAGATGTAACTGTATAACCAAGTCATCATCCAGTGAACAGCCCACCGATCAAAACCATCTCTCTCCAATTTAAAGAGACAGATGTTGTGGGGGAGTGTGTCAATAGCTTTACACAAGTCCACATATATGACATCCATATTCCTTGCCTTGCCCACAGATGTAGCCACTCCATGGCACTCTACCACTAGACCCTAGGTTGATGTGCCATGACTTGCCTTTAGTGAAGCCATGCTGGCTGTCTAGAGTCATATCTCTGTTCTCCATGTGCCTTAGTGCAGCTTCTTGGAAGTTCTGTTCCATGATGTTTCCAGGCACAGAGGTGAGGTTGACAGGTCACAGTTTCCCAGGGTGCTCCTTTCCAGTCCTTTTAAAATGCATTCAATGTTTCCCTTTTTCCAGTTACCCTGGACTTCACCTGCTGCCATGGCTTTTCAAGCATCATGGACTGTAGCTTGGCAACTACACCAGACAATTCCTTCAGAACTCTGGGATGCCTCTCAGTCAGGTCCCATAGACCTGGATTCCTCAGGTGGTCTTCCCCTGAGGAATGGGAAAGACTTTGTTCCTGTAGTCCTCATTCTGCTCTCTACCACTCAAGAAGCGTGGGAAGACAGATTACAAGTGAAGACTGAGGCAAAGAAGTTGTTGAGTTCCTCAGCTTTCCACTCGTCCATTGTTACTGGTTTGCCAGTGTTGCTAACTTCGACCTTCCTTTTCTGGTCAATGTACTTGTGAAAGCCCTTCTTGTCATTCTTTCCACCCCTCATCAAGTTCATCTCCAGCTGTACATTGACTTTTCTGTTGCCATCCCTACACAACCACAGAGCATCCCTATATTCTTCCCAGATCACCGCTCCCTGCTTCCACTGGCAGCACATTTCCTTCTAGCCCTTAGTTTTACCAGCAGGTCTCAACTCAGACATGTCCATCTCTTGCCTTCCTTTCCCAATTTCTCACATCTGGGGATCCTGAGTCCTTGCACTCTATGGAAGGCATCCTTGAAGAGCTGCCATTTTTTGACTCCTTTTCCCTGAGGGCAATTTCACAAGGAGTCCAACTAACTCCTTGAAGAGTGGGAAGTTTTCTTGCCTAAAGTTCATGGTCCTGACTTTACTTTTCACCTGTTCCATACCCCTCAGGACTGGAAACTTAATCTTTTTTTTTGCTTTTGTCAGTGTTAAATCATATGACTGAGTAGAATGCACTGCTTTACCACTGAAAGTATAGGATTAAGAGCTCCATAAAAAGAAAAAAAAATAGCATAACCTTCAGGAAGAGAAATCTGAGCAAGACTGAGCAACTTCATAGATCAAGTTCTCTGTGTCAACTCCTACAGGATTCTTTGCTTACTCAGATGAAAAATCATGTTCCTGGGGGACTGACATTCACCCTCCTTCCCAACACTCCCATAGTATGCTTCCCTGTATGCATGCTTTCCTCCTTCCGTTCAACTGCCATTCTACTGTGTCTGCCTCAGTAGCTCTGTGAACATGACCTGCGAAGGGCCTCTTTCACCCCCACATTGTTTCAAACATACTTGAGAATAGCAGTAAGACAATATTAATCATAGTAGTAACAGATGGCAATAAATGAAAAACCTCTCCCTGTATTTTCTCATTCTATTTCCAGACCGTCATGCAAAAGGCAAACTGTTAGCAAAGCAAGCTCATTGCTGCATGCTTACAGAATCATGAATTAAGCTCCACTAAAGGCAAGAGACACATCTAGCAGATGCCCGAAAAGAATTCCAGAGAAGCCTGTGGATGGCTGATGGTAAAAAAAAAAAAAAAAAAAAAAAAAAAAAAAGTTTATTTATTTACAGACTCTCAGTGGCACATCAGAACATCTGCCAAACACATAGATACACATAGATAGCTTGGCAGGCTAGACAAGGACAGGCATTTGTTTACTAAAATTAGCAGCACTTGCTAGACCTCCTTTCTGGCTCACTCTGGCTAGTCTTGCAAGATGGAAATAAAACCACAATACTGTCTTTCATAAGCCTCAAGGACAGAACAAGATATTAAAGATGATACTTAAAAAACCTGAAATAGATTCACTGCAAAAGGCTTGGGGCAAGATTAAAAGCATGTCTTTGATAAGAAATCCAATCAGATAGTCCAGAAAAGCCATATTAAAAGAACACTCAGTCCAGGAAATCTACCAAAAAAAGACTATTCCTTCATTTCCCAAAAAGAACTTCCCCATGTCCATTTTGCCAATTTCCCTGATGCTTCAACACATGCCTTACTAGCCTCCTGTTAGCTACCTGAAGATTCACTATAATTTTCTTAGATTTAGGTCTTAAACAGAAAGCATCTTGATCTTATAATATGAATATGTATTATTCATTACACAAATCCCTGCCTTCTTTGTTTATTTATGATTTGAGATCATTCTTTGTCCAACAGCAATAAACACACATGTGAACTGGAACATGGTGAAGAAAAAAGGAAAAAGTAATCAGCATGACATGCTAACACAGAAAACTCAGAAAAGTTTACAGAACTTACTGGAGTTCCTTCTGCTGTTTTTGCTACTTTGTCAGGATTGGCCCTCATTTTGACCATCGTAGGTGTTGAAAAGTGTTTGGCTTGCTGAGTAGGTTCTAGGGTAAACATTACCTCCTGTCTCCCTAGCTTGCAAAGACACCTCCTGAATCAGATTACTTGCATCCACCACAGCTCATGAGACAGGTATCTGGCATCAAGATTGAGCTGGTAGTCAGACCTCTACCTAGAACTCCATGGTAAACAAACATGCATGTCAAAATTCCAGAGAATTTCTTCTGCAGAGATGCATGGTGGTACATGGTAACTTGTTTTATTCTTTCTAAACCATTTCAGACATTCACAACACTTAGTTTACTATCCCCTGTACATTTGCTACTGCAACTCCACTGAATGGAGAATGTCAGAAAGCATTATTACCTCTTCTCAGATTTAGGAACCTCTGTATTGTCTTTCTGCTTTTAATAGGAATATGCCCATACCATATACACCCACCCCTCAAGATACTCATAGCATTTATACATAAGTTGACCATTTTCCCTGAGGTAGTTGTAAGAAATTAGTAGGTGAAAACCTCTTCAATCAGTAAGGTTTTTAGTCAGCTGAATTTAAGCCCAGGGACAAGCCTGAGCTTAGGGTAAGGCATTGTAGCATTATTACTGGCAAGTTATTACAGGCACAGAACCTAGGAACTGTATGCATATAGTTGCCGTATTGATGCAGGAGACTTTCTGCCTTGGAAAGTGACTTATCACTCTGCCAACAGTTCAGTGACACTGTATTTGCTGATGACTGACACCCCCCAAATATTTTTCAGCAACCTTTACTTATGTAGAAAAGGAGATGTTATGCAAAGACAATCTAAATGCTTCCACATCAGAGCACAAAAACAAGTTCACAAGTCCACAAATCCACAAGTTCAAAAAACACTGATATCTATTAAACTCATTCAAATCTACAAATATACCATAAATATTACTGTCCACTGTTCTGTTTCCCCAATCTAAGTTTAAGTAGTTTTTAGAAGTTTGTATTATCTATCTTTCAAGACACTTGGTATCCTAGGTTCAGCAAACGAAGATGTTAACTTTTTAACTTGTCCAGGATAAGCAAGCACAGAAAAGTAAAACAGAATTAAAGCCCAGAAAAAAAAAATTATTTTTAGATGTTGAAGTATTTTACAAGGGCAGAGCCAGGAATCTTGACACCTTTGTTAAACCAATATTATCCTTGTAAACTTGTATCCAGTTCAAAATGTGAAAAAAATCTACTCTACATTTAATATTCTTTGCTCATTTCAGCTTGAATTATTTTCAATATACACCAGATAAAAAGTATCATCATGCATAGAAAGATGGTTTTCTCTAGACAGCAGCATCATGCTGCCTTCCAAAATTCAGTAAACAACTGATTATAAAGAATATACAAAGGAGTTTACCTTTTACACCACCAAATGGGCCATAAGTCATATTACAAGCAGTTCTCTGAAGATTGTGCTCATACATAAGTTTAATCTGATACTGGTTCCCATGCTCCACATTCCCCTGAGTAGCTACAAAAAAGTAAAAGGTAAATATTAATTAATTTGATCTACACGCTGTGAAAGAAATAAAGGAGTATCGGTATAAACAATCTGAAGAAAATGCAACTTAATTTCTAGAGGCTTTTGAGATACGTAAGTTCACACTGCTAATTTCTGGGGGAAAAAAAAATCACCTAGCTACAAAATTCCTAAAGGCCAGAACCAGAAATATTGTCTCATTATAATATACATGGCAGAAAGACCTTGCAAAAGGCTGAGATTTTACTACTTAAATGCATTTTTCATGTCGGGCACACCTCTAAGATCACAAAAAAAGCTTTGATGAAAGGGAGATTCTTATAATTCTCTAGTTATTTGGTAAATATACTATATCCAACAGCCAACTTTAGCTGCAGTAGTCTTTGTCTTGAATTAAGCTGTAGCTGGACATTAGCTACCATTTTACAAAGCTGTGTTTACGGCACACTTGTGACTTGCCTTTACTTAGCCTGAAATTGAATTGAGTGATCAGCAATGCAGAGACAACAGATGAACATATGGTAATGTGTTGGTTTTGCATGAAAGGAGGAAGAGCACAGAGCACAGACACACACAGGGGTTTTGCTCTATGAGAACTTTCTTTGTGGGTTGCAGGGACTAATCAGAAAGCTTATTTAATAATTGACAGCCTGGGAAACTAATTAAAAGTTACTTCGCCTTTATAAATTGCATTGGTAAAGTGAAAAACTCTTTTCACTTCCAGCTGTGGAGCAGGTAACAACTGACTTGGCCTGGCCCCTCTCCCTGCAGCCTGGCCAGCCAGGGGGGCTCAGAAGCTACCAGGGCTTTTCTCATTTTCAGCCAGGGGCCTTGATGGCTGGGGAAGAGAGAGTCAGAGAAGCTCCTGCTGCTGGCTTGAAACAGCTGTGGGAAGCGAAGCCTCCCCCAGCACAGCTTCAGATTTTGGCACAGCTCTAAAATAGCCTGGTCTAGCTTTTTTCACTTTTTGTATGCAATTTTAACCTTTCTAATGCTCGGATAAGACTGCAGATTTCTTGACTTTCCTTAAATAAGAGGAATAAAGCAGAAAGGATGCTAGAGTCAGTGAAGTTTCTAGATAAGAAGAGACTGAAAAGATGTCATGAATAGGTTGGGTGAAAAATCTTTTTTGTAAGCTATGGGGGTGGAACTGGACTACACTAAAATTCCTATAAATTGTGGAAAAAACACATGGGGAGGTTGAAGTGTTTGAGAAAAGAAACCTTTGCCTGGAGAGAATGGCAGTCTCTGTTCTGGAAAATGGAAAGATGAACAGAGACATGTGATGGAAAAAAGAGAAAGAAAACATTTTTGCCTCTGATCAGCTAGCCCTTAAAAGTAACAGCCCATGAATTCTTTGACATGACCCATAACACAGCTCTGGAAAGACTGTGAAGATAAAGGGAATTCGACAATTTGCAGATTTTCCCAGGCAAATGCAAATTCTGAAAGTGAAGACAAACCCTGTGGACACAAGAACAAACTTTTCTCTCTAAAGTGAACTGAAATGATTATTTAAGTGGAAGACTAACTGAAGTGTCTTTGTGTGTTGTTGTTAAGAAATATGGAAGGGAGTGGGGAGGAGGGAGTGATCTGGAAATATTATTCCAAATTTCTTATTTTTCTCTGTGTTATTAATAAATTTCTTCTTTATATCCTTTTAAGTTTTAGGCCTGCCTTGTTTTTGCTTCTAAATCCTATCTCAAAAAAAAAAAATTGAGTATAGTAAAACTGGCAAACCTAAATTAAACCAAGACAGGTAACAAAAATATATTTGTGATACACATCCCATTCTCTGGAAAGATCTGCATGAATTTTAATTTCCTGACTCCTTCAAGGAACTAGCAGAAAAAAAAGTCTTTCTAAAAAAACTGAAGTTCCTCTTTCAAGAATCACATTTTTCCTGAATCCCAGGAAAGTAAAGTTCATTACATAAAGTAATACTTAAGGACTAATACTAGCAAACAAAAAAAAAGTAAACCAAAACCTTTGAGAACAGTCACATCAGCTGGGAAAAAAGGTGTTTTCTACATATAGAAAAAAAATCTATATAAAAAGGTGGTTTTCTACATGTTTTTAAATCCTACCGAAACTTTAATTATACAAAGATCATTCCAGCAATGACTTAATATTCTATGAAAGATTTGTAGCTTATGCTAACCTTTTAGGCAATTTCTCCAATCAAATCAAATACAGTTTTAAACAATTAGTCCTAAAGCAGGCTCACATTAGGGAAAAGACTGGAATAGACATGAGGGAAAAAACCCTGCTGAGTAGTAACTAGATAATCAGCAACACTTCAGGATAAACAAGTCAGAAAGTAATCAGTCTGTGTATATTGACTGTAATGCAAAATCAAGGCCATGCTTTAGTCGGTCCTGAAGGATGCTTTAATTTGTCGAAAGAAGCAGCAGTGATTTTTGTTATGAATAACAGATAGGGTAACATGCATAAAGCAAGTAAAGACTGTACTTTATGAAAGTGTAGTTTGCCTTAAAAGCATAAAGAAGTAATGATAGTTATTTCTCAAAGGAACTTATTTGAGAGTACCCACTCAGATGGCAGAAATTACCTTTAAAACATGAATGCTTACAGATTAGTATGAAAAGTCTATTAAAAGATAGCAAAATTTTACTTTCAATATTACTTAACTGCTTAAGACATGCAGACCAAACAGCAAATTATAACTACTAAAGACTTCTAGACTTACTGTCGTATGCTCTTAATGCAAATTTTAAAATTAATTGTTTTAATAAAAATTGTACTAGTAGGCTACAATCCTAAGGCATAAACACTAATACAGCAAAGAGAAAGCACAAAAACTGCAGTACATCACTAAGAATCTCTCCTCAGCAAAGACCACTTTCACAGGTGTCTCCAGACAGTCAAAGAGAGCACGTTTTTGTAACCTGACTACAAGGCTGTAAATAGGAAACAAGCTGCTCTTACAAAAAAACCATGCTCTTGTAATGAAAGGAATCACAGTGTCCCTGGACACACTACATGGAGAAAATTAACAACACCATGTTGTCTATTGAATTTTGAAGATGGGTGTACCATTAATAGACCTCTTAAATCTGTGCTTTGCTCCGAGCAAAGAATAAAAAATTTTAAAGCACAGAATTCGTATTTCATGACTAGGCTCTTCACATAGACAGAACACATCACACAGAATTTCCAGCCAAAGGCAGTAGAAGAAAGAGGATTTAAGACAAAACACAGTGGTTTCACCTTCTTACCAGTGTAAGCTCCTGTCTTCTCATTGGGTTAACTTAACAATGTTCTGGCTTTCTAAAAAATTATCTGGACTTCTGAGTTCAGAAAGAATAATAATTGCTTATGTTTAAAGAGCTAAGTAGGTTGGCATTATACAACCATTTATTCACTAGCATGTTGAACAATAACACCAATTCATAAACCATAATGAGAACTAGTGGCTCACAATCCTTCTAACCACAGACCATCACACACATCACAGCATCTCAGGCATGGAGCAGAAGAGCAAACCTCTGCTAAACCTAATGACTAATGTCTCCTCTTCATATGTGGGCTTGAGTGAAAGAACATGACTGCAGATCTTCAGTGATGATGAGCAAACACTGTATATACCAAGTTTAACATTAACCAAATCCAAACTTTAGAATACATTTAAAATCACTGGAATCTCTAAACTAACCTGAAACAGCATACACACAGAGTTTTCGGCAATGCAACACAGCCAGATGAAGTCCTTCAGTACCACTGCAAAGAAGGGAATAAAAAACACTACTTTCAGATAAATTCAAATAGCATTTATACAGGATAAAATTCAAGTAACATGTTGAAACTGCTCTCATGTATAGGTCAAATGCAAAGGTTTGGGTGTTAGATGCTAGCATAAAAACTCTGAAGTACTGATCTTCCTAAATTCATGCTGAAGTGTTTGGAGTTAATTTCAAAATCAAAATGAATCCTTTAAGAACATATTTTGAGATTAAAATATGAAGAGCAGCACAACTGTTTTCCCAGTTTAGTTTGAAACTCATTTGAAATAAAGTGCTGTTAATTTTTCATGGAGGGATAATACATGGATCATTATTTAGCAATATCCGACACTACTTTTTTTAAATTCACTTTTGTACTAGTTGCATGGAACCTTCAAACTCTCACATTCTTATTCGTCCATATACAAATAGTATTTTTAGCAAAGTACTTGTGCTGTAAATACAGAAAGTGCTTTAGCTCATTTCACAGAGTAAGACATTATCATTCCTGCAAAGAGTCCTTCCATGAGTACTTGACCCTTCGGACTCAGAGCATGAATCTTTCCTATGGTTTGTACAGTATGGTTTTACTTTCATTTTTTAAATAAAGTTCATGCTACAGTATTAGAAGTTCATTTCAAAATTAAAATTAATCCTTCAAGAACTAATTACTAAAATAAAGTTCTCCTAAGTAGATTCTCTTACAGCCAATTAACTATAAGGTGTTTTCCTTACAGTCACAATATTTCTCTTCTACATGGCCACTTGTTTCCATTCATTGGAATTAAGGATCTTCTATCCTCTCTCCAACAGGAAACAAATGCCCAGTATTACATCCTAGACCATAACATGTTAGTCAAGTATTCTTAACACCTTAAAAGAACTTTCAATGTTAAGTTTTTCCTGTTCTATATACTTCTAAAAATTATATAACTATCAGGAAGATTATCCTCCATATATACCTTAAGTAAAAATCTCTCATATGAAGATGATTCAAGATGCAGATCAAATGCATACTATAGGAATCATAGATGTGGTAAATAGTTGTCCATCTAGAAACTGAAAACTCACTCTCCAAAACAAAGGAAGAAAATCACATCTAAGATTTAAACAAAGCACCATAGCCTGCCATTTACTTACGAAACAAATTTTCCCACTTCCACCTGCAATATTGGTTCTCGCAACTGCACTTCCAAGAGCAAGTCTTCAGGTTGAACTTCATCTCCAGGTTTCACAGGATGTGGATTAAAGATTCGGAGATATCCCTTATAGCTGCCCACAACAACTTTATCTACAAAACAAACAAACAAACAAAAACAATACATAGGATACTACATGATGCAATAACACATGTGGAATTCAATTTGATGCAGAGTGCTTCAAATAGTACCTTAAAAAGAGAGAATATTGACCTGATTCTATGAATATTCATTGCGGTCTGTCTTCCAATTTAACTTCAGCAATTAAATTTTTTGCAAATAGGTGAATATCTATCAGCACCGCTGACAGCAGCAATAGTTGAGTGTTTATGGTTAAAAATTAGGGAAAAGGCCAATGAGGCAGATGTCATGGTGTGAGTCTGTACAGACCACTCAACAAGGACAAAGAGGCAATGAAATATTCTACAGGCAGATTGAAGAAGTCTCACAACTACCAGCCCTTGCTCTTGCAGGGGACTTCAACTTACCAGATGTCTGCTGAAAATACAGCAGAGAGGAACTGTCTAGGAGATTCCTGAACTGTAAGAAAGGTAACTACCTTACACAACTAGGGAAGGTGCCCCATTGGATTTGCTGTTTGTGAACAGAGAAGCATTTGTAGGTGGTGTGATGGTTGAAGGCTGTAGTGGGCACAGTGATCACATTTTTATTTTCGATTCTTAGAGGAGGAACAAAGGGGAACAGCAGAACAGCTGTCATGGACTTTCTGAGGGCAGACTTTAACCCATTTAGAAGACTGGCTGACAGAGTCCCTTGGAAGGCAGTCCTGAATGGCAAAGGGGCCCAGGTAGGCTGAACATTCGTAACAAAGGAATTCTTAAAAGGTATAGGACTAGGCTGTCCTCATGTGCCAAAGCAAGTTTTCAGGGAAGAATACCATCCTGGCTGCACAGAGTCTCAGCTGGAACTCTGAAAAAGAGGAGATACGACCCTTGGAAGAAGGAGCAGCTGAATCAGGGGGGCTGAATCAGCTGTATCATAAGGTTATACAGGAAGAAAATTACAAGGGCCAAAACCCAACTAGAACTTAATCTAGCTACTGTCATAAAATACAAAAATAAAAATGTTTCTATTAATACATAAGCAACAAAAGGATGGCCAAGAACAATCTCCATTTTTTTTATTGGATATGGGGGGAAACACAGTGACAAATGATGAGAAAAAGGCTGAGGTACTTATAGCTGCCTTTGCCTAAGTCTTCAATAGAGCAACAGTTGTTCTCTGGGTACCCAGCCCCTAGGCTGGAAGATAGGAACAGGGAGCAGAATGAGGCCCCCATAATGCAAGGGGAAATGGTCAGAATTCTGCTACATCACTTAGACACAAACACAAGTCTATGGGGCCAGATGGGATCCACCAGGAACACTGAGAGAGTGGAAGTGCTCATCAAGCCACTCTCCACAGTTTATCATCAGTCCTGGATGACCAGGGAGCTCCCAGCTGAAGTCAGCAAATGTGATGCCCATCTACAAGAAGGGTCAGAAGGAGGATCCAGGGAAGTACAGGCCAGTCAGCCTGACCTCAGTACCAGGGAAAGTCACGGAGCATATAATGTTTAGTGTCATCATGCAGAATGTACAGGACAGCCAGGGGATCAGACCCAGCCAGCAGGGGTTTAAGAAGTGCAGGCTGTGTTTGACCAACCTGATCTCCGTCTACGATGAGATGACCAGCCTGATGAAAAAAGGACAGATTGTGGATGTTGTTTACCTCAACTTTAGTAAACCTTTGACAGCATTTCCCACAGCATTCTCCTGGAGAAACTGGATAGTCACAGTTTAAACAGGTGCACTGCTTGGGTAGAAAAGTGGCTGGGTGGCTGAGCCCAGAGTGGTAGTGAATTGAGTTACATCCAGCCAGTGACTGGTCACGAGTGATGTTCCCCAAGGCTCAGTACTGGAGCCAGTCCTGTTTAATATCTTTATCAACGACCTGTATGAGAGGATCAAGTGCACCCTCAGTAAGTTTGCTGATGACACCAAATCAGCTGGGAGGGTTGATCTGCTGGAGAGTAGGATAGCTCTATAGCAGAATTTGGACAGGCTGGGACAATGGGTTGAGGCAAATCATACAAGGTCCAAGAAGGCCAAGTGTCAGGTCATTCACTTCAGTCACAACAACCCCATGCAACACAACAGACTTAGGGAAGAGTGGCTGGAAAGCTGCCCAACAGAAAAGTACCTAGCATTACAGCTGCAGCAGCTGGCATATGAGCCAGCCTGTGCCCACGCGGCCAAGAAGGTCAAAGGCATGCATCAGAAAGTGTGTAGCTAGAGAAGTATTGCCCCCCTGTAATCAGCTCTGGTGAGGTTGCAACTCAAATAATGTATTTAGTTTTGGGCCCCTCACTACAAGAAAGTCATGGAGATGGTAGAGCATGGCCAGAGAAGGGCAACAAAGCCAGTGAAGGGCTTAGAGTTGCACCAGAGGCGATAAAACCTAGATGGGATATTAGGAAAAATTCCACCAAAAGGGTTGTGAAGCACTTGAAGAAACTGCCAAAGGAAGTGGCTCAATCACCACTCCTGGTGGTATTTAAAAAACATGTAGACACAGTGCTCAAGGATATGCTTTAGTAGCGAACACAGAGTGTTAGCTGTTAGACTCAATGTTCTTAAAGGTCTTTTCCAACCTAAATTATTCTAATTAATTTCTACTGAAAAAGATTGTACACCAACTTAGTAACAGATCAACTTCAATCAAATGATCCTGGAAAAGGAGAATCTTACATTAAAATAATTTTAGAAGAGTATGGCAGCAAGGAAGTCAAACTCAAGTACCTCTACCAGGCAAAAACAAAGTTCCAAGGTGAGCATGATATCATAAAGACACCAAGAATTTATTCATTTTTTAAAAATACACAAAACCTCTCCCTGACAGCAAAGATCATTTCACATTAGCACAGTCACTTATTTCAATTGTCACTTATTTTCCAGATCAAAAGTGTTGCTTACTTGTTTTTCTAAATTATTAACTTTTTAGCTCTCACCTTCCTTTTTTCTCCCCTTGGTTTTTACAAGTCTCAATGTGTTTGCTTCCATGACTAACTGAAAATCCTTTATTTTAAAGATAGCTACCATTGAGGGAATAAGACAAGAGAGGTTACTAGTGAACACAAGCAAGAATTAACATATGTAGCAGCATACAAATTTAAAAAGAGGGCACTAAATTTATCTTCTTAAGGCTACAAGGACACATTAAAGATAGCAGATCTAACTAACTAGCCAACTAGACTGGCTAATAAGCTTTCAGCATTAATTGGTCAAACAAACCTACAGATGTGTGGCTTAAAAGCCAGCAATTTTAATTTGAATTTACCTTGGCCACTGCCACTATTATCAACATCAGCAACACACAGACAGCCTTGGTCAAACTCTTCCTTTTCTCCAAGAATGGTGGACCACCAGTCTCTAGCTTTAAACAAGGACATTCTTCTTTACTGAAAAGGAAATAAACCATTGTTAAAGGTTATACTAATACACGCAACTGTTTATACAAAAAACTTATAAAGGTTTCCTTAAGTATATTACACCTCTGGGTTTCACATCGCACTAGTGTGAGCTAAATGAATGTTAATTCCAGGTGTCTTGAGTTTCTGGTTATAGAGTTAAGAAAACAACCTCAGAATCTAATTGTCATTAGTTAAATTAGTTGTGATTAGTTGTGACACTGCTAGCCATATGAAGAAAATGCAACAAAATTGAAGAGACTTTTAAAAACTGTTAAATGCTAAATGCCTTTTGTTACAAGCACTAAATAATAAAGTTTTCAAAGTCACAGAACTGGGGTCTCTTCTCTTACCAAGGAGTACCAGTTAAAAAAAAAAAATCTGATGCAAGTCCTCTGCAAGAGAAATTATTTTTAGACAAGTAAATGAAGACATAAACAGACGACATCAAAACTTCCACCGTTTAATCGCCTTGAAGATGCTCCAGTGACACGACTAAGGAACTCGGTCATACAGGGCACAAATCAGCTTTTCTGCTCCCTACCTGATGTTATTTTAAGAAGAGGGGGAGGGAAGGAGCGAGGAAACTAATCCCTTTGCGGGCAGCTTGACAATAACGTTATCCTAGTTCAAAACTCACAGCTCTGTGCCGATGGACCCGGACACACTCGATCCCACAGCCCGCACAGGAGGCGAGGGTCTGCCACGCACCGGCAGCTCCAGCGGGAAGACGGGATTCGAAACAAACGCAGCCTGCAAGCCCGCGCCTTTCCTCTTCCAAGGAAACCAAGTCCTGCACATAAAAACACTTATTTCCCACCTTTTAGCCGTCGCTATGCCCGCTAGGCAACCTGCTCCCGCCGAGCGCGGGCACAGCAGAGCCCGCCAGACACACCCCGTCACTCCCTCCTGCCCTCCCTCACAGAGCCCCTGAGCAGCACACGCAGCACCTACACCGAGCCAGGGAAACAGACACACACGCACATACAGACACACATCCCCGCGGAGCCGGAGAAGGGAGACGGAGACCGGCGGGGGCTTACTTGGGCGGGAGGCGACAGCTCCCTGGCACGGCGCTGTCCGAGCCGCTCCAGGGCGGTAGCCCCGCTTCCTCACAGGAGCTCCTCGCTCGGGCACGGCCCGAGACGAGACGAGACGAGACACAGAGCACAGGGCTACAGACGTACTCAGACCGCCGCCGCCATCTCCAGCATCCTCCTTTCCCCACCGCCGGCACCAACCGCTCACCGCCCCACGCCCCGCCCAGGGGAGAGCCTGGGAAATGTAGTTTGGGAAGCGGCGCCATGGGCCGTTGGGCTCTCTCACTTCGTCCTGTACTTGGGGGGGAAAAGCAAAGAAGAGAAACATTTCTTTTGTATTTTAGAAGAGGAGGAGGGAAAAAAGAAAATTAAAAACTCAACCCTAAGCATTCGGCGGCTTGTGCTGTTTCTCTTTCAAACCCTCCACGGAAACCTCTTGCTCTCGAGGCGCCCAGCTCCACCCGTGCGTCCACCCTTTCCCCCCCCTTTCTCCTGCGGCGTGGTACGGCCAGCGAGGGACCGGGACGGCGGGGCGCGTGCGGCCCCGTCGTTGCCGACCCGGCGGTCGGCCAGGGAGGACCCGCCGCGATCCAGCTCATTCGCTCACTCCGAGGGCGCAGCCGCGCTTCCCCGCAGCTGCTCCCGGCGCCGCGGGAACTGCTACCATGGATAGGACCGCCGTGGCCAAGATGGGAGCTGTGGCGAGCGCCAGCGTGTGCGCTCTGGTGGGCGGGGTGGTGCTGGCGCAGTATATCTTCACCATGAAGAAGAAGACGGGTAAGAAGACCAAGATCATCGAGATGGTACGTGGTAAGAGGCCGAGTGTCCCTCGGTCCCCGGACGCACGCCCTTCTCCTTGTCCTTCTCCTGCGGCCGGCGGCTCCCCACAGCCACCCCCGCGGAGCCAGGCGGATATCCCCAGGGGATATCTGGAGGGGCAGAGAGGGGACCTTGAGCTCAGTTTGGAATTTCTGTAAGGACAGGCGCTGGAGGCAGGAGCAGCTGTTCCAACTCAGCGTGACCCACTAGCACGGAAAGGTGCGTGTGGAAAGGGTCTGCGCCGTCCGGCCCTGCCCTGTCCGGCCCGTATGTACCTGTAGGACACATACGTACCCGTGGGTCTTGGTGGTAATTTACAACCCTGCTTGCAATTTGTTTAAAAGAAAAATGGACACGCACACACACGTGTTCAACTATCTGTTGAAAGTGGGAAGCACAGTCTGTTCACGGTTACTATAAAAGGAAGATGGAGCTCGCTGTCTCTTGCTGCCCTTGTTAAACTTGTTGTTTAGGAAGTTGTTTAAATATCTGCTTATAAATAACTGGGTCGTAAAAAATCCTAGTTTGGACCAAGTGCTAATTATATGGAAGTCCTTCAAATTTTGTAATTTGCACACCGCCGTACCAAAGAACTGAACTGAAATCGTCAAGGCACTTGATGCTAGCTAATGGATATTTTGTGATCTCCCCTGTTTAATTTTATTCAAAGCTGTGATGAATTTTTATAATTACACATGGAAACAGATTTTGGTAAGAACTAGGATTCCTGTATGTAAATTGCGAGCTAAGTTCTCATTTGGCCGCGTATTGCCATGCTTGCCAGGGGAATTCATGAAGTGCAATTTGTGATAACGTGGGTCCAAAGAGGAATTCTACTTTGAGTTTTTGCTACTTGTAGAGACATCGCTTACTGTTGAAAAAAATACTGTTTCTAGTCATCAGTCATTTCATCTGACAATTTGGAGGGGTTTGCCTTGCTCTTTAGTTTCACCAAGCCCATTTCCAACAGCTTGTGGGAAAGCAGAAAGTTTGGATTGCTACTTTAGAGAGGTTTTTGTTCTATTTCTGCAAAAAGGCTTTGGACTCTATAGTAGGATTTTACAAAACTCATTTGAAAACTAACAGTGGCATAAAACTGGTTAATTATAAATTTTAGTTGTTTTTTTGTTGGGTTTTTTTTTTTTAATTTTAGTACTCTAATACTAGAACTTATGAGTGAGTTATGTGGACAATAAAATAACAGCATGTAAAAGCTTGATCATATGAGTGCTCAAAAGGCAAATCCAATAGTTTCACTAACTTGTGTTCACACCTGATTTGAGCTGTAGTTCAGAAAGTACCTAATAACTGCTGAAATGTATTTATATTAACTTTCTGTACAGTGTTTAAGTGGTGTTTTGACTAAGAAGACTTGAACTTTGCCAAGATTTTGCCTTTGGTGAGGGAAAAAAATCATTATGCCAGTGCTAAACCAACTATTACTGGTGATTTTTTTAAGTATGTACTCAGATAACATTTCCAGAGCTATGTTCTTGGGCACAAACCTATGATCCTAAGTAGATATTTCCAAAATTCCACTTTTATGGTTAGAGCTCTTCTCAGCTTTAAATTGCAAGGGAAGAATTAAACTTGTTGAAAGCAGGTTCCATTTCTTGTGCAGAAACATTTTATTAATTGGATGCAACACATTCACATTCAGTGAGTGAGCATTTCAGCTGATATTCAGGTTAGAGGTTTCCCCAACTAGCAAACATTCTTAGTTCTAAAGGTGCAAGTCTTCTTTCTTAGGTAGTATTTTCAGTGGACTCATGTATTCAGGCTGTGCAATTTCTTTGAAGTAACTGAAATAGTGATGTGAACCAAGCAGTTGAGTTCATCAAGTATGGACAAAACTGTGTACATATGTTTTACTTGAATATGCTGCATTTCTGAAGAACTTTCTTTTATACACCAATGCAGATTTGATTCAATGTTTGTCACTTACAAGACACTGTATCAGTTTTATGACAAGAGAGATCTTTGTTTGAGCTGTGGAGGAGAAGATGCTGTTTTCCAGTCTGTAACTTAGTGTAATTTAGGATGGTGGTAAAGAACAATACTGCCTTATTGAAATGTATTTTCTTCTAATACCAGGCTGAACTTCAGTGTTAGATTAAAATTGTGGGATCATTCTTGTATTTTCAGCAGATGTTTTTGGTTCAGATTTTTTTTTGGAGAACATTACATTTTAGTTTTATATCAACATTAGGCTCAGAATTACCTTGATGTATAACTTTTACCAAAGCAGTAGGGAGCAGGCCTATTTACACCTTAGTTATGTGAATTAAATATTACTTCATTATAATTAACTACAGCATTTTTTTTTCTTAGTCAAAATAAAATTAGATGAATATAAAACCCAAGTATAAGTTAAAAAAATACAGCTGTCTTTAAGTGCTAAGAAGACAGGGACTTTACAAATCAAATAGACCATCTATAAGACAAGGTAATATCAAAGATTATGATGGCAAGACTGTTTATTGTGAAGAAAAATGGAAGGGGTTCTCAAGCACTGTGGAAAGGGTAACCCTCTTTCCTTGCTGAATAATGAAATCAAGTAATTCTGAAACATCTAGCTTTCATTTCAGTAGAAGAATTCTTTAAGCACACCAATTAGCCTGGTACAGAAATCTAAGCTTAATGGAGACACCTTAAAAGGTCTTATTTGATAAAAAATGTTTAAATTTTTAATTAAAATGTTACTATTGTCTCTTCATCCAGGGTGTGTAATTTGCAAACAGGGAGTTTCCCTTAGGCACCCATGAGTGTAAGACAGAGTTACTTCAACTCCACTTCTGAAGTAACAGAGTCATTAATAGTAATCATCACATGAAGTTCCACTCTCTGTGATAAGAAACAACCATCTCTCTTCTATTATTATTTGCACAGCCACTTTCTGTGAAACTGTATATATGTTTCCACAGTCAGTTGATTTTCAGAGTAACTTTTTAGAAAATGTTTCAGGCTATTTTAGAAAGGGATTAAACTTTATAGTAGCATTCAGTCTTTTGGATTTTTCAAGCCATAGATAAGTTTGCAATTAAGTTGTGGGTTACTATACAGCAAATAGTTGTACTGACAATAGACTCAAATTTTTGATTACTCTTCACTGAGCCTTTTATCAGCTCAGCAGAAAACAGCTGTTGACAAAACAGAGCGAAAAACATTGTCTAAATTTTTCAAAAACATTCACCTGTAAACTAGCCCAATTTAATTAAACTATGGAGTTAACATAAGAAAAACTTCTTAGAGGAGTAACAGTATTTTTTGTTGTCTGTTTCATAAACAAAGTTGTTTAAACCTTAGGGTTTTTTCAGCAGCTTGTTCTTCACTATTTGGTTTTGGAGCTTTTTATTGTTTTGGTTGGGTTTTTTGTGGGTTTTTTTGTTTGTTTGTTTGTTTGTTTGTTTGTTTTTCTTTTTAGAATAAGAAACATAATAAATCTGATTGAAAACAGAATAGCAGAATTCCTTAAACTGAGAGTTCCTCTCTCAGGTTTGTTTTCCAGAAAACTGGGTAAATATATAGTTACATTTGTCTTATTTCTCCAATCTGCCCCTGAACTGAGAGATAGAATCACGTGAAAAAGAGACTTTGTATGAAAGTTCGGCAAGAGCAAATTAAAACTAAGTTCAAAAAAGTTTCTCAGTTTACAGGAAACATTTCAACCATTCATCTGTCTCTGGACAGTGCACTTTTTATTGTGTTAAAGAAGGAAAGAAATGCATGGATTTTTGCAGTATTAGATTGTACCTGGAGGGAAATAAGGAAATTAATAAAAAGCAAGGTAACTGCTATTTATCTACTTGCCTAAGAAATAAAAGAACATATTCTGTGAGCATGACTGTTAGACGTGTTGGGGGGAAGATGTATTTTTTAAATTATTATTATTATTTTGTTTTACCTGGCAGTCTCTGTTCTTGTTTCATAGGGCATAAGAGCATTTGTGCCATAGATTAAGATACAACTGGCAGCAATCACACATCACTTCCTTATTCATGTCTTGTTGCTGGTAACTAGTTGTTGTAGTAACTGTGACATTACTCTGGCAGGTTAATCTCCCAGCACAGTAAAAAGCAGAGGAGCATGTAGTGTATAACATACTTATTCAGGAATCCAAGTGATTGGTATTTGCAACTCCTTCGTATGTACTTAGGACTATACAAAGCTAAAGAAGGGTTTGATTCTGAGTAAACTGGAATCACTAAAAGGGGAATGGAAGGAAGATGGACTCCCTCTCATAATGCCTTTACAGGACGTGGTCACTGTCTGGATGCACTCAAGAGCCATGCAGTGATGTGATCCATTTGGGAGTTGTAAAATTCGAAAAGAATGGTGATGTGATTTATAAACCTACCTAGTGAAAAGTGAAAGAACTGCTGAGACACTGCTACCTATTGACATGTGACTGAGAGCCCTTATGTTACTACACTATTCAAATAATTTTTGTGTTACTGTTAACATTTTAAAACCAAGTTAAATTTGACATGAGTACTCAAGATGCTATATAACTATTTCTATAAAACTTGGGTTTTGATTAGACTATATTCCTCAGCAGAAAAATCAACTGACAGTGGTAGACACCAATTACTAAAACAAGGTTGTTTTGCCCACATGCTGTTTGCCAAGATAATCATTACATATGCCACCTAAGTAATGCATGATATCAGGCTGCCTAATGTAAGCCTCTGTGCATCATATAGTCACCTAATATGTGGCTTGTAAAGCAAGTTTTCATGGGGCAGGAAAAACCCTAAGGACAATGCATATTGATACAACTTGGATACTAGTAACAGTTTTCATTCTCACTGTGAAATAATTCAGTTGGAATTATTTAAAATTTATATATATTATATCTCAGGAGAATAAAAATTGACTGAATTCTATTGTTTTCTGCTCTCACTGTCAAAATTATGTATACACTAATATTTTACTTCATTTAGTATAATAAGCAAATCCTTTCAGAAGTAGATTTTAATTTTCTAAAATTGCTGCTGCTGGTGTTGGGTTTTTTTTTTTAATTCAGGAGGTCTTGAAATCTACATTCTTACGAGGGATGGGTAGGGGAAGATTAATTACCTATAATTCTGCATTAGTTTCTTTAGAACTCATTTATGCCAGTTACAACACTTGTCAAAATCATACTGATGATCTATACCTAAAAACTGAGTTCCAAGTAGTCAGTGTAGACATGTCAGGATACAATATAAATTATATGTATAGGCTCAGAAGAGCTGTTTAGCTGGTTTCTTTTATCTTTTGTATAAAGTTTTTCTCCAAAAAGAAAAGCAATCTTTCATTTACTCATTCTGCTCTGAAATATATTTTAATAAATACTTGGTATGTGTTAAGTCTTATTTTTAAGTGATTTTTCTCCTGTTTGTGATAACTTGTTTTTACCAGGTGAGCTATAATGACATCTGTTCTATTAAACTTTTTACAGCTTAAAACCAATAGCAAATACTGCAAGTCTTAAACATGTTACCTTTAACTGTGAAACAATATAAGCAGTAATAAGGGATTTTTTGATTTTTAGTCTGAATACACATACCATTGCAAATCTGTTCATATTATGAATTAAAGTTGCATAGCATTCCAATCATACCATTCAGTCTTGAGTTAACAAGAATTACCAGCTTTTATAAAAAATATCTAAACTGATCAATGCAAGCATTGAAGACACCTAGGGTATGGATTCACGCATTTATAAGTAGGAGAATGCTAGGTGAATTCAACAGCAATGTACCCATAAATGTAAAAACATCATGATTTGTGTGAGTCTGGACTGGAAACTTGCAAAATCCCTGAACTTTTCAAGTTCTTTCTTTAAAAAAAACCAACCAAACAAAAAAGCCACCACAGCTGCCTTTTACCTTTTATTTTCGGTTGCAGGAATTAGATCATACATGCAAAATACGTATTGTTTTTTGTATTGGTTAGTTCCAATTTGCAGTAATAGTCTTCAAGCCATCAGCCATCGCCCTTCCCTCCCCATGTGCATACACAAGTGTATTTTGTGCAAGTAAACTACAGTGTTCTCTTCACCTCCTATGAAGGGTTATTACTGGAGAGAGCTTAAGGAGAAGCACTGAAGAGAAGCAGGCTGTTACCTTTTAGCGCTGTGTTTCGGTGCATTTGTTAGAGAGTAATTAATTTTCACGAAGGAAAATATGGGCTGCTTGAGCTGCAGCAGGTGGCGCTGGCGCGAGCCGTGTCCGAGGCAGTGGCCGCTGCTTGGGAAGGAACCTGTTCCTTCAGGAATGCTGGCCCACGGCTCTGGCTTTTCCCAGCCACTGCCCCGCTGCGGTCAGACACATCCAGCCGAGCCGCTCCTGCTGCGCCGGGCCCACAGCAGAAGCCACGTCTCTGCTGCCTGCCAAGAGCTCTGCGCTGGAGTCAGGCTAAGCACACCTGAGAGGCAGGAACACCTCATTCTTCCTGGCTTCCCATCCTAACCACTGCACAGGGATAGAAGGCCAGATAAGACTGGGCAAGAGAGTTATTTAAATTTTCATGGAGAGTTTAAAATAAAAGTTAGGGCATGAAGTCTAACTAGCCTTCTTGCAGTGCAGTGTGCAGCATTTGATCTACAGCAGCTGCTTCTTCCTGGGGCACAGTCTTCATACAGCTCTTATCTTGAGCAGTTGCTGGATGTCAGTCTCTTTCGCTTATTCAAAAGTCATAAATCACCAGGGGCCAGCTGCTGTAAAACATCAGAGAACTTATGATTGCAGTAGACAATATTTTAGTTCAATATCTATCATACAGCAGCTTGATGGGCAGTGTACCATTTAAATTAAAATCTGTGGCTGTTTTGTTAGTCAACTTTTTCATAGCTTATTTGTGTGGAGTTTCTGATGGTTCAAGAAAAAAAAAATCCATTTAAAAAATCCATTAAAAGTCCACAGAATTTTTTAATTTGGCTAATCATCATTTATATGAATGCGAAAAAAATGAGAAGGCATTTTTCAGTACAAGTGAGCATGTGTTTAAGATTGCAGCACACAGGTCAAAGAAGATGACATGTTTAAATACTAAAAGTATTTAATACTTCTATATTATATATATGTATGTGTGTATTATTTTGATTCACTAATGCCTCAGAAGAATAGAGAATTGCACTCATCTTGGAAAATAATTACTAAAATAATTTTAAATACAATTTCTCTGAATTACAGCAATAATTCCTATTGCTAGGAGGAAATGTGGCTTTTACTTTCATATATCGCAGTCAGTTTATTTAATTTGTTATTTTATTTTATTTTATTTTTAAAGGGCTGGGGCAAAGCCCAGACTTGGACACTGAAAATTCATTAACTGTCTGAATAGAGACTTTCAAATTTCTTGAGCTGGGTTTGCCACCAAGAAAATTCCTGTTCAAATGTGCTTGTGTTTACTTGTTTCCCACTTACTAACTGCACTCTTATATAAAGATATGATTGTCTGCTCTGCAAATTGGATCACTGAAATAATCTGTTTATTTGTGGTTTAGGTTTTTTTTACCGAGGAGCTGTTTTGCTCCACCTTAATCTGACAGAATGAACACCACTGAAATATTCCATTAATCTTGTTCCCTTAAAGCTTTCCCTCTTTGTCAGAAACTTACTAATTATCAGACCAAAAAAGGGATTTTTTTCACTCAGCAGCTTTTATCACAACACTTGCATCTGCCTTTGCAGTTGGTCTGCATGTTCCCAAGGAAAAAATTGTATGTGAAACTAAAGGGTAGGAGTTAGCACAAAGCAGTAGCAGTGTCGGTATTTTAGCAGTAGTAGAGTGCAAAGAATAGTAGTGGTTCTGTGTTGGTTCTGAACTCTTCCAGAAGGCAAGTACACAGAGATACAATAAATAAGGCAACCAGGTACATCTTTGAATGGATCCAGCAGTGAGAAATACCCATAAAACAATGAGACATGGAGTCTAAACAATCTTTCATGCCTCAAGTCATGATGCTTCTGCCTGTTACCTTTAAAAGGAGTGTTTCATAACTGTATTTCAACTTTAATGGATTTTTTTTTCAAGAACTTTAAGAAAGGGTTTGTAATCAAAGAGAACCTAGTAGTTAAAACTTTATTCATCTCAATGTGTAATTTAATTGGATAGTATATTAGCACTACATTCTTACATGTAGTGTCTGGTAATGTATTGTAGATTAAACTTTGTCCTGCTGACTTTGCTTTCAAACTGAGTCCCACAGTTCCACTATTCAAGGGTCAGAGTTTATTTGATCTAGATATAGCATTCTTAGGTTGAGAGAAAAAAAATCTAAGCAGATTTTTTTTCTTAGAAGCAGATAAGAAAAGAAGAGAATTAGCAACTGCTTTAGTCTGAGCCTTGACCTTAATGCAAATTCCATTCTAGATAGTGTTACATGGGAAGCTTCTAGATAAAAACAAGCATTTAAGTTATTTCAATGCATGCCCATGTAGATATATACATGATATTTATTATAGAAAGTTTACATGCGAATGGGAAAATAGTATGGCTCATCAAAATTACGTTATTATGCAAAGTGAACTTTTGCATACCTGATAGCTAATTAAAAATTAAGAGTTTGTTAATGTACCACAGTATATATACTGCCAGTTCTTAGAATTCTACACTGTTTGCCTAGATATTTTGAAGAAAGATTATTTGTACTCGCAGCCTCACCTGTAAGCATTCTTTAAGAAAGCATTAGGTTCTGTATAATGTGAGAGGGAAATGGATCTTTTAGGTGGCAGATTCCAACATACTCCATAGCAGTATTAAAGTAAAATGAGAGCACCACTAAATTAAAAAAACTCTTAGTTGTCAAAAATGAATTTTCTACATCTGTGTTCTGAGAAGAAGAACTGGCAAGAAAGAGGAAGGATGGAGCTAAAACAAAGGTACTTGTGATCAAACTGAAGCATTATCATGAAAAGCAAATTATTCCCCCTGTTGTACATGTTACAAACAGGGAGTGATGAGTTGCCTTCCATGTAAAGTCTTAGCTCATACTGATAGAATCAGTGGTCTGGAACAGAGTCACAAAGATGGTGTAGGAAAGGGGTGATTAGTCATGAATGTTTTTGCTAGAGTTATTTCTCTCCTCGTTGTATTTAAGAGACAGTGTCTGTAATTTAGGATGAGGTTTTTTCCATGTTATTACCCAGTACCATTTTAAGGCTGTGTAAATTCACAGTATCAACGAAAAGGAATTTCACATTTTACTATTTTACCTAAATGTGTGACTTGTAGCTGATTTCTTTGTTTTGAGCCTGCCTCCTCTTTTTAGTCGATGACCTCTACCTCTTATACTGGAAGAGATAGTGATCCTATTAACCCTTTCTAAGCCACCCTGTAATTTCCACGTTAAGGAATTCTAGGAATATATTCAATTGTTCATTGCATGACTTTTCCTGTGCCTTATTCTTATTGCCCTTCTCAGGGCATTTTCCAATTCTAGTCTATTCCCTGCAAGGTAAAGAAACCAGAACTGCTTTTGGTATTTAAGCTCTAAGTTCATAATGGATTTATAATGATTTTATTCAGAAAGCCCTGGTAAGAATAGGCATCAGTGAAATGTACGTACAAAGGCCAAGAAAAACGCTTTTGTTTTCTTCTGCCGAGCAATGGAAGGGTGTCACAACCTTGAGTTCTTCTTTCAATCCTGGTGCTTTAGAAGCTGTTTTTAAAATATAAGTGTAATATGATAAATTGTATTGATCTGAACTTGCTTACATTTAGAATATTTTTATATTTTTCCTTTTTATTTACAAGGGCAAGAGAGAAACAATGAAGATAAAAAACCTCATCAGTTTAAATTTGGCTAGGTAGGTGTAGTATTTCCAAGATTCTTATTAGAAATGACTGAAAATCTCTTAATCATTTCCAGATACTGACTGATAACTGAATAATACATACCTTTTCTTTTATCCAGCCAGTTATAAAAGTTAATTCTCTCCACAGTGAAGGAATGGGAACTAAGCAGAGAGGAGGTGATTCCCCTAGCATACAATCAGATTTAAAAATGCCTATCCTGAGCTGTATTAATTTACCCAAGCATGTACAGAACTGTTCTGTATGTTTTGCACCTCCTATATTTTCAGACTAAATTCTTCCCAAACTAATAATTGACAGGATCACGTGAAGTACTGGAAATGTAGATGCTAGTTACTATTAGTTCTTCTTCATCTTGTAAGATTCAAAATGTCTGTTGATCAATCACCAGCAGAAATATTTTATTTTAGAATGATTTTTTAAGCACAAGAAGAAGCTGCATAAGGGATAATGATGCTGCAATAACTTTTGTTTTCTCGTCAGAAGAAGAAATGCTTAAGGAGTTGTTATAGTGTGTGTGTTGACATTTAGCTTCGTGTTTGGTACAGCCATAAATCATCAGACTATTAGATGATAGCCAGTTTTTCTCATGAACTATAAAGAAAGATGGATCTCTGATCAGATCAAGAAAATCTCTATTTAAAAAGTTTTTGAATATGTCATGTGATACCATTCAGGTTAAAATCCTCACCTTCTTCTCATGCATCATCTCTGGATTTATCACAATTTGTTGGATTCAATCTTTAATATGTTCTTAGCACTTTTTCATAACAAGTCCCTTTCAATCTCTTTCTTTTTAGAATTGTTTACACTCCTGACAAGTGATCTCTGACAGACACACTTTCATATACAAATCATAGTTCTATATTGCATTGTACCAGCTGTAAATATGGCTAGGATGGGTTTTTACACCAAACCTGTACTGCAAAGATAAATGGTATCCAAGGCAACCTTCTAAATTTTTATGTACCCCAACTTCATCAAACTGACCATTGATCTTCCTTTCCTCGTAATTGTCACAAATACAAAAAGCTATTCCTGGAACCATTATGCTGCTCATTAACTCAGTTCACTAGGGCATTAATAACCATGTTTGAGTACAGTGGGGTTGTATTGATTCCTTTCTTCTGCTTGGTCTTGGTACTTGAGTACCAAGGTTCAGTTACCCTTCCCTGTCTCATGAGGTTATATCAAGCAGGCTGTTTTGGAAAATACAGACTAAGTAAACTTATTACAAAGGCAAAATTAGACAACAAATACAGTTCTTTAATGTTTAAAACTTATCCCTTCAATATAGCAAGGTATTGCTTAAGTAAAGTTGAGCAACATACTAAATATATGGGGATATATTAAAAAGTTGTTCACTAGTGGTAAGGTCACTAAACAGGAATAAAAGCTAATAAGCTCATGAAAAGACACTAGCTAATGTTCACACTGCAGACAGGATACAATCACGTCTAAATTTTGTAGGAAATATTCTAAAAAGCTATGGTCTTTAAGATCTTCTTCATCTTTAAAAGTTTATGTCAGTTCAGTTGAAGTATTCTATTAATTAGTTAAAGAAAAAGCACAGCTTACTTACTTAGGCAATATACTTGTGTTATTCTTACCACAAAGGGATGCAACTTAGGTCACAGGTGTGGAAATACTGGTAGAACCAGCTTTGCTTTGCTTTTTAAAACTTGCAGTGCTTCATATTTGAGATCATCCTCTACAAACCACATTCACCTAACACACAAACATATGAAGTTGAATCCTTTCCCAGTCTTATATAAATGATAAATTATCTAGTGTTTTCAGTGTTGGGGGTTTTTTCTCTCTCTCTCTTTTTCTACATAGACTATTCTGTAGTCAAGATATGGCCCTCAGCCAAAGAGAAAATGTTAAAATAGAATCTAACTGTTGAAATAATGATGCCTCTACAGTTCATGGTTCTTAAAATACATATAAATGACCTTCCATATTTCAAGAGTAGAAATGTCATGCTGGCGTTTATTTCTCCCTCTTTAAAAAAAAATGTTCATTTTAAGCTGTCTTTTACCAGACATTAAACACCGTAAAGAAATGCTCAACAGACTCAAATCAGCAGTAATAGAATGTGGTTCTGTGGAGCTGTTGTAATTAAAGTGTTGTACACAAAGATTTATTGGAGTTACAAAGACAGTCTTGTTTTGTATATGAGAAGTTTCATGTGCAGCATTTTCATTAAAGTGAAAGTACACTGTTGATAAAGATAGAGTAGATGTTTTTCTAAGAATTAGGTGTTGGCTATATTAATGTTTACAGAAATTTTGCTCACAGCATTTTCTAGGGCTTTCACTAAAACTCTATTCGTTCATTTAGAATGCTTTCCAATTAGTTTGGTATACCAAAAAGCGGTTTTGTGCTTTTTAAGTGTTGAACTTAATTTTTTTAAGTCTTTTTTTTCTAATATTAAAAAAACAATAAAATATTTTTTTAAAACCACCTTGTTTTTGTTTCCCCAGCTTTCTGAAAGGGAAACTAGCTTTCTTTAGATTTTTGACGGCTCTGGAGTTAATTTTCTCATTGAATCACAGCTGAGAAGTATCAGAATAGCAACAGGCCAGCTTGCTGACCCACCAAATCCCGGCCTCAGCTATGAAGTTCACAATACTCATTTATGTATCAGTACCTCTGTCACCTTTGAAATACATAAAAGCTCAAAGGCAGGTTCTTCACAAACTGAATGTATCAAGTGATGTCTTACCTGAACCGCATGATTCATCTAGCAAGCATTTTTTATTTCATTTGTTCATAAGATTTTTTTACCATGGGAAATCTAATAGGGACACAAGCTGCAGGTTTTTGTTGTGCAAATAATCCCTATTTCTTCAAGACACTGTGCTAAACAACAAACAAGATCATTATAAAAATATTAATTAAAAGCATGCTGCCTATATTAAAATACTATGAAGCGTAAAAAATTCTCTGAACGTTGCCTGTTACAATGGTGTACAAATGCTATAACAAGTAGTTTAGTGGTAGCTATAAATCCTGGCAATAACTATGCCAGCTAAGTTCAATTTACTGTATACAGTCTTTGCAGGGATTATGTTTTATTTTGAATATATTTTTCAAACTCTTTTACTGCTTCAGGATATAGCAGACTTTAATATGTACATTTAAGGTGATCTTGGTCTATTCTAAGAGGATAAGTGTTGATTGAAGATTGCATGTTTTATATTAGCTAAAGTATATACTTCAGTTGTTTTGTTGGCTCAAAACAGAGAACACTTCTGAAAACAAAATGGAAGTACATATGTAGGTCAAATACACTGAATCCTGATAGACTACTATAGACAACTATAGCAGCCAACAGTTAGAATGTAGACACAAAACATACAGATCTACTGTACCATTCAGAAAGTCTTTTGGGGCCTTTTTAATGTAGAAAGCATATCCTCCTTTGAAGGAAATTTTCATAACTAATGGATTTCTAGAGTCCTGCTATTGTGGGTTTTTTAATAGCATTACATGTGTTGTACATGCTACATTTGTAACCTGCCCTTGCTTCAGCTCTGAGGATTGCACTGGTCACATTGGTGGCCATGTATGAATTGGTCTGATGTTGGTGGTTAGTCCTGGCATCCTGAAAAAGGGAATCATAAAGCTGAGGTTGAACATGAGTTGTGGGGTAGTATAGAGAAGCTTGCACTGCTGCTATAGCAATCGTCAGCTTTACATAGCGCTTACAAGCATTTACACAACTTCAAGATGTAAAATACAATTAGACAATAGTTCCTTCATCCACTCAGTCTAATAAATATTTATTTTTAATCCACTTTATGTCATCTAGTTATGGTTTTTGATCAGGCAGCATGTCTAATGACAAACTTCTAAAACTATGTAGAGTGGCCTTGTCTCTCAAAAATCCTAACAAACAAGGCTCCTTGATTTCCTGTTTCAGAATCACACAGATAATTTCTGCCAAAACAAAGATTAATTAATTAATTTGCTCCTTCTACATGAATAAATGTGTGCTACCTAGTAAATATTAATGAAACCATGTCAATGAAGCTCTAAGAAATTTGTGGCACTATGTGACAGGAAATCCTAAAATACTTGGAAAGATTTTGTAAAAGGGCTAAAAAGTAACAAAGTAGTAAACTTGTGCTTTGAAAAACAAGTGCCTTCCTCTGTTAGAGCTGCCCAAATTTGCCTGCTGCATCCATGAAAGCTGTTCATTTAGTGAAGGTCGAAGGTTTTGTTGTTGGTGAACCAGCTGATGATCTGTAAGCCTGTCGGGCTGTACTGCTGAGCATAACAAACTGCTGTGCATTGCTGACGTGCGTCACAGGACCCTGGGGTTTTGCACGGGGATTAGTCAGGCTGTATTTGGAAACGCCCTCGACTGCACCCTATGCTGCTATATTAGTGTGTCTCAAGCAAGAGGAATTTTCTTTTGCTTCTGCAGCTGCTCCTGCAAAACCCTTTGGTAAGTGTGAGCAGCTTCTGTCAGCAGTATCGACTTTTGTCTTCTTGCCTGTGTTTTTAAGCCAAGGTTATGAACTGAGGGCTTACTTACAGTTGTTAATTGTGAATGTGAAAAATACTAAAAAAAATGTGTTTTGAGATTAATATTTGATAGCATAGAATGAGCAACAGCATTAAAGAAATAAATTTATTTAGTGGTTTTCATTGAATAGGTTAATTCAACTTAAATGTTCCTCTGCTTTTAAGTTTATATCAGATTGTTCTGAATTGTTGGTATTTTCCCATTGATGTTACTATGTACCTTGCATATTGGCTTTATACAGCAGGAATAGAAAGATCAAATAATATAGCAGACCAATTCTTAAAAGGATTTGGTTGGTTTTTGTTGGCAGCCTGCATGCAAGCCCTGCATCTCTGGACTCTGCTTGCCACCTATGCTGTTGCAGTAGGACAAAATCAAGGACAGAAGAATCAGGAGTGCCCTAAGCTCAACGCACAGGTACTCTCCTTTAAAAACACAAAAGGAAACGCTGTTGTTGTGTTTTCTGTGAAAGCGCTCTCTCCAAATTTTTGTAAGGGTTCTTTTTTTTCAAAATTAAGTATCAGAACCCAGTACATTAAGTATAAAAAGATGTAAATAAATAAAGTAAACCAGGAAAAATTATTTTTAGTGTGCATCCTATTCCATGTCTTAAAATAGTTTAGGCAGTGAACCCATGTTCGGTTACTTCATATAAGCTGTGCTGGGTATCTAGTTTTACAGCATGTTATCAAGCAACTGTGAAGATACTTAGTGTTCTGTTGTTTCATTTCCATAATAACTAATTTTTACCTAAGTAGTCCTAAAGCTATTTCTTGGCAGAACTACTAAAATAGTAATTTGGTAATTACTAGTTACTAAGGATTTCTTACTATATTTGAGCTTACATCATCTGAATATAAAATGTATTCTGGTTTTGGGAATTATAAATTAGTGAGTCTCTGTCCTGAGCTCAGATTATGCTAGCAGACTGCCTGAAAACTAGTGAAGTTCTCCTGACTACCTGCACTTAATGGAGTGACTGATGTGATTACACTCATGTCCAGTACCCTTTGATGTTCCTGTCTAAAAATAAGCCTATAACAACTAAGAGAGACCTCAGTCGCACTCTTGGGCCAGAATTCAAATTGTCTGAATTATAGGCAGTCTTGCTTTATGTATATATGAGCATAAACATATGGAGGAAAATATTCCCACAGTGTTATTCTGTGGATTTTGTTATGCCTCCCCATTTCTTGCAACTCAAGTGTTGCAAGTAGAAGAAGTTACATGGATAAGCTTGCATGGTTTTCAGAAGTTTTTTGTAAGCTTTGTTTTCTAGAGCAAGTAATGTTTTATGATAATGGGGGGGGGGGGGTGGAAAATAACATGTAAATTAAGGAATGTGCCCCATTTCTTTATATTTTCACCAAACTGTTACTTTTTTCCACCAAGAACACCAAAACCAGTTTTCTGTAGCTCCTGGGTATGACATTACGCAGCTATCACTGCTGCCAGGCCCTGCCTTTTTTGGTACGTGTCCATAAGTTAATATATGTGATAGCTAGTCTAAGACCTTGAAATTGGGCATCTGCAGTTCCCAAAATAAATGTTATTTAGTCTTGGTTTATACCTTCTTACCTGGAGGCTGTCACCACAAATTAGAATAAAATTTACAAATAATTTGCCTCTATCCAATATCACTTTAATATCCATTTGCCTTGCTCAGAAATAACACGGATAGTTCTCTCTCCCTGCCATTCACCTTTGTGTGTTCTCTCTATCAAAAGATAACAGGTTTGAAATCTAGTTTAGTCTAAGGCAGGTTTACCAAAAATGTAGGAAAATAAAAATTGTGTTATACTTGAAATTCACATACTGTCAATAGCATTACAGCTAGATATGTATTTAGATCTTATTTATTGCTCTATCCCTTTTATGACATTATGGTAATCTGAAATTTTATGGAATATTTTTAATACATTTACAAGTGTGAGAACAGTTCTTACTTACTAGTTCAGAATTACTGACATCTAACAAAGTACTCTGACAATCATTGAGATTTATAGAGAAGTTCTCATAAAATTTTGTCCACCCATAATCCAGGGTGCATTTTCTTAGCAACAATTTGTGTTTTGGGAGGCTTCTATACAAGATAAGTCTTTATAAAATAAGAAAACTTGGTATTTGCTAAGTAGTGTAGGCTTACAGGATATCAGCATAAAAATACTCTGCACCAGTTTTTTGTCAAAGCATTACTTAGCAGACTTGTGATGACAAACTCCTACAGTTTTACTAGTAATATTTCAGGCTCTGTGTTTAGAGTTGATTGTGAAATGAGCCATATCTCTTATGTATTTAAGATAGCAAGTAATTCATCAACTCATCCTTCCCTACTTAAAATTACTGACAGTGAAAACAAAAGGTCATTCAGTTGTCCTTTATATGAGTTTTTTTATCTGACATCTTTTTTAATTTTTGTGTTAATCATTGGGACTCGTTTGCTGGGTAGGGGGAGGAAAATAACTGCTTTACCTCCAACACTGAGTAGATTGAAAAATTCAGTATAATCCTAGCTCCAGAACATAACATTACTCCTTGTGGACACAATGAGCTATTAATTTCCTAGTATACCTAATTGGAAATGCCTACGGTGTCATTCACTTAGATCACTAAAATGAATGGCAGGTCTTATCACCAGCTCCAGTTTTATAATCAAATTGACACAGCATGCACTTAGATGCACGCTGCCTGACATAGTAAGAAGACCATTTATGTCCTAAGCAGCACCTGGATAAGTAAAAGCAGCTCTGTTTGCACTTCTGTTATCCAGTTGTATATAAAAAACTCCATTTCAAAACTAGAGTTCAATATGGTCTTTATGGCAAATACTTCCCTTTATCTAACCCAGCTACACAGATGCATGTCTCATGTACTAAACAGATTTGTAATTCTCAGAACTGTCCTTGTTGTAAATGACCCATTCTGTGGTTTGTAGGACTGGGGATTTCCAAACCTGCGTGAATCCATTACTGTTCGTTCCTTAAGGTATGACCATAACGTTCTTAGCTACAAAATTATTTCCTGCATCCTTATTCCAGTTGCCTGCTATCACAAACAAGCAGATAATTTTTTTCTTTTCAAAATCCAACTAAGCTCGGCCTTTAAAATAATCTTTTTCAGTTTTGTTCTTCCCTCTATCAAAGGCTCCTTAAAAATCTCAGACTGGAAACTAAAATGTATTTGTGGCCAGTGTATATGCCAATCACAAATTACCTTTGGGAGTTGTCATACATGTGTTTTAAAACACACCAGCCTCTGAGCTATTCAGTAGCATATAGATGCTCTTGGTAAGAAAGCAAAACTCTTCTCACACTTTTATAATATGACAGAATAAATAGGGGCATTTAAGTGATTTAATATGATACACTTTCACATGTCACAATGAATTATTAATTCCTTTTCCTTTGCTTATATAATTTTAGTTCTGTATATAGAAGCTCCTGGTTCTAAAAACTTTCTTGACTTGATTAAGTGTTGTGGAGATTTTTGGTTGGCTGATTCTCTATTTGTGCTCCCAATCAACTGGTGCATCAGAATTTTGGGAGGTTTATGTGCACACTGAGTTGACTGTTAGATTTTTCTTAAACAGTAAATAGAAACACAAATTTTATCAAATTGACTGAACTTTTCACCCTTTGTTATTTCATCTGTCTTATCAGTTCCTTCCAGCTAGAATCTGCTTTTCTCTTTCAACTGCAAAGAATGGCAAATATGCAACAATGGAACAACAGCTAAACTGGGCAGAAGTGTAAAACACTGGAGGAGACAGTTTGCCAGAAAATTGGTGGCTGCAGTTTCAATTTCATTTACCATTCCTTAGACAGTTTCATTTTCTTCTACTATAATAATGATAAAGACAAAATAAAAGAATTGCTACTTAATGTTCAGTTGAAAATATTAACACAAGGAACTAGTGATAGGAAAAGTGGCTATTTTATCTAACCATATTTGTCTGAGGCTTTGTCAGATGTCACATCTATAATGTAGACCTGCTTTTTCCTCTGCAAGTGCCTGTGAGACTGAAAATGTCTGCATTATACTTGCTGCAGAAGACTTTCCCCCAACCCTAAATTAAAATACTCTTCAACCAATTTGTTTGCAAAAATAAAAAATATGTTAGAAGTAAATTAATCTTATAAACAGATCTTGAGTAGAAGTTTACAACATCAAAGCAGGAAGCTTTCGTCATACTTAAAATCTTAAGCAATGTCTTGTTTAACATGATCTACTAAAGTGTTTACCAAGATTTTTCCTCAGGTTGTTTCAGAAACTTACAAAAGGGCTTAGTCTGAAATAAAACAGTACTAAACAATCCAATTTTCCTCATCCAGTCCCTTCCTCTAATCTCTCCATCTACCCCACATCTGTTTAAATTAGTTATATTAAGAAATCTGTTGCTTAGTATGTAAGTAAAGCAAATAATGCTTGAACTACTTAGAAAAGCATGCATTTATATTTCACTGTTTAATTTTTGCATTCCAAATCTAAAAATACATATATCATTTGCTGAATGTTAAAGGAATTAGATTAGTCAATTTACAGTAAAAAAATGACGTAACCCAAGTCAAAGTGCTTTGTGTTTCATGATAAAGAATATTGTATATGCAGAAGAAATGTGGAAAGCTTACTTTTGTTTACCAGCACCATATAACATACAAAAGAAATATCATAAAGCACCTTTAAAGAGTCACAGATTACTAATATTTTGTTTTGTGAAGCTAGATGGGCTGCTAATTGTGATTAAAGAAATGCTTTATTTAAAGGTATATCTCAGAAGATTTGTAATTTCTTTAATGGATTTTTTCAGGAATTCTGCTTCTTGTCAACACTCATTATTAGCTTTCTCAATTACTCCTGCCTGGGAAGTAGCTGAGAGCTGGAAGTCAATCCTAATGTACTTTTTGTGACTTTGCTGTGCTAAAAGAAGTACTAGCAAGGCATTGCAACAATACAAGGAACTCAGGGATATTGGCTTAGGAGATACCACTTTTACAGAAAATGTATTTTCCAAAGGATGAGAAAGGAAAACCTTAATTCTTCTAATAGAAGTGAAATTAATACAGTTTGTTTCTTTATGAGATTTATAAAGCAAAGAAGTCATGAATACCCTGTTCAGAACAGAATTTTTTACAAGATACTGTGGTATAAGTGAAACTTCTTCAATGGGTAGAAAAACTTGGAAATTTATCAAAGACTCATGATTAGGGTTTTAGAAGGATTTCTGTTTTCTATTTTCAGCAGTGTCTTTGAGAATATCAGCCAGAAAGTAGCAGTAACCACAGTGGGAATTAGAATTATTTGTTATATGGAAAGATGGAAGCACTGACATGGAAGAAAGGATACAATCCAGGAAGATTGAACCTAAAAATTAACACTTTGCACAAATACCTGTTTCTTTCTACGAGTAATTTTGAAGAGTATTTGGTTACCAACTGAATTTGAATCATTGTTACCATATCACTGCTAACACAGGGCATGTATTTTAATGTACATACAAAGATGCTACCTGATGACAAGGGCCAAAGTGGCCCTTCAGCCAAGGCCTTGTCAGAGCAGAGCAGAAAGGTTTTGCCAACAGTAATGGATGCTGTGTTGGAAAAACAATATGGTTCAAGTGGCTGGGCCAAGACAACATCAAGAATTATCAGAGATTTGGAAAATTGTGTTCTGCAAAAGAGGATTGAAGAACACTGGAGTTTTACGTTCAGGCAGAAGGGGAAAATTTATCCAGTGAGCATCTGTGAAAAAGAACACTGTTCTCCAAGTTGAATGACTTAAAATTACAGTAAGGATGATTAGACATTAAACAAACTTTTCTAAACATAAAGGTAGTTGAGGAAACTGAGGAATGTGTGAGTGGGGGTTTTGAAGAATGAGTTAGATGAGCCTCTGCTTATCTGATAAGGATGTAGCTGCACTATTTTGCTCCCATCTGAGAACAGAGTAGACTGGAGCTGATATTTCATGGTATGTCTGGATCCTTCTTATGTCCGGCACACGTGACTTTTCCCTTACAAAAACATATGTTTGCATACTTTAAAATGCCACCTTTTTCTTAGGTGATAACCAAATTGCAATTAACTGCAAGTTGACTGCTACTAGTGAAGAAAAGACTTACTAGTAACAAGAGCTGGAAGAAAGAGTTCTGCATGACTTACTGACAGTTGGTGATACAAGAACTCTGGGTCCAGAATGTCCTGAAATAGAAACTGCTCCTCCACCTTTCTTTTTTTAATTAGCTTAGTGCAACGAAGATTACATACTAGCTGCAAGGAAAGGAAGGTTGAAGGATCAGAATATTAAAAATGTAATTCCTAACATTTTATCATCTTTGAAGTTTTATAAACAGAAAATAAAGCTTACTAATCATTAATGCCTGTTTAGACAGATTTCAAATGTCCAACGCCTTTTTTTAGAATGGGTCCATACATGATTATAAAGGAAATAAACACATGCTACATTGGGAAATTTCTGTAAATAAATAGTTCTTTTACCATTGTACCAGTTTGAAGAGTAAACAAAGGCTTGGGGAATTGTATGGGGAAGAATAGAGTTTTGTGGGTTTGGGGGGTTTTTTTCTTGTTTTACACCAAATTCAGCATTTATCATAACATTCAAGAAATACACAATCCGAAAGGTATATATAGTGTGATATCATGTGCTATTTCAAAAGTGTGCAGTGAAATAAATAATGGTAGCAATTGATGGACTGGTGAGGGAAGAGGGATTACTGCATAGCCTTGTAGTATTGAAGTACTCAGTTGACATTCTTTCAGCATTCTCAAGGACACAATGGATCTCTGATGATACTTAAAGGTTATATTAATTGCAAAGAGATTTAGTTGTAAGTTTTACCATCTCCTAGTGACATATCTGAACCACAAGATGATCCCATATGTCCTGTTAATATGAATCTCCCTTTTTTCCTACAAATATAATGACCTTTTCTGTGTGTCAACTTAGTGAATAATGTGATATTAGGAAAGGAAATTAAAACAGATGTTGTAAGCTAACAGAACAGCATGCAGTCATTGATTAATATATCCAAAGTATTTTCTGATTCTTTTTACTTGTCTTTCTGACCTGACCATGTCTTGATGTCACATGAAACTGTTTATAGATGCAGAGCTTCCAATCTGATGGATAGCAGCTATTGGCTAGTAAGTTTTCTTCTGGAAGTGTATTTATGACTTTGTTCTTACTCTTCATAGATGCCAGAATTTCAGAAGAAGACTGTCCATATTAAGGACCCAGCAAGAGTAGAAGAGATTATTTGTGGCCTCATCAAAGGTGGAGCAGCCAAACTTCAGGTAAAGGTGTGGACAGTTTAGAATAAAAGCAGCTGTGGGATTGTTACTCTATGCCAAAATATTTAATCTATATATAATATTTAATCTATATATATGTCATAGAATTCAACCTTCAAGAAATCAAAACCTAGACATGTTAACGCCTTTAATATTCTTTGTTGATTCAACTGTAATTCAGCCAAACACTAGTTAAGTAAATGACATAAGCATAGAAGCTTAGTAATTTCAGGAAATATTCTCACCAAAGGAATGAGAAAAACTGTTTTGTTAGAAAAAACGTTACTCTTCTGGGATATGCTAGCTTCCATGACAATGGCTCAATAGAATAGGGAGGCTTCTGTGACACACATGCTACTCAGCTGCAGCTATTGTTGATCGTTCAGAATTTCTAGTCATTCTTTATTTTGTTCCTCCATGTTGTAAGACAGTTTTGCTTTTTCTTTCCTTAAATAGATTATTACAGATTTTGATATGACATTAAGTAGATTTTCCTACAATGGAAAAAGATGTCCAACTTGTCATAGTGAGTACTTTTTTTTTTTTTTTAATACAGATTGATTTGTTCACTTCTTTTAGTTTTTCCTATATTTTAATTTTCTATTCAATTTATTTCCTAAGGAAATTTTATATTGACTTGTTACCCAATCTGTATTTTCTACTGACAAAGTATTCTAGTGACTGTGGTTTTACATGTGTGTGTATATATATATCAGTGTGAATTAAATCACAGATTTAATTTGTGGTTAAATTCTTTAATTGTGATTAAATGCTTTAATTTAATCACAATTAAAGCATTAAGTTTTGAACTCTCAGATGTTAGTGGTTAGATATGGCATGGTTGACTTCTCTTTTTCGAGAGTCCATCATAGTCCTGACACCTGCAAGAACCAGATAGTAAACTCTTTAGAATTCTTGGCAAGTTTATCCTTATGCTGTAGTCTTTTGGAACAAACAAGGAGAAGTTGGAACTCTGAAACATATAGGATGCCTCAGGATGATTTCAGAAACAATTAAATCTCAAGAAACAGATAGAAAAGCTTGTAACTGACCTTATAAATCAGAGATGAAGGGAAGAGCATTTTTATACTTATGAAGAAAAATGTGCTTTTTGTTGGTTGCTGGTAAGAAAAGTTCTGAGGAAGCATACTGGTATGAAATGTACCATCTTGTTTAATGCTCTTTTTTTTCACCCCTTTGCCAGACATCATTGATAACTCTAAGATCATCACAGATGAATGTCGGAAAAAGGTAAACAAAAACTCTACGAGCACTTGGTTTGTTGTACAGGCATCTGTCATTATTCCCTGACAAGAATATTATTTTGATAGCTTAGCCCAAACACCAACATATTTTATGAAATAAAATCTGATGGGTTTTTTTTCCTTCAGTTATTGCAGCTGAAAGAAACCTATTATGCCATTGAAATTGATCCAGCTCTCACCATTGAAGAGAAATACCCATATATGGTAGAATGGTAAGAGACACCTCTTATTTTCAGATTGTATTAAGATTAGATTTAGTAGGTTTTTAAAAACCAAATTAATGGCAGTACTTAGCTTTTAGCTATCACATTAACTGAATTAATCTCTTAAAGTTTTGTGCAACTGGTTTTGTTTTGCTCTTTACCTGAATAAGCAAGAATTAACCATACAGGATGCTTTTCATCAAGAAATTAATGAAAGGTGAACCTTAGTAAGCAACATTCAACCCATTTTTTGTTTATGTTCTAGGTACCACAAATCTCATGCACTACTCATTGAACAAGGCTTACAGAAGGACAAGTTTGCAGAAATTGTAAGGGAATCTGATGTTATGCTGAAGTAAGTTTCTTTTGATTTGAATTATATCAATCTGTTTCAGAGCATTTTCTTTAGATTCTTCTTGAGTGTTGGGAAAAGGAAAAAAAAAAAAAGGGAAACTGAAAAAAACCCACTCATGTTCTTGAGAATGTGACAGCTTAACATTGGACCACATTGAGCTCTCCATGCTCCCAACTTATTTGGTGTGTTGTATCTAAATGCAGACACCATATAAAGTGCAAAAAATGCATCTCACCATATAAAGCAGAGATCTGGAACTTTTTATAGTCCCTTCTCTACCAGCTTAATTTTTGTAGACTTTTATCCTGTTTAAATTGCACTGGTGATCCTTTTTTCTTTTTTTTTTTTTTTTTAAGAGCAATGTGAAGTTTAACTTAATTCCTTTGAGAAACACTTGGGTAACATGTTTCATATGTTGTATTAAATATTGTTCTTCATCTATGGATGAAGGCAGTTTTAAAATACAGCAAAATCCATGTTCAGAATGTGTTGTGGCTTACATCTCTTTGAAAGTCTTCTAAAACTGTCTGTAAATTTTGGAATACTGAAACAGGATGTTACATCTTAAATTGTGGAAGTATTTATTTATAACACTGACTGAATACTTATTTTTTGTACAACAGAGAAACACCCAGTCTCTACCTCTTTGAAGTCCTAAGTCCATGTCCATTGAATATTCATCCACAAGCTAAAACTCTTTCCAGAACTTTCACAATACTTTTTTTAAATGTAAAATTCTACCATCTATGTCTGTATGGAGAAAGCATATGGAGATAATATCTTGTTTCTGGAATACTATATATAGGATACTAAATACTAAAAAAAATTCAGGAGAGAGCAATAATAAATGTTTTCCAGGTTTAAAAACAAAATTTTTTGTATGTATATATGTTTTATAGTAATGACCCTATAGAAAGTCACATATTTAAGCAAGGAAGATTGAAAGGAGATGCACAGCCTGATAATAGGTAGAGTGAGTTCTGCTAGATGCCTGCTTGTTCTGCAGTACTTAAGGAAGAGGAAGTGTTTTTAAATCTTTAAAACATGATTAGAAGTTTTGGAAGGAAAAACTATACAGACCAAGACTCAATAGCTTGATGCAGCAGTTTCTTGCAAACATGCCTTGTGTTAGGTTGATGGTTCTTGCTTACCTGAAAAGGTGAAGTAAAAGAAATTCATTAACATGCTCAGGAAATATTAATTATTTTCCAAAGATGTGATTGTCTCCTAAAAACTCAGACTTTTCTTGGCTTTCTTTATTTGAGTTTGATTTCTATTTGCATTCTGTGTTGCAGAGAAGGGTATGAGAACTTCTTTGATAAGCTCAGTGAACATAATATTCCTGTGTTCATATTTTCTGCTGGGATTGGCGACATCCTTGAGGAAGTAATCCACCAAGCTGGGGTCTACCATTCTAATGTCAAAGTGGTTTCCAATTTCATGGATTTTGATGAAAACGTACGTATGAGATAACACACTCTTATCAAATATGTTTGATAAATACCATGCTATTTGTGGTATTTAGTAGCTATTTATACATGCTACAAGACAGATCTATAGATAGAGAGAGAGAGAGAGATAGATACATACACTCCAGGCAGAATCAGTGGCTGCCTGCTCTTAACTGTGCTGTCACAGCCATGACATTACTTGAAACTAATTTATCTTGTACATCATCACAGTTCAATCTTGGCTCAACAGTAACATCACCTCTTTCATTCTGGTTTCTGTTCTGCCTGAATGGTACCAGAAATAACTTCAGTGTTGCTTTTTTTCAATAGGGAATATTAAAAGGATTTAAAGGAGAATTGATTCACGTTTATAACAAACATGATGGTGCCTTGAAGAACACAGAGTACTTCAAACAGCTAAAAGACAACAGCAATATCATACTGCTGGGTGATTCTCAAGGAGACTTGAGTATGGCAGATGGAGTAGCAAATGTTGAGCACATTCTTAAGATTGGCTATCTCAATGACAAAGTAAGTAGCCTTACATAACCTTGTAGGCTTTGAATGAAACACTGGGAGTTAGAAACAGGTTTGTTATAATATAGTTCAGCTATCAAACCAAGTGTTTAACCTGTACTTGGGTTGACATTTCTAACATTTTTCATGGATTTTTTTCTAACCCATAAGCTCAGAGCCACAAGTATATATTGCCTTGATTTTTGTACAGAACTACTTCCAAACAGATGTTTCCTAGAGAAGTAAAAATCAGAGGCTATAAAAATCAATTATCTTAAATTCAGTACTCAGTTGATAATTGAGAAAAATTATAATCTCACAAATAAAAAATCCAGGCAGTCTCTCTTCTTTTCTTTTTACTTTTTGGGGGTTTTAAGTGACACTAACTGATTATTTGAGAAGTTATAATCAACATCCATTTGCATTGAGGAGAGATAAAACTTCAGTATTATATTTCTCCCTGCCCTTCCAGAAGTTCTTCTTTCAGTATCTCTGTGTGTAAGATCCTAGAACGCACTTTAGGTCAGGCCACTCCTACCCTGTCCTTCTCTAGAATTCACTTGTAGGAGTGATACATTATTTGCATGGCTTATTCCCAAAATTTGGTTATAAGATTGGGCAGTATTTTACTGACAAAAACTCTTTCAATATTAATTCTGTAACTAAGGAGGTCTCTCTCTTTATCCTTTCTGCAATTAGGTAGATGAGCTTTTGGAAAAATACATGGACTCTTATGATATTGTCTTGGTGAAAGATGAATCCCTGGATGTTGCCAACTCCATTCTACAGAAAATCCTGTAAATTGCAGTCTAAAGTCACTCCATTCCTTCCAGGAAGCAACTGGACAGAAGAGCACACATGTGCTATCTTAGATGTGTTTATTACTCATTTACAGAACTGTTTGATTTAATTTAAAACTTTTATCTTCATTTTGGTATTATGGAAAATATATGGTATCAATTGTCAACTACAAGCTCCTTTTACTGCTCTTACACTGTTCTTTACTGTCTCACACTCCTGTTATAACAAAATCTAAATTGGATTTATAGATGTGATAAAGTGCTGCTGATGGGATACTGTGGTTCACTGCCCTTTTTAATCAGGCATTTCAGAGGAGCATTTTAGAAAACCTGGCTATTTTGTGAAATTGAAGCTGTAAACACTCTGTA
This sequence comes from Erithacus rubecula, assembly GCF_903797595.1. Taxonomy (NCBI): domain Eukaryota; kingdom Metazoa; phylum Chordata; class Aves; order Passeriformes; family Muscicapidae; genus Erithacus; species Erithacus rubecula. The sequence goes on along the minus strand of NC_136689.1, from coordinate 44,637,712 downwards.
AAGAGAGTGTGCACTTGTTGCCGTTTCAAAGACTTTTCAGTCTCAGCTATACTTTGAAGGATCTTACTCATAATGCTACATAATTTCACACAAGTTTTTCATATATTTTTCTTCAGTAAAAATGCTTTTATTCACCCAATTCAGAGAAAGCGTTTTTTCTTCATATTTTTGCATCATTGTAAAATATTTGCTATCCTTACCATTTCTTTATCCTCTGTGAAATGGGAAGAATATTTTAAGTTAGTGTATCTGAGATAAAACTTCTCCTCTTTGTAACAGCAGATAGTTTCACAAGATAGTCCACAGCCTGCCTGCAATGAACAGGGACATCCTCAACTAGACCAGGCTGCTCAGGGCCCCGTTCAACGTGACCTTTAGGGGCATCTACCACCTCTCTGAGTAACCTGTGCCAGTTTCACCACCCTCACCACAAAAAAAGTACTTCAGAAAGTATATACTGAGCACATTACAGCACCTCTCAGCATTGTGTACAGAGTGATACTGCTTAATACAACCACAATTTCAGAAGCTGGCTTGGATATGTTGCAGGATAGGTTGAAGATGATGTGTCTCTGCTCCTGTGAGGTCTTGGCTGTACTAAATCAATTAATAAAAGAGAGCAAATCATACAACTCCCCTAATGTGCAATATAATCATTGTTCCCCTTTGCTTTCTTTTATACAGAGCAGAAACTGTGCCATCTTCCATTCCCTGAGGAATTGTAATGAAAATATGGAAGAGCTTAGATCTGCATTCTCTTCCAACAGAATTAATACATATCTCAAGAAACAGCCTCTTTCCTTACAGCCTGTGGTCTGTTACTCAAATTCTGACTTGGTATCATCAGACACGTTTTCCAAATCAGCAGCTTTACATCTCTTACTACCCCTGCTAGAACTTTTCCAAGAAGGGAAGAGAGAGGATAGTTTCCATACTCCACCTCTGCAGTAAAATGAAATTAATCATACATGTATTTTGAATGCAGGGCAGAGGCTCAATGCAACGTTAGTGTGAGCATCCTTTCACAAATCACAGCACATGCTGTGCCATCAGGGAACTGCTGAGCACAGGAACCTTTTAGAAATTCCAGTCTGCATCTGAACAGGCAGAGTGTTTGTGGGATGATGTCCTTCTTGACCAAATCCTACAGTCATGCAATTCCCTAGGCCTGACACAGAGGCAGCCAGGAGGTCAGAGGTGGGAGTCTTGAGACGAAAACCAGTAGGACAACTAAGGTGAGGATCTTGAGGATAGTGCCTTAGCTGCTTCCATTCCAAAGGTGTGACTGAGGCAGCAGCAGCAAACTGGAGGAGCTGAAAACACCCTGGCAGTGCCAGGGACAGGATAAAATGGGAGTAACAGCTGCTAAGAGCCTGTCAGCCAAAGCTAAAAGATGATGAAAACTTGAAAGCACCAGTAGCAGCTGCTGAGTCAGTGCCCACAGGGACTGGGTGTGAAGTTTGGTCCTGTCCCTGTGGCCTCTCTCCCTGTCCCCTCCATTTTCCTGGGGCAGGGGGGAGGGCAGGAAGGTTATAGCAAACATGAAAGAGAGGGAGCAGCCTTCCTACAGCCTCCCTTGTGCTGCTGCTTCAGCACCGTGGGCAGGATCAGCAGGGCTATGCTACATATGACTCCTCATGGGCATCAGCATGAACTGCCCACCCAGGCACAGCAAGGATTTGGGGAATCTGCAGCATTTCCAGGGGAGCTCAGCAGACACAATTTCTTTAACAGTTTACATTTGGGGTTTTAGGCACCTGCAGAACTTAACATTAGCTGGCCTAATACTACGGTTTTGGGAGTGGGAGGGAGTAGGGTTAGTGAATCTTGGGTTTAGAGCTTTTTTGAACATGCAATCATGCTGCCAAATAAAAGTCAAAAAGGCAAAGGCCTTCGAAAAACATCAGGGTGTTTGGATGCGCTGCTTACTCAACCAGCCTCTAATTGCAAGAGTCTAATTACCATTACTCCCAAAGTATACACTGGGACAAAGTTTTCTATTTACAGACAGTTTATCTTTGGAATACAGATAACAGCTAAAATTTAAAGAATGTGAAGTGTAGCTGATAGTTATAGCTTCACAGCACGAGATATGTCAGCAACACTGGCATTCTGGCTACAAGTGTAATGATTTCCCTGATTATCCCAGCACCAGTAAAAAGGAAGGGGACAGTTCTGGTCTCTATGCAGTGTTTCTGATGAAAACATGGGACACTCTTCCCTTCTCAAACTTACCTCAGGATACACAAATTCATTGATCCTCTCTCCAGAATTTTTCCTCAGCCTCACTCAGGTAAGCAAGCCACCACTCCATCATGATGAAGATCTTGTTCAATCCACAATTTAAAAAACCCCAACAAATAAACAAAACCACATATAAGAGCACATGCAGAGCAATATAGAGAAGGACTAGGAAGCATCTCTAAAAGCAGTTACAAAAACGTATCTCCAACTACATCTTAATCTGAATTACTGAAATTAGCATTCATCCTCCCTAGAACCCACCCATATCAGAAGAAAATGAAATGGTTTTCCAGCTACATGGACATCTTAAGCTGGTAGAGGATTTCAGATGAAACCACTGGCTTTCAAGCATTATGTAAGGAAGATTTTCCAATCTCACCTTCAAACAGGTGGACAACGTATGTTCAGTCACCAAATGTTCAGTCCATTATGAGAATCACTTAAAGAAAAGGATTCTTGTCCTTCCATGAAGATGCAGGTAAGTCAAGATCTCCAACACACTTTTCTGCTAGCATTAAATCATGTAAGTCTCAGAATCTGTATTAAGGATCAGTAAACCTTTGCTAGGGCTTGAAAGCAATTAATGTTGCAGTTACTTGAAAGAATCCATTTGCTGTGCAAGGGGTATCTCAGTGCCAAATAGTTTACTTCTTGAAGTGCTTTTCATACAACTTTATAGAAAAAAACAGTTACTTATGCAATCAACCTGAACCAGGAGGTCAGATTTTAAAAGCATGCATGGTGCTGTACAGATTATCATTGTCTGTTCATCATCTCACATCCCACTGCCAACCATAACTCTTGTTTATGTAATACTTAAGGGGAAAACACAAGATGCATTTTTAAATAACCTCCTCCACTTTAGCAAAATCTCATTGTTTTATCACTAGACTGTTGGCTAGAAATTAGAATTTGTATTATCAGTTGCCTCTCCAAAATCATTAACAAAATTAACTCTACAGCTACAGGTTAAGCCATCCTTCAGTCAGCTAATTCTTGCAATTGTTATTGAGATTCTCCTTTCAGTTTTAAGAAAGAAATACTGTGAAGAGTATTTCTGTTCTATTCTATTCTAAGTATGTCTTTCTAAATAAAATTTCTAACTAGAAACATTTTGCAACCCTAAAAATGTATTTACTTTATAAGTTAGTTTGGAAAGAAAGATAAGCATTTCCAAGACCATTTTCCCATAGCCAAAAGAGTATATCCAAAGTTAAAGGAATAAACAAAATTAAGTGAATTTGTTACTCTCTTTTCTTCCTCTACTCACAATATCTGTTCTGTCTGTAGTACCTGTTCAAGGTCAAGTATTTGGGACCTTTATTTAGCTGAAAATGAATCCTCCTCTTAGAGGGTGTTGCAGCAAGCTCAAATGTCCTCTCACTAGCAAATAAAGGCTGATAGTGCTGAACTGAGCTAAAAACTTGCACCCCATACTAGCTAAATATGGCATTTTTAAATTTAAAGAAAATCCAGATTTTTTTTTTTTTTTTCACAAAGAAAAACACAATATTTAAGTTAAACAACTGCAAATTCTGATTTAAGTATAATGCCTGTTATACTTAGACCAGATGGATTTACATAACAAAAAGTATTGCTATCAAATTAGGACACAAAAATCACACAGAAAAAAAAATACTCATAAATACCTGGCTTTTTCTGGGCATGCACCCACGTTCTTTTTTCACTGAGCCCCTGACAATTCAGTCACCAATTGCTAACCTTGGCTGCCAGCAACTTCCTTTCCTAACAGAAGTCAACTGCCAGCTCTGAGAATAGCATCTGCCTGTTTCATTAGAGGAGTAGAAATAGCCTGAGTTCTAGAGAGCCCCTCGTTAGCTAAGCCCAGTTACATCTGGTTCTTAATGAACCTTGAGAGTTATAATCTATTTTTATAAAGTAATCTCAATTAAGTATGATAAAAAACTGTCCAGATACTAATTCAACAAATAAATAAATCCAAAAGAGAGATTCTACAGATAATTCTAAATAAGTAAGTTATGAATACTAGGAGATAGTAGATACTAAAAGATAAGTTCTACATAGGCTAATTCTACATACTAACAATAAAATGCTAATAAATATAAGAATTCTAAATAAAAGCCAGATTAATTCTAAATAGCTAGTTTCTCCTTATAAAAATTATTTTACACTTTGACATACAAAATATTTTCCTTATATCCATATTCCTCACAGGCCACCTTCTCTAATAGGATGGTGACTTGAAAGGATTTATCAATCACTGGATCTGGGTTGCAGGGGCTGTGCTGAGCTCTCCCAGTCCACACCAGCACAATTTCACTCCCCAGCCAGCTCCCCCTGCCCCCAGGCTCTGGTTTGGTGAATGGGCAAGGCAGACTGTCCTTACTTTTAGGGGCTGCCACACACCCTGAGAACCAACAGGTGGAGGATTCAACCCAAGTGCAACCCTTTGCTGAGGAAGGTGGCCCCAAGCCTTCCTTCAAGGGAGAAGTCAATAGCTGCCAAAAGGAAGGAATAGGACTGGGTCTTATGTTAGTGATCAGAAATTCTGGATTTTAAGCAGTTTAGTCTAATTCAGTCAGGCAGACCTGGCCTCTGTTGCCTTTGTCTGGGCAATGCCCTGTATAAATGCCACTATTTTCTAGCAAGCTTTTCCATATATTCTCTGATTTTCCCCATGGCAACCTGTGGACCTGGAGATGAGGTGAGGAGGCAATAAAAACTTTCTCTTTAAGGAAAAAGATCTTTAGATGGATCACAAGCCATGTTTGCCAAGTCCTAAGGAACAATGGCATGAGAATTTCAGATGTACTTACCCTAGTCAGAGGCACTGGTAAAGTCATCCCTGCTATCCCATCACTGACAAGCACTTCCAAAAAAATTCAGCACAGCAGTTTTGGGGATCACCAGCTGACGGCAGTTCAGTGCTGCTCTTTCTCCTGCATCTGCCCTGCAGGACAACTCTGTTATCCTGATTTACCAGGAACTCTTTAGCCACCTCCTGGGATCCATCTGGAATGTTCCTCCATACAGAAATATGGGGTTCATTCACTAATGTCTTCTCAGACAAAACAATTCAGGATATCACAAAATGCTTTGGGATAGAAGGGAACTTTAAAGATCCTTGATTTCCTTCCCCCCAGAAGGAAAGGGGATATCCTCTAGACAGACTTGGTTTTTGTATGAGAACAGAGTAAGGGACTGTTTCCATGCTGAATTCTGCTTCTGGCAGTACTCCAATCACAACTTGCTTCTCACTCCTCTCAGCTTTGTCAGCACACAGAAAGGACTGCATCTGAACCCCAGCAAAAAGTGAGCAATCTGCTTCAAAGTAAAGCAAAAGGGAAAAAGAGTCTGCTGAGAGAACTGCTTTCACAAGATGGTAAGGAGCCATTCTGGATCCAAACTTTGGAATGGAAGTGCCCGTTCCTGATATCCACAACTTCTACATCTGGTATAAAATCATTCATTATCATAGTTTAAAATATTTTTCCTGAACATTAATAGCAGTATTGAACATATTCAGGATAAGCCTGCCATGTAGAAAAGAACTGCAGGAAGGATATTTGCTTCAATTTATGGTCCCAACCCACCAAAACTCCAGGGGGAAAAAAAAAACCACCTAAAAGTAATTGTTGATCAACATTTTATTTAACAAAGAGATCAGTTATCCAACATTTAGTATCAAACACAAAAAAATATTTCACTGCACTTTTTGTAAGAACCAATACAAAATGTTTTCATCCAACTGAAATACCAGTTTTTAGAAAAAGCATCTCGGGGAGCTTACATCCCACATGTACAGGAAAGCAAGAAACTAGACACAAAGCTTATAATGGAAACACAACTCCCCACTGCTTTCTGACAGTGTCTCACTCTATGTATTTGGGCTCTCTGCATGCTGTGTACTGAGGGGGATCCCACTGCCTTCCAGAAAATGAATCTGTTTCATGTATTTAGTACTGAGCAGCTCTGCTGCATTTGTCAAGCTAATGGGTGGGTGACTGTCTCAAGGCACAGAATCTGAGCAGCACTCCCAGGCCTTTGTGTTGAGGGCTGGGCCAGAACGTTAGCACACACAAACAGATGGGCCTGCTTCTTGATTCTATCACTGTCTGTCTGTTTGTTTGGCACTGCAGACTGCTCTTCTGCCTAAACTCTAAGTACTTACTCCTTAATCTATCAATTCCCAAAACAGGAGACAGAAGCCCAACACAAAATCAACTGTGTATTTATGACAGTATTCAACAGTATTTATGACAGCATTTGTACCCTGTATGTTAATTTTTAATGTCTAACTAAACTATAAATAAGGTTGCAACTAGAAAGATTTTGGAATGACTGACATTGGCCAGCAAAATAGTCAAGGTTACTAATTCAGCAAGTACAGATGGTAGGAAACTTTTATTCTGTGAGGTAAAAACCCAACACATACACAGTATCAATTCTAGGTCTGTTTAAGTCACAGTTTATGCAATTTTGCAATGGCACAGCCATGTGCTGCAATTTGCAAATCAGATTTTCTGCTGGCAAAAATCCATGTGAGTTCATTCAGTTACTGGGAAGAGTGCTCATACCTTCTGAAAGGAACTGGGATCAACAGCTGACAACTTTTACAGGTCATTGTTACAGGGAATATTTTGGTTCATTTTCCTACACAAATATTTCTGATACAGAAGGTTTTTTAAAACTCTTTTAAAAGCACTTGGCTGGTTTTCTATCTACCATGCACCCAACTGACCATGTGTTCAATGAGAATTTCATATTGTTAGCATAAAAGCAGACCCCACATACACATGTGGCTCACAGCACCACATACAGCAGGACACTCCTTACCTATCTGTACATTCCACCTTGACGCACTTAACACTTTTTTAGAGATATCTAACAATTCCAACTGAAAATCTTTTCCTATTTTAACAGCCTATCCACACCCAAGCAGAGGCAGACGCAGGCTATCCAAGGGCTATCCTTCCAGAACCATGCTTGCCAAAACTCCTTCTGGTACACGTTTGAATAGTAGGTCAGGTCAGGATTCTTGGATTTTTTTCTTATCTTTACAGTTCATCGTGCTCCTCTTTGGCCTCTTGATCTTTCAACTTGAATTCTTCAGCAGTAACTTTACCATTTCCATCCCTGTCTTGATTGGTGAACATATTTCTAACAATCTTCTCAAAATCAAAACCAGGAGCTAATTTTCCTTTGCCAGTATCAACTTGAGTTTGGATGTACTCTGAAAACTATGAGGGGGGAAAGGAGAAGAAAGCAGCTCACAGGAAAAGGACATTTGAAAATTAAGAGTATCCAGGATTTTACTATTTATTAAGTGTACCTAGGACACTGTTACTACCTTATAAAGTTTACCACCCAAACTGGACTAATTAGACCAGATGCGTGAGGTTAAATCACTCTTTGTGGAGCTCAGCAGGGATTTCCTCATTCATTCCAGTGGGTTTTGGACCCATAACAAGAAAGTGTCTTGTTCATAATTTAGGAGGAAAATGGACAGCTGGACACAGGAACAGCTCTATACAGATGGAGGGCAGTAATTTTGCATGGTGATACGTGAAGTTTACAGTGTGAAACAGAAACCCACCTTCATCTTAGAGGGAGCAACACAAGAATGATTGCTGGTATGGACAGCAATAGCCTCACCCTACCTCTTTCTCTACACCAGTAAAAGCTTTTTGCTTCTCTGCAAGGACAGACATGGAGGTAAACATAAGAGAGAAGATGGACATGGAAGGAAAACAAAGAAGTAGAAGAGAGCGCTAGGAAAAGGGAAAACAAGATTTCAATTTTATCACATTAGGTTTTTAAATCCTCATAGGCATCTCATGCTGTTCCACAGGGCCACAGCTTTCCCTGTGAGCACTGCAGGCTGCACCACTCCAGGGAGAAAAGAAGGGGAAAAAAAGAAGGGACAAAACAGAAGGATAGAGAAAGGTGACAAAGCAGACTTCAGAAGAGAATAAAAAAATACAATTTGAGTTAAAAGAAAAGGCATAGGAAAATCTCACAGATGTTTGTTATCAGAACTTGTGTGGCAAAAGCAAGTGGCTTTTAACTGGACCACCCAATGACATTCTCACAATACAGATTTTACAAGCAAGCGGAAAAACCTGACCGCACAGCACACAATTCACATGTGTAAGGAGTGGCCACTGGCATTGCCAAGCTCCAGAAGAGATTAGACAGTTCCTGGATGCACTGTTGCAGGCTCAACTTTGGCTCAAGAATTCACCACAAACTGCCAATTAGCACTGAGACAGACACCAAGAAGGCTGATAAAGGAAAGGAATGTTGGATACCAACTCTACCTCTTACACTTATGTCCTAAGGATTTGTTGCTGACCAAGGAAACCACAACAGTAACTGATCTTATGCAGTATGGCCATTCTTACAGTCCTTATTTCTTTAAAGCTGAATAGCCATTATAGCTGACATGCTGCTTTCCTGTTCCCTTGATGATAAAAAGAAGATGAAGAAGACAAAGAAGAAGACGATGAAGAAGACGATGAAGAAGAAGAAAAAGAAAAGAAGAAAAAGAAAAGATGAAGACGATGACGAAGACAAAGATGACGATGACAATGAAGACAAAGAAGAAGAAGAAGAAGAAGAAGAAGAAGAAGACTCCATCCTTCAACATTGGCAATAATGGTGGTAGAAGAAAACCACTGCAGGTGTTTTCATCGTCTTAGCTTACCTCCTCCAAAAGAACCTCTCCATCATGATTCTGGTCTATTTCTTCAAAAAGGTTGGGAGAGACTTCCCCATTCCATACAAACATGTATCCCTCAGGTAAGCCAGACACCAATTCCAGGAGCTCGATGTCAAAAACTAATACAGCACTACCAGGCACTTCTCCTTCTGTCACAACAAATGGCAAAGAGGGGTATTTATCCTCACTTACATTGAAGGGGATATTTCCTTTTAGTCGACAATTTAAATTTATCTTCCTGCTTCAAAAGACACTTCTCTAGTATGATCCCTAATCTTCCTGATCATTTCACCAAGGGTGATCATAAAAGGAACGTTTCAGAATAAAACTTGATACACTGGAACTGATTGCCCACAGAAGCTGTGAACGCCTCATTCCTAGGAATGTTCAATGCCAGGCTGGGATGGGGCCCTCAGCGACCTGTTCTAGCAGAAGATGTCTCTGCCCATGGCAGTGGGGGTGGAACTAGGTCATCTTTAATGTCCCTTCCAATCCAAACCATTCCATAATTCTGTGATTCTAACAGCATCCACTTTTTTTTTACTTTTAAAAACTAAGCTTGTGGGAATAATCCATTTTCCTTTATCTCGCCAATATACCGCGTATCAGCATATTTTTGTGAGACTCAATAGTGCTGCAACAGTTTGGGATGTTACCTCAGGGAAACCATAGAAGGAGTTTAATTTAGTCTTGAAAAAGAAAAATCAAGCTCATCTCTAATCTGTTTGCAAGAGTCTGCAAACAATCAGTCTCTTCAGATAGCTGGGTCTATACCAACAGACTAACAAATCATGCAATGTTTCAGAATGTGTATCAAATGTAACTTGAACAATGGTGAATACTTATGAGAGGTACTTTACCCAGCAGACTTTTCATATCATGAGGAAATTTTCAATTTATTACATACAGCTATGCAATCATATATAACATATAATAGATAAAATCACATATAAAACATGGCATATATAAATACTCCTAATTTTTTACAGAAGACAGATACAAGTGGAAATGCATTCTTATCTCTTAATTCAAATTAATTATTCAGTTAAGCTCTGCACATGATGCCTGACAGTCTACATAAACTACAAACTGTTCTGGAGCTATTGAAAGAACACAGCAACTTATGCAACTGCTTTCATACACATCAGAATTTGGTAATCTTGATGATCTCAAGGATAGACTTCTTTCCCTCAAATCTTTTAACCAGGAAAAACAGAAACAACGTATCTAGACATGAAAGTTCTTGCCATCTCTATATCATTCTTTTTATTACTGCTGTCAACATCATAAAAAATTTACACACCTTAATGCCCTAAAGTGCCTTAGAGTGTATTTGCGTTGGATTTTTAACAGCACCAATACACTGTTTCACACCTTACACTCAGTTTATGGATCTTCTAAATTCATAACATACTAATGCTGACCAGTCCCCTATGGCTCTGTTTCCCGAATAACACATTGCATGTCCAACTCCCTATCATGGAAAACAGTGTTTGCATCCATCCGCAACACCAGACTGCCTGGAGCTTTCTGTTCTGACAAAGCAACATTACTGGGGGCACATGTTCCCTTTTGTACTGTGATAGTCTTTCTATTGGCCACAGCAACAACATGACTTGAAATGCAACACAGACAGCATGTTTATTCCCTCCCTGGGGAACAGGGAGGAGGGGGAGTGTCTAAAATGGCACAAAAAACATCTAAAAAAATCCCATTCAAGCAGCTAATAAAACATGCATGCCTGTGTTTCAGTCATTCTAGAGATGCTAAGAGCACTCACCAACTCCATCTTCTCCATAACCAAGGTGAGGTGGAATAACGACTGTCCGTCGTTCCCCAACACACATGTCCTGTAGGCCCATGTCCATTCCCAACACCACCTGACCAGATCCCAAAACTATGTTGTAGGTCTTGCCAAGGCTGTGTCTGGAAAGGAAGGGGAAAATGGAAAAAAAAAATCAACATAAAATAGAAAATTTCTGTTGATCAAACTTACCACAGAAGTAGCAGTTTCTAGTAGTGTCCTCTCATTGCCAAAAGCTAGCTTCATACTCAATGCTTTGTTCTACCAAACAGTTACCTGAAGCTGTTCTCAAGTTACAGCCAGCACCAAACAGACTAGTCTCTGATGCTGACACGTCCTCTGGCACTAAAATTATAGGCTTCTTGAATGAAATCCAAAATTAAAATCATTAACCATGCCAATTACAGCCCCAAGGTATTTCATCTTGAAATAAGGGCTTTTGCCTTCAACATATTTTTAACTGTTGTTATTGGACTTTCCAGCAGATGTAAAAGTTCCAGATGTACACTTGTCCTGGGGTGACTTTATGATGCTTGTATTCCCAGTTGCCTGTTCTGATGGTGTTGAATATTGAGTTCTTTGGCTTTAAGACTGGTTTCAGGAGTGATGAAGGAGAGAAGAGGTGCAGAGTTTGTTATGAGAGACTGCACTTGCTCCCCTGCGTCCTTCACACAGACTGTGTTGTTGGCAGTGGACAGCAGGAGAGAGCTCTCCTTTGCTCTTGGTTAGTTTCTGGATAGCTGAGGCACAGAAACTCCCTGGACTGTTTTTATTCCTTTTCTTGGAATTGTCCAAACCTGCTCTGGACTGAAAACCCAGAAGAGCACCTGGAGCTCACACCTGTGTCCCACCAGGCCTGGCCTGGGCCCTGGCATTTCCCAGCACTGGAGGGACTGACACCAGACCGAGCAGGGTACAACCCACGGAAGGGACTCCTCTGAATCTGTCATCTCTTCAGAGCAGGGAGAGGTTTTACTGTTTCGTATTGTTCAGTTTTGTGCTGGGTAGTGGTTTGCCTGTTAAATAAACAGGTCTTTTTCCACTTTTTTCTGAGGAAATATTTTCATGAACCAGGTGGGAGAAGAACTGCTTGAATCTGTTTCGTAGAGGGACCCCATTCGGAGGTTTTCTCCAAAATTTGCCCTAAACCAAGACAACATTCACCACCAACTCCATATAGGGATCTGAGCGCATTCCCATTGATCAGCCATCTCTTTAATAAAAATCAGTCACTATAATGTAGTAGTTATTAACACAAATAGCTACTACTACTATTTAACCATGCTAAATTTTGAATTATGCCTTGCTGCCCATGGCTCATTTCTAAAATTAGAAATTAACACCAATTAAAAGCTCAAAAATCAAACAAATATTGTGATTCTAAAGACAGAGTGTGCAATTAAGGCACTTTATTCTATTGGTTGCCTTTCTTTGGTTATTTAGCTTGGCTGTGTCTCTGCAGGACATGCTTGTACAACAGAGTATTATTTGGAAAGAAAACAGTTCAGTGGCTTAAAGGTCAGCCTTAAAACTTGGAGCACATGATTCATGATCCTTGATTCTCTAAAAACTGCTTTGAGTAATGTGGTCTCAACATCCCTTGGTTCCTGCTCCAAAATGGAAATTGAGCATTCCTGACATATGAAAGTGTTTTGAATCCAAACACGTTACTTGCATACATCCTTGCCTACAGCATTGCACCACGTGCTCCAAATTAAGGCAGCTTTTTACACAAGCTATTGTGTACACTGTGAAACCTATGAGCTGCTTCCTGTGTTAATTATAACCGGGTTAAAAATAGCTTTTCCCAACTTCCCTTTCAAAAAATAAAATACAGTTTGGATGGCTTGTACTATTCAAAAGATTAAGGGGAAAAAAAAAAAAGGAAGCTAACAGAAATATTCTTGTAGCTTGTGCCAGGCTCACTTCAGTGCTACAGGAGACAGACTGGAGCAATCTTTTGCTTCCCTCATAAATGTACTGCCAAGAGAAAGGAGTAAGAGGCATATTATCCTCACAGTCACAATCAAGCCCTCCAATAGTTTCTCCATACTGATACTTAAAGCCACACTACAATACACCAGCAATGTGTGCTACAGGCATGACAGGTGACCATTTACTATAAACCATAAACAAGAAATTTTAGACAAGAGCACAACAAGTAGCCCCACCAGACCTACCGCAGGAGCACTGATTCAGTTCAGAGCACAAATCCTACCCAAGAAACTGAATAACCCTGGACAGCTCATCCATGATGAGCCCTGTGTTGTCCTGGCATGACTGGCCCAAACATTTCAAATGGCCCATTTAAACAGAATGCCATGCATTAAGTTTCATCACTCCACACATACTGTTTACATTCTTCTCCAACACATTCCTACATCCTTTTTGTTCTTGGTTCTTTCATTAGGCTATGACAGATTTTCTTTAAATTCTCCTTCTCCTATGTACCTTTGGCAGGCAGCCATAAAAACACAATCTATATAAATACTTAGTTAAAAAAAAAAAATTCTTTGTTCCCTGCTAGCTTGCTTTGCAGGGAATTCATTCCACCTTCACTGCTGCTGGGAGTATTTTCCTTACCAGGTCATTCAAATACCTACGTGGAGTCTAGCAAGGTTCCATCCAGGAGTGAAGCATTGTAGTGGTATTTCAGGTAATCTCCCTTCTTACTCAGTACAGTGCAGTTGGAAGGTTTGTAATGAACAGTAATGCTGACTGAATCTGAGGGGTTATGGAAGTCCACCACGTGGATATCAAAGACCAGCACTGCAGATCCTGGAATCTTTCCTAAATAGGAAGCAAATCAGACAAATAGAGAAAGAAATGGTACTTGAACAGGCAGATGATGTCCAGGTACTGATATAGGAATGCATATTCCTGCTGTGTCTGCTACTGAGTAATTTTGCTCTTCTTAATCAGAATTAAAGGACATGACAGATGCAAGCTGCATCCAATGTAGGAAAGACAACCAGCGGGAAAGCACTAAACACTCACTCAGTTCAATGGTGAAGCAAAAACTTCTATTATTCTGAATTTTTAAATTATGCAGAAATTAAGCAATAATAATGTATTTTCTGTGACCATCCTACATAACTCATTTGTGTTTCATGTATCAGTTCAATATTAATCATTGAAATTCTCAATAACTTCTCATGTTTCAAGGAATGTCATTATATGTAAAAAGTTACAGTTTCTTAAAATATCCTAAAAGCAGGCAACTTCTTCCCCTTCTTCCCAGGATTATGTGCTTTACCAGGATTAACAAAATACATCCTAGGGCTTCCCAGAAGAAAGGCTTTTTTTCTAAATCAGTTATCCAAGTAACATCCTAGGAGACACTTTTTGAAACAGCAGTCACAATGCTGTGATCAGCTAGAAGGGTTATCATATTCAGCCTCTCACAGTAAGCTGTTTAGATAGCAATGAGTTTACCCAAAGAAATATTAATTATATGTTACATACACACAGTTACTTCGCTGTTACATGCACCCACAATTTACAGAGGCGGCTTAGAAGTCCACAAAACCTGTGGCTGTGGAAGAAATGGGGAAGAAAACTTTGCATGATTAACTCCTTCAGGATAGAGCATTTAAAACACCCAGGAAGGAAGATCTCACACTGCAGAGCTCCTGGCATCCAAGTACCAGTCTGCCTGAGACACCAGTTACCCAAATGAGTTCAGACTACCAGTTACATGTGAAATTGTTCTGCATTTTATTGTTCTGCCTATTTAGGTAATCAAAATAATCCTGCAAATTTTGGACGTGGTCTTATAGGTTTGATGTCCACAAAGTAATGAACGAATTTATAAACCTTTCAAATGCCAGAAAAATGAAAATAACTAAATAATAAAAACTAAATAATAAAAACTAAATAATAACTAAATAATAAAAATAACTAAACAATAAAGGTTTAACTATGGAAGACTTGAACGTAAAGCCAAGCTCACCTCTCCCTTCTTCTCCATATCCAAGATGAGGGGGGATTATTATTCTTCTTTTTTCACCAGTGCATACACCTAGCAAACCTTCATCCATTCCAGCAATCACGTAACCTTTCCCAACATAGGTGTCATATGTATGGTTTCGTGAGTAACTACGGAAAACATTTACATTTTAGCAGTGTCAGGTGTACTCAAGAAAACATGGGCTCTTGCAACAGCTCTGCAACACAATTCTTAAACCAGTTAAGGTCAAATACTGTCATAAACCAGCACCAGGGAGGCCCAAAGGAACTATGTTCCATGAATCCAGGTCACCAGGTTTCATCAGTCAGTGACACACAGGACACCGATTACTCAGCAGTGAGACCCTGGCTACTGAACCACTAGCAAATTTGCAAATTAATTTATACTGTGTCTTGAAAGAAAAATCACATTTATTTATGTATTTTAAACTAAACGGAAAACAGGTTTTGACAAGTAATTGGAAAAAAAGTGGTTTATTCCTTTAAAATTTCCTCTGCCTTGACACTACTTTAGTAAGCATGTATCAACTAACTATAGTTGATAAGTACCTCATTTTTATGAGACACCGAGCAGTCTATCTCATTTTGCAACCACAGCTATGCAGTTCAACTACCAGAAGGAGCAGGTGGGATAAATAGGTTTTCCTGGGATTCTTAACATTAAAATGAGTCATGACAACAAAACAATATCAATGCCAACCCTTCCACTCCAAACCACACAGGTTGAAGGACCTGTTTCAACACCTCATGATAGAATAAAACAAGGCTACAACAATAAATTATGTTCCTTACATGGACATGACTGTCTTCTACCTTTCTTCAAGGTATGTTACACAAAGGCACAGTCCAAGAAAGAGAAGGCAGAAAGGTTTTAATTCATTTTTACAGGGTAGCTCTGGGAAAGAATTAAACAAGTACAAGAGCAGACCCTGATGTAATTCAGAGGTTTATTCAACTGCTCTAAGTCCAGATAGCCTTGGCTGAGCTGCCCAGGACAGTTCTGCAGCTGAATATTTCAGAATAAAAAAGCAAAGGAAAATATTAGTAGAACTTTCAACCCCAACATTCACAGAGCTTTTGGCATGCTCCCTGTATTAGTGAGAAACTTTGTCATGGATAGCTCCAGGATTTTCAATCCCTGCTCTTGGCTGCTGTACTTCTTCATTTATGAATGCTGCAGGAAGTCAGGATACCATGTTTTCATGAACAAGCCCTCTAACAACTCTCAGCAATTCAGAATGATGTAGAGGCTGCTGTCTACAAAGTATTTATTAGTATTTCTTAACAGCAATCCTCACATAAATATACAGCTATTTTCAAAAATTGATTAATTACTACAGAAATACTCATATCTCAAAAAGGAGAAACAGATACACTGTGAATAGGCTTTGAGTTCTTAACATATAAGCTTTCACAAATTGTAAATCAAGGTCTACAGAGATGGCTGCTGCAGTACGAAACATTCTTCTCTGAGCTTATTTCGTAAAAAAATTTGCATTGGCTCATTTTCACCTCCTTTCAGCTACTTCTGCCAACTATTCCAAAAGCTGGAGTGGGATAGCAAAGCACTGTTCCACTAGAAGCAATCAAATTCACAGAAAGCTACAAGGGTATTATTCATATGATTCTGTACACTAGGCTCATGTTCCCACAGAGCTTTGCATTTACTATCACAGTAATCCCTCTTCCTTTCCCACAGAAAACCCCTCATATTGAATTCTACAATTCCATAATTCAGTCTTGAAAGACACCAGGCTTCAAAATGCAAACATTTTCCAAGTATAAATATGATTAGCCTCACACTAGCCACTAGAACACTGACTCACAGATCTCAGACATAAAATTGAATCATATTTATTTTCTCTCTCTTCAGTGGTATTACCTATATGGCAGATAAACTCTATGGAACAAAGTCTTCAGGTTTGTGTGCCTAAAGCATTTGGTTTCACTGGGTGGGTCACTACCCCTAGATGGCGTCTGTGACAATGCCATGGTACAAAACAGCTCTTTTCCTTCCCATGTAGAAAAGTTTTCTATGAGTCTATTGAAAAGATTCCAAGTCCACTCAAAATTTTCAAAAAGGTAGGAAAAGCAAAGAACTGTGTTTGAGATATTATGGACATGACAGGGGAGTCAAACTGGAAATGCAACCTGTAGAGTTTAATGGTTTGGTTACCTGGAATCAAATAATGTGCCATCTAAAAGTGTGCCATTGTAATGGTATCGAAGAAAGTCTCCTGTCTGACTTCTCCGCTCACAAGATTCGGGCACGAGTTGGTTCTCAATAGCAATACCATCCTTGGGGTTATGTAGATCCAGCAAAACTACATCAAAGACAAGGGAAGCCTGCCCAGGGATCTCTTTACCTGCAAAAGTGTTAGAGCAGAAAATTGCTAAGAAACAGCAGGTGTTCTAGCAGAAGCTAGAAACATGTCTGTTGAAGAAAAGTCACATACTGCAAAATATCAAGCACCTTCCCTCCCAGAATAAATTAGAATCATAGATTATTTGGATCGGAAGGGACTCACTATGATCATCAGTCCAACTCCTGGTTCTGCACAGGATACCCCAAGAGTCACACCATGTGCCTGAGAGCATTGTCCAAGAACTTCTTGAATTCTGCCAGGCTCAGTGCTGTGACCACTTCCCTGGGGAGCTTGTTCCAGTTTCCAGCCACCCTCTGAGTGAAGAACCTCTTCCTAATATCCCATCTCCTCTGACACAACTTAAGAGGTGCTACCACTTGTCACAAGAAAAGAGGTTGGAGCCTACCACTCCTCTTCCCCTCATGGGGAAGCTGCAGACTGCAGTGAGATGTCCCTTCAGTCTTCTCCAGGCTGAACAGACCAAGTGACCTCAGCTGCTTCTCACATGGCTTCCCCTCAAGGCCCTTCACCATTTTCGTTGCCTTCCTTTGGACACTTTCTAATAGCTCAATATCTTTCTTATATTTTAGCACCCAAACCTGCCCCCAGGTTTGGTGAAGTGAGGCTGCCCCAGTGCAGAGCTGAGTGGGACAATCCCCTCCCCTGCCCAGCTGGTGATGCTGTCCCCCAAGCTGGCCCTCCTGGCTGCCAGGGCTCTGCTGACCCATGCTGAACTTGCCCTCCACCAGGAGCCCCAAGTCCCTTCCCACAGTGCTGCTCTACAGCCTCTCATTCTCCAGCCCATGCACACAACAAGGGCTGCCTCATCCCAGGTATCCAGTTTAATCCAGTTTAATTTCATATGGCCCATTCCTCTAATTTATTCAGGTCTCTTCAAATTTGCTTCTAGTCAGTAATTTTTTGGTTCAGGGGATTTTTCACTGAATTATCCAATTCAATAATTTCCTTCTATTCCTACAGCAATGGCACTGCCTCACTGAAAACAAAAGCCTCTTCATCATCACAGTTCATGGTAATGAAGCCACAGAAGGGGAGTGAAACCTTGAACACCACAGACACATCCTCAAATATCAGAGATGAGAAAGAATATAAGGAAATGTCACAAATTAAACCTAACTGTCCCATAATTAAACATGGGGACGTCTACGTATGATCCACAGGCTGCATAGTCTCACAAGACAATCCATTTTGTAGTTCTCACTAGAACATTTGTTAAAAAAAACCCAACAAAAACCCATCTGGGATTAAAAATACATTTAACACATTCTTTTCTTAAAAGTTTTCTGCTTTCTGTGGCAGTATGAAAGAATTATCTAGTCACCTGTCTTCAAGTTTTTGGTGCCACTATACATAAATTATGAAATAAAATTTCAGTACATAAATATCACAATTGTATCAACAACATATCTGTTAAGCAATGTCTCTCTGAACAGGGATGCTGCTCATAAATTTAAAATGCAGAAAATTTGTTTTAAAATATGTATGACTTGGGATTGAAATGAAAAGAGGAACAACTAAAGGAATAGCTTTTACCATCTCCATCTTCTCCATATGCCAGGAAAGGTGGTATTGTGATAATGCGCTTCTCTCCCACGCACATTCCCAAGAGACCCTGGTCCATACCAGGAATCAGCCATCCAATTCCCACATAAGTATCATAAGTTCTCATCCGATTATGGCTAAACATGAGAAAGAAAAAAAAAATCACAACCAAATGTCAGACTGGCACAGGAAAGAACAATACTAACCTATAAATCCACATACTATGCACAGTGTAACTCACAAATTGCTACTCCAAAAGTATCAGTCCTTCATTTACCAAGAGCTGGCTGGGAAGTTTTCCAGAGTGCTTAGCTATGTCAGGAACCCCAAAGAGGCTTTGAAAAGTTGCTCTCAGGCAGTTACTAAAGCATCATTTTCCACTGGGCTCCAATGAAGCACGCATGCTGTGCACTTAAAATCTCAGTAAGAAAGTGTTAGTTGCTCACCTTCATTACAAACCCTGCTAAGTTTACAAAACTTGTATCTGATCTGAACAGCTATACTGGTTACAGAGATTTTTAACTGACTGCAATAAGGAGTAATATAAATACAGGGAACAAAATTTAAAATTAAAAAAAGCATCTGGATTGGTAATGCCCATGAAGAAATAATGCACAGTTTTATTGGTTTGAGTCAGTACTGCTAGCCTATAATCCCTGAAAAAATTATTCACATACACCTAATGCCACATTTCATTTCCTGTGTTTTTCGCAATGAGCATTAATTGTTACACAGGCAAAAGGGGAGCAAATGATGGTGAGATATTAAACTACACAAAGACACAAAACCCAGCTGCGTACCTTGAATCAAACAGGGTCCCATCTAAGAATGTTCCATTGTAATGATACCGCACAAAGTCAGACACCTGGACTGTCCGAGGACATTTCTCAGGTTTGAAGTAAGTCTGAACCTGCACTTCGTCCTCCAAGTTCCACAGATCTATCAGGAGCACATCAAAATGGAGCACAGCATTGGGGGGTATCACACCAGCTGCAAAAGCAAAACAACACAGTCTTCTTTCCCTTTTTATACAAGGTACCAGCAAAAAGGAACCAAACCACACATACCCTAAAAAAACTGCATAATGCATACCTTATTTCCTATTGTGCTTACAACTCCTTGGCCCCTTGCCATTACTGCAGCTATTTATGGGGGGAAATCTGTCAAGATGAACTCTTATCACAGCTGTCCATTAGGCAAACTATCTTGAGTTAGCATTTGTTGCCTCTCTGAGGCAGTAGAACAAAGATACTTTTGGAACTGACAAGAAGTTGTGCAGCACTGCGATGGCAAACCACAATTTTAGTTTAATTGAGTATTTAACATGGAGGTAGATATAAATAAATAGTTAACTTTCATAGCAAGGTTTATTTCCTGAAGGTCTTCTGAAGTGAACCGTTCTTCCCTCAGCATGCAGAGGGAGTCTGGAGCGATTACTTTAGACTATAGGCTTAACAAACACCTCTGAGGAACAGCACATAACCTCCCCGAAATTCAGTACTTAAAGTTTCTGCTGTTCTCTTCTGTGGCTCAGTTTCCTATCTGCTCTGTTGACTCCCTTACACAAGCAGCTGGTGCTGTACTTACGCACGCCTTCAGCTCCGTAGGCAAGCTGAGGAGGAATTTTCACAAACCGACGTTCATTCACACACATGCCCACCAGAGCTTGGTCCATCCCAGCAATAAGCTGACCTTTGCCCACAAACACGTTGAATGTGGATCCCCTGTCATAGCTGAAGGGGGAAAAGCAGGCAAAGTTGTTAGTGGTTCATTTACACCCCGTCCACTGATTAAAGTTTTACATTACATTGAAGTTCTGTTTGGGTTTCTTGCCCCGTTAGCATAACTTTTTCACAAGACAGCTCCTAAAGGAAGGAGAAAATCCAAGGTGTTCCTGAGACTTCAACACAGTTCTCTTCTGTTCACTGCTCATTACCTACCTGAAACACATTCTAGCAGACTGCAAGGTGTACTACAGGCACCTGAAGGCCAGAACTACAAACAGCTAATTCACACACTAATATTAAAAGCAGCACTGGAAAATTAAGGAAGAAAATGAAAAATTAAACACTGTTATGAGGTATGAAAGGATAACTGTTCCCACAGTACGATCTCAGTATATTGATTTCAGTCAGTAACATCACAAAAATATAAGACCTGTAAGCTTTACAGCATGAGACATCACACCTCCAATCTCTGAGGGAGAAGGGGAAAGGGAAAAGAGGCCTTTTTAAATAGTAGCTGCTTGCTTACAGGTTATTTATTTTCCCCTCCATTTTCACAGCTCTCATTTAAAGCGCAGAAACGTGTTTTAAACAGCAGGTTCACCAGACCAAGAATCAAGAAACAAATTATCCTCCTCTGTGATAATACATGAATATTCAAAAGGTAAAAGAAATGATGCTTCATTGACTCAGTTTCCCAGAGAGGATGGAGAAAACAGTAGTGTTACCACAGGAGAATGCTCTTTTAAATGGTTCATTCGTCCACCTTAAATCTGCACAATGACTCCACTTTGATGTGCCTGAATTACTGCTATTGAACATTTTGAAGCAATATATAAACACATATCAAGAAGCATATCAAAAGCTTCATGCCTATTTTTAAACTTTTACTGCTTCCATTTTCCCAAATTCTCTTTATAATTTCAAAGACACAAAAAAAAAAAAAAAAAAAAAAGAAAAAAA
The DNA here is from genome assembly GCF_903797595.1 of Erithacus rubecula. Lineage (NCBI taxonomy): Eukaryota > Metazoa > Chordata > Aves > Passeriformes > Muscicapidae > Erithacus > Erithacus rubecula. The sequence continues at coordinate 44,616,376 of NC_136689.1, read as the reverse complement.
AAGCTTGCGCCTTTTGCATCCTAAAATTCTGGAAAGCATCCAGTAGCTAGACATCCCTAGAGAAATAATGTCAAACTTTCCTTCCAAGACTGTACACATCACTTCCACAACATACTCAGCCTACTAACAGTCCCACAGCCTTGTATCTCTCAAATATTTTACTGAGAGTTCTCTCTGTTTGCTCCATCTTTTTTTTTCTTCTGACAAATATTTCTCTTAAAGTAGACAACCCTTTATTACTGAGCACTCACTTTCAGTTGCAGTAGTATTCCCACAACCAGGAAAGGATGCAAAGTATTTAAATTAGGCCCTGACCAATTCTGTGATACACACAAAACTGTAATTAAGATATTAAGGCTACTAACATAATAGGTTCTAAGAAATCCTCCAAAATGGTATTTTGTAGCAATTGACAAAGCTTGGCAATAGATCTGGGATGAACTTAGAACAGAAGACCTTTATTTTTAGTAAAAAAAATGTACAGTTAAGAGAACATTGATGCAAAGCAGAGAACTGAACAAAGCACTGATCAGACCATGCTGCTTTGCAGGACTGACATTGCAGATTCCTTAAAACTAAGCAAATTTTTTTTCTATCAGTGGAATTGACCAAATTAATAGTATATGACTAGGCAATTAAATATACACTTTGAAATGCAAATCATTTTATGGCCATTGAAATAAAAAATGCTGATGCAAAAAAAAAAAAATACATCTAATGATAGTAATATGCTAATTTATGTGACACAGCCATGATTACTAAGACTCTGTCAACAGCCTGATTACGTGAAAAGCAGTATTGCTACCTGCTGCGTGGAAATACAGAAAAATAATTTTAAAACTCAAGAACATTTTCAAGAGCTGAAGAAGGAACAAGGCAAATCTGCCCTTAGCTCAACATCTAGAGTATTTTCTACACTGATTTCATAGTAATTAAATTGATGCAGGTAAGCATGCTCATAAACTTAAAAAAAAAAAAAAATAAACCAACAAACAAAAAACAGAGGGGAGAATGAGATGTTTTTAATAAATTGACTTAATCTCTTTAACTCCCAGGCAGGGAACACCAAAGATTTTAGAACAAACACTCCAAAATAATTCTTCCATTAACATACAGAAGACAAAATCCTCCTATTTTTCCATGATTAAACACTGTCATCAGTCTTCAAAAAGATTATAGTGAACAAAAGTGTATATCAACATGAGCTGTCATCTAGGAAAAAAAAAAACAAGCTGAACAAACCTGATATTTTGCACCCATTTGAAATGAAAGCAGCCACAAAAATATTCAAGTTGGACTAGACTATCACCCTTACTACTTATTTACTAATATTTAGAGGATCCAAAGAGATAAATCCTGTACAGTTCTGCACAGTCTTTTCCTGACCCAAGTAATTCAAAATGAAATGATGGTGAACTTGGAACTAAAAGGAGAGCCAGCACCTAGGCAGCCCCTCCAGGTGCCCTGCCTGAATGCACAAGCAGCAATCAGAAACACAGTTCTGAAGACGTGGCCAGTTTTCCAATTGTCACATATTTACAAAATAAGGCATGAGGATGCTGCTTTTGTGTGTCTCCACATCCATGGCTAAGATGTATGTTCCAAGCCCATCATCTGCCAATGGATTCACTGTCTGTTCTGTGCCTTTTCACTGAAACTGCACCAACACGAGCTGAAGTGGCAGCTCTCACATCCTACACTTTAGCCAGTGAAGTGCTGGTGATATGGCACTACTGGCATGCTAACTACGGTCAGCTCCAGAGGGAGAACTGAGCTCTGAAGGCCAGTTATTTCCTTGAGGCTGTAGATTTTCCTTGAAGCACAAGGCAGATTACCAGGATTACCGAAAATACATTTTGCTTTATCTTTCTTAATAATACTTTGATCACTGGCAATGAATGAAGTAAAAAAACAAATAAGCTGTCAGCAGCAGCAGCATCCTTCACAATCTCCTGATCCCACTATTTAGGCTACCTGGTCCCAAAATAACAGCAGGAAAGCAGTCAGACACTTCACTGTACATAGGTCTCATTTATTCAAGGATAAAGTATCCAAAAAATTATATGTAAGTAGAGCCTGATAATTCCTATATTTCCGGGAAGGATAATGATTCAGAAACAACCACACTGTAGGTTTGAGCCTGGATAAGACATAGGAAACATACATAATGAAACGATCAGAAAATCACTGCTGTGAGAGACTGATACTATATACACCCCTTTTTACCGGGTTAGCTGAGTAACCTCATGGTCTTCACTCTCGGAGCAGAAAAATGCCATTCAGCGCCTTGAAGAAGCAGCTGAAATTACGCGGTAGGGATCCATAAAGGCAAGCAAACTACTGCGGACTGGACTCAGCCACTACAGAGGTGTTGCCCCATGTCCCCAGCTCTCTGCCCTTCATATTTCAAAGACATCTTCCCATTGTGATTTCTAAGTCCCGTATGTACGACACTGCTCATCCTGCTGCTGACCTGCTTCCAACTGGTCACCCCAAAAAAGGCCGCGGAGCACTGCTGGGAAAAGCAGCGGAACCAGAACCGAACCTCCACCCAGCGCCACAACCTCTGCACACCCACAAAAAAAGCCGCCCTCGTGGGGGACAGCACCTCTCGCTCCCCTCCTCTCCCCCTCACGGCGCCCACCAAACCCCGCGGGGCAGCGGGCTTGTGCCAGACCTGGAGTCGAAGCGGGTGCCGTCGGGGAAGGCGCCGAGGTAGTGGTAGCGCACGAAGTCTCCGGGGCGCACGGCCCGCGGGCAGCTCTCGGGCACGAAGCGCCGCTCGACGCCGAGCTCGGCGCCGTCCGGAGGGATTCCGGCGGCGGGCACCGGCGGCGCCTGGCAGGCCGCCCAGCTCTCCAGCAGCGCCGGCAGCAGCAGCAGCAGCGACCCACAGCCCGGGCCCCGCCGCCGCACGGCCGCCGGCCCCGCCATGGAGCGCAGCGAGCGGGGCAGCCGCAGGGCGCGCTCGGCGCTGAGGGCAGGAAAGGAGGATGGAGGGACGGGAGGGAAAAGAGGGAAGGGAGAGAAGCCGCCCACCCCGGCCCGCCCGCTCCTCCTCCTCCTCCCAGTGCTGCGAACTTGCAAACGTGGATGAAGTACTCCCAGCCGGGACGGGGGAGGAGCAGTCCCGCCGCGGCTCCCCCCGCCCGCCGCAGGGCTGCGCAGGCCAGAGCGCGGCGCTGGCACCGGCGCCCCCACCCGCTCCCTGCCCGGGCCGGAGGTGCGACGTGGCGCTGCCCCCGCCGCCCTCCCGGCACTCCTCCGCTCCGAAGGTAGCGCGGGAGACGGGCGGACCCCGAGAGTCTTCAACACGCAGACACAACCCCGCCATTGCCCGCTGATTTTTCTTCTTAGTTTTTTTCCTCTGTTTTTCTAACTGGTTTCAGCGATCAAGGGTGGGAAAGCTAAGCATCTGCATGTGAAGCACCAACCTCAAAAAAGACTAAGTAAAATGATACAATATTTTTGAAAAGCAGAGAAATTTATGATAGCAGGATTGGAGCAACCAGTTGGAAATGCAGACACCATAGGAATATCGTGTAAGAAACACCAATAATAAGATTTTGTTACTGAGAAATTATTAGACAACCACAGTGTACTCCTGGGTGATTGCAAAGCCATGAAAACCAGAAAAAAGGGTGTGCCTGAGCATTGCAGCTGAGGAGACGACAGCTCACAAGTCCAGGTCCCCACTCTTTGTGCATCTACCACCCAGATGTACCAACCCAGCAACAGAAAGGATGCAGTCAAACCGAAGGTTTTTTAAGGGCATTCAAAATTGCTCTTGTATAATATTGATGTATTGCTAGGAAATGGGTGCTGCTCGATGACCTAACCAGTCGAAAAAGTTACAAAATTGGACAGTTATTTAAAGATAACAAGATTTGAGGTTACAAATCACATTCTCCTTCCAAAAACAGTCACACTGTACATTCCAAATCTGTTTTTTTAAACAAGTAATGTAAATTGTCTGACAGTTGCCTAGAATTAAATAGCTTATTCTAATGTTAGTTTATGTGGACATTATTTATTTTTTCAAGGAGAACTCATAGTTCACCATTGGAGTATGTTGATACAACCAACATAAAGATAAAACTTACCCTGAATTTGGTACTTCTTACTGCCAGGCAGTGACACAATCTTCATTTTTGCATGTTTATTTAAGAAGTTCTGTGTTTTCAAAATAATACCTTGGACTCTTTATATTTATGCAGATTTGTGCTCAATACTCTTCACCTGTGTCAATAACAGTTCTCCACTTCTGATGTAATTACCATTGCCTCAACACTACTCTAGGTGTTTCCAGTTTTATTAATTCCTAAAAGAGCCAAATGCCCCTTCTGTGCTAGCAAACTGCTCACTTCATGCCTCAGTTCCATTTGCCCCGTGGCTCATGTGCCATGTGCCTCCCTATAAGCACACACAGAGCTCAAGACAGCTGTCAGCCAGCAAGGTGCATGCCCTTTTGCCCCCTAATTTTGTTCACTGAGGTAGCAAATGTGCAAATGTGGTATTTTCTTTAGAAATGTCAATTTAAACATTTTGCTGTCTTTTCAAAGTACATATGCAGGCAAGCACACACAAACTCTTATTTATATGTCAGTTTGTTTGAACACTTACCCAGCTTCCCTGGAAGCATTTTGGGGATGCTGATCTCTATGACCTGTTTTTCAGTCAGCCCAAAACACAGCAATGGCTAACACAGTGAGAAGGGTGAGAGAAAAACACAGACATGCCTGAACCTCCTAGAGATGCTGGTCCTGGAAGGAAGATCATCCTTTCCAAACTTTAAAACACAGTACAGCTGAGGCCCAGTCTACCTGTGAAAAGTTAGCTTTCAGAAATGCCACAGGTCAGACATTAAGTGAGGATTAAGGAAATGGGATTCATGCTTTGGCATCTCCCTTTGGAGTATACAACGTGCCTCATGTAATGTCCAACGGGCTGCAGGTCTTCTAGCTGTGAGCTATGTTTCAGCAATCTAAAATAGATTTGATGGTGTTCCCAAATCTTTTGGAAGGGTGAGGAAGTAAAATGTTGGCTCTCATTGTTTCCCCTTGTATCCCACCAGCATTACCATTAAGTGCATCACATAGAGGAAAAATCCAAAAGCTCAGATTCCAAGAAGGTAGATAAGAAAATACCTTCATACACTACTTGATATAAATCATGTCTCAGAAGGACTGTAGAAAGCTGAGGACCATGCTGATGAATCACTTCAATTAAAGATCAATTTATGGTAACTTGGGAAAAAGAAATAAAGCCTCAACTTGAGTCTGAGGTAGGCAAGATACCACTGGCTTGTAACTTGAGATGCTTTTCTACTCCTTGGAATGTGCTTGAAGCCAAGCACCAGGCAGTCATGAGATGGTGGGCTTAACATAAATGAAAATGTTTGCAACACATTTGGTCACAAACACAGGAGGAGTTGTGGCTAGTGAAACATTCTGCTGAGTAGCTTTTGGAATTACTGCTTAACAACTGGCTGTAGTCAATTACCCCTCTCACAGCTAAGATCACAGGCCTGAAGATCCAATCCCTGGATCCCCTCAAGTATGTGTGCATTGTGCTTTGACCCAGAGGTTTTCTAAAATGATAGCATACCGAGACAGAAAAACATAGAGAGGATTTGCAACATTTTCTAAATACTCTATCAATTATAGATCAAGAAAAACAGAAGTAATCCTTTTTTTCTTAGAAAGAGTATGTCACATGCTGCAGCTTGCAGATACCTTGAAATTATGGCAGGCAAATTTAGAGATAATTAAGGTACTAGAAGTAAAAAAAAGGTGAAAACAACAGAAATCGCAGCTTCAACTGATATGAAATCCAGTTTTTGAAAACATCTATCTGCTTTTAACAGGCAGACAATATTCATAAAGATCAAAATATATTGCTGGTTTGGGCTGTATAATCTATCGGGGGGATTGTGACAAGGAACTCTGAATTATTTTTATCTTCTGCAGTTTTCCACAGCTGTTTACCACAGTATGTACTCTCAAAATCCTAAGGAGTTTTTTAGAGAATAATTTTGGGTTACAGCTAATGTGAAAAAAACTTTGTGCTCTCACTGCTGAACTGTATTTCAAGAAAGAAAAAAAAAAAAAAGCTAATTGTAATTAAAAAGCTTCTAAAGATCTATAAAGGTTGTAGAGCACTTTAGACATTTTGAAACAACAATGGAAACACTGGTTTAACTATGAAATATGGTTAAACTATAACTACGAAACATTCTCAATAAGTACTGGTTTTAGCAAACAGGATTTTAAAGAAATGCTATTTCTGTTTTATACAGCTGAATGATTATTCCAGAGCATCTGGAACCTAAAATACCTTTTTGCACCCAAAATATTGTAATATAAATTCAGTCACAATTTATGTAATTGCATGAAATTTATAGTCAATGGTGTTAGTCACAAGAGACTGACATGATTCTAAATGCCTTTGGCGACCAATATGACCCAGGTGACTTGGACTTCTTTCCTCCTTGGTGAGTCGTGAGAAATACCCTGACTAGGATCTCTTCACTCTTCATAGAGAGTCATGCTGGACAATTCAGACACCTCCACAGCCTATTTAACACTCAGCTTTTATCCTGGTCTATTACTGGTAGTGGTTTAGCAATGAATACAAAGAACATAGCATCAGAGAAACTTATATACTTTTAACTTCTGATACCGAGATACATGTCACTTTAGTTTCTCTCTACTCTACCTACTATGGATGTTCCAAGGCAAGTCAAAGAATCAGAGGGTAATGCTGTGAACCACTGCTCTCTTCCAGACCCTGCCCTGCCAGGAGGGTCTCATTTGCCATAGGTACTCAACAATTCCTTTGCGGGATGTCACAGCATAATGAGATACACCAACAGAGCTGTCTTAATTAGTGCTTATGAATAGCCTGTCATTCCAAATGTGCCACACTAAATTAGTATCCAAGTGGTTTAGCAAGCCTGGCTCACTTTGGCAGAAACTGGTTAGACAGCTCTTACAAAAGGCCGCTGCCACCAGAGATGAGGCAGTGGCTCCCAACAGCCAAAGACGAGGATAAATTACAGCTGACTGTTGTCTTCCACCAACACTGCTATTGTTTATGAGGCAAATGGCTGTCAAAAGCATAGGCCTGGATAGCAGACTTCCAAGGCATCAGTCACGCCTTCTTTTGTGTTTGCACTGCAACTATTATAGTTTGCACTGTACTAGAAACAAACAAATAACTGTAGCAAGCCAACTCTGGGCAAAACTATTTTCTAATTACCCTGGAACACTGGTGTTGGCCTCAGTGTGGATGTGCCAGTGTAAAACTGCAGAAAAACTACCCTATGCATCCAGCTTTTCCTACCATTTTGCAGAACGATATATATTTAAACATTACCAATTTCCATTAAACGTTCATGCATTTATCAGGCAAGATATATATGTGTATTTGCAACAAAATGCCTTAACCCTCATCTCACGGAAAAAAAAAAAAGGGAAGAGTTTTCAGAACTAAATATCCTTGAAAGTAGAGACCACAGAGGTTAAAACTCACCATTTCAAATTAAGTATGAAAATCAGTTACCAGATTTTCAGCAAACTTAATCTATGGAGGGGCTAAAATTTTAAAAATCTGTTTATAAGGGACATACCAAATGAAACATAAGTTACAATAGTAGTAGACAAAAAGAGAAATGTGTTGGATAACAAATTATTAAAACTCACCAAAATTAAAGCATAATCTAAATATATTGCGAGTAGCCACAAAGTCAGAGAATGTTGTTGAAACCATGGACTGCTTATACTAAACTGCAGAAAGACTTGGATATTCCGAATGGGGGTTGCATCTGCAATGGAAATTATCTTGGGGACTGCACACGTACACGCACACACACCCATACACCCACCAGAACTAAACTGCAGCCTTCTACCATTTCTGCCATACAAAATGCAAAACACTGAGTCTCACTGAACCTCCACATGCAGCATGAACAATCTCAGAATTGCGTTGCTCAAACTGTGCAGAAAGAGGTGGTTTCTGCAACAAGGGTCACACTGGTTTCCTCAAATACATTGAAGACAATCAATTACTGATAGTTTGCCTATTAAAATGGTCTTCATTCAGTCAAAAGGGAGGGCAGAAGCATTATGTACTTATTTGAAGATTAAAAAGCTTTTCAACAAGCATGATAGATACTAAGGTCTGAAAAGCAAATGGTCACAATTGGATAACCAACTTATCACACTTAAGTTTTATCATGCCTGGTCTATACTCTGTCTGCTACAACTGTTATGGCTCTATAATTAAAAAATAATAATGTTTTGTTCCAACATTCTTTTAAACAAAACTGCCTTAATAAAGTTGGCTTGCAAATTAGGTGTGGACTATGACTCCTGCTCAGAAAGACAGAACCCTTTTATCCAAGCTTCAGTCTAACCCCCACCCCCACATCCACCCATCTCCTGCCTATAGCATTTTCCATATAAAATGCCTTCTGAAAGCTGCGTGTGTTGTGAGAAGAGAAAATGGTTCATCAGCAAACAAGTTGGCACAAAATAAACTGTGCAAACTTTTCTGAAGCTCACTTTGCATGTCTTGGGTAAAAGAATTATTTGCAGAAGTGATTGGAAAAGAGGCAAGTAAGGTCAGTAATTTCTTTGCATACCAGAGCTGTAGCTGCCAGAGGCCACTGCTTAAGCAAACTGGAAACAGGACACCTTGTTATTTTCCCCTCCTTCATTAATATTTAGCTGAATATTAATGGTGTGAATCCCCTGGGAGCTGCCTGAAGTTTGTAGGTGTTACAAAATAGTGCTCACTGGTTCTTATTAGAGTGTGTGTAAGCATTAAAGCAGCTGCTTGCCAGGAGTCCAGTGCAAGAAGACTGCAGCAATTTTCTCTCCTAATTAGTAAGCATTTAGTGACTCTTGTGTGAATTTTAATTAATATTTTGCATCTCAAGAGAGAAAGAATCATGTATTCAGACATCAATTCCTAACACTTAACTTTTACTAGAAATGTCAGCATTCTTGTGGAAGCAGATTCACACAGATTTATTGGATATTTATTGCATCTGTGAGCTTGTTTTTAACAGAGGGATCCATCTGCAGAGCAACTTTGGAGTGGTGTTCCAGTAACTTTTCCAGCCGTCTGATCTGTGTAAAGAATAGTTTTAGGTCCATTCTCACAAAACTGGAAACTTTTACATTACACAACAATCCTTAGGTGTTTGCATAGAGCTGGCACAATTATTCTGAGTGCCGGGCACGTTCTGACCCCATTTCTGGTTTGCTGGGCTGTTGCAGTGCAGGTCACAGGCTTTGTTGCCTGCCTTCTCCACTAATAGTTCCAGCCAAGTTTTATCTGTATGTCCTTATGGTTCAGATCAAACATCCCGTGCAATCTAAGTGGACTAAAGAAATACTCCATAAACATAAATCCAAGAATTAAAGTCCTACCAAATGAAAAAATTGTTATTATTAGTCTGGCTACAATCATGCTAAGATTTTTTGTCCAAATCAGCTAATAATTGAGACTAATTCAATAATTATATCATTAGAACTACTATCACAAAATCAATATTACCTATGCATTTCTGTGGTCTCATGCTCCCCTTTCCACTAGGTTCAAAAGTCAATAAAATCAGGCTTTAGGAAAAGCATGGGCTGGTTGTAGTAAGTTGTCAGCATCCTAAATTCTTTGCCTTGATTACAGTGCTAATATTTATGATTTCTTCTTCCTCTTAGCCAGGAAAATGATGATGTGCATTTACCCCTCCTCACTCAAGGTCTGCTTAGGGTCATTTTTTATGTTTGCTACCAGTCTGTCAACTTGCTACTTCCATGTTGGCTCACAGTAGAGTGTTACATCTCACTTTACTGAGGTTATAGGTTTTACCTATATTGTACATAAACCCTAAAATCTATTGTTTCTACTTCCAAGGCTTCATTTCTTTAGTGATCTGTGACTGACAATCTGTGATTTGTGTCATGGTCCTGAGGCCTTTGTTACCATTCTGTGCTTGAATTTTCTTATCTTGTACTTGCATTTTGGAAGGCCCAAAAACCACATTTTTTTTAATCTACAGCCTTCAAACTGTGGTTTCCAGATAGCCTAACTAACGTTTTATTAACACAACCTAACCACCTGTAGCCAGCATCTACATGTTTTGGCAAGAACACTGGTACTGTATTAAAATTACTTTATAATTGGGCAGCATACCTCTCATTTCTTAGTTTATTCAAGCATGACCAAAAAGCATCATGCAAGGCTGGCAGTAAAAAAGCCCTGTTAGAGGATGATAAATTGATTTATTTTTTTTTGCACACTCTGCAAATGACAAATAGAAGCACAGGTCATGCACAAATCTACCTAGATACAGAGAGGACTAGGAAAGAATGTCTTTTTCTCTATCTATAATGATATATTTATTTATCCATTTCTATGTCTATATAACTACAGATGACAGTAACTTTCTAGCAAATGTAACTATGAGAGAGTGTTCCTGGATGTTATTCATAGCAAAACCAGCATAATGAAATACATATTCTGTGTACATAGAGATTCCTAGCCCACCATTTAAAAACATTGTTTCTGTGTGTTTGGCATGAGTTTCAACTGTCCTGTAGGAGAATTCTTTTCTCATTCCTGTCAGAGACACTACTAGGTCAACTTGCTTAACTAATCCTTACCTAGTTGCTGTACCAGTGCTACGCTACTCTTTCAATATTACCCTCAAGATGTGCAGGGAAAGAAGAAAGTCTAGAACTGTGCATTTCCATTCCTTCCATTTCAGTTACCTAGAAAGCTGTTGGTGAGTAAACATATGAGAAGTGTGTTAAGCTAAAGAGCCATGAATTTTGGATAGTTTTGAAAAAAACTACTGTGAAGTGGTAACAGCTGCTTTGCATGATCAGCTATTTTAACAAGAGAAACTCATATTCCCAGTTAATAGAGGTGGCAAGCAGAACCAAAAATTTTTGCCTTCAACTTTTTAGATTGCATTTTTCATCATTTTATTTCTGCAGTTTCTGTGACCCATTAGTAAACACCGGAGCCTTTTTAGGTTCCACTGGAAAGTTGGCAGCTCAGAGGGGACATTCCAAGGACAGATGCTGGCATTGAAGATGCCTATTTTATTTGATACATTGGGCATCGTTTAAACGGGAACTGTTTTATCAGTCACTATATTATAGACACAAAATTCAGGAAAGGAATCTGCTTTTGCAAGGAAAAAGCTCTTGTAAACCAATCACTGCTTTGAGAATATAGCCAAAGCTCAGAAGGAGGAATTTCCTGCAGCTGTGAAAAAACCAAAAACCAACTGGCTACCAGGCAAAGAATCTAGCCTTGATTCTTAGTCAGTTGCAAAATTCCTGCCAACTTTGATGACAATAAGACTGTAACCATTAGGGGTTAAGAAGCTATATATATATATGTGTGTACATATATATTTAATACAAAATAAACATTCAATCTGGAATAATTATCATCCCCCTAGTAAGGGGTTCAAATTACAGTGCTCCTGACTCAAACTCTCTTCTGTAAAAAAAAACAGATAGATAAAGAATTATGGATTTCATTGCATCTGGCTGTTTCTTGTGAAACCAAAGTCCCAGCTACTCAGCTTGGGCACAAGTGATCCCACAATGGATGGTATGTTTTGTAAGAAGTTGGGAGACTGTCCAAGGGTTGTAAGCAAAAATTTCCTTTTCCTACTGTTATATAACATGCTATTAGCATCTGAGTGCTCCTACCACTCACACAGCTTCTGAATAGGATCAGTCCTTACTCAGGTAAATTCTCTTGAGGCAAGTAAAACTTTGCCTCTGTAATGATGCACTTGGGGCCTCACCATTAGCAAAAGAGACAACATGTTGCTCTCTACAAGTACCTGAAAGAAGGTTGTAGCAAGGTGGTAATTGGTCTTCTCTCCCAGGCAACTAGTCAAAGAATGAGAGGATACAGCATCAAGCAGGGGAGTTTCCACTTGGACATCAGGAATGATTTCTTCACTGGAAGGGAGGTTGGGCATTGGAACGGGCTGCCCAGGGATGTGGGGGAGTCACCACCCCAGGAGGCGCACAAGAAACAACTGGACATGGCATTTGGTCCTCTGGTCTAACTCACAAGGCCGTGAACAGTATAAGGTTGGACTCCATAATCTTGGAGATCTTTCCAACCTTAATGATTCCATGATTCAGTGTCAGCATATATACAGAGGTACAATGCTACATCAAGAGTGTACCAGAAAAATATACACTCATCAAATGTGACAATTCTTTTCTTCCTGAAAAAAATGCAAATGGCAAAAAGCAAAATGTCTGGGACTACATACAATTATTTGTATTTATTTATAGAGACGGGGGGAAAGGCAAAAAACAATGAAAAAATGTAAGTTATTCAATGATTCCATGTCTTTAAAGACTGAAGTGAATTAAAATTATGAAGAAAGGTTAAAGAAATATTATTTTCATGGAGTAGTGGCTTGAAGAGATCGTATGCATTACACTTCTGATGGAGAAGGTGACTTTACAAACTCCAAGTGATTAATAAGATGTTATCTTCACAGAAAGATGGAGGGAGTTCAGTGATGCAATCACCTACTAAACCTTTGGAGGACAGAATTTACAAAAAGAAAGACAAACATTCCCCTTTTAAGTTCCATCTTATCAGACTTTGGGATACAATAAATACTTTGAGATACAATAAAAATATTTGAATGCAGTTCAAATCACTTTGCTCAACTAATTTCCAGAGTTGCTTCCTTGGTTAGCTATAAAACTTCCCAGCAAGTGCACATTTTTGCGTAAACTACATAGTAACCTATTCTTAATAGAAATAAACAATTCAATGCTTAGTTCACACTTGTGCTTGGTTTGAATCCATCTTTGATGGAAGTTTGATGTTCTTCTGCCCAGTTTTCATAAAAGGCTTATCCCCATGGACATGTACAGATAATATCAAAAACCAACTAGATCAGGACTGTACTAAATGCAGCTGTGGCCATCATGTTCTTTCAGATGTTTGCTGCCTGTAAGAGGCTTAAAGTTCACAACTGCCTGTCTCAAACACTGTCAAGGCCACAGAAGGGACTTGCTACAAAACAAACCACCACATCAGGAACTTGAGATAAGCACAGAAAAGAAGAATTTGCAACAGGAAGGTGCTAATTCCAAGCCTAGTGGAGGTAAGGCTGGTCAGTACATTCTGGTGAGGCATCTCTCAATAACTGGATCATACCACTCACTCATTTCTTTTATGTGATGGCATATGGCAGCAAACACCATAGTAAGGTTCAGGTGTGTAGGAACAGTTCACTGCTCAGCACTATCATTGTAAATATGAGATTAATCTGAGAAGCAGGAACTAAGGAGCACAACATTGTCACCTGGTACCATGATGCTAAACAGGGAAGAACAGGTCTCTGCTCCCTGCTTAGGATACTGATTTTGTATCCCACAGAAAGAAGTACAGTTTCCATTGCTGGATGGGCAGTCCTCTTAGTCTATCCACAGCCAAATTCAAACATACTTGTTTTTCTGAATCTCAAAGAATCTCAAAAATCTCAAATGCTTTTCTCTACTGCTTCTGAAGAGTGTAACATAAAAGGCAGATGGCCCCCACAGATGTAGCTGTTAGCTTGATGCTTAGGGGATATTTTATCCCAGTGATACAGAACCTCCCATCACTGAATATGCAGACCAAGGAGGGAACCTAATTTTCTAATTGCTAAACTAGTATCAAAAGAAACTGCCAGCATTTCCACTTCAGACACAACTTTTCTCTGTAAGAAATTATGTCAGCACCTCTCCTAATAGCAGAGGCTCTCAAGTGGTTAAAGGGCAACTGCTGTTCTGAGGCAGCCTTTCCAGTGGTCAGGAGTGGTCCAGAGCTTAGACTCACTCTGTTATGAATGTCTCCATTTAGCTTCAGGCAGCCATTGGCTGGCCATGCTGGATTTAGACTGTGCTCTGCTCAGCCTGCCCAGGTCTGCTTCTTCTGGATCCCATTAAGAGGTGCTTAACTTCCCATGAAGCCCAACACGGGTTCTGGATTCCTCTCTCATGCGTAATATCTGACACATAATCAGAAACAGATCCTGACCCAAAGCTCTAGCCAGCCAAAAATGGAGAAAACAGACTGGCTGACATTCTGCCAGGGCTACATTCTCACAAGAATACAGATGCCCATGGGATGACACAGATGTAAATTAATTTGGTACCAGTATTATCGCCTGTAGCTGAAACACTATAAAGTTGTAGTGGATACCATGAAAAATAATGGTTCTTTGGATACTTTGCATTGCAACAGCAATTAATGTTTCTGCTTAGATGTTTGGATGAAGCTGGAATTACAGTGCTATGACACCACTTGTAAGACAAAATTTCCCCAAAAAATTAACTTCTTGAAATGGCTGAAGCACTACAATAATATAAAGGAAAAAAAACCCACCCCACAACTTTGAATAAATGCCCTTCTAAGTACCAGGAACCACATCTTCAGTTAATATAAACCTGGATTTAAACAATTTACAGATACTGAGCACATTTGCTTCAGAATAAATAGAAATATAAGTAAGCATTTTTTTTCTACTCTGTCCTTTTCACAATTCATTTTGTTCTGATCTTTCCTAAGGACTGATATGAAAGCAATTGCCTTCTTGGGTAAGTGTGCAACACAGGAATCCAGGGTTTCTTCTCAGCAAAGGAGGAAAAAAAAGAAACTTTTGAGCTACCTACAGCTTTAAATAATCTCCTCTCACTAAAAAAGCCTGACCTTGGCACTTTTAAGATGGGTAATAAAGTTGATAAAGCTCATTTCCAAGATAGATGAGAAAATGCACTGAAAATTATTAAACTGAAGAACACATCTAAACCACTGTGTCTGTGCAGATTTATGTATCTATTGAATTTTAACTCTGGTATGCCCCATTAAGTTATTGCAGTAAAGATGACCTCCAAATGTCCTTATCTGATCAGAAATTGCACCCTGAGTGTCCAAGCTACTGGGATGCAAAGAACACAGCCAAGATCCCAGTGACTTAATGGTAAGAAGGGGATTATATATACTATGTCCTTCTGCCTCCATTGGAACCCCATATTTCTGTTGAGACCATGCATTTAGTTCCTGAATTTGTGCCAGTTATTCTGTCTGAAGGCTGAAGTCCTTGAATCTGAGGTCATTTAAGCCAGGCCCTGACATTCTCCAAACTGGCAGAAGTCTTCTTACTTCAGCCAAGTTAGGACAGTTAAGAATGCATGAAATTGAGACTGTCAGGGTTTCTAGGGAACTGCTCTTTTGCTATGTCACACGTCTCTCCCACCTAATACCATTCATGAACTGGAAGCACTCCATCTTGGAATCATATTAGGTTTTCTGTCACTGACCTATCACACTGGAAAGCTGTTTCAGAGGCTGACCACTCTGTTGGTTTGAAAAGTGAAGTAAAAAAGCACTTAAAAATAACATTGACACTGGCCTAAAAGGGGGCCAAAAATCTCTATTATATCACTTCAGTTTGCTTCCAACATAAAGTCTCTATTTAGTAGGCATCAGTCCAGCTTGTCCCTAACTATTGGTTATAGTTAGTAACTATTGCCATTTCTCTAATTAGAATGAAAAACTGATAATGTGCCTCATCTAAGTTCTTTCAGACATTTAAAATGTAATTGCAACACATAAAAATATTTCACCTACCTCACTTGTTGCTTGAAGATATGTGACCATGTAAGGGAGTGATTGCAATTTGACATGTTCACACATGCTAGGAGTGTCACAGCAGCAAATCTCTTAGCCTCCAGAAAGCATCAAGTCATCTACTTAACCCACTTCACAGTGGATTATATTAAACCACATCACCTTGCATTTGCCTCATACATACATATTTAACTCAGATTAGCAAATAAACTGATTTTGCCTCTAAGCCTTTAGAAAAGAGGTCTTAATGGAGTTCTGCACCTCGAGCAAGCTGCTGCAATCTGCCTTTTCAAGACAAGCCAGCAATTCAGCTTGTTCTGAGTTTAGGCCCAAGTAAAGGCTACTCCCCAAAGGTCCACTGCTAAGGAAAATACACAAACTGTCTACAAACCCATAGGATGAATGAAAATGGTTTATTCACAACTTACACATCATCTCATGACATCTCAGCCAGATGGATAGGTGGGAATTAGTTTATACATAAGGAAGCTAAGATAGAGTATACTGTGTCTTTAACTAGCATAAGCAGTTTGGTAGCCAAGATGTTTCATGGTTTGACTTGGGTTTGCCAATTGTAATATATTTAATTTCTTTTAGAGATAGGATTTAGGAGCAAAAACAAGGCAGGCTTAAAACTTAAAAGGGTATAATAAGAAATTTATTAATAACACACACAAAAAAAAAGAAATTCAGAATAAGATTTCCAGATTATTCTCGCCTCCCCCTTCCCTCATCTTCCACATTTCTTAACAGAGTATATTGTGGATTTAACTAGCATAAGCAGTGTGATAGCCAAGATGCATTGGCAAGAACAAACAGAACAAGAAGATTGGATCAAGAGTGGTGACAAGGAAGAAGATTGAATCAAGTAGAAATGTTGCAAAATGTATAAGTTTGTCTGTGTGATGTTTAGCCCAATCAATGTAGTAAAAAATTACTAGCCTTCCTATAACAGTTATAAGCATACATAACTCACAGTAAATTCAGATTCTGATCACTAGCCAGTAGTCCTCATCTCTCTCTCAATTGTCAATAATGTAGAGCAGGAGTTGGATTTTTTGGGTAAGCGTGTCTGCAAGGTTATGTTGCTTCACTGCTGAGTGTTGTTCTGTGGAGGAGAATGGCCTCTGCATTCTTTCCAGGGCCAGTAAACCTAAAAAATTTGGTGCGTGAAACAGAAATGTTCATCAATAGTGTAAATTAGTGTCATGACATGCAAAAGCTAGATTATTTTGTTTAAACATTGGAATAAGCACCTTTTGCCTTGAAAAGGACTGTGACAATTAATCGGACAAAAATCGTTTTCTGAGATCTGAAGTTCCAATGGCAGCCACTTAGCTGAAGGCAAGTGAGAAACATGACATGTGAATGTTCATCCCAGATAAGGTTTTACTGAGCAAAAGCTAAAGTAAATATTAAAATAGTGTTTGATTAACAATATTACATTGTTAAATAATGTGTAAGATTGCTTTTTACCTTGTAAAAGATAGGCATTCTCAGGATCATGTTTGTCTTACTGCACTTCAAAATCACAGGGTGCTGTAATAGCAATTACCATCCTTTGCACATTTGAAGCACCACAATCATCACAATTAAAAACAGCTTCAATTCCTGGACTTCTAAGATATATTTTTCGAGTTTCACTCAGGTCTTAATTCCCAAAATTTCATGTGCCCTTGAATTTCAGCATGAAACAAAAGTAGAAATTTTAACTTTGCCTTCCCAAAACCAATCTACCTCTGCTGCTCATCCTCCAATAGAAAGATCACAGCTGAGGCAGGAAACTCAAAGGTTGGAGGTAGATTTGCCTCTAGAGTGGTGCTCATACACTGAAGAGGAGGTTGCTCTTTGCTTGTCAGCTAGGGCCCACCACAGCAGCATGGTCCTAGCCAGACCCTGCTGTGTTTGCTTCCAAAATAAGTCTCTGCTTAGAGACTTTTTGGCATTAGAACCTTGTCCCACAACCAACACATACCTTCTTAGGCAGCAAACCAACCAATAAGAAAAAATAAAAGAACAACCAAACCCAACTCTGAGTTTTGCCTTGGACGCTAACCTTCTCCTCTCTCCAGCCACACATATTTTGGTCACAGCAAGAATGGAATCATAGAACCATAGAATGGTTTTGGTTGGACAGAACCATTAAAATCATCTAGTTCCAACTCCCTTGCCACGGGCAGTGACACCTTTCACTAAACCAGGTTGCTCAGTGCTCCATCCAGCTTGGCTTTGTGCACTTCTAGGAATGAGGCATCCACAATTTCCCTGAGCAATCTGTTTCAGTACCTCGCCACCTTCACAGTAAAGAATGCCCAGTGAGCACCATGATGCAGTGGGCCCTCCTTGGTACCCAGCCCCTTTCCCTCAGAGGGAACTCATCTGCATCCTCAGCTTGGTGAGGGAAGAAACCCCCTCAGCCTTCCCTCCACTCTGGAGGCACCTGCTCCCTGATACCTCATAGCCAACCCACTGCCATATTCCCCTATGCGTATCCACACACCCTCAGTCCTGGTGTCTGAATCACAGAAGGCTTTCAGTTGGAAGGGACCTTAAAGATCACCTAGTTCTGTGAGATGTTACATAGTGATTCGTGTCATTATAATCAATATAAACAAGATTACTAAATCCAAAGTAAAGCATAGACATGAGACACAAGAAAATCTAATTTCATTATATTTTTAAAATCACTTTGTTGCAAATTATTGATTTTTCTTGTTGTTGTTTTTATGTATTTTTATTATTTTGTCACTATAATCACAATTTGTATCGACTCTTATGTAAAAGGAAAACAAGGGCTTGTTTAAACATGAGCGGGCTTGCCCCTGCTTGCTAAGAGTGTAACCTGACAACATGTTCGAGCCTTGTCCAGACCTTGTAGAGGCTTGTAGCCACTGCTGCTGGAGTGCTAGCCAAAATGGTCGGGCTTGCTTGGACTTGCACCCCAGCACAGGGCGTGTCACAGCCCACCCAGAAACTGCCTGTAAAAAGGGCAGTGACCAAAGGTAGGACAGACGTATTGATGGAGCATGGACTCCCCACGTCCCCAGCGCTGCGTTGCCTGTTTTTTTCAACAAACTAATAATTGCCTTATTGATTGACCTACCCTATTGTGGTAATTTATAACAGTTCCAACCTCCTTACAAGGGCAGGGACACCTTCCACTAGGCAAGATTGCTCTGAGCCCCACCAAATCCAGCCTTGACCACTGCCAGGGATGGGGCAGACACAATTTCTCTGGGCAACCTGTGCAAATGCCTCAACACCCTCACAGTAAAGAATTTCTTCCCATTATCTAATCTAAACCTACTCTCTTTCCATTTTAATCCACTCCCCTTTGTCCTGTCACTACACACCCTTGCCTAAAGTCTCTCTCCAGCTTTCTTGTAGCTCCCATCAGGTAATGAAGATCATTCCAGAGCCTTATCCAAGCTCAACAATCCCAGCTCTCTCAGCCTTTCCTCACAGGAGAGGTGCTCCACCCCTCTAATCAACTTGGTGGCCTCCTCTGAACTTGCTCCAAGAGTTGTATGTACTTTCTGTGCTGGGGACCCCACAGCAGAATGCAGCACGCCAGGTATAGTCTCGCCCGACCGGCGTAGTGGCTCTCCAGCAAGGGTGCAATGACTGCGAAGTAGCTCTTGGGGTTTTTGTTTTGTTTTGCTTTGTTTTTTTTAATTTTAAATATATAACACTGCCCACGTTGTTCCTAACCCCCGGTAAGGTGCCGGGGTGCCCGAGGCTCGGCAGACGGAGTGCAGAGCCCGGCCGGCTCCGTGAGGGGCGGGTGCCGGCGGCTGCCGCAGCCGGAGGAAGTCCGGCCGGAAGCCGGGATGAGGAGGGCGGGGAGGGGGCGTCGCCGGGGCGCCGCCGTCCGCCGCGGCTCTGGCCGCCGCGCCCATGGCCCAGCGGGCGCCGAGAGGGCCGGGGCAGGACGAGGAGGATGGAGCGGAGGAGGAGGAGGCGGCGAGGGGCAGCCAGGCGCGGGCCAGGAGCCATGCGGAGCCCGCGGCGAGCGGCGGCAGGACCCAGGACCGGCATGAGAGGAAGCGGAAGAGGCAGGAGGAGCAGCAGCTTCAGAAGATCCAGCACCTGGAGTCTTTGTAAGGAGCGCAGGAGGGGAGGCTGCCCGCGGCTGCCGCCCTGGCTCTGCCCTGAGCACACCCCGCCGGCATTTGGGGCTCGTTTCCAGTGCAGGGTTTGGGGTTTTTTAGGGGGTAGTGATTATTCTTCCCCTGTCCCCTTAAGGGTGAGTCGGGAGAAGGGGAGAAGCAGAGTTGCTTGGTACTTGGCTCCCCCGGGTTTCTCCTAGTCCGAGAGATGCTGCCGTAGGAGCAGAGGTTGTTCCACTAGAATGCACTGAAAAAAAAAAAAAAAAAAAAAAAAAAAAAAAGAAAGGAACTGGGATAAAACCGTTCTGTTAAAGGTTTATGTTAATTCACTGAAAAGGAATTATTGTGTAGTAGAATAAAAAAGGTCACAAGAACATGATTTTGGTATTTTCTGTGTGTAAGTGAAAATCAGTTCGTTCTTAAGTGCACCAAACAGCTCCCCGAAGTTATTGTTATAAAAATGGGATGGACGTAGTTTAACCACCTTTTCCCTGCTGTTCTTATTGTATTAGTATGATTGTGCCTAGCAATCCTATAGGTCTGTAGGGGTGTATGTGCACAGCTGAGCCATGCCGTCAAACTTATGGTCTAAAGTGATGCACAGTACAGATGTTTTGTGTCCTGCTGAGTTAATATGTGGATAATGTCTGGAAAGTCCTCTTGAAAAGAGTCTTCCATAAAGCAAAGATTTTGGAATTCTGAGCCTGCACAGTGCCATTCTTGTGCCATTGAAAAACAAAACCAAAAAACTCTCCATTCTCTTCTAAGATTTCTCTATACTTTCAGTAATGTAGCAGTTTACAGGAAACAATGTATCTGTTTAAATACAGATGAGATTTGAGGGGAAAAAACCACAATACAAATCCAGTTATACAGACCTGCATCTTTCTAAGTAATGTATATTCTTTACCTCCAGGACCATTTCATATTGCCTTAGCATTTAATTCCTTAGCACATGCATTTTTTCATGCATGCTGTGTGCTCTATGTAGTACCTATTTGCTGTTTGAATTTTAACAAATGTTTTATTTACTGTTAACCCCAAAGAAATGCTGCAGAAAATGATGGTGCTTTGGTCAGTAGGCCTCTGTCTTTAGGTTTAATACACAGAAGATGATGAAGTTACTTTGTGTTATATTTGGCTGGCAAAGCTAGATGTAGAGAGCAGTTCTTATGACATTTTCAGCTGACTATCTGATTCAGCAGTGCTGGAGTAAAGAAGTTTGGAGACTTCAGGGAGGGGTGCAGCAGAAAAAGAGGAGAGAATTATGTATGTGTGGTAACTGAAGTTAAAACAAATATACCACATATCCCCAGGAAGTAATTGTGTTCCCACAAGAATATGAATCTGAAGGAAATTTGCAAGAGATATGTACTAATATTATAAATGCTGTCTCTCAGCTTACTGTGTCCGTGTTCTGCTGTAGTTCTTAGTTATTAGTTATGGGGTAAAATTTAAGGAAAAATGTGAGCTGAAGGTTTTTACTCAATACCAGTGAAAAACTGTATTTTATTCAATTTATTTGTTTATGCTAAGCTGCAGAGTAACAATATTTCTATTGCTTTTCAGCTATGAGAAACCTCCCCCTGGGCTAATTAAGGTTGGTAAATAGCAGTAATTTTTTAGGATTATGAGGAATTTTCACAAAACGTGTTCTTTAGGCGTTCAAGTGTCCGTGTTACCTAGATAAATTACAGAGAGAAGTAAGTGCTTCCCAGGAAAATCTCAGAGAATCATTACAAGCTGACCACTTTATCTTGGTGATCCAGGGTGAAATGCCCAGAATCAGATAGAAGGAGACCAGATCTTTCATCATCTCTTAGTACACTTCATACAGTTTTTATAGTGTGGATAGAGGGGAGCTGTTTATGCAAAGCAGGTTTTTGTTTGAATGACATCTTTTCAGGATTCTTTTCTATTGCTAAGGCTGAAATAATTCTTTTGTCATGTTCATTACTTTTGCCAAATTTATATACCTTAGCCATAAAGTAATGCTTTTACCTTAAAAAATAACTGCTCTGCATTGTAAAGGCTTCCTTGTAATTGTTATGTCTTACTAGCAGGAAGAGGATAACAAAGTCTCTGCTTTAAGTTTTCATTTCTATTATTTATTTAAATAAATTATTAAAATGGGTGGGAAGGAATGAAATCCTGTGTAGCAAAGTTCTGGCTGCAAAAATCAAGTGATAAAAAAAGGAAAGGGCCAAGTATTTTAGATCCTTTGCGTGTTACAAGCAAAAAAGGCAATAGGTAAAATATGTTTCTTGTTAAGTAAAGGTCTGTACACTTGAAGTATTTCTTTTGCAAAGTTAAAAAAGAAAGTTATTTTTATTTTATTGTCCTTATCTTTCTTCTTCTTTGGTTTTTGGGTTTTTTTCTTTGGTAGGAGAATGAAACAAAACCAGAAGACTGCATACCTGATGTACCAGGCAATGAAAGTGCACGAGAATTCCTGGCACATGCCCCAACAAAAGGGCTTTGGATGCCTTTGGGAAAAGAAGTCAAAGTTATGCAGTGTAAGACTGTGAAAATATTCCAGATGTCATTGGACCATCATGCATCCATCCATTTACACTGGGGGAGGGCATAATGTCTGGTGGACAGATGATGAATTCCAGGTAGATTGACATCATATTGATAAAAAAGTAACCAGTATCTTGAAGGCTGTAATAGCCTTGTATTTTATTACATTTTATTGCATTTATCAATATACTAGCTGTATCTCTCTATTTCTTCCAGCAGATTGAAAATATTTTGCAGAAATGTGGTTTTGGCTTTTTATGCTGCTTCTAATCTGTCTCAGAGCTGCAATTCATTGTTGCTTTTTTTTTAAAGGTTGGAGATGTAAACGTTATGGACACAGAACAGGAGATAAGGAATGCCCATTCTTTATTAAAGGCAATCAGAAATTGGAACAATTTAGAGTAGTGAGTACCAATATTGTAGCATTACTGCTTGTATTTTTTAGTACTGATAATGCATAATCTTGCAACTGAAAATAAGCTTGTTAGATGATGCTTTATTAAGGGACTTTGTCTCTAGTACAATATAGATGCCGAAAATCTCCTAATAAAGGAAAAGCTACAGGTGTGGTTGGATGTTTGACTACTTTGCAGAAAATCTTCTCTTCAAGAGGAAAATTAGTATTTTTTACATATAAATTGGAAATCTTCAAGAACCTGTTTCTACCATTATATTCTTTTTTTTTTGGTGATTAATATGTCAACATAACAAAAAATGTTTAGTCAAGCTTGAGCTGCCCACATTACAGCTGCTTCAAGCCTTCTGCTTTCACTGTGAACAACCACATCACGAATGCTGTTGTCTAGGTCTGTAATCCAGTCATTGTCTACAAGTCTGATGTCTTGCTACATGAAGCTACATCTCAGTTCTGCAGATTCTTCCTGTGTGATCTCTTCAACTATTTCTGTTGCTCTGCATCATTAACCTATATTTCAAGTTGCCATCACTTCATGTCTTATGTCCTCATTTCTATCCTTGAAAAATGTAATCTTGGCTTAGTCTGTCCAGATTCTGGATTCATACTGATTGCCTGCAACTGCAAAGAGTATTTTTAGCCCTTTCTCATGTCCAGACTGCCTCTATTCTTAATTTTCCCTCAGGCTTCTTTGTTGCACCAAACTCTTGTATGTCCAAGGCCCTTCACAGTGCATTCCCAACATCTTTCATTTGCTCCTAACATTTCAATTCCCACCTTTGGTCAGCATCTTGGACTTGTTTGCTTAATCTTCCAACAGAAATGAACACTCCAGCTTGTTTCTGCATTCTTGCATGGCATGAACCCACCTTACATGTCTGCAAAGTTTATTTGCTGTCTTCCTTCACAGCTATATTTTGCTGCAATGCCCATTTACTTTGATTTAAGAACCAGTAATGGTAGTGCATAGCATGATAGGACAGCTCTAACTTCATTATCCATGTGTCTTACATTCCTTGCTCCTGTATTCCTGTTTGTTTATATTCAATATTTTTAATGTACTATAAGGGTACAGCTCATTATTTTGAACACAAGTATTCCATCTATGTCTGGCTATTCCCATAGATTACATATGGGATTCTCATAGTTGGCTGTGATTGGAGAGATAGGGAGATACACACATACTTAAGGAGATACATACTTGTTTGGAGATGTGGCTAGATAACTTTTCCCTAAAGCAAACACAACAATTCAGGTGAACAATGCCAAGTCTGACAGTGAGCTTGCTAAGCATATTCTATGTTTTGATAAAAGCCTCTTGCATTTGGTTGCTTTGGTTTATTTTTTTTAGGAAATTAAACTATTGGTGATAACGCTGTATTTCCTGTTTTCCATTTTCAAGGCACATGAAGATCCAATGTATGATATAATAAGGGAAAATAAGCGTCATGAAAAAGAAAAGAGGTGAGTGTGTCTGTAGTAAACTGCATTTTTAATTTAGGGATTTTTTTGGTAATGTGGCACTAATGTATAGGTGACCTTTTTACAGAAGCTTACTTTTAGCTCAGAACATTTTTTTAATGGCAGTTGCCATTTTTTTAAAGCAGTTGCTTTATGTTGAGAGATTGATGCATTTCTGCTTTCTAAATAATTACTCTTAAATACTTCCAGTCACTTTAATTCTTTAGCTTCTATATTTTCCCCCAAAACAAACTTTTAAAAGCAGTTGTATGTATTTATGCCATAACATTAACGCACTTAGGTGTGGTTTTGGTTTAGGCCTAGGCCTTTAAAAAAACAATTTGATTTTTTTTTCTTTCACTAAGATGAATTTCAAAAATCCTTCTGCTTCCAGAGTAGAGCCTTCTTTGTTAGCTTCATTGACATGATCTTTATCAGCAGAGCAATGAATCTTGTATTACCCTAATCATAATATGCTTCTGTAGGAATAAGCATAGAACGTCTCATCACCAGGTGGGCTGGTGATAGCTCTTGTCTTATTTTGCACGTGTAAATAAGCCAATAAGCTAATTTGCCTTTCCTATCCAATGGGATGGAAAGTCCTTCAGAGCAGAACATCTGCTTGTCTCAAAGGTGTTGCTTTTATCAGTCCATGATATTATCGGTACATGAGAGTGTATTTAAGTAAAAGAGATGATCCCCTGCCCTGTGCATGCAACTTCCATTCCTCAAGCCAGGAAGGAAAGACAAAAGCTAGGATAAATTACTAGAGGTAAGGGAGAGCTAGAAAGGATTCTCATTCACATATTTTAAACTCAGGATACAGCAACTGAAGCAGCTTCTGGAGGACTCTACCTCAGAATCTGATAGCAGTGATGAGGATGATGAAGATAGCAGCAGGTCCACTTCCTCAGAACATAAACACAAGAAGAAAAAGAAAAAAAAGGAAAAGAAAAAAAAAGAAAAGAAGAAGAAGAAAAGGAGGAAGCATAAATCATCCAAATCTAATGATAAGTCAGAATCTGACTGACAGCAGACACCTGCTGCATGCTCACTGACCTCTCTACTTGTGAACTGCAAGGAAAGATCCAAAGAATGAGGAGGAAAACACCAGAAAGGGCTTTATTAAACTTCGAACATACGTGTGTATGCATACAACATCCTACACTGGCATCCTCTTCTGCCCCTCTGCAGTCAGAAAGAAGAAAGCTGCATTAAACCATATCTTCGTGCTGTGAAACCCATACTGAGAGTCAGCCAGCTTGGTCAGATGGGGCCTGTGTATTGCTGCCCATGACCAGCAGCAGAAAGTGGCAACCACAAAGGGATCACCAACAAACCTGCAGCATTAGCAGACTGTCTGTTGAAGTGTCTTTACTCCATGAAGTTATTTTATTATATACAAAGCCTCATTGTAACAGGACTGCAGTTTGCACCATGCAGAGCACTAAGAGTTCCCTTAGAGTGCTTATAATGAGCAGGTTATACTGCATTTTCTTCTCTGCATACATGCTGAAATTCTGTGTACATATCCTAATATTGGCAGCTAAGGAAATAAAGAGTACTGCTGCAGGGGAAAAATGGTAATCAAGGGGATTTACTTTAAGACAAAATTGCAGCATCAGCAAGACTTAATTTTGTGTGTGTGTGTGTAGCAAAATCTTAACATCACTACCATTAATATACAGTTCTGAAACATCTAAAGTGAAACATCTACAGTGTCTAAATCATAGAAGTGAGAGCCAAACGTAATGATGTTAGATATTCAACTTAACTGCAAAGAGATGGTGAGTTTAGTTATTGAAAAAGGGAGGTTTCACATAAGAAATCAAAAATATTAGTTTCTGCATATTCTTCCATATCAGTTGTTTTGATACAAGTTAAGGGAGATTTCCTTTTTAAGAGGCTTGGGGTTAATAAATTCCCACTTTTTATGTTTACTCAGTTTGATGAGGTAACTTTTTTTTTTTTAATCATCCCACAAGAATAAACATGGAAGGCTCTCAAAATAGTTTTCAGCTATATACATGAAGCCACAGAGCAATAGTAAAGAACTTGTAAGCAGGAAGAAGATGAAGTTCTGTACTTGATAGACCTTACATACTGACCTCACTTTTCTTGTAAATAATCTTGACTCATGATGCCTTGAGAAGCTGGAACAGAAACTACAGAGTTAAGGGGAATAAAATGGGTATTTATTGAGAGGCCTTCAAAGGCCACACCCTGCCACACTGTGGCCCCTGCCCTGCCTGGATGACTCCAATATGGAAACAAAAGAGGGCTTGATCACATGATCTCACATCTTTATGGACTTTAGTCTATTTGCATACAGGAGTCAGCCATCCAATTCATAGTCTCAAATTGTAAGGTTTCATCCTCCTTGCCTGCTTACTGGCCCGCCTGCCTCTTTTCACATTGTTCATGCTTAGGGCCTGGAGTTTGAAGAAACTGTCCTTGAGTCAATAGCTGAAATTGGACTATTTTGTCATCATCACCCTAAGCACAACAGAAAAGCACACCCAAGCAGAACAGAAAACTCAGAACTTAAGGCATCACTCAACCAGAAAGATGGAGATAGCTATAAACAGCCTTACAGTAACCAACTCTCTTTGATACCTCAAGGTACATTAGTACAGAGCTATGACTAGAGGAGCTAGAAGATGGGTAGTGGTACTGTGCAAAAGGAAAGAAAAAACTAGATGCTTTGAAAGAACTACAGAATTTAGTCTCTGTGGGTATGCTAATATTGAAAACAAAAACCCTACATGATAAAGCTCTAATTCAGTAGAGTGATCATTAACAGTGAAATCAAGGAACCATAGACTAAAATGCATCCAAGATTTTTTTATTTTCTTTGGAGCTTTGGAAGAGAGGATGAGAGAAAGTATAAATTAAAACTTTTCCTGCCTCCTAGATGTCCAAGAGTGATTTAGTAAAATTAGCCCCCCATTCCTTGCCAGTCATTCACAATATGTTCTGAGGAAAAACAAGATAAGCAAGGCCTACTTACTAGAAGTTCCTGTGTCATATTCCCAGAGCTTGAAGGTGGTGGTGTATTTTCACTTGTATTTAGCAGATCTCTCTGTGATGAGACTTACTGGTGACTCGTGGTAGTTCCCTCTATCAGCAGCATCATCAAATTCTAATTCTAAGACCCTTGCTCTTTCACCAGAAGAAGATTTAATAGCTGAAATATCATGGGGAGATCTAGAAAGGACTGATTGTCTTCAAGAGGTTGAACAGGGCCCTGAGCAACCTGGTCTGGTGAGAGGTGCCCTGTATGTGGCAGGGGGTTATAACTAGATGATCTTTACAGTCCCAACTCAAACCATTCTAGGTTTCTTGTATTGCCACACTTTGTGCTGAGATTAATGCATTTATAGATTATTGAACAGATGCTGGAAGCCTAATACTCACCTGATCGTTCCAGGAGAGCTCTTGCTCAGGCTTGTCTAGAGCAGGGCTAACTGAAGATCTCTTCAGTTACTTCAGCTTTTGTCATTTAAGATTGTTCTGAAGCTTAGTTTAATAAAAACAAATTCAGTTTTTCCTTTGCAATCCCCTTCCCTGTTAATTTCAACAATTCAGAAAAATAAATTAGGAGACCCTTTCTAACTTGTATCAAATCTAATTTAAATGCTGGAGATGCCAAATCACTTTTCTATGCCTGACTAAAGGTCTATTATATTAGTATCTTTCCAGTTATGGTTAATAGAAGATGTCTGCACAGCAGAACAGTACAAACTCTGCTATTATTTCTGTTACTTCACTGACATGCTCTCTCAGCCTCTACTAATGGGAGTACCTGTGGTGCAGGTACTTAGAATCATGGGTTAGATTTCAGTATTTAGTGGCCTTAGATATACATTTCCTTCTATATCCAGTCACTGCTTATAAACCTTACTATTTTCCTCAGCAATGAGTATTTTATTATCAGTTAATTGATCTGTAGCAATTGGCTGTCACACTGCTTTGTACTGGTTTAATATCACACACCTTTAATCTTACACTGGAAGGTACATGAATAACTGACTCCTGTTTGTTCTCTCTCTATTATTGCCAGTTTTATAAGCCTCTGTTATATCACATGTAGGTCTTTACTGCAACTCATAAAGTAGCATTCCAAAATTTAACAGTTTAAATAGATTTATAGCAGCACTTTAAAAAGCCAGGGCTAGAGTGCTGAAAAGCATGATTCACGTCATCATTTAGCATTTTAAACAGTGCCAAAGCTGTCATTTAAGATAAGTCCTTTAAAAATATGTAGACTAGAGATAAATACCAACACCCTTTTATATTAATGAAAAACAGTTCTATATAGAAGTAAATCCAGAAAGCAGGATAGAAAGTTAGTCTTGAAAAACTGACTAGCCTTATTTTTTAAATCATAACCATTTAATGTTTTTGTTCAAAAAGAATTTTTTTCTGGCCTTCTTTGTAGGTCTAGATTTCCATTTGAATGTTCTGTTGGAGCCCAAGTGATAGTAAGAACGATTATATAGTTCCATGAAACCAAATAAGTGTAAAATGTAGCTAAAACAAACCTCAAAGGCAATACAACTTTCCAGGTCTTTTATCTTAACACTCTGCACCATTTTTGTCAGAAATGTATGTCAGGTAAAATACCGAAATTTTCCTCATTTCTTTGGCCATTCAGTTAGTGGGAGTTTATAGACTTTTTGAGTGAGACAGCCAGTGGCAGCAAGTCAGGGGAAGCTAAGGACTCTAAAAAAATAATTTGTTTTTCTTTGGTATGCCTTTAGTGTTACAGGCTTTTGGGGTTTTTTTGCCATTGGCTCTGATCTTCCTTTGTTTGATTTCAATAGAAAGACCTATAGTTAATATTTTCCAATATAGGGCAGAACACCAGGCATTGTAAAAAGGAAAACAATTTATGCCATCCAGGTGCTACCAAACTGAAAATTAAATACAGAATTAATACCTGGCAAGTCAACAGAACCCACAGCTCCACTTCAGTAATTACACCACACCCACTTTGCAGCAGAGGTTTCAGTTAGCTACAAATAATGATTTAGAAATCCTGAGCCACAGACGGTAAGTCTGTCCTAACAATCTTCTCAGTATGGCAATTCCAGAGGCCTCTAAGTTTTGTTGCTGGCGTGCCAAGCAGCAAATAGATCCTTCAGCCACCTTTCAGGAGATGCTGCAGGAAGAGTGTGAAAACTTCCAAGGCACTGCAGTACTGCAGCAGTTACAAGTTCACAGTAGTGCCAGCTCTGCAGTGAGTCATTGGGCAGTCAGTCTGGCTGCAGTAGGAACAAAAGTTGACACGTATGTGCATCTGCAAAACTAAGTATCACTGTGCCTTAGTTATATGACTGAATAAAAAGATCATGGGCATAAACTCATAGCCTTTTAAATGCAGCCTGTACTCCACAGCCTTTGAATCACAGCCATTTTACTCACTGGAACATTTGATTCAGCTGTAAGCCAGTTAAGATGCAATCTACAAATTGTCCATGCTGCTGAATGGAAAAAAAACCCCTAAATCTACTTCACTTAAGGTCACAGGACTAGTACTGTTAGAGTAGAATATACTGCATATAACTTTATCAAATAATTATTTCTCAAACACTCAAGTATTCATGCATACTTTAAGCATTGGGCATAGCATGGGTATAGTACAAGATATAATCAGCTTAAAATAGCATTTGTTTTCAGATAAAGCTGTGTGAAGTCTCCTACTGCTACTCCTTCACTTCCTCTCAGGAGCATCACTAGGCCCTACATTGCTTCTTGCATCTGAGTAGAAATCACACTGAGTAGTCAAGACCTGTAAAAGGATGATCAGTACAATCATTTGGAGTTACTGTCAAGTATTACCCATTCCCAAAAGTAAGAATGGCATCTGATTGTGAGGTCATGAATATTCCTTTATCAAATAAGCAGCAAAAGATACAGCTCAGCTATCAGCAGAAATGAGTGTTAGAAAGCTTCATGCTTGAATTCCTCATTTTAGTCTTTCAGGTTCTGGTGCCGAGATTTCTGTGCAGTCCAGAAGCCAAATAAGATTTTTTGTATTGCATTTATTTTCTTTCATTCATGAAGTAACAAGGAATTGTAAACTTGTCATCACAATGGCTTCTTTCCCCTTACATCTTGTGATAAAGGCTGTAGCTATAGCAGAGCTTTAACAATTAAACAGGTGGTATTAAAAATAAGAAAGATCAGTTGGGTAAGGAAACATCAGTACTCCTCACTAAGAAAGAAAACAACATAACTTCAGTTACACGTTAAACTAGTAATAAGTAGGCACAAAACCTGAACACAATCACAGGAAGTGCTACTTTTATCCATGTAGGTTACTCTAGGGATAGAGTAAGAATAGGAGAGGAGGCAAAAGACAAGTTCTGTCTATCCATTTACCACACCCTTTAAGGAAAGCCAGATGTTTGTTTTGGTTTTTTTTTTTTTTCGTTTCCCTTTTTTACTGACAATATCACTTTAATTTGGTAATCATTCAAGACTGACAATATTTATTATTCTCACAAGTTGTAATAGCCTTCACAGACATGGGGACAAAAAAAAGTTACATATTTTTGAGCTATCCACCTCATCTAGATCAGTCTGTTACCATTATTCATAAGACAGCTTATCACAGACCTACTTTTATAATCTATAAAGCATAAGAGACTATTCTATAAAGAGACTTCCAGAGACAGTATTGCCAGTAACTCATGGAAGTCATCAGTACAAAGTCCAAACAAGGCACACTTCTAAAAACTTTTGTTTCACCTTTCAGATCCAGCTCAGGGTCTCCATAAAGGACTCAAAAATCTCCAGAGAAAAAGGGTTGGAGAGGGAAGCATTAGATCAACTCAAATGCTTTAGTTTTAGTCCTCAATCATGAGAGGAAGATCTGAGGAACTGCCTCGAAACTTTGAAACAGCACTTCATACAGCTGTAACTATATTCCTTTACATTTTTACAGAAACAAATCCAGCTGATAGAAAAGAATCTTGTACTTATGTCCACATCATATGACTATGAGATGATATGGACAGGCTTCACAATCCTGCACAGTTTAAGAACAGGCAGCAATAATCATCATATTGGTATAGCAGTTGTGCACATACATGGCCATCTAAAGTTTTTTTGCTGCTGTGTAAAGATGGAACACAAGAAGTCTCTAAGTGCAATTCTATGAAATTTATTATTTAAATAGTGGATGTGCTAGTTATAAAAAGGTGATCTTGGTATTAAATACTTCATTCCATTTTAATTGTATCCTCAGTTTTTACAGTGCCACTTCTTGCCTTTTTATAGTGAACAGCAACTTACAAAATGTACAAGAGAATAATAATCAAATCTTGGATTTATACAAAACAGATCTTTTGTATTCCCTCCACCCAACCCCGTTCTGCTCCAATATTTGCAATTATCTTTTCTTAGAGAGGGACTTCCTTGTTCAATGCCCTAAAAGTAAAAAAAAAAAAAAAAAAAAACAAACAAGAAAGAGAAAAAAAAAAGTTATGTATATATTCCATATCCAAACTATGTCATCTTGCTTCTAAAGTAAGACTAGGTATCAGTGATTGCCTTTTCCTATTGCAGGCACAGATGGTTGATATTAAAAATATATACTCCACTTCCCAGCAAGTATAAAATGTGCATGAGTGGTGTTGGACTTTGGAATATGCTAGCATAACAGATAAGATCTACTGACCCATTTCAATTTACAACCTTTTCAGACTCTCACACAAATGCACAAAAGAATATTTATTGCTGAACCTACCTAATTTTGATATTTCCCTCCACTGTTTTCCCCATCTTCCCCCAAAATAGCCAGAAGTTCCTACTCCATGAAGTTGGAGACCTTAAGACTTATCTATATGCATTTGTGTTGTATCAAATTACAAATCATTTAGGCTGAGACAGATTAGCATCTTAAATAAAAGCATATACTGCAAAGTGACATAGGACCCAGCATTTTAAAAAGACAGTACAGCAGTCTGAAGAGCAACTAGACTGACAGCAGATTTTGGTGTGGATTTCCTCCCCTACCCTTACATTAAATGAAGAAGGAACCTAACCTGGATCAAAGCTGCACTGGCATTCATAGCAAGGTGATTTACATGCTCAAAGTTTACTTGCTTCCCCCCCAGCCTTGTCTGCATATGTAGCATTTGCTATTATTTCACAAACTATCCAACATCCCTGCAGTTCAAACCAAGAAGAATTAGTCCCCAAAACAGAAAAATGCTTGGAACAGTCATTTTTGTAGCTTGGCACTGTATACCAACCTTTGCGTACACTGTGTTTAGGCAGCTCCCACATTTCTACTTCCTCCACCTTATGTCTCGTGTCTCTGCGTTTTGAAGGTGGCTTGCACATTCTTCTCTTCTTTGGTCTAACCAAAGGTGGGCATGCTAAATAACAAGATACAAATGGAGTTATTTCTCCAACACATCAAGGCAAATTTAACCTTGACTTTCACCAGCTGGTCTGTAGTGCTCCTCTTTGTCTCTCCCTTTTTTGTACCCATTTTAGTAGCAGATAAAATTGACACTATACACATCAAGCAAGCCTCACCCACCTACAATATTTAATCACTGTCTAGCCATAATTCTGGATGCATTGTATTTTGGGTCATAATTTGGATAGATGTTAATGTGGTGAAAAAGGAACCTAGTGCATTAGATAATTCTGCTCTAGTTCTCTTTTCAAGTGTTCAAGACTAGTTGGTGCTGTCCAAGTGACCCAATTCACTCACTGTCTTTAAAAAAACTTCAACCGTGAAGTTATGCAATACAAGTACACTGCTCAAGAAGATAGAATTTGTGTATAATATTACTGCCAAAGCAATATACTTCATTTAGACAAACCTCCTTACTTGCAGGGCACTTTAATTTGAAAAAGCAAATGCTAATATAGGCAACGTTTTTTAAGAGGATGTAATTTTAATGGCACTTCTGAGGCACCCATTGGCACAAACAGCATTCAGAAACCACCAGTTCCTGCTTCCTAATGCTGAGTGAGATGGCTTCTTCAAACTACCTGAGCTGGGAAAAGAGAGAGAGTAAGAAAGGAGTAGACCAAACATCCTCTGTTTGCTGCACCATCTATGAATTCAAAGATGTAGAAGAAACAAAGATGTAGAAGTTAAAGGTAACAGTTATTTTAGAGCTATTACCATATTTTTATTCATTCTTGTAGAGGAGCCAAGAACAATGTTGCTAATGTAAAATGTTTTCAACTTTTATAGAATGTGCTAGCATTAAAAACCAATTCCTTCAACACTGAAGTCTGCAGATAGAAAGCCTCCAATGCAGAGGCAAATAATCCCAAAAGCCAATATGCTCAAGCAGGAAAGCAATGCAGAGAAAGAACTCTAATGAATACACTGTCTATTTGGCTGCTGATATAGCAAAGCTGATTTATATTATCAGTGAACTGAAGAGAAGCAAATCAATCTGTTCTAAAGATAGCCTCACACCCCATTATTTGATAGACTGACCCTGAGATACTTGAAACACATGGCCCAGAAGAGTGGCAATACCCACACTACAACAAATTCTGTAGCTGTTTCAATAGCTCAAACACCCTTCAAAAATCAGATTTGAACTCCAAGTAAAACATTAACTATAAAGAAGAATAAAACCACTTCTCTTCATGAGCTAAGAAACTATCTAAGCTTTTACTTTGTTCAAATAACCGATTTCTTCATATTTTCCTTAATTAGATCATAATGATTTGTGCTTGATCATTCTTTAGCAGTGCCAGGGCAAGTGTTGGTCCATGCTAGTTTTTCTGAGCATTGTCACATGAAGCTACCACATAGAACTCCTTGTATGTTTTACTGATCAAAATTAGGAGCTACCACTGCATATGCTATCAAGAGCAGCATTATCTAGATAAAGAATTAGTATTGCAACTTATGGCAGTAACTTTACAAAGAAAGGCTGTGCTTTGGCCACATCAAAGCATTTAATGCTTTGATTTCCTATTATACCTTTTAAAAATCCCCAGAAGTACCTCTGATGCACCCTTATTAGCTTGTTTCTGTTTGAGAAATCTATAAATATATCCAAAATATGTTGACTGACAAGCATTTAATCAATATCAAGGCAACAAGGATTAGTTTTCTTATTTTCAAATCTACCACTATCATATGCTTGCTATTTTGTATCATATTCTTTTGAATGTCCCTTAAGAACAAAACCACAAAGAGTTGCACCTTGTTCTTTGCTCTTTGCTGGAGGTGAGAAACTATCACATAGTTGGCTGGCAAATCTGGGTTTAGCACCACTTCTAATCCAGTACTCTTCAGGTGGTATCCCCATGTTCTCCCTTAACAGCCTTCCTAATGAAGGTAAAAATAAAATAAATAGATAGATAAAAGTAAGGTCAGTATTTAGTCATGATAATGCTGGTGTACTGTTTGATCCAAAAGCCAGAATGCAAAGCCAACTACTGGATCTGTATGAGTCTGAAATTAAAACAGTTTTCTGGAGGCCACACTTAACAAAAATTACAAGTTACACATTAAGTCTACAGATTTTGAACAAAGAAAATAAAGTTTAAAAACACTAAGCCTGCTATTAGAAGTAAATCACCCTGTTTTTGTTGGTTTTCACAATACAAGACTAAACATCAGCCACCTACTGAAATGATCACATAACCAGTTGCAAACTGATAACTCTTCTTGTTCTCAGTTTAAACTAACCCAATTTCTATGAGTATTTACCTTTGATTAAATAAAATGTCCTTTTCCAGGTCAAATTTAATACATTTCACACCAATTTTTCAAAAATACAGAACACTTTTTTGCTAAAAAGAGAGCAGAAGCTGCAATTAAAAAAAAAATTTGACTCTTCTGCTGCAGGGAAGTTACACAGGGCATGTCCACCAGATTATAATGAACTTAATTCTGTTTAATGCACCCAGCTTTAGTCTGTGATAGCAGAGTCAGACTGTATCAAGTTAAATGCAAAGCTTCTAAGATATTAAGCAACAGTAAATATATAATCCAAATTACCTTAAATATTACAAATTAATTGCCACTAATGTCAGAGTTCAGTATATCAAACTAACACAAAGGAGAGTTTCTTCATTATTCTCTGCTAGTTGTGAAAATGTAGACTCCTTATGCAATACGTAAAAGGTTACAGCAAACTTCCTCTGCTTCAGAAAGTGTTCTGCAGGACTTCTTGCTCATGGCCAAATTTGAAGCTACAACATGCTGTAATCTTACCACTAGTTTAAGCTACAATTTGAAACTGGAATTTAGTGTTCTTTGTGTATGCCACTGATCAACACTTTGCCCTTAGCAATTAGCTCACCTCCCAAGAATTTCCGTAGCATTCGCTGGTGTTCAAGTCCTTCTCTTGTCATGGGCCTCTTTCTTCGATAGTGCCCATAGTCACTGTATACAACTTCATCTTGTTCTCTCTTCTTTGGCTTGTAAACTATATCAATATTTTCAACCACTCCACTCCTAGTTTTTGTTTTCTCTTGAGTGGGCCAGCTAATTAATTGTGCTGGTACAGCATTTTTAGGTGGTTTCCAGAGCACTCTCTGGCCAACTTGGTAGAAATTTCCTTTACTTGGCATCAAGATGCCATATGGAGGGGCTTCTTGAAAGAAATACTCAATTTCATCTATGCCATCATCCTCTTCCTCCTCATACTCATCCTCTCCATCTTCATCTTCCTCTTCTCCCTTCACGGAGTATTTTTCAGAGTCCTCAACTTCTGATAAACTCTTAGTTGCTTTTTTGTTGAGAGAATTGATTTCTTTCTTATTAGAGGACCTAGAAAGGGCTCTCAGCTTTCTACCTTTACTGGAAGTCTCTTTGATCTTTGTGTTTGAAGAGTTGACATCTTGGTCAGTCAAGCTGTTCACCTGCTCCTTTCCTACCACTTCATCTACATTAAGGGACCCACCACTTCTAATTTGCTTGTTCTCTAAACCCTTTGTATGCATGCTCTTCTGAAGCACATAGTCAGGCACAAAATAAGACGCTGGGGCATTATCAATTGATGAGCCTTCTTCCCTAGAGGACATGTCATCAGAAGACAGACTGATTGCACATTGACGCTTCCTTTGTGGCAAACAAACATTGTAGATTGTGTCCATACTGTCCAAACAAGCCAGCCTGGTGCTAGAAGGAGCAAACTTCTCAATTGATTTCTCACACCAAATACTTTTATCTGTCTGACTTTCGTTGGTTGGACTGTGGCTTAAATTCAGCTTTTTCTGCTGAAAGTCACTCATTACCTCCATATTAGATGGAAGTAGTCCTGCTTGTTGAATAAAGCTGGGCTCTTCTTGAGAACTTTTTGATTGTGCAGACCTTATAGTGCTAGATTTCTTAGTTATTACCACTGGTTGATCTACACCAACAGATCTTGCCAACTCTGTGATTTGCACTGCCATGGTTTCACCTGGAGGAGATTTTGCCAGCTTTTCTGCATCCAGCTTCACTTCATTATTTTGGACATCTCTCTCTTGCACAGTTTCAGCACCCTGTTTGGAGCTGACAATAGCTTTTCTCACATCTAAGGAAGCCCCTGGTAGTATAGTCTCCCCTTCATGAGGGCCATATATCAGACCTTCACACGAGCTAGCAGAAAATAAGTTATGAGGCACTATGTTCTCTGGAACTGGTTTACCAC
The DNA here is from genome assembly GCF_903797595.1 of Erithacus rubecula. Classification (NCBI taxonomy): domain Eukaryota; kingdom Metazoa; phylum Chordata; class Aves; order Passeriformes; family Muscicapidae; genus Erithacus; species Erithacus rubecula. Next base: position 44,579,552 of record NC_136689.1, on the reverse strand, counting down.
TTGCCACATCATACAATGGAATTGTTTCTTTAAAGGATTTCCACAGCTGAATAGCTGGAGACCCATTTCCATATTCTATCCTCACCTCTTCCTTCTCAAAGGCATAGCTTCCAGTAGGAAGATTTCTATGTTGTGTAGAGCTGGCAGGGTTCTTATTATGAAACTCTCTGTCTACCACAATAGAAGACCCACATAAATCTTGTTTCTCTGAAGTACTTTCAGTCTCTGTACCTATACCAGGAGAAACACAGGCTCTATTTCCTGCATCACAACCTTTTGTTTCTCTATCTTGCTGCCTTTTTTGCTTGCTTTCAGGCTGTCTAGGATCAGTCTGTGTTTCTTTTGTCTCCATTTTCTTCCCAGAGTTATTATAATGTCTAAATCTCGTTGCATGATAAAACACAGGGGAAGATGGGGCAGTATTAAAATAAGGCCTTCTGTTAATTCTTCCATGCACTGGATGCTGCGGAACAAGAAATCCAGGGTACTCATGGAGCCCAACAGAATAAAATGGAATATATGGATTTCCATTTGGGAAGCCTAGACATTGACGACAGAGAGGAAAAAAAAAAATATCATATTTCTGAAATAAGTCTTCCTGAATCAGATTTACTTGCATAGACAGGGACACCTACAAGACCAGGCATATTGGTAAATAAAACACACAACCTTTCACATTTTAGAAGCAAATCTGGTGCAGAACCTCAGAGAGTTCTGTGTTAGGGAATAGCTTATCTTAACATCTACACTTTAACCAGAGTTTGATTTCATCCTTTAGAACATTCACCAAGTTGTTTTCTGTATTTTTTGTACTTTTTTTCACAGACTATTGCTATAACATTGTCTTTGAAAAAAGACAGCTCCATATAGAAGTTCACATAGGTATAGTGCTTACAAGGTGTATTTAACAATATTTTTCTTATTTCCTTCAGCTTATATTTATCCATACCTATCGAGTATGCACATATAGAATTTATATATACCCACACATATTAATTGCTAAGTATATTCCAGAGCTCTGTATCAGCAGGATGATCATTACTTAGTATTTTACTTAGCTTCCATTCTCCAGAAGCAGATGCTTTCCACCACACAAACTGCATATATAAGGCAGAATTAATGTAGTGCTACAGTTGTCAAAAATCTGATTCATTAAGTATTAGTTAAACTCCCAAGAGGCTCACTAACACAGATACTGCAAGAGTGGAGAAAAGAAGTAAGCAAGTAACTAAGCAAAGATCCCACAGAGGGCTGCTGTTTACCTTACCTGGAACAGGTAAGCAGTATGGGCTGTATGCATAACTGAAGTGCCAAGGATTTGGATAAGGCTGTTGAGCTGATGGCTGAGCATAAAAAAAGGGCCTTGGGTGGTTTGTGGAATATGGTCCACTTTCTGAAGTTGAGGCAGTACTCATTGTTCCTTAAACACTGAAAGAGAGAAATTATTAATATCAACCACTTTTAAAACTGTATGACTTAATTATTTTTATATTCTGCCTTAATTCAGCAGATGCTCTTCTCCCTGCCCAAAGAAAAAAATATCCTTCCAAAAGAAAGCTGCTATCTTCCAAACAGAGAACTGACATTGTTACCAAGGTCAAATATTTCAGTTAGGCCTTGCTAAGCAAGCTTTTGTACACAGTTCTCAATATTAGTCCTTCAAGGCAACCTTGTAACATGCTCTAAAGCTACAGAACTTTAGTGATTATAGATGCATACATCTCTATGAGTAGCATCCCAGCTAATTAAACAAAAAAATCCTTCAGCGAATTAGCCTTGAACAAGAGGCCACACACAAAAAGAAAGGGGGAGGGGGAACCCAGGAAAAAACCCAAACCAAAGAAGGCTTTACACAATCAGATGTTTAATGCTTCTTGAAGAAAATGCTTCTTAATGCAAATGCATGTGTTGTTACACATTAAGTAGCCTATTAATTCAGGATTTGTACTTTATACTATATTTAAGAACAACAACAGCTAACTAACATAGTAAACCTAGTATTTCAGCAACACTCTACTTCCTACACTTCAACCAAATGATAGGTAGCAAAAACAACCCCACCAAAATCCTTATGTGGAACTTTGCATTCAGAGCCATATAAAATTCACAAGGCAGAACTTCCTCCCACACTTAGCTGTCTCCTCAGTTAACTAATACTTGCAAGCAATACAAAACTATCACACATAGCCTATAAGTAAGGCTAAAATAAATCAGAGAACACAGAAGCTCAACTCTTTAGGAGAATCAAGCACTTCAAAGTAACAAAAACCCCAAAAATTATTCAGACCTGTTGCAAACTAACACACAGTTCAGCCTAGAGTTTCAGAATGCTTTAGGAACACTGAAGCCGTCTACAGCTTCCATCTAATGCAGCTTGTGCAGCTCTTGAAAGCACAAAAAAAACCTACAGACTTCCTCAGGCCAAAGAACTACTTTGACCTTTGAGGAGAGTCGTGCAGGGTAAGGGAAAAAACCCCCACAAAGCCAAAACAAACCACCAAACAAAACCCCCCAAAAGAACTAAGCTATTTTCACCCCCCACTTAGAGCCCCAAAAACTTATGTCCATTGCTGTTGCTGCTTACAGCCCAGCAAAAAACTAACCAAGTCCTCTGCTCACCCTCTTTATGGCAGGCAGCTGCTACTTGTCCACTCCTCCTCCCACCTGAGGCTCATTTAACAGTGATGCAGGGAACGTTTTTCCATCCTTGTGTGGGAGGAGAATCAAAACATAAGGATAGAAATCGTTGTAAAAGCCTTCAGCTGGTGAGCAGAAAGTTGGCAGTCTCATCTTGCAGATGTTTAAGCTGCATCTCTAAGTAAATCTGGTATTTCCCTTTCATAATGTTGAAATTTTTTTTTTTTTTTTTTAAGAAAAAAAAGGGAAGCATCTGATTCAAACTAGAGTTAAAAACACTTCTTTCAGGAGAAAAATTTAGAAGACACAAGGCCAAGTTTATTTTCAGGGTTTACTAGTTGTTCAGTACTGAGTAAAGGGACCAATGCTCTTCCATCCTAACACGACTGAGGGGGCTGAGAAATGTAATATTTTTTCCATGTGAACAGAAGAAACATTTCTTCCTGTACAGTGTACTCCACCATGTGTCATGGGAATTTATGAAATGTGAAGCTGCAATTTCACTCTACCCTGTACAGGACTCCCTACAGGAGGTGTGAGTCTGAGTTGCTGCTTTAGAATTGCACATCTCTGAATGAGAGACCACTGGTACTGGGGCACGTGGAAGGAGACAAAAGCACAAAGCAGGCTAGTGAGTGATTAGGGAAAAACAAGGTAGTATGGCTGCTAAGACACTCTTAGTAATCCTGTGTTAGGAAGTTCCCAAAATTTATTTGTTTTTTTCTTTCTATAATGCTCAGATTAAACACATCCTTTTTTGCCAAAACACAAACTAAAATGTTTGGGAAGGGTTACTGATCCATTCCTTGCAGCCCTTCCCAGCCAAAGCTTGTCGCTTCCACTGACAGCAGCTCTTGCACTTCATAGGACTTGTAGTGACATGACAATGAGCAATGGGTGCAAAGTGAGACAGGGGATTTAGGCTAGATGTTAGTAAGAAATTCTCTGCTGTGAGGGTGATGAGGCACTGGAACAGGCTGACCAAGGATGTTGTTGGATGCCCAATACCTGGAAGTGTTCAAGGTCAGGTTAGATGGGGCTGTGAGCAACCTGACCTAGTGGGAGGTGTACACACCTGTGGCAGAGAGGTTGGAACTCAATGGTCTTTAAGGTCCCTTCTAGCCCTTAACATTCTCTGGCTCTGTGACTTGCCTGGTATGTTTTAAATCCCTAGCTCTGCTTTGCATCCATCGTACTTTCACCTCTTTGAAGTGAAATTCCCAGCATTTCTTTTGCTGGATGGACCCAAAGGCCTCCAGGTTGCAGCAAGTCTGGCACAATTCCTGTGAGGAGCTGGTGGTGTTAACCCGGGGAAAGGGAGGAAAAGGGCGGACTTGATGGCTCCCTACAGGTCTCCGAAAGGAGGTTGTGGGCAGGCGGGGGTCGGTCTCTTCTTCCAGACTACCAGCAACAGGATGAGAGCAAACTGCACCAAGTTTCACCAGGGAAGGTCTAGGTTGGACGTTAGGAGGAATTTTCTTCACAGAAGGAGTGGTTAAGACATTAGAACGGGCTGCCCATGGAGGTGGTGGAGTCACCGTCCCGGGACATGTTTAAGAGACGAATGGATGTGTCGCTCAGTGCCAAGGTCCGGTTGGCAGTGTGGTGCCGCTCACAGACCGCACTCGGTGATCCCGGAGGCCTTTCCCCAGCCGACGGGCTCTGTGACCCCGCGGGCCGCTCCTCCCAACAGAGGGCGCCGGGGGCCCCGCTCCATCCCGCGGGAGGCGCCGCTGCCGGCGGCGGGCAGGGGGCGCTCGCGGGCGGGAGAAGGGACAGGAAACCGGGGGCGGGCCCGGCCGCCCCCCCGCGCCTCGCATGCGCACACGGCGCGGGCGCGGCGCTCCGTAACGGCGGGCGGGTGAGGAGGAGGAGGAGGGGGGGTGGAAGAGGTGGGGGGGCGGCGGCAACAGTAGCAGCGCCTGCGCGCCCAGGGGCCGCCACCGCCTCCGCAGCCTGGGAGAGAGACCGGATCTGCCGCCGCATCCTCCTCCTCCCCCACCGCTTCCCCGCGGCCGCCCACGGTCGGGACGGCCAGACACGAGAGGAAGCGGCGGTCGGAGGTTTGTCCGGAACGGAGAGGTGGGGGGGAAGGATGACGCTGGTGGCGGCGCTCCCGCACTCGCGTCCCGCCGCGCCGCGGTCGCCGGGCCCTTTCGCGTCCCCGCGGGGCGAGTGGCCGCCCCGAGGAGGCCTCGGTCCCGGGGGGGCCCGCGGGGGCTCTGCGGCAGCCGCTTTCCCCGCCCGGGCGGGCGCGGCTCCCGCCCGCCCCCTCCCGCCGCGCCGCTCCCACCCGGCGGCCGCGGCCCCGGCCCCGCCGGGCACCGCCGGAGGTGGCAACGGGGGCCGTCTCCGTGCCCTCAGGCAGGGCCGGGTCCCGGGAGACCCGGGAGGAGGAGAGGCCATCGGGATCGTTCCTAAACCCAGAGTGAGTCGGTGCTGGAGGAGCGAGAAGGTGCCCCCTTTCTTCTGGGGGAAGCAGGAAAGGAGTTAAGGCGGTGGAGGGATGGGACGGCGCACCTGAGCATCGGGGAGAGGGAAGAAACGTGTTTCCTCGCCCCTAGTCCAGGCGGGAGGGGGCAGCGATGGCGGGGCTGTGCTGGGGAGTGGGGGCGTAGCGGGGCTCCCTTTGGCTGAGCAGGTGGGGGTGTCTGAAACCGGTGTTTGTGTTGGCAGCGCTCGGAGGGACACACACTCAAGTCTGGGAGAACAGCGGTGTAGTGGCACTGCCGTTCCTTGTTCCTTCCCGTTCCTGCCCCTGCGTTACCTACTGATCCATCTACTTGGGTACCTGCAGGGACCAGGGGTGGGCTTTTGTGGCTTTGAAGAGTCACATAATTATTACTAAGCTTTTTTAAATACACACATAGTATAGCTTTGATGTTAGTACATCTGCATGCCTAAAATTTTTCCAGCGTTTACCATTATTCCTGCTATTAAACGGGATAAATACCTGCTGCTTTTGAAATAACTTTAATTGTGATTTAGAAATGGATTTGTGCTGTACTTAGCATGTGCATTTTTAGAGGTTTGCAAAGCCCCAGCTTGGCTTTTCTGCATCATGTACATCTACTTTGTGATCATAATGGGCCTCAAAGGCTGTGTGCTGTTGTGAGCCCACCTAGGGCTGTAGCTACAAGAATTTTATTCAGATGATGTATTTAAGAGATTATTAAAATGCACACTGAGTGCAGTTCAGTTTCTCAGAAATGTATCTGGAGGTATAGGTAATTTTAAGTATTTAATGTGCTCTGACGTATACACCAAGTAGTCTCCCAATTTGAGTATAGGTGTCACACCTTCTTCGTAATTGTTTTTGTGTGTCGAATAGAAAAGACTCTTTGTACTCAAAGATGTGGAAGCAGCATCTTTCAGGAACAGACCAAAGAGGAAGAAAATATGTTGCTGCTTATTTAATATTTTTGACTACATTTTAGACAGATGCTTGTTGTTTTTTTCTTTGCTGAAGCAGGCTTTTTTGTTTTGGTCATGTGATTATGAAACAGACCAGAATTGGTGCAAACCCTAAAATTTCTCCTTCTTAGCTTAGTGACTATTGTGCTTCGAGAATAAATTTTATATGCATGAGTATGATATCCATTATAAGACTTAACCTTCCAGGAACTAACTTACAATTAATTAAGTTACATTAATGACTAATTAATTTCTTAATGCAGAAATGCTCGAATTTATAGTTAAGTGTCATATAGTGAATATTTGAGAAAATGATGTGTACTTTTAAACTAGGATTGAACTTGTTACATAAAACAGACTAGCTTCATTAATGTACTATAGCTCAGAGAAAAAAAAATATATATACAGGATACATGGCTGGATCCTACTGGACACATCCATGGTTCACTTTTTTTCAAAGGTTAGTTTTCCAAAACAGGTCAAGTTTTCCACAAAACAGAAACACCCTTGGGAATGGAAACTACCTGTGCTCAGCGTAGAAGTCCAGTTGCTAATTTAAGCTGTTGGTTTATCATGTCATAAATGCTAATTTTCTTTATGGGCAGGTATTTCCTTTAGTGTGCAACTTCCTTTAGGAGCAGAAAAACAGGAGTGCATTGTGACCAACATGTTAACATGGAGTCTGACACTTCTAGTCTCTAATTTCTGTGTAATTTCAGAAAACTCACCTACCTCAAATTTGTAACTCACCTCCCAAGCATAATATATATGGAAAATAGTAGTAGTTTCCAAATGAATAGTCATTTTCAAGATAACATTGTAGGACTAAGCCTTTCCTTGCTTTTAGTGAAATTTCACATTATTGCCTTATTAGAATCTCCTTGATGTCCTCAGTTTTCTGGACTACTGTGCCATCAAAGACACCTTTGATGGCTTTAGAAGAGAGGATAACTTCCAAGTCTGGAACTGCTTAATCAATTACCTATTTCTTTCTCACTCCCAAGGATGCAAATTTGATACATTACTCAAGAATCTAGAGCTTCCAACTCCTTTGTCTTCTTTCTTTCCTATCTTTGAGATCTATTGGCTAGGTGTGCCATTTTACATAATTGATTCTAATCAGTTTTAGTACTCACATTCCCCCTTGCTATTAGCTGCTTTGTTACTTTTGAAACTGGTTGGTTTGTAACTCAAAATATCCGTCATAGTAACCAAATATTAAAGTCCCTGAGCTGGGTTCTGTGTTGCTAGCTGGGAGGATTGCTATCTCCACACACACCAAGGCTTGTGTAATTTGGCTTATGGTTGTTCAGGTCTAAATTCTGACCTTTTATTATGTTAAAAATAGTGAATGACTCACTTCTTTAGACGTGTTTTTACTTGTGATTTGTATGAAGCTGTCCTTGGATGGAAACAGGAATTTGATTAAAAATATACAAAAGTAGTATTTAATGGGAGTTTTTTGTATTTTGTTTGGTTTTGTTGTTTGTTTGTATTTCAATTAGTTAAAACTAATTAAATTGAATGTCCAGGGAGATAAATCTGGGTTGTTGGGGGTTTTTTAAGTTTTATTCCAGACATGTGGAAGATGAAGTGTGTTTTTTAAAGTGTGAATTTGAGTTAGTGGAGTCAGAATTCAAGAGGTATTTAGATGGCTGGAGATGAAGATGGGAACCTGTGACACCTTCATAGATCTTTTGCATGTTTCCCACCATTTTTTGGGAAGTGAGACAGCTAATCTGGCAGACTAATTAATGAGATTTTCAAAAGGACTTTTCAGAGTATCAGATTCTCTAAAAAAACACAAAACAAAAGATGCCTATATATATTTTGCCCTTCTTATAATTTTGGGGGAAAATAAATAAAATTTTTAATAAGTCCAGTTGAAGAATGTGATATCTGTGTATCTGTTTCCCTACCAAATTGGAAATAGTCAATATACCTATTCCATATTGCACACTGAAGTACAGTTCTAACACTGCCATGTATGTAGCACAGTATGTATCTCTTATCAATCTTTGCCTGACCTCAGAAAATAAACAGATTCAAGGAGGGCAATTAATAGTCTATCCCATAAGTAATTAACATTTGATGACTAATTTTTTGAATGGGCTCATTCAGATTTGAAGTACATGAACAAGTGTTAACAAGCCACCTCATTAAAATTACTTAAGCAAAAAGGAATAATTACTTAAAAACAAACCCTCTTATCAACGTGTTACTTAATGTTGCTCTCCAGCTTGGTAGGGAAGTACTTTGTATCACCTGCTGATTACTTGGTTTCATTTGCAGTATAGCACCCTGTGGCCTCCCAGCAGCTACCTGCCAGTCCTGTTTTGGATAGCTGGCTTCCAAGGAATAACCCAGAACAAAATGGCCACTCCAGTGACATCGTTAAAGGGGAAAGTCTCATTCCTAGAACTTGTATTCAGGAATTATTTTTATTCTATCAGAATTTCAGTTCAGGATATTAAGCTAACTTCAGCCATAGATCTTTTCATCCATAAATGAGAGATGTCCACTGCTGCATAGTTATTGGGACTACAGCAGACAATAGTGCATCTGTAGACATTTTCTCAAGTCTACAGTTTTTCATTTATCTCAGATCCAGTGAGCGTATGACAGAGATGTTAGGCTGGGACTGGGAAGAGCTAAGCCTCTTGCTTTCCTCCTTTGGAAGTACATGGCTTTAGACAAGCTGCTTTTTATTTCAATGCCTTATTTTTTTGGCCTATAAAATGAGGAGAGTATCTCCTTTAAAATTGTATTGAACTTTCCAAAGAGGTGTGAGAGAGGTAGGTAATCTTGGATGATTTTCCAGGCACTAAAGGATGTTCCTACCACTTATCCTAATGTTTTGAACAGATTCAATTCTCTTGGGCAAATAACAATATAAATTTTAGCAGTTTTGGACCAGAAATTCAGAGATCCTCAGTGTGTTTATTTCCATCACAAGGGAATAGGATGTGAGTCCTGACTTGGTGACAAATACAAAGCTTTGTTCTTCAGCAAATGGTTATTGTTGGCAGCAAAACACAGTATGGATGTGGAAAACAAGAATCGTGTATGTAGCATGTTCCTACTATGTACACTTCCCTGGAGTATATGACAGATTTTTTTTCTAAACCAAAGACTCCAGCTTTGTAAATGTACGGTTCAAAGGTGATCTACATCACATAACTGTTCTGCATCAGGATTCCTGTCACCTCCTCAATCTTTTCTGCTACTGAAGGTCGTACTCAAATGTTCCAGTTATTTATAATAATTAATTTCTGTTTCAACTCACCTTCTGCTGAACAGGTCTGCTTTCTTAGTTATTGACTGTCAGCAGCAAGCTGCCAAAAATGTCTTTAATCTTACTAGCAGGTGTGTATCAATTTCTCCATGGCACCTCTGACCTGTTCTGGTACCTAATGGCTGACCAGTGCATATTAGTATTCTTTTTTTTCCCTTTTTCTGAAGAAATATACATATTCTTTACAATTACATCAGAAAATGAAGTTATAGTATCAATGAGATCTTTTGCTAAAGCTTATCAATGAATGAGTTCTAAAGCTAAAATTCTGCCCAAACAGAGCTTAATCCATTGGCTTATATTGTTCTTGAAACTTTACTCCTAAGCCAGGAAAAACAATGCTGTAGAGAGACTTGGGATACCAGCAAAGCCACAAGCTATTTATTTATGTGGGCCTAACACACTTAGGAAGTCTGTGTGTCTCTGTAGCCATTCAAAGTTTAGTGCGAAATCTGTCAGTGGATTGGTTTGCATGGTGAGCTGTTCCCAGAGTACCAGGACAATGGGAAGTGGTGCAGAGACAGGATGCACAGTCTTGGTGTAAAGAAGCTGTGACTTGAGGCAGAAGGTAATTGCTTTAGATAGAGCACTATCTCTATATCCTCGATGTATTTATGGTTTAGTGACTTCAGAGGTTACCTGAAACTTTAAGGCCTTCAATCAAGACTTAGGCTAGTGTCTGTTATTGTAGCACACAGTTGTATCTACTCCTTCCCCCACGTATCAAAGCCCTTTTGTGTATTCTTTAATTAACTGCCTTCACCTCAACAGTGAGCATTGGGTTTGACTAGTTGGACTGTTTTCCAGTTAAACAACCAGGGGAAACTAAGAGTTTGAAATTCTTGTTTGTGTGTATTTACCACTAAAAAAGATCAGGGACGCTAAATTAGTAGTAATTAAAATGGCATTAATTAAGCATATCTGTTTCAAGTGAATGAATGTTGAAAGACAGCTGTTTCTGAATTCTGTTACAGGCAGGGCTGTGTTGAAACAGTAGATCTTTGGTGTGGCTGGCAGGTATTTCTACAGCCTTTGTCTTACACTAAATCTTGTGATTTTGTGTGGAATTTAAGGAATGCCATTTCATTATGAACAGATAGCGATATCTGTTAGACACAAGACAAACGTAAGTTTTGGAATGCAGAAGAATGTTGCAAGATAAATCTGAAAGCATTTGATAGCTGTAGCACTCTGGTGTCCACTATGATGGCAATTTTACTGTCACAACTATCCTATTCTTAATTATTTTTTTTATTCACATTGAAGATGAAATAAAGCCTAACCCCATTTTCAAGAGAAGAAATGTCCAAACAAGATAATAGACCTTGGTAGCCACTGTAGGTGTTTGAGCCCTGCTATTCCAGCATCCCTTTGTTCCTATTTATTTCCTTGTTTTGATTTTCTCCCATCTGCACCAATGAAGCTGGTTGTATTGAAGTTACTCGGAAGGAAAAACAAGGGAATATGAAATATTAATAGGTGAATGAAGCCCTTCTGCATGGAGCAGATGAATTTAATATGCATTGGAAATATAGACTTTTAAGGTTTTTTTTCTGGGGCAGGAAGAGGGGAGTTAAGCCTTAGTGCTAGTTCTGCTTCACCTCTACTAGAATGCCAGAGGTTAAATAAACAGGCTGATATGATGCTGAGAGTTTAGTTGGAAAGTGATGGAATTAAAATTAAAATGATTGCATTTATATTTTTACTGGCCAGGTATTGATAAGCTTTAAGTAGACAAAAACAAAGAAACAGAAAAACCTGCTGTTTAATGTAGAAATGGGGGAAGAAGTTGGCTATCTAATCAATGGTTGAATGAAATTCACAGGTGTACTCCAGTGGGAAATCTGGGTATTTCTTTGAGGAACTAAGTCTTACTGAACCTTGTTTTAACTCTCCAGCCTTGGGAGCTGTGTTGACAAAATAAATAATTTAAATTTGTGAGTCCAGGTCATATGAGCATTAATGTACAAACTCCTCTGCTTTTCATTTCTCTTTGTTTAAATTTTTTTTCTTAGAAGAGTTTTATTGCAAGTAATAAAGTATTAATTTAGAAATGTTTATTAGACAATTACTTCTAAGGGGTAACTATGAAAAGTTTCTCAAAGTGTGCTAATGTGTAAATTAATTTTATTTTCCTGCTTTCAGTCAGTCAAGTGCAGCCACTGATCACGAGATGCTACCAGAAAATCTACCTCAGACTTCACTTTTGTTCATTCATTTGCTGCATCATAGATCCCAACGGGAGCTCTGCAGACACTCTTGAAACTCTCTGAACAGATTGGAACATCAAGTCAAAGCATGATGACCTAACAGGAGGTCAAAGTCTCAAACATTGATTCAGCAGTTCAAGATAGCACTGCCCTTTTTATCAGTATCATTTCAGAAGGCTACAGACCTCCTGCCATTTCTTTCCTGGCTACTTCAGATAAACTCAACTGACCTTTCTTTGGTGAAGAGATCTTGACTTTTCTCTCTGGTCCTGGAAATATTAATGGAACACAGTCATGTCTACCCAGGACGAGAGGCAGATAAATACAGAGTATGCTGTATCCTTGCTGGAGCAGTTAAAATTCTTTTATGAACAGCAGTTGCTAACTGACATAGTGCTGATTGTTGAGGGCACGGAATTTCCCTGCCATAAGATGGTTCTTGCAACATGCAGCTCATATTTCAGGTAAGTATTCAAATGCTATAAAATCTGTGGTAAAATCTCTGGTTTTGAGTGTAATACTAATTGATTGACAATGTCTTACAGAGACTTAAAGATCAGTAACTTAAGTACAAAACCTAAATATTCTTACTTTCCAACACAGAGCAAAATAAAATTTCTGGCATTCTGGGACTTATTCTAGATATTTATTGTAGTTTCTACAATGAGTGTGAGGGGAAAAAAACATACTTGTGATGGGTCATTTTCTTTAGGGAGTTGAGTCTGAATAATTAGAAAATTTCTTATTCTGCACACTTAATCTTTAAAATACTGAATCTGTTTTTATTTCCCAAGGTAGAATAACAAGGGATTACTGGGACTTGGCTGCAGGAATTCCATTGTTATGTTTAACTGTAGTTTCTTAGTAGGAGCATCTGCTAAAAGTAGGGATTGCTGTGCAAGTTCATGGCCTTCTTTTCTGAATCATCTGGTTTTCTCTGCTCAGCAAAGCCAGAAACTCTTCCCTCGCTTGAGTGTTGTGGCAATGCAAGTGGATTTTTTCTGTGTGTGTTTTTTTTTGTTGTTTCATGGTGCCCTCCAAGATACTGTTGAAATTTTTCAACAGTTCAGTAGCTCTTGTTTCCCAAATGTCCTGGTTTTGGTCTTTTAAAGCATTTTTATTAATAAGATACATTGAGTGCTACCACTTTTTGTAAATGCCTTCATAGTAAGATCTGGATGATGAGGCACCATGAATTTTCTGCAGTGATTAATCTTTTTTTGTTGGCAACATAGCATAATTAATCTGCCTATCTGGAAGGTATTTTGAAGCTTGAAACTAGTCTGGGTGACAGCCACATGTTTTACCTTGTATTTGTGGAGGAATTGTAACTTTTCTTTCCTGATTAAACACAGGAAAGGTTACAAATTTGCTTTTCCTGAGACAGGCTTACTATACAGAACACATCCAAGATGCTTTCTGTACTTTGTCTCCTTCGTGGAAAACTGTGGAAGGATTAATTTATTACTTTCACTTTTCATTTCAGGGAATTTTTTGGCCCTGATGGCTTTTCAGTTTACTTTTTAATCTCAGATGAATCTGGTCCAATTTTTAGCAACAAGTATTGTGTGATCACTAGATAATTATTATTACCATTGGCCCTATGCAAATTACATAGTTCCAACAATTTGTAAAATAACAGCCATTGGAAATGTAGCCAGATTTAATGTGGGTGGTTAATCACAAGGTTGGAAAGCTGACATGAGTCCACCCAGTGTGCTGCATCAGAATGTGCAGTCAAATATCTTATTCATATGTGTTTGTTTATTATTTATGGAATGAGGTTTTGGCACTGGTTAAAAGAAGTATCAAACTTGTGGTTTTGTCATGTTCTGTTTTTCTTCTCTACTTTGGTTTACAAAAAGATGCTCAGCTTCCTAAATTTAGCTTTATTATGAAAAATTGATAGCCCTGAAGGAGGGGGAAGAAAAGCAAAGCATCTCTCTGTGTGATCCAGCCATTGTGTGTGATTGCAGCCAGCTTACCTTCCATCTTTGTGTCTGAACAATGTGCAGCCCTGCTCTAGCAGTGTGTGAGCAAGAGCCAGAGCCTCCAACAGCTCCCTGTTCCTCTCTGAGGAGTCTCTGTACCCTCTTGTACTTTCTTGTTTACCTTTAAATACCTGCACAGCAAGTTGATAGTCAGTCAGTAATCTCTCCTAAAATGCAAGTTGCCCTGAGTTAAGGAGCTTAGAGGAAGACAGAGAAATGGGGATGGGATACTGTCTCTTTGTATCAGATGCTTTCTGGAATGACTTTGCTTAGGGAGTGAATCTCCATGTCCCCTTCACCTCTGCAGCCAGAGACACGACTAAAAGGTGCACCCACTATCCCTTCTAACTTCTCTCATGTCTGGTTTCCTTAAATAAAAAAATAAAATTAAATTAAAAAAAAAAAAAATCCCACCCAAATAAATATAAAGAGCCTTGAACTGAATTTTTAGCACAACCATGAATACCAAACCTGAATCAATATCAATGTCCCCCGTTTTAAAAAAATTGACAAGTATGTAGCTTATAGTACCAGATTGCAGTTAGTTCTTAACCGTGTTACAGTTAAAATACTAGAATGGACAAGAGGTGTGTAAAACATTAAGGAAACAATAACCATGTTTTAAATTGCCTTTCTAGTCTTTTTCAGGAAGATGTAACAGAAATACTCATTCTTCTTTTTTACCACACTAGATCTGATAGGTTTTTTTGTTATTTATTTTTGCCTGCAAATTTGAAGTTTACTGTATGTTATGATAAATGATGTATAAGAAATAATTCATAGAGTGCTAGTCCTTGCTCCATTTCTTCTCCTCCCAGAGGAGCATCCTTTTTGATATGACTTAGCTCAGTCCATTACATAAATCTTTTGTTCTAGAATGTAAAATCTAGTATTTTCTGGAGGTTTTTCTTCCCTTTTATCACCTATCACAGAAAATATTTAAACTGTATCATTAATCATTAGAGCTGTCTGCTGATTAACACAGATGGGTTTGCATGAAAATAAAATATTTCTGCAGAAGGCACTGATGTTACTCTTTTAATGTTCTGTCCAAATACTTTAACTTAAATACTAGATGATAGCCTAAGGTAAACCCTAAACACCTGTAAACAGGCCTGCAAAAGGACCGTTCACCTTTAGGAGTGTAATCACCAAAGGCTTACAGGCAACTCTTTAAGATTACTTTACTCACTGCTGATCCTTGTCTCAATATGTGTGTTTCTCCTCAGAGCAATGTTCATGAGTGGGCTGAGCGAGAGCAAACAGACACACGTACACCTGAGGAATGTGGATGCAGCCACTCTGCAGATCATCATCACTTATGCATACACGGGTAACCTGGCAATAAGTGACAGCACAGTAGAGCAGCTTTATGAAACTGCCTGCTTCTTACAGGTAGGAATGTTGAGAGGAGGAAATAACAGCTTCTAATCTTGGAACTGCTTTATTCTTTTATCTTGTTAAAAGATCTTTCCTCTTCAGTAATTTCAAAACGCTTTTCTTCTGTTCACCCAGTATAGACAGCAGTTGCTTGCCAAATTTGCTTCGTGTAGCTATCCCTCCTTGCATGACAGTCCCTTTGGAAGGCTGGAAGTAAACCAGTGCACTTCTAACATTTAGAAAATTAGTTTTGCCAGCAGACATAATCACACTGTGTACTTGATCTGTATGAAACAGTTGAGTGAGTCATGGCTGTATTTTTGTGTATGTATAGTATTCCATGCCTGAACTGTTTTGTTCAACACCAGATGCAGATATTTTATGTGCTGGTGCTACACAAAAGCATAGATTGTATGTGTAATACTTCATGTGTTTCTTTGCATTACAGGTAGATGATGTGTTACAACGATGTAGAGAATACTTAATCAAAAAAATTAATGCTGAAAATTGTGTGCGTCTATTAAGTTTTGCTGATCTCTTCAGCTGTGAAGAGTTAAAACAGAGTGCTAAAAGAATGGTGGAGCACAAGTTCACAGCTGTGTACCACCAGGAGGCTTTCATGCAACTGTCACATGATCTACTGATAGATATTTTAAGCAGTGACAATTTAAATGTGGAAAAGGAGGAGACAGTGCGTGAGGCTGCTATGTTATGGCTGGAGTACAACACGGAATCACGCTCGCAGTACTTGTCCTCTGTTCTTAGCCAAATCCGGATCGATGCACTTTCAGAAGTAACGCAGAGAGCCTGGTTTCAAGGCTTGCCACCTAATGATAAATCAGTGGTGGTGCAAGGATTGTACAAATCTATGCCCAAATTTTTCAAGCCCAGACTTGGCATGACAAAAGAGGAGATGATGATATTCATTGAAGCTGCTGCTGAAAACCCTGGTAGTCTTTACTCTTCTGTCTGTTACAGCCCACAGGCAGAGAAAGTTTACAAACTCTGCAACCCTCCCGCTGACTTGCATAAGGTTGGGACGCTGGTAACTCCCGATAATGACATCTATATAGCAGGTGGGCAAGTTCCTCTGAAGAACACAAAAACCAATCACAGTAAAAGCAGCAAACTCCAGGCTGCCTTCAGAACTGTGAATTGCTTTTACTGGTTTGATGCGCAGCAGAACACTTGGTTTCCCAAGACGCCGATGCTCTTTGTGCGCATCAAGCCGTCCCTGGTGTGCTGTGAAGGATACATTTATGCAATTGGGGGGGACAGCGTCGGCGGGGAGCTCAACAGGAGGACTGTGGAGAGGTACGACACCGAGAAGGACGAGTGGACCATGGTCAGTCCCCTGCCCTGTGCATGGCAGTGGAGCACGGCCGTGGCAGTTCACAACTGCATCTACGTCATGGCGCACAACCTGATGTACTGCTACTTCCCCCGCTCGGATGCCTGGGTGGAGATGGCAATGCGACAAACAAGCAGATGTTTCGCCTCAGCTGCTGCTTTTGGTGATAAGATATTCTATATCGGAGGACTGCACATTGCCAGCAATTCTGGAATCAGGCTCCCCAGCAGTACTGTGGACGGGTCTTCTGTAACAGTTGAGATCTATGACGTGAATAAAAATGAATGGAGGATGGCAGCTAACATCCCTGCCAAGCGCTATTCTGACCCATGTGTCAGGGCCGTTGTCATCTCCAATTCCTTATGTGTCTTTATACGGGAGACCCACATGAACGAGAGAGCCAAGTATGCCACCTATCAGTATGACCTGGAACTCGACCGCTGGTTCCTGAGGCAGCACATATCAGAACGCGTGCTGTGGGACTTGGGGAAAGACTTCCGGTGCACGGTAGGAAAGCTGTATCCATCTTGCCTTGAAGAGTCCCCATGGAAACCTCCAACGTATCTCTTCTCACCAGACGGAGCCGATGAATTTGATCTGGATGGGGAGATGGTTACTTTACCACCTGTATAGCTCCCAAATTAGACTGCACAACAGAGTCTGTGCTCACTTATAAATTAATAAAAGAAATAAATGGCTGTGAAAGAACAGGTCTGGGGACAGAAGATGTCTTTCATGAATTGTATTTTTATGCCCTACCTAACACTTCCCGCCATTCAGTATGAATTAGTGAAATGAGCAGATATGCTTCCATAATCTCAAATACTATTATCAGATAAGTGAGAAAAATATATGTATATCATGAGCTTGAGCATCTGACTTGTCTAAATAATTAATTCTAGTTCTATAAAGTCTCAGTTCAGGAAAATTAGCTTCAGAAAAAAAGGAGTTACTGTTTCTAGGATGATGTCACAGTTCTTTTGAAAGTACCTTCCAGTTAGATTTTGAACTACTTCTGGATATTCTACGTAAGTGCTAGTTACATAATTGTCAGTGTGGCCTAATTAAAGAACTGTGCTGCACTTACTAAATACTAATATCTATGTTGGTATAGTAATGCCATTAAAAGAAAAAAAAAACAAATCCCATGGATCTACCTGTGGTAGGAAGGGTAGATCTTCCATTGTATGGTAACATGCTGGGCAAAATGACTGCAGGTTCAGTCAAGCTGTACGATGAGGTGCATGTATTCTATTTTCACTAACTTATACCTGTCTATTTAGAATACAGGTCTTCCAAGCAGCTGGTAGATTACCAGGTGTGGACTTAAGTTGCTGGGCTTGCAATAGGAATTGCTAGCCCTCATAGTGCGGGTCTATGTGGGGCTTTAATCAGTAAATGCCTCCACATTCTGTATTACAGTAACATTGGCTCATGTATATTACTTCCTGCTGCTGATGTATTTTTCCATTGTAAAACAAAGTTTTAGTGTGAATTAACCAGGTCTTTATTTTCTGTTAATTTAATAACAAGCATTACTGTAGTGTGATTGTGTATAGATATCCCTTAGCTGTCAGGTTTTTTACTTTGGGGGGGAAGCAAACTTCAGGAATATCCTGTGCTGTGTGTGCAGGAGAGCAGATGCCTAGTGCTGCTCTGGCATTAATCCCAGGAACCACTAGCAGTAGCGGGGTGCCGCCAACCTAACATGAACACAGGTGCTTCATGACAAACCTTACTAGCATGTTCAGCTGCATCATGTTCTGGCACTGTATTTTGAATGACATTAATTTATTAAAAAAAGACTGAATCCAATTGCCTGAGTGTGGTTTTTGGCTGAAATAGATAAAGCTGTGCTACCCTCCCACCACATGCACACTTGTAGGAAATAGCTTATTGAAGGCAGCTAGAAATAGGTAAGTTGCAAAAAGCCTGGAGAAAAGTTGACTGCTCACTACTATTCAGCAAAAGCTGAAAATTAGATATTGAAGTCAAACTGAGGATTACATAGGACTGGAATCCCCTGCTATCTTTTTCTCCAGTCATGGTACAAATTCTGCCCTACTGAAAGCAAAGAACAACAGGCATTAAGGAGGAACAGTTTCTGTAAGTTCAGAAAATGGCAAACCTATTTTCAGTAATCAAGAGCGAATTTATTTGCTCCATTGTCCAGACTGTCACTGGATTTTCCTTAATTATTTCTTACTGCAGTAACTACAACTGCGGCCTTCAATAAAAACACCACCTATATATTGTTTGGGCTACATCTCAAGGGGCTTTACAATGTTTTGTCTTGTTTATTAAAGGTTTTGACTTGAAAAGGGGCTTTAGATAAGAAAGGTGCCTTATATAAAACTCTTCCCGATGTTTTGGCATTTTGTGCCATGTGAGGATTTATGGGACTCAGTAACAATGGCAAGCTACCTTTTTTTTTTTTTTTTTTTTTTTTTTTTAAATGAAGATGGCATAACCTTTGCATTTACCATTACATAAACTCTTTTTTTAACAGCTACATTTTTTAGATAAGAGGTGTGAGGTGACTCAGAAGCTCCTGCTGATAGGTCTGTTTATATTGCTTTTATGTTGCAAGCCTGTGCAAGGGAGTATACATAAAAAGAAAGACAGAGATACTCCTTTATAATGCAATTTAGAGAATCACATACCACAGGCAAAAACATAAGCTGTATCCAATCAGCCTGGATGGGCTGCTCAGTTCTGTGGCTCCTTCTCACTTCACCCTATTATTATCATGCTGCATTAGGCTTTAGGACAAGGCTTTGTTGTTTTAACTGCAGATAATCTATAGCTAGTGAAGGAGCAGAGTGGGCTCATTCTGTTACTGAGAACTTTCATCTTGAGTTTAAAATCTTATGTATTGTTTCTTACTGGAAGAAAACAACAACAAAAAAGAGTGCATCTGAATAGGAAACAAGAAATACTAAATAGGAAATACTAAATTGTGGTGGCTCTAAATCACAACTGCCTCACAGAACCTGGAAGAACTTGATTTTATCCACTTAAGAACATCTTTTGAAATACAGTCTGCATGACTTCCTGCTTGTCTGCATATTTTTTTTTTCTTTACATTGCCTGTGTGGTTTGGGGTTTTTTGTGGCCCAAGATTGTATAGTACCTTATGTAAAATTTATTTGCTATTTATAATATGGAATTTAAAGACAATACTAGTCAAGTGGTGAACAGTTCTCTAGTGACTGCTAAAGACATACTAGTAGTTCACTTACACAGCTAGTTGCTGAGCCAGTATTCATCCCCAAAGAAAAACAGCTGGCAAATGCTGTTCTCCAGTCTAAGTTCTTGCCTTGCATAATTCAAGAGGGAAACTGTGCAGCCAAAGCATTGTCATCTGCCTGGAAGTGGTCACTAGTGGTAGAATTAGAGAAAGACATTTGCAGGAATAAAGACAGCTAAAGAAAATGGAGTTCTCATGTCATAAGTAGAGCAAATATGATTAAAGCCTCGACAGAGATCTAACTGGTGTCTCAGTACAAAGCTTCAGGCTAATCTTAGCCTATTCAACATGTACTTGGCTTTGAAATACATTTACATACAAGTTTCAGTGAATCAACTCATGTCCTCAAACTCTGCTACATTTGCAAAGAAGTTTACCTCTTTTCTGGTAAACCTGATTTAAGTCAGTTGTACATAGTTTCAGTTTCTCTTACCTAAAGTAATAAAAAAGTGATCTGGCCTCTGCTAATCTTTAATGCATTCAATAATTTTTTGCAGTTGTTTAAACACATACAAAATTGCCAGTTTAATTTTTGTTGTAAAGGATCAGTCAGATCTAGTACAGTGAATTGTGCCAAGCTTTGCAGAGAACAGGATCAGACAGATATTTAAATTTGGGGGCAAAATAATTTGATAATACTTTAAAGATTATTTCAAGATTTAAAGCACTACTGTTTTTCACAGTATTTCTCATTTCACTTCTCAATGCATCTGTTAAGATGCTCAAGCACCTGCCACATTGCAGTACAGCTAAGGGACACCTGTGGACAAACCTGCAGACCACCAAACTTATTAGCCAGAATAGTATTTTTCCTTCTTTGTTTCCCATTTCCAGCTACCTTCAAGTTGTTTTCTGGCCTTTTGCTCTGGATTCCTTCATGAAAGGAGCTATAATTTAGCCAGACTAAATCAGGCTCACCCTTAAAACCAGTTTCTTTCATGCTTAACATTAGCCACACAAAGTTCTGTTTAGTTCCACTTTCAGAAGTATTTAAAATACCTTCCTCCTACAACATTTCTCATGAGCACAGTTCAGCAAGATAGAGTTCTTACGGAGCCTATAAACCCAGAGGAGGAGTCTGAAGAGAAAAAACATTAAACAATTTCCAAAATTTAAGAGCTGATTCAGTCAGCTCTTTGGCACATGGCAAAATCCATATACACACAAATCTTTCATAGCAGCAAAGTCAGTAACCACAGATCATATTAGGCAGTATGTTAAGCTCTGTGTTATTTTTTGCCACTTTCTGGTATGCCTGGACTTTTAAATTCTCCACTGTGCTTCTGTGTGTATTTCTTCACGCATGAGATCATCAAGTGAGTTCCATTCTCCAGTATTTTCCATCTATTTAATATATCATGCAAGTGATGTTATTTCCCATATTGTTTTTAAGACAAGATTACAGCTGTACATCTGCCTTCACTTCAAATAACTGTTCTTCCTTCAGTCTAAACATTCATGCTTGATTATGCTCACCTGATCCAGAAAGCAGTGCCACATTATTGGTGATCTGGGTTCAGACCAAAAAAAAAAAAAAAAATTCTGCTGCTCTTAAGGCAAACAGTAATTGTGCCTTCACAATGTATGATTCAATAACTTTGACTCAAGACAGCTAGAATTCCAAGTTCCATCCCAACTGAGATTAAGCCACCTGTATATAGATGTTATGATGTCAATTTGCAGGGAATAAGGTAATCTGAGTAAGGGTCACCATTTAACTGACAGAGGTCATCCATTTCCCTGGTTTTTTTCGTAATCCATACACTGCTGCTGATGTTTGTTAAGAATTGGGTCAAGACCAGAAACATCACAGAAGGAAAGCTCTGCGCCTACTTTTTTAAGTCAGTCTCTTCTCTAATAAAGCATTAAGGGCTCAAAACACCAGGAAGCAATTTGTCATACATCTTTAATCATAATATAATAATGTAGTGTTTCTCCCTTTAATGAATACTCTCCATGTCGCCCTTTTAAATGAAAACCAAATACCAGCAAGAAAGTGAAATTGCAGTGCATAAAAAGCATGATGTAAATTTATCTTTCAGCATCTTTGCACAACTACTTGCACATTGTTGGAAAAACCTTAAAAAATCTTAGGGAATTGCACCCATTCTCTAGACATAACCTTTGTCTAATTCACATCTAAATGTTACCCAAGGCAGTCAGTTTCCTCTTGGAAAACCCATTTACAAATCATTCTCAGACAGGTACAGTGACAGCTGCAGTAGAAGTTCTGAAGTTTTAAAACAGCTCACTGTGGCAGAGAACTGGATGTGCAGCAATTAATTTATACAACATCTTGATTTTGACCAGATGTCACAATCCACAGAAACAAGTTACTTTGAAGCTAAATCTACACCAAATTTTTAGTTGTACTTGAAATTCTTATTGATGTAAGAGAGGTCCATGACCTCCTGAGGACTTGAATCAATTCACAACAAGCGGCACCCCACAGGGAATAAAAAGTCACTCTAGAGGATCCTTTTGTCCTAAATTTGCAAAAAGCAGCATTCATAATCAGTTTAAATGGAAGACAAATTTCAAGAAGACTGCCAGTGAATTACAAGCAGCTACCAGTATCAAAACCAGACACCTGCAAGTGTCTTTGGGTAGAATTAATTTATTACAATAATACAGCCTTCTGAGCAATGGAACTTTAAACAGACTGGATGTATTTTATTTTTCAAGCAGTACAGGAAAAATCAAATACATTACTTGTGTGTTCAATTGTCAAGCAAAAGTTCCTATGTTTAAAAACTGCATTCACACCTTCATTTTTATAATTAAATACTGCCACATTAGTTTCTCTGCTTAGCAATAATTTGTATGGAAATCAGAAGCTTGTTTAGGCAAAATATTTTATTTAATTACAAAGGTGCTTGAAACAGAAGTACAAAGTCAAACTAGTGCAACATATCAGAACACTGACCTAACAATTCTAATTAAATTGTGACATTTGAGGCAACTGGTATGAGATGTGTACAGGAATTAAGGTTATGGCAGGAAAATGACTGATAGAAGATGCTGAACACTTCAGTCAAATAAAATATAAGGTCAGCAATACTTAAGTTTTGTGGGATTTTTGGAACTTGTGCTCAACAGACAGTTCCTCAAAAGCTGGCACATACAAAAAGCTGAAGTGGATGCCTGTGATGAGAGAAAATTGAGAGATGTGCTATTGTGTTACCTGTAAGTCTGTGTGCTGCATGTTGACAGCCAGAAATACCTTTGCAACATCAAATCATGACAGAGCTGTAACAATACCTTCACAGCTGACTGATTAGAGGCACTATCACCAATTCACTTTGGACCCATTGTTTCTTACAGTGCAGAAATAGATGTCAGGGCTTTTGAAATGGAAGTCGACTGCCTAAACCCTTCTGAATAATTAATAATGCACGCACTGAAAATATTAAAGCAGAGTAGAGGCAAATAACTTGCATTTGCATTGGATTTAATTAAAGAGGTTACAAGCACTAAGTTAAGAAGAGAACTACATGAGCTTAGATGAATTTCGGTGGCTGCATGCATTCCTACAGCCCAGAAGTAAGCTTAAGCAAATGTTGGAGAGCAAATGTAGATGTTAATGAAAACAACTAATTATGATGATCACTTCATCTCCACTCACTCACTGAGTCTTAATCATTGTTTAAATCTGAGTTTAAATCCAAGTCCAACTTGTTAGCGGGATGCCAGTTCTTAAAAAAATTGAAAAATAACATAAATTTTTTATTCTGACATTTGTGACAAAAGGAAAACGCTCTTCATCAGCTTACATGTTTGGTTTCACAACAGACAGCTGTGACAGTGAAAAAAAGGCTGCAGAGAAAGATCAGTCTGGTCTTCTTGCTCATAAAAGAAAAATTACAAAGTATCACAACAGAATCACTGTACAAAGCAAGAAGCAACTGATGAGGGCACCTCATTTTGTCTCCTCGGATTAATCCACCAGAAAAAAAACAAAGATCAGCTTTCTAATACCCCTAGGCCAGTGAAGGAATCTGTGGGAATAAGGGGAATACAGAGAGCTAATAAATCAGCCATATAAATTTGGAGCATTTGAGAATTCAACAGAAAAGAACTTAGGTGAAGAGGTGACAAAGACAAGGATATTAAAAAGGGATCCTTGAAGGCCCTGCTTCTATAGCTTTTACACATAAATACAAACCACTCGCCTGGCTTCTAGAAATCACCATTGTGAGCTCCTAAGCCTAAATCTACCTAGGTATGCCTTAGGTTGCTGTAGTTAGTTTTAGAGGTGCTTAAATCCTTGATGTACCTTTCTTTAGTCTTCACTACAACATGGGCCATGACCACTCAAATCCCAGAGCACAGGTAATATGTTCATCATTCCACAAAAGCAAGTGATTATTTTGGGTTATTTTCCTACCTACATGCTGATTCAGAAAGCTCTAGACACACCATGAATAAACAGTTCTAGTCTTAATTCATTGCTTTTAAAGTAATACCTAGTCTTTAAAAATATATAAATGTCTATTACAGAGTTGTAGAATAAAACAGAAAAGAGCATCAGAAGTTTTAGGAGAAATATAAAGCACAGAAACCAGGAGCAATAGCTGCAGTTTGATAGATACATCTTAGTTGTGTGTCAGAAGCAATAAATTAGTAGAGCTTTAGGGGTGTTTTTTGCCCTTCCCAAATCAAACTACTCAAACTGGCTGTCTGCCTTTAGGTTTTCCACAGTCATTCTATCTAGTCTGTCCTGAAAAAAAATTAAAGAAGGCTTCAAACCAGATCCCACGTTTTCAAATCAATGAAGCAAAAAAACTGACAACCAAGTTGCTGGACAGTGACAACATGATTCAAGTGTGGCTTTTCTATTAACTTTATAAATTCACATAAGGAATTCAAACATAATTTCCTAAAAAACATTCGAGCCTTCTCATTTATCTCTTGTACAGCTGCTGCATTTTATTTGAGGAACAGGAAATATAAGTACAACTACAAATCTTGACCCCAGAAAAGAAAATGGCAAAATGCTGACAGATACTGATGAGGCAATAAACAAAGAGCCTTTTGGTACAGAAAGGTTGGAACACTTGTAATGCAGAAAATGTTAAGAGCAACATATGGGGATGTCAGAAGGCATCTAGAGGCACGCACATTGCAAGAAAGCAGGAAATAATCTCCATTGGAATCAAGACATGTAAGAAGTGCAATATGCTTGCATACAGAAAACCACATGCGTGTTACATAGGAAATAAAGCATTATGCCACATCTTTTCAAATTAACTATTGTATTTCTTCACACAAAGATACGAACTGTGCTGTTCTAGTTACTCTCAATTCTAGTGTTACTTTCCTTATGAAAAAAGCAATTATCCAAACCACATATTCCCTGAGTCGACACAGTAAATCCACATAGCTGATTTTCATTCAGAAGAGTCCTCATAACTTTACTGGGGGAGGGGAAACACGCAGAGTTTGCTACTGTGCTAGTTTTGAGTGGGTTTAGTACTTCATATTCATACGTAAGCAACTACATTAATGTTGTAATTACATCTTAACTTACAAAACTGTCTATGATCCAATCCCAATTTGGGAGAAATGCTTTGTAATTCTTTCCCTGAAGAGATCTCTCCAACTGGAATCCTATTCACATCCCAGGGTAAAAACTCAGCCAAAACATACACTAAGGTATGAAGGCCTACTGCATAACATGAAAAAAAACTACTGATTTTGCAACTGCCACACAGATTTGGAGACACAAAGAGAGCTAGAGATAGATTCCAACAACTTTACAGGGATACAGGGCATAGAGGAAAAAAAAAAAACAACTTTGCCAGCCACAGTGTTACTCTGCACCTTGTTGATTTTAATTTGCAGGTAAAAGTGTGAAAATTCCACGCTTTAAGGGCTGCAGAGACTTTCTCAAATCCAACCTAAAAGAGGAATTATTATTTATATTTATATTCTGCTTATTTCTAACAAGAATTCACAAACATTTGACTATCTGGATTGAAAAATAGAACTACTTTACATAAATATCTTCAACATCCAAGAAAATGTACAAATCTAAAGTCAAACACATTTGGCTTACAATAAGCCCTGTTTGCTATTGTCTTTATAAAGGCTCAGTTTTAAAGAGAAGTAGTCATTTTAAATATAACCAATACACTGCAAATGCCATCCCATTGCATGGTGACACTCAACATTCTTCTATACTTCTAGGGAAAGTGAATAATAACATTCCACATCTGCTTGCAAGCAACATAAACCTTATTTTGGTCCTGGGTAGGTAATCTCCACTCCTACATTTTGGAGTGGGTTTTTTTTTACAGCTTAGAGAAAGATTGCACCTGAAATAGTCAGCAGCATTCCACCAAACCAGCATTTAGTCCCCGAGGCTTTGTGTTGAGTGTGTAAAAGTGGAAAACCACGATGACATTGCTGATTTTGCACTTGTGAAGGCTCCTCCAACAGACTGACCTGCCATACAAAACAAAGATCAATAGTGAAGTGTTATCTTTACTGAGTTGCTACAAAGAAATATTTTTTTAAAAATTACTTAATTAGTTGTCCAATTTGGGATTTAAAATCCAATTCCAGATTCTGTGCCAGAAAATATTCAAAGAACTTGAACACAGAAGCTCAGCAGAAATAGGCTACGGTGTCCTTTGCCTGGGAAGGCTTGGTAGACTTTGGGCTGAAAGGCACCCCTGACTAGAATGCACCACAGCAAAAAGAAAAGACAGGCTCCAATGGAATTAAAGAGGAAGTTAAACAATTTTTGCTATAGCTATTGCCAAGCTATCAGACGCCCCTAACTCTCACTGCAAGATGACAATGTGTTAATGCCCCTGTTCAAGTGCAACAAGTACTTTTCCAGAAAGTTACAAATTGCTGCAAAATCTGCAGAAATGGACCCAAGGACTTTTTCTGATCTCAGCTGGCTTTGGATAGTTTCAGTCAAAATGATATCAAAGTTGAGAATAATTCAACGCATATGCTGGTCAAAGTATTTACCAGATTACATGGAATCTCTTACCTGAACATCTCTCTTCCCATATGTACCTCCAGGCCACACTGGAAAAGGAATGTACACTAATTTCTTTATCTAGCTGCTTCTCTTTCTGTTATTACACAATATATGGGGCCGCAATCACCAGCTTTACCCTTCAAAATGTTGCTCTGATTTGTGCATGTTACACAATACTTTTGGGCTAAAAAAGAATATAACTGAGAAATGGGATGCTTCTTCAAAAAAAAAAAATCCATCCAGCATAGATGTAAACTTTTAAACAGATTCTTACCTACAGCTTTTCCTGTTTGTACCACATTCCGGCTGGTAGAAACCATCGCATTTCCAATCTTCTTTCCTCGTTCACTGTTTTGCACTGAGCTGAACAAGAGAGATACTGAAAACTGTTAGTTGACTGACTTCTTATTACTCCTAGGTGTAAGTAAATTAGTTAAAATATGTATCATTACACATAGATTTACAAAGCATACATATATATATATAGTTCACATATATGGTCAAGCCCAACTCCTGTGTTCATCTTTTCCACAGAGACCAGTTTGGCAAGCTTCTCAGAGGATGAAAACATGCTGCCAGCAGGACAGAAAATCAAAATACCCAATGGTTCATTCTTACACAGTACTCCATCTTTCACAGACTACAATCTTTCACAGATTCCATCAGGTTGGAAAAGACCTTTGAGATCATGGAGTGCAACCCAGGACTGAACACTACCCTGTCAACTGAGCACTGAGGTCCAGTCTTTCCTTAAACACCTCCAGGGACAGTGACTCCACTACCCCCCTAGGCAATTCATTCCAATGCTCAATCAATCTTTCCTAAACGTTTACCAAAATGCATTTATGATCAAAACTAAAAAGTCAGATTTGCAGTAGTTTTGGGAATTCTTAGCCCTAATACATAACCTTTAAACAGAACAGTAAGTGCAACTGATCAGTCCTTATTTCTAGATAGAGCTTAATTTGTATCTTTGCCTAAGATTAAATTTTTGATCAAGGACAGTTTACACTCGTGCTTTTGTTAAAGAAATGCAAGAAAATTACAGACATAGTCATCATTTGGAAAGAAAAGCACAAAAGCTATCAGTTCTACTGCATAAGTACAATCAGTTGAAAATAATCTCATTTAGTTTTAAATTGCAACTTCTAAGTTCACATTTCAGGCTTTGAAAACCCATTAATGTGAAACTTAACAACACATCATGCCACATTCTTTTCCCACTTTGAAAATCTTCAGTGTAGATGAAAAAGGCAGAAAAAACAGAATACACCAAAAACAAGCCTAGGCTCAGTCTGCAAAGGCAAGTAATTTTGATGAGGATCTGGTATCAAAATCCCACCTGCAGAATAAAGGCACAGTTGTAAAAACACTTATTATTAGAAGCACACTAGGAACTACTGGTCCTTTGACACTGATGTCACACTACCCCAAAGAGTAACCGTTTCAGACAAGGGGACAAAAACAGACCAAACAGATACCTCCAGAGCTTTCAAATTAAGACTTTGTAGAAAGATTATCCATTAATGAAAGAGAGAGACTGTTGTTTTACAGTCAGCACAGCTAAATGAGGAAAAAATCCATTTTGTCTAGTGCATAAACTGAATTCTGGCTTTATTTAGTGCTGAACAGCTATGAAAAAAAACAGGCACCACTGGGTTTTAGGGTTGAGTTTTAAAGGCAGCAGTTGAGATCAACTTAAAGTTCAGCTGAGTCTAGTAAAATATGACTATGCAAAACTCATTTGAAACTTATAACTTCAAGGAACTGAACCACATCTCACTATGCATACAGTGAACTTTGAGTTTTACAACAATGCTGCATTAAAACCAGATAATTAGAAGAAAAAAAAAAAAAAAAAGCTGTTTTGTCCTAATAATGAGACCTAAAGTCAAGTCACTGATGGAGGTTTTAACAGCTTTAGCTGACTAATTAGAAGTAAATGTACAAAAGCCTTATAATTGCAATGCAAAAATCAAGGCTATATTATGTAAAATCTAACACAAAATAGTGCATTATCCTTTTTAATTTTAATTATTTATCTCAGGCAAATGTTTCATCTTTAGATGTGGTGCTGTTTTTCAAGAGAATTTTTGAGTATAGTTTCATGAAGATAATCAGTGTGAATCCTTATCTTGTTTAGTACATGACAGCAACAGTTATACAGTTATTGATATTTGACCACACTTCTAAAAAACACAAATCAAAGTACTATGTACTTACTGTGACAATCTTAACTTAACATCTGATACAGAGTACTGTCCTTGGAACGGATGACTAGAAGGGAAGGAAAAATCCAAGAAAACATTAATTTCTTTTTCATGATGAATCTGTATCACATAATTATTAGCTATATTCCCCTCTATGACTTAACAAAAAAAAAAATAAAGTTTCAATATTTTGTAGATATGCTACTATATCGTTTCACAGAAATCTGGGTTGCAGTGTCTATTCAATGACAGATTTCTTATGAATGACCTGAAAGGTGCTTCTATTTACAGATGAGATATTAACAACCTTTTCACACTAAGTCAAAAGTACCTCCTTCCAGTAACACAAATAGAAAACATCCCTTAAGTAGACCAAAAGAGCTTTGTAGGTCTAAGGGAAAAAAGCCTTTTCCACACTACAGCAACTGACAAAGTAAAAGCAAACAAAACTCTGTGCAGCAGAGTAATAACCCACACTAAACAGAACACATGCACAGCCAACAGTGGTACCAAGCCTGGCATTGTCACATCTTTCAGTGAAAATGCACACAGAACAGCCAGCTCCCCTCTATCCCACCAGTGACAACTCTGGACATAGCTACTCCCTGCACACCCGGAAGCAATTAATAAAAAGCAGAACCATCTGAGGACAATTCCAGAGGAATTGAAACTTTCTGTAGCTAGGGACAGCTGACCATCAATTTGAACAAGTTTCACTTCTGCTGACTCTGGGTATGTTTTCTTTTTCATAAAACCACTGCCCCAAATTAGAGTAAATACTAAAAAATTTCCTTACCTAGAATTTACCTCTGCAAGAGCTGGATGCTTATTGCTATTCCATACTCTGTAGTTGTGGGTATTTTTCCAGGCTGTTACAAATGCTGTTCCAAAGTCTGACAATATCTTTTCATTGTCTGATAAATTAAAATAAAGATGAGAATTCGAAGAAATTAGAGATGTAATAATTACAAGCCAAATTACTTTTTTCCTGTAAGAAAAATCTCATTTTTCCATGCTCTTATCAAGTCAATAACAATTAAAACTCCAGTACTAAAATCTGGGTGTGGGAGGTGGGTTTCTGGACGGTTGCTGGACAGACTCAGGAGCTTATTCACCAACACCTGGGTACTTAAAAAATAGTTTATTTTTATTTTAAAGTGTCAAAAAAAATACAGTACCAGAGGACAAGAGGGAGAAAAAACGCTAATAATTAATTTTCTTATTTTTAATTCATTTATAAAGCTCTAAGGGCTCAACTGAGAAAAAAGTATATCCAAATGTATGTCTCTTGACTTTTTCTCTGGGCAATGACAGGAAAGGGAAAAGAATGACCACACAGCAGCCAAGAAGAAAAACACAGTTTGCAGTGGTCTTGGTCAGATATATTGGGCTTTGCTGTACTGTTATTAGTCATTCAAATTTAGTAACTTCCAAATCCATTCCAAAACTGCAGTAGGAAAGAAATCCTGTGGAATAAACTTATCATAACAATAACCCCTTTAAAACACTGAAGAGTATAGGAAAGAACTTAACAGCCAGCCAGTGCAGTATTATGAGTTCCCAGAAAACCCTGATATTTCATATCAATCTAGTAATCTTCTTAAAATATTAATTTTGTCAGACAACTTAAAAAGCAGTATAAAATGAAACTTTAAGTAGAGGGCAATCCACTGACAGACTACACGACAGCAACAGAGCAAATGCTTGACATGTCCACCCTCATTTCCACCCCTAGCCAAGGTATCTGTTCTACCTGGTTGCAGCACAGCAGCAAGTAGTGCATGAAGATAAGCACTGAACTGAGCCCTGATCCACTCATCTCCTCCTTCCCATCCAGTGCCATCAAGGAATACATCATCTCTGTTCTCAGTTACATGCTTCACCAAGTAATCTGAAAATCTTAGGTCAGCAGTTGTTGGGTTCAGGATCTTACGGAGTTCTGGATCGTGGATTTGCACATGAGCATCTTCTATCTGTTTGAAATCATTCCAAGGGTAAATATTTATCTAAATAAAAGTGTTTATACAAACTTTACACTACTACATACTGTTACCTAAATCTAAACCCTCATTTCCCCAAAATACCAAGAAGAAACAAATGGCCAAAGAAACAATGAACTAACTGCTCTCAGAAAGTCAGATACTGCTCTGATTTATCCAGAATTCAAACATTTCCCTGGCACACAATAAAAGCTGCTTATTTGTCAGGATTTGGAAAAAGTTTGGCAGGGGAAGTATGGTGCTCTTTGATTATCACCTCTATTTATTAAGTTAATTACCTATATGGAACCATCTTAGGTCAGGATGCTGATTATATAGTTGTGTTATAGTTGTGTCTTTGCTAGAAGTGACACAGTGGGTGTTTTAGATACTGTGGTTTTACCCTCTTGATTAAATCAGATGGAAGTCAAATCAGTACCTGCATCTAATTCTCATCTTGCAAGCACTTATTTTTTAAGTCCTCACTAAAAAGCCATAAAAAAGCCTATGATATGAAAAATGAAATTACATCACCAACACAAAAAAATTTAACAAGTGCCCTGCAAATCCAAATATCAGATACATATGAAAATATGGACAATAGTTTTGCACAGCTTGTCTAATCTTCTCCTCTCAAGTATTAGAAATTTAACAAACTTCTGCATCTGAGAATTGATTTCATATGGAAGGAATTCAAAATTACAGTTTCATATGTATGCATGAAAGCTGCATTAAAATAGAACCTCAGCTCCCCCCAGCTTTCCCCCAACTCAAATACAAGGATCCATACTTCCACAATTGCATCGCTTAGGTGTTTCTGCTGACGGAACAGGATATTGGTAGCTCCTGCAACAAAGCCGCGAACTGCCACATCCGACAGGAGATGATGCTGCTGCAGCGCCATGTACGGCAAACAAAGGTACCCCTGAGAAAATAACAGAAATAACATTTTAAAAAGTGCCTGTATGCAGAGGTTTTCCTAATAAAAGCCAGCATATTTCACCCAGAATGAACCTTGGTTATTACAGTTTCAGCCACAATCATCTGTCTTGCTACATTTATGAAGTGAAGCCATCAGATTCCACATGAATTAAATTTTTTAAGAGACTGTGTTGCCTTTCAGCCTCAGGATTGAAACTGAAATCCAAAGCAAAGGATGAGAATTTAACATGCTTGTAAGGCAACAGAATAAGAGCAATAATAAGCATCAAGAAAGAGGCCTCAGGTCAGTTCAGAGACAAGAAGCCAATGGAGATAAGGCTTCGTCTCTTTAGTTGCGCATATGATGTCTTCAGGTAGTTGTGAGACACATAATGCAGGAAAGCTACTGACAGCTATCTACATCTTGTGGATGGAGATTTCCAGACACCAGACATAGCAATCAATGTTTGATAAGCATATGTAAGTCTACTTTAAGAAGGAGAAGGACAGAAAGCAATACACTGTGCTTTTTAGCCACTTCAGAGTGGTAAATTAATCTAGTATCCTGCACTCCAGTTAAAAAAAAAAACAAAAACCTGAAACATTTTGAAAAAAGGCTTTGAATTAGTCATTAAGGGATTATTGAGAGGTAAATGTAGGTAAATTTCTTTTTAAACATAGGACCAACATTCCCCTGACATCTAATTGCAGCTGTTCACCTGCATAAAGCCCAAAGCAATTTTTTCACTAGGGCTAATGGCACATTGGACAGAAATAAAGAGCACACACACTATCACCCAGTACATGGTAATTGGAAACATATGGAAGAAAGAAGCATAACTACTCCATTTTGTTATATTAGATGCAGGGATGGCCTTAGAGATGACAAGCACTTATCAGTTGAAAACAAACAGCCTGTGTCAGAGGAACAACAGTGCTTTGAAAGGAATCACAAACCTAAAATGAGAAGTTATCAAAAAATACAGCTTAAGAAGCAGGAAAAGCAAGGTTTAACTACTGTATATTAAAGTAGCAAAGTCTGGGAAATATTCACTATTTAAAGAATCAAACTTCAGTTTACAAATGCACATTTGTAAGTACAACTTTTATTTCCATGAACATGTTCCATTCTTTTTTAAAAGACTGCAAATGAAATTACTATTATATCTTACAGAACTGATACGAAAGAAAACAAGTACCACAAGCTATTTTCTGTTATGCTCAAGTGTACCTTGATAATTATTATGCCACTCTGCAAAACCTCCTCCCATTCAAATTTGTCAGATTTATTAGTCTTTCCATGGCATGGCATAAAACAACCCTGAGTTAAGAGTTCTAAATGAGATGTAAACTTTCCAGTAAGTGGTTAAAACTGCAACTTTGAATCAGATTTTTCTGCTAACTCAGACATGCAAAGCCTTTTTTGCTTTAATTACACTGGCTGAACTCAAGTGCCTTTGTGGAACATGTAGAAACTGTCAGCTTCCTTAAAATTCTTTCCATTTGATGAGCTTAATAGCAAACAAAAGTTTGCACTTGGAGGCCCCTTTATCAATTATTTTATTCTTGCTTTCCATCCAGTATTTTCAAAGAACTAGACTAAATACAACTTACAGGCTACAGCTCACATTAGTCAGATCATAAGGACAAACATTAAATGCAGATCTTTGTTTAAACAGCATTTGTAATGGTGACATGAGGTAATACAGAGCATTTGAGCTGCTCACTTGGGCACACAGAGTGTACTACTTCTAATGAAAGCTACAGTGAGAAGCTTAAACAGAATGGTAAAACACAACATTCTGCAAGGAAATGCAAATAAACCCCCGCAAAGGAAAAAAAAACACTCGAATATCAGCAGCTTGAGGAAATAAATCTGAATCTTATCTTCTACTATGGGCACATGTTTATTTAAAAGTTTATTACATTAAAAACAAAACAATGAAAGGTACTATATAACTTCTTTTATTGATAGCAGTATCTTTAAAAGAGATGCATTCTAACTGGTTTTTATGGCAAACTAACCCTACTTACCAGACCTATTGCTTGATATCTGACTATGCCTATCAGAGTCCTAAGAGATTCTGGACTACCTGGAGTTCAGTTAGGTACCAGTGCAAGCTTAAAATTCAGAAGCTCAGCACCATGCACAGAAAAAGAGACACAGACAAATAGAAAGTTATCACGGACAGGAGGGTGAAATTTCATCTTATATATTTTTTATGTCTGTGTGTATGTATATATGCATTTATATACACATATGCATTTAAAAATACATATATAGATATATATTAAAAGAGGCAAACATAGACTTAGGTGTCAGCAAAGGTAGAGCTTTCAGAATCTTTGTTTAGATTAAGGTATCTAAAGGTTTCTGAAGTACTCTGATCTTGCCCTATACAGGTTAGATCACCAATTCCTCAGAGTAAAGGAAAACTGTAGTTTCTGCTACATACAACTTATTTACCACAGTGGGGCTGCAAGTTATCACCATGCAAAATTCCAAATAGTAATAAAGTATAGGTATGAAAGTAGAATGCAAATATGTATGTGTACAACTCTCCCAGGCCTTTCGACCTGCCTAGGACAGACCATACTAAAATAATGTTTTATAGTACCCTACTGTCCAGCTGGAGTTCAGCAACCAAAATTATTAGCCACTTCTGGGGAAAAAAAAAAAAAGTCTTTATGAGTTACCAAGTACCACAAAGAACAAGCTTACTTTTGTAAAAATAGCCAGTGGCATCCCATACTGGTCCTCTTCCAACCCAGACACCAGTCCTTGAACAAGCACCACGTGCCCAGTGTTTGCCTGGGGCTGCACAGTGATGGGGAGGCCTTCGGAGCTCACACCATTGCTCTGAAGATTTTCCGCCTGTTCTGATGCTGGATTCTCACGTTCTCCTTCTTTCAAACTAGACTCCTCCAAAATGCTGGGATCTAGGGTCTCCCAGTCACTTTCTGAGGATGCTGGAGAAGCATGGGAAGGAACTTTCAAGCGCTGCACAGTACTGCTGGAGGACTGAGCTCCATTGCAAGTTTTCTCGGGTTGGGAGAAAGGCACATTTGCTTTTTGACCTTCCAGTAAATTATTTCCTGCCATCTTCCTATCTCCCATTCCCTTTCCTAAGTTTGCATTTGAAGCATCAGCAGCAGACACAGAAACATAGTCATCCAACCGTGGTGTATTTTCCTGCAAGCCAGCATCCTCTGATATGCTCTTTCTTGGTCTGTATTGTGAGCAGTCACTAAGACCATGTTCAATCATACCTGGAAAGAACAGCACACACAAATATCAGTACCTCAATTGAAATTAAGTGGCTTCTGTTGGTGGGGGGGAGGGGGAGTGCTCTTCTGTTCACAGAGGAAATAATGTATTTTAAAACTAGCTTGGGGAGGGAGGGGTTAAAAATCCCAAACCCAAACCCTACACTTTCTCTCCTAAAGAGTCTGCCCTAACATTTTGCTTTAAGAAGACTGGTTAGAAGCTAAGGATTAGCAAGGGAAGAGATTATGTTTGTTTGTTTGTTTTTGAGAGCACACATGGAAGGAAAAGTTTATATTTTGGGGTTTTAAGAAACTCAACAGGAATGTGTTACTTACTCAGGGGCCGCATCTATGTTACGTACAGGAAATACAGAAAATCCAGTGGCTCCAATTAAGCACAAGAAATAACCCATAAAGTGCAAGTAGTAATTGCTGGGAGGTGTGTGCACAGTACATGGAACATGCACACAAGTCACTCGTTTTTCAGGCAACATATCAACCTAACTTTATTATCACATGAGTTAATTTCCAAGTGACAGCATAACCTGTCTCAGTTATCACCTGAAAGCACACAAAAAGAAGTTCAAACTTCTCTTCTTACCAGGAAAGAGTGACAAGACAGTCATCAGAGCTCCCACCAATCTATTTACAGGAGAAATATAAAACAGCACCTGGTAGCAGAAGGCAATGGGAGGAAGAGAGAATGCAAAAGAAGAAAGGGGAATTAGGGAGGGGAGAATAAGAAAAATAACATTACACTTATGCATGACAAATGACACATGCAAACTATTCAAGGCACTGCTTTTTATGTTATATTAGAAAGTCTGCTTAATAGTAAAACTTCCAACAACAGTTCAAAGTAAATATTTAAATATATCTACAGAATCCTTATGTAATATTTGTTTTTTATATATATATACACACACACACGTGTTTGGAACACACTTCTCAGTTATTCAGATTTTTCTACTGGTTTTTATGATTTTTTCCAAATTACCAAGGAATTGACAGAAAAAAGTTGTTCCTGGCATGCTGCATAAATTCTTGCTCATTTGTAGCACATTAAATTCTTTGTTATAAACCAAAGAGGCCAAATAATCTCCATTCCAGAACACTGATAGAAACCTATGCAAAACCATTTCTTTTAAGGAGTTATATTAAGGATATGCAGATAAATGAAAAACAGGATAAATGCTGCATGCATTTATTACAGTAATATTCTTATGTAACAAAAAAGCTATTTTGGAAACAGAAGACATGACTGATACTAATTTTGGTAAAGCAGTTAAGGCATAATATGGGAAAACAGAATCTTCTTAATTAAATCAGAGAGTCTGGAATTAGTAAATTAGTCAAAAATTCAAAAGGTGGTGTCAAAGGCTAGCAATGAAAGAAAAAACAAAAGCCAGACTGAATATTACCACTGGAATTTCTTCAAAATAGCCCTTCAGGGTAAAAAGGGGAGGGAAAAAAAAACCCTAACAAAACCAAAACAACCTAATTTCAAAAAATCCCCACAAAAGTAAACTTGCTTTAAAATACAATTTTTACATCCTTAATCAGCACAATACCAGTAAAAATACATACATAAGCATTATGAGGAATCAGGAATATAAAGGAATACAGAATAATCTAAGTTTATGACTGTGCAGTCCAGTTTACCAAGCCTATGATGTAATTAAAAGTGCAAGTTTGTGGACTTAGTCTTAATAAGAGACTTCTGCTGTAACAAAGAAAAAAACTTTAGAAGAGGTTGATAAATAATAGCTCATGTCCCACTAATATTTGCCAGTCTACAAGGTAGTGAATGGATGAAACAAAGAGGAAGACCTACACAGCCTTGACGTAGGCCAAATGATATTTAATGGTACCTCAGCTGAAAACAGACTATGTATATTATCCTAAACATACTACAAAGAAAAATTGTACAAGATAGGTGAATTCAAATTGCAACAACCACTGAAAAAGCATGATGAGAAGAACAAGCAGCTCATCTGTGGAAAGAGTTTTGGTTGACTCCAATGGGAATAAAAATGTCTAACTTTAAAGATGCTGCTCTATAATGTATGCATGAAAAATGCATGATATAATAGCAATGAGCTACAACAGAAAGCTTATGATACTCCCACAGGTTTAGATTCTCAGACACCATGGATTCTTAGCCAAGCTTATTTTTAAGCCTACAGAAATAATTAAGCCTATAAAGAAGTATCTTGTTTTAAAGAAATCTATTCCAGTCTAGGTTTTTGTTTGGGTATACCACTTACTTTAGGCAAATACTTTTTTATATTTGTTTCATCAGGTCCCTCTGCTATCTTTCTGTCTATAAGGATGCACAGTTCCTTACCCCTCCCAACCCCACTATATGGCCCACAGCATTTACATCAGCACACTGGGTGGTCCTGGCAGCAGAAACTGAAATGATCACCATCTGGAAGTAGTCTTCCAGCCTAATAACAGATGAGAGGTGAAAAAAATTCTTTTAGCCTGTGGAAAAACATCAACCAAATTGCTACGGATTAAAGGAAATTAGTCTGTGGCATTTTTCAGATCAAGGAAAATGGGCATTATGAGTGGCTTCTTGAATATTATATTTAAAGTCTTTGAATATACAGATTCCCACAGTTGTTCTGAAACCATAACATTTGCCAGAAAACGGGCAGTGCCTGAAAACCAAAACTTTCTTTTGAAATTGCAAGTGTTGTCTTCCTGTCAGAGCTTAAGGAAAAACAGACACAAAGCAACCTGCAGGTTTGTTCCATAAGCACTCAGTTACTTTCAAAACAATTTTATATGTTTGACAAATGTGAACACACTTGGGAAGCCCTCTCCCCTCTTCCTGTGCATTCATGTCTTGTGGTTTGAGCAGTTTCAGAAAAGAACCATAGCTCAGTGAAGTGTTTTCTTTGTATGTGTCCAAATGCTGAACTGATCTGGTGACCCCTACTGTGCTTCAATTGTATTTTCTCAAGTGTACTTTTTGCACAGCCTTTAATATAGTCATCTTCAATATATATTCTCATCATCAAATACTGAGAACTGTCAAGGTATATCTGACCTATAGAATTTGGTGACAAGCACAAACACTTCAGAGAGGCTGCTACATTTATTTTAAAACGGAATAGCATATTTAGTGCCTCATGAAAGATACCTTCACAACTGTTTTGATAACTTAAAGATTAAATCCTACTGACTTTCCAGCTGCAGCTAACAGGAAATTCTAACATGCCTTCCCAGCAAACTGAAAAAGTTGGGTTTTAACACAGCAGATTCACTGAAGAAAAAGTAGCATTTGGGAAACTGAAACAAAGTTTTAAACAACATTTTTAGACCAAATCAAAACAAAATCCCTGCATAAATATGTCTGGCAGCTGATAAATAGCCATTTCACTCAAAGCTCTTGTTCTAGGGCATTAATATGAACACAGAAGAAAACAAATGTCTCGATTTCACATCTGCTTTTACATTTTGCATATTACACCTAAATTACTAAAACAGTATTGCTATTGAGGCAGTAAGATAGCCCAAAGCAAGCACTGAGTCTAGAATTCAGCAGTTATTACCAATTTATAATCTGAGTTTATCCTAATTTAACAGATACAGTTCTCTTCATTGTCTCCTGCAGGTGTCCATGGAGCTCAGGTATGAAAGGCACTACAAGCACTTGTTTCTTTTGGTCTGTCTATCTAAAGCCTGAACCAGAAGTTCTATTTACTGGATTTCTATAAAGCTGTGCCTTTTTAGGTACCCATATCTCTCATTGGTTCCTCTACATAGGTACCTATCTGCATGATGTGTATCCTGTCCTATATTTTACAGCAGGTTAAGTTGCATTTCAGCACACTTTTCTTTGGCTGGGATTAAAGAAGCAAGGTGTGGACAGAGCAGAAATAGAGGCAAATTTATAGATAAACACACAGCAGCTTCTTTTAGCCTAATAACCCAATTTATATATTGATGCAGAGCTGTTGATATGAATTCAGATGCTTCTATTTTACAGATGAATAATATTTAACAGATGCATTTCTATTTAAACTACCTGCCTCAGCTTACAAAACGTTACCTTTTTCTCTAGAAGAATCAATTTAAAAAGGATCAAGACCTGAAAAAAAACCCACAATAATAAAAAATGGTGAGCGAACCAGTGACATTTTTCAAAAATAATGTGCAAGCATAACCTCTTGTTCAAGGTTTTATGTTCATCACTGCATAACAATCAAATGACCAAATGAATTTTACCAGTGGAAACCAGTGTTCCAATACCCTTTCTCCACCTGAGCACACATTTAAAAATAGCATGAGATGAAAAAAAAAACCCCAACAACCAAAACCTCCACAAACAAGAAATGTGTCATTTGAATCATACGTAGCTTAGCAGAAAGGACATGTTGTGCAATTCCAGAATTTTAAAAAACAGTAAACTACATAAACATAAAAGAGTTCCTCCAGTTCAGAATTACTGAAAAAAACCCAGCAAAATGCCAAGAATAGTATTCACCTCACTTAATTTTAGGCATCTACCGATGAGGCATCTAGATCAGGAGTGGCTGCCCAGACTCCCGACACTCAAGAAAAAACACAAGTGCTTCTGGGGTATGATTGGCAGACATCTGAAGCTAAGCAAAAGCAAGTTCTACCCCAAAAATCTACTGAGCAGGTTCAAATACACCATGAAATTCAGATTCTCTAAGTTCTTTCCTTGATGCATCTCAGTCAATAAAAGATTCTAAATGCTATTTCTACTTTAGCTATAGTACATATCTATATATTCAATTTCAACAGAAATTAGGAAAAAGAAGGACAGGTCCAAGTCCCCTCAGGTTTTGTGTTCACAGAAGCTACAAAATTTCCAAAACACGGGATAAATGCTCCAAGTTGTGTCTGCACAGACTTTAGCAATAATCTTTTATCACATTCATCAAATGAGAAACAGGAAATAGAAACATGATCACAAATGAGATAGCATTTGCACTTTGGGAAAGGACTAAAAAACGTCACACAAACCTAGAAATCTCCAGGAATCCCTCAGGCTAACAAAATTTCTTAGTCTGGAATGTGCTTTCATTGAAGTTATGCAGTGGAATGGGAGGGAAAAATCAGGAGCCCCTAAACAGCAGTATTTAAGAAATAGTCTTCTTACTCCTAACTCAGGTATGTCTATTTATGCTTATTTTTCTGCTCCTTACAAAGCATTTTACTCCCCAAAATAGTGCAGCCCTTCAAATATCTAGTAGAGAATGCCTACCTTGTGTCTAAAATGGAGAACAAGATCCCGAGGAGACAGACCTGAGACACCAAAAAGAGAGCAATTATTAAAATTCAACAGCTGACAGGAATACTAATTTACTTCTTGCCACCATTTTGCAGCATGAGGGAGATACCCATTATGGATTCTGTGTGAACCTGGTTATTTCAACGGCAGAATTCATAAACAATTTTTTATTTTTTTCAGCAGGAGCAACAAATTATCGACAATAGAGACAATAAAAACACGAGCAGTTGTGCTCTGAGCTAACATCTGTTGGCTGCCACGCATCAACAGGGAAACACTGAGGTAAATACTACACAGGGCATTCAGAAAGCACAGGGAAGAGCCAGAACTGGATGGTAAGATATCCTAAATAAGGGGTAGATGCAAGCTTGAACAATTTGATGGTGTGGGGTGCTCAATCTAAACATTAATTACCAAAAGCAGATAAACAGCTGCTAGTCAGACTGTTAGGTAAAGGAGTAATACAGCTTTCGATCTGCAGCTATTATGAAAGCAACACTCCATTTACATTTATTTAAATCCATTAACAAAGAAATGCAGATCTCTGGTGCCTAATCTATTAATGCACATAAACAAATTAGTTCAAGAGAGGCATGTGTTGTTTAGTGTAACATCATCTCTGCTGCTTTGTACAAAACAAGTCACTTACCAAGATAAACTTGTGACCCTTCTAACGAAGTATTGCCCAAGGAACTATTCATATGATCATAAAGTTCCTGTAAAAGTTAGAACAAAGGCAAACCACCCCCCCCAGGTGTTAATGGCACATGGTCACACAAAATCCAGAATAAATAAAATTAACTTATTTAAGGATTTCAGTGGCTTATTCCAGAAAGAAAACTAAACTTTACTAAGGGAATCAACAGAGATATAGGCTGACAACCAACTCGTATCTCATAACAAATCAGAAAGTTGACTCTGTCAGATTATGTTAGTACATTTAGTTCATGTTAAAGTATTACAGAAGCTGAATAACTGAATGACTTATGCAAAACGCATATTTGAGCACTATATTAAAGTAAGTCTGTGGCTACACACTGAAAGCTGTTCTGTGTGGATTTTACTGGAAAGTTACCTTTAGAATTGAAATTTGTGAGAAGTCTTTTTCTTCAAAATATGCATGTGTGATGAGTTGCAGCTTTGCCTGAAGTAACCCATATAAAGGCTTGGAAGAAAAACAAACACAAAACCAAGTGAATAAAACTATTTAGTCACTCATTTTGAACTTTAATCTTCTTCCATGCTTATCTTGCAATACTGACACTTCATTATACATGAAGTTCATGGATGAGCAGTCCTCACTGGCTAATTCCCAGCATCTTTTTCCTGTGCTCATTTTAAATGATGATAATTTAATTTTCTTTCCATTTGCATGTACCATACCCTCACTAAACATCTTTCTGGAAAAGCAGTTTCCAGCTTTAATGCTGTTCATAATAGTAATAGCTCCAGTAATAATTCTTTCTTCAGCTTTAAGCACAACAAGAATTTCTGTTCCCTGCCTGATGACCAGTAGCTTTTGATGAATAGGTAGAAATAAAAGGTATCTCTTCAAAGCAAGAATATGCGTATGTGTGGCTATCAGAAAATCTCCCTCACAGCTGAAGGTGGTAGCCACTCTCTCCAGCTACTATGCTAGATGATCTTTGAGGCCCTTTCCAACCTAACCCATTCTATGATTATACCAGCCAAACTCATCGATTCTACCACATGAAA
Organism: Erithacus rubecula; assembly: GCF_903797595.1. Classification (NCBI taxonomy): domain Eukaryota; kingdom Metazoa; phylum Chordata; class Aves; order Passeriformes; family Muscicapidae; genus Erithacus; species Erithacus rubecula. The sequence goes on along the minus strand of NC_136689.1, from coordinate 44,537,662 downwards.
TTGAGTTAGTAGCATTTAAGAAGGATCAGAAGTGCAAATAGGTATCCTCATCCATAACAACAGACACTTTTCCAGTTACAAGAGGATACCAAAAACCAAGGCAGCTCACTCAAATGACACAGTCTTCCAATTCAACTTTACTCTGCAATGGCTAAGACAGATGTTTGAAGACAAATGTTGCAAATAAGAATATGGAAAAACAATTGTTAAGGTTACCTGAAAGTGTTTTGGGAGTTAAACAAACACTCTTACCAGCTGGCTGAGAACACAGACACTTTTCTGTACAGTTTCTCGGGTGATGTCTGCCTGCCGTACTTTTAACGCCTAAAAAATAGAAGTATTACAGTGCTTTTACCCAAACATAATTTCAAAAGGAATTCTTTCCCAAGTCTAGTTGCCACATACTACACCCCTATTGAAACAAAATCCTAAAACCAGCTATGGTAGAATATCCAAACCATGCAACAGTATGCCCTTATGTTTTCACAAGGGATAGGCTGGAAAGGAGGGGCATGGGTGTCATCCCCTACAATAAAGAATAGCTAGATTGTAAAGAGCTGCCTCTGAGGAGCAGCCACAAAAAGGTCAAGAGTTTGTGGGCAGCAATCAAGGACAACACTAACAAAGGACACCGGACTGGGGTGTACTACAAGCTGCCTGTTCGGGGGAGCCTGTTGACCAGGCCTTGCTTCAACTACAGAAAGCATTGTGCTCGCAAACTCTCATCCTGAAGGGGAAATTCAACCACTTGGATGTTGGCCAGGAAAGCAATGAGTCTGTGGAAGCCTCATCCCTGACAGCTTTCAAGGATAAACTAAATGAGGCTTTGAGAAACCTGGTCTAGTGGGCAGCATCCCTGCCCATGACAGGGAGTAGGAAATAGATGATGTTTAAGGTTCCTTCCAACCCAAACCATTGTATGATGATTCTATGACTCTACCTAGTAAAAACACTGAGATGTCAGAGCTGTATTCTCATCTCATTGTGTTCAGCAAAGATTCAAATACAGCTGTAACAATTGGCAAAGCACTGTTCAAAAGACACTAGCGTGAGAAAAAGACAACAGCCTGGAAAAGGAAATAGCATTCTAGCTCAGGGGAATGTACAGGAGAGAAAGGACAACATATCACTTGCTCTTCTCTAACATCATCTGTGAAAATGGACCAGATTAAAATGTCTCTGCCAAGAAATTGTTTGTTTCATACTCAAACATCTTTTTTGAGCCATCCATAAAATAAAAGCTTATCCATAAAATAAGCTACACTCTCAGTCAGAACAAATTGTCCCAGCACTTAACAGCAAACCTAGAAATGGTGAGGGCAGAATATACACAATGATTCATTTAACTATACAAAACAGAAAATATATGGACTGCAGCCCACACATCACGAAAGACAGATGGAGAGAGTGCTAGAGCTGTCATATGAAACACATTGGGTTTTATTCTAGTTGTTTCAAATAGTTAATTTTAAATATCTATTTATCTTCTTAATTGGTTACTAAAAAACAAACTGGAATCAAGAGCACAATAAAGCCAAGTTAAATACATAGTTAAATACAGCAAGACTCCAAATCACAGAATACAGTAAAGGCTGCTGCAAAATTAATGAGTGAGTGAAAACCAACACGGAATTTAGTTCAAAGGAAATGGATTTAAAATTTTGCGCATGCAAAATTTCTCCTAGAGCAAGAACAGGAACTTGAAATATAATCAAGATGTAATGTATTAACACAGAAACAGAGATTATATTGTCACATACACAATGAGTACAAATTAAAACTCAAACCCACATGACATTCAGATTCTTGGCAATTACCATTACCATTTTTGAAAACTCAAGATGATTTGAGTAGATCAAATGATCAGTGTGATCATGTGCACACTGTGGGTTCCCTCAATTTTTGGTTGGTATCACTAAGCAGCTACCATGAATGGGAAGATTCCAGTCTACTCTGCAAGTGTACATTTGGCAAAGGAAGTAGGTGAAGTGATACATCCCTACACTAGCATGGTCAGATCCCAGGAAGTACTCAAATTCTCTGTGGGTAGAAATTTCAACTTTCTCCACCTAAAAGGCCTGCTTCCTGGAAACTTAACTTTGCCACCTAACAGACTGTCAATTGAGTTTTGCTCCTTGGTGCTGATAGCTGGATTGGATTTCAAGAAACCAAATATATTTTTCAATTGCCTTGAACATTTCAAGTATCAGAAAGTACTACTGCTTATGTATTGTAAAGAATACTCAAGTTCTGGAGCTACATACTGTGAGTATTTTCACAGACTTTTAATGTAAGACAATCATGCAGTTTTTTGCCTGTTGGTGTAATGCAAGCCGCTGAATTTTAGGTTTATTAATGCATCAAGCCTATTATTCATTAATTCACAACTTGGAAAGCTACCTTTGCTTCAATCTGCCGATAGCAAGAGACACCATACACCGTGGTTCGATCCCCGCATCTTGGAGGCAGATGGAAAAACACAGTATCTAGGAAAAAAGACAAGACTATTTTGTAATTCATTAACAAGAGTTCAGTATACTTATTTTCTGCATCCCTTAAAGTTTTACTGTAGAAAGTACTGGCACATACCTATTTAAAAAAAAAAAAAAAGAAAAAAATGGAACAAGTCACCTATAAAGTTATAGGATCCAAATTAGTTTTCACACTGCAAGACAATTTGTGGAAGAATCTTCAGGACAGTTTCACATTTAGCCAGACCAAGCTAACACTGCTTTTCAGAAGCAGCTACTGACAGCAGAGAAGCACCACAGAAACCTACAGGCATGCTGCTTTCCCAATTCAGGACAAAGGAACAAAGGCAAGGCACTGTGAGTCAGTGTGTACAATTGGGAGTGTGATGCCATTAAGAAAGCAAACAGTCAAGATAGGAAAAAAACCCACAAACAGCAAGGAGGATACACACAGTTGAAAGGATAGAGAAGCTCCTACCACTGCCAAAGTAGATATCTGCACCAGCACCAACACTACACTACCAAAAAGCATTTGTGCTTTTAAAATAAATAAAAAGCAATTTATGCTTTTAAAATAAACATAGTCTTACAGAAAATAATTATTGTCTATGTGCACACGCAAAACGAAAAACAAAAGTTTCTATAAAATATGACAAGAGAAAGACTTTTATGGCTTGAAACACACACATCCCTTCTACTACAGCAAAAAAAGTTGCTAAATGCTAAGCAAAGACAGTTGCCCTCTCCTTTCAAAACATAAGTGAAATCGTTTTTGAAACCAACTGTTAATTTTTTGTTTGCTTCATAGTAAGAAAATGAACAGGAGAGACAATCCCATATGCATTATGACCAACAGAGAGGCAGACTTTTTATAACAAAGCTTACCATCTTGATCAAGCTTATATTATGGAGATCACCTAGGGTTTTAGAAAGCCTGTAAGATGATTTTCTGTACCAAGTCATCCTCTTTGCAAATGCAACTACCCACGGGAATTAGTTTAAAACTCAAAAACCAGATATCTAATAAAGTTACAGTAAAAGAAATACAATTATTATCAGAAAATCTATTTGCCTGGTTCAAGTTCATGTGTATTCTTGCCTACAAAACACAGGGATATATATATATTTCCCCTTTGCTGCCAACTCCTTTTTTCCTTACTAAAAAATAAACATTTATATTCTTCTAGTACAGCAACAAAAATGCTCAAAATTGAGTATTAACTGGAATGGTACTGAGACAAGAGAGATTAGGTAAATGCAGATGCATGTGATTTTCCTAGCTTTGAATATAGCCTACTTCTTGTAATGTGTTTAAAAATGCAAAAATTCAGCAAAAATCATGATCCAAACCAGAGAGACACCCTTATTGCTGCTAGGAAAGGGATTATTTTGATAAACTTCCTTTGTTTCCAAATGAGATCTCCAAAAGCTAGACAATAAGGAAGCTAAGTATACCAAGTTAAGAAACAAAATGAATTAAAAGTAGTATTAAAAGGTTTCTGTGATTTTGCTGTTAAAAGTGACTTCCTTGTCTGCTCTCCAGAAAAAAAAAGATTAAACTACTGCACACAATATAAATGTCAGGGATTAACAGAACTGCTAATAAATTAATAAATGCAATACTAAAATAATAAAAGATGCCACAAACTTGGTGGTGACTATATGGCAAATGAATATTTGTCTTTATTCTGCCAACAAATATCCTTTCAAAGCTCAAGCCATGGCTTTACCATATAAGCCATACTGACATGACTTTCCATGACTTGTAGGTCCTTTTAATAATCTCTAAATTCATGGAGGAGAATTCATTCACCCTTCAAAGAACTTCTGAGAAAGCCAGCAGCCTTGTTTTGTGCTAGAACTATGCAAAATTGATATGTAACCCTGAAGTTTTTACTGACATTTGAATTCTGGATGTAGGAGGTACACCTCTATTTGCACCTAAAGGAACATACCATTGCCAATGTATTTCATAACTTAAACAAAAAAGAAAGTCTAACAGAAAAAGAATCATTGGTCAGCTGTTCAGATATCAGTTTTTTCTTTGAGTTGCAATAGAAATAAACACAACTTTTCTCTCTCATTTCTCACCTTCTTGGTAGTTGTGAGCGCCATCTGGTAAGGCAAGAAATGGCAAGTACTTCCATTCCTCTGGTAAACTCTGACTGTCATGTCCTTCTCCAGCTTTTAGGGGAGGATAAGAAAATTCAACCTAAACAAACAAATGAAAGAAAAGTGGAAAAAAGAGAGAATATATTACAATTACCATACAAGCGGGCCTCTATGATTCAGCCTAGCACTTTTTTCTTAGCAATATTATGGGAAAATAGTGGTTTTCTTCCAACTAGCATTCCTTGTCTCTTCCTTCAATGCATCCACAGACTGACTTCTGAGGTTTAACTGACAGGCCCTGGGCAGATTAAGCTTCTAGAGCCTAATTCCATTTCCTCAAGAGAAATTTAAATGATCTTCAAACAGAAAACAGCACCCAAGAGCTGAATATCTTCTTCCCTATGTACATAGAGCGAGCAGCACATTGCCAAACCTGCAACATCAGCAGGGGTGATGGGGCACACATATCCAGAAAGCAGATTTGACTTCCAAGCTCTTCAAGCACTTATGACTAGGCAATGCTAACACATGCAGGCCTCTCTTTTACCCTGCAAGACATTAAATCATCTCAGAAACTATATTAACAGCAAAAAACTGGTTTATATATTTTTATGTCCCCAACTGCAACATGTTCTACAAAATGGACAAAAGTATTTCCTTTTCCTTTCACTAATAAATCCTGCTTTTCAATTTTGCCTTTCATTTAATTACCATTTACCTCTTTTTCCTAGAAATAGGGACAATCTTTCAATTTCTTGCACTGCACTACACATCTACCACAAATCCTCACAATCAGCATCTTTACAGTGCAATCCTCTTTTCCTATGGAGACTCCTCTGGGTTTCCAGCCACTTCCACCAGCTCTTGAGATGGTATTTCTTAATTCAGTGAATAAAATCTAAACACAAATTTCTCAGTAAAAGAAACTGTTTATTGATACTGCAACTTCTCTCCAAGGATATTTAGTGAGGGAGCATAACTAGTGAGCTATAAAATGCACACATGAAAAATAAAAAGCATGAAAAAGCAAGCATATAAATAATCTTAGCAATTGATTGATAATGAAATAAAATAGTAGTAATAATAACAACAGCATCAAAAGAAAAAACCTGTGAAAAATTAGAGTACCAAGGAAAATTGAAATTCTTCACCTTAACACACGATGTCACTGTCTACAACTATTGCCAGCTTCAGAAAAAGGCACAAAGAACAAGAGAAACAGGAGAACATGAGAAATCAGCCTTGATACTTGTTGGTATCAACTTCACGTTTTCTTATTCCCTGTTACAATGGGTTGACCCTGGCTGGACACCAGGAGTCAACCAAAGCTACTGTACCACTTCCCTCCTTACCTAAGTAAGGGAGAGAAAATATCATGAAAGGCTCATGAGTCGAGATAAGGGCAGGGACGGATCACTCATCAGTCATTGTCATGGGCAAAACAGACTTGGCTTGGGAAAATTAACTTTGTGCCAATAAAACAGAGTAAGATAATAAGAAGTAAACCCAAATCTTGAAAACACCTTCTCTCCACCCTGGGGTGTGTTAATTGCTTCCTGGACTTAACTTTATTCCTGATTCTCTACCTCCTCCCCCCAGCAGTGCAGGGGGACATGAATGACTCATGGTCAGTTCATCACACATCTCTGCTGCTGCTTCCTCCTCAGAGGGAGGACTCTTTCCCTGCTCCAGCAGACCGCTCCATTAACTTCTCACACGTGAACTCTTCCCACAGGCTGCAGTTCTTCATGAACAGCTCCAGTGTGGCTCCCTTCCACAGAGTGGAGCCCTCTAGGATTCTAGCGTTGGTCCCCCATGGGGTCACAAGTTCCAGCACATGGGGCCACAGCCTCCCTCAGGCTTTCACCTGCTCTGGCATGGGGTTGTCTACAAGTGGATCTCTGCTCCACCATGGACTTCCATGGGCTGCAGGGGGTCAGCTTTGCCTTACTGTGGTCTTCATAACAGACCACAGGGGAATCTATGCTCTAGTGCCTGGAGCATCTCCAGTCGTTCCTTGTTTGCTGGCCTTGGTTTCTGCAGGGATGTTTCTCTCACATACTATCACTCCTCTCTTCTCTGGCTGCAATTTGCTTCCCTGCAATAACTTTCCTTCTCAAATACAGGATTCCAGAGGTCCTACCACCACCCCTGATAGGCAGTCACCAGCTCTGGATCTCTCCTTAGCTCTGTCAGACATGGAGGAAGCTTTTGGCAGCCTCTCAGAGAAGTCGCCCCTGTAATTCCCTGCAATTATGAGGAACCCATAGAGTCTGTTTAACAAAATAAGAAAAAAGAAGAGCATCTGACATCTAAATGAGAGACAAACACTGGAATCAGCATCCATACAAGGAGCAGAAAAACTCTGCCATTTAGTACACACACATCGTGAGAATTCTCTGCTATCCTTTTTGAGTCACAGATAAGAAAACTGCAATGGTAGATAAGAAAATTAAAATTGTAGAAACTTCACATAAATGTCAGCAATATCATAACTTTTGCTGATGTTCAGATTCAAACTGGCTGAAAAACACTGTTTACAGAATTATTTCTAGAATCTTGCAGGAGTAGCTTTAGCAATAAATATAGCACAGTTATTAAGTTTAAAACATAGATAGTCAAGGAGAACCTACACTTATGTCCTAACTCAGGTATTTTATTTCACTGCATGGCCAACGGAGAGAGATTCAGATTCACCCTCTGAAGGAGCTTCTTTCTAACAAATGCAAGCTCTGAGTTCCTTGGATTCCACCAAACACCTTCAATGCAGCACTCCTGACTGGGAAACTCCACTGACAGGGAAATACTGTAAGTAAGGATTTGAGACATCATTGCTTCCAAGCACATTCAGAATTACCATTGTATTTTGCACATATTCACTAAGGAACACTCCTTTTTAAATTCCCTAATAAAGATGAGAAATCTGGCTTCTGTGTTCTTTTTACAGTGTGAAATTTGCTGAAGAACTACTTTGTTCTAGCTCACAATATGCTATCAATACCTCAGCTGCTATCAGATAATTCCAGCAACAGGGATTTCTGCAGGCTCTGTCAGTTCCAAATTCAATAAACTCTACAGGCCTGAATGATACTGATGACAATCTTGTTTTCTATTATTTGCCTTTTTTCAAAAATCAGTTTTAATATAAATTTCTGTATGCATTGTGTATAAGAGAGAAGATCACAAAACTCAGGCAAATCAAAACTAAAACTGCTTAAGTGGCCTTAAATAATTTATTTTACATATATACTTTATGATAGACCTATTTACATTATGACATACTATTATTTCTCTTCCTCCCCTAAAGGAATCCATATAGGAAGTATCCTGGTTTCTAAGGAGGAATCACATTTCTGTAGTTTAATAGAATTGATGCTGGCCAAAGTACCAAAAGTGTGGAAGTAACAAAGAAACAGGAAAAAGGACAACCCAACAGCAAGAAGAGCATGCAATGTCCTGGAAGACTTCCATCCATCCCTCTTCCAACTTGGCAGTGTCCAGTGATGAGAAAGTTTGAAATTTGATATTAAATAAGCAGTCACTGCAGGTGAGACTCATGTCAGCTGACTGTACATCAAAAAGCAAGATACCTGAGGCAGTTTTCCTAAGTGTTCTGCAAAGTCAAAGAAAACAAACACCTGGAGAGGGTGATTCATCTGATTGGTTTCTTTTGATGATCTCTGAAGAGAGCTAGCTCTAAATCTAACTTAGAGATGACTGACTTAAAGCAGATGAAACTCACCCTAACTTTTCCCATCCTCTACATGCTCTGCTTGATTTCTCCAGCTCAATCTGCAGACTTGCATCAATTGCACTTAGGAATCCTTTGCAAGGAAAGAAACCTTTATTTCAAAAACAAAGTATTATAAGAATATTGAGCAGCCTTAAAAAAAATGGCTAAAACCTCACAGTTCTTGAAAATTATGAAACTGAGCAGTGTGCATGTATAAAGGTGGTAATAATAGGGTAGACAGAATTTCAGTTCTATCAGTTTTCTGAGTTTTCAAACAACTGGAGTCTCAGTAAAAACCTTTCCCAGCCTGCATGTGCAAACTACAGAGGAGTGCTCCTAGGGAAGGCAACTTAAAGTTATTTTCTTATTATTTTCCACCACAAACCCAAGACAAACCATGACAGGAGGAAGAGATGGGACTACTGAAGAGACCTGTCTCACACCTCTTTTTCAACCTCTTCACAGAATGAAGAAAGAGGAGCTCATTTTTTATTTAACTATAATGGCTTGTTATGTAAATCCACCCATATACGCATATGCACTTAAATGTCACTGTATGTCATTAATATATGTATCACTACAAAAATGCCTGCAATACGAGAAATAAAATCTTTTCATAAAGCCCAGTAGTCAACAGGAACAAAGATCTATACGCAAGTTTTTAGAGCTGACCGCCAGAGAAAATGTTACAGGATTTTGTCACCTCGGTTGAATTAAAGAAAACTCCTCAATAAGACAAAATTCAAATTCCAAGCTGAACTCCTGAGAGACTTCAAAAATGCAAATACATAAAACATGAACTAGTATCTCCAGGCATTTCTTACTCTTCCAAGTGTCAGGGATCTTTATTCCAGCTGGAAATATTGCTCACGCCTGTCAAGGGGTTTTGATGGCAATGAGTTTTGCCTGTTCATGCTGTCATGTTCTGTAAGCAGATAGGTCCTGATAGATTTCAGAACTAAAACTAATACAGAATATTGTCTTGAGGTTTAGGGGAGAAATAAATAACTGTGCTCTTCACTATGCAAAATACTTTAACTCTTGTGAATTATCAAGTTAAAATAAAATCTAGTTTTTAAGAACTCCTTAAACGGAAGTACAACTGAATTTCTGGAACTAGCATGTTTTATTTTTCTGGAATTCTGCAGCATTAAGTAACCCTTAATATGCAGTTTGTATTGAATCTAACAGTTTGGATGCAAAGCACCAATGAACACATGATTACAGGGGGGAAAAAATTCAGGTATTCTGGTTTTGTTCTTGTCTTTAAAGGCACTTCCTAGACAGAATAAATTTACTACACATTTATTAAGTCACAGTAATGAAACATGAGAGCAGGCAAGGAAAAATGCATTTCAGTTCCTACATCTAGGAGTTAACATGATAGTTCCTCTTTAAGAAAAATACATTGCTAGTGTCTTCTACTAAACTGCAAGTACACAATCAGAAGAGAGGTTTAAAAAGCACACTGATAAATGAGGAATTTCCAAATATGCATGTCTAGCTAAACTATTGCACTCAAACATTAGACAGGTAGCTGGCATTAATTTACACTCAGGTAAGGTTGTTCTCCTTACCTGTGAAAAGTGCTTAATTGTTAGTCAAAGTAGCATCCTCAGCGAGCACTAAACAGTGATAATTTAAAATGTGCTCACAAATCAGTATAACCTTCCCATGCAGCCCACTTCATCTACTATCACATTTGAATTATAGTCACAATATAAGCTCTCTTCTTTAGTATAACAGGTATTTTGGAAGATTTCTCTTCAGGTAAGTTATGAAAAAAACATCTGGACCCAACTAAGTTTTTGCATTGGTACAATGGAGAGATTATTTAATCTCCAAAAAGTCTGAAATCTTTCAAACGACAGTATTATGCTAAAGACCAAGGGTGCTTCCAGTAAGTTACAGAGTCTAATTTACAAGAAGCAAACCTATTCTATCCTCTAAACAATTACTTTGATTTCTCCCATTGCTTTGACTGCAGCAAACAGGCAGTAGCATAATTGCTTGAAATTAAGCAAAGGAGATCAGCAAAACCCACTAATTACACTTCTACTTAGAAAATCTTTTCCCTTCATAAATCACTACAAGACATTTAATTTAAAGGATACTAACCCTTCCTCTCTAAAAAATAAAGGCAGAGTATGTTAAATAGAATATAACTAAGCAGCAGTAATCAAAAAACCCAACAGATTAAAATTACACCTAAAACTTGACACCTCATTTATAAATAAGTCAGTATTTGCTCTTCACTCAAAGTTGGGATTTCTAAAATCAGTTTTCCCAATTTATTAGTCCTAGCACAGCCAGACCCAGAGAAGACCAGCACACCAATGACCTTATCTGAATCACCATAACAATTGCAGCATGCAACCAAAAGAAAATCAAAGAGCATTGTTTGTCTTTCAGCTCTAAGAACAATTTATTATTTGAATAACAATTGAATTTAAATGACAAACTTCTTCCATTTTTGCATGCCAGAACCAACAGATCAGGATCTGCAAGCCGAAGAGCCCACGCATATAATAATATGCATTTTAGAGTTTTAAATATACATTATTCTTTCATATAAACATGAATATTTGTAATAACTATGTATAATACATGTATATATGCATACAAAAATATATGAGAAGAATGCACATAATACATACTTATATAACAAGGAGGCAGGGCATAGTTGTTTCTATTCTTTCAGCTCCTGAGATGGGCACTTCCTCACATCTCCATATTGCTAAAGCCATAGAGTGGCCACTTAGAATACAAGTTCTGAGGCACCAGCTGTAGGAACAATATCACCATTGAAGTTTGCTTCAAAAACTCTGACTAGGTTAGGAAAGTTCTGACTCTTATTGAGTGCCTTAAAAGATTAAAAAACCTGAAATATCAAAACCTTTGTTTTCAACGTCATGCTAGCATGCATTCCAGACACTCTTTCCAATTATTTAACATTTCTTATCAGTCTCTTCTAAGAAAGAAGAAAGAAATAACAACAAAAAACCTCACACTCCTCCTAGAAAAGAAATTTAATGCTACTGCAACCATTCCAGCCAAAGGGACTTGCTAGGGAATTCCATACCACCAAGACAAGATTCGTACCATTACAGAAAGCAAGAATTCACATAGGATGAACTCTGGCAAGAAAGAACAGCTCATCTGATTAAACAAGCGAGGGCACCCCAATCCCTACCCCTAACAGAGATGGCTGTCCACACAGCAGCCAGTGGAGAGACTGGGGTCAGCAGCAGCCAACTGTTCATGCACAGATCAGCTCTTAATGCCCATCCTGGTGCCCACGGGCTCTTAATGAGCACACCCAGTCACAAGGACTATGGAATTTCCCCTCTCCGGAGAGCACCCAACCCCACATATGAGACTCATACACGCAGCCTTCCCTCAGTTCTGCTCCACACCCTGATTCCCAACAGCAAGGAGCTGGCAACAAGTTGAGGAATGATACACTGAATCCACTTTCCCCTGGGAAAATGCGCGGACAGGATAGCAGGCACGTTTGTAAGCACTTTTACACATCCATTTAGAAATGGCCATTGTGCCACTCACCCAGCATCTACTGCTGAGCCAATGCAGTCCAAGAGAGACATTCCTTGGTCTTATGAGCCAACAAGCATCCAGACTGCCACAGGACATCTGGGCCCAGAATTGCTCTTTACTGAATTTGCTCCTTCCTCACAAGTTTCAACATCAGAATTACTCTTGAAAGCCAGTAAATCTGGTACACTACCATGTATGGGGCTGAGAAGATGCACATACACAGTAACAATGAAGCACAGAACACAGTCTGCTCTTGGTGACCCCAAGGAAGCAGGCAGGGGTGCTGTGCAGGGACACACAGCCCTGTGTCCTGCCCCCCACCACGCTGGGGCAGCAGAGAACTCGCTTTCATAACTTGTGCCCACAACTTTTCTTGCTTTTAGAAACAGCATTCCTTAGGTGTATTAACTCAGCACCTCACACAAGCTAAGAGATGGATTACCAAAATTAGGCACAGATCATCAAGTCAGACAATACTAGGCCAGGGAACACAAAGCCAAGCCTTGCAAGTCCCAATTTACTCCTGCGGGAGTGATCTCTGTTCAGTGATTTCACAGCTTTGAGCTCCCTTTATTCTACATGTATGTAAATCATGTTACCACCCCAAGTGCCAAGAGCTCAAGTCACTATTTGAAAACTTTATGAAATAGGTAAATGAAAGGAGCAGCAGAAGTATAGTAATACATGTTTTATTGACTCAGCATTCATTCATTTATTCAAGAGAAAGGCCAAAATTCCTAGCACAGGACATTTAAATAACTACTCAGATGTTATGACACATACAAAGAACAAATCATAAGATGAAAGTTAAGTATGAAGACTATGGGAAGCATTGCATAACTGCAAATGGGTATTTAGGGACCCTCTCTCAACTTGCATATCAGGGCAACTATGGAAAAAATATCCAGTGTGGAATCCTTCCATCAGTATGGAATAGTTCACTTCCCAGGCAACACTTCATAGAAGTGACTGCAAGATTATCGAAGTACAGAGTCCTTTGAAAAACTAAACAAAGAAACAAAACAAAGAAACAAACAAATCAACCATACTCTGAAGCATTTCTTGAACACTGAACACTAAGTACTATGTAAGTGGATTAAGATATGCAAAAATGGAACTCATCATTAACTCTACACGAGAGATCAGAATTTGCAGCACTGTTTGCAGAAGTACGTGTACTTAGCACTTCATCGTGCATTTCAAATTATTAGCACCCCATGCCAATTAAAGTAGCCTTACAAATAAAAGGTAAAAGACTCCTTAAAAGTGACAAATTGTTGAGAATAAAATCCACATATTTTAGACAAAAGACTAATCTTTGATACTTGATATATGCTATAATTAACTTCTTTGGAGACTTCATGCTCATAACGATCCTTTAAAATGCTTTAATATTATTAAAGCAGGCAACAAAAAGAATTGTCCTAATGTTTACAGGTTATCATCAATAGAAATAGGAACAAAGCACTTCAGCTTGATTCCAGCCTAGCTCCTTTTCAACTTATTTTTGTTTCTGTTGTTCCGTTAACAAGATCTTGTTTAATCACTAGACAAGATTACCTAATGCATAATCTCTGCCTACTGTGCTCCCAAGAAGCAAAGACATGAGGAATTTAAAGACAAAACATACACTTCACCTGCATGTTTAAGAGCATCAAGAACATCTAAGAGAATCACAGCAACTACTGGAGTGACAAAGATCAAGAAGGGAAAAAAAATAATTCTCCAGTAAAGCAGAGTCTTAGAAGAAAGGCAGCAAACAAAACAGGGACTAAGGCTGGGAAGTGCTCCCCTGAAACTTCCCATCCATGGAATCTAAGGAAGAGAACAACTTCAATATTTCCCTCTAGAAAAAAATGTGCTACAATCAAGACTGCAGCAGACCTGGAAACATAGCTGTTCACAAGACTTGATAAAAAGTGCAGACTGACCTTGCTCATTCCTTAAGATATCTCCTAATTCTGCAAAGTCAAGACTATATTGCAAATATTTCTGCTTGAAGACACCTGCTTCCTAGGCACCTGTGAAAAAGGCCACGTGCACGGATTGCTCAGCCCATGTCAGGCGCCGATTTCTGCAGATCACAACAAGCACCAACTTCCAAAGTTCAATTATTTGAAAATTTCAAATTATGAAGATCACATACACAATTTAGGAAGAATTAAAGGACATTCTTTCCTCTGAAGGACTATATTCAGGCTCTTCTCTTTAAATGAGTATCAGCTTAATTCCTGGTCTTGGGTTTCCTTTGCAAGCCAGGAAGAAAACCTCTGGTCAGGCAAGCGAAGGGGATTGGTCTTCAAGCACAGTCCACACAAAAACAAACAGTCTCAAACAGACAAGCACTCAGACACTACTTTAGAGAAAGCTGACATCACATTTACATAATAAAGTTCAGAACCTTGAAGGTCCTTACTGCAAACTTTAGGATTCCACAGAAAGATGCCTTTTGGTATTTACAGTAATCCATTCCCATGTCTGTAGGAGTTTGAAATGTCATCCTCCACAGAAGTACAGAGAGGTGGGTCAAGATACACTGCCATTATTTCACCGATCAAAGATCCCAGGAAAACAAAATTGACGTGAGCATAAGCATTCCAGGGCACACAGGGCACTTCCCTCACCTTCCCTACCACTCACAATTTAACTTTTTTCCACAACAAAGTACAAAACACATATATTAAAGAGAGCCAAGAGTAAAGTGGAATAATTTTAATGTCTTAAGAGGATACGTGAGACAATGGTCACCTGCTGCACAAGGTCAGCAGTAATGTGCACAACTGCTCAGGACACCAAGTGCAGAAAAACTGGGCTTTGCCCCAACTGAAGTGAGATTCTGTGCAGCCTCACTGGTGGTGACACAGGGCCTGAGTTCACTCAGATATGAGTAGATTAGAAACCTTGCAGCATCAGGAGAAGCTAGGGATTGTTGTGGCAGGTCAGGTGCTGCAGTAACAAAAGGACCACGGACTTTCTCAGCAACTAGAAAGGGGGTTTACAGGGACTTTGTACCTAGCTCTACCTACACACAAGTTGTACCTGCCTACCCACAAATTTTTCCATCTTTGCTGAAATGTTTCCATCCTCTCCTTTAAAAATGCATTAGTTCTCATTTTAACTGTGCCTTCAAAATGAATTATTTCTAGAGTATTTGTGATATTTTAAGCCTTCCTACACTCTCAGAGACTATCATCTCTCTGCTTCTCCATGTAAATAAAGTTTGGAGGCAGAGCTCAAGTGACAAGTCACAGCACACATGATCAAAACTGGAGGACCTCAGGACTTTCAGTCTTCCACCATCACTATAAATCAAAGGTCTTTCCATTTTCAACATAACTTGCATCTTCTAGTTAAGGTCTGTTCAGGCTACATTCTTGCTAAAGACTCCTATTATAAGGCAGGTAAGGACCTTCCACACTAGTTAATATTTTCAAAAATCAAAGTGTTGTAAGCCAAATTAAATGCTTTATCACTTGCTTGTAATTAAAGTGTTTCATGATCCTGAAAAAAAGCTTTCCCCTTTTTTGCTCTGAAATCACTAGTCACTCACTACTACAGTTCCTCAAAACTACTGAGGAATTTGTTTTCAGACACTCCAGAAGAAATAGTCCTGAAGTCCAAGTCTTACCACCTTACACTGAAGCAGATCAACAGAACCTGCTGCAGTAGGTAATGAGTTGAGCAGCTACATATACTCCAAAACATATCAGACCATTTCTGCAGCAGATTTCCCTTATTCTCACTTTGCTCCCCAGTGCTTTTGAGCCTTGAGTCCTACAGAGCACGAGAAGTGTGTAGAACTCCTACTGCACCAAAACAGTGTGTTTTACATTAATGAGCAAGAGTTTGAGCAACTACATATGATGAAGCGCTTGCTGCTACTTTTTCCTGAGGCCACTGCTCTTATACATAGCAAAGAGGGATCACAAAAGGAATTTTTAATGTTTGTGATTTCATTTCAGATGCGTGAAAACCATAATTGAATGCATACTGCTCATGAGTTCTGCCAGCTGCAGAACATTCACTATTTAATGACTCACCGAGTAGAGTTCCCATAATAATTCAGCCAGCACATACAGAGCCAAAAAACCAGCCACCATCCCTGCTTCCTGCCAATTGTCATTCCCTTCCTTAATGGGCCTGTTGGAAGTGTGTCAAATACTAGGTGGACCTTGTAGTTTGCAGTCAAGTTTCTCCTCCCATTCTCTGGACACTCTGCCATAACTACCTCTAATCCTTAGCAAAAAGAGACAGCAACCAGCACCTTTTGCATATCTCCTTGAATTCACAGCTCAGCTCAGGGGATTCACAGTAACTAAGAGGCCCAAAGAAACAGGATGGCAGTCTGCTCATGTAAACAAACAAAAGCCTGCAGGTTCTCCAAAAGTTTACTCCCTACTTGCTAGAGAAAATTCCTCCCAATGTGTTCACAATTTTTACTGCTTTAGTTTTCAGATAACACAAAGCCTTCACAACGAGTGGTAACTCCCAAGCTTTTAACAACTGCCTGGGTAACTAGATCCCCAGATTTAACAATGAACATACGGAAACACTTCACTTTGTCTTTTATATTCCAGCAAAAAGACCCCCAGTTAAACAGTCAGCCCTTGAAAGGAGCATTAGGAACAATTGTGGTGCTCATATTCCAAATCCAAAGACACACAGAAAGAGATTCTCTGACTCCTTCTCTTTCAGAAATGAATGCATATGGATCATTTTTCAAGTCTGTGAAAGAAAAAGGTATTCCTATACATTTCCAAACTGCACATCAAAGCCTTTGCATGCTTATCCTTTAAGTTAACCAATAGGAAGAGCTGTACATTTCAAGTGATGAACCTTCAGAAGCAAAGCAGCTAATGAAAGAATCTAGCACCAAGAAACCCATAGAAAATCCTAACTCCACATGCATTTCCTAGTAAGACTACAGAGAAAAGAGGTGGGAACAGAAACTGAAAGGAGCCTTCTCAGGTAAACCAGGTTGATTCCTGTTAGGACAGGCAGCCTAGCTCTATGATCTTATGATCTTAAGCTTTCCAAATTTACTCTGAGTGACATCCATTTGAGCACTGCAGTAGACCTTTGCTTTTCTGCACTTCAGTTTCAGCTATGAAGTCTGCAGCACATACTCTGACAGTTCATATCTACTGGTTCTTGTGCCAACACTCATTTAGATTAAATGGCTGGTTTTTCCTCCTTATTTTTAACTTCGCAACAGTTTCTTGGAACGCAACTAGATGTAATGCAATGTTTCAATTAATACTTCAAAGGCCATTATCAATACTTTAAAGGTCATTGAGAGCAGCCCTGTGGAGAAGGATCTGGGGGTTGACAAAAAACTCAACATGAGCCAGCAATGTGCACTTCACACATTGTAGCCCAGAAAGCCAACCACATCTTGGGCTGTATCAAAAGAAATGTAGCCAGCAGGTCAAGAGAGGAGATTCGCCCTCACCAGCCTCCTTGTGCCCATGTGTCTGCTCTCTGCAGCTGCCCATCCGGCAAACAGAACCTGTGAAAAAACTACCTCAAAAGCAACCCACCAAAACAAGGCTTGCTTTTTGGCCACCTCAGTTCCCCATTGCAGCTTACCACAACTGCCTCTGCTTACCAGCTGTGAAGAGACAGGAGAGGAAAAGGGAAGAATGTTTCTATACCTACAAAGGTGAATACAGCCTCCAAATCTACTTTGTTAGCCTAGCTAGGGAAGCTCTTCTACTTTCTTCTTTAATACAGACTGCGAAGGGATTATCTCATCCAGTTCCGGAAGAGAGAATTCAGATTCCTTTCTCTGAAAAGTGGACCAGAATTTATATGCATTGATAAACATATTATCACACAACAAAATTACATGCATTTTCATTCTTGTCCTCAAATCACACTACTTTAGTGACTTAGCCTTGATCGCATGTGGTCTCAGCTCACTTCCAGACATTTCCTTGTGTCAATTCCCAAGCTTATACTGTTATTACTCATTCCTATTGCACAGCTTCATAAAGGCACCCCATTTTTTATAATCCAGTACTCCTTATTGTCCAGCTCTTGCACAACTTTCTAGTTTTCCTTTAAAATACCGATTCCTCAAGTTTGCTTATCACGGTTCAATTTTATGGTGTAAACAATACCGGCACCACTTTCAATCTTGAGAAACACTTCTAGCAAGTACCTTTCTAACCAGTAGTTCCTCTTCTGACTCAGTTCTGTTTCTGCTTCCTCTCCTTCATACTACTCTTTACCCAAGTATCAGCTCTTGCACTAATTCTCCTGTATTTCTACCTTAAAAATAAGTATGATCCATTATCAACTTCCCAGCAGATTAGAGCTACTCCATTTCTTTCAAGGAGAAAGGAATTCAGTCACTTATTCTTACAAAAGATGCAAGTCAGTCAGGCATGAACTATCTTTAGCAAATGCACACAGGACTCAGTCTACTTAGTTTCATGTTGTTAATTAATTCTTTCCTTCAAAAATTCTCTAGAGTCTTGCATACTACTGATGTCAAACTCATTAGGCTATAGCTGTAGTGCTCCTCGCCTCCAGATCTTTTAGGAAACATTCTCCATAGTTCAGTAAAAAATCTGCTAAGTCAGAGGCAGGATACATTTAAAACCAGATTTCTGTTTAGCTTTCCCTTAGGAAGCCTGGCTGGTTGTGGTTCTACTGACTGTCATTCTATTCTTACAGTTATTCTCCCTGTGACTCAGCTACCCTGTCCCTTTCCCAAACTGCCTTCCTCTCCAGCTTCTCCAGGTCATTTCTTGAGATAAAGAAAACTTCATCTCAGAGGTATTCTGACCTAATTTTTGACAACACCTCAAAAATATACTTCTATAAGCATTTTACTGGCTACAAAATAAAATTCACTGCTACTAATTTATAGTTTGGGGGTTTGTTTGGGTTTTTTGTTCTTTTTTTTTCCTTGCATCAACACTGCTTAATGTGCAAGAAAATAAATACACACTCCAGAAGAACAGAACAAACAAAGGTTCTTTTCCAACAAACAAGGAGATGGCAAAAACATGCTCTTCCTTCTACAGATACCCAACTAAGGCTCACCTTGTAACAGTGTTTGAAAAGAAAATGCCTGATAAATATCACAAACCTCACAACCCAGATGATCTAATTACTTCACAGGAACTGATCCCATGAACATCCATATGCGAACAGCACTCAGACACCTTGAGGTGAAAGGATGCATTCAAAAACCATACACATCTTTCAAATATTGAGTTATTGCACCTTAGCCTCTGAGGAATTGTGCTTGGATTTTTTTAAGCAATAATTTAATTCTCAGCTACCTTGTATAGAATGTGTTTACATCAGATCAACCCTTGTATAACAATAACCATCACATTCATTAGTGCCTTGGCAGTTCTTATAAAGGCCAAGAACTCACTATGGAAAAAGACTCACTGGAAACCCAACATTATATCTGTCTGCTCGTGTCATAGCAAGGCAACTGTTTGAGCAGCCCAGCTGGGCAACCACACCTCCTGCTTCAAGGGTTAAAAAAGAATTTAAATAATCATAAGTCAGCTACGACATAAAATCCTTCTACCTTACAGGCCACATGAAGCAATAAAGCATTCATGAAAGGGGGGAAGAGATGGGCAAAGAAAGCTTAAATCCAGGGTGGGCGTGTTAGCCTGAGGCTGTTTGGTACAAGGTGTACCGGTGAGCAGTCAGTGATGGGCCGGCAGGGATAGAGGAAGGTATATCAAAACACCATTTGGGTTTTTTTCCTCAGCATTCTCTCTCTGAAAGCATTAAGCACCACGACTCGAAGCAGACACGGTGCCACGGTGTGAGCCGTCGCCCGTCATTCCCGGGAGCTCACCCCGCCGGCCTCACCCCGCCGGGAGCGCCGAGGCGGGGCGGGAATGGAGGCAGCTCCATGACCACGAACTGCCCGGGCGAGCCGAGTCACCCAGCCAGACACCCCCGGCCGGGGGAGGCCGCAGCCAAGGAGGGCCTCGCCGGCTCCCGACCCCTCCTTTACCGCCCCCTGACTAGAGCGAAGCCCCTCGGCCCCGCCGGACGCGCCCCTCCCGCGGCGGCTCCCGCAGCCGGGGAGGCGCCGCTGGGCGCGGGGGAGGGGGCCGGGGGAGGGCACGGAGGAAGCGCAAGAACGGAGTGGAGAGGTGGGAGTCGAGGGACACCCGCGCCCCCTTACCTGGCAGCCCTTCTTGTGGTGGAAGCCCACCACCACGATGTGCAGCACCGGACCCCGCTTCTCCATGGAGCAGCCCGGCGATGGCCGCGCCGGAGGATGCCGCCGTGCCCGGGCTCTCGCTCCGCCCCCCGGGGTCCGGCGGGGACGCAGCCCCGGCCGCCTGCGCTTCCGCACCGCCCGGCCCGGGAGGGCGGGCACGGCCCTCAGCGCCGCCCTCCGCCCGCCCCGCCGGCGCGGGTTGCGGAGCTCAGGGTTGGGATTTCCCCCCTTCTCTCGAGGGACTCAACCTCCAGGAAGAGGAGGCTCAGGAGGGATCATCGCTCTCTACAAGTACCTAGGAGGCTCGAGGCAGGTGGGGCCTGTCTCTTCTACCGGGTCTGCAGTGAGAGGGCAAGAGGAAATGCACTTAAGATGAGGCAGGGGAGATTCAGATTACATTTTAGAAAAAAAAAAAGAAATCAGTGTTAGGGTGGTCAGGCATTGGAACAGGCTGCCCAGGGAGGTGGTGGAGTCACCTGGGGCGTTTACGCGGCCTCTGGCTCTGGATGATGTGGGTTAGGTGTTAGTTACAGCGGCAGTGCTGGGTGGACACATGGACTGAATCATCTTAAAGATCTCTTTCAACCTTGATGATGATTCTGTGGTTCTATAAACACGTCTTAGCATACCCTAGAAAGAAGTCAGTTCGAAGATTTGTCCAAGAGCACGGCCAAATTCAGAGAGAGAAAAAAAAAAATTAAATACTGTATCTTACTGCACTCACATCATACTCTCTCTTTAATCTTTGTTATGATTCAATTCCGACTGCTTGTATCAACAGCATTTAGTAGAGGCTGTGCTCTTAACTATTAAAGTGCTCTGTGGAAATTGGAGGAAGATAATATTTTTGAAAGAACTATAAAAGAATAATGCTTAAAGAAAATCTCATCACTAACCCACTACCCAGGGGCTCAATTTATAACAATATAGCATGTAATCACATGTTTTTCAGATTCAACAGAAGTGTTGTTATAGAAAAAGGATACTACAGGGAACACAGCATAAACTACAAGGAGCAATCCTTCTGGTAAAGGAATAGTTTCTTATTAATATTAGCCTGTAACTGACAGTTTACTATAATTTCAAAAAAGAAAAATGCATGCAATATTGGCCATTATCTCCTGCAGTAATGAAATATCCCCCAAAAGATGCATGTGAGTGTTTACAATTCATCCTCATTTCATTCAGGAAAATGCAGTCTGGCATCACTCTTACTGTTATGGATTATGCATTATAGAGGCATTTCAGTGATACTACTGGGTAATGGTGGCTTATGGCTTCTTTGAATCAATTATTAGATTTTTTTTTTCCTGCTTGAAATTCTGGTTTCTGCTAAAGCAATAAAAATGTTTAACTGACAGCATCAGTCTAGTCTAGAAAAACGATGTAGTTAACATAATCCATATTGTTTTCACAGTTCACATTCTGTGCATTTATGAGAAAGAAAGGCAACTAAGAGCTGCTATGAAATAGCTCTTGGAAAAATCTCAGAATTTTCCTAAGGGAATTTTCTTTCTCCATGTATAGCTAACAAATAGCAATGAAAACTCAGCCCTACAGATCTTCTATTACTTAGAGACTTTGATTACCTTGACAGCTACCAGCTACGATTTCATTACCATAGTAATAGCAATTTGGTAGTCATTCTTCAAGTCATAGTAATAAGGCAGAGTTCTCAGCTTATGTGCAGTGAGACTTCTAGAGATGGATAACCTTTCCCTGGGCAGTACAATAGTTTATGTCTGGAAGTAGCACCACAGCTAATCAGTGCCATGATAACTGATAATTCCCTTCTATTTGTTAGGTATAGCCCAGCTTCCTAAAGAACAAAGCTCTGAATTTGTGGAGATAAGCATGTGAATAAAAAATAAATGTCCTTTGATTTCTGTTGAAGAAAAGCATAGATGAAACCCTGGCATGGATCTGAGGTTTGTATCTAATTTCTTCTGCATGGCAAGCTCACTTCGTGTTTTCAGTAGGTTTTCTTTGAAGTTCTTATCAAAAATGAATGCAATAATTCCCCTAGAAAGTTAAAATAATCTCTCTTTTTTTGCAGTCAACAAGACCAAATATAATTTGAATTGTACATTTAGTTGCATTAGGGCACCATGATGTAGGAGCCAGTGTTCCAAACAGGCTTCCTCATGGAAAATACTGTGTTTGATCCTGTGGGAATGATGGTGTCATTCTGATGAGATTGGTAGGACTCTCAAGGGTGCAACAAGAAAAAGGGAGCTTGGATGGTTAGAGAGGTTTGCAAACACAAATGCAATGTATCTTTTCCTGCAACTTTGAAGAGGCTCAGATTTAGATGGCAGAAACATTGCTCTCAAATTCTGACTGTTCTCCCCACACAAATACTCTCTTGTCCTGTCCACTATTGACATTTTCACTGCCCTGGGGTTCCTCCTCACTTTGGCTGGAAGGGTTTGCAGACCTCTAATTACTGCTTCAGGAGGTTAAATTACACATGTTTGAGGAAGATAACTGGTCAGAATTGTTTCTTTAGAAAATATTGGTTGTGAGTAGTATAGCAGAGATCTGTTCCAGTGGGTTGTGAGGGGAGCAGAGAGAAGCTTGAGACCCCAGGTGCAGCTGTTAATTATTTGTAAAGTAGACACTTCTCTTGGCCCCTGATCCAAATGCTTCCCCTCCAAATACTAGCCATGAAAAGTGGATTTTGTTTGTAATTCTGTGCTGTTTTCCTCAGAACCAGATTTCTGCCCTGTCCTTTGTGGAAGCTCTGGAGGTTGGAAACAGCAAGCATAAAAATCCTTATCATAACCTAATGCACACTGCAGGTATGATATAGATGGACTGTTATCTCCTTTTTTTTCTTCTCCAGACTGACATAGCACTAAGTACAGGAGATAGCTAAAGCCAGACAATACTGACAGAAATGGATTGAAGGCTGAAACAAAAAGAAATAATGAGCATATGGTACATTCTCACAGTGTTTGTCAAGACAGACAACAAATATCTTTGAAGATGAGCTAGAGGAATTGAAAGCAGACAGATTCCAGAATGATGATCAACCACTACAGTTTGGGTTTGTCTGGCAGCTCAAAAAGTTGCTGGTCCACTCATTGGGGAGGGTAAATGGAAGTGAAGGCTAAAATCATACAGGGTACACATATACCTCATTCTGTTTCTTTTCGTACTCCTGGTTATTGCCACAGCCAGAAAAGGAAACAAAATACTTTTTAGTCTGATCCTGTGTGACAGTTTTTTGACACCTGTTATTGGTTTCATCTTTTTCCAGCATCTCATTTGCCCTTGGTCCCTGAATTGGCAGAAGCATAGGGGCAAAAGTATCAGTGAAAGGGGGTTGATCTGTTCAGTGTTTTGTGCTGTTCTCGTTACACCTTGGCCATTCAGAGGTTGCCCTCTTAATGGCTTGAAAACATGCACTTCTCTTCTTTTGTACCTCATTTCACTGGGGCCTCTTGGCTAACAAGTGTGCAGAAGCAGCCAAGATAAGCACTTCCAGGTGCAGAGATCTTTGCAGTACAAAGCAGGCAGAGGAATCCAGATCAGCAGAAGCTGAGGCTGTTACTGCAGCTCAAGCCTTCTGGAACATTCAATCATTCCATTCATGCACAGTCATTCCAAGCTCTGTAACTAGGAATTATTGAAGAAGAGGAATGAGAGAAACCGTGTTTGAACATGTGCCCAAACAAGTGATAACACTGTTTCTGATGCCATGAGTACCTTAAATAGGATATACAAAATCCCCATAAAAGTTGCTAGTCAGCACCACTGGTGGCAATGTTTGTTAGTAACATCTTTTTCTGCACAGCTTGCTGAGGAACCTAAAGAAATGATGCTGCCTGCATGTATGTGTGGTGGAGCAGAGGGCAGAAAGATGCAAGCTCATAAGGCATGCTTAAGACATGCTCATAAGACAGCTCCTGCCAGGTCTTTTAGGCCAATCACTGCTGCTTTTAGGGCCATTAGTTAATGGAAATGCACTGTAAGCTGTAGTCAGTAAGACAAATACAATGTTGAGGAATGGAAATTGCAATGGATTCCATTTTTCCCTCTCAAACTGTGGAAGGGCACTTTTCCCTTGGGGCCACTCTGCTCTGGAAAGTGCCTGGATGGAACAGCTGCCCAAGTTTAGCAGCCCTACTGCCTGTGTGTGTTCTGAACAGCCTTTTCCCAGCTTTCTGCTTCCTGGTCTGTTGGTCATTTAGCTGTGTCATTCTGGTGCTCTGCTTTCACAGCTTGTCTAAATATGGAAAGTGATACCAGCTGTTGAAGTGTCCACTGGTGTCATGGGAGACGACCGTTACATCCCTTCTTCCTGTTCATAATGGGACAGATTCAATGATCAACATTTCCTCTGTCTGGTTCACTAATATTGCATCTCTGCTGTGACAGATCTGGTGTCCTTCTGCAGGCCTTAAGGAAAATTAATGGACAAGATTCATACTTTTAGTGTTTACTTACTTTTGCTCCTTTTACTTACACAATGGAAAATCCCAAGCTCTGTCAACATTACCTTCATTCTCTCTTTAGGTGCAATCAGGGTTCAATACAGCTAGGCCACCTGCAGTGGGTTAGACTTTTTCCATACGCTCAGCTGATGGATGCCGGGTTATTTTTCTGCATTTTGTGAAGTTTTTGGGTGACTCAGGTGAAAGACTCTGGTGACAGTTACCCTACCCAGAGTACTGCATCCAGCTCTGCAGTCTCCAGCACAAGAAAGACATGGACCTGTTGGAGTGAGTTCAGAGAAGGGCCAAAAAGTTGATTAGAAGGATGGAGCATCTCTCCTATGAGGAAAGGCTGGGAGAATTGGGGTTTCTCAGCCTGGAGAAGGCTTTGGGGTGCCCTAATTATGGCCTTCCAGTACCTGAAGGGAGCCTACATGTTCTTGTAATGACTGGAAAAGGGAGAACCAGTTCAAACTGAAAGAGGATAGGTTTAGATTAGTTATTAGGAAAATATTCTTCACTGTGAGGGTGATGATGCACTGGAACAGGTTGCACAGAGAAATTGTGGATACCCCAATCCTGGGAGTGATCAAAGCCAGCTTGGATGGGGCTTTGAGTAACCTTCTCTAGTGAAAGGTGTCCCTGCCCATGCCAGGGGGTGGAATTAGATGCTCTTTAAGGTCTCTGTCAGTCCAAACCGTTCTATAGTTCTGAGTTGTCCTGCTGACGTGCTAATGCTTTACAAAAATACGTGTTTAGTGAAAAAGCCTTTGGAAAAAAAAAACTTAGGCGGTGTAAATATTCGTGGGATATTTCCCATCTCGCCTAACTGCCCCTACCGCCTCAGCAGCTCACTACTGCACAGCAGAATTTTCCAAATTGTACCTGAGCACGTAAGAAATAGAAAGATACATTTAAAAAAAAAGGAAAACATCTTTATCTAGTTCCGCGGCGCGCGGATCACGTGGGCGCGCCGCCGCCAATCGGAGCTCGCCGCCGGAGATCGCGAGGCTTCGGTCTCCATGGCAACGCTGGGCCCGCAGCCTTCAGAGCTCCTGCGGAGCGGCCGCCATGGTGAGTAGCGGGAGGGGGCCGCGCCCAACATTCCCGCTTCATCCTGACATGGAGGCACTGCGCGGCCGGCGGCCGGCCCGCAGGCGGGTCAGGGCTCTGTCGGCATGCGAGACCCGCTCGGGGCCCTGCCCTCTGGGCGTCCCTGCCATCCCTGCGGAGAGTTTCAGGGTTTGGGATTTTTGCGGGATCCGGTGGCCCGGCGGCTTATCTACGGATCAGCATGGCTGACTCGGAGATCACGAGTGGACTGTGCTTATGTGTTTATTTACTAGTATAATTGCCTTTCTGTCTGTAATGAATAGAAGCTTTTCAACTAAAAAAACCCCTCCAGCAACAGCAAAGAGGACATTAATTTAGCTTTCCATATGATCCCTCATCTGCCATATATGGGACTCGGTGGGGAACATGGGGCTTGCAGCCACACTATAAGAGCTGGTTTTATTTGGTACTAGTGCTGCTTCCTTGGTTGCATTTAGTTTCCAGAGTATTGATTCATCCAGGTATCCCAGGATTGCACTGTCACTGGAGCTTCCCTAAGGACAAGGTGATCAGATGGACTGTTTTGTCTTGAGTTATTGCATTGCTGTCTCTCTCCAACATCAGTCATGCTAACGAAATACATCGGAGTAAATGAAATGGACCTGCCTTTGCATCAGCTCTCCAGGGACTGTGGTGATAAACTCCTAGTCCTGTCCTGTTGTGCCTCCTTGTCACTCTTGCTACCTGCATGAGCAATCCTGATGTGATTGCCCATGCCAATAATTCTTTGAAATAGAGGCATGCATAAAAAGGCTACTTAGCCAGACCTAAAATTGCTTCCTTCTTAATTTGCCCTGGCAATATTTGTTTCTGGGCAATAGGCTGTTGAGAAACAAATTCACATTATCACTTACAATCTCCTCCTTCATCAAAAACAATCATGGCCAGCAGGTCAAGGGAAGTGATTCCCCCCTCTGCTCTCATGAGACCCCACCTGGAGTGCTGCATGCAGTTCTGGGATTTCCAGCATAGGAAGGACATGGAAATGTTGGAGCAAGTCCAGAGGAAGGATATGAAGCTAACAAGAGCACTGGAGCACTTTCCCTATGAAAACAGACGAGTTGGGGGTGTTTAGCCTGGAGAAGAGAAGGCTGTGGAGAGACCTCATAGCAACCTTCCAGTATTTGGAGGAGGCCTACAAGGAAGCCAGAGACTCTTTGTCAGGAACTGCAGCGATAGGACAAGGAGTAATGGGCACTAATTGAAAGAGAGTAGGTTTAGATTACATATACAGAAAAAAAATCTTTATTGTGAGAGTGGTGAGGCACTGCAGCAGGTTGCTCAGGGAAATTATGGATGCCCTATCCCTGCCAGTGTTCAAAGCCAGGTTGGATGGAGCTCTAAATAACCTGGTCTAGTGCGAGGTGTCCCTGCCCATGGCAGGGAGTTGGAACTAGATAATGTTTATTGTCCCTTCCAACACAAACATTCTGTGATTCTGTGACAGGTTTCAAGAATTTACATAAAAAAGTAACAAAAATAGCATACTTTTCCTCCAGGGTTTTTCTTAGTACATCTATGAAAAATACATCATTCTGCTGCATTATGCATGTGTAATGTAATACCAAGATATATTTATCTAAGAGCTTCTTCTTCTACTTTACGGTCCTTATGGTGCTGATTCTCTGATTTCCTCTGTCTCTGATCTTGTATGAATTTTTTGAGGTTACTTAAGCCCTTGCTTCCAAGTACTGGAGCTTTCTCACCTACTTATGAGAGGTGTATAGGGATTAGACATACGAAAATATGGTTGTTTTTCACCGTGCTAGTTAGCATGCTGACCCTGTTAAAGCAATCACAGAAACTAGTCAAAAGGCAAGTATTCACAATAGTTATGCTCATTGTTTATCTTTGTGCTTGTATCCTCCTCCACAGGCAGAGCTGGGTGTTAATGAGCATCACCAGAAGGAAGTGGTCAGCTACATGCGCTTTGCTCGTTTCAAGCGTGGCATGTGTCTCAAAACCGTGGATTCTTGTTTTCAGGATGTCAAGGACAGCAGGTGCTGTATGGGGTGGTTCTGAGCAAGAACAAAGCAAAATATGCTAGCAGGTTTGAACACTTTATGAGGGTGACTTTTCTCCATTTAGGTTTGTGTGTTCTTGTATTTTCCAGAAGTTACAAGTCAAATGCTTTTAAACCCAAGTTGATCAAATTCTTAGGAATTAACAGAGGTGTTGACAGCATGACACTGCTTCATGTCTTGCTTCTGATATATAAATTCAATGCAAGGCTGTAGCCAAATTAATATTTGTGTTTTAATGATTTAAAGAGAAAATTCAAATAACATAACCAATTAGTAATGCTGTGGTCACCTAATAACAACCGACAGTGGATGTTCTTAGAAAATACTGCATTGTATAAGTGGTACCTGTGTAGTGAGATCTCATAACAAGGCAGAATTGTTGCCTTTATAATACCTGATTCATCTTGACCTCTCTGTTTAGACTTGTTGAAGAGACCTTCACAGTTGACGAAGTGATAGACATGCTGGATGGACTGCAGAGTGTTGTACACAGTGAAGTGGAGTCAGAGCTCATAAACACAACTTACACCAACGTTTTACTTCTCCGGCAGCTCTTTTCACAGGCTGAGAAATGGTACCTGAAGTTACAGACAGATGTTTCTGACTTGGAGAATCGGTAACAGCTGTTGGACTATACTTGCAACAATAAGAAAACTGCAAAACATTGACTCTTTGCATTCTTTTCCTAACTATAGAAACCTATTACTTTACTGTTGTATCAGTGATAGGTTAGCTTCCATGTTTCCATCTATAAAATAGCAAGATACAAAGTAATTTCAAACTTGTGAGCAAGGCATTTTTTTGGTTGTATTCTTACTTGAATTAATTATTAATTATTTAAAAGCAGGTGACTGGACTCAATTAAAGAGCTTTTGTTGCCTGGTTAGAATATATTTTAATTAAGGATGCTAAATCTATTGTAATACAGGTATCATGACATGATCTCTTGCATTTATGGTATTTGTGTAGGGCTTTATCCTGTACTTCTAACAAAAATTTTACATGTAAGAAAAAGCATAGCACCAATCTGTTTCATGTATTTCAAAATGTGTTTCATAGCCTAGCTCTTAGTAAAGAAATGCCTCCTTATATTTTTCTTTGATAAATAAATGCCTCTTTGTGTTTTTTCAAGAGAATTATTGGACCAGGTTGCTGAGTTTGAAAAGTCGGAATATACATCTTCAAACAAAAAGGTAGAATTTTATTTTAATCAAATATCATGTGGAATCATGACAGATGTTTAAAATCTTAATATTGACTCTTTGTGCTTAAGAGAAAAACAAAACCCCATCCATTTTTTTTCAAAACAGTCTTTGCAACTGTCCAAAAAGTCTCATTTTGGCACCAAGGCTCCCTCTGAATTGCCTTGGCTGTTTCTGGAGTGCCTGTTCTGCACTTCTGGAGTGTGCCTCACACACCTCATTGCAAGGTCAGCCAGACCAGGGATGTGTTGAAGCATCTGCTTCTGGGTTCCCTTTCCCTGGCACCTGGGGACATTCACTTGTCCCAATATAAATTCAAGAGCTGACAGGATTGCACAGTGCAGATATCACACTAGCTTGTGTGCATGAATATGGTTGCACCTTATTTCATTTGTAGCATAAAGGTGTATTTATATATACTTATATTGTATTTATATATATGTTATTTTAAATACCTTAAATGAGAAAATTATTTGGAGCTTTGTAAATACTTTTTACTCTTACAATCACTAAAATATTATATTATCCTTACTCTTTGTCTTTTGATTGCTGCAGGATTGTCAGTCTTCTGTAGAACCACACTTGCAATATTTTATCTCTCTATGCAATATCTTTGTTTAACTTAAGCTCAGAGTGAAGTTTATAACTTGGGAGACAAAGAGGGAACCAGAATGATTTTTCATTTCAAAAAATGAACTTGAAATAAAAAGTTGCACATTTTCTTTGCAAAAGAAATCTGAATTGACTATCTGTAGTTTTTTACTGGCTAAAAGAGTACTTTTCTTTCTCCTAGAAATCTGTATAAATTAATTTTTCACCTTTATTATTTCTTTAGTCCACTGCAGATCCCATTAAACCAAAACTTGCTCCATTATATGAAGGTGGGTCAGAACTGCTAAACAAGGTAAGAACTTGACTGTTGATGCAGTTGTGGTCAATGACCATTCTGCTTATGCAAGTGAACTGAATAACTGTACAGTAATATTTGTATAATGTGTCTGTTTCTATACAGACTGCATGGTAACATATCCCAGAAGTAAAATACTAGTAAATAATTAAATATTGTAAAGCATCAGAAGTTTGTGTGATTATGATCTCTAACACGTATCACAATATTAATTCTTATTTTGCCAAGACATTTTGGTGTTTTTAGTAATGTATTTTTCCATTTAATGGGGTAAAATAGTTAATTAGTTCCGTGCAGTTATCTGGTGCTTCAACAAAGAAGTAAATTAAAATATGTAGCTGGCTGAAATTACTAGGTTATTCAACATTTTCTGTATCACTCAAAGTCAATCTTATTACATCCATTCTTTTTTGTTTTGTAAGTTGATTAAATTGCTCCTGAAGAAACAGGCACTTAAAAGAATTTGGAATTTACTGTTTTTGAAAACATCTGACTTCTCACTTGCTAAACATTTTCAGAATTACAAAATATTTTCTAGTACTTAATATTATCAATAGTTTTTATTAAGTATTGTACTAATTTGATTCAAATGAACTTTTCCAAAATGTCACACTTTTTACAAAACCCTTTTAAGTTTCTGATAATCAAAATAATTAGCAAGGAGTTTTATTTCCTGTCCTCTGTCTTGCATTCCCAAAATGATATGTTGAATACAATATCTGTCTCAAATTGTTGTTACTCACTACAATAATTAAAGCATTCAAGAATTCAGACTTGTATTTTGCTTATAAGTTAAGGTAGTTATTTCAAAAATAATTTCACAATCATAGCAGTTTTTCTTGAATATATACATCTCTTGTCTTTTCCCCCCCCCCCCCCCCAAATAATTCAAAGTTCATGTGGTGAATTTACTCTGAGTTATAAAACATGGGTATTTCTTGTGGCACACTACAGGATATGCAGTAACCTGGTATTCGTCTCTTTTAAAAAGGAATAGTGGATAAATTCTTACTTGCCTGTTGATTGAAAATATTAATTATGAGCAACACTGAGATTTGCATCCCTGAACATGCAATTTTTAATCATAAATCTTGATACTAACAAGATATTGTTCTCAATAATCTCAATGCAGTAAAGCATGTGTTTAAATGAACAACCCCATATGTTACAATGGAATTGGAGACTTAAATTGCTTTCTCACTGAGGCAAAAAACCAAAATAAACTAATGAATTCTTGAATTCTTATGAAGCCATTTTTGTAAGCATTTAGGATCTCTTTGGCTTTCCTAAGTTATGAAGTGTATTTTCTTCTCTGAAGTATTTGCAAAATCCAAAATGGCATAAGGATGTTCACAAACATTTTCTTGTTCTTTAACCCAAAGACAGTTGCTCTTCTCCAAGAAGAAAATGAAAAATTGAAGACCAGGCTCAGGACCATAGAAACACAGGTAAATTCCCTGTAATCTTGGATGCTTAATGTCGGTTACATATTTTAAAATATCTAAATAAGAATCCCATGGTTGTTATTCTTATGTTTTCAGGTAAAAATGCATTTCTGAGGTTTTAAATTTTCAATGTATTGCAGGCTACAGCTGCCCTAGATGAAAAGTCCAAGCTAGAGAAGTCACTGAGGGATTTACAGATGATCCAAGGAGATCAGAAGGTATATATAATTATATCCATCTGCTCGCATGTAACACAACAGTTGTACATCCAGAATGTTGGTCTGTATGATGTGTTTCTTTTCTGGCAAATGCGAGAGTTTGAGGTAGTGTTGCTCCTGCTGACACTGTCTGTTCCCACTACTCTGTCAGTCAGCAGGTATTCCATAACATTAGTTGATGTTATGACATGTATTCAGGAACTATCAGGAAGTAGTATTCCAGAATTCATATTCCCAGGGCTGTGTCTTTGTGTTAACAGACACAAATCTATGTCTGTTTGTTTCTTCTTGTTTACTAATGAGAGAATGATACCTAATTTGGTTTTTAGAGCAACAGTGAAACACTAATTCTTTCACACATTTGTCACTTTTTGTTGACATGAACAAGCCACACTTGCGCTTTGATATTTTTTTTTGTAGTTCTCCCTATAACAGCATACTGTTTAAAATGTTTCACCGTTTATTTTTATTACTTGAAGTACTTAATCTGTTTTATCAGTAAGGACTCCAACATGATGAGTTGCTGCTGGCAAAAAATGTAAGAAGACGCAAGTCATGTTAACACAAATAAATCTGTTGAGACCACCTTAATATTTTTCTAAGTTTCTACCTTTATTTGTCAACAGTTAGAATTTTCCAAAGTTTGTTCATATGTAGTGTGTCTTAAATTTAAAACATTTCAGTTCAGGCTTTCAACAAAATTAGAACACTTTAATCCCATTATTTTGAGTAATTGTCTTTAAAATTCCTGCAGTATCTACAGATTAGGAAGTAAAGATCAAAATAATAAACCATTTATATTTTAATTTTCATATTTTAATCCTGATTTCTTTTTATTTTGCTTTCTACCTGGTTTATGGTATGTATTTGGTTTTCTTAATATGTTAAAAGTTTACTTAGTAACTTCCAAAATTATATTCAATTAATCAGTCATGGCAAATATTTTCTTTCTCTGTTTTGTTAAACTTTAAATTATTAAAGGTTTAAAATATTAAAGGGATGTGTTAAAGACTGGATAATACTGTTCATAGTGTTAAAAGATTGGAATTGCATCTCATCCTGCTTTTCTGGTTAAATATTAATTGACCTCAGTGTCAGAGCTGCTGAGTATCTTCAGGTTTCATGTCCTAATTTGCTCTGTATAATCTGTCCCTTTCTCCCAGTTGCTCATAAACCTCATAAAGATTTCAAAGTCTTTGAACAAATAAATGTCAAACCCCAATTGGTTCTTAAGGATCAACTCATCAGATTGATTTTTTAAAGATTAATAGTTAATAGATGGCTTCATATAGAAAGTTGAATCACAATAACTGAGAGTAACTTCCAGCAGTAACTGGGAGTAACTGCTCCATTGGATCAGTTTAATTTGAGGATTTAGAATTTTTGTATAATTGACTTATGGTTAGAAAATAACAACTAAAGCATACAAAATGTATGTGGTGCTTTTCAACACTGCAGCCTTGGTCTCAGAATTCAAACTGAGCTTTTCTTCTGTACAGGTAATAGTCAATTGTTTTCCTATTCTCAAGTCTTAAGTTCTAGATAGAAAAAGGAACAGGTTTTAGATTTTATTGTTTTAAGGTGCTTCTGGTTCAGCCTCATCCTGAGTCATTACACTTTTGAGTTTGAAATTGCATTTTAAAACCCAAGAATGTTTTGTGTTTGGTTTTTTGGTTTTATTTAAATGAAAATCCATAGAACAGTTACATGGTTATTATGTTCTATGATCCAGAACCAATGTTCAGAAAAGTTTGGGTTGATTCTTCTCATAGGGAAACTGGAAAGTTGCTTCGCAACTTGGAGCCTGTTTGTGTGAGACACCTGAGAATGGCACAGTGTTGATACCTGTCTGAGAATGTGAGCCTTAACACCTTCAGCCTTTCCTACCCATACTACATAAACAGCTTTGGAAATGTTTCAAAAATACATTGTGGCACAGACATTCAGATCTTAAATAGTAATTTACTCTATGGTAAATAGCTTCGTGTAATATGAGTCATCCTCTGCCTCTGACTAATTCCTAAAGAAGTGAAATAGAAGAACTTAAAATCTCAGCTGAGAAGACATTCCAACCATCTTTGAAAAGCATTTATTAACAATTTTTTAAGTTATAAATCAATCCCTGCTCTTTTTTTCAGTTGAAGCACTTCTCATTTAGACTTTAGAGGAGTAACTTGTATATCATTATTAAAAATGAAGACATACCTACTTTGTGTGGAATTTTGCATCTAAAATTTTAATTATTTCTTCTCTTGAATTTGATATATTTTAAATATTTCTTCTGTTGAAGAATAATGCAAACCAGGATATCACTGAACTGGAGAATAAAGTGGCTGCTCTAAAATCCCAGTTTGAGAAGACTTTAAATGACACTACTGCAAACCAAAAATTCTTGGAAGAAGACTTGATGACAACAAAACATGACTTACTGAAGGTTCAGGATCAGCTATCCACAGCTGAAAAGGTTAGCATTTTATTGCAATATGAAGATGATTTCCTTACATTTTAACTGACTAGTAATTTAATAAGCACAAGCTACAAGATACAGGGTTTACCAGGCCGTATTTTTGCCCTTGTATTTTTGTTATTTCAGTGAAAAAGTAGTGAACCCACAACTAACTGCATGGTTATAATGAGGTGAATATTAAAAAATTGACTGTCTGGATATAAATTTTTAAATGAAAAGCATATTTCCAGTCTTCTGAAGACTTTTAGCCTCATTTTGTTAGAAAATGAAGTTTTCTAACTTCATAAAAATGGTGTTTCTATGGCTGCCCCAGTAATCTCATTTAAATTTACCAGTTGATTTTATCTAAGTTTGAATAAGTTATGGAAAACCAGTATTGTCAAACTTGAGGAGAAAAAGCAAGTAGGTTTTTTAAAAAATAGTTTTGTCTAGTCTGCATAATATGTGAATAATATGTTGATGTTTTTATGTAGGAACTGGAGAAGAAATTTCAGCAAACAGCTGCCTATCGCAACATGAAAGAGATTCTAACCAAGAAGAATGAACAGATAAAGGATTTGCGTAGAAGACTTTCCAAGTAAGTGGTGCTGCCCTCTCTGTCCCAACAAGATCTTTGTTCTGGATCCATGCTCTGCTCCCAATTTTATCTCTAAAACAGTCTATACATTTTCCTGTAATAAGAACTTCTATTAGACTGTGTCTTGATTTTTGACAAACCAGTCCTTTGTACAGGTATTTTGTGTGGTTAGAGCTGGTGTGTGCAACAGCAGCTGCCATATAGCAAATAATGACAGAATTTGGTATGGAGAGGATACAGAATATTCTTGGCTGTGGTAGATAAGGCCTCAGGTGCTACACACCAAGAGACATATGGGAAATGTTCCAGGTGCTTTGATAATTGTTTGGATTTGTGGGTAGGTCATTCCTTCATTCTACTACTTGGTGAACTAGCCAGTTTTAAAATGAGAAAATAGTGTATAAAGTACATACATTTGTCTGTGGCTTAAGTCATTCAGTAAACCTTGACATAAATGTGTGACTCTTATGTGTAATTTATTGCTTTGGCTTCATATTTTCTTTAGAGAGAAAATGTCGTTGAGGTATTTTCTAATCTGTTTTAATTATTTCTCTATTTACTCTTTTTTAATTCTCAGATATGAGTCAGAGGACTGAAATAGCAAAAAGCATCTGATCTGTCAGAAGTTGTCATGGAAAGAAAATGTAGGCTGGAATTATTTTTCAATAATGTTCATTTTCAATGGTGTATTCTTTGCTTCTAGTGGTTAAAATAACTATTATTATTATTATTATTATTATTATTATTATTATTATTATTATTATTATTATTAATTTCACACTGAAACTCTTACCTTACTTCCTTGTAAACCTACAGTTTATAGGTATTAGTTTCTGCAGTCATGTTTTTAATGGTTAACCATTGACATTCCTTGAGAAACAGCAAACAGGACCTTGTTGAAGAACTGAGAATATTCCCTACCAAAAAAGGAGTTTATTTTTGTTAAAAAAGGGGGGGAAAAAGACCAAAAATATATACATTAGAGTTTTTGATGTCTTAAAAGTGGAAACTCCAGTTACTACTGTGTAGTTAATGTAGTTGTGAATTAGCATTATATGTAAAAATTGCATCAGTGTAAGAGTAGGAGGAAAAAAAAAGAAATGTTAATTCTGTAATGTTACTTCACATTGGTCATGTCATAGCTCAGCAAAGTGTGGTCAGTAGCATTTTTCTAGAGGATGTTCATTAGATAATGAGATAAATATGCTTTATAGTCAAAGTGGTGGACCTTTCAAATAAAAATGTGCTTTTTCACTTGAACTGGTTTAAAGCAAATTTGAACATCAGAAGACAGATTCTGATTTTGCCAGTATTCTTAATATTGAGATGGTAATCTAAATATGCATAAAAAAGTTAGTGGAGCAACTTTTTTGGGAAATAAGTTATTTTAGATGTTTTCATCTCCTTTCTTAATGTAACCTCACTAGAAAGCAGCTTACTTCTCTGAAGTCTTCTACTTGTAATTCTCTGCCTTGCATTTGTTTGTCAATTGCCTAATAGAACATTCTACTTCTTCATCTGTCCCTGTTCATATGTATCTTGTATTTTACTTCAAATAAAATACTATGTTTTCAATCATTTAACCTCTAAGGACCGGGGTTTTTTAATAGGAATGTTTTGTATAGTTATTTTTTAAATATCTGGACGGATGGGTGGCAGATCAGTAAAGAATCTTGCTAGAAATGAGAACATGTAAATTACAGATTTGTGCTCAAAGCCACATCACATCAAACAGCTGTAAAAGAGAGTATCAGTGACAGAAGAGAGACAGGACATTTGTGTTACAGCAACTGGCATTTAACAGTGTTTTCCTCAGGAGCTGCTTGAACTGAAACAGATCTTTGTTCCTTGTTATTTCTTTAACAAGCAAAGCTGTTAAAATTGCTTAACTCAAATCTGCCATACACTTGCAGTCTTAAGTTCTTCTTTTTTCTCTTAAATTTAAGTTTTCATGTTTTCTATAAGTTCTCCTGTCTTTTGCCTCCCACTGGTTAAGTGAGGTTGGTTTGAAATAAAATCCCATGCCTGTGGCAGGATATCATTGCTGTAGCATAAAAGTAGTGTGTTATGGGGTGGTATCCTCCTCATGCAGTGACTGTTAAGATAATGAAAGGCATTCTTTTCCCCCTCAGTACAGTCACTGAAATGTTAAGTTCTTAGTAGGCATGTACCAAAGAGCTTTTTGGCCTGTGTTTTCTCAGAATGACAGGAATATTTGTCTGGATGAACATTGTGGGTTTTTTCTTCATAATAACACTCATTTTAATGAGATCAATTACTATTTCTAAAATGGCAGGTAAGGGGTGAAGAAAGCAAGAGATTCTCATGACTCCTGCTGATCTTCATCAGTCTTTGCTCAGCCTTCGTTATCTGCTTAGAAGCCATCTCAGCAAGAATGTACACTGTCAGCTCCAGTATATGGCTAGGTCTCAGTGACATAAGTTGGCTGTAGACAAGCATTGTTACACACATTGTTATCTCCTCAAAGGAGTAAGGCAAACCTTGTGAAGAACTGTGCAGTGCAAAATTTAAACTCAGATTTGATTTTCTGCCTTGCAGATTGCCAGTTTAGCAAGTGTGAGATCAGTGTGATGCTTGGTTTTTGTGCTGCAGAGTGGATAATTAAAAGTCATGGGTTGAGCTCTTGATGAAAAATACATCATCTTTGACAGGTGATGTACCTGTCAAAAAAGACCTGGAGCATTATACAGTAGTGATTATTTTCTTGAGATAGGTACAATATTTTGAAGATGGAGATGACATCTGAACCTCTCCTTACAGTGTCCAATGTTTCTAAAACTTTACTTCTTCCAGCAAGCTGTAAATTCTAATACTGCTTTTAGCAGCCTTTATTCCTTGTTCTGCTCAAATAGACATCATCAATTTCTTCCACTTCAGTTGTTAATTCCCTAGGTAAGCCTGAAGGGAATGTTTAAAAAGAAAATTTCTGTATGACTGGCTGGTCTGTAGAAATCAAATCTCCTTCAGGCTGGTTGGGGTTTGGGTTTTGGTTTTGTTTTTTTTTTTCTTGAAGACTGAAGAATATGGGAATGAAATCTAGACATCTCAGCTTTGCTAGTACTGACTCTAACAGCCAACAAACAGCCCTATGCTCTAACAGTGACTTCAGTTGTTTTTAATAAATGATCCAGTAGTTCTGCATGTTGCCATCTTAATAAGACCATATATTAACCAATGATCTTTAACTGTTCATGACATACTCATTAACCTGTTTTTCTCTTATGGCTAATGGCCATTTTTAAAAATATCCTAAGGTGAATACAAATACATGCATTGACACTTAACCTGCAAGTGCACTTTTTTGTTTGATAGACTAATATTTACAACAGCTGAAATTTGCACATTTCCCACATATATTGCTTTTGGGAAACCCAGTCATGTGCCAAGAACTTAGATTTCAGTCCAGCCAAAACATTTGTAAGATTCCTTAGTTTGATTTCCCTTTTCTGACATTGTCAAGAACAGGTCTTGACTTCTGTGTAATATGAAATGCTGTGAAACCACAGGGAAATCTTTACTGCCTCAGGAAGCAAATGTGAATCATGTTGGGGTATCAGGTGGCTGAATGGATCAAGGTTAAAAGGTTTGATCTGATCTAGAAAGATGTGCCTTCTAAAACATTTTGAAGTAATTTGAAGGTAAGTTTGTGTATGGGCAGGTAACAATTGTTACTGTAATTGTTACCATAGTTATATTTGTAACTAACTTTGAGCAAGGAATGTTCCAAAGGAGTTATCGTATGATTGTTAATTTTGATGATATCCCAGAGAAAGTGTTATCCCAGGATTCCTGCCATGTCCTACAGACATGGGAGTCCTACAGACTCCTCCTGAAGACATCTAGATGTGCCCTCCTTAGCAGGATTTCCTCTTGACCATATCCTGACACATTAGGCAGCTTCTTTGGAATCAGCTCTTCTCCAAATAAAGATGAATAAATTCCTGTCATTCTATGTCAACAGAAACTTTTGTTTGTTAATTATTTTTAAATTATTATTTTTAGGATTTTGTTGATGTAGTGCCTTGGAGTGTCTGTGGTAAGTCATGGTGATACAGAGTGGCTGGTGCAGGACTGTGGCAGGGCAGCTCATGACTGACAGCTGCTGGTGAATAAGAGAGCTACCCAGAGACCTCCCCAGACTGCAGGAAAGCTTTTACAGAAAAAATGGGAACTGGCCAGTATCAAGCAGAAGAACTGACTGAGTAATCCAGCTATCTTCTAGTGACATGCCAGTTTCTGATTCTTATTTGACACAGGTCAGTTTTGAAGTCCAGGTAAACTAGGCGCAATTCTACAAATCCAAACATCTTTGAGTGCACCTTTATGGAGTGAGTACCCTAAAAAATGACAGTCAGAAGATGGATAGAGCTATGATGCTAAGGGAAAGCAAGGAAAGTAAAAAAAAGAGACTGTTTTCAGGCATGCTTTTCTTGGGAGGTTGAGGTAAAATGAAACAGTTTTAAGGGTGATTAAGAGGCTGGAAATTACTTCAGGGTACAGACCTTAAAGGCATCATTTATAGTTTGGAACTAAGCAGCAAGTAGTAGTGATAAGTGATAAACTGGAAGGAGTAATTGTAATCCTAATAACTGCTTAGAGGAGTAACTGTAATCTCCAATTACACGTAGAACAATTGCCCAACAGTTGTCATGGCCTAGAAGTATTCAAAATCTGGAAATCCAGATGGATTCTTTTTTTCTCCTAAGGTAAGGAAATAGACATCTTAGGGTAGCAACTGTGAGCAGTGAATCCCAACAGAAAACTGATACATGGAAGCTGGTACTCCCTTGTCTGCATTATCTGCTTCCCTTGACAGCATCACTAAATACATGCAGAGGCTGTAGAAGCTCCATGACTTTGCTTTAATAGTCCTCTGACGCACTAGCAGTGTTTGCATTTGGAAGTGAGTGCCTCCAGGAACTGAAGATACTGAACATCCCTCCCACTGATCTGGCTGCTGAAGGAAGGCCAAGAGTGTTTATTTTTAAATCTAAGTGGTATAGTGGCATATGTTTGAGGTAGTATAATAAAGGTCCAGGCTACCTCATAGAATTTCTTCCCTTGTTTCCATGACTTTGCAATCAAACTACTAAGCTTCTCTCACACTCTGAAATCATGGTCCTCATCCTCAACCTTGCTAGAATCTCAGATTCCCTTTTTGTCTACATTTTAGGTAGCTGGGAGAGACATTTGGTTTTTTACTGTGCTGGCATTAAGAGACACTTGACCAGGGTTTTTAATTGATTCCTTTGCCTAGGACTTGAGATTTGCTTCAATGTGAAATGGAATTCTTTGCTTTGTTTATCAGCTTCTGACTAGGTTTACATAGGGTAGTTCTCCTGGGCAGTCCCATCATTCCCTGATCTGCTGTGCAGATGAACCCCTGCCCTTCTCAACCACACCACCAAACTCCACATCTCAAATTTCTTAGGTACTGGGAGAAAAAATTCTTTCTAATCCATCTTTAATATGAGCGGTGGCATGATGAAAATTTCTTGCCCATGTCTATTAGAGGCTTGTTTTTGTCTCTAAAGATAAAGCCCAAGCCCTTCTCTAAGCCAAATGAAGGCTGGTCCAAGGAGATAAAATCATGAACAGCATCAGAAATAGCCTTTTGATAATCTGAGGTGGGTATAAAAAGTGCCACAGCAAGAATTCTGAAGTGTTGTCTATTTAAATACATTTATATATATTTAAAACATGTATCCCAAGGAGCCATTAGATGACAGGCACTTGGCTGGGTGCCTGTGTGCATGACCACCTTTAAAGAAAATTCACAGTAATTTGTGGTCTGAGCTAATGATGAGAGAGGCTCATTCATCTCATTCCACCTAACTTCCTGATCTGGCCTGACCCAAGATGAGGACATCACACCTCTCTGCCTGCTTGATCTCTTCCAGTCCATTAGTAAACTAGTTTGAAATGTAATGGGAAGGAGGTACAGAGCCAAGGAAATCTTTAACTTGATGATGCTTGTCAGTAGGAGTAATCTATTCACACAGAAGTGTCCCAAGTGGTAGTGATGTGCTATTTTTTAAGGCTGTCCTGTCACCAAATTATTTAATTCTATAAGCTATTTATACACATCATTTATAATAAGTCCCACTGTCAAGGACAGGTATTTGACTTTCTAATAATTTGTTAAAGTTTCACGATTTGGGACAACTTACTTTCTCTATGTGTCTTTCAGTTTAACAGTTTATGGATTTTAAATTGTATTGGATTATTCCTTCCAGCAGAATTCTGGATTATATCCATGAGACATATTGCTGGGGCTAGCTGGCATGTTGCAGTTCTGC
This sequence comes from Erithacus rubecula, assembly GCF_903797595.1. Taxonomy (NCBI): domain Eukaryota; kingdom Metazoa; phylum Chordata; class Aves; order Passeriformes; family Muscicapidae; genus Erithacus; species Erithacus rubecula. The sequence continues at coordinate 44,496,870 of NC_136689.1, read as the reverse complement.
AGGCAAGACAAGAACTGCACATACGCTGAGAAAAAGTCACAAATTCCCTCAAAACTACAGGTGGCTTTGGCAAACTAATGGCAACTGACATCTCTAGCACCACTAAAATACACCATGAAGAATGGATGCACTTATGGGAGATGTGTAAACTTCTTGCCATCACCTGTTTTAGCAGACAGACAAATGATGTCCCACTTTGTGTCTTTGATAATACAGGTGGCTGGTCAGCAGGTCCACCTGAGTGCTGCTGCTGGGCCCAACTGCACAACACACTCTGCAGTTCGGGCTCCTGTCCAAAGGCCCCGGGGTTGGAGTTCTCACCCATACTGACAGCTGGGGGCCTTGGCTCAGCCGGTACCTGATGGGGTGCTGGAGCAGCACAAACAGAACTGGCAGGGAGCAAATTTCTGGCGCTGGAGGAATGAGACTGACAGCAGCTGAGCAACTCTTACTTGTAAAATGGTCCTGAAAGGTGCCCTGGAAAAAAACTAAGCATTTAAACGGAGGAAAGAAGCTGAATCCTTGGAGTTGCTCGGCTACTTTTTATTGCTGCAGATGCTGCTGGCAGCCTCCTTCACTGGGAGACCTGTCCAAAGTAGTTGAGCTCAAAGTGTACCTTGGCAGGGACCCAAAAACACAGGGTTCATGTTCAGACCTGGCACCTCAGTGTGCTTCAGATGACCCAAAGGCCTCATAGATCCTTCTGCCTTCACAATGGCCACAGATACCTTTTTCCACTGGCCTTGGTCCCTGCTACTTGAAAGTATTTTAAACAGCAATCCCTCAGAAAAGTTTGCCTGCAGCAGTGGGGCTTGAGCATGAAGGTAAGTGAAAAGAGACTGGCTGTTTCACACTGTCACACACATGCAGAGTATGTAGAGGGAAAGCAGTATTCTGAGAGGGTCAAACTGGAGTGTTGTCTAATGTGCACCATACTGAGGACCTGTGTGGCTAATAGGGCTGTTTCAAGGCTGCTTTTGAAACCGGGGAGTGTGCTGGGTTGGTTGAGGTGAGCACCAGGGCACAGTGATAGGATGTCTGAGGATTCTGTTTATTCTTTCCCTAAAAGCACTGATAGTCTCTAAACCCAGTCCTAATGGTATGGGAACCCCTCTTCTGTGCAATCAAGTTGAAGCTGGTGCCTCATGCACGAGTGCCACTCTGTAGGAATGGAGCCCTGTGGGGAAGGAGTGTCCCATTTCCAAAACCAAACTGCAGCTGCAGTGTTATTTCCTCACAGCTTCAAGTTGACATGTGAGTCGATAAAAATCCCTCAACTCAGATCCATCCCAGAAATGCCAGTCAAAACCCAAGCAGCTATTCAGCTATTCACCCAAAGTACCAATTTTATAGTTCTGTGTGTGTCTATAATCTATTTACCAGCATTCCTATTTCAGTATGTGCCTGTTAATAAGATTAGTAATTAAAAAGCTTGATAGGAATTGGCAAGCATAGCTCCTCCGCCTTTCCCTCCCCTCCAAGCCGGACTGGCGTGGAGTGTGAGGCACGGCTGGCAGAGTACCTGAGGGAGTGAAGGCAGGAAGCTCTGCTGAAGCCTCTGCCTGCAAGAAAGCAATGGAGAAATCCCGACCCTTATGGGACAATCCCCTACAGTTTGTTTTTGCCTGCATTTCCTATGCTGTGGGGCTGGGAAATGTGTGGAGATTTCCATACTTATGTCAGATGTACGGAGGAGGTAAGTGTGGTTTACATTTTCTTGCTTCTCTCGAGGAGGAGTGGGGCAAGATTTTAGTCCAAAAGTATGTTGTCCATGTTAATGCTCTGTTTGCCCAGCAAGATCCAGGGCAGAGTAGCAGGTCTGGCTTTCTGTTGGTGCACAATCTGTTTTATTGTGGCTTTATTTTATGTATTCTTTAGCATTAGGCTTTTTACCTGACAGTATATAGTGGCATTTTTTTCCTGTAAGTGCAATGACAGAGTGGGAAGGCCCATGTTTTCTAAAAAAATCGAGGTGAAGTGAGAGATATAGGTCCACAAAGTATTGATTTGTTATGTTTTTGCCCCACTGAATCACACTGAAGGTGTCAGAAACTTCCTTGTACCTTCACCTGGGGACTTGGAAAATATTGAGAAGGGAGATGATTACACTGATTTAACTTAAAGATGAGCTATATTATTACAAATACGTGGCATTAATATGTTGTCATGTATACAAAGCCTTATTTTAGGAGATGAAAACTTGGCTGCAAATCTGCTTTGAAGTTGGCTGAAATGCCTTGATCGACAGGACTTCCACAGCTGAAGCCTCCCAGGAAACTTAGAAAATAAGGAATAAATTGTTTTGTCCTCCAAAAATAAATAAGCCAACCAAAAAGACCCCCAAAACCCTCTTTGAAAGTTTATCCTCCTCCTGGGTCCAAACTGGAGGAAGATGATATTTGTGGCATATACAAGACACAGCTGTTCTTCCTTAGAAATCAAAAGTCAGTTCATTGCATTAATTAAAGACCAGTTTTAATAATCTCCTCTAGTATACAGATACCACTGTTTTGAAGAATCTTTAGAAACAGGCTCTCTGTAAGACAACCAAGTTTTTACAGCTTCTCATGATTCGTCTGTTGTCATAGTTTGGGACCTGTCTCAATCTTGCATTAAAGGACATGATGAGCATTTGCCTCATCTGCTTCCTTTCAGGAAGAAACACTGAGAAGGTAATTTTTTTCTTTTTTTTCTTTTTTTCTTTTTTTTTTCTTTTTTTTTTCTTTTGTGCTTGTTTTGTTGGCTTGTAGCTTACTTCTGAATGCACTTACGATGGTAGGAGCTGGTTCATGGTGCTGTTTGGAAAGCCAATTCAGCACTGACTGCATCAGAGCTATCCCATGGGATCATGTCAGAAAAACCCAGATAATATGGCAGGTGAAGTGTCAGAAGATAAGTGCTGCAATGGTTGAAGTGTTCTTAGACAGTTCAGATAGCAGTAATGATAGATGTGCTGTAATTTTCTACATATTCCCCTACACATGCTTTAAGAGTAAAGACTTCATGTCTGACACTGAAGTCTAGCACAAAGCTTAAAATGTGTTTCTGTATACATTCAAACCCCACGATCAGTTCACTAGCCCATCATGGCAGACATCCTGAAAGACAGCAAAACTTGTACATTTTGGGGGTTTTGTGTAATTCTTTTAAGCAGCCATCCGTATTGTAGTAGGTGGCGAAAATTCTCTGAAATGTAACCAAAACTGGAACAATTAGTTAACTTGAATAGAAACTTAAATAAGCTTCCCTGCACATTGAAGGGGCTTTGACTAGATGGCCTTTGAAAGATGCCTTCAAACTCAAACCATTCTATGATTCTATGGTACACCCAAGTATTTTCTAAAAAGCATATTTTATAAGAATATTTTTCCATTATTTTTCTCTTCACGACTTATATTTATGTGGACAAAGGCAGCTCTTTCTACTGTGAAATTAAGACTCCTGACAGGAGGTTTTGCTTTTCTTAATTGTTTTATTCACTGCCCTTTTAAAGAGGATTCTGTGGCTTTCCAAGGATTCATAAAACCCACGCATACAGAACATCGTTTCAGGAACTTAAAAGCTGGATATGTCAGGCACTGGGATTAGGGGGGACACCAACTCGTTTTGCATCTGCCTTATAGTCAAGCACAGAGCCAGAGATCCTGTCCTGCACAGCAGGGCAATAAGGCCCTTATCGGAGATAATACTGGGTATTTACAGACTTTGTAACCTGACATTCTGTTCATCGGCAGTTTGCCTCCTTCTCCTCCTCCTCCTGCTTTCCTGCAGAGAGCAGCTGAGGGGATTCAAACCTCGTAAGTGCAGTTCCTCTATCCCTAAGCAGGCTGGGCCAGGCTCAAACGAGGCTGGGCTTGGTCTGCAGCAGGGCTGGTGCTCAGCAGCGCTCAGCCCTGGGCGAGGAAGCCCCTAAGCACCAGGTGGGAGCCCGAGCAGGGGCGAGGGTGTCGCTGGCCAAGCCTAGTGCCTCGAGCAGAGCCGGGGCACACTCCGCACGTTTTGCTAACGACAGGGATCTGGACTGGGGGCCAGTCTTTGCAGGCAGCTGACACCGTAGGGAACAACGCCCGGTGTCAATGAGCAGGGAGTCGAGCGGAGCTGTGCTGATTCACAGCTGATAAGGAGCTGGTTTATCGGCTGCCCAGAGTCACTTGTGTGAGACATTTTGGTTCTGCTGTTTGGAAAGAGTAGTACTAGAGCAAGATCTGTGTGCAAACAGGATGCAGAGCAAGAGGCAGGGGCTTAGCCCTGACACCCCCAGCTGCGGAGAAACACTGGGGTGAAAAACAAGCCTGAAGGCATTTCTCCTCCTTGGCAGGTGGCACGGTCAATGCCAAAAATGTGACAGCGCTGCTGGGAGGGTGGAAAACCTTTTCAAGAGACTAATGCTGATTCCCATGTGGTACATGGCAGAACTGCCCAGTGGCTGCTGGGGCAGCTCGCACCCCACCGGCACGGCGCGGCAGCGGCAGCTCTTAAAGCTTCGACAGCTCCTTGCGGCATAGGAAGTTATCTAACAGAATAACAAAGGGGTTGTTAATAACAAGAGAGCTGGGAGGTGGGAAATTAATTCCCAGAATAAACCGGATTATTGCTCTGTGTTTATTTCCAGGTCTTTGCCTCAGTCGCTGCATGGAGTTCATTCCTCCACAGCGCTGCACAGAACCCATTGCAAGGAATGTTAATGCCACAGATTAAACCCTAAATAAGAGATATTTATGTAAATATTTTGGCTTGCTGTAAAAAGGGAAGCAGGGAAACCTTCACAAAAATCCAGCTTTTGACTCAGTCAGCAGCTCTTTCTGAAGTGAGCCCAAGGATTTTCTTTTCCCTTTTTTTTTTTTTTTTTTTTTTTTTTTTCCCCAGAAATTTAAGCCAAAGCACATCCTGGTTGCCAGGTGGGAAGGTCCTTTTTCTGTCCTCGCTGTCAACCTTCCCATTCCTGCTGTTCCTCTTCCACAGGAGCATCTCTGGCTCTCATTGCAAAGGGAAGCAGAGATGAGGAGGAGACTCTGTGCTCCTGTCCCGGGATCTGCTCCCACGGAAGGGGCCCTGGGGCAAAAGCCTTCATTAATTTGCTGGTGCTTGTGGGCTCAGCATGGGGATTTGGGAGCGTTTTAGTTTGGATTTTTTTTGGTTGGTTGTTTTTTTATTTTTGAGCAAGGCCAGACTTCAGCATATAGCTCAGAACTCTCTGACACAGACTTGCTGTTACCTTTTCTTCGAGCACTTGGGCTGCGCGGCAGAACACCCCACGCTGAAGTCGATCATTCCCTCGTCCTCTTTGTCTCATTATTGGTTACAAGGTTATCCTTTAACAGCCCCAGCCCCCAGCATTGCTCAAACAGCTCGGACATCATCTGGGCAGCGCTGCCACACCACAGCGCCGACCAGCACAGTTTAACAGCAGAAATCCCAGCCCTGCCAAGTCCCTGCGGAAAATTCCCTGTGCCCAGGCCTCGCCAGCCAGCACCCTCCAGCCTCTGGGACTCTGCCTGAAACCTTTGTGAGATGTCCTTGAGGATCAAGCCATGCCCTCAATACTCAAGTACCTGGACAGGACCAGGACCCAGACCTAGCCAGTCTCTGGGACACTGACAGTATGGCTTGAACGCAAATAGGGTAGTGTTCTTATCTCGCTGCTGATCTGCTGAAGGCTGACTGTAGGGTTTGTTCTCACAGGTGGCTTTTTAATCCCATACCTTATCATGCTGATTGCTGAGGGGATGCCGCTGCTGTATTTGGAGCTGGCCGTGGGGCAGCGTATGCGGCAGGGCAGCATCGGCGCCTGGAAAATAATAAGCCCCTACCTCTGCGGTGTTGGTATGTTCTCAGTTTCCATCTTTACTTGCCAGCATGCAGGGAACATGGGTTATTTTTTGGAGATTGGAGAGCTTTGTCTTTCAGAAAAGACCCGTGTGGGAGCTCAGGTTTTACTGGGTCTCACCAGGCTGAGCAAAGCCAGACACCTCATGGCATGCATTTCTGCTGTCCCTTTGTTGGGGCCAGACCCCAGCTTGCTGTGTTGGGTCTGGATTAAGAGGTGTGAGTCCCCCCGCCCTCAGGCAGATTGCCAAAATCATGGTGTGAAGGCCAGTGCTAAACCAGCCCTTGGGGCTGTCCACATTGGACTTTGACCCCAAGATCACCTTCCCAATAAGCTCAACATGAGTAATAAAATGGTGCCTTAATTTCCTACTGTTCCAGGATTCCATTTACCAATGTTCACTCTTAGCTACATTTTTATGTTGTTATATTACCCTGAAAACTCAAGCTATCATGAATTTAGTAATTTGCATAAACACATATTTTTAATGATACATTGAATATTCATGCTCCAGGGCCTAGAGTATCAAACCCAGTTCAGGATGGTGCTGGTGGGAGGAGGAGGCAGTGACTACAGTGACAGGGACATGTCCTGTGCACATGGCTGTGCAGAGACAAACCCTCTCCTGTGTCAGCCATGACGGGCTGCTCCCACACCCCACAGATGTTACAGAGCTCTGGGCATTTTGGGATTTTCTGCTGACCAAGTGTCTCTCTCCATACCCACAGGAGTTGCCAGTGTTGTCGTTTCCTTCTTCCTCTCCATGTACTACAATGTGATAAATGCCTGGGCCTTCTGGTACCTCTTCCATTCCTTTCAGGTGTGTGGGCTCCCAGTGGCCTGGTTTGGCCCCACTCACTGCAGAGGGTCACGGTGGCTTTGCATTGGTGCTGGATGATGCGCAGCACCATTGTCAGCTGGGAGTGGGGAGGTGGAGGGGTGTCAAAAGCTTCAGAAACCCAGGGCTTAGATGAAATGAAAAGTGAGGCAGTGATCTCCTCCTCCATGATCTTCCTAGAGGCATTGGCCATTGTCTTCTCCTCACCATGGAACTCAGATCAAAGTCAGGCTTGTGACGCTTTGGTCACATGTGCCTTGGTGCCAGGGTGTCCTGCATCCTGGGGTGGGCCTGTCTGATGGCAGGGGAGAGGTTTGGCCCCACAGCAGAGACTTGGAGAGTGTCTTCCCCAGGGGAGAGGGTCAAAGAGGCTCAGTACCTGGGGGGAGAATCAGTCTGGTCATCCCCAAGGAAGAGGGACCGAGCTGATCTGTCCTTGGGTAGGAGGTTCAGAAAGGGTCATCCCCTGGGGAGAGGATCAGAAAGCATCAGTCCTTGGGGAGAGGGTCATTCCCAAGGGAGATTGTCAAAAGAGATCATCTCCAAGGGAGAAGGTCATCCCCAGCCCTGGGCAGCAGTGAGAAGCCAGCCTGAGCAGAAAGCTGCCCTTGCTGTCATCCTCCCTGTTCCCCACTGGCACCTCAGCTCTCCCTGCCATGACGACAGCCCACACTCACTCCATGCCCTCCCTCCCAGGACCCCCTGCCATGGGCCACTTGCCCCCTCAACAGCAACCGCACGGGCTACGAGGAGGAGTGTGAGAAGACATCGTCCACGCAGTACTTCTGGTACCGGCAGACCCTGAACATCTCCCCGTCGCTGGAGGTCAGCGGCAGCGTGCAGTGGGAGCAGGCGCTGTGCCTGACGCTGGCCTGGCTTGTGGTTTACCTCTGCATCCTCCGCGGCACCGCCTCCACCGGCAAGGTGAGAGGGGCACAGCCCTGCTGAGCCTGGGCGGGACGTGGGCAGGGGAAAGGAGCGCTGGCCGGCAGTGAGGGATGGCTGCTCTCCCTCGGGATCACGGCATCTCCCCCAGAGCACCGAGCTCTGCTGCCTCTGCTGCCCTGTCAGGTTGCAGCTGAAGCAGGATCAATCAAAACACTCCATGATACTGAGAAAATAACTCAGAGAAGTCCTTTAAACACAGGCAGCTCTCTCTCATGGCCAGTTGTCAGGCCATGAGGAAAGCCATCTGCCCCAGCAGAGCCATGTCAGGAGACATCTATTCCTTGGTCTTTGCAAGAAAAACAAGACATCTACTGGACATTTTTTGCTTGTTATTTATTCACAACAGAAGTTTTGAGGAAGTGGGGAGAAAAACCCCAATGTCCTGGCTGAGCCTGCACTAAGCAGCAAGCTGAGGGCTGTAATCCCCAAATCGCCTTAGCCAAATACAGAAAGCCAAGAGACTGTAAATTAGGAATAACCTCTTAAACTTGCTACAACTGATTCAATTAAATTTTGATTCAATTTGATTGAATTCAAGTTTGATTTCGACCTTTTATGAGCTCTGCTTGCCTTTCTTTTAGAGTGAATGATGAATGACCTTCGCCTAATGACTTTTTGATAGATAGTTGGGAACTGGTGTTATGCCACCAAATGATGCAGAACTGAGTTTGTAAATGCTACACATATTTTAGATTTTTGTTTGATTTCCAGTCAAAGAGAAGATGTTCAGAAGAGTAGCGTGAGTCTTCAGTATTATTAAAAACTTCCATAAAATGTAAATCTGAAGTTAGATTTGTCTGATAATATTTCTTTGAAGATTAATATGGGATAACAAACATGATAATGGGAATTATTTGCATAAAGTGAGACTGACATAGCAGATTAGCTTTGTCTTATGTATTCTTTAGACCAAGGTCTTTACCCTCTTTCCCCAGGTCGTCTACGTGACAGCCTCTTTGCCATACTGTGTTCTCATCATATACCTCATCAGAGGATTAACACTTCATGGAGCTGTGAATGGGCTCATCTACATGTTCACACCAAAGGTACAGAAAAACTGCATTGAATTTTTCAGGAAACGTTATTGGTTACTAAACTTATAAATTTTAAAAAGGTCTTTGTCCTCCTTTTTTTTAGAATAATTTTTTTGTACTGAATTTCTGCATAGGTCTGCAGCTGGAAACCCCAGCTGGGAGTGGCTGGAGGCTGCCTTGGTGCCCATAAACCGCTTGCTTTTTCCTGCAGAAAAAGACCTTTCCATTAGCATAACCTATTACTTTCAGTCAGAGCAGTAACCCTGCCCAAACCCACCCCTGACCTGTAATGAGTGCACAGAGGGTCCCATCCCTGCCCTTGTCCCCATCCCTGCAGACTGGAAGGGGCAGTGCTGGGCACTTTGTGGAACTTCATGGTTCTGCTGTCTTGTCTGGCTTTTGCAGCTGGAGCAGCTGTCGAACCCCAAGACCTGGATCAGTGCTGCCACGCAGATCTTCTTCTCGCTGGGCCTTGGCTTCGGCAGCCTCATCGCCTTTGCCAGCTACAACGAGCCCAGCAACAACTGCCAGAGACATGCCATCATTGTGTCCCTCATCAACAGCACCACCTCCATATTCGCCAGCATTGTCACTTTCTCCATATATGGCTTCAAGGCGACCTTTAACTATGAGAGTTGTATCAACAAGTAAGAGCCCAGAGTTTCACTGGTTTTCCACTGCAAGCTATTCTGAGGCAAGGTGACGGGGGAGGTAAATAAATAACAGCACACAGCACTGCCAGCACTGCCCCAAGACAAGAGCTGATACTGCTCTAATAAAGCTAAAGGAGCTATTCAAAGCGATGAAGCCTGAGATGAAAGGTCAGAGCGCTTTGCCTTTTGACACCTGGGTGCTGCTTCCAGGCACAGACCTAGTCTAGAGAATGAGTTTGCCAGGGCAAGTTACAGAGGCACTTTTTCCTGTGTTCTTTGTCTGGCCCATGCTCCAGGGAGTGTGGGGGAGCTGATTAATAAGTGCAGTGATGCTCAGATCACCCTTTTAAGGCTAACCCCATAAGTTCCAGGAGCTCAGCCTCCTTGGTTGTGATACTCTGAAGTGCCCAGCAGCCTACAGAATTGTGTCCTGTAGCTGCAAGCTTGCGTGCAGTCCCTGGCACAGGGCCCACGGTAGTTACACATTTACTCATATTTTTAGAGCTTTCAATCTATCTGCTGATCAGAGAGGAAACCAAGCTGCTAGTCCTTGCTTGTTGCCAAAAGACTTTAAAATTGCTGGGGTGTGGACATGAGACTGCAGGGCGAAGGGGAAGAGACAGCAGCCAGCACTGGCCAGCACTCAAAATACCTGTCTTGGAGCAGCAGTGTGGGGGCAGGAGGTATTCGCTCCAAGGTGCAAATGAGCACAAGGTTGCCTGTATGCCAACACTGTGCTGGAAGTGCTGCTGTCACCCAGGGATACTGAAGCCCTGGGGCCAGAAAAGCATCCCCATGGCGGCCAATGGAGAAAAGGGATGAGGTGTCCTGGGCCTGAAAGTCATTAAATTCCTGTAATCCTTCCCAGGGTGATCCTGCTGCTGCTGAATGCTTTTGACCTGGAGGAAGGCTCTTTAACAGCAGACAACCTCAATGAGATGAAAGATTACCTCATGGCCACTTATCCACAGGAATATGCCCAATTAGCACCACAGATTAAAAACTGCAGCTTGGAAGCTGAGCTAGACACGGTGAGTTGCCACTTTGTGGTATCTCCTTTACTCCCACTGAGCCCAGGCACCTCATGTGAGCCTGGCCAGGGCTGGGGATAATTTCTACACTTTAGGATAGGGCAGGGGCTCGTTTGGGTCATCACCATCCAGTGTCTGTGCAGGTGGGATAAACCGGTGAAGACCTCACCTGCCGTTGCTGTGCAAAGCCACACCTCAGGTGTACCTTGTCATGACACAGAATCACTTTCTTTTGTCTTGCATCCTTTAATGAGCTGAGGAGCTGCCTGTAACTCCCCTTGTCTCCATCAGGCTGTGCAGGGGACTGGACTGGCATTTATAGTCTATTCGGAAGCAATCAAAAACATGGAGGTGCCCCAGCTGTACTCCGTGCTCTACTTCTTTATGCTGCTGATGCTGGGCATAGGCAGCATGCTGGGGAACACGGCTGCCATCCTCACACCACTGACCGACAGCAGGGCGATCGCCTCCCGCTTTCCCAAGGAGGTGATCTCAGGTAAGCACGCTGCAGCACCAGCCACACGGTGAGCGTGTGTGTGTGTGTGCAGAAGCTGTGGTGTCCCACTGCTGTTGAGTGGAGTGCCACTCCACTCTCTGACCTCCAGTGGAGCAGGGAAGGGCTTGCCTGCCCTTGTGAAATTCTGCCCACCCTGTGCAGTTCTTTCCTTGGGAGCTCCCAAAGCACCAGGGCAGTAGCAGCCGTGTATTTCCAGGCTTCCTGACACATCCCAGTTCCTTCAGACTCGTGTCTCCGGACTGGTGAAGCTTAAAGGGAGGGTACAAATGGCAACGTAGTTGCAGCAAGTAGCTGTTCAGTAACATTGCTAGGATCCCAACTAGGAGCCACTTCAGCTGATGGTCAAAAGAAGTAGGTGCTTCCGTCTGAGCATGGAATCAGCTGTCCCACCTTAAAACTTGTTTTAGCTGGATGCCCAGCGGCAACAGCAGATACTCCATGCACGTGTGACCAGGCTGTAGCTAAGACTTGGTTATCTTGACCATGCCTGGGGTGATGTGACTGTGCAGAGCTAAGGAGCAGCAGTTTAACGACTGTCACAAAGGCAAACAGGCAGGTCTTTTCCACAAGGGAAAGGAAAAATCCCTCTCCTCGGAGAAAACTGCTCAGGAGAAATACCACCAGCTCCTTAGTCACAAGAAGTGTGACATTTTCCCTACACAAACTTCCAGGTGTAATGGCAGGATCCCATTTTATCCACGCAGGTGTTGTGTGTTTTGTGAATTGTATAATTGGCCTGATCTTCACCATGGAGGCTGGAAATTACTGGTTTGACATCTTCAATGACTATGCAGCCACCCTCTCACTGCTGCTCATCGTGCTAGTGGAAACCATTGCTGTCTGTTACATCTATGGGATACGGAGGTAAAAGCTGGAGCCCTGCTTCCTTCATAGTGTGACAGTACTGCCTTGAGATAAATGTTTCTCCTGTGCTATAGCAGGGGGATGGGGGTCTCCTCTGCCCTGCAGACCCTCTCCAGAGCTTTGGATCAGGGCTGTGAGGGGCCAGGCTGGGCTGACACTGTCTCTGCTGACACGGGAGCACTAAGGAGCAGTATACACAGCTCCCTGCTCTTGTCTTCGGTCTCAGAAGCAACTTCTGCCAAAACTCTGCTCCTCCCATGACAGGAATTCAGTAGGATGAGAATGCCAGAAAGTCTGCCTTTAAAGGTGGTCACCTCGCACATTGTTTCCCAAGTCAATCCTTGTGGGTAAAAGGAAGCTCTGGAATCAGAAGTTTTGACCAGCAAAGATTGAAAATAGCTGAAAGGAAAGGCTTCAGCATTTGCTTTGTTAGCCTGCCAACACAGAGGGTGTCCAGGCACACATGTGGACATTTCTTCCCTAATGAGTTCAAAGCCTTTGAATCAGATCCAGGTCTCCTGTGAGATGTGAGGTACCATTCCTTGTGTCAGTACTTCCTCAAAGACAGTCAGGTAACAGCACTGGTAACACTCAGCTACATAAACCCACGTGTTTTCTTCACAGTACTTCAGCATCATTGCTTCTCTCTGTCAGCTGACACTAGTAGTAGTCTGAGCTTACACTTCAGGCAGAGCTTTCTTGCTGTACCTATTTCAAGGTATTCTCTGCAAGTGGGGATTCTCTTGAAAGCCTGGCCTCTTTGATTTCCTTCTCACTGTGATTCTGGTGAGCAAGCTTTTCAGGCAATAATTCTCTGCTCATTTGTGGTCAACTGTACTCCCCTTTCTCAGTCTGACATACTTGATGCTGTAGGTGGTTTTCAAAGTAATGCAGAACAAGGTATTGATCGAATATCTGTAGCCAGTCTCAAAAATATGTGTTTGGTTTTCTTCACAAAAATGTTTGCTTTTCTTTTGAACAGATTTGAGAAAGATCTTTACACCATGATTGGATGCAAGCCAAACTGGTACTGGAAAATCATGTGGGCTTTTGTTAGTCCACTGCTAATTATAAGCCTATTTATCTTTTACCTCACCGACTATATCCTCACAGGAACATTGCAATACCAAGCATGGGATGCCACACAGGTAAACGAGTTTTGGGTTTGAGCTTTTTTTCTGTTTAAAACTTTCCTTAGCTCATGCAAGGATACAAGCTTCCTTCCTAACTACACTGGTTACACAAAATGGCCTTCTGAAAGTGAGTAGCTGGAATCAGGGCCATCCCTTAATTTTGTGTAAAGAAAATCAGGGAAAACTTGACTTAGTGATGATGCAATGATTCTGTAAAATCAACTAATTTCCCTTTATGATTCTTAATCACCCTTTCACAGAATTAAATTTCATTCATGTTGAAGACCAAAATATCTTTAAAAATACACTTAAACCACCCCTACTTTCAAAGAGTATTTACTTCAAACAAAATTAATATTACTTTAACAGAACTAAGCTGCTGCTGGAATAGATTTCCTAATTTCCATCTACATTTTTCTTCATGGCCAGAACACTTTCTTAAGAATTCTGGACTGTGCATTTATCACAGAGCAATTACTACTGGATAGGTAATCACTGGTTTAATAACCTTTTGTAGAAGTATTTCCATCATGCAGAAATAAAGCACTTAATTACACGTCCCTGGGACTGATGGCAGGCCTGGCCTGTTGACTGGGTATCAGCATGAGCCCACAGACTCCACGAGAGGAACAGGGACCTGACAGAGGTCAGGGCCCAGCCACCTCATTAAGAGACACAAATCAAGCCAAAATCTGCTCTTTACCAAAGCTTGAAGTTTGCCCCAATCCTGTTGTCAGCAGCTCTGTTCTTGTCAAGTACTCAGTGTGTAAGGTTGGGACAAATCACAGAAGACAGCTGTGGGCTGCCACAGACTGAAAATGCTTCTCAGAGGTCCTTAGATCCATACACACTGCTTTGCTCCTGGCCCAACTCTGGGACGGATCCCACAGATTCAACACTGCTTTTTTCCCTTGCAGGGGCAGCTGGTGACCAAGGATTACCCAGGCTATGCCCTAGCAGTGATCGGGCTGCTGGTGGCAGCATCCACCATGTGCATACCCCTGGGAGCACTAGTGACTTTTGTAAGGAAGAGACTGAAGAGGGAACGAATTTCAACTGTTGCCTGAAAGCTGTCAGCTGGATTTGGGAAGACCTTACCCCCATCACCAGTGACTGGGCACTTCTGGAAGACAGCAGCAACCATTATTTGTAGCAGCTATTATAGAGTTGAGACTGGTGGGTGCTATATTGACCAAAAAGTGCTCTTGGGAGGTTCCACAATGGTTTGGGGGAAAAAAGCTCTTCTGTAACACGGAGCTTTAAAGTGGCCTCTGTAAAAGAGGTGAGGAGAGGAGCAGCTCACAAAATGCCAGCTAACACAAATTAGCCAGCACATCAGCCCATTACACAGTATTAGGTGATTCTTTTCCACTGTTGTAGCACTGCCGGGCTGGAAATATGAACAACCAAGCATGTTCCTGCACCAACATACCAGCAAATACCCCCAAACCATTCAAGACACTTAGGCGTACTCATAGTTTGAAATGACAACTGTATTTCATCAACAGGTGAAACTGCTGAAGTCTGGCAATGAGAATGTGACAATTGCTTTCCTACATGGGAGTAATAAGCAGGATGGCATTGGGAGATAAATGTGGCAAACATTTTATACCTATATCCAGCAAAGCAGTGAATATATGTATTTATATATGCATGTATCTATATATATATGCACTCATCTGTGAGCTGCACAATTTTCCCACCTCCAGAAGTAAGCTTCCAATTCTAGTATGCAACTGTGTGCACCGTGCTGTACTTTGTATTTTCTAGGGATGTACTTTAAGTACCCTGGAAGGTATCTGTGATAAAGCTGCTTTACGAGCCCCACCCGAACAAAAGTATGCCATGTAATTAGCTTTGACAAAGTTCATATCCAGGTATTCTTTAATCATCAGATGTAACAATCCAGCAGTTCCATTGGACCTGGTTAATTTCCTTGTGTAAATGTTTTATAAAGAAAGCAACATGTTTAAATTGCAAGCTTCATGTAATAGAAAACATTAAAATTATATCTATGAACTTTAAAAAAAGGTCACTGTGAAGAACAGTATTAGAGACACACATGGGACAGGGGTTCTTAATACAGTGTCTTAACTACGGAACCATTAGAAGAAGGCAAGTGCCTTAGAAAAGAGGGATTAATTTCAAACATTGTTAAAGCACAACATAAGTCTCTTGTTCTGGGGCAAAAAGCAAGAACAATTGTACAACCTTCAGGGGTGGGCAAAATCTTGACAGTGTCGACCAAGATCCGTGTAGTCTGCAACACCCCTAGAAACAGGACACATCTGCCTCCTTCCCCAGGCTTTGCTAACAAAGCAGAGACACCCTTTCATATTTCAGTTTATTAAAAATGGATACCATAAACAAGACCTGTACAAAAAATAGCTGAAATTGCCCAGAATTTGGTAAGGGTTGTATGATGAGAAGTTATCGTCTTGGGCCTCCTCTTCCTCTTCCACGACCTCGGCCTCTGCCACGGCCTCTTCCACGGCCTCTTCCAGCAACTTGGCAGGTAAAAGAAAAAGGGTAAATCTAGTCAGACCCAGGAATACTTTCATTTTGATTAAAACATTCTGTACTGAGCATAATCACCACACTGCTTCCCTGTAATAAGACATTAAGTTAGGTATTAAATTTGTTAATGCTCAGTAAGTCTTAGGAAATATTTTCATCTTTCGTGTTAGTTCTTCCAGTATACAACTTCCACAGACTACTGCCTGTCCTTGGCTTCACTACAGAAAACAAGGGTATAAAAGAGCTCGCTGCTCCCAAATAACTGAGTAATCTGACAGCAAACCAGAATTTCTCTTTTTTCTATATACATAGAGTCCACTTTTTTAGAGAGAAATGCAAATTTTGACATGCTGTGAGATTCCCAAACCCATCCTGTCTCAGGCACCATGTGGAAGATCAGCAGTTTGAAAGGATTCCAGCATCCAACAGAACCTACTGGTCTCAGTGATGCCTCTGCCAATTGCAGATATGATTCTAAGGCAAAGGTCTTGACTGTGTACTCCCAGGTTTAATTACTGCTATTTAATTGTAAAGGGAAGACAGAATCACACGATAGTGCAGGCCACAAGCAATTGCTGAAGGTCTGATCCATGTGTGATGATGAAAGTGTGATCCATAAAGTGATAAAGTGCCTTTGCATCTCTCCCAAAGAAATGTGATCCACCAGGTTGCAATGACACTCTGCAAACTTTAGATTATTGTTTCATTCCAAACGTGTTTCTGAGTGCAGGGCTCAAAAAGATACTGAAAATTCTGCAGAAGCAGGTGGCTCTCTAAGAGACAACCACTGGCACCCACACTCAAGGAGCAGGCTGTGGCAATTATTCTGGGATGTAGGTTAGAAATGCAGAAAAGACAGAAGGAACAGAGACACAGGACAGATTTGACATAATCAAAGTGTCATTACATTGCTGGTAAATACACTGACCCTGTAAAATCCATGGAATCAACCCCAGCTGGAGGACGACAACATCAGCAGGTAGCTGTGCTCACCAAGCACCAGCATGCTTGGACACAAGGCACACACACCCCAGCCAGCATCCTGCCCTTTTTCCTGACCACTTGCCAAGGACAGATCAAGGGTCTTACACTTCTGAAGCCAAAGGGCATTTATGGATTAAGGCAAAGCACAGCACAGCTTTGGTCTGAGACCACTTCTGCACACTGTGGATGCAGGGAGCATCGAATGAAGGAAACTGGAGCTATCATGGCAGCTTTCCCCAAAGCTGAAACCAGGGGATGTTCTTGTTCACAGCATGTCAGGAGGTTCAGGAAAAAGCAATGCAGCCATACTAATTTCTGTGTAGTTGGATTGTTTTTGATTAACTTGGAGGAGCAAAACCCCTTTGGGAGCTTTATCCTTATTACCTATCAAGGCAGCAGCTGCAGCTGGCACTTGGTGCTGCACAGCTGAGGTTCTTCACCAATGCAGAACATCCTGCACACCCACATACTTCAACACTAATTACAAGAGAAATGGTGCAACATGATTTTAGAGCACAATTAGCTTTCACTTACAGCTCACTGTTTTAAAAACACACAGATTTAACTAGTGGGCAAAACATATACTACTGCTGCTGATTTCCTGGTGTTTGCTGGAGACTCATCTTTAACAGTGTGGAATAAACTTGAGTTACTGCCTATACTGTTAGGCTTCTAAGAAAAAGGAGCAACACTTTGAAAAAAAATGTTCCAGGCAGAGCAGAAGAGCAGAGACTGGAACACTACTGGAAGCCAAAGCTGGAGACGTGCTCACTGGAATACAGCCATGATTCCCTCAGGTTCTCAAATCTCTCAAATTCATGGATACCATTTTTATCCCCCACCAAATTTCAGTGAACCATTCAACACCATTTGAGATACTGTCCTGTACTTATTATCGGCGTGAAGCTCCCCATACAAACTGGGGAAACAGACATCTGGAGAAGAGGAAGTGTAAATCTCATTGGGTGCCAACTGGAAGACTCAGGTTAAGACTTATTCAAGCTGATAAACATTTACATTTTTAAAAATTGATGCACAAAAAGCTGAAACACAACTTCATGTGAATGAAGCTCAGCAGATGCTAAGGAGGTGGACAAGACAGACTGAGCCAGTGCCATGTCAAACCCTCACCAATGAAAGAATTTGATGCCAAATGCAGATGTTCACTCAAATGAGATACCTTCAGACTCACAGTACTAAAATGCACACAAAGGCAGAACAAACACAGAGTAGGAAAGCACAAACTCACCTGCTTCTCTTTTCTTGGATTTGACTTTTGGTTCAACATCCACTAGCAAAGTATCCAGAGGCAAACTGTCGGGCAGAATGAAGTAGCGGATGTTGTTCCCTCTAATGCTCAGTGTCTCCAGCTGCACGGGCTCTCTGTTCTTCAGTGTCATTTTCACTGCTTTGAGATGTGTGTTCATACTGACATCCACTCCTGAAACAACACAAGCCTGGTTTCAGGGATGAGATCTCTCGTTGCCTGTTTTTAAATATGCACATGAAATGAGATTTATCCTGTTTATCAACACCTCCTTCTACCACTCATGAATTACTACTTCAGCCTGTCACAGAATGAAACTACATATCTTTTCTCTCTTGAATTATGCTAGTTACCATGAGGGACCTTTAGCTCCTCATGGTTAGAGATCTTTATCCAGGTCCTTGCAATAGCTGCTTTGTAAATGGTTAAAATAACTCCTCTGAACAACAAATAAACTACTGCTTATTACAGAAGGCTAATACTAGTTTTTAATTCTTTAAAAAGAAGTAAAACAAACCTTGGAGGAGGAAAAATAACCTGGATAATTTCCTTTTTCTATAAGCCTTAGGAAAATCCAACCACAAAAGCAACATTCATCTTCTGATAAAATACATTCAACACTAGAGTGAATTTTCTATGAAAGTACATAAAATATCCAACTGCTAGGAACAACCAAAACTGAGAAACTATGAGAACTCTGAGAACAGCCAGTACATAAGAATTTTATGGAATCAGTACTGTGCACAGTATGCCGTATTAATATAATCCCAAACTGGACAAAACATCCCACTTGGATGCATGTACTATGTAACAGCTGTGAGAAGCAACAAATAAAAAAAAACCAAAAAAAACCAAAAAAAACAAACCAAAAAAACCCCAAAAAACCAAACAACCCAGAAGTTTTAAGTTTTTATTTTGCATATCCAAAGCTTTAGGTGGGATCTCATATCCAGCTATGAAGATCAAAATGACAGTGATATTATTTTTCTGTCCTCTCCCCCTCCCTCTAGATTTTACACCCAACCCACTCTCTTGTTTGGTGTGAGGGGCATTACACAAAACCTGTCCCTTTATCCCTGCTTCTGCCCTGGTGCCAGGAGGAAGAGGAGATTGTGGAATATTTTACAGATTCTTAGCAGAAAATGAGAGAGGCTTTGCTCGACAATTAAGCCTGAAAGAGCAGCGAGGTCAGGAGCCCAGCCGTGTGTTTGCTTCCCATCTGGCTGGGTTCAGCCGAGCGTGCTGCAATCGGGCACCGAGGTGGCTCACTCAGCTCTAATCAAAGCTGATGGACCTGGCTGCAAAATAATACCAGTTTTGAACTCTGCCAAATCCCCACAGATTGCTATTGGCCAAAAAAGCATCTCAGCAATCCTCTGGAATAAAATTCAACCTTAACAAGAGTTGAATCTTTTTTTTTTGTCAAGAGCGCCTGGGCAGAAGAGCTTCTGAAAGCTGCGGGGGGTGAGTTTGGGAAGGGAGATGCAGCAGCTTCCTCAGCTCAGCTGCGAGGGTTTGCCTCGTTAAACACAACACCCTCCACCAACATCATACCTGCTGTCTCTAAGTACAGCTCACAGGAACTCTCCGAGCAATGTCCCTCACTGAGGTTATTAGAGCAAATAAAACAGCTTGCACATGCTTTAACACCTGAGAACCACATAACGAAATCTACAGAATTTCCTGCAATTTTCAGCTCAGTGGTACAAAGAAGCACCTGGTAATCAGGAACTCCCATGAACCAACAGGACAGACCTCTGGCAGCAGCAGGGGAGAAGATTCTCTCGGCCAGGATTCCTCTTTGCTCTGATCCCACACCCAGCTCTGCATTTTCAAACCTGCCTCTCATGAAATCGAACATATGCAAATATGCACTTCCATCTAGATTTGCCTTAAGAAAATACATGCTCAACAGAAATAATTAACTTTATTTTTTAGATTAGACCCACCTACACGCAAAATTTAACCAATTTAAGACCACATCAGCTGGAACAGGTTGCCCAGAGAATCTGCGGATGCCCTATCCCTGGCAGTGTTCTAGGCCAGGCTGGATAGGGCTTGGAGCAACTTGGTCTAGTGGAAGGTGTTCCTCTGCATGGTGGAGGGTTAGAACTGGATGGTTTTTAATGTCCCTTCCAACTCAAACCATTTCCTGACTCTGCGACTGTGCTACTAAAATTCTGAGAGACTACTAAGCAAGATTTGGAAGAGCTTGTTTCCTTCCCCCCGAGCCTGTCTGCAGGCAAAGCTGCGGTTGGGCTCAGAGGTTCCCAGTGCTACAGCAAATTTACAGCTCCCAGCAGAACCTTTAAAGCAAAGAACTCTGTAACCACTCGCCCACTACTACACATCAAAGGTAATCCCTGACCCAATGAAATTCCCAAGTACTTTCGTGGTTTCCAATCGAGAGCTAGCTGATCACAGACCCCACTTGCAGGTTCCCTGCAACCACCGACAATACCCAGACACTCTTTAACACAAACACACCTCGCGCTTACAAAATGAATTACAAAGCCCGTCTCCTTCATTTTCCTGTGCAGGTCCCCGCAAGAGGGAGCACAGGACAAAAAACTCATTCAAGCCGCGGCTGCCAATTGTCTGCCGAAAGGCAACGGGGAATATTTTGCTGCATCGTGCCGTACCTGTGATCGTTCCATGCACCTGCGTCCCATTTTTCAGCTCAATGGTCACAGTCTCATGGCTTAGCTTCATTAGAAACCTGGGAATTAAAAACGCATTTAAAAAAACTCAAACCCGTTCGCTTCCACATACAGCCGTACGTGTTCGACAGGCAGCACCAATCAGTTCCGCATCCTGAGCACCCAGACAGCGCTCACGGATGTGCTGAGGACGTTCAGTGACAGTCCATGTCGTGCCCAGCCACCGGGAGCCGGGACGCTTGAGGGAAACACTGCCGGATACACATCCACTTCCAAGCGAAACGGCCATTATCGTACAAAGAAGGAACCATTTTAAAAATTGTTACAATCCTGGGAAGGCAAAGCTAACCCAGTCCAGTGGGGGTTCTCTCCAAAAAGGTTAGGGAGGCTTTGTCGAGCGACCCGCGCAGGCCCCGGGACGGGAGCGCGGCACAGCGCATCCCGGGCCGAGCTCATCCCGGGCCGCTCCCGCTCCCGCCCGGGGTGGGGGGAGAGCGCGGGCCGGCCCCGAGGGCGCGCGCTCGCCCGCCGCAGCTGCCGCGGCCGGGCGCGGGCAATCCGCCTCCATCCGCCCCCATCCGCGCCCACCCGCTCACCTGACGAGCTTCATGGCGGCAGGCGGGCGGCCCCGGGCGAGGAGGAGAGGGGAGGAGAGGGCAGGAGAGCCCCGAGCGCGGTGCGGCGGAGGCGCCTCTCGTTCAGGCCGCGCCGGGCCGCGCGCGCCAAGATGCGGCTGCGACAGTGCCCCCTAGCGGCCCGGGGGACCCACGGCGAGCGCCGGCAGGACCTGGTCCCGCCCCTGGGGGAGAGGGCGGGGAAAAGGAGATGGGGGAAAGGTGAGGATGAAGGATGGAAAAGAGGGATGGGGGAAAAAAACGGATGGGCATGGTGGAAAGGAGATGTAGATAGAAGTGAGGGGGGTTTGGTCTGTGAAGGCTTGTGTAAGGTTTTACAACTACCAGCTTGCCTTCCTTAATTAAAAATAAATTTTAGAAAAGAGAAAAAAATAGACTACTTCATTTTAAACCTGCTTTGAGTTTTACAAATAGGAAAAAATTCAAGGCCTAGAACCTGTAAAGCACTAATTTATTGTGAAAAAAGCTACAGCTTAAGGATCCAGAGCTGTAATAGCAACAATTTTCTCTCTGTGTCAGTCTCTTCACCTAGTGAAGGTAAAAGAAAGGAAGAAGACACCTTGAATTCCCACCTATTAGTATGGTCAATAAGACATTGAAGCACCATTGTGGGGAAAGAGGCAAAGAGCCATTGGTCCTGAGCAGAAGTGACACCGGGGTTGCAGCACTGGAACACTCCAGCCACAGTAGCTCCAGAGAGAGATCCAGCCTTGGCTGAGAGGAGCAGAACATCACACAGTGCAGACTGACATCAGGCACTTGGTGAGATCATCACCGTTTGAATAATCCCCACCTGCAATGAGCGCACACAAAACTGAAGCATCCTTCAGGCGTGAAACAGCACCTAAGGAACAATTTGGGAACAGTTTGCTCCAAAGCACAAAATGCACTGCAGACAGTACATCTAGAAAAGTTGAACATTTTATTGTCATTTAGGAGTAGTACACCATTTGTAATTTTAGAAATACAGACTCTTTGCAAAGCACTGAAACACAGGTGCCTTCCAACTTCTAAAACCTACATTATTCTACGTCTTACAAACCTTTATATTAGCAATTCAAGTTTGGTCTTTGCTGCAACAAGTTCTTCACCAAAGATGCAACAACTTAGACTGCAAGAAAACTGAGCCAAGTTTCAAACTCCACCTGCCAACGAGCCACCAGAACCACTGCTTTCAAATATTGAGTCTATGATGTTCTTGTATTTTGTGCCCTTGAGGGAATTCACTTTTGAAAATTTTAAGTTAGGAGGATTCTCCAGTTAGCCACGAACTGGTAATTTTTCCATTACAGCATCTAGAAGCAAACAGATACTTTGCAAGTACTAGTGCTCATGAACAGGTTATGTTTATACAAAACCCAGAGAGGCCTCCAGAAACATTCCAGGTTAAAATGAACAGTTGCAAATGAAAAAAAAAAAAAAAAAAGGAAGAATCTGTACATATTTTCAGTCATAACACAAAGGAACACTGGAGCATCAGTGTTTTGTGTTCTAGCTTCAAGTGACACCTGTGCTAGTCCTAGTAGTATTCTACATGTTTGTCCCTTCCCCCCATTAAATTTTATACTCGCAATCTGAATATACAGCTGTACTTACAGAAAATATTAAACAATGCACAGCGCCTTAAGCAAGTTCCATGACTGGTTTTGAACAAACCATATAAGTGACAAAATTCTTTAAAATTGGTCCTTATTTTTATACAGCTTGGAAGCACTAAATTTAAAGACACACATTAACCAGCACAAATTAGTCTGCAGCTTTTTTTTTTCTCCTTTTTTTTTTTCTTAAAAGAGTGTGTTACAGCATCATGCATGAAAAACAAGCGGCTGCTCCCAAGCAGAAATACCGAATTTAGACTTACTGCTTTCTCCTCAGGCTGTTATTCCTTCTTTCACAAATTATTTCAACATAACCAAGGACAGAAGCAGCTGATTAGAAAAACAATATGGCATTTATCTTTTATGTTGCGACCCATTCTTAAAGTAATGAAGTACTTTGGAACTTTAGCATAAGGAAGGTTGAATAAACACTGCAAATGACTTTTACATTCTTTGATTTTGTTTACATCCTCAGAAAGAAAATTCTACATTTTAACTCACTAACTACTGGATTTTCATATGGAGACTGTAGTGTTGAAACAGTGCAAGACACTTGCAACTTCAGGAACATCCAATTACACTGCCCTTTCACCCAAACAATGATTAGCAGAATATTGCATCAGTTCTAGATAAACAAGACAGGACAAAAACCTCATTTTAGAATAGCATAAGGATTCAAAAATCTTTCATATTTAGTGAAAAGAATCCACACATGAATATGCACAAAGGACTCCTTAACATAGACTTTATCACAACAAATGTAATCCAGCTGGAAGTCTGGACCTAGACTTTTTATTTGTATGCCACCAGATTTGTTCAGAGACCACTATCAGATGTTCCATTATTAATGCTTCAACATTTGGGTATTTTGAGACACTAACAGCATCAGAACTCTCTCCTGTCAAGACCAAGAAACCAGCTGCAACAACCCAGGTGGAGCATGAGCTTAAGCAGTCTACTTAAGCTCCAAAACATTCCAGACACCAAAAAGCTGGCTTTTGCCTTTGCATTACGCCAGTAAGACTGGAGCCCTGTCCACTAATGCAATATTCCAAAGACCATTGCAACTAAGACTGTCAAGTCAGGTCTCAGTTGAAAGCTACCACCACCACAGGACACAATTTCCTTATCCCTGACCCCCCCCCTCCATTGCCAAGGAAGAATGTTCATAAGAGCATTTTTTGGTGTGGAAAGCAGGTCAGTAGAGACTCCAAGAGTGGCTTGAAGAATCCTCAGTACCAAGCCGCTTTCCACACACACAAATTCAGTCCATCTTCTCCTTCTGGACCAGCTTGGGTGCATCTACAAAATCCTTGCCGTTGTAAAGAATGATAGCAAAAGTTCCAAAGCTGGCACTTCCCCAGAAAAGCACATAGGCCAGCGTCTCAGTCCATGTATCACCTGAGAAGGACAGTCAGATAAACCTTTTAGCTCATTATCTCCAATTAGCAGACAGCTTTACTTTAGGACAAATGCAAATATTTCAAGCTCTTCCTCAGATCTGTCGTCAAATGAAATCAGAATTCTTTCACAGATCTTTTTGTTTCCCTACCTTGGAAAATTTGTACTTGCCACACAGTTCTTGGAACACATTGAATAGAAATCTGTGCAAGTCAGTCAAGAACTCTACTGGCAGTAATGTTAGAAAATTTAGGGCAAAAGCAGAAGGCAAAAGCCTTCATCACTCCCAACACAGATTTATATTAAAGGGAAATCCATCAGAACCAGGCTTATGCCTGTATCTGACAGTTCTGAACTGTCTTTCTGCCCAAAATTAGACAGGATTCCTTTGGGGCTTCATTCAGCCTACAATAAAGCTACAGGTCTAAAAGGTGCATCTAAATTTAGGAATAATTAACTGTCCCTTAATTGACTTCTACATAAGTTTTAAGATTATTTTTTACAGCATCTCAGTTTTTTCCTCATTAATGATACAGTGCTAAACCTCAATCTCCAGATGTTCAAGCACCTTTTAGAATGACTGAGAAGCTATTCTATACTGAACAGTTACTGGTAACTATTTACACTAAGTTCATAGAGAAACAAACCAGCTGAATAAAACTAAACTTAGTAGTGACTTACCAGCCATTAGCAAACAAATAATGCACATGGAGAAAGCAACGACCATAATAATAGGCAACTGAGGAGAGAGAAACAGAATAATCACTTGATACAGCAGTACATATGTTCCTGAATTTCCTTTAAGATGGCTTGTACTGTAAAGCTATTGACTCTTGCTTTGCTTCAGGTACAAAAAAAAGTTTGGATAGCTCCAAAATTTGGAAGACTGTGTTCAGTAACTATGTTTAGAATTGAAATACACCTCCAGTGCACTAAAAAGGAGGTTGAGGTTTATGCTTTGTTAAAAAAAAAAAAAAAAAGACCAGTTAAACCCATTTTGTTCCCAAATCCCATTTTGAAATAGAAAGGGAAGGGTGAAAACAAATGAAAAGAGTGGGGGGTTTGTGCTACAGTCTATGCTTCTGCATGAAGTATGAGAAAGGACCTCCACAAGTTTTTTCTGCAGAAGGAAACAGTCATTGATAGTGACTAGCAGAATTTTCCCCCTTCCACCTGGTGAAGCAGATTTTAAAAAAAGCAAGTACCAGTTTTTCCAATACCTCAAGGACACTCAATTTTCTGTCAAGGGAACAGTCTGGGTTTAATCCTATAAGCAGGTATCATGGAAACATTACCAGATTACAGGGATGCTTCATGACTGACAGCCAAGTCCTACTCAGGCATAATGAAGCCAGTGACTGAATGTTTGTGTTTCTCTTATCAGAACATCTCCATACTCACAGCTAGGAACTTCCAATCTTTCTTGACATGTAAAGGACTAGCAGGTTCTACTTCATCCACAGAATAATTTCCAAGAAAAAGATCAATTGCATCCTGAAAGACAAAGGGAGGGCATGAGTTAGAATGGACAGCAATGTTTATCAAATACATTTTCCCATAGTTAAGAGCTTAACTTACTTGTCTAAATCCATCAGAAAAGTTGTTTTTGTAGTAACGTATTAATGAGTTCCAGCCATCCATTATTAAGCCCCATTGAGTTCTCTTCCCAGTTCTGCAAAAAGAAATTGTGCAAAATGTTTAAAATAGATGTATAAATTTAGGACTGTAATTTCAGATTTACATTCTGTCATTGTCCAGATGTGTACATTAAATTAACACCTGCACAGGAATACATTTACTTAGTGCCACCTCTGCACTATTACCACACATACTTGTAACAAAATTGGAAAATAAAGTGACACTTCTTTCCATCAGACAATATAAATGTGTATCTTCATGGCACACTGCACAGGTTTCCATTTCCAGACAGCCTTTACTTTCCTATAAACACAGCAAAGAATCTGAAGATTTCAGTCTGACTTTTTACCAACTGAACCATTGCAAAAAGCTCATTTATAGCCTAAGCCCCAAATCAATAACCTTCTCAGATATGAGGGCTTGAAATCCCAAAAGTGCTCAAAAACTCAGAATGCCCTTACAAGAAAGGCTGACTTGCCTGGTGTAGTCGGTCTTTAAGGCACCAGTTCCAGCATATTGTTTGGCACAAGCATTAGCATTATCAGCCCATGCTGTGAATAGGAAAACAATAAGAAATATTAAGGAAGTTATATACTCTCTTCAGAAAAAAGTCATTGTTTGAACTCTATAAACAGCCTACCATTTTTGTAGATTTTCTCAAAGTCTGCCTGCTCTTCAATTCTCTGTCCCACATGCAGAACACCTAGTCTCTGGAATAAAAAGCACATGGAGGCTTGCTAGGAGTTTGATAGAAAAATTAGGATTTGCTTTCAGAAAAAGCTGTATTTATCAAACTTGAGTCTAATCAATGCAGATCAAGTAAGCAGTACAGTAACTCCACTATGCAAGATCTTACTGGAGCATTCAAACTACACTTCCATTCCAAATGAAAGCCTCTCTCCTCTTCCAGCTTGTCAAAGAAGAGTAAAACATTTACCTGAAGCTGGGCCTGGAGAGACCTGCGTGCTAACAAGCTCTGGATCACATTAGTCCGATCCAGGCAGTCCATGCAGTTACTGCGGAACGTTCCTTCCTGCTGAGTCACAATTTTGCCCTCCGAGTCAACTAGAAAGTAACTAACACATACAATACATGTATTTAGAGATAACACTCCATATACACCACATGTTTCACAAGTAAATATCCTAGTAACCAAAACACAATGATCCTGAGAATTTAATGAGTGCTCAGCCATGTCTTCAAACTTCGATGCCTCCTTGAATTCTTGTCATGCTGAAAAACGGCATCAATGGATAAACAACAATCTTGGGGCAGAATTCTCTCCTACTCAGAAATTCAATCAGAAATATTGAGTTATATGCCACTGCAAAGAGCAGCATCTGGTGCAAAATCAGGGACTTGTGGTTTTTTTTTCCCCCAGTTATTTTAGTGTCTTAGCTCCACAGATATGAAGATCATTTGCAGAGCATAACAGCAGAAGTAACCAGATTTGTTCATAAGTGGTCACCAGTTCAATCCAATCACCAATGCATAAAAAGTCATCTAAATTGTCAGGTACACTTCTTCCAGGAAGGTACTCAGATTTTTTAAGGGTGCTTACAAGATATGGAAGAATCTGTTACTGTCACATGCCATTGTCTCCATTATGTGAACATGTGGGGGAACCAGATATTCTCCCTTGCATGTGCTAATTATAACCTCAATCTTTTAAATCCACTAAACCAGGTGTTTCCAGCAGTTGATAACAAACAGGCCATTTTAAATAATGAATTGCACACATGCATTCCAATGCAGAACCAGTAGAACAAATATTCCAATCTACCTATCAGCTGGATGTGTGAATGGGACAGAACTATGCCTGCCCTGACACACCACAAAACTTACAGATGTCTACAGGTTTACATATCTATACACAGGTTTGCATATCTATAGATTAAGTTACTCCAACATGTAATTATGAACTCTGGACTAGCATATAATCCACTGTTACTGTAGAGCATTTTTATCAAGTCTAGAGTAGGGCAGTACTATGATCATGAGCCTTAGAAGCATATGAACTTACTTTGATTAACCTTGTGTTTTCTTTTTAAGAGCCATTTTCATCATTACTGAACTAGTTTTGTTAAACCATGTTTTACATTGTTGAAGACTAAACCAAACAATAACACCTGTGAAATCTTCCTTCCCCCCCTCATCAGGTTCTGCCTACAACTGATATTAGAATAAGATAGTTTGTTTCTACCCTAATAGAAATGTTTATTCTTAAATGCGGCATCTCCTACAGCTGCTCTAAAAAAATGAAAAACTAACAAAAAACACCTCCACAAACCCAGTCCTACTTTATGATAGATCCTCCACAAAGCTATTTTCTATGAGGATCAGAACTCAGATGTTTCTGTTCCTATTTAAGCAATAGCCATTACAGATGAAATAAAACAAGTTAAGTTAGAGCCAGCCTAATCTTGAGAAAGAGTCTTCAATTTTGTATCTTATTTAAGAGATGGCTTTCTTTTTCTTTTCTTCATTTCAAGGAAATCTGGTTATTTTCTCATGTCTCCAGAGGCAGCTGACAGTGAAAAAGTTAAGGGATTCAGTATTAATTCTAAGAATAAAGGATCCTTGCTGTATGGGAAAAACTACAATCTTATTTCTCCTTACTTGAGGTACTCAAAGTAATTTTATTCATTAGGTCTTCATGAGTTTTTCAAGAAGACCTAAACCAAGTTTTCATGAGTTTTTGATAAAGATCTTTTGAGTTTTTCATAAAAACTTTTTTTTTTTTTTTGTGGTGGACAGAGAATATTAACTATAATCTAATTAATTTATATAATTCTCATGGCCATCACTCCAGGCAAGAGACTTTATTAACAAGACTCCTGTTCCAGTCCACAGCTTACCTAATTTTATTTTGTCAGGATAGACTATACCACTGCTAGTTTTGTAATGTTTTAGCTGATCTACTTTGTGCTTTAGTCACAAGGCTTCAGGAACAGGAAGGAAACAATCAGAAAAGCAGAACAAAATACCTATTTGCTGAGCAATATACAGGTCTACAAGTAGCTGTGACCAAAAACACACTTGTGGGACTAAAGATTTAAACTGATATGGACATTTTGTGCATTTTTATATGACTAAAGAAAATGAGAATTTGTGTCCCTGTGGTTTACTTATATTAGAAAGGGCTAACAACCAATGCCAGGGCAAGGTTTGGAGCCACAACAATGTGTTTTAGAGAAAACACTTTTGCAACACTTTTATTGTGGAAAGAACATCCCTTGTTTTACATTCTATGGCAGAACAGTTTGCTGTCAACACCACCTGGAATTACTATGGATGGAAAAAAAAATAAATCTAAGGAGACTCTTTTAAATAGCTCCAGCTGTATGCACATTCATTTCTTTGTCTAACCTTTCACCTAACCTTACAAAGGCAGCTCTTGCCACAACTCAGGGTTGCTGCAATTCTCAGACCCATTTTATTGAGAGGTAACATGGGCTTTACATCTCACCCCCCCAGCAGGCCTCTAATCTTGCACACAGTGACAGCAAGACAGTAGAGATATGGACACACTCATGCACACACATGCATCTTCTTTACAGAAGATTACAGGTCTGTTACAGTGCCTTAATGCAAGACTACAGAAACTAAGAGGAAGTGGTCTCATTTTAACAGCACAGAGTTGAAAGAACTGCAGAGCCTTACCTGAACTCATCCTGCTGGTCTGCCAGCTGATCCATCAAAATCTGAAGCCGATCCCATCTCATCCGACTGCACTCTTTATGGAAGTCAAACGCCACGTACCTGCTCAGAGAGAGAAGCATTT
The DNA here is from genome assembly GCF_903797595.1 of Erithacus rubecula. Classification (NCBI taxonomy): domain Eukaryota; kingdom Metazoa; phylum Chordata; class Aves; order Passeriformes; family Muscicapidae; genus Erithacus; species Erithacus rubecula. The sequence continues at coordinate 44,467,541 of NC_136689.1, read as the reverse complement.
TTTCACATTACCTGTGTACTGCAGTGAAGCTTACAGAAAACACTACAGCAAAAAGGTGATCTATAAAAAAGGTAGTGACAGAGGATTTGTTTTTCTTTAGAGATGACTTTCAAGAGAACTGCAGATTTCTCCTGCTGCTGCACCCTCAGTGTGAATGGTGAGAGCATTTAAAATTCTTTACAAAATGCCACTAGTCTGGGAAGCACACATTGAGTTCCAAGTTCTATGTATGTTCCATTTTATGTTCTGGCTAATATTTTTCTTCCAGAAAGTACAGAAGGGATACAAATCTTATTAAATATGTGGGATTGTTTTCCCCACCAGGATTCTTTTGTTCTCTGTTCACTTTGAACTAGACACAGGTGTTGAAATCAACATTTTTTTGCTGGCATAATTCCCTCAATAACTTTAGAAACCTGTTTAAGCAGCTAACCTGTCATAAGAAAATTAAGCAGCTACTGACTTGGAACAAAATTTTAACAGCCAATTTATGTAAAGAAGTGCTCTAAATGAGTTGTGCTTGATTAATTAAGCATTTGTAGGTATATGTTTGCTGTGAATTACAGGGCATTACATTCCTCTCATCAAACCTTCATAACCCAAAAGTTATTTGCCAGAATTTCAGGACTATGCACGAAGAAAGATGCATAGTCCTGAAATCTATACAAGTCTATACACACTGAAACAAGCAACTGAAGTCCTGAGTTTACTCCAGCAGGTAAACACCATCAAAAACAATTAACCAAGAAAGCAGATTTTGATAGCAGGTAAAATAGGGCTGTCAAACACCACTTTTGAAGATATACAGAACATCACCAAAATGCACCTTCACATAACTTCACATCTTGGTTTTCACCAGATGACTTTATAGTAAATATGCACAGAAAAAAAACCATGGCACAGTAATTTCAAGGATAAGGTAGAGGGGTAAATATGCTGGAGCTGGATGCAAGCCCTCCCTCTAGAAGTTAATGAAATCAAGCACAGACAGGCTGTAAGACTGTACTGCACTCCGTATTCCCCCAAAGAGACAGAATTTCTCATAATCTAAGTGCATTCTCCACTCTTGGCCCACTGTTACACTGAGCTCCAAACATTTAAATTACTTGTTCCCTTACTGTTCCATCTGTTTTGCTCATGCTCATCACTTCCTCACTAAGTTAGCAATGCAACCAAGCCTTTTTGCCAGAAGCCAGTTTTACAGGGCACAGTTTTCTTTTTTCCTAAAATGCAGAATACCTCCATTGCATACTATGACTCCAATACTGACATTACCATTGCCTCTGAATTTCCTTCTTTATCCTGTCTGTGTCCTCCCTTAGAAAAAACCTCATAAACATAAAATGCAAACAAATCACAGGGTTGGTAAAGGTCTCCAAAGAGCTGACCACTCTGTGGGTCTCAAAGGTAATGACTTGTAACACAAAATGTATCACTTCATATCATATGTACCTGACCATTCCATTTGCCATGCTGTTCACCATTTTTGAGAAGGTTTGCTCAAGAGGCTTCTCTGAGCCTTTTTGGTTGACCTGGGAAAAGGGAAAACAGAATTACTCAAAAGCCTGCTTAAAAGAACAATTTTTCAGGAAGAACAAGTGAAAGCATACCAAGTTGACAATCATTTGCTTTCCATAGCTAATTATTTGTGAGTCAAAATGTCTTTGGAAGCCATCCATCTAGAAGAGAAAGAAAATGTGTTGACAGATGTACACTACTATTAAGATCTGTGCTTTACAAAAAGCTCCATTATAATATTTTCGATGACTCTTATCATTGTTTAATGTTCTCAATTGTGCCAATACATTCCCGCTTTCCATCTCCCAGTCCACTCAGCTCTCCTCATTAAACATGCTACAGATAAGGAGTATTGCACAGCTACTAAAACTGCTACAAACTGGATCCAAAGAGAAACTACTCCCACTGCCTGCATTTTTTTTTTGCCTTTAAATTCATTATAAGAAGTACAAGGTTCTTGCTGTAAGAATATAGCTGTAAGAATAGCAAGGTTTCTTGCTATTACTTTAAAAAAATTAAGCTCCAGTATTGCTGATTTTTATTCTTCTGGTTACAGTTTGCTATCCCATCACACAAACATGAGCCCAAAAACTTGTTAAAACCCTAAGACACAAACACTCACATACATGATTTACTGACTTGCTGATCTGTGGCTTTGGTTTATACTTGAGGTTTGGTCTTTGAGACCAGAAAAAAGGAATAGATCCACGGGTCTGCAAAAGAGTGGAAATGGTTTTAAACAGCAGAATTTACACAACTCACTTGACATTTAAAAATAAAGTAGACTGGTTTATTTTGTTAATCTAATTCAGACTGTTTAGTTTTATTTGCATATCTTATATACAATATATATTTAAAAGCATAGACAGAGCTAGCTGTCTATGAATCTGTGTTCCTTACAGTGACTTTACCTGAACAAACGATGCTTTGCTCCCCTTGTAATGTACAATTTGTTCTGTCTCAACAAAGTTAGCAGCGTGCCCTTCTGAATCAATACCTGTGCAGAAAAAAGATTGTGTTAGCCAGCTCAGCCTGCCTGCAGAACAGTGACAGTATATCAGCAAAAGGCTTCCTTCCCCTCCCTTTTAAGTCCTCACAGGAAGCACAGAGTTGCCTGACAACATAAAATTAAGCACACCTTTGATAAAAGTTTAACATGATCTGCACAAATTTAACCAGAACTGTGCTTCTTCAAGTTAATATGTTTTGATATTTCTAGTACTAGAAATTATTATTTAATATGAAATAAAATACCAGTGCTCAGACACCAAAATATTCACAATTCTCTAACAATGGAACTGCAGAAAGGGACTCATTTCTTCAAAAGCATGTATGTTGGGACTAAGAACAGAGAAAGTAATTTAAAGTAATTTCTCTGTTTGCTTTTCAACTTTAAACAATTAGAGAACATCGCTCAGGACTCCCCTGCCAGTACCAGAGTTACTCTTAGCTGAACTTACTGCTAGACCAAAAGGGCTATTACACACTTGCATTTAGCACTAATGAAAACAGCCATGTGTTAAAAATCCCTACAAAACTTTTGTAGTTATTTCTTAAAGACATGAAGAGTCAGTTTTAATAAATACCAAAAAATGCTTCAGTTCCTAACATTTTCTTTGGAGGAAGAAACTCAAGACAAACTAAACAGTCTTTTTGCAAGCTGTTACACAGCAATTAGTCCTAAAGGTAATTCACACGTGCAGATGGAATACATGTTATTTTTGAAATAAATCAGTTTATTTCTTTTACCTCTTACATAGTAGCGTACACCAGCCCTGAAACAGCTTCTTCTGGAAATAAGCAGCCAGTCAAAACACTTGCCATTAATAGAACAAGAATGCATAGTGATAACTGATGAACAACACTAAGGAAAAACCCCAGCTTTTCATTAGGATGTTTTTATACATCAACAAGTTGGAAACATCAAGGGATCAAGAGACTACATTCAAATAAATCTGTAAACATTTGTCACCCCAACAACAGTTGAACATTAAACTTGAGAGACAGTAACAATATTAGGATCAATATGCATAGTGCAAAACAACACTCTGTGGTGATGTCACTGATGAATAAACATTAAAAATGCTGCAATTTTGAGAAAATGTGATTCTAAGGGAATTTATTATGGGTCTTATGGTCCTAACTAAGACTCCATCTCATCCATAATTTTATTAGACTACCTTAACAGTTTCTTGCCCCTATTGCTTTTAAAAATTAACAACTACTTCAAAAAATTCCTCTTCAAAATTTTTTATAGGCTTTTAGAAGAGTAAATATCTTGGGGTATGCATTTTGCTCCCATAAATGCAACATACATCACATCTACAAATGCCAGAACTAACACTAAAATAGAATAGCTTTCAAATCCATGTGAAGAAAAAGAGAATGAACACACACCAAGACTCCAGCGCGAGCTTCTCACCACAAATGGTTTCCTGCCTGGGCTACATACCCGAAGTGCCAAATGCACCTGGGACTAACCAATACACAGGGGCAATGCAAACGAATTTCAGCTTTAGTCTTGTTTTGTGATACTTATAGTGGCACTTATTTGGACTGCAGTAAGCTATCAAGTCTAATAGAGACCAGTATTCATGAAAAATTTCTCCAGGTAGATTCACTAGCTTGCACGCTTTGTCCCTAGAAAACTGAAACTTATCACTTTAAAGCAAGCAAAAGATTTAGACGGTCAATTTTAAAATTAGTGTACTTCAGTTTTCTCTTTGAGGAATATAGATACTTTGTCTCAAGTGAAATTCAGGTTCTGTATCTATGATTCGAATGGGAAATAAAGCAGCTGTGTCACACACTAACACCTCAGCTGTGTTAAAGAAGTGATTTCATACATGAGTCATCTTGATTTCTGTTTGGATTTATGCCAATAAACACATGTAAACAACCCCCAAAAATATAATACAAATTGGCCCCATCCAGAACATTCTCACAATTCATAAATCAAGGCTGAAAAATACCGATTCCTCTTGTTTTCCTGGAAAATTCTTGTCATGTCCCCCATCCTTTAATTCAACATTTGTACAACCAACAGTATTCTGCAAGAAAAGTTACCTCTAACCTTAGCTGCTTAGCAATTGTCAGCCTATCTTCTGTTGGCAATCTGTCCTCACTTTGACAACTTGTTATTAGCAACATCCACATATACAAATAAGAACAAGACAGAATTTACTGTTCTTTAGAAGTGCTTTGGTTTGGAGCAGTAAGGGAAATATTAAACATAGTTTAGGGCTTCAGATGATCAAAATCTCAACTATCCAAGTCCATTATTTCTCACCACTGCAAGACTATAAGACCAGGACACGCACTTGAAAAAATACATTTGGGTTTATATGGGGGGAAAAAGCCCCAAAAACCAGAATCTTTGATATTACTGAAATATCTACTAGTGGCACTATAACAGTGTTGCTGAGTGGTCTTCCTAGCATTTTTACTGCTAGAAATCCTGTTTCTTCAAATTCCTGAGTTCTCTAAGGTTTTGCTGTAATTCTAGCTTTCTAATTTAACCAAACAGTTCTTATGCTAATTATTTATAGAGTGAAAAAACAGGATCAAGGAAGGTGTTAATTGCATTTGTCAGTGGTTAATTGCAATTTACCCAGAACCAGCAGGATAAGGACTAGGGTGTTTCAATGGTGCCCTTTTGCTATCTTTCCTTTGTCCCTCTGCCTACTTCCACAAAATTTTCCTTTAAATAAGTAGCAGGAAAGGACTGGAGATCTGCTAGCTGCTGACAGTTCTACCAGATCAACCAATTCTATCTGGAAGCCATTCCCTGCACATATCTGAGAGGCCTTTGCAATGGAGGAACAAAGTAGAAAACAGCATAAGTTGCTCCATCCAGTCTTGCCAGTCCTTTTCACGCTGTCTGTCCAGGAGCAACTACCTAGGACTTACTGATGATGACACACTGCCTCCAGAAAGTGTTCAGTTTCCTTGCAGCATTCATCCCTTCTCAAAAACCAACTTATGACTGCTTTGCTAAAAAGGCTGTTTCCCAAAGCATTGGTCCAGGAAAAGCAGCTGCCTAGGAGCCTTCAGCAGAACCTACCCTTTTATTCATCAACATCCATAAGCATTCCTTCAAGTCAAAACTGCTGTCCCTTATTTTGCATCTAAAGTAGATGCATCCTTATAGCAAGATAAAAAAGTACTAAAGCTGATGAAATAGCATTTGCCATATTAATCTTAACCTTCCCACTGAAAAAGTTATGCAAACCACGACTGTAAAATTAAATATACGTAGCCTTCAAAGCAGAATATTCAAGGGAGTTGACACACAAGTAGGCTATCAAACAATATGTAATATCCATATATGAGCAAACTATATCTATTTCTGACAACATGCTCTGTTATAATTGCCAGCGTAACAATAGAGCAGCCTCATTTTGCTAATGGACTACCCATATCCAGCACTCAGTTTTACAGCACAAAAGGATACATCCATGCATCACTGGTGTAGCAAACCTATGGATCTGAAACACACAAATACCTGTTAAAAATATCAAACACTAGTAGCCAAAAATGGTGAGTGACTATACTTTGCCTAAGGATTTTGTGGTAGTTTTATATACTTCATATAATTTACCTTTTGTTTAGGGTGAAACATCCCTTTCTGGGAAAAGAAGTTCGGGAAAACAGCAACATATGTAATCCTTATTAGCAGGAGGAAAAAAGTAAAAGTCTAATCCCAATTAAGCAGCCTGGACAAAAACCAAGCTGTTTTGTCCTCCCTATACCTAGCATTTACTTATTTACAAATATGCCTGATATAAAGCAATACTTGCTGAAATCTTTTGACATGGTGCGTTTGCTTTACCTCCACAGCAGGACATATGCAGAGATAGTAGTTACAGAAGCCTTCAGTAAGATGTATTCTTATGAGAATAATACTCAAAATGCTTGTTCCAGAGTTTTTCCTATCCTGCCATACCTGAATAATTTAATCTTTCAAGAAAACTTTAAAATTCAATACTATAAGTCAGAAATCCCACACTTCATTACCTAAAACGGTTCTTGCATCAAGCCAGCTGTAATCAATGTGAGGGGAAGTACAGCCTAAAAACATCAGTTTTCACCTTCTGTGTTTTGTCACCTAGGTCTGTTTTCACCAGCCAGCCACACTTGGCTTTCCTTGGCTGTTCCCATCGCAGCTTCTCTCATTTCCCAAGCTTTACTTGCATAGCACTATGCAAGCTTTACAGCCTGTTGTATGCTCCTGGAATAAGCACAACAGCCCTTCATATCTTCACATTCCAGAAGCACTGCACAATCTACCCTTTTGGAACAGCATTGCCTAACGTAACAGCACATCTCCACATCTTACTGAGGCAGAAATAGAAGCTGTGCATCCCTTGCCTTGATTAATACAAAATACTGATGGAGAGAGGAGGCTGCTGTAGTGCAGGCAATCCAAGGAGTTTAACAGACAGAGGATGTCTCCGGTAGGAAGGAGCTTAGTCTGGCTATTAAAGTGCCACAGCTGTGGCTCATGGTCATGCATTTTATTTGCTGGACTAAATGAATTCAAAGGTGTGTTAAGTCTTCATTTGAAATAAAATGGAAGAATCTAAACTGCCAGTCTTAATTATCAGCTTTGTGATCTATACGTGAGGAAAATGGAATTGAAACTGCTCTCACACATGATGTGAGACAGTCTTAGGAAAAAAAGTGATGAATTGGACCTTGGCTATACCCAAAGATAAATACACAGCTAAACTTCAAAATGCTTGAGAAGCATATGCTGTTCAGTGTAACTTCCCTTTGGTTTATATGAGCAGCTATCTTCACAGCACAGTATCTTCAAACACAGATACTTCCAAAAAATTAACTTTCTAGAAGTACTACTAAGGACATTGACAGAGTTGGAAGTTTGAAAGCAGAAGACTCACTGTGCTAAACTAGGTGATGATTAGCCACGTTATACTAGATTCTGGCTGTCTGAAAGAGACAGAATTACAAAAAGCTGTTGCATGCTTATAGCAAAAGTATATTTGTGCCCTAATCAAATCATTATTAAGTGTTTACCTCTGGTTGAGCAATAAATTCTCTAAGAAGGTGTCCATTCCAAACAAACCGTGGGTCTGCCTGCAGCAAGAAAAAAGCCAACATATTTTTAAAGACTGTCAGTTCTGTTTAATTCAACATAAAGGCAGTATCATAGTATCCCTGTGTCATGTAAGTTTAGGTGAACAGGTACAAATGAAGATGAAGTTCCCTTCTTTTATCAGTAGCCTTCATATCCTCAACTGAAAATCTAAAAGATTGGAGAGAGTTATTTTTTTTAACTACTTTTAAGGGTGTGGCCTGACACTTCTAAACCATTAACAACTGAGCTGCAGAACATAATGCATTGGTGCCCCTACACTGGGGTTATTTCCTTCTACCAGTATTCTTAAAAAAACAAACACAAATATCAAACAAAACCATCCACACTCCACAGACCAGACTTCTCTTGCAGAGGCAAACTGGAGATGTTCAAAATTGCCACCATCATTTTGATAAGCCATTATACTGAAGCCATGGGAATATGAAGTTGCACTGCAATTTTAACCATCCAAGATCTGAATTTAATTGAAACTGATGGTTTTTTACTGTACTTTGCCTTTCAAACAATTTTCTGAAGTGACATAATTTTAAGGCAAACCAATCCTTTTGTGCCCTTTCTCTCCCTGGCAAGAGCTGTGTGCCAGGGCAGCATTTGATGATGCAAAACAATCCACAAATATAAACAGTTTTTCCAATGTTAAAAAAACAAACCAAACCAAAAACCCATCCATATAGACACAAGAGAATTTCAAGTTGAAACTGCATTTGGCTGTTGACTTTAAGACAAAAGCAACATACTAAATTTGTGTTTCATCCAAAGTATTAGAATACTTTAGACAGAATACAACATCTTAACACTGACGCCATAAAACCTGCAGTTCTATTCCAAGTTATCCTGTAAAAGAATATGAACACAAGCACAATTTATTCCACTTTGGATTCCTTCCCCCCATTCCAGGTCAAAGGAATTACTTGCTTTCTCTCAGTTTTCCTACTTAGCTCCTTGTTGTAATTAGAAGTGTTCAATATTAAAGGCAAAATTTAATTTATTTTGGATTTTTCAAAATCTATTCAAAATATACTTTAGAAAGTATTTCTAACTGCCGATCTGGAAGTGTGACAAAAGATCAGAACAGTTCCCTAGAAAATTGTGCTGCTCACAAGCTATGAGACTTGTGGACCAGTGTGTTCAGACACAACCCCTAATAGCTTGGATAAAACACCAGCATTATTTAAACATCATCTGCATCAAACTGACAGGAAATTTGCAATACCCCAACACAAAGCAAGCTCAAATCCTTACCCTCTCAAGAAGGCTCATCTCCTGGAACTCTGGGCTCGTGTTTGCCAGCCGCTGCAGGGTGTGTGTTAGGTCATAGGTTGTTGAGAAATAAAACCCATCCACGCTCAAGACATGGTTAAGCATTGATAAAAATACTTTATTGTCCTGCAACTGTTGGGAAGAGAAAAGAACAGAAGAGCTGTCACATACTACTATCAAAATATTTTACTCTTGTAAGCTACCACTACTTTTTGAAGTGATGAGATGAATTTTGCTAGTGCTCTAGCAATACATGACATCATCCAGAGATTACCATACAAGAAGGAAAGCATGAGAAGTGCAATTCTGATACCAGTTCACTGATAACTTGCAGTTAGCACACTGCAATCAAATTCTGCAACAACAGTGGAGAGCAGAGAACAGCATTCCTGTGAGGTAAATAGCTACTGATATTAAACTAATTCTAACAACTTCCAAGCAAAAGGGAAGCTGTTTGTTGCCCTGAAACCATTCAGTTAAAAAAAACAAAGTCAAAATGGCAAGACAAAATAATAGTTATAATCTGTATTCCAGTTCAAGTTCTGACTAGTCTCATTCCTTTCCTGAGAAACGACCAGATTCCCTTCCAGCTCCATTGGTTAGACACCCTGACTTGCTCTTTATCAATCCACTACACATTTGTTTTAAAAAATTCTTACACCAGCCACTCCCTCAAAAAAATAGATGTCGCTTCTTCCCTGCTAGGTAACTATGTAATTTAACAATTCCATAAAGAAATCAAGAAAGATAAGATGACAGCAACACAGTTTATTGTAGAGGCCGTCAGAAAAGTAAATCTGTGAGAAAGACTTAACAGAAGCATTAGGAAGGGTACACCATCCTAACAGAAGCAAAAATGCACATCCAAAAGCTATAGATGATATTCTAAGTTGCACCATATGAGTTTATTATCTTGAATGACATGATTTTATATACATCTATACACAAATATTAAAGCCATTCTATTAATACGAACAAATTAGAAAAAAAGTATTGTTCAAAGAGCTTCTTAAATAAAAAATTTATAGCTTCATCAAATTAGGTCCTGTAGCAATGAGCATCAACATACAATAACATTCCTCCACAGTCCCCTAATCAATGTACCTACCTGAATATCAGTTAAGTGCAGCATGGTCTTTTTGTAGGAGAGGATGTCAAAGTCTGTCGCTTTCCAGATTGCATGACTGAAGATCTCACCTACTTTTTTCTTTTTTGTTATTACAATAAGGTATGTGCCTGTAAATCAGAAAGAACAATGTTAAAAAAAAAAAAGAAAAAAAAAAAAAGAAAAAAAAAAGAGCTGCATGTATTAAGGAAAGCAGTCTATGCTTATATCAGAAAACCGAAACCAAGAGAACTTTATGCTCTTAAGTGTAGCAAAAGCAAACAGGGCTGGAGCAAAAGCAAAATGTACTTGCTAAGCTATCCACTTTCCTGTCTTCAGAGATCTTGAGCTGCTCATTAAGTTTAAGGAATTTTTAAAAAGTGGACAAGATAAAATTTCACCTACTCCTGATCAGAGACAGTCTGAAAGTTTTCAAGTTTGCAAACTCAGAAAGAGGCCAATAATCTTGAATGTGGTTTGAAAAGCACAGAGCAAGTCCAAAATACATGAAAGGAAGCATGCTTCAAAAGCCATAAAGACTATTCAATTTATCATGAAAAAATAGTCCTTCTAACAGAGTCAAAACAGAACAAAGAGATTGCAGGTTCTTGTCTTAAGACAGGAACTTTGCTGTTTCCGTGGTTGCCTAAGTAACAAACCACAAAACCCACCCCATAATCATGGACAGCTCACTCAGAGCAATTAATTTACACTTGTTGGTGAACACAACACAACCTTATTTCTAAGCATAGGGTATTTCAGTGTCATCTTGTTTTTGAATAAAAAGCTTACTCTTAATACTGCAATAGGCAAAGATTATTTATATTTGTTAAAGGTGCTGCATTGCTAGACACAGGGCCAGTTTCACAGCTAAACAGCAGTGAACTACCTAATAACATTTAGCTAAACATTTAATTTAGCTCATAACATCTTTACTTTGACAGTTGCATACTAACACTCAGTACAAAGCTCTAGTGGGTAGAATGAAAAAGCCCAAAGCTTTTAAGAGACTTTACACATTCTATATTTTATTTGATATTCAGGCAGATGAATAGTAGTCATTACCAAGCCTTTAAGTGTTGAAAATTCCCCTTTGGGGCAGTTCAGCTTTAAAACAGTCAGCACTCACTGAATCCCTAAGACACATATATTCATTACACTGCTTACTCTACAAGACCCATAACTCTTTAGAATATGGGCATAGAAAGTTCAGCTGTTTTAAGACCCTGTAGAAGTCACTGCATTCAATGCAATCACCCTTAGCCTCTGTTGGGAATACTGCAGTGAGTGATCTTTAATCCTTTCTACACATGCAAATCTTATTCAGTATGTATGATGCTTATTACACCATTTTTCACAGTACTTCAGTCTCAAACTCTATCAGATGCTACAAAAAGGATTGTTGGAGCAGCAATGCTTACTTTCCCAAAAGCTTACACTTTATGCATCAGGTGTACTCATGATAGTGGCTGCTGAGACCCGACCACTGAGATACTTAGAAAAACTAGACAATTTATTCTTACATTATCCTAACACTTCCTAAACTTAGAATTGTTCCAGTCTGCCCTTCTCCTTTTCATGCTGGATTTTCTTCATATTTGTAGGGCAGTTGCAACACAGTCATTACTTGAACAGCTGAATCTACTTGTCTAGCATCCAATCACTGTCAGCTATTTGTGTACCATGATTATTGATCAAGCTTCACAACAAACACTTGACTATTGCATCAAATCCTGCAGTTAAGATTAAAATAGATACAAAGAAAAAATAGATGAGGTTCTTTGCACTCATTTGAAATGCATTCCTTATAACTAAAACAACTGACAGTTAACCCTACCTTTAGAGGACATCATGGTTTAAAAGTTACACAAACATTCACGATAAGTAGATTTGGATGCCTCCATCTTCTAGAAGTCACAAGAAAAGTCTATCATACTAATGAAAGTGCAACCTCAGATACTTGTAAATACTATTTTTGCCTTTAAAGCTTCTTTAACAGTTTCTTTTGTCTAAGTATTTTTAAAGAGCACAGTTCTCTTCTCCTTACCTGCCACCAATCGGATTGTTCCCAAAATACCAAATATAGGCCTTGTAACAGCTGAAGGGGGAACATCTTTTTTAACTGAAAAGCAGAAGAAAAGAACATTAGAATTTCAGACTGCTTCTTTTATGCCTGTGTTGGAACACTATTAGAACAAGGTCTCTCCAGCCTTTCTGGGCAAATCAAGTTTTGCTACAGTGTTAAGTAAAAGAAACAAAGCATGAGAATTTCAAACCCTGTTGAAACGTTAGGAGGAGGATCTGGGATTTTAACCAATTTCTCACATTTAATCAAAGTAGCCATCCAGTTGAAAAAATTCAAGCTTATTTACATGACAGTATATAGTAGACTCCTCAATAATGTGTTGTCCTGCCAGCTTCCAGAAGCTTTGTTTTGAAGCCATCAAGACCATAAAGGACAACCAAACCGTAAGTGTTTGTGCCTCCATGTCTGATTGCTTCTTCTGAGCCTTGGTCTGTTTCTGTCTCAGAAGGCCTAAGCTCTGTCTGCAAAACTACCAACAGCAGCATACATGTGGCAAAGGACACAGTAATCCAAACAACATACCAAGAGATCAAAAAAGTATTCAAATATCAATTAAAAGTCTTAGTACGTGTAAATTTCATTTACTTGCACTTCTAAAACAAAAGAAGGGATATTAGAAAAATCTAAAAAAACCCAAAGCATCCCCCAGAATGAAGCATTTTCTCAGAACTCAGAAAACTGAAAAAGGTAACCTTTGAATCTTCCTCTGCTTTAAACACCTTGCAGGTTCATCTGATAAAAGAGCAGTGGTGAGAGAGACACAGACTGACAAAAGATTTGGGATAACTATCTTGTCAGTTTTGAAGAGACAGTTTTGAAGGAGAAATTGAAATAATATGCTATGATACCAAAAGTATCACTGCTCTTATATGAAGTATACAAGCAGCCTAATAAAAGAGAGAGAATGACTGATTTTTATATTACTTTTACTGTAGCATTTCTGTCTGTTTGGAGATCAGTAATACCATGGTACCAAACCCCTGGAGAATCAAAAGGGAAGTCTCCCAATACCTTCATTTTACTGTTATTCAGAGTTTTGTTTCATATTTTTAAAAAAATGTAATTAAAATTTTCAATCAAGAGGCTTAAGACTATTCCCACTAACATTTGAATCTGGATTTGCAACACAGAATGAAAATTTATAGTACAGGTTTTCTTACTTGGTATTTCTGGAGGCTTTATGAAAAGTCAAGCTTCAGTTTTATACAAAAGACAGCACTGGGACAATTTGCAAAAGCTGTAGAACCCCAGTGTTCAATACTTTCCCTGTTTGATCTTGAACTTCTAGCACCAACCCCAAATAGCCTGGATGAGTCAGCTTCCCCTGTTGTGATGGATAGTCTTACAAGGCAAGCACTATCATCAAACTCACAGCCAAAAGGCATTTGAAACAAAGCCCTGCAGAACAAAATACAAAGCATTGTATTAAATTGTAACTAAAAGTAAAAAAAAAATATGTCAGTATCATCTCAGTAAGGTTCTGAAGATCTTCTTGGACTGCTACAGCAAAACAGACAAAAAGGACAAAGATGACTGTATTGAGAAATACTGGTGAGGAGAGTCACCTGTAAGAGTGACTTCTGTGGAGACTCTGTCAATGGCAAGCACATCATCTGCTCCATCATCACAGGCTTCCACATAGAACTTCTCTGGTGTTGTATGCCTTTAAGGGATTAGAGAGGAAAAAGGAATTAGTTTAGCAAAACTTATTTGAGATTGTTTACCCTGCAACACCTGAAGACAGAGCAATCAATTTTACACCTTATTTCAGCTGCAAAATAACAAAATTCTCACTGGATTGCTTCCCAACACCCACTGATGTTGACAGCATAAGAAAACAAACAAAACCCAAAACAAGTAATTAAAAAAAAAAACCAAAACAAAACAAAAAAAGCGAGTCCAGCTCATCAGTTATTGCAAAATTCATGGCCTGCCTAACAATCATAATCCTTTTTTATTACCATAAGGCAAAGACCTGAAAGTGAATTAGTGTATGTAGTGACCCACTCTAATTCCTGTAAGCTTGAACCATATCTGATAAGCCAAAACTCATCTCACAACAAAATCAGAAGTTTTTAAACAAAAAGCCTCCTAACAGATTAGGCCACATCCCTAATGCAAGTCTAATAAACATAAAATGTAATGTATGAAATTATAAACACACCTGTTCCACTAGTGTTGTAAGTATTGCAATAATCCACTAGAAAAAACACAGTAGAAATGAAAAAGTTCAAGTAGCACACTAATTTATTAAAGCAGATGTCTCAACACTACTGTTCCCCAGATGTGTTAGCCAGGTCTACATAACACACATGGCATTAATATGTATCTCTCCATTAGACAAACAAATCACACACTGACTTCCTGTTCAGACTGCATTGCCATCCTTCCCTTCCTTCCCCCTCAAAACCATCAAGAAACCCAACACTTTTAGAAGTGTTCTTTAAAAATACACCCATTGTGATATTTGCAAAAAGCCAGACGTTTACTGTGCATTGATAGGAGGGTTATGCAGGACTGACCTGTAGCCACACACAGGAAATGCTCAGAAAACAAACAAAAATCCCCAAACACTCTAAACTATTGTTCTTGACTCTTAGACTGATTTTTCTTAGTTTAAGGCTTGAGAAGACATGGGGTCAGAGTTTTAAAATTCTTGTTCTGGTAACAGGGTAGGTATTTTTAGACTCTTTCTCCCTAAATAGATCTTGCATTTCTACACATCTTCTATTTCTTTTAATTCTTCAGAAAGCTGAATTAGAATTCTAATTTAGAGCAGAGGAATCTGATGGCCAGGTTTTGGTAGTTTGTGGGGGGGTAGTGGTACAGAACTGGCTTCCTGTGTCTGACAGAGTCAATGCCAGCCTGCTCCAAGACAGACCCACTGCTGGCCAAGGCACAACAGTGACAGTGGAAGCACCTCTGGGATAACATATTTAAGAAGGGCAAAGTGTTCAGCACAACACCAACTGCAACAGGACAGAGTGAGAATGTGTGACAGAAACAACCATACAGACTAAGGTCAGTGCACAAGGAGGGGCAGTAGGTGCTCCAGGAGCTGGAGCAGAGATTCCCCTGCAGCCCCTGGTGAAGGCCCAGGAGGCAAAGCTGTCTCCTTGCAGCCCATGGCAGAGCAAAGATCCACCTGCAGCCCTTGGAGAGTCACAACAGAGCAGGGTGATGCTGGTTAGAACAGGGTGCTAATAACACCAGTGTAGTGGGTTTGATCTTCATATAGGCCATTCACTTAACAGATGAATTTGATGATCCTTGTGGGTCCCTTCTAAATCAGAATATTCTGTGATTCTGTGACCCCATAGGAAGCCTGTGCTGGAACAAGCTCCTGGCAGGACTTATGACCCAGATGGGAAACCATGCTGGAACAGCCTGTTCCTGAAGGACTGCACCCTATAGAAGGGACCCATGCAAGAAGAGTTCATGAAGAACTGCAATCTGTGGGAAGGACTCACTGTGGACAGGTTTGTGGAGAATTGTCTCTGGGATAGGAACCCCATGCTGGAGAAGGAAAAGGAGTCCTTCCACTGGGGAAGCACCAACAAAGTGTGATGAACTGACCACAAACCCCACTCCAAATCTCCCTGTGCTACTGGGGGAGACAAAGGAAGTAAATAAAATTAGGAGTGAATTTGAGATGGGGAAGAAGGGAGAGGTGAGAATAAGGTGTTAAGATTTGGCTTTATTTCTCATTATCCTATCCAGATCTGATTATTAATAAATTAAACTAATTTCCCCAAGTCAACTCTGTTTAGCCAGTGACTATAATGGCAGTGTGATCTCTCCTTGCCCTTATCTTAACCCAAGAGCTGTAACTTTTATTTTCTCTCCCCTATCGATGTGCAGATGGGAGTGATAAGTCACTTCAATGGGCATCCAGGATCAACTCACCACACTTAAAACCTCTTAAAAAGAGGTTTAGAAGACCCCACTTTCCACTCACTTAAAGCAGGACCAACTTATAAGTTTATTCAACTTCTAAGTCAAACCCTGTTTCTCAGGGTATGTTTTGACTCTCCTGAAGGATGGCGATTCTACGCCATTTGTAAATCAGCATCCTTAAATCTTTCAGTTACACATATTAAATGCTTAATCTTTGAAAATATAAACAGAAATATATATATATCTAAGAAATACCAACATGCTGTTTACTGAACAGTGAAGCCTTAAAACACCTACTTTGCTTTCATTGCTTTTGTTTCTGATGAAGTGCACATGTGCACCCTCAGCTCTTTAGAGGGGCTTCACAGTAATAACGGGAGCTGTTTTTATGGCAATAAAGCAAACAGGTACACAGATAGAATAGGGGAAGACAAGCTTAAAGACATCTACAAACCCTCACTTTATTAAAGAATCTTAAAAAAAAAAAAAAAAAAAGGATATACTATTTAAGATGCAGTGAGAAACCCATTGCTAACTGGCAGGAAGTAGCAGGAAGCATTTTTTCCACAAGAGAAAGCTGCAGCTTAACTTCCATTGGTTTAGTTGAACCCTCGTTGGGATGTCAGTTGATACAAAAGATTCCATCTAAAACAAGTGAGAAGAGACTCTACCAAGTTTAATATTGGACCTGTTGTGCCATTAACACATGCTTATAGACTCTTACTCATCTGAGCATCTCAAGCAAAGTTGAAAAAATAGGTTAAATTACCAGGTTGTAAGCAAAGTGTTGAGGCTATAGTTTCAGTTTTTGAATACTCTGTATGAAGATCACAACATGGACAAGACATCTACACTGATTCTACAGATCATAAAAAAGCATTTTCATCCATGACCAGTATTTTTGATTAGCTGCTCCTTACATTATAAAGTGCAACATGGCTATGACACTACTACAGTCTCAGTAGAGATTCACATTCATATTGGTTAAAGCCTGTTTTTAACCAACCAAGAAGAAGCTTACAAATCTCAAATAATTGTTATATAAACAAATGCTTTCTTTACCACATGCAAGAGTAACAATTTCTCCCTGAAGAACAAGAAGCCTTTTACCTCAATACCCCAAATTGAAAACAGAGAGAATTAGAGCTGCCACTACAAATGATTGGTCTCTCAATATGTCATATGCCCTGCTTTGCTAGATCAGATCCCAGCACTTCTCTCTCTCAAATCCTAGACCACATTATTTCCTGCCACTAACATTGCCCTTTTAACTATTTTATCATCTTCATTTCCTCTTATGCAATGCCTATAGTTTAAGCAAAGCTAGAAATTTATGTTTCACATTTATTTAAAGTCCTCCTTCCCATGGTCCTTTCTAGGACCAAATTTGGTGACAAAAGTGTCATGGAAAATGTAAGGCAAATCATCCCTGTTTTCAGCTCAATAGACCCAAAATGGCCAGCAGCTTGCAGCACTCTGAAACAGAAACATTGACTTTTGAGTAAGGGAGGAAACAGGGGTAAGAGAAAATGAAGTTATCAATCTACAAAGATGACAGAACTTGAACAAAATACTGTTGGGATCACTTTTAAAAACTGCTCTAAATATAGCTGTGCAACACAAACTGGAAAGCCTAAGGCCCCGCAAGATATTAAACTGTGCTTCAGAAGAAGTGGGATAACTACTGCTCTACAAAATTTTCAACAGAAAGACGATTCACTTAGTCCTTGCTTCATTTGTGCAAGAAGTTCAACGTTTCCTAAAACAAATATTGTTAAGGAAGAGGCCAGGACTCAAAGCAGTTCCAGCCCAAGTGCTGATTTACAACTTTACCAATTACCAGAACTAGGCTTGCAGTCTCATTCACACTTTCATGACCTTTGGTATCATAAAATTGCTATAGTCAAGACAATTGACTCTTGGCTGTCTTTCAGAAAGGAAGCTAATGAACACTTCATGCAAGAATAGGTTAATCTCTAAACTGTACTCACCAGCATGTCTATCACAAGTGTAGATGAATAGCACACATGCTAATTTTGCTCATATGACAGGGAGACATTAAATGGTGAAGAGAGGATCATTCACAACTAGAAATGGCAGATTTGTGTGGGCTCCTCTGCAAAAACCCCCCTGGCAGACCCCTCAGAGACCCCTGAGTGCTGCCCAGGAGCTGCAGGGGCTGGATTTGGCTCCTTGGGAGAATGTGCCCACATTGAGAGAAGAGACACAGAAAATAATGATGAGTAGAGTGTAAATTAGAATGTTAGAATGTAGTATAAGTAGGTTTTTAGATTGTTTATATTAAGGGCCATGTGGCCAAGATGGAGGATCCTGGGTGTGGTGGGCTTCTTCCTCCTTCTTCTTCATGTCATCCATGCTGAAGTTGCACCCTGGGAACCACAGATTGGATGGGGAAAGAACTGGACATTGTAAAGAGGTTGCACGGCATTGGGGAAAATTTGTAAATATTGTATACGTAGTTTAGAGTATAAAGGCCTTGGCACAGCCCGCCCAGGGGTTCTTCTGCAATGGTCGACCTGCAGAGCGGACCCGTGTCGGGCTGGCAGAAACATTTTTAAAGATAAGATAAATAAACAGCCCTGAGAAAATACAAGGTCATCTCAAGCTGCTTTCTTGCCAGTGCCTCCGAGAGAACCAGACTTGTGACCACCTGCATGCCCTCTCTGGGGAGGTCTCAAGCCTGAAGAGACCCTCAGAGACGGGACAGATTCATTCTATTATTTTAATGAAACAAGGATAGATGAAGTCCAAGTGCCAGTATTACATAAAAAATAACAATCAAGAAAGCAGTATTTTATAGAAACCCATAGCATCTGCAGTTATGTTTAGAACTGGTTTTCATACACCCAGCCACATTCTGGTTTTGTATAAACTTTATAGTTCACAGTGGAGCCTGCCTTCTCCTCAGCTAAATTACCACTGCTGTCTAGAACCATACAAGACATAAAGAGCTCTCACCACCTTGCTCCATCACCATCTTGCTTCCCTTACAATTTAACAGCATGTCAAATCATCACAAAATTTAAAATCTATTTCCTTTTTTTTAACTGAAGGAAAACTGACCACCATTATAATGAACTAATGTAAAATATTCACAAAATTTGAGTCCTTCTATTTCCTTCATTTTAACTAAAAGAAAGCTGATCACCATTATAATGAACTATTTCTCAGTATTGCTAAAGAACAAAGGAAGCAATAAGCACAAATTTTACATTTTTAATATAACTCAAATTACTCAAGAAAAGGAGAAGCATTGAAGAACTACAATCACCAAATTCCCATTCCAAATATTACTGAAGGTGACTTGAATTTCATTTTGATAATCTTCTTGATGCCAAGAGATAAAGCAACTCAGTAGATTTCATTCCTACATGTCAAAGTTGCAGGGAAAAAGTACTGATCCCCAACACAACAGAAACATTAAAATAACCCAAAAAAGAACAAATCACTGTTTGCTTACACCAAGCATAAAGTCAGACTAATTTGCAGTTGAGATAGTATTTATTTTGTTTGTGTATTTGTTGTGAAGTTTCACTTCCTTAATTATGTTATAAAGCAGCATTGTGTATCATACAGATGATGCACAGTTGCATCTCACATTTTAATTAGGCTGATTTTACAGATAGGGATATTGCTATGTTCAGATACAGCATGAAAGAAGACCCTGCATGCTCTAATGGCCACTAAAGATAGTACTTCACTCAATATCACTTAAGCCTTCTAGGCCTCAACAGTCAAACTCTTACTTCAGTAATTGATTATTTCACCATAAATACTTAACATTGCTCTAATGCAGGAAACTCTTTGATGTCAGCCTCTGAATACTGTAATAAAGCAAGCCAAAAGCACATCCAATACTTCACAGAGATGCATTTGGGCTCTTGAGCACAGCAAACTGCCCTGCAGTGAGATACAGGAAAGATGTTAGTTTATGCAGTCCCAACCAGTATGTTAAGTAACAGAGCTAACACACTGGTGGTTTCAGCACACCAGAGATTCCAGATTTTCTAGGTGAGCAGGTGTGCTAATTATATGTCTCCCATAAATATTACTCCTCGAGCAGAAACAGCTCAAGGAATTGGAACATCTCCCATAAAGCAGTAACTGTTGCAGGGAGAAAAACCCTAGGATTTAGAAAACAAATGGAAATACCATTTTAAAACAAAACAGAAAAGGCATATATTAAAGGCCTAGCTACATAATGTCTATTTCCAGTGAAGTTTCACTCTACATGAAAATAATTTACTGCATAAGTTAATGTCCGGCTCAAGCAACATCCCTGAGCTTTACAACAACAACCACTTAGATGGAGCAGTAAGAAAGGAATTTGTAGCTGGTCTTTCTGAAAGATGTTATTCAAAACAAAAGGGCATTTTAGACTTCCACCCAAAACAGACACAGAAGTGGAAGGCACTGTGTTCAAGTGCAGGAGCTACCAAAGACTGACAAGTACTTTCACAAAGTATGTGAGGCAACATAGCTATGGGCAGGAGGAGTTAAATCTGATGTAATGGACCCACAAGATACTGAGAAGGCTATCAGCAAGATAAGTGATCCAAGATCACTTAAGACAAGGAATCCAAGCACAAAGAAAAAAAAAAAAAGGTGATTTTTAACTGAGCCAAAACAACAGCCAGAATTTTCTCTATTCTGCAGACACCTTTAACAATCAGTTTGTATATATTACTGTATATATTTGTATATATTAACGGGACTGGCAACTCCACTGCTAGTTGTGGACAAAATACCTGCAATGGCCATTTGAATTTTACAATTTATTCCCGAGGCTACCAGAAGAAGTTAATTAAACAATGCAATGACAGAAGTGACAACTATAGATAGCAGTTTTCAGATTCATAGTTTTCCCAATAATTGTTGGTGTAACTCAGTAAGCAGCACAAATGCCAGACATCAGCACTTTTACTACTACTACTGAACTTGAGTGATGATACTGGTCAAAGCACAAAGGGCATGAACCACTACTTTTGATAAGGTGAAGAACATAAGAGGTTCGTGTTGAGAGCTAGAATCTGTGGCTGGATGTACAGAATTGGGCCCTGCAGAGCACTCAAATCAGGGAGGTGCCATACAGGGCCAGAAAAGGTACATTTGCAGAATCTGACCTTACCATCTTGAGAGTGAGTAATCTGTTAAAAACCCAAACTGAAAGGCTGCCACCACCAAATCCCCAAATTGAAGTCTAGTCTGGATTTTTTGTAAAAACATTCTCCTTTGACCTTGACAACGTGGTAGGCTTGACTCATCACCCAAGTTATGGCCCTATATCTTCAAATGCTTGGTAGAAAGGCTGCAGCCATTATCATAGCTTGGTGTAACAACAAGAAAAGAAAAAAACCTGATTTTTCAGAGCACAAGACAATTCTGTTTTCATGTTTATGAAAAAACTCATGTTAAACTACATCTGAGACAGCCTTGTTTTAAAAAGATCAAAGCTTACTTTTAGCCAAGATTCAAATTTGAATGAGAGAATTCTTTACTAGTCTGTGTCCACAAAAGGGCTTTTGCTTGAAAAAAATCTCAGTAAGAACAACTGTACACTAAAAGCCACAACATAACTGCTATTCACACAACTCACCTTTTCTCCTCTCCAGCCAAAAAGATCACAAGACAAGCTTAAAGAAAGACAAATACTGCTAAAGTGACAAGAGAAGGGAAGGAAAAAGGGGGGGAAAAAATAGCAGCTTTTTGCCAAGCAAGTCTTTCAGCCACCACCGATGATCTTACTGTTCAGCAATACTACTCAATTATCTCCAGGGTCAGTGTACCCTGACATAACTACCTAAACAAAAGAAAAAGCCTGGTGACTTTGAAACATGTAACAGCATTATGGCAAACTGTTTATACAGACCTCCAAAAGACCTGTTTGCACTGATTCCAAAAGATGACAGTCAAATGAAATTTAACAGAGCATAAAGTACAGTTAAATCAGGCTTAAGAGTCACTTTCAGATACTGCTACCTAAAAATGGCATCAGTAACTCAATTATGGAGTTTCCAGACACTGTTTAGAGGTCAAAAGCCTGGGAACACATTTAGCACACACAAGGCACTTCACTTTTGGCTTCAGTCATGAAGAGTCTCATGCTCAAAGCAATATCCTTGGGAGTTTGAACCAGTCGGTGTGAGGGTTTATAATGGAGATGCCTCTTGCAGTGTTAACTTTGCACTGCTTTTGGTTATGCAACTTCTGCTGCTGTATTAAAGGCAGCACACAAACATGTGGCATACCCATACATTCAAAGGCTTACAGTCTCCCCTAAAAAATGTGTTTTAATAAAAAAAATCACACTAGGTAGTTAGAAGAATTTATTCGTAAAAGTCACAGCTGGTACTGCACGGGACAGTCATGAAAGTTTAAAGCCCTCAAAGTTCAGTCATCAGCTGGCATCAAAATCATCACGCACCACAAAAAAAAGCCCATTTGTGTCACGAAAGCCGATGGACAAGCACGCCGAGGGAACCTTCTGCTGGCAAGCGGCGCTGCACACACACAGTAGTGCCCGAGCCCCTACGGCAGCCACCTACCAGCACGAAGGCAGAATCCCAGAATTGTCAGGGCTGGAAGGGACCTCCGGAGATCACCTGGTCAATCCCTCTAACAAGGCAGCGCCACCCAGAGCAGGTGACAAAGGAACGCTTCCAGGTGGGTTTGGAATGGCTCCAAAGAGGAAGCCTCCACAGCCGGCAGGCAGCCCTGGCTGCTCTGGCCAAGGGAAGCCTCGCAGGCATTGACCTCCCGGACACGCGGGAGGACAGCGAAACAGACACGGGAGCCGCCCGCCCGCAGCGCTGTGGGACGGACGGCGACAGAGGAGTGTCCGCGGCCAAAGTCCGCCCTTCCCCTCCTGCCCTCCCAGGCCAAGCCCTTCGAGGACACTCAGCTGAGCGAGGGACCCGAGATAGGCAAAAAAGGGCAGAGGACGAGACGGGGGAGAGCAGGGGACAGCAAGGGAAGGGCGACCGTCACTCCACCGGCGGCTCCTCCCTTCCCTTTCCCTCCACTTCGGCAGGTGCCAGAGTCGCGTCACCCCCGTCCCAACGGGTCACTCACAGCTTCAGGCTGGCGTAGGCCGCCGCCGCCGTGGTTCCCGCCGGTGCCGCCGTCGCCATCCGTTCCCTCGGGCTGTCCCCGGCCGACCGGCTCCGCTCCGACCCGGCCGCTCCCTCCCTGCCCGACTGACGCATCCCTGGGCCGGAGCGACGGAGCCCCGCTCGGGACAAAGCTCCGCGGGCGCGCTGGCGAGCCCAGGGCGGGGCACCGCCTATGGCAGGAGGGGGCGGGGCCAGACAGGCTCATCGGCGCCGCCATTGGCTGAGGCAGCGCGGGTGTATTGTGCTGAAGTATGCGGGGGCAGCACTCCACTCTCGGGCAGGGCCAGTGGCGCAATGGATAACGCGTCTGACTACGGATCAGAAGATTCTAGGTTCGACTCCTGGCTGGCTCGGCTGCTCACTTTTTTCCCTTCGATATTTTTCATTTTTTCTCTTGCACTTCAAGCCGCGGGTGATGCCCACAGCCCCCTCACGCTTCTGCACAGGCCCACTGCTGCCACCTTCTTGCCCCCAATGCGGTGGTCTCCAGACCTCACAGGGTTGGGTGGTGTTAACAGGGCTCCCTGCTCCTGGCAGCCCCCCAGCATGGGGACAGTTGCTGGCCACCTGGCCACCCTTGCTGACCCTGCAGGCCATGGTGTTTGATGAGGAGCAAACCTGACCTCCTGGCCAGGTGCCCACCGGATTCAGCTCTCTGGTTGCCATGCCCCCGGTTTGGACAAGTTCTTACCCCAAGGAGGGGGAACTATAATTAGTTATTCCTTTTATTTGCTTCATTTTAGCTGATAGCTCCAAGCTGCTGTGGTGCTGCTTAGCCAACATCTAGTCTTCGGGTGTGAGGCATCTAGTAGCTAACACCATGCGGCTGCCTGACTCCTCGAGCCATAGGAACACTAGCCAAAACCCTCTAAGGAAACCATCGTCCCCAGTGCTGCAAAGGAGACTCCCATGCTGGGGTCAGAGCCTGCTCCCACATGTGGCAAATCCCTCCCCAGCTCCTCAGCCTGGGATCTGGGCCTCCCCAGAAGGATGCTAGAGCAGGACAGCCTCTGATGGAGCTGCAGCAAATACCAGCTGCCTGCAAAGGACTGGAAATTCCCAGTGAACTCCGCTGAGGTGGGGTACAGGAGTAAGGAAGAGGTTGGGAAACCATTATTTCACAGCATAACTCCCCCTCCCCTGTGACAATCGTTGTAAGTCGAGAAAAAACTTGAATCTGAGCATTGCTTAAGATACTGTCTTTATTCACTGAAATCACAACCGGCCAGTGGCTTCGTTCTGCTACTGGTCTTTATTCTTTATAAATACTTAACAGCACAGAAGAAAAGAGGGCTGTGTTCACAGGAGGCTAAGGTTAGTTACACCAGCACAAATCCTAAAATACTCTCTCCTGGAGCTAAGCTTTGAAGAAAACATAAAATAACTAGTACCATTCAATATTGTTAGCCAGGCTCTGGATCTGCTTTCCAGATCCAGAAAACCAAAGCCTAGGTGTGTGTGTGCCTGAGTCCCTGCCTGGCCATGCTCTGCAGACCTGCTGCTTGGAGAGGAAGGTTGGTGCCGGCAGAACTGCAGCCCTCATCCCTCCACCAGGGCTGCAGGGCATTCCTGCCTTTACAGGACTCTTTGCCATGTATTTGCACGTGGGGACAGTTTCTTCCTGTCTCCTGTCATGTCTGAGTGTGTTGCAGATGCATATTGCCTCATCAACTTCTGGCTGCCCAGGAATAAAGCAGGGTAAGGATTTTACTGCTCAGGAAAGCTTTGCTTCTCCTTAGGAAAAGGGTGGGTGAGCAGTTCCAAGCTCTCTCTGGGCTTGTTACAGGAAGGTTCAGTCAGGTTCAGTAAGTACAGCCAGGGCTACTGCAGCCAGTGAGCAGCAGGATGCAGAAATGGAAAAAAAAAAATGAACGCAGAAATGCTTTGCGATGATGAGAGATGCAAACATCTTCCCAGCTTCTCCCAGTGGCACAGGCACTCACAGAATGGGGGAAAGGGATGTGTGTATCTGGTCATAGCCCTTCCCTGCCCGCAGGTACTGACTCCAGGGATACTTCCCAGTGATGAAACCTGGGTCAACTTATTACATTCATGCACAGAAAGTTGCTTAAAAGGCATATCTACAAGCACTTGGCATGGGCACAGAGGTGTGAAAGGCAGGTCCTTGGGCACATCCATGGGCACAGACACAACTGTACACACCACCCCAAAAGTGAGCACATAGCAAGACATCGAGGCCCACATTGGATTTTTTTTCCCAAAAAAAAAGATAATCCTTTCTTTGGAATGGCTAGCCAGACCCATGCCAGCTCTTGGAAGCCCAGATTTCCTCTTTCAAGGCTGCCACATCACACCTGATTGCTGATGAAACTCCATAATTTCCAGACTAAGTAGCTATTCACTTTGCAGTAAAAAGGTCTATATAAAAAAAAAAAAAATTTAAATTTTGAAAGACTGGGAAAACGTTTTAAAAGTCCCCAAATGAAATTCAGAAACTGAAGAGCAACAGATCTTTTCAAATGTTCCTTACCAGAATGTTGGAAACTGCTGTTTCCTGTGTTTTAACATCAGTTTTCCAAATTTCTTTGATCCCAGGTGCTTCTTAGACTTTAAATTACACAAAAGTGTCTGCTGCTTCTGCAGCTGGGGCTTTCCCCCTGCTCTTACACAAAATTCTCTATTTAAAGGAGTTTCTGTATTCTAAGCAATGGAAACTTAACAGCATTATTTGAACGAATAAATCTTTTAAGCTCTGATTCCTAGCAGACTTCAGGGAATTCACTTGAGTAACTATCTGCATGTGAGGTACTCTTTAACAGCACAATGGGACTTCCAAGGGTCCTTTACTTTAAAACCAGTCAGAAGAACTTGCTGGGGGAGGAATCAAGACTAACTTTTCATAGCTTCTTAATAAATTAAAAGGCAACAAAGTTCATGTGAACAGCAAAACCCAATGTGTATAAGGCAGGACAGAGGTGGGATTTAACCTGTTTTTAATATTCTTCTGCAGAGGACACAAAGCCTCACACTTCCAGCTCCAAAGCTATTTTTCCCTTTGGGGAAGCTGCCTGAAGGCAGGCAGTGAGGGCTTGCAGCTCCACAGATGCCTGGTGGAGGGTCAGGAAGAGAAGGTTTGCCTGTGCAGGATGCCCTTGCCTGCCCCTGTGCCAGACCCACTGTGAGGCAGCTGCAGAGCTGGGGACAAGCTGGGGAAAATCGACAACAACTCTAACACTCACAGCCTGGGAGAAATAATACTGAGCTTAAATGGATTCAAATTCCTCCAGACAGAAGCAGTGCAAGTTAGCACCCACACAGGGGTGCAGGGCAGTGCAGTAGATACTTTAGCTTCAAAACCACAAGCTCACAGGCTCCTTTTTCAAGAGCTTCACACTGTCACTTCCAGCTCTTTGTAAATACAGGAAAGGTGAGTGTTAGCATTTAACAATTTATAGGGGACCTCAAAACTGGAAGTAGGGCAGCCTCCATTTCCCTAGTGCTGAGGGACACAGGATGGCTGACAGAAGTAACAAGAAGACACTGAGAGGGAGCAGAGGCCAAACTCCCTGGTGATGCAAAGCAGGGTCTTGCCACAAACTGCCCGCCTGAGGCTTTCCTTGAAGGAAAATTGTCCTCCCCATCTGCTCCTCTCCTGCTTATTTTGAGGTTGTGGGGAAGGCTGCAAGGGTGAGACAGAAGTTTAAACTGCAGTTTAAGAAGAAAGTATCAGTCCCACTAGTGTTTTCAGATCTTCACAAAATGAAGGCCAAAAATGTGTACAAGGACTTGATCTAAAAAATCAAGAGGTAGCAAAAGCATGAACTACATAGCAGCTGGTCTTTCTGTGACAGCAACAGATGACCAAGGCTGGTGTTTCCAGCTCACTTCAAAAAACCCAGGTTCAGCCCAGGGCACAGAACCACCTGCCCAGGACTATTTGAATTATTTACTAGGGATTGTGAGCTGCTGTTATTTTCCACCTCAGTCCCTTCAGACAGTCCTAAGATCACAGTCACACCTTGAACACCCCCTCCCTGCTCCAGCCTAGCTGTGCTGCAGGACACAAGCTGATGAGTTGCACTGGAGGGAGAGCACTATGGGACCTGCCCTGCTGTTGTTGCCCTTGATCCATTCTGCTTGGATGCAGCACTACTTTTATTTCGTGTCAGCTTTCATACCTTTCCCAACCAGCACTTGGTGGCTAAATTTAAGGCTCTAGGAGGGCTCACATATTTGGGGTCAATTTTACCTCCCCTAAAATCACAGGTAAAACTCTCAGAAAATGTATTTCACAGTGGCAAGGTGCCCTCCCTTGAGCTTCCAGTCACTCACTGAAGGGATGTATGTCTCCAGGAAAAATGGTGCCACAGAGCCAAGCTACACCAAAACTCTGGACGGCTTCCAGGCAGGACCAGCCTCCAGCCCTGAGCTGCCATCCCCATGCTGAAGAGCAGCGGAAAGGAAGCACTTGCAGCTGAATGGAGCAGAGGGCTGGATGCTCAGTTACTACCATGAAACTCCATGCCAAGCCCACCAAGCTCCTGAGGCTGGGGCAGTTTCACATTTCAGCCATGGCAAGATGATTTATTAGCACAGGCAACTTGCTGCTACCTGACACTTGTGCTGCTCCGGATTGGTACACGTTGCTGTCTGACTACATCAAGTGAAGTTCAAGCTACATCCTTGCTATTAGAAAAGAGGTTTGGTTGAACTGTAATGGGTTTTCAGCATGGGCACATTTTGGGAGTCCCAGTGCTATGGCTCAGCTAATTTATTGTTGTTTCCATACTGAAAAGATCTTCAAGAATGTCATCCCAACCCAGCATAGATACATGAGGATTTAACTAATATTCCACACAAAGAAAGAGTAGTTAAGATCCTCAATTGCATCTGAGGCTTTAAATTAAGAAGATTTTGTTAAACAAAAGTACCAGTACATGACAGGCTGTGCAGCTTTTCTAGGTACATTACATGCACTGCAGGCACACCTATCATATATGTAACACATATGAAGGGAACAGGTTTCTTTGACTATAAAGTTGGGGGTGTGGTGGGAGGGGCATGGTTAAGAAAATAAACAATTTGCCTTCCTGCTTTCTCAGCAGAAAGGAGAGTAAGGGCCAAACTCTCTAACTCATTGCTCAGATAAGCTGTTATTATTCATAGGAGCAAATCTGTTTGTGCCAATATGCTCATCTGAGTAAGAGTTGTGGAGCTGGGCTCTAAATCCCTGTGTAACAAAGCCCTCATAACAATCTCAAGTTGGCTCTCCGAGCTCTGAATAAGCACCACTATGAAATGGCTTTGTGCTGGGTAAACACCATGAAAAGGAATAGCCAAGCTGAGGGCTGAGCTTTGAGGACAAACTGGAAAACTCAGGCAGCTGTCTGTGTGTGGAGAGCTTTTTTCAAAAGTGAGCTCTGCAAGCAAGAACGAGGGTGGATTTCCCTCATGTCCACACTTTCAGCATCTCGACCTTTCCTTTCCAAATATGATCCACTGTTCAGACTCTGACACAGAAGACTGGCCCCTATGTGTCAGGCTGACACACAAGCCTGGGCCCCAAGTCCTTACATTAGCTTAGCCTAGCTTGTTCCAGTTTTTTGTTCTGTTTGAAATGGGATGTTTGCCTCCAACTGCCAGACAGCATTGCCTGGTTTGTGCTTGGAGAGTTGGTGCTTTTTCAGTCAGACATGATACTGGAGTTCAGGGCATTAAACCAAAAGGTCTGAGTGTGCCATTTTGCACAGACTCTTCTTTTCCTAAAGAATTGATAAAAAGTATGAGAGTCTAAACAGCTGGTACTAATAGGTGGGTGTTGTCCAGGGAACCTGATGAAATGTGCTTTCAGGAAACAGTAGACTGATGGAATGTCCCCGGCAGGCAGGCAGGCAGGCAGGCAAGCCAGCCTCTGCCTTTTTAATTGTGCATGGCACGGTCTGAGTTCATAGCCACAAGAGCAAATTGTGCTTTCACTGAAGAATCTTCCAAAATAAGCCCAGAGGAATCTCCAGGAGGCAGAAAAAGGCACGTTAAAGTAAATGGATGAGTTTAGGTAACATGCCATGTTTTTGGTCAAGTAGACATAGTTTGATGCAGCTGAAACCCACAAACACACAAACTTGGTGAATCCAGCAAAAATCTCTCATATCCCTTGACAGGAATATTGCTGACTGGCAAAAAACATGCACAGGAAATCAGCTGAAAGTGGGGAGAGGGAAATGATGCAACAAGTCTTCTGTCCTGGCTTTCCAATGCTGGCCTCGCTGACTAATAGTGGTGCTGGTAGGCAGCTGCTGGGGTTGTGCCATTCTCTATGTGTTTCAGGTGACAGGAGTGACAAAGCAAATGTTCATCCAGTGGGTAACAGCGATGTCCGTCTTCATCGTTCAGTTCCATCCCACAGTCCTGCAAAGAGAGGCCATGCAAATTGTTAGAGCTTGTGTTCATCTTCCAGGGTGAGCTGGGGTCTGGCTTCCCTGAAAAGTGATTTTGTGACAGGGACAGATGACACTCAGCCAACAGCTCCTTCCTAATAGGTCCAGCATGTACCACAAGAAGAAAAACATCTGATATAGGCATTTTGATGGGCAGCCTTGTACAAATTTGTTTAAAGCAGTTTTATTGAATAAGCTTTATCTCATGGTAAGGTGCAACCCTCTGTATTTTAAACATGCTCGTGTCTCCTTACAGTGTGAGATAAGAGATGCCTCTTCACATTACAGTTGTACTGATGTGAAATCAGCTTGTGGAGTCAGGGCCTCTTTTCACTGTATTACAAGCACAGTGACAAAAGACAACTATTTATTTTAATTCTCAATGCAGAAGTATGGTGGCTTTCTGAGAAGCCCTGTGCAGAGACTAAATGGTTTTTAAGAGCTGGCATCTCCTGGATTTTTTTTTCTTGTGTAGCCATATCCTTTCTTCAGCCCCAAAGACACATTCATTTCCCATGAGAGTGAAGGTAACTTAAACCCGACAGGATCAGTCACCACCAAAGCATTTTTCAACAATCTGACTTGGAAATCAGATACACTAATGTGATCTGGAGCTTGAGGCTTCTGAAAGGAAGCAATAGACCCTACTAAGTCACCATGCTTCCTGCATTAATGAATAAACTGCCAAATTTGAAAAGCAATAATTAACTTGTTGCCTGTAACTTTATGAAGAACAAATGAAATTATAACTGAAACACACTGCTGCTAAAACTTTTGTCCTCAGTCTGGAAGTTTCTCAGTCGACAGAAAAGGTCTCACTCTGCAAAGTTTGAATTGCTCAGCTACTGCCATTGTAAGGCAAGAGATTTATTTCAATCTTAAAATAATAGCAGTTATGACTATTACACCCACTCCCTGAGAAAGCTGCTGACCTACCTCGCAGTGATAACATTCCACATGGTAATCCTTGTCCATGGACACAACCCGAATGGTCTCATCAGACCCCTGTGAGCATTTGAGCAAAGCAGAAATTACAAAGGATTACAGCAGGATCAGACACATGCACTCTGTAGATTGCTTCCTGCAACAAAATGAATGTTGAGGAAATACATTTGGGCAGCTGGTTGTAGACCACAAATAAATCCTGCCACTTGCAGTTATTTTTACAGTAAAGCTTCATCATTGACTGACTGCAGATATCCTCAAAAATGTGACACCAGAAACGTAAAAATGTTCCCTGTTTAACAGTAATATCTATCAGAAATCACAAATTAATGACTTGGTAATTTCAATAGATTACATTTTTCAGCATTTTTAATTAGTTTTGCCCAAGATTCATCTCCTCCAAGTATTAAAATGAGTTGGTCTCAAGTGGTCACACAGAGGACATTCATGACTACCACCAGCATCTATTGACATAATGGAAAATTCTCCTGAACATAAAACTAGCAGCAGCATAATCCTGCAGGAGATGAAAAAAGCAGCCTGGCCAAGGAAGAATAAGCTTCATCATTGAACAAAAGAAGTCACATCTCAAGAATAGAGCATGAGCTTAGACCAAATGGTTTCACTCCAGAGGAAGCGACCATCTCTCCCCATCCACAATCACATTTGTCTTGACACATGGTCAAGCCTGAAAGAGAGTAAGGCCTGACACTCCTCTGCTGAGGGAATATGGAATAAAAGGCTCTCACCTCAGAGGGCAGAATGGGAAGTCCACATGCTGCACATTTTGGAGCTAAAACTCTGGAAGAGCAATGAGAAATTGAAGGCAAGTTATGGATCAACATAAAGAGAGAGGTCTGTATGTTCTCAGTGATAACATGAAAAGCTGCAGCTGTAAATCACTTATCCATAGGAAAGCTTTGCCTCCTGAGATCATAAATTAATTTTCACATTTGTTTTAAGTAATGCTTGGCACATGTTGCTCTATCAGGCAAAAAGAGACCTCATATTTTAGACTTAGTGCCAGAAAAAATACAAAATTCCCCTATAAAATTATTGGCTGCTACTGAGAGATTTGGAAAAGAAAATGAGGAGGAACTGAGCAGGACTTCCACCAGAAAAATACATTAAAAGAAGTGGCAGCCTCTGGGAAGAAAAATTTTGAGAAAATATCACATAACTGCACAGTTTCTTAAGGCCTTATAACACAATAATTAATTAAATTAAATTGCAAGGCAATATTAATTATTTCAGAATAACGCTGGCATTTAAGGGCACTAATCTTAGCAACAGGTTTGTAACAACTTTAGTCTTGGCACAACACAGAAGAGTTCCAAGGGCTGCCTGTGCAACACTTAATACTCTCTCGGCTCAGAAAATGGAGCAAGGACCAAAGTAAGCCAAAAGGACATATTAAATGTGTGCAGCTCTAATACCATAACTACCAGCCAAGAGCACAGCCGTTTTATTTTACAGTCTAAATAAGAAGTGATTTTTAAAGTGGATTTTTCAGTTGTTTAATTTAGAACTGGGTAAAAGTTGTGCTTTGCAGGTTCAGTGGCAATTCTTTAAAAGTCAAATTCAGCCCTTCAACTACTCAAAAATGAAATCACATTGATTTCCACAGGCATTCACAGGCTTTCCTTAAAGCAGACTAATTTTGTACATCACTGAACACTTCAGAAGCACTATTTCTCACTCTCTCTGCTTTACAGAAGGGGCCCAGAGGTTATTTGACTTCATCAGTTACACAGCAGTCAACAGCTGGGTAAGAGGAGAGAGGAGGAATTTCTAGGGACTAGCCCCATCCTCAAACTTCTAACCCAGTCCCTATTTTACTAATCTGCACTCCTAACTAGCTGAAAAGATAAATTAGGGGCTTGCAGCTTGGAACATCTCTGCTGGTTTTCTTGCCCTTACTTGTGGTAATCTCTGACACAGTAGATTTTGTTTTCAGAGTCTACAGTGAATGGCACACCGTCCAGACACTCGTTGCAGATGACGCATCGGAAGCAGCCCGGATGATATGATTTCCCTAGAGCCTGCAGGATCTGCAACAGAGCAAGAGAAAGGAAAAATGCACATGAAGAGCCAATAAAGGTTAAAACAGTAAACACACAGCTTTACACCAGATAATGCTGCATATTCATCAGTAGGGCTGCATCTTTTTTCCCCTGTCTCATCTGAAAAATCAGTTAATAAGGATGGAAAGGGTAGCTGGAATCAATATATAGCATCTGACTCTAGAGGTATTAATTATTAGCATGGATAAGAAAATAATCTAGAGACTCAGTTAAGGTATTTAGCATGACAAAGGATAGAAGTGACAGAATTTAAAGGAAAGAAAATAATTTCTGAAGTCAACAAGTAGAAAATACTTAGCAAGATCACAGGGCAAGATGTACCAGCCAAACAAAGGAAATACACTTTTATATTCTCCATGAGAAGTTGAAACTAGCAGTATTGCTAAGTTTTCATAATTCCTTAGATATTGAAGGGCTTTGTACTCGCTCGTCTGGCTTTCTAATTAGCACAGAGTATGGAAACTGTTGAACTCAACAGCTGCAATTCACTACCTGGAATACCATGGTCCATCAGTAGAAGGATCAGACTTCTGAGTAGGAAACAGCTTCCAATTGTAATGCTTTCCAGTGCAAGCAAGTAAACAAAGATAATTAATGATAAGCATTAGAAAATGTTGGGAGGCATGCTGTGAACCAGAAATCCCTAATTTCTTTGCTTCAGCTGTAGTCTTACACCACCAGCTATACTGGTCTCCCTCTGAACTTCCTAAAACTGGATGCTGACCCCCTGAGCATCCCCCAGCCCCATGCACATCTGCAATGGATAGTACCTGCTGTAGGCTAGTGCTGCTTCACAGATCTGAACTGAGGTCTGGTTCACACACTCTGGGTCAAACCTGCTCCCCAGAGTACCAGTACCCACAAAAAACAACAAGGAAGTGACTTAATCCAGAAGACACATAGGAAGCCACAGCTTTACTGTAGGAAAGATGAGGCTGAGAGAGCTGCAGTGATGGCTCACAGCAAGGGAGCACTGCAGGGCCATGGCATTGCTGAGCAGGAAGCATCAACAGGATTACAAATGCACTGTCCAGAGAAGTCCAAAAAGGGATAAAAGGCCTGGAGGTTCTGCTTTTCAACACCCATTGAAAACAGACAGAGCAGTGTCTCTGCATCACGTACAGTGGGTGCCAGCCTCACTTCCTTAAAAAAATCAACAAAAAGCTCAGTGGATTTTCCTTCTTCCAGTCTCACACTAGGCAAACTACCAAATGATAACAGCATTGGATATGATTATATTTTGCTTTTAATGCATTATTCTAAAACGTAGTGGGAGCTTTTTCTCCTAAAACAATTATCACTTACCATGTCCATTATCAAATGACCACAAATGAAACACCTGTCAGCGGACTGCTGGAAACCAGAATACTGCAAGGACAAAAAAGAATTCATTTAAAATTTCACAAGGCCACTGAAGCATAAACAACAATGCACTTTGTTTGTACTTTGTGGAGTGTTACTTGCATATTTGTTATTGGTTCTTTTTCTGTGCTCCTTACACAGAAAAGTTAAACTTTCCAACGCTTTTTTTGTTATATAAAGGTGTTGACATATGATATTCTATCTGATACTCTATCTATACTTTTGACTTCCCAGTTTCAGAAAGATTACAAGTTCCTGTAACTTCCAAGTCCAAAATCTAAGTTTAATTTAAAGTATTAAAGAATACCATAAATGCACATGCAAATAAGGCAGATACTAATAAGATTTATTTACATGCTTATACATGCCACATGAATCTACAAGACAAGAACCTACTTGTGTTTATCACATATTTATGTCACAATATCTGTATATATAGGCCTGGAAAGCCAAATTTTTCTTTGGTTACATGGTTATAATTCTGTTGAAGCTCCTCTGAGGTCAGTGGTATTGTTCCAGTTCTCTGTCAGGATAGCAATCAAGTCTGGCCCAGAGCAACTGTTTTGCTGTTTTTGCTGAGATCTACTGGTAAGGAACTGTCTGTCATGTCCATGACATGCACCTTGGGCACAGCACATCATCTGTCTGAATGAAGGAAATTCAAACTTGTAAAATGAAATATTTTAGGTGCATTTAATCCTTTTATATTCATCATATGTAGAACATACTGAGGAGAACAAAGAAGATGAACTTTGACAGAAATCACTAGGATTCACCAATAAGTAAGCAAATACAACTTTTTCAAGTCTCAAGGAAGCTTTAATCTACCAGGTCTCAGGAGCAGAAGGGTGTATGGATTTTTATCTGCACCAGCCAAAGAGAGGACTGTGGAGTTGCTTCATGCTTAGGTACACTCACATAGAATGCATTGAGGGCAACAGAAAGATATCCATTAAGATAACCATTAGGTGAAAAAGAAATTCACCCATTCATTCTTCTGTAGCTGTTCATCTCACTCCTGCCTCCTCAGTATGGCTATGGAGACAATGCTTTGAGGGAGCCATCACAACAGGTTATGGCTTCAGCTAGAGGTCTGTGCCACAAAACCTCTCACTCAACTACCTCCAGCACCACATGTGGGCAGCCACCATGGCTGGGGCTGGGCCTGGGAAAATGCTGGAGCAGAATGGCCAGGCAGGATGCTGGACTGGAAGTGTGTGAAACACAGGCAAAGCTGACAGGTAGAAAGGCTGTGAGTCTGCTGGCAACATTGAGATGTCCCATTACAAGGGTCAACTGGGTGCTTACCAGGAAGTCTTCTTCACAAAATACCTTCCCATTGACAAAATAAAAGGCTTTTCCTCTCAGCTTTCGACCTAAACAAAAAACCAAAGAGATAAGGAAAAGATCAGCAGAAAGCAAGGAGAAAATATGATCAAAACCTGGCTGCTGAGAAGCAAACAACAATGAAAACATCCAAGGACAGATATCACACAGCTGGAAAAGAGCATCTAACCCCAGCATGGGTCTTCCCAGACTGCGACCTGCCAAATCCTCTTCTACTGGTGGTTACTGATGAATCTCAGTTGGTGGATCTCAACAAAAATCCCACCTTTGGATAGGAGGTAGTGGCTTTGCAAGCCTGGACCAATCCCCAGCAGATTACCACATGCTGTAACTCTGGGAAGAGTGAGGGAGGATACACTGGCTCATGCTGGAAAACACCCCAGGAAAGGAGCAAGGAGGAAAGAAGAAAGGGCAAACAGACAGTGACCCACACATGACTTAACTCTTCAAAATGTCACGACCTTGCTGTTCTGCAATGAGCAGCAGCTGCCAGACAAGACACTGTAATACCCAAGCACTCACTCTGCCCCAGCAGAGTGCAACCCCAGAGCACTCAACAGGCTTCTCTGCTACCTACCAGCCCATTTGTTACTGCAGCTGCCAACAAAAAGCTTTGAAACTATTAAAGAAAAAATTTTACTGCAGCTTTAGTGTTTATGCCTCTCATTCACCATCTGTTTTCAGTTCCATGTAATCATGGAATGTTTACTCACACTGCCATCACTCCTAAACGCCCTGTCTTCTCCCAAAACAAAAAAGGTTTTGTTTGTTTATAAAAAGCTGCTCCTACCTCTTTGCAGCCTAGTTTCTCTATTGAGCCCAGAGTTTGAAATGCAAGCCTGTTAGTGGAATGGTTCTGCACATGCCCCAAGCATGTGCAGGAGACAGTGCCCAGTGCAGGGGGAGCAGCACTGCCTGGGCACAGCTGGAGCAGGACCTGCTGCAGGCTGGTTTTGGATACCTGTCAGGCACTGCTGAAAGGAAATTGGGTCTGAGACACTGGGGCGTAGAAGCTTCCTGCTTGACATGCTGAATGTGGCCAGTATTATTTAAAAAGTGATTGTCAGCTGCTGGGTGTATAAATGTGAACAACAGATGAGACTGGTCTGGGGCTCACCTTATGTTATGCCCCTACTCAGCAGCCTTCAGCATTGAACCACGCTGGCTGCAAGGCTTTAGGGAAAGAAGGAAGCCAAATAAACCCACTTCAAGAAACAAGTGTTACAGTCTACTGCATACACCAGAGGGCACCCTCAGGCTGGGAAACAACTTCTGCTTGCTCATTTCTTCCTCTGCTGCTCTCAGCTTCCCCCTGCCCACTTCTCGGATGGACTGCTCCCAGTGTCTCTTCGAGGTGAGGAAGCACTTTCTCATCATACAATTGGAAAGGCAAGATGCAGGAAAAGCTCATTTCCCCAGGCTGCACTAGGAAATGTCCCAGTGGAGCACCTTGCGATATGGAGATGCTCTGGGGAAGCTCCAAAGTTTTGCCAGTGAATTGAGACAGACCAGCATTTCATCAGCAGCCTTTAGTGCCCTATCCAGGTCTCAAGCAGCAGGGCAGGCGGAAGACAGGACTGCTAGTTTGCATGTGAAGGAACTTCGTGGTTAAACTGTGGACATTGCCCAGCTCTGTGTTTACCAGCCCAGTGCAGGAGCCAAAAGCACATGGCCCTGTCATAGTCATCGTCCCCCCTTCTCTTCTAATCCCTGCTAGGGACAACCAAGTAACCTAAAGGTCAGAGATGATCCAGGGCACCAGCCCATCCTTGCACCAATGCAGACATTGGATAGGAAAAAAACCTGACAATCTTGAAAGCATCCCACTCTGATTTTTCTCATCTGCCCTGATGTTGCCAAGGTCGCTGAAACCGAAACAAGACCCAGAGTTCAAAATAGAAAGTGTCTAATCTGGGACATGTAATCTTTGTGGCTCATGACCTAGGGTGTGTATTGGCATGATAACCCACCTGTGTGTCTGCCTGTCCACAGGTAAGCCTGGCATGCTCTTTAGCAGCTCTAGAGTCACAGTTTCTGAGGAGGGACAGGAGAGGCATGGGAATACTTGAGATTTGCATCACCTTTGTCAAGGGTGGACCTAAGCAAGTTAATAACAAGCTTACTGCAGCAGAAAGTACTCTTGAAAATCTCCCACTGATTTAAATGCCACACTGGGATTTGGCCCTCCCAAAAATTAAAAACTAACAAAAACATTTAACTTTGGTTTTAAATTACATGGTAGCGAGGGCTCCAGCTCAGCACAGCGGGCCGGTGCCTAAGTGACTTTCCACCTGCATGCAATGTGTCTTCTTAAAGACGAGCTGACAGTGGTGAGGAAAAACACACACATTGGGCCATGCAACGAGAAACACTTCTTTAGATGAGGGCCTGGTGCATAAGCAGCAGATATTCCAACAGAAGAGATGAGGTTTGGATCATTGCCACAATATCATTCTTCCATGGTGACAAAAAAAGCATTTACCAGCGATTCCGCACCCAGTGTATTTTTAACATGGTGACATTAGCAGGTTAAGATTGATGGCAACAGATCTCCAGTGAAGGTTCCACAGTCATCATGCTATGTCTGGGCTTCTGCTGTAAGCTCATTCAGCAGAAGGATAAACCCTTTATAAAGGATTCATAATTTGGCCATTGGCATTAAAAAAGTCCCTGAAGAAGAGTTGCTGACACCAAGAGCACTTTTAATTACTTTTGTTAGGGAAGAGGTAAGCATTTTAACTATTTTTAGTTCTCCATGACTGTCTTTAAGCTCCTGGCAGAAATGTGAAAGGAAATTAGCAAAAGCCATGAGTAACCAGGTGCTTCTGCAACCACTGTGGGAGTGGTTCATGTAAACACAGCCCATTTCTTCCCTGCTGCTCTCAACTTCTCCCAGCGTCTCTTTGAGATGAGGAAGCACTTTCTCATAATACAATTGGGAAGGCAAGATGCAGGAAAAACTCACTTCCCCAGGCCGTGCTGGGACTGTCCTGGTGGAGCTTGGAAATGCATGTTCTTGCTGCAGCCACACCAGTAAAACAAACAGCACTGGGACTGCCCCACAGTGCAGAGCAGGGTGGCAGTGACATCAGTCCCTGCACTGAGCTCCCTGCCATGGGATAGTGCCTTAAACTAAAACAGTCCCTCTCAAAAGCAATACTTCTGACTGCGCCAGCACAGGCTGGCAGAGGTTTCACTTGCGCATGGAGATGCCGTTTTATTTTCACCAAAAGGAAAGATTGAGAAGTTAAATGGCATATAAGGAATCACATATTGATAACTGCCTACTTTCAATACATGTCATGACGAAATATTCTTTGACAAGCCCAGGAATATTTAATACATGGCTTACTGCTTTCAGGATCAATTGTTCTACTACATGTCTTATGCTGCTGGCTCCTGACTGTATTTCACTTTCACTTCACCGTGAATTTAACTAATCTCATATCTGAAAAGATTCAGACAATTAAAATTCTTTGGCATTTCAAACTTACTGTCTTCACTTGTTTTTGCAAGGTATGCTGTTCATCTCTCTGACAGGAAGTTTAAGACCTGAGCTTTTATGTACTGCTCATCCCTCACATGCCTGTCTAATCTGTTTAGCTGTGGATCTTCAGGATGACCTCGAGGTCATTTCAGCACCAATTTCAAAATATTTCAAGTTTAGTCACTAGTGCCTTTATGCTAAAATAAACATACTTTACTTTGCAGGTGATATTAGGCTCACCATCGCACTGTACTCCTAGGATACCAGTGCTTTTGTCCACTGTTTTCTCAAATTATGCCTCTCTCCTTTTGAAGACCATGCAGAGAGAGTTTAATCAGGGACTTGCAATGTCCTTGGCAGGGAGGATCCTGAGAGATGCATCATTTTGCTTGCTAAGGATTTGGGCTTAACTTTCTTTTTTGAAGTTGCTTTTCCATTATTTATTAAAAACAGTAGGATCACAAACCCATGTTCAAAGACAAGAGATAGCTCCTCAATGAAGACAATGAAACAGGGCCATGTTTTGATCCCAGAGTTCTACAGGAATACACAGCCAGGGTTGCTGCACCGCTGGAGAGGCAGCGTGTGGGCTTCACTTGTCACTTATCTAAGCACCACGGAACTCCCTATGGTATCTGCACAGCAGATAGGCAAAAAATCACTGCTGACTGGCAGCTTCTTCTGGGTCCCTTCCACACTGACAGCCCTGGGCCTCTGCCATTACAAAAATCAGCTTTTTCAAGTACCACAGCTGTAACATAAACTTGGATATGTGATTACTGATGGCACGTTAAATTCAGCCAGCACGTGTGTTTTGGGAACCCTCTGTGGACACTCTGCTGACAGGCAGTATGGTTTCCCACCATGTGCAGCAGACTAGGACAGACCTCAGACAGCTCTGTTTAATTTCTGCTATCTGTCCCATTTCTCTTGGTCACCGTTAAAGCTGGATGCAGCACTGAGGCTGACACAGAAGCGTCAGTATTTCCAATCTGCTCTAGAACTCAGCCTGCATGAAAGGGTCACTTCAATGACTGTACATCCTCCAAATCAGGTAATTGGCAGATATCCCAGGACAGACCAAAGTCTTGCTGAAACCAAGGGCAGGAGGAAAGGATATCTCTGAGAGGTAACTCCATTACCAGGTAAGATGTTCAGTCTCTCTCAACTACACTTAGCTGTATGGTAAGATTGCAAAACATACCCTCTTTGCTCTCACCATACATTTGAAGCAGTAGGAAAAAAACCAAACAAACCCAAGCAAAAAAACCCTCAAAACTCTCAGAAGATGATCAAATGCCTGAAAGCCAAAAACATGCAATACATGCATGTAAGAAAGGTCAGTAAGAAAGGTCAGCTGCCTCTCATCGCAACACAACCACAGGTGAGGGCAGAAATGGATCCCCGACAGAAACATAGCAAAAACATAGCACACCACACAACTGAGCAACATCTCTCTTTTGCAAACTGCAAGAATGCAAACTGCATTCTTCTTTTTAGGGAAAACCCCTAGAAGTCAAAATTCAGAGGTAAAACACAGTCATTTGGGGACAAAACAGTCCTTTTGATTCAGATAATCCCTGCTCAATAACTGGCTTTCATCCCAGTGCTCAGACATTCTGCATCATTCTGGAGACTGCTGCCCTGCTCCCCAAAATGCACCAAAACCAAGCGGCTATCAAGAGCTGGCCTCCCACCCTGTCACCCAGTGCCTCATTGAAACACAGAGCCTCAGAGGAGGAAGGAGGGGAGGCAATCTCTGTGACCTCAGTGAATGTAACTGTGTGTTGAAACTACATGAGAGAGTAATTTTAATATTTCTCTGGTTATGGAAAGGGCTCAGAAAATTACTCACAAGTATCATTCAAACATTGTAAGAGACCCACTAAAATCTTTACAGCACCAATTAATCCTATGCCTGTTCTTCACAGAAAACAGTACTTTGAAGATGACATTGCAAAATAGAAGGACTAGAAGGACTGGAAATTTATTCCACTAAAGATTTCAACCTTTTTTTCCCTCCTCACATTGTCCTGATGATTTCAGACTTTAAGCCAGCACTAAAACACATGCAATTGACCGAAACCACTATTACACTGATAAAACCCTGACTGCATCCATCCCCTTGAGAAGCTGAACATCTGCACCTTTCCATCAAGGATATCCACTGAGAACAGCTGATTCATGCCAAAGCCCCTTCAGCTCAGGCCTCGTATCACTACTGCCCTGAAATGTGGCCAGGAGAGAAACAAGTACTGTCATGTTACTGTAAAAGCTGCCCTGGCTTTTCTCATCTATAGCAAGCACTTCTTGTGACAAACAACAGGATTTTTCACCAGTGAGCTGAGACAGAAAACAAAAAGTCAGCAAGAATATAACAGCAATTTAGATTGAAACAGAAAAATGTACTGATGAATTGCCTGTCCCCTAAACTGTAAACCCAGGCGCACATGAATCTTTCCTGACATGATTTTTGCTAAAAAATTATATTGTTTACTATGCAGACTCTGGCATGATAATTTTACTGAAGGGATGCTGAGGATGGATTACTGGCAATGCTTTGCACTCTCCACTCTGAAGATTAGCACATTTCTCAAGCAAGTTGATTGGTGTGGTGGGTTTTTATCCAATTATAGGCACCAAGTTCTGCCTCCACTAGAAGAGATGGCAGTTTTTGCATCTGAAGATAACCATACACATATATGTGGCTGTGAGTACTGTTATTGCTATAAAAGAAGGGATGGGACTACGATGGTGCTAAGGACGATTAAATGTTTCAAAATATATCAGACTCAAGGCATGAGATTTAGAGAAGCAAGAATTCAGCCACAGCTCAAAAAGTAGTCAGGGGACACTTCATTATAAAGCAGTATACAATGTTTTAGTCCAATAGAAAGTTGCTACAAATTATATTTTGCTTTTCTGACCTATCACCTTCACTTAATTTTGCCGCACTGCATGCTTTTATCCAATGAGTTACTGTTGCACGTACACACATATGCTTCTATTGTAGCACCTAAACTCTTAGCTTACTCTATACAATTAGACTATTACACTATAAAACTCTTTACCATCTTGTCCAATACAGTTTCTTACTTACTTAGGGCATATTCCTACTTACAACTATAGAAACATAAGTCTATAATTTTTCTGTTTAATATCTGTGTACTTCTATTCTTACATTAATCCAACCTTTTTCCAAGGTTGCAAATCACACCCTTTATTATCTGTGGAAGTTTCTACCTTTCTGTTTCCCACACGTGGGGAAATTCACTTAGCAAGGCTGACTATCCTGCTGTCTGGGATTAAGTCACATGGGTAGAAAAAGATGACTTTCTGCTTTTGAAGCCATTTAACAGTGCAAATAAAAACCATGGCCTTCTTTTTCTAGGAGTTGCATACCAATACAGGGCAAGTTTATTCAACATAATTAGCCCAAGGACTGCATTGCTATAAGTAGCCATGCTTTATAATCACTGCAGCAAGACTAATTAGCCCAAGCAGAACATTATGCTTGCAGAAAACATTGCTTTGATAGCTTAGCTACCTAGTTCAGTAAATGATACCTCTAAACACAACTATGTAGTGAAATATTAAATATAAAATATATATACCCAGAGGGTGGCAAGAGGCAGCCAGCTTTCAAAGTCTGTTAACCTGGCAGCCTGTTAACCCCTACACTGACATCAACATTAATCTGAGCTTGCAAAAATAGAAAAGAAAAACAAAGTAATGCAGTGATGTTGATGTGTCAAAGACGGAATTCTGTAATCTAGCAAACATGCAAGGTTTCCAACACTTTGCAATAAGGAGTCAAAATCTGTTCCTCATTTTGGCCCTCCTTTTGTAGCTCAATATCAAACACTCCTTCAAATCACCTTGCAACCAGTTCTTTCTTTCTGACTTTCTTCCTCACCTACTGATTTCCTTCCCAGCCATCTCTAACATTTTCCTTGCACTATTTTAGCTTTCAGATTTCCTCTTGAGGACCAAGTGGCTCAAGTGCAAGACTCTTACACTCTAAACTACATTGCTAGCAGGGCAAAAAGGTCTGCTTTCCTGGGAACCTGTGTCATTTGGATATAAACCTGATAGAATCCACAAGAAAACACTAAAACTAACACTGCAAGTAAGAGTGATACAATCTAGTTAAAAGAATATAATTTATAAGTCTGTTCACTACATAAATGGTAAATACACAAGTGTCTTTTTTGTCCTGAATATATATACCTATAAAGTAGTGCTGTAATTTAAAATTGTTAACGTGTAACAAACCATTTGATAGCTACAACTTTTTGTCCAACAAGCTGCAAAAAAAAAAAACCCCAAACCCCAAGGCGGAAACAGACAACCTGAGATTGCAGGAAATAGCTCAAGGCCTTTGGAGGCAGGG
This sequence comes from Erithacus rubecula, assembly GCF_903797595.1. Lineage (NCBI taxonomy): Eukaryota > Metazoa > Chordata > Aves > Passeriformes > Muscicapidae > Erithacus > Erithacus rubecula. Next base: position 44,424,405 of record NC_136689.1, on the reverse strand, counting down.
CTTTTTTTTGTTTTTTTAACCTACTTTTGTGGTCCTCCTGTAAAGCAAATATCATTTATTACTAATCCTGCAGAAAAAGCCTGAAGTTTTTTTCTTCTCCCTCTCTGCAAAAGGCTGCCTTGTTTGTGCCTCTGTCCTGTAACAAACAAGAAGATAAATGAGACATTTATGCCAAAGCAATAATTCTAAATCTGTTGTTTTGACCTCTAAGCCAAATTTTCTGCATTGCATGCCATTGGCTCAGATAAGACAGTACATTTTTTCCCTGCCAACTGAACCCTGTGGTGTATACGCAGCCCTGTTGAACAAACTGCTCTATCATTTATCACTGAACATGTGTGTATTGGGAAACAGAGGGTGAAGGGAATTTGGCACTATCAGCTATCACACCCCCCCAAATAACCCCTTGCTTCTTAGACCCTCTTAATTTTCTGTGTCGGGGAAACCAATGCACATTTGAGCACAAATCTAGCTAAGAGCAAAATTAGAAATCCTTGCTAAAATGAAAACAGTAGGACAGTGGTTATAAATATCTGGAGGACAATACGCTTTACCTTAATAGGTAACTTAGTATATTTTATTTATTGGAGTGGGGGATATTTAGTGTTCCACAAGAGAAGAAATTTTAGGATTGAAATCAGGAGCAATCTTGACTTCTCAAAGTCAAGTTTATATTGGATGGTGTCCAAGATGAACTCCACTTAAAAGCACTACTTACTTTTCAGCTAGAAACCAGAGTTTCCACACAGGCTGCTCATGTGCTTTGCAGCTAGAAAGACATCACCAAATAAATATTCATTTTTCTGCCAGACAGAAATGGTCTCATCACATTTACTGCAGTGATACAGGTGACAGAAAGCCTGCAGAGGGGCATGTGTCCTTGCTGAGTGAACGACAGAGTGTGTGCCCCTCATTCCCACAGCAACTGATGGTCTGTGGGGCTGGGAAGTGACTTTGGGCTGTGAAGGGGGGGATTCCCCTCAAGTAGGTTTCCTTCCAGAGTGCGGGGCAGGATGTCCTGTACCTCCCCAGGCAGCATCAGGCAGGCAGCTGCAGTGCAGAGGCTTGATGAATCAGAAAGGCAGCCCAACACAGGTCAGGCCACAAAGCCCCAGAGCAAGTGCCTGGTGCACGAAGGCCCTGCAGACCGCAGGGGCAGAGCAGGAAACCACCCCCAGCACTAAAGGGCTTCTTGAAAACCTTGCTGCTCTCAGAGGTGTGTGCACATGAGGGAAAACACCATTACTGTGGGGGTCTCCCTCTGGCACCACTCTTTTTGGAGTGCTGGGAATCCCGTGCCACAACACACCTTCCCCTACATCCATCCATGCCATCCTGCCAGCTGCCACTGCCTCCAGTTTCCATTTTAGTATGGCCAACGCCACAATGGGAAGAACTTCAGCTTTCATGACTACTGTCCTAAATACAACCTGAATTAGGCTCTCACTTATATGCCCATGACTTGCATTCACCTTTTTTGTTTTGAAATACAGTCTTTTCTACTGAGGTAAATACCATCATTGCTCCCATGCCTCTTTCTTTCCCAACCCTCCTTATCATTTTCACTATCCTCATTTTTTAATTTTACTTTCAGTTTGAAACCCTTTGCCCAGGCACATCTACTCAGCACATTTCTCAGTTACAGCCTGGGTAAGAGAGAAAATGGACTTCATTTTGCTCAACTTGGCTTCTTTCCATCTTTCTTAGTCTCACCTGATATCCACACCTTTTCATCTTGCACTAGAAACATTTGGAAAGGGTTGACTTTTAGAATAAGCAGCAAATAGCTATTCTTTCAACCCTCACCAAACCACCTCATTAAGCTAATTTTTAACCAAACACAAACAAACAAACATAACCACAGATACCTCTGCAACCACAACTACGTTTTTAGCGCTGGTCTCCAAATAAAGAATGTAAAATTCATTTTAAAAGGAGGATAAAAAGTGTTTCTTTCTAAAATGCCAGTTGCATGGTAGTAATTCTATAAATTTAAGACAGCTCAAATCTGATGCTGGATTATTTTTAACAGGACCTTGGGTGCATGGGCTGTTCAGAGACTGGCTGGCCCTAGAGGGTGAAAGGTAACTGAAGCAAAGCCAAGGATCCTCTCCATGGGAGAAAATTAATTAATTTCAAATTAATTTATAAGAAAGGAGAGAAGAATAAGTGGCTGACTTCTGAGCCTCTAGGAAACTGCTGCTATATGCAAAAACCACTTTCTCTTTTCAGTATCCCTATTTTCAGTCAGATGATGGTGAAATGCTCTACTAAAAACATAGGTGAGGCAGGGCAGCTGGTGTAGGACAGCTGGGAAATGGGGATAGTTCAAGGCTCAGCTATTATTAAAAAGCATACACAACTTTCTATATTTATTCCAGCTTTACACTTCCAAATAAAACATGTGCAGTCCTGATGAGTTTATAACTCTAAATAAAACTCAGGAGGAAAAACCCTCAGTCTCATCTGGGAAACCAAACTCATATATACAAAAGCAGGAGAAGATTATTATTTTTTCTGGCACTGCATATACAGCTACACTTCTAAAAATACACTACCAGCACTGGAGTTAAACATAATACAACAGAAAAACCACTGTCTTACAAACACAGCCATGGTTTAAAATCAAGTGGCCAGCTCTTCACCCCAGTTCCATTGCAGACCTCATTGAAAAACTGCTTAGGAGGATCCACACATTGCTGTATGCCCCAGCAAGCTCCAGATGTGGGTCTGACAAAGTGACCCACAGGGAGGTCAGCAGGGCCAGCTGAATCATTTACTCCGCTTTTTGGGTAGATTTCACAAGGCCCAGATACCTCTGCACAGTAACCAATTCCCTCTCTGCAAATACCATAAACCAAGCTGGCAGAGACATGCCCCTTATCTCGGGGCATGGCTGCATTTCTCTGGAGAAGGAGAGAGCAAGATAGAGTAACCTGGGTCATTCATGCACTCACATGCTTCAATTGGAGGTATTTCAGAGGCACAAAAATTATTTTAGCAAGTAAAAGATAATGCATGCAGTGAAAACAGTGTCACTGAATTTAGCCTGCAGCAGCTCCATCTGAAAAGTAAAGCCTGCTATGACAAAAAAACATGCCAGCTGAGGCATGTTCACTGCCACTTTGAAAAAATATTCTTGTAAGAAAATGTGGCTGTAACTGAGAGGCAGAGGAATGAAAACAGCAATACCCCATATCAGAAGGCAGAAGCCTGGCACAATCCAAAATCTCTTTTCTACATGCCTTGCAACAATCCATTCAAAAACAAACAGTAAGCACCACCACCACTAAGTCATACAGCTACAGCAGACTCCAGCTGGGAGAGAGTTTAATAAGTGCTTTCTTTTCTTCCCCCTTTACACCAGAAAAATGTTAAGCCCAAAGAGTTTGTGTAGGACCCAGCACCAGCGTCAGAGCAGGCCAGGGATACTCACTGCAGGCTCCACAGGTGAAACAGCTGTCATGGTAGAGGTTGCCCATGGCCTGGCAAGCCTGGTTTGCTCCATAAACGCCCTTGCTGCACTTCACGCAGGTACCTGGGAGAGAGAAGAGAGGTTACAAGTGGGACCTGACAGGGTGGCTGGGGACACTGGCTGAGTGACAGCACATGTACTTTGTCATGGTGGCTGAACAGCTTAGGACCATGTGGTTCACTGAAGCCACAAGATGTAGGTGCCATCACCATCACCTGCCCTGAGAGATGTTGTTAACAGTGGTCATGACAGCCATTGTTCCTCCACACTGAAAGACTTTTGCAAAAAAGTAAACTGCACAACAACAGTCCTACCCAGGTACAGGGACATCTTCCTTCTCCTATCCTTTCTGACAACCTTTGTATGCATCTAAACCTGCTCAAGGACCCTCACAAAAGCAATGAGTATCAATAAGTCGGGCTCAGAGCTCTCCACAGACCAGAAGTTTCTGCCACTTATTGTATAAGATAAGCTTGTTGGTCGCAACTGATGTGAGGAAAACACAGCTCTTCACTTAGCTCCTTTAAATCATCCATTTCAGATCCCAGTTGTGCCTGCTGAAGGCCCTAATGTTTTCCCAGCGAAACAGAGCTAGACCACCTGACACCTACCTCTCTTAAGAAGGAAATGGCACATCAAGCCAGTTTATTTACTTCAGGAATTACCCTGTGATTGTGACAGGCTGTTTTTAAAGCAGCATAACTCTTTAACCACCTCCAACTGAGAAACTTGAATCTCTGCTTAAGCAAATAAATGAATAAGAGGCATTGTGAAGGAAAAACAGATTATGTGTTTCTGTCTCTGGTTTGTAGTGGCTCTAATGTGACTCCACCTCCAGGTCTCTCCTTGCACCACTACCCAGCCCTATTAATCATGGCTCTTAAAATCCCTGGTCAAGGGACTGTGAGTCACACCTCACTCCTACTGGCCTAGGAGGAAGAACAGCATCATCTTGCTGGAGATCCTTAGTTATACTAAGGATGGTAAACAAAATTTCCCTTCTTTTGGGACACTGCAAGCTCCAGAATAATTGAAAGAGTCTGGAGAAAGTTAGGAAGAAGTCCACTGTGCTTACAGCAGTGCTGAAAAGTAACTCAACTCTAGCTGCACCCGGCTTGCACTGCTCAGGTGAGTAACAATTTCTTCCCGCAGCCAATAGTCATGGCAGTCAGTTTTCACACTGCAGGGATAAAACCACTCAGGAGTCCTTTGCAGTAGCACACACATGGCTGCTAAAAAGCAGACACTTGTTTTTCGCAGGTTTTTGCAGAGCAGGCCTGGCTCTCTGTCCTGCAGCTGCCTGAGTGCATTCAACCAGCATGTTGAAAGCCGTCCTAGTGCTGTGCCAAGCCCCACTGCACTCAGAGCCAGAGTCCACACTGACACAAACATGGAGAGAAGGCTGCAAAGAATAATTAGTTACTTTGTTTTGTCCAAATCCTACACAAACTGAAATGCTCACTTGGCTGTGGGCCCACCCCAGCACTCAGGCTGGCACCAAGTGAGCAAAACTTTCTGGTTCTTTTTGAACTGAGCAGGTTTATCTCATTCATTGAAAGAAACATTTTAAGAAAGATAAATCATACAGGCATTAGAAAAAAGGATTAAAAAAAACAAAGGTCAAGACAAAGATAAGTAAAAATTGCCTTTTCAAATGGATGTGCTCTCCCAGGAATGTGCACGTTCAGCGGCAGCCTGAATTTCTGTGCAATGATTTGACACAAGAGCTAACGACTCACAATTCCCTCTTGAGTACAGCAGCGCCAAGCAAAAAGTTCCAAGAGCAGAAAACCTGCCAATTTTCCACGACACCCACCAGGCTTTCCACAGAGCCAACGTATTTATTGCACTGCAAGTGCTGCATTTTCCCCTTCTCCGTGCCAATGAGTGGTTGCTCCAGAAAATTTCACCAGTGTGCTCCGATTTCCTCCTTTTCACAAAGCAGCCAGGTGACACTGACTGTGGATGAGCAGCAAGCAGAAGCAGGAGGCAGAGGGCACAGCAGCTGAGTGCAGGCACAGCGCCCAGTGAAGGTGCTGGCAGGCATAAGCCACTATTAAGCAGGCTAAGGCAAACCCCATGGAGGGCAGAACTTGTCTCTGCCACTAAGCTTCAGCGCACAGGTATTGCTCCTCTGGGCTCCCAACAGTTCAGATACTGCATGAGCTATCAAGGCTCTTGCATCTGTACTAAAACCCTTCTCCACCTCCTACCCCCCAACTTCCCCCAACCATCCTTCCACCTTTCTTTCAGTCCATGCTCCATTTCACCCCCGATTAACCAGTTCATCCACTTCTTTCAATATTTAGGTCCCTAAAACATGGGAAGTAAAGTCACAGAATGAAAGGGTTTTTAAAATAAATTGACAATGTTTTCTGTAAAAACTGTAATGTGCTAAATTACTCAACTATGTAATATATAAATATTCATACATATCCTGTGCCAAGGTTGACAATTGAAAAATGGCATTATGGCACATCTGAATCTAGTTTATGTTCTTACACATATCTGCTAAATCCTACTTGAAAGCCTATTAAATCTCAGTAGCAAGTGAAGTTACTCTCTAAATAAGTTTTTGCTCTTGCCAGATATAACATTCCAAAGTATTTTAACCAATATACTTGAGCCTTTATCTGACACTCAGCACACCTGGCCTGAAAGAGAGGGGGGGAAAAAGTGATTTTTATGATTTTTCCTTTCCACTTTCCTTTTTTTCCCATTCATTCCCTGCTGTCAAAATGATCCTGATCTTTTGGCTTACGTTAAGCAAGGAAAAACCTGTTGCTGAGAGCAGCCAGTTGCTGAGCTCGGCAGCATGTGTGCAAAGCCAGCTGATGGAAGCCAGTGCAACTGGGGCCACCTCCAGCCCCATCCTGCTGCAAAACAAGATCTGCACTCTGCTCCATGCTAGCTCTGATGGCTATTACCCAAAACAGTGCTGACTATGCTTTCTGCTGGTGTTAAAATGTCAGCAGCATCACTCCAGCCCCACATGCCAATGACACTAGTCAGCAGTTCTGGGTAATTTTCTTGGCATGGAGTGGCTTTTAGCTAAAACTTCTGTCCTCAGTGTGAAGCAGAGGGATCCTGAGTTCAGCAAGATCCCTGATTCCTGCACTTGGTACCTTCGCAGCTTGTAACATGTTTATGCAAGCACCAATCCCAGCAGACATTCCCTCTGAAATTACAGTTTTTAATTTTAGACAATGTTATTAAGAAGAAATGACAGGTTTCTCTTTTACCACCAGGATGACAGACCCAAACGACCATACCTGCACAGCATCACTAAATTCATGCCTGAGCACACAGGCAGAATGGTAGCCAGATTTGGGAAGGGAAAGGAATGGAAATTGCTGATTTTGGTTCAATTTCTGTCGGCAGGGCAGCTGTGCCTGGACAACAAAGAAATCCCTGTTCCCTTTCGCATCATGCAGCAAGCAACCGCCCGCGCTGCAGCTGAGAGCATGAACAAAGGGACCTTTGGAACAGAGCTGAGACTGAAAACATGCCCTGTAAGCCACTTCCCGGCACTTGCCACACTCCATCTCAGGACTGCAGACCACTGTCACCAGGAACAGCCTCAGCTCATGTGATCCAACAGGTTGGACGCAGACCTCAAGGGCTGTGAGAAATGAAAGTGAACCTGGTGTTCAGACTGAAATGTCAGTCCCACCCTCAAAATTCAACACGAGCATTTCCATTTACCACCAGACTCAAAACCCCTGGAGACATTTTTTCCTCCAAGTGTTGCTATTTCACACTCACCAGAAGGAGTTTAGTTACTGTATCCCACTCACTAAAAATTCAACACAAGTCATGCTGAACAGCAGCATTTTCTGGGAGTAAGACTTATTTATACATTTCAGACAATATCAATCTACAGACCAAGATCACAGCTCTTCCAACAGCATCCCTATTTTCAGCAGTACCTCCCTTCTCAGCACAGCCACGCTTTTCTACATGTGGTCCTGGTTGGGTTTACTACTATTGTCACTAATATTGTCACATTTTGAACAGCCAAATGTGACAGTGCTTCAGTGGTAAGATTTCTTTACCATGTCAATTTGGTCCCAGGTAAGAGGAATGCAGGGGCAGGATGATTCCAGTGGTGTGGGTCTGCTTATCTGGCTAATCCAGAAACAGCAAGTCTGTCCTACTCCTTCCACACATTCTGTGCAAACCACATTTCCACAATCAGATTGACTCTTGTTCATCAGATGTAACTGGTTTTTGCCCCCTCCTTACAGGAGGTTGGATTTATGCTGAAGAACTTTCAGCTGAACTTAGAAGAATTCCCCCCAGAGTCTTTGGGGATTCCCATCTGTCCACACATGTGCATACCTAATCCAGAAGCAGACCCTGATGCCTACTGTCAGCTGTACCTTCACAAGGGTCCTCCCCATTAGAATTCTGCTTTAAGCTCTGACAGAGAGCACCCTGTGCAGGTACAGCTGCTGTGTCTCCAACCCACCCAGGAGAACCAAGCCCTTCCCTTGTGTTTGCACACACGTGTTTCAAAGTTGGCTGAGAAAAGCCTTCACCCTGTCAATACATGATGTGATGCTCTCCTGCGTTCGCTTTAGAATTTCTCTGGAACTTGAACCCACCTTTCCATGGCTCCCCTTAACCAAGTAATTCCTACATCAAACTCAAAATTACATAGATTGCATGTCTTACTATGCTGCTTATCCACCACTGAGTAGTAACTCTTGAGGGAGAGGTGATTTAAAGGAGATCTGGAGGAGCAGGTGAGATTGAGTACCTGGAAAACAGGGCGGATTGGTTCCATTCATTGCTCTGTGACTGGGTTGCCTGTATAAAGATGGACAGGCATGCCCTGCCCATCTCTTTTCCATGCCTTTTCTTGACCCCTGACCTTGCTCCACACCTTCATGTACATACTGCCAGTGAAGGACAGAAAAATGCCATCAAACTCATGTGAGTGACATTTTAAGTACCCTGTAGTGATGTCAGAGATGATGATAACTCCAGTTCACATTAATGAGGCTCTTTATTCCTTTCAGTTCCCACTCCTGCTGTATCCTGGCTGAAACACTGATTGCTCCTCTGACTCAACTCCTTGCTTTTTCTTTCCTTTTGGTAGACTTTTCCTCAGCTTGCAAACTCAGCTGAGCTCCCAAGAGGAAGGGAGGAGAAGGCACATACTGCTGTAATCTTGAAGAGCCATATTCCAGGCCAATACTTATTTGCTTGGTTTCTTGCAGTGAGATAAGCTTTGCAATCTGTACACACCCAACTACTTCAAGTGCTTTCCTTTCCCAGCTTTCCTTGCTCCACCAGGACCTGTCTCTCACTGCCTCCCTCTCATCTCTGCTGCAGGCAGGTGTCTCCTTTCAGCTTTGGTACTCTCCCAGAAGAAGGTAGTAAAGGATGCCTCTGCTCATTCCCAGTGGAAACAGCATTGTCATCATCACCCACAAACAAAACAGACTCAGAGGAACTTTCATAATCAGAAATTCTCTACTAGTCAGCCCTGAGACTACTTTTGCTGCACACAAAGTGTCCTGGTGTCCCACCACCACCAGGTCCAGTAAAACCCCCAGGTGTGTCCAGCCCCAAATTTAAAAGAACTGTGGTTTCAGCAGTGTTCCAGTTCACTGTGCACTACACTTCCAAAGAGCAGTGCTGGCTTTTGAGCTGCTCACACCCATTCAAAGGTGCTGGGCTTCCAGGTCTCCACAGGGCTCAGTGATTCAGTTACTGCTCTGCTTCTGCCAAGAGGGAAAAAAAATCTGCAGACTTTGCTACAAGACATTCTCTGCCTGATTGCTGGGAAGCATCCCAGCTTTTCACTGCAAAACTAGATGCCCAGACCTCTCCTGAAACACCTGCAGCTTATCAGCTCTGCTGTAAACGGCACAGAAGCCAGAATACAACAGCTAACAAATACTTATAACATGAAAATGGTTTTATAAAAAGCTCTTGGTAAGGGTGTAGATAATCTCATCAGGTGGAGATTTCCATCTAGCTGTATGAAAAAAGCGCTGGTAAAGATGTGATGCTACATGTTACGCCTCTAAAAGTGCCCATCTGTGCCTGCAGACCAAGGCACTGCATGCTAAAACAAGTAGGCAAACCTCTCTGCAGACCCTAGCACACCACAGACAGGCACCTCCTCTACCAAGTCACTCCAGGCAGTGCAGGCAGATGCTCGGTTTGGCTGTACATCTGTCTCACCTGAAAACCCATCAAGCACCTTCAGTCTTTGGGATGGTGTCACATAATCTAACCCTAAACATTTGGGTGGTGCTAGCAAAGGATTTGCAACTCCCTCAACCATCCCTACTTAATCTGTCACCAAGAGGAGATGAAGGCTGATGCACTCAAAGGAATGCCATGGGAAATCAGTGGGATTTGAGTGCCTCACTCCTGAATGTTCCCTGGAAATAGTACACCAAAACCTAAATAAATCCTAAGCTGGCTTCCAGTGACACCTCCCAGGGACACGGGGCTCTTCTCTGCTGCATGGGAACCAGTCTCTCTAGGGAGCAACTTCAGCTTTTCCTTCCCCAAGCAAAAGACCTGGGTGATACCTGAGACTCCCTATGGCCTCCTTGACAGCCCACATAAATCAAATCAGCACTTCAAAAGCCCTCTTGGAGAATCTAAATTCTCCAGAGACATGAGCAGCCCTTGAAGCTCACACATAGGTCACGACTTATAAAAAAACAAAAGGAAAAAAAACCAGAGAGAATTCTTGGCTTTGCATGTTTCTTTCCATTCACTTATTATACCTACTCTGAGCAGACAAAAGCATTTTGCACAGCAATTAGTGCTGACAGATAACCAGACTGCTGCTCCTCAGCACAGCATTCTACCTGTATTTTGCCTAGTCCCTAGCTTATCCTTTCCTAGGCTTTCACTTACAAGCACACATTTTCACATACAGAAAGCAGCTCCTTTACTATGATCAGAATTAATTGTTCTTATAAACACCTGGTCCTGACTGAGACAGACTGAAGGACAGTATGTAACCTGACAGAAGGCTCATCTTCAAAAACATCCCCTTGTAACAAAAGCAGCACACAAAATTAGGAGAACTGAAAATATTTTTTATAAAATACTTTGGTCATTTGTACTTTAGTCCTGGTTTCATTTCCTGCCTCTGATGAACTTCAAAGCTGCTGCAATAGACTTCCCTTCACTGGGGAAAAAGTTTGCAAAAAACCAAACTATTGATAATTTTTATCACTATTCCATAAGAGTGTTTATTTTACATCCTGAAGTTTAGTAGCTTAAGAGTAGGGCATAGCAAAAATTAATTGAGAAGGCCAGCTGTGCCCTTTATTCCTTCAAAGGAAGTAAGGTAAATGTGCAAAAAATGAAAATAGAAGTGAAAAAGAGGGGGGGAGGAGGAGGCCCAGAACTAAAATACCTCAATACTTGCTCTTTCCTGTTCCTTGGTCCTCAGCAGGGCAGATCTGCTGAACCTTTGCCTGCTGAGCTGAGGCTCCACAAAACTTTACCCTCTGCAGAGACTCCATAATTTCTTTTTTTCCGTCTCACTCTCCTCCTTCCCAAATTTCTCAGACATCACATCCTGGTGCAAAATCTCCAGACAGGAGAATGTCAAAACACTTCACTGGGGATCAGTCAGTGTCCGTGTCTTTTTCCTTGCTGGGGCTCACTCAGCCACCTGATCAGCCAGGCTGTCCATGCTGCAAAAAATACTCCTGCTTCATTACAAATCTCCCACAGGACAAAAAGTCTCCTGCCTCGCGTCCTTATTTTGTGACAAAAACGTAAAAGGAATTTAACCATCAGCTGGGTTCCTCTGCCTCCTGAGTCCATCCCCAAGCACGTTTTGGATGAGGTTGATCCAGCCAGTTTACACACACTGCAAGAAGACACAGCCAGGGTCTGCTGGGGAGACCCCAAAATCTCTCCAGTGGAGCTGAATGTCACCTCCAGAAAAACATTCCCATTTTTGAGCACCACCTCCCACAAGCCTGCTGTCCCAACCCCACACCCGTTATCAGCTCCTTGTCATGGTATTCAGCTCCCCACAACGAGGCTTCTTGTGCTCATTCAAACTGTGCACTTCCTGCACAGGACGGAAAGTGCCAAAATTTGTTTCCAGGCCAAAACACTGTGAGTGGAACAGCTCAGCACATCACTTTTCTGCGACAGGATAAAAAATGCCCCTGCCCAACCACAGGGCTTAATCCCGTCTCAGATACCAAGATAAACAACCCCGGCACAGCCCTCTGTGGGCAAGTCCCCCTGCCTGCTGCCAAGAAACACATTTTGTTATGCAATCTGCAGCTGAGTGCTCGGTGGTCCCTCCAGCTATATCCCCAGAGCTCGGTGTGAAGCTCGTGCGGCTCAGACCACCACTGAGCCACCCTCCAACCCCACCAGACAGGACCCTGTGTATGACAGCACACAGCTGGACTGCAACAGCACCTGTGCAGCTTCAGACACAAACTGTTCCTCAGTACCGGGCTGAAGAGTTTAATCTGGCCCTGTTCTACTTCTGTCACTGTGGGTCTGAAATCTTGAGGAAAATCCATACACCTGGCCTGCTTCTGTTGTTTCTTCAGTTAACTGTGGAGTTTCCAGACTTCCCAGCAACTCTGTTTCCCTCTCCCAAAAGCTGAGCTATCTTTTCTGCTTTTAAACTGTGAAGTGGCACAGCAGGGAAAGGAAACACACAATTTGCCCCGACCTCCTGCCATTCTGGGGCAGCAAATCAATTTAATTCAGGACAATTAATATTCTCACTGGGAGATGTTCACATGTAAGAAGTGGTTCCTTTTCCCTGCCAAGCGCCAGAGATAACCTCTGGACTCCTCACAGACACAAGATTTAAGGAAGAACATGTCTACTGCCTGTTTATCTGCCATCTCCAGGACGCACCAATCCTTTCATTGCTGATGGGAACCAGCACCTGGGAGCAGAGGGAAATCCTGGCAACTTTGGGAAACCACCACCTTCCCCATCTCCAAGCTACTTCTCTCTTCCCTGAGCTCCATGCCCTTGTCCATGATGGCAGCCTATGCAGGCACAACTCCTCCACAGGCTGGGTGGCTGCCTTCCCACCCACACATGGATGAGGGATGCATCCTTGTAAGACACAGAGAACCAGGAGTATTGTCAAGAAAAGTTAAGCTACTCCCTGCTGGCAACGAAGGGCACTTCAAAATATGCAGTTCCCGCTTCTTCCCAGCACTGCCCCCCTACATTTGCTTCAAAATTAGAGAGGCATGATTAAAGAAAAAGGTGTCACAGGAGGAAGAGCTTCTAATCCCTGTGATAAAGTTAAATTAAAACATCCTGCTCTGGGCAACTGACGGAGAGCAACCAAGCAGATGTACAGGCAAATGCAATCCTGCAGGTCTGAACCCTGCTGGGACACTTTGCAATGCACTTGTGCTGACAGGTGGATTGCCTCCTTACCAAAGTAATCGGCCTTTGGCCGAGCATCCATCTCCTGCTCCAGGCGCTGGGTCAATGCCTCCAGCTTCAGCTCGGCTGCCGACGGCCCTTGCTCTGGCTGCGGAAGGAGGGTCTGGCAGGGTAGCTTCACCTTTGCTGTGCTGCTGCCATCCAGGTGTCCAGAGTCTGACCGTGGCCCGCTCACGGCCTCTGGGAAAAGCACCTGAGGTGCATTGGGAGCCACCATCCCTCTCGAGGCCAGGCGTGAGGAGCCCAGCTCAGGGCTCCCGCTGCTGCTGGCAGGCCTGTGGTTCTGACCGTGGGCCACAAAGCGACCGGCTGGGCTGGGGTAGGCAGCGGCGGGCTGGTATTCCACATTGGGAGCAGCAGGTGCGGAGCCCGATGGGAAGGACAGCGAGACACCCTGGTACCACAGCTGGTTGCCATCTCCCCCGGCTTTGGAGCTGCAGGGCTCAGCAGAGCCTGAGAACCCTCGAGTGGGCTGCGCTGAGGGTGCTGTGAAGGATGAGGAACCCTGCTGTGGCCGGGGCTCCTCTGGCCCCACCGAGGCGTTTGAAAAGGAGGAGGACCTCTGTCCAGCTGCCATTGCGTCACGGCCCCCGACACCTCGCCTACCCTCGCCGCCGTTCTCCTGGAGGTGGCCGGGGCTCCCAGCCTGTTGCTCCCCGCGCCCCGCGCCAGGCTGTGAGCCTCCCGCTCGGGGGATCCTGTCGGGCTCCGCGTCCCAGCCCCGGCGCCCGGCCTGGCTGCCGGGGGCCTCGGCACGTGCGCCGCTCTCTCCGAAGCTCCGCTCCGCTCCCTCGCAGGACCTCGCTCGCGGCCCCTCGGCGGCAGGGGGCGGCTTCGAACCTCGCGCCACCGGCGGGTTGGGCAGAGGGGGGTGGAAGGCGGCAGCCCCTCCATTCATCGCGGCCATCAGCATCTCCTCCTGCTGCTGCTGCTGCTGCTGGAGGTGGATTTTGGCCATCTTGGTGGCGAACACCCGCCTGGTCTCCTCGAACTCGGGGTTGTTGCCGGCAGCTTTATCCACCCGAAAGAGACCGTCCTTGGAGGCCTCGTACATGTTGAGGTCCTCGATGAACTTGCTGGCTTCCAGACCCAGATCGTCGTACTTGTCCATCCCGCCCGGTTTAGCGGGAAGACCTCCGCCTTCTCTTCTTCTGTTTCTTCCTCTTCCTCCTCCTCGTCTCCTCTTTCCCGCCGGGAATCAAGGCAACGCGGCAGCGGCAGCCGCTCCGTCCCGCCGCGCTCCCGCCGAGCCCGTCCCCGCCGGGGCGTGGCTGTGGGCGCGGGCAGGAGGCGGGGCCACTCCGTGCTGTCATTGGCCACGCCCCAAACCACGCCCACCCGCCCAGCGCGCGGTGCTCGTCCTCGCTCCTGGTAAGCGCGCGCGCGATCCGTCCGGAAGCGCCGCGTGCTGTCCCGAGGAGCGTCCCGCCGTGTCCGACCGGGCTCGGGAAGGGCTCGGGCCCGGCAGCAGAGCTGGGAACGGGGAGCGCACCGTGCTTGAGGTACCCGGGTGATGCAAGGGAGGTGGCTTTGCCTCTTCTCTCTGGATAATGTTCCTCTTTTCACCCTGCAGCCCGGAAAACTTCCTGAAGAAGCCTTGTGAAAAGTCACAGACCCCCATCGGGAAAACAAACAAACAAACAAACCAGCCCTACTCTCCATGAAAAACTGCGAGGAAAATCTCATTCCATAACTATTGGAGCAATTATTTTGTATAGTAGGAAATTGTATGAATTTTCTTGGTGTAGATAGATATTCTATGCTTAAGTAAACATGATTAAAGTACCCTGTATCATTGCAGGAAGATGACCTGAAAGAGTAGACTGAAAGAATAAATACCCCTGGATGCCAGCATCCCAACCTTCCTGACACCTTCGGGAACCCCCCACCCCGTTATCCAGCACCAGACATGTAACTGCAGCAAGTTCACAACTCCAGAGACATTTAGATCAGGAAAGAAGTAGATGGATCATGGCATCATAAAATTGTTGTTACTTTGGAATTTGGTGGCATATGTATGATACATAGGGATACACAGGGCAAATCATGTTGCTCTTAAATGCTTGAAAGGTACAGGAACTCTGTGTAAAACTGCATTTGGGGTGGCCCAATGTGGTTGAGACACTTCATGCCCACCATTAAAGACTTGCCCATGTGAATCTACACTTTACATCTTAGTCTCCCTCTGTGTCAGCCTAGGACAATTGCAAAATTTCCATGGCCACCAACACAGCCTGGGGGAGCCCAGATGTTGTGGGGCTGCAGCGGGAGCCCTGCTGGGCTGGTTGGTAGGCAGCTGTGGAACCTCTGAGTAAACTTTCTGGTGCATTTGAGCCTACGGGCCCAGGCACATGTCCTGCATTCCCATAACTTGTTATTGTATTTCTCCCCCAGGCTCCAGGAGGGAGGCCCAAATGTTAAGGAATGTGGAAATTCACTGCCTTTAATAACGGTGAATTGGGCTGTGACCAAAACATGTTAGAAATAAAAAAACAAATCCCCTCCCTTCTTTGATCCATTCCCTTACAAAAACACTCCTGAGCAACTGAGGCCAGACCTAAAATATCCTGCCTCTTCCTGTGTGATTTGGCCCAATGTGCTTAAAAATGATGGCACTGTGAGCCCCTGGAAAAAGTGCCTTGTCTTCTTTCAAGGCAACCTTGGAAATGCTGTGACATCTCCAAAGAGGCTCCAAGCAGGACTGAGAGGCTGAAAGCTCGTCCCTGCAGCAACAACCTTAGGCTGGAGCTTGAGCTGATAAACTGATGAACTTTGGACTCACAAAACTTAGTCCAGCCATAGCACAGTTTTAGATAAGGGGGTTTATGGTTTCTAGGGAAGACAGGCGGATGTGAATTCCAGCACAGGGGGAAGCACAGCAGTAGAGCTCCCCTAGTCGTCAGGATGGGGAGAAGGGGGACCCCAGCACATGTTGCTACTAAGCCTGGCCTGCCACTTTTCAAAGAGATTGATAATACTGGAGCTTTTTACAATATCAGGGAAACATCCCAACTATCAAGCAATCCCATCTATCAAATCTTTTCAAGCCTTCCTCTGCTGTGGGTATGAGGGAAGGTGGGTATCAGAGCCTCCCTCAGACTGATCCCCACAAGACCTGTTTCATTTTGGGAGAAGCTGGGTACCTGGGGGCTAAACCCAGCTTCACACAAGCCCTGACAGTTAGTTTAGCCTCCATCTGGATGTGTGTAATGCAAAGCACAACAAACCCCTGCCTGTGCCAGGGCTCTTTTGGCTGGAAAGGGTTTGCCTCCCATTTTTATGGCTGGGAGAGGCCACGGTAGCCCCCATCAGCTGCTCCATGCCATGCAGGTGTAGGCTAAGGCTGCCAGTTACCAAGAGCAAGAGTGACTACCACTCTTGTGGGTCTTGACCAAAATTGACAAGTTTGAGGTAAAGCTCAACTGAGGCAATGAATGGCAAAACAGTTTCAGAGCATCCTCAGAAAGGGCTCTTAGAAGTCTGTTTTGGCTGACCAGAAGAACTACAGGAAGTGACTGAGGCGTGGGATGCCTTCCCCTCAGTGCTGGCTTTAGGATGCTTTTAGAGATGGGCTTAACCGAGATGCTTAGCTTTCAGTGTGACCACTTTTATCTAAAATGGGCAAGCTTCAATGTTAAAAAAGTAAGTAACAACAAGGGTGGTAGTGAACCACATATTGAGTTCATATTTGTATGGAGAATGACAGAAAGGAAACAGAGCATCAGGTAGATAAGGATGGGAGCGTGAGCCCCAGCACTGCTTTACTTGCTGGAGGAATATGCAACGTGGACAAAGAGCAGTTGGGAAAGGAAATTACACATCGTGCACCTCCTTGCCTCGTTCTCCCCTAAGGATGTAAAGTTAATCAGGGAAAGCCATGCTCCTATCCAGCACATCAGAGTCTCAGACTCGTGTCTATTGGAGTTTTTTTTCTTCCAACACAATGAGATGAGCCTCTTCCATTCCTCTAGAAAACAAACCATTTGGTGGAGCAGAAAGATTTGGGAATAGATGTCTCTATTTTCAGCTTTGAACACAAAAACCAAGGAAGAATCTAACTTAAGAATCTAATTTCCATCAAATCATGTTTTTTTGTTTTTTTGGTTTTTTTTAGGGTCATGCATACATTTTCTGCCATTAATTTTTATCT
This sequence comes from Erithacus rubecula, assembly GCF_903797595.1. Classification (NCBI taxonomy): domain Eukaryota; kingdom Metazoa; phylum Chordata; class Aves; order Passeriformes; family Muscicapidae; genus Erithacus; species Erithacus rubecula. The sequence continues at coordinate 44,407,351 of NC_136689.1, read as the reverse complement.
CACATCTGTAAGTCCTTTTACAGTCTGACCTGCAGGAGCTCACCACTTTGCAGAGGGGAGGACAGGGGGAAGCAGACTTCTTGCCAAATGGCCGCTCTGGATGCTGCTGACCTTCACCAGCTATGCAAAGTACATTTCCTTCCTATGCCAAAGGATCAAATCAGCTGTCTGCAGAACAATGCTTATGCGGACAACGTGGAAAAGGCTGCTGAAGCCCTTTGGATAGGGAACCCCTCACACTGGGCTTGGCCTCCTTCCAGGCTCCGCATGCATGAGCAGACACTTTGATGGCAAGCGCCTTCAAGGGAGGATCACAGCCAAGCGATTCAAAGGCATTTTGGAGTTGAATTTGCAACGCTTTTAGTGAACATTAGGCAGCAAAATACCTTTGAAGTTTCCTGCCTGGATTTATTCTTTCTGTGAGATTTGGGCTAGGGGTATTCCCAAGTGAGCAGATGATTAACTTGAACTTTCTATTAGACTGGAGATGTAATACTACACTGACTTGCAGACCCTTCTGCTGCGATTAGATATGGTCCCACATGTTTATGGGTCCTGTGATTTTTACAGCCCATGCCTATTAAGAAATTAAGGGGTCCATGATTGCTCTTGTATCACAGGACCAAAATCTATGTGCCAATTTGAATTAACTTATTCTAAGCACTACCCCTTGAAGAGAAAAATAAACAAAAAAACCCATCTCTCATTTAATCTGTTTTTGTTCCTGTGGGCAAGGCTTACACACTGCATTTATTCATGCAAAATAATGCTGGCAGCTTGTAATTCAGCCCCGCTCCACGTGGCAATCTCAGCTGCCCGTGGGGTGGAGGGAGGTAGTGATCTGGGAGAGGCAGCTCCGAGTGGTGTTCCCAGCTTTGGCTCCACCTTGGTGGGGGTGCTGGGAGCATCACCGCAGCCTTGTGCTGGGGCAGCACGGCCCTCCAGGGCTGGCAGGCTGGGGCACCGCTCCGCCTGCCCGGGTAAACAGGGAAGCTGTGAATGACAGCAGGAAGGGGAAAATCTATCTTTACCTTTTGCTGCCACGTTGGTGTTTGGGCTCACATTGCAGAGAGATGGAGAAAATGTGAAGAAATTCTCCACCACAAGTTCACAAGTTTCTCTTCCCCGCCCCACCCCCCCGATGATTTTTGTATCTGTGAGAAAACGCCCTCATATTTTAAAGCATGACAACAGCCTGCAGCTATATAGTTTATGGGAAACCACTATTAGGAGGAGTCTGAGTGCCAGTTTATAGCCAGATCTCTCTCTAAAAGCAACTATTGCTTATTCACACGGCCTCTTTGCAACTAAACGAGTGTGAGGAACCAGCAGCTGGCAGCACACCAGATTGTTGTGTACCTCTCCGGGGCTGGTCCCCAGTGCTGGTGACTCTCCAGGGCCGTAGCTGCTCCAGGCAGGTCATTTCCCACAGGACTACACACTTCACTCTGCAGTGCCTGAGATACGTGCTCTGGTGTGTTTTAGCAATAAAGGCTTCAGTGCTAGTGTATAAACAGAGCGAGCAATTTATAAGGGAGAATTATTGCCAGGATGGAGCCTAGCTTGGTTCTTACAGAAGAAAATGTGTTTCTTGGCTTCTTGTAAGGCAGTGCCACAGCATCTCTGAACTCTTGACTGAATAGCACGGGGAAATGATGGACTTTCCTTGCAGTTCTCTAATAGAGGTTTTCATTAAGTGTGCCATTTATCTGCACCTGGCAGATGCTTTATATTAGGAAGATGATGCACAGCACTGTAGGGCAAATAAGAGGAGGAGGAGGAGGAAGGAGGGATGCAGCAAGGTGACTGCAGAGGTGAGGCCAGGTGCTGCTGTGGATGGGAAGGCTGGGCTCATGCAGGGGACCAGGCTGCTGGATGGCATGCTGGGGAGGTGGGGAGGCCAAACCTCAGCCTTGGCCTTCCTGAAGGTTTTCAGGAAGGCAGCAAGGCAGGGCAGGGACATGTTGTTCCTTCTCATGGCTGCCCCAGGGGCCCCTGCATTCCTCCAGGAGGCCTGCTCTGCTTGCAGCCAGCTCTGCCAGCCCTGCCTGCCTTGCCTGCTCCCTGCACGTTTAACTCACCAGCTGCAGGGGCAGCCTGGGGACTGGGGGCAGCCCCAGTGCCCACCATGCAGCCTGAGTTGGTGCATGCCGTACCCTTGGGATCAGGGCAGAAATGGATCCAGACTTGGATATTTTGCTCCTGCTGTGGTACAAATGTCTACCACAGGGCATTATCTCTGCAGGGAGTTATGCTAAGGATATTAATTAACAGTAATTTAATTAACACTAATGGCAGAGAAAGGCCAGGGCAGTACAGGGACATCTTTCCACTCTGCTTTCCACACATGCTTCACAGAAGGGGTTTCAGGATTATGTTCCTTTTTAAACAGCTGCACCTGCATCATCAATTCAGTGGGGATGCTGTGGGCCCTGCCTACAAGTGGGTAAACTGAGGCAGGGAGGGTTACCTGGCAAGCCACACCTTGGGAAGATTACAGGAACCCTGAGGGCTCACCAAGATCTCATATAGGAACCCAGGAAGCAGCAGAGAGAAGCTGCAGATGCCTGAGCTGCAGCAGCTTGATCTCCATGAGGAAGGCCAGAGCTGGGTGCCAGGTGCTAGGCTGCTGCTCCAGGGCAGACAAGAGCCTTTACCTTCCTCTCCTCAGTTTTTCCAGCTGCCATCAGCAGTGTTGGAGTCACTGGTCTCTCTTTGCTGTCACTCCATGGGCCAGAATACCTCCTTTCAGTAGCTACAGATTTACACCAGATTGATGCAGACAGCTCTGTTGATTTTCCTATCCCTGCTCAAAAGAATGTGGAATAGTTTGTTTTCTCTATTTTCTACAGAAAAGAGGCTTTTATCAGAACAAGAGCTTGCCTGGAGAATTTTCCAGCTCTGTTTCCCTGCCTCTTTATCAGTCCATTAACACAAACAGCACCGTGACCTTTTTAACCAACATACGTGGCCTCCAGTAATGCTGGGCTGGAAGCACTCCACAGGTCAGACGACATCCTGCCATCAGTCATCAGCCTCACGTGGTTTGGTGGACTTCAAGTGGATTTGCCAGATGCAGTCATGCATCCATTCTGTTCTTCTGTGCATGTCCTAGGAGAAGCTCTCTGACTAACAGATGTTTTTAAATGCTCTTTCACATGGGAAAATTGGGAATTATATGTTTTTGTTGCAGCCTTGCTATTTCATCAAGCCACGTGGCTCTCCAGGGATGGAGATGTACTTAAGAAAAATATTCACTTCTAAAAGCTTCTACAGATCTTTTTCAGAATACTTCCTTGGCTTAACCAGCCCAGCAATGCACACTTGTATTTCTGTTTTGTGGCAATTAGTAAGATTTGCTAGTTACACTACTATGTGCTTAAAGAAAATTGATTTCCCTTTGTAGCAGAAAACAGTTTCCTGGTATGCCAGTTTTCTTAATCTTCATCAGAAACAAACCCAGGCTGCCATTGTCAGTAATGTGTCATGTTCCCTTATTAAATCGCTCTCTTTTCTGCCCCAGATATGTGGCCTGTGTTTATTATTTCTGATCAGTGGATTGGATCACCTACAGCTGTTACAACTTGTACATATTTTGCTTCATGTATTGTCAGCACCAAGCAGAATTATTGAAAAGCAACTCCTTTTGCTCAGCAGTTTGCATGTCTCCTTTGGCAGTGGGACGTGGGTTTAGGGACAACCTTGGACCTTTTATGCTTGGTTTTGGCACGTGTAAAAAACTACTGGCAGATGAGAAAGTTCAGAGCCTTATATGTGAGTGTGGGCCACCCCCTTGCAGCCAGACCAGCGAGCAAGCACAAAGCAGACATTTCTGCTCCTGTAAATGCATATGTTCTGTTTAGAGTTATGAAGAAGACCAGACTCCTCAAATAAAAGAATTTCTTGTGTCCAGGCTGAGCACACTAGTGCAAGAACAGTGTGAATATTCAACTTGTTGTACTTAAGCCTGTCCCATTTACACATTCCTTTGCTTAGTGAGAAATTCAGCAGCTCAGAAAAGAAAGCAAATCTGTGTAGCCCAGGCAGATGAGCATGAAAATGTCCTGGATAACTCTGTATGGAAGATGGTGCTAGATGGCAACTTCCCAGGGCTTAAAACCAGACTTTAAGTTTTCCAAACCAAGGCTTACCTGAGTGAGAGAAGTGCCAGGAGTCACAAAGGCAGTGTGTGACTTGGGGCCTCCTGGGACAGACAGGGTTAGTGCACTGAAGACTGCTTCATGATACCGGAAAGTCACATTATTCAGGAAAGGGAAAAAAATTCCCACCTTTCCTCCACATGTCACGCAAGATCTCTTTTATCATCTGGGCTGCAGATGAGAGCTCTGATCCTCTCCCCTCCTGCACAGAGATAATGCTTCAGTTCAGTTCTCCAGCTAGGGCTGCGAGACATTTCAAACTCCCTCTATTTACTGTGATCAGCTTCATCCTTCTTCTTTGAGACATAAACCCCATTTCCAGGAAAAAACCCAAAAATAACCACAGTGTAGTCCCAGCAACATTTTTCAAGGTCAAAAGCATACTGATAGTATGCATATTTACCACCATGGTGATAGACCTGGTTTAACATTGAACACTTGTGTTCAGCTCAGTCCTTTGACACAAAATCAGCTTGGATAATTGAAGGAGAGGACTGATGAAACATGGAAGCAGAAAAAGCATCCAATGAAACCAGCACATGTACTCTTCCAAGTGGGTAAATATACATGAATAAAACCAATCCCATCTCTGTAAACTGTAGCAAGTACTGCAAAACTACAAAAAATCCCCACCAACCAACCAACCAACCAACCCCAATTACTTCTTCAATTATAGCAAGCTTTTAGAAAAATCTCCCATATTGCAAACTTCCCTAGGAAGGAACAACCAGCAATGCACTAGTTAACATTCTTTCTAGTGCATGTTAATTGTGAAAGGTTTAAATAATAGGAATAGTTTTTGTGAGGCTTTACACAGAAGGAGAGATAAAGAGGAGAGACTCTATGATGTGCCTTATCTTTGGAAATTCTCCCACCAAAAGAAACAAGCAGGCTTTACAAAGTCAGATCAGAAAATACCATTAATTAACCCAATGGCAGTTCTGGGGCTTTATTTCAGTCTGGTATGAGAGCACACAGATTTTCTTTTGCACCAATCTCCATGTTCAGGTTCTGATAATTGTCCAGCAATGCCCCTGTACAGGGTTTTTTTTCAGAGCACAGGTGGAACAAAGCTGGATAGAGGTCTACCTTAGCTTGTGACCTAACCTCTAACAGTGTCCTTTAACATGATAGAAAAAGCCCTCTTGCCCTGCTGCAAAGCAGCACAGGTGTGTCCATATCACCTCAGTTGCCACCCAATCCAAATAACAATTTTTCTACACAGTGGTGTCTTCCAGCACATTTCAGCCCCCATCACCCCAGCATCTGAGATCCTTTCTCATAAAATCAATGGCATTGGAAAAGTACTTGGTGACATTACTTAAAACAAAAATTCAATGTAGATTGGATCAGTGCAACAACCAATTTCCTATCCCTTAGAGGGACAGGATGCTGAAAATGCTCCTTGTCTCATGGATTTGTTTCTTGGAGCAGCTCGTCCTGGGTCTACCCACTGGTTTAGCAAATGGCTTACATATCTCTGGATTGTCACTTAATGGAATAAGGACAGTGGCACCATGTCCTTTTTAACCTGTGTAAATGCAGTGCAATTTGACTGATCACTTGCCAGCACCCTTCCTTCCACTTTTCAAGTGTCCCCCGTGCAGATTTAAAACTCTAGCACTACTTACCCATCGAGCTCTCCAAGGCAGCACAATCTATATTTACCACCTTCAGCATAAAGATGCCTCTCTACTGTGACACAAATAACAACGGCCAAACAAGTAAGACCTCTGTAATGAGTTATTCTACAAAGGCTTAGTAACAGGCTGCAGCCTGTGTATCATTATCAGTGCCATCTAGGCACGGACCGAACCTGTGAGTCACAATTACTGTAAGACAAGCAGTAATCGTGCTTCAGAGCAGGTCAACCTTGTAAGAAATGTCAGTGGCTGCCAGCTAACAGCAAAGCTCTGCAGCTGGCACCTCTGCCATCCTTCAAATATACACTTAGCAGGGATTAGGCTCTGTCACACACTGTCTGCATAATCTCTCTCACTCATTCTTTCACCACCTTTTTTGTATCTTCTAGACCACACTGAATTACAACTTACTGTAAACACACTGGTGGGACTTCTGACCTTACACTTTTTGTGAGTCTGCTGTTCACTACCTTTCCTTTTTTAGCCTGTAGAAATCCATTCCCTATTTTGATTTTTGCCTGAATCACCAAGTTACATCTACAATTCACTTTCTCTGGCAAAAGCAAATACCCTCAAGTGCTAACAGCAATAAACACTGTGGGCTGCTGCTGGCCCTGCAGTGACTGCAGCTTTTGTTTAAAGGCACCACAGGGTTACTGGGCTTTCTTCATCCCTGTAAATTTAAAAAAAAAATTTGCATCAAACATGTCACCTTTCCCTCAAAGAAAAATTCTGTTAAAATGGTTCCACAGGGTCCATTAAACCTTTCACATAAATAAAAAAAAAAAAGAAAAAAAAAAAAAAAAGAACCTGGAGGACTGGCCTGTGCCACAGGTTTTACTTTAGAGGATCTCTTTCACAGTCCTTTTAGGGGCTTATGAACAGAAGTTTTATGAATTTATAACAACATATATGTCAGTCAGACACTGGAATTCAAATTATTTTAACTCCAACTAAAGGCCTGTGCTTGAATGCCTGAATGCATTCCTTTGTGGCTCAGATTTCTGGAGTCTTAAAACTGCAAGGACTGTATCTTCATTATAAATACTCCATTTCTTAGTCATTCTGGTGTCAAAGGACTGCTGGAGAGAAAAATCTGCACAAGTGTGGTCCAGGAAGAAGCGAAAATCAGAAGAGTTTTGTTGCAGACGTATGGATGTGTAGAGCCAAACATGCTTGCTAAGCCTGGCATGTCTGTCATGCATCTGGATATTTAGTATCAAAAATGCATAAACCCCAAATGAATATTGGCCTTGCTTGGCTAGTGCCCACATGGCAATGTGATCTGTCTTGAGTCTAGTTACTTAGGATCTATGAGACTTATTTACTGTTATGTGGGATATTTTTCTTGGTTTCCTTTCAATTCAGTACAGAGCCTGGATGCCTGCTGGGCTGGGAGGTTACTGCAGACCTCTGTATTTGCCTCACTGGTTGTTACTGCTGATTTCTTAACTGTCAGAATGGCTCACAAATGGCTGGCTTATTGGACTAGTTAGTTGAATGACTGTTAAAGAAAAACATTCTTTCACAATGAACTCTGCATTTGTTTCCTTGGAAACTATTTTTCAAGCATTTGCTGAACACAATAAATATTTCCATGTGGATATATCAGCAATGCAGCATACAGATAACCTGGTTGAAATCAGGTATGATAATGGCTTTATATTTTATGAATGTCTGATTGATTTTTAGAAACATGATGGTTATTTCCTCTTAATGAACCCCTCAGAAAAAAAGAATTTCAAGTCAAGTTTTACAATCTAGGCACTACAAGATCAAATAGAGCCAAAAAGCACCCTCTCTGCCTTCCCCTGCTGCATGTCTAGCAGATTCCTCTCTTGAATGCCCTGAAAGTCTCTCAGATGGCTCAAGCACAGGAAGTAACTTTCATCCTGTTCCACACAGAAACAACCATCAGTACTTTGCTAAAGTTGCACCTCTCATGCATGTGTAACACAAATGCATCAGCTAGGAAGGAGAACCCTGGCTAAAGCAGGGCTTGGCTAAATAATCTGACCTTTTTCTCAACCTGTCTCTGAAATTTATGCGAAATGTATCAAACCACCCATTCTGCTGTGCCCAAGGCCATTTGTCAGCACAAAAAATTGACTTTTTACGTTAAAAGTCTGTAATGATTTGCAATGTTTCCTTAAAACTTTAAATGCTAGTTAATGGTAGGTTACCCAAACATGTGATACAGGGAGCAAAGCACACCTAACAGGACAGTCATTTAGTCCTGGAATCACATTCAAGCATCTGCAATTAGCAAAGCCAACTTTCCAACAGGATATATTCCCGAGGCTGACACTAAGCCCCATGCGCTTTCTTCAGTTACACTCTGTTACAATTGTTTAGTTCTTCTGTGCTTCCTTCTCATTCTCCCAAAGAAAATGGACAAGCAGTGTCTTACTGTGACTCAATAAGAAACTTTAATTCTGCACATTTCTCCACATTGAAAGGAAGATTTAGCAGCAATCTGATTTTAATAAGATTTCTTTCCTGCCTTTACATGAAGTGAAATAACTATAACTGTTTTTACATCGATTTCCACCTCTAAAGATTCCAGTTCCCTTTTACAGCCCAGCAGAGCCTTTACTATTCCTGCACTAAGAAGTTGATAAGGGCAGTTCTGGGAGACAGAAAGGCTTTTTTAATGGCTCGTCCCTGGAGATGCTTGACTCCAAGTTCACTTTGAAGAACAAGCTCGTGGACTTCTTCAAAATTGCGGGCTGCTTGCTGAGGCACAAAAACTTTGCCGCAAGCTTTGTTATTGATCTGAAAAAGAGACAGGAAAACAAGAAGAAACAGAAGTTTAACCAGACTGTTCCCTACAATTTCATTTCCTGTATCCAATCTATCTTTTTACAAAAGATAAACCCACACTTTCTAAAGTAGAGGATAAAATTCTTTCTATCTCCTGTCCACCATATGATAAAACTCTGACTCGTGATACTCAAAAAAATTGGAGAAGTGGCCACAGGAAGTCTCAGTTTTGAAGACAGCAAGCAGCATGTGACTGTGCAATGCAGTGATCTTTTAATTTTAAAAATATGACAGTCACACAAGCTGCATAAAATGTCTGGCGGGAGTCTTGGTTTGTAAATACTTCTGGGCAGCAATCTGGATTCTTTACAGCTAAGCAATGTCTTGCAGAGATTCAAATGGAAGATTTATTATTTTTAGAAAAATAGGCTTTAACTTAGTGTATGTTGCACTCATTGTTATATGTTGCACTCAACCTATGGCTCATTAATCCAACACTGACCACATAGACATTGACTACTCATTAACTAATATTTTTCTGTGTGTGGCTGGTTTTCAGAGCAGCTTCAACACTGGTGTTGCTTCAGTGAGGCAGAATCAGGTAAGTAAAATTGAGTAAGTCCTTTGGTGGAAATCACTTCAATTTATAAAATGGTTTTATAAATCCTTTCTGTCATCCAATAATAGTAGATAATGGAGACACACTACAGAGCCTGGCTACTTTCTGGACCTGGCATAAAATTAATTATTACAAAAGCTTTCAGATTAATGGACTATTTTCAGTGGCTTGATGAGAAGAATGTAAACCATACATTTTAGAAAATGAAATAATTTCAATTTTTAAATGAAGTTGATCACATTACTTGTATAATAATCTGTGTAGGTACTGCAGATCTCTGACCCCTAGGCATAATTTCAAGGAGATTTCAATCTTCTAAAAGGAATAGACATTGCTTAATGCAGTTTGGACATAAAAATGTACACTACTTGGTTTTCACCCAGATTTTATCCAGGACATCTGTATGTAACATACAACAAACGAGAAAGACCTCGTTCACTTACCTAGTTTGTATTTTGTTTGTATTTTATTTTTATTGAAAATAAAATAATTTGTGCAATTCTCGGAGAGAGGAAGTTGGGACAGATTTTTAAGGAACCAAGATGAAGTTTGAAATGCAGCAAGGATCAGCCACTTCTGTTTTCTGATAGCCCTGACAATAATTTGCAGTGATAATGTCAGTAGGATTTTAACTACTCCTACATACATCCATATTGTGACATCACAATAGGCTGGCTGTGTTAAACTTTGCTTTTAGCACCTGGTGTAAAGTAAAATCCTTGAAAAACACATAGTTAAGTTTTAAAGCTTTTGTGAAAAACAAATACAAGCAGTTGTTTTTGACAGGACACTTCAGAGAACAAATGCATTCCATAGGAAAAAGAAAACAGTAAAATCCAAACAGATACAGTTTTAGTGGGAATATAAAGCAAGCTTCTCAACTTGCTGCTAGGACACGCAGCCTGCAGTTCAAAGCTATGCCTGCTTAGTTAAAATGTCATTCACTGTCTTCCATCATGCAAATTAATATGTCCCAGTGGATGGGTGCTGGCAGAGGGAAATTTTCCACAACTAGCCTATTTGGTGCTGTTCTCAACAGAAAAGCCAAGCAGTCTAAATCAACTTGGTAAATAAATGAACTGCTAGTGGTTGTGTTTTCCTAGAAAGGCCGAGAAGCCTGGGCGACCTGGCACTGTGTACCTTCCCACAGCATGTCTCCTGATCTTCCCACACTATGCTCTGAGCTGGGACCAAAACGTTTATCAAACAGCTGATTTGTTATGGTTTCACTATGTGTTTGAGCATGGCTTTCATTATAGGCAGGTATCATGAAGCATTTTAACACTACTCTTTTAACAGCCAGCTGCAGATTTCACCACATGCTGTGCTCAACAAGCATCCTATTCACATATCCTTTTAGTCCAGGGCTTAGGTTCTCAGCAGGAGAAATGTCTTCTGCTATTCCTCCATCTCTCTGTCTTGCTGTATCTTGTTAGAACAGAATAACCCTTGGCATTTCCACGTAAAAGTGCCAGCACAAGAACATTGGCAGCCTTGCTTCTTGGAAAAACCCTGCAAACTGCAAGAGAAGAAATACAGGAGTCTTGGTTCTTTTCTTCCCCTGAAGAAGGAAGCTGTTTCTTTTTTCTTCTCTTCTTTTCCCTTATTTTTTTCTTTTTTTTCTTTTTTCCCTAACATTTGACCTTCTACACTATTCCAGATCTACAGGGAGCTAGTGGTAACTACAGAAGTTATAAATGTTGACATGAAATCACAAAACACTGAAAAATAAGCACCTTGAGGCTGCAGAGAGAAATTTTTAATTCAACTAAAATATATTTTTTTTACCATTGATGCATAATCCTTCTGAGAAGTTAGAAAGAAAATAAATATTTGTGTACTGTTAGGCCTCCCTCATATGCCAAAGCTAGGAAAATGACACCAACTTTTTTTTTTTTTTTTTTTTTTTTATTTCTAAAAGCATCAGTTTTAAGAGCACATCTGCTAACAGTTCTGTATCACCTAGAAAATGTGAGGAATGCTAGTCAGAAATGTGTTTATAGAATGAAATGCACACTACATTCAGGTCAGATTTTTCAGAGCATTAATAATACACAGTATTATTAAAAATACTCAACTTTGCAATAATATTTAGAGTAACAGATACTGTGCATACCCAGTGAATTTAAATGTCTTGTTGGCAATTTATATTCCTTCAGCCGAGGATAGTGAAGTGAGTTGGTTGCTTTTGTTGCTTTGGGTTAAATATGCAAAGACATAACTCCAGCACTGACAGGAAATAACGAGTATTTTGTGTGAAGAGAAATAAACCCAGAATGTCTCAGCAGACAAAACCCTGGCAGCCTGAGGCAGTTTGATGGCTTGAGAAGAAAAGGATTGTGGCCCAAAGACTTGATTTGACTGTACAGCCTTGTGAAGAGACACTGACTCTTTGCAACTAACCAGTTCCTCTGTATGGTGAGTGTTTCTTGGTTCAATGAGGGCAATTTATTTTTGCAGCCATACAAAAACCTTCAGGTCTACAAGATTTCCCACATTCTGTGCACATTCACATTCCCTGCTCCCCCATATTTCCCTTTTGCCTTACTCTTACAGTAGACAGCCAGGCATACTCTGTAGGCAGTATTTCTAAGAATTATTCCCAGCTTAAAAAAGCAACTGTCTCTCTAGTCTTCCAGTCTCTTGCTTTCTCAGAAGGAAGGTGGTCAAATACATCATATTATTCCATGAATATAGGACTGAGACCCAGGGGTTGTTTTTTCTCTCATTACTACAAGACTGCTACACAAGGTTATGGCTTTGACAAAGTCAACCAGGAAAAGAAATGAAAAAAAATTTCATAGTGGCTATTAAGAAGCAAAATTAGTATTTTTTCTTGTTTCTTTTTGTGAGAAGGAAATTTTCATGTCAGTAGAAAAACATCAGTGAAATGTTTAAGTATTTTTATATTTGGTAGTCTTGTGTAGTTTTGAAAACACTGTGTCCAGAGTATTCCCTGTGTTGCTGAAGTTGTTATTTCAAAGATATATTTAATAACATGTTTACTTTAACCACAACTGCAAAGACGTTTCTATAATTACACAATTTCTCATTCATGACTTCCTTATAAACTGAACACTGGATTCAAGATGTTTGCTCGCTGTGCTTGGACGTGAAGGCTTATTTTGAGCTTGAGAGAAGTGATCATACCTCAGTGAAGATTTTTACTGCTAGAACTAAGTGCTTATCACTTAAAGAAAGAGAGGGCAAGAAAGAGGAATAAAGCAAATCCCCCACAGGAACTATTAGGCTAAGTTTTCTATTAACACCAGCTGGCAATAGAGTCCCTCTCCTTGGTTTGGAAAGATGAAATTAAAAATTTCCTTCAAGAAGACATACTCCTTGGTCTTTGTTAAGCATGTATGTTTAAGGTTGGAAAAACTAGTGTTTTAACAGTATTTCTCATTCTGTCCAAATAAACTGAAGGAGAGATCAGGCAAGATATGAAATTATTTGCAAAGATACTTTCATTAAGGAAATCTACAGCAACATGGCTTCCCTTAAATTCAACCAATCTCTTCCCTTCTCAAAAAACTCAGCTCAACAAAAATGAATGAACTGCTTTCCTCCCTTGCCCAAAGGGGCAAACTGAAAAAAAAAAAAATAGATAAAATGCATTTTCTCTGTTTTACACACACAGAACATACAGCTTTTCATGACTGAATGGCAATTCTTCTATAGGCTCCATTTCATTCAATGTCCAGAAACACAGAAAGCATTTAAATTGAAGCATTTAATTTCATTTAGAGCATTTAAGTGTAGAATGCTAAAGATTATCCTTTGGGGAACAGTGAAAAAGGCAGGAGTCCTACAGATCTAGTAGTATGCAATTATGTTAATTACAGACTATCACAATGCCTGAGCACGAGGAACTTGAAGGCAGGTGGAGCAGGAGTCAGTCAGTGGAAGAGCTGAGACACTGCTCAGGAATCCCATGCCCCAGGCTCCAGGCATTCATTCCCTCTGTGCCCTGTCTAATGACCAAGCTTTATGATGTCTGGGAGCATCCTGAACTACAGCCATAGGGAAGAAGACAGTAAACTATACTGTGCACAGGTTGGAAAACTGGAGGCTAACTAAAGGTAGTTACATGTCTACTCTTCCACTGAACAGCCAGCTCTTTCCATAGGCCACAAAGGGGGTAGAGCTCAAAGAGAAATTGGAAGTTTTAACATTCCCAAATATAGTTGGTTTTCTCAACCCCATTCCTGCAAATGCACTCTCCTGACATGTGCCAGAAATTCAGCCCAAGGCAGATGGGCTGAAATGGCAAAAATCACAACTCAACCCAGTGATTGGTTCTGTTAGGGAGCCACATACCATAAGAAATATCACCTAACAATACATTTTTGTACAAGGTTGAGTTAATAAATGCAGTCAGGCAAAAATCTGGGCCTGTATTTTGATCCTAGTTTTGACAGTATCATGCTTGCCCATGGCTGTTCATTGGTCAAATCTCCACAGGTACTAAAAGGCAGTCACTCTGAAAGGTTTATATTTTAGGGCATCTTTCTTCCAGACTCACTACATCTTTTTGTTTAGGAAACCATTTTAATTACTCAGCACAATAGCAGCTTCTATTTTGAACTTTCACTGTGCCATCTACTACAGGAACTGACTTCCAGAAGAGAAGAACTTTCATCATCCTCTGGGCTCATAACACATTACTTGGCCACTGCTGAAAGTAAGTCAAAATGCTCTTACCAGTACAGACATCTCCACAACATCTGATGGCTGAAGGTAATCTGAGTCTACTTTGGGCCAGGACTGATGCAGAACATCAACATCCCAGTGATGATGACTACAAAGTTTATTCTGCATATGTGCCAAACCTGGAAAATGAAAACAGTAAAACATTCATCTGTATGGTAACCAGAACATTTGGTTTCTGGAATTTGTTTGACAAATTAGATCAGGATAAAGCTGAATTTAAAAGCAAGTGCCATAGGAGGAAATAACATTGTTTAGATTAGCATACAGCACGTTATAAACAGAAAGATATACATCTTTGAAGCATTTTTTTTTAATAGCATGAGTAAAGATATTAACAATGTGGGCACACTTTAGATTTAAATGAACACTCTATGACTTTGCCAAGAGCACAGAAGAACACTGTTTATTATTTTAAATTGTTATACTGCAACACAAGCTGACCTCTGCTTCTAAAAGTCAACCATACTACTACATTTATTTTCAGTAATGCCATCTATTTGATTAGAATTCTGCTAACAACTGAGAATGATAAACGACTGAATTGTTTTGCCACCTGTGATATGCTGAGTAGTTTCTAAATTTGCAAGTTAAGCAACTTGCAAGATTTTCTCTATTTTGTGAAGTATTTTTTCTCACAAATTAAAGGTGATACAAAGAAATGCCTTGCACAGCTTGCTCTCCTTCTTACAATTTTTACATTCTGAAATATTTTATCCTTTATTTTATTTTTAAAAATTTCTGTTATGGCTATAAGTGTTCTCCCTTCATTAAACTAGCTATTGTCTTCCCAAGATAATTAATTCCTGATTTGTTTAAGTAATAGGAGAATAGGAAGCAATTCATTCTGAAGCTGCATTCTGTAACTGAATAGAAGCTCCTGAGTGGGACTTATGTTGCTGTTTACTGTAGCCATATGATAAAACAAAGATTTCATTTAACAAGGTGCTGCCAAATATGACCAACATTGATGATGATTACTCTTGCAATTCTCACGGAGCTACTCTTGCAATTCTCACGGAGCCAGGGGATTTTTAAATTAAAAGCATTCTCTGCATATGAATAAGAATATAAACTAAAACTTTTTATGAGCACATGCTTCATTCTGAACTGCAAAATGTACGTGAAGTCTCATCTGGTTTAGGAAAACTCCAGTAAAAGCATAAAGCTATCAACACAAGACTCACTGGTGAGGCACTGAAGCTACTCAAAACAGCACGACAGCAGCCACAGGCACACACCCAACCAATGCACAGTGCATGCATCAGTTCAGCTTGCTGGATGGTTTAAGCTGATATGGTGAGTAACAGCAAACAGGGACATAAAGAGCATGCAACTTTCTCCAGAAAAATCCACCACATTTTTGTCAATGCTTTTTCAGACAAAGTACTTTGGTAAAATAACACAGAGCTGTGCTATTTTCTGAATGACTCAGAGAGGGACAGTGGGGAGGACTGATAGGAGCTATTTCTAATGGCAAGCAAGAACAGGCATGTTTCCTAATGGCAACAATCATTTGTTAGGCATATAATTTTTTAAAACAGTTCAGTGGCTTTGATTTTATGTTTTTTGGCTTTTTTTTTTTCTTTTGCAGCAGTAGCTCAGAAACTGAGAGGGCAAAAGGTATGAACTCAAGCAGAAAAAAAAAAATCTTCATATTGATGATTCATTATCACATTGACTGTAAAGAGAACAGCTGTTAGATTCTTTCCTTTTTGGCTTCTGAACATTCAGATGACCTCATTTCTTTCCAACTGATCACATGCCTTGTGGAAGAAGCATGCACACTGGCCACTCCTTATTTTACTGTTGTAGAGAATTCTTCAAACTATTTAAAACCCACTTTCTGATATACGAGTTGCTATCAACAAAAGCAAAACCAGGGTCACTTTTAATTCTTGTGGAGGCTCTCAGTCCTAAGAAACCTATGAATAAAAAATAATTAAAATGCATTCTGAAGCACAGTGTGAGTAAGCCCAGTGCCTTGCTACAAAATGAGCTATGAGCTCATCCACAAAAAAAGAGAGTAGAAAAGTCAGCAGAACTAGTTTGAGAAAACTGTTGGACAGGAAACCAAAATGAAGGTTTCAGTTATGTTGCCTGTTTGGCTTCCTGCCTTAATTCACATTTTGTAAGCTGTATAACACAGAAAACATCATGACTCGGTTTGTATTTTTTAAATTCAACACACTAAACCAGAAACTTCATCATCCTGATCCAGAATGGTGATGGCTCACTTGTGAGGACCTAGAGAGAACCCTTCTCTAGCCTTCCCACTTGATTCTGAGACACTAGAAAAAAGCACTGTTTGATACATTAAAAATAAACCATTTCTGAAACTTTGATTGTTAAAACATGAAAAGCCTATTTTATTGTCTTACTGCACTGGAAAGTACCCAGTGATGTGCATTTTGCAAGTGGTGTGCATTTTGCATTACATTTTTTGATGTATTTTGCTTTTATGGCTATAGATTCTCTTGCAGATGCAGGACAGAAAGCTGAGTATATTTTTACTTACTGTAAGCTTTTTACTTATATGTATCCATCTGTACAGGACAGATCAAAGACAACACTCGTGCTCAGTCTCAAGCCCTGATCTTGCTATTGGATCTGTTTCAGTGGACTTCTACTGACTGGCAAGCTAATGTTAGAGCAAGGTTTCCCAAATCATTAACTCACAGCATTGGAACACATTTTAAAGCATCAAGTAAAATGAGTACTATAGTACTGTATATTAGTGAGTTGAGAGAAAGAGGGGACAGGACCAGTCTAACAACTTTTCAGCTCAGGACAATGTTTTACTAGCATTACAGGAGTACTTCATAAGCATAATACTTCCCCTTAGGGGCTATTTGACAGGGCATTCTTATTTTAAAGAGATTTAAGAAGGAAGACATGGGAGCAATCGTGTATCAGCAAGGTGTTAGGGACAGCAAGGTAACTCTAGTTTTACAGAAAAAAAAAAAAACCCTGGAAAAAATTATCTGTAAAATTCCAGTAATTGTGCAGTTACGTAGACACAAAATTATGTAGGCCAGAGTAAAAGTCGTGATTATGAAGTAAATTGAGAGAGAGCTGGCTTTTGACAAGCCCTGGAACAGAGAGGTTAAAGCAGGGAAGAAAATGAAGATGGAAGTATTAATGGACGATAAAAGGCAGCTAATGAAAGCATCTGAAACAATGGCAGTATCAAGAGTTTAGGACTAGGGATTTTCAAACAGAAAATGTAAGATCAGAGGGGGAAGTATAAGATGACTGTGAGGGTGGATATCCAAATACTGCTAATTTTTTGATTTAGTGAAATTGAAACAATAGAAATGTGTGTTAAATAAAATCCACCACACTAGGAGACAAAGCAGGAACACTTTTCAAAAAACTCAGATCAGGAGAGCATAAGGGCAAGTAGAGAGACATTTTGGGTGAGTATCTACTTGCCTGTGCAGCCTCTTTCTGGCATTGTTACCATGTTACTTTGTTCTTGATAAGCTTTTTACTGTTTAATGAATCTCCCTATTTGACAGATTTGGACAAGTCACATATCCAAAATACCTTTCTGCAGCTCAGGAAGAATATGTCTGCCAGTCATATATGAAACAATCTGCAACCTCAAAGAAATGATGACAGCTGTTTCCAGACAGCTCTGAGAAAAGCTGTATTATACCACTGGTATACTATAGAAATAAGATGTGAAAAGCCTGAGTTACTGTAAGCTAACTCTAGTATGTGACTGCAGCCCAGCAAACTCAACACACATCCTTTAAACCTTCTAAAACAATCTGTCTTCCTCCATTTGAAAGACTTGCTCTCCTTCCTTTTACATTAATACTTCTGGAGAAGAAAATATTTTTTAAACTCCAAAACATGTTTCTTGCTGGATTTGAGAAGGAGGATTTCTACATTCAGATTTTCAATTAAAACCTGCAACATCAATTAGCTTTTACTTAACTCCATTCTTTCCAGAAGCCTTCTTGAGCAAAGGCTGAATACAGACAAGTTCTTGCAACAGAGCTACTGTAGTTGACAGCAAAAATACTGCTAAGACAATGATACTGTTAAAAATGCAAAAAGTGATGTTTAATTTCAGCATTTCCTAGGATTTGTTTATCAAAGGTGTACATATCTTTCATGTGTCATCTCTAATAAAAATTTAGCAACTCACAATAAGCAGTTTCATATCCTTGTCTGAACAACAAAACTCTGTATTACTACAAACAAACTAAAAAAAAAGTCTCAAATCGTGTCTGTATATTCCTTAGATAAAAGATTTCAGGAAGGAAACTGATTTCCTCATCCTGTTAGTGTTCATAAACTGCCAAGATATCAGCCGGATGAACTCTTCCCACACTGAGGGGCTACGGCTGCTTTTTATGTTACTGAGCGATAAACCAGCACACTCACGGCACAACTAACACTGTCAGGCTGGCACACCAAAATACAGAAACCACTTGTCTTCTAAGGTGGGACAAGAACTTCTTCACACACAAAGTATCGTGGGTTGCTATTGTTCAGCTGTTGAAAGGTGAGGCACTTACAGAACAGCATTCAAGTAGCTTCCATCAAAGTGTGGGGTCCACTGCTATAGGAGCAATTTATAGAACTAACAATATACAGACTCCTTTTTCCTGACCAATTTACGAAAGAGGAAGCCACATTATCCTGACATTTAGATGCAAAGCCAAGGTACAAAAGGAGAGACTTATTCTCTCTGAGTATGGAGAACTAAAGCCCAGACAAAACTAAACAGAGTATTTAGAAACCTTAATTTTCATATTGAAATTATTTACATAGTAAAGCATCATCACTCACAGACAATGAAGTTTGAGAAATTGGTTACATCAGAAGAACGACGGGATTTGGTGTTTGGAACTAGAGTGCAATTCAAAACTTGGGAAATCTTTAATATGAAATCTCAATCCCAGGGTGCAATTGATAGATGTTGGCTATTTCAAAATAATACAGTATTCTTACCACAATGAAGCAGTTAAATGTATGCACATTCTCCGGATAAAATTGTTTAATAACTTCAATATAATGCAATGCTAAGAGATATTGCCTTTTTCAAACTTAGTAACAAAATTCTTCAGGCAATAATCAACTCACGTTTTTTTTTATGACTGCTGCACTGAATTACACTGCAGATGTCTTTGCACCACACAAGAAAAAATTTATCTTTAAATTTGGAGAGAGGCTGAGGACAATATACATCCAAATTTTATATGATTCCTTTTCATTCTTACATCAGAGGGAGATCCAGAAAATGTTTATAATTTTCATTCTCCAATGATTTTAGTAGCAAGAAAAGACTTTTTTTATCTAACATTCAAAATGCTACAGGATTAAGCTTGACAAGCTGTTAATTAAGACATCTTAGCACTCTTTGTCATTTTATCAACCATAGCTGATAATTCTGTTTTTCCTAACATGTATTAGAATTCCAAGTTCAGAAGGCACTGTATATATGAGTAATTATCCTGGGTCTCTTCTGCCTCCATGTCAACCAATGTGTCATGCTAATTACTTTTATTAGTATTATTTTAATTAGATGGCATGTCATAGTATAAGACCAGATGGATCATGTCTGATGCCACTCTTTATTCTAGACAGTTAAGACATTTCAAAATCACTGGAAATTAAAACACATGCCAAAAATCCAACCCACTTTCCCTACCATATCTTGTTGTTTCCATAGGCTCTGCTTCTTTGTTACTGCTTTGAGCAAGAGCAGTTCCTTGGCAATTAACATTACAAAGCCATGCACAACACTGAAATATTATCAGCTTAGCAGCACTGCGCTGCAAACACTTGATGTTTTTGGGACGGTTTTTGGGATGACCGTTGAAAATATAACCATTTAGACAGCATCCAAAAGCCAACATTAGTTCCAAAACCATAGAGCAGTTTGTGGCCAGCCACAATGCAGAATATATTCCTATCTTCCCACATGCATCTTGTGACTTTTCCCAATAAACCTTACAATCAGTTGCTAAACTCTAGCATGCATATCCCTTATTTCACAGGCTTTAACTGTATCAGCACCATGCAACCTGCATTTGGTGTTCAGACCTATACAACTGTGACAGGTCTTAGCAAATACACCCTGTCTACCATTCCCATTCTCCATGGCAGGTTAATTTACAGCATAGTGTCCCTCAGTTTCTGGAGCATCCTAAAAAAGTAGGATTTTTATTGAACACTCCTTTAATCTTTTTAGTATCCAGCCCTCTAATATGGTTTGCTTTGTTTGAATCCCTGAAAGAAAGTATTTGTAGTCCAATGGCTCTGACATATTAAAAAGGGCTGTTTCTGTCCTGGTGCTCAGCTCTTAATAATGTCATCCATACTCAGGAGCAGTTATCAGCTGACATATGAATTCCTCATGCAAGTCGTGTCTTGAATTTTTCTTCTATCTCCCTTTCTCTGCCTAGTTTCAAGAAATCCACCTATGTATGCAAGGAAAAAGAAACCAAAGGTAGAAAAGAGAGATGTGGGAATTACACAAGATTCAAGTTTGCTTAACAATTATGACAGAAAGTGACAAGCTAGATAAAGAATTCAGAGGTAAGTAACATATGTACATGTTACAGCTATTTTTGCAAATTTCCTGTCCTTTCTCCTAGAACATGTATATGAAGATTATAAATACCTTTCCACATTTCTGATGCAATATGTGGAGCCATAGGTGCAACCATAATGCAGAGTGAAGCCAAAGCATCTTCAAATTCTGTGCTGTGGAGAACAAGAGGCCGAGGAGCTTGCTGAGTGAAAAAGCAAGGAAAAAGAAATAAACTATTAAAATTCTGAGGTGGGGAGAAAGTGTTTTAATTAAGAAGAAAATACAGTAATGAAAACTAAAATTAATGTCTATGCTCAGGAGAGTGTAATTTCACAATAAACTGGAAACATATGAAAATGGAGAACTAAAATCACAACTTTTGGTACCCTCTAACACTTAAAAGCTAATCCTAAAGCAGCTGATGAAGATCCTTTGGGATCTGCTCTAGTGTAGAACTCCGAACACACACTCATGTGGACAAGAGTGACCCTCAAAATCATTTTGAGTGCTGCCCTTTCTAGAAGTGCAATCTTAGGCAAAATCAGAGCTCTCTGAGAAGAGGTGAAGCACTTGTATATGACAGTCAAACTGTGCTAAATGCAACATAGGTTTTGGTGGGACAAGGTCCAATTGTACAGGATCATAGAATGGCTTCAGTAAATTCAGTAAACTGAATTTAGTGACAAAGTGAGGTTTTAGAGCTGAAGGAAAGCTTTGAGAATTAAAACAGTTTTATGTTCTCATTATTTTAGTAAAGTGTCTGGTTTCTTTAGTGCAGAAAATGTTCAATTTCTGGCAAAAGGTAACTTGAACGACAAAATTTGAACCTCATTTCCCCATACAACTTAACTTACACGAAACTTAAAAGAAAAGATACAGCACTAAAAGCAATCAGATGAACTTTTTCTTTCTTTGCCTGTGTAAGAGATTGCACTCCATGGCAAATTCAGCTGTTGCATCTATTTTGTAATCTTTCTCTCAAATGAAAAAGCACAAAAAAATGTCAATACATGTCAGCTTCTGAGAATTATTTGATGTGATGAACACCCATTCTCATCAACTAGAAAATGGTCCAAAACCAGCGATTTGCTTAACTGCAAATATTGTCAGAGGGCATCTTAACACTTATAGTGCAAACTATATTTGAGTAAGTTTCAGCAACTACTACCCACTTTCAATGTTTAATCCTTGCCCACCTCTCTACTTCCTCCTTTTAACTAGAAGCAGAAGAGGAAGTGTCAGCATGCTATGCAGAAACTTATTCTTCAAAGATACTCCACTGTCTTCCTTAGCTCAAGAAATACCTCAGTGTTCAAGTATCTGGCTGCCTGTAGGATACTGAGTTTTATTTTTTTTATCATTCATTCCACCATGCATTTGCCCCAAATGGCTATAAGCCATTGAGTTGGAGAAAAAGAACTGTGTGTTACCTTCCCCACACCATACAGGATGCCAGACTTAAGTTGGCTCAGTACAGCACCTGTGCACAACCTACTTGACTTTCTGTTAAGTTCCTTGATTTTTACCAATAAGCACCTTGGAATCCATAAGGTATAAAATGGTATTTCAATACAGAAACTAAAACTTTCAAAATTATATTTAATTTCTGGTCTGTATCAGGTTGCTATTATATGCCTGAAGGACTGCTCAACCAGATCTAAGAGAAGTAATGAAAATAATGATTATAGTTTATTATATTTAATCTATCATGACTGATAAACAACATAATATAAATTAAAAATCTTAAAATTTAAGTTTTAGCTTACAGCAGTGTAAGCTGTCTTTGAGAACTGACTCTATCATTTTCCTTGCAAAGAATAACCCTTTTAAAATCAGAATGCTTGGTGGTAATTCTATAATGTTCTACTGTACCTAGCTACCTAGGCAACTTGGCTAAAATCAAGAGAACAAAGAACATAACTAAACAAAATGTATCCTCTTCAAATCACAGGATGCAGACATAAACATCAGAATCTGGTAGATCTAATACCATCAAGGTCCTCCTGCAAAACTGTTTATATTTCAGGGTTACAGTGATACTAAAACATGCTGCTTTCGAACTGAGTAACTCAACAACACTCTTGACCTAGTAATACTGTTTATAAAGTTAATGATTTACAGAAAGCTGGACCTGTAGTTCAGGCAGCTCCTGCTTTGTAGGAAGACTGACAGGAGCAATGTCTGAGAAAAAAATACCTTCATTAATATCACATACTTACATGGAGTACATTTGTGAGGCTCATTAATCGGGAAATAGCTGCATTGAACAAATGATCCTTTGTGAAGTACTCGGTTACCTTGTATTAGAAGAAAAGGTCTGTGTCATTAATTACTTAAAATTCTCAAACTTGGAATACTGGGTTTTTAAATGAAAAACAATTACTGATAATCAATTTCAGTTTGTGAAATATGTGTATCTTACCTCATATAAAAATCACTTTGGTATGCAAACACATCATATATGCAATCACATGTGTGAGGGGGAAAATAACAATAATATAAAAATTCAACTGATTAGTTTTTCTTCTGTTTCAGAATTTAAAAAGCTCAGTTAATGGTATGAAAAATGTGCATTAGTCACCCTTTATTTCCTTCAATAAAATATCTTCCCTTTGCCTCTACAAGAGGCCTTCTATCTTCTAAATCCATTTATACTGGTGAAAGCTTGTTCATAGATTACAAGATTAGAATTATAAAGTCTGTTAAGTGATCTGGAAGATCCCTCACAACAGGGTCTAAAATTGCAAAAGTTTTTATCCACAGAAAAATACTTGAAGTTAATTTTGCAGGTATTTATGTTTGCTTCTGAGTCTTGGGTAATTGAATTTATACTAATCACAACCACTTCAATATTTTTTTCAAGGCTATGCTAATACATTTTCACCAGTGGCTTTTTTCATTCTATATGAAACAGCAGGCATGATAATGAGGAATGAAGCAAACAGATGAAAACTTTGTTAGGGTAACCTACAGAACTCACCTACAATTTTGTTACTTGAAACCGAGTTACTTGAATCCCAGATTGATAAAACTTTAATGTAATAACATTTCATTCCTTAAATGAGGCATACATCATTTAAATAAGTTCTGTCCCACAAAACTTGTAGGTAGATAAAATTATTTACATAGAGAATAATTCATTAAAAAATAGCTACTCATTTGGGGAAAAAGATTTGGCTCTGTTAGTCAAACATATGGTGAAGCAACTTATTTGGTAATTTAGAACCCATGTAAGTGTTTCTTTTAACCTCAGAAATCACCAGGTTCTTCTGCTCCCAGATCTTTCCGGCTTCAGCCTTCTCTTTCTTATTCAGAAGCTCAGGATTTGGCATGGTTCCTGAAGTCCTTGCTTCAATAAGTTTGGTTACAAGTGCCCAAAGGCGCATCTGCCATCTCTGAACACCGGGCATGGCATCAGCTGAGATTAATGAAAGATTTCAGAAACAAATGTCAGATACAAGTAAAGAATTCAAAACTTTTAAGGAAAGCAGGAACAGAACTCTGGAGCTAAGTATTTTTTTTTTTTTAACTCTCTATTTTAAATGAAAGATATCAGTACAATTAACAATGTCTTTACAAGTACTGCTGAGTTGCTTTAACGGAGAAAAATCAATAAGATAAAAGTATTTTTCTGCAGTGACTTTAAAACAGATATATATAGCATAGAATATTTACTAAAATCTGTAAAATAACCCAATGTTATGTCAATGCTAGAATGCCCATCTCGTGTTTTAATGACTCCACAAGGCAGATGTACATGCTCTAATTTTTTAAGCTCATGGCAGAATACAAACATAAAGACAGTATGCATACACATATTTTTTCAAGTTTAAAAGTTTCTTTTCAAATTTTATTTTAGCAAGTATGTATACTTTTGCTGCTAGAGATGCTATTGTGCTAATGTGTATAGGCTTAGACCCTTGGTACCCTCTTTTGAAAGCACTTAGTTTGGGACTATGAAACTGCTGACCTTGAAGCATCAGTCCTACACCATGGCTGCTCACAGCACAGGAGAGAATGATGTGAAACCCTGCCTTGATGCTCACCACTGAAAGGACAAGGAATCTAGTCTGAAGGGCAATCATCCAAAGGCTATCATGTCCAGTGAAGAGAAGGATCATGACAACTGAGAACCACTATTTAACATTCTCTGAATGAAAAAATTTCTTATAATGTCTTTGTGTTGCAAAGTTTTGGTATGGAGGGGCTACAAGGACGGCTTCTCTGGAAAGTTTCTAGGTGCTTCCCCCATGTCTGACAGGGCCAGTTGAGCCCAGGAAAAATGGAAAGATGAGGGGAAGGTGTAAATTTGGTTTTACTTCTCATTACTCTAATTTCAATTGGTAATACATTAAATTAATTTCCCAGTCGAGTCTGTTTTGTCCATGATAACAAATGCTGAGTGACCTGCTCGCCTTTATCTCAACTCAAAAGCCTTCTGTTGTACTTTTCTTCCCCTGTCCAGTTGAAAAGCAAGGAGTGACAGAGCAGCTTGGTGGGCACTGACATCCAGCCCAAGGTCAAACCCAACACAGTCTGCTTAAATTCTTTAATTTAAACATTCATAATTTTGTCATCATTAAAAAGTCAGAACAAAGCATAAAGAGATTTAAGAGATGCTTTTCCCCTAACTTTCTATTTTCTTCTCCCCTGGAAATCCTCTGCTAAAATCTCCTTTGGTTCACATTTTCCAATACTATTAATATGAGATGATGCCAAAATCTTCCTTTGTATTTCTTGAGTGGTAAACAGGCTGGCTGGAATGACTAAATGCATTTTTGCTAGCATTATAACTGCATGTGCTTAACTTTCTTACAAAATGTTTAATCACCAAGCTCTCATATACTTTGCAACTAAGATTTGGTACTCACTATCCTCACAGCAATTTAATAATTCAATTTTCAAGATTAGAAAATACAGCAAAAAGATCATGCATCACCAAATCAGCTGCTTTAGGGAATTGTGTACCTGTGTAGTGTTTGGGATGCAGCTGTTAAGGTTCAATTCTAAGTGATTCATTTTTTTAAGAGACCTTTTCAAATGCCTAACTCTCTACTGTTGTGATTAGGTGGTGACAGAAAGCTGGCTGAGAACTCATAAACCCCACTTCTATACAATACAGCAATAATATATAAAGGAACACAAATGAAAATAAAATGTGACAGACACAACTGAAAAAATGTTTAGTGCAGGCTGATCTAAGTGGCAAGAACCTAATACATTAAAGAATGAAGAACTACACTTTTTGAAACCAGCAAAGGAGTGTTTTATTGAAGCCTTATGCAACAGGAAGGTGAAATGGAAATGAATGTATAAGACTACATTAAAATGTATGAACCACAGTAGATAAAAGAAATTAAGACCTGTCAGTATGAGGAATTGCATGATAGGAGTAAATAAGTGCACAGGAGGGTAATTCTTAACTTATTCAAGAAGTAAGCTCATAAAAATGTCATATCTAGAAATATTAACTACTAGGAACTCTGATTATCTTCTAATGAGATTCTTCTGAAAACTACTTCATAGTCCAATTTACAAAAGCCATTGCATGTGTGTTAAAAAATGGAAATAACAAAATATTGTGAAGTTGTATCTGTAATCTGATACGATTAGAAAAAAGCAGATTATAAAGAAAAAGAATTTTTCTTTATCAAGTTAATCAACCTTCGCTAATAAAAAAAAAGTTTTAAGAAGAAAATATAACTTAAGTAGTAGTTTTCTTATGTTCTTTTAGCTTATAAGAGGTAAGCTGCTTGCAATAATCTTGTGAGTTTGCCTCTTAGTGACAACTTCATGACCCTCTCTCTTTTAAAAGAAACAAACAATTAAACCTGCTCATGGCACTTTTTGACTATTTTTTTCCAAAACTTGGGCATCAAGAACTGAATTAATTTTGTGTTTAGAATAATTGAGAAAAAAGAAACAAACCCACAACAAAACAAACTACAGAAACAATCTGACTTACTTTTAGCATCCCACAGAATGTCTTGCTCTGGAGGAGCAGCAAACAGAATGTAAAGACGCAGGGTGTCAATGCCATACTCTTTCACTACTTCCTCAGGGTCTATTCCATTATGCTTAGATTTGCTCATTTTTTCCCAAGCAACTTGGAGCTTCTCACCAGTTTTTAGGTGAACAGGTTCACTTCCTAAATATTAAGACATACAAAAACTACTGAAACAAATTTTGCTTGCTTGTAACAGCAACTAATTTTGTTCCCTAACCACGAGAAGAAACAACTACTGCTAGTGCTTTGTGGTTTTTTTTCCAAAATAGCTTAAAGATGGATACTACCCATTCCAAACAATCTTTTCCCTCCCAGATTTTTCCTGTGTTAATGATACCAGTAATATCCTAAAGCTTCCATCACATGACAAAAAGTCTCCTATTATTTGGGTGCTATATCTGCCATGCATCCTAACTGCTGCCTTGACAGCTCCTGATATTTAAGCTTTTTTATAACTATGACATTTAAAACTTCCTAGATAGGTGTACTGATTTGATACAATCCTGACCTGTACTTAGCTTTTGTCAACACCAGATTTACAGGTTCCAACTGCAGTTAAGTTATTCTGAAAAGAGTGTTTTCTCTTGCATGAATTTAGGGACAAAGGGGAGCGTTTACACTGAAAAAGGTGCAACTGAGTAAAACCCTCTGCCAAAAACCCCAATCTTTTCTAGAGGAAAACTGGGTAGCAGAGAGTGGCAAAAATTAAGAGGGTGGGTTGGTTGGTTGATTATTAACGGTCTTACAGGGTATCCAGTGAAAACAAGGATGTATGAGAGGAACGCTTAAGAGAGGCAAATATGACCAAACTGTTTTTGTTGCTACAGACAACATCCAATGACTGGTCCAGCTTATGCAGTGAAGGCTCTGCAAAAAAACTTAAGAATAAGCACTGTTTCTTACAAGTTTTACATTCCTAACACCTACTGAATACTCTTGCACCTGTGTCAGTTTTGCTGTAATGTTTTTGTAGGTTGTTTGTTTGCTGGCACTAACTGGCTCCATTCAGCAGGCTGCTGAGCACTGTTAGCAAAACTGACTTTGGACCTTTTGGACTACACTGGAGCCAAAACAATACCACAGTACTGTTTCTGTATTTGGATGCAATTAAAAGCTGCTGTATTAGTAGGATCCCTGTGTACTCAGCAGTATGTGTGAATCCAAAACTCACAGAAGTTGCTCTCCAGTTTAAATATTAGAAGGATTAATTTTCTCTTCCAAATTTTCCCAGAACTGAAGCAGTCCCTGGCTTAAGGGACACACCCATGCTGATTTTCCCATGCAGTTTCTCTTACCAGTGAGATCAACCTCCTCTCTCTTTAAACACTGGCCTGTTGTTGTTAGTCTGAATGTCTGATTCTTGATAAGACCTTGAACCAAGAGCTTATGGAAAGGCTCCCTAAGGATGGAAGGAAAAAGAAATTTCTCTGTTGAAAAGAGCTGTCAAAAACATACTTTATGATAAGCCTCAGGTGTTGAGCCAATCCAGCACAATTTTTTAATGAAACAAGAATTTAAAGTTGACAAGACATAAATAGCTGTCACCTTAGAAAGAGTATTTTGTGCATTGATTCACAGTGGTTGGCTGCCAAGTCTAAGTATTTATTTGCATTCTACTCACATTCTTGTACTCTGATTTAGTATTAAGTTATTCTAACATCACTTTTCAAATTAGCATATGGATAATACACAGAAGTTTCTTGGCGAACAATTTCCCTAACTTCAAGCTAAATGTCTTGTTTAAAAGCATTCAAGTACCTGGCCTCATTGTCTTACAAATATTTAGTTCTAGCTTCTCTCTGAGGAGCACAGGATTTTGAACAAATCAAAATGTTGTTCCACATTTCTTTCTATAAAGAGATAAGAAAGTTTCTCTAACATAAGCACCCACATGCCTTGTTCCTTTGCAGAACTAGCCAGGAAAGCCTAGCTGTATGAAAAAGTACACTAGAAAAAGGGCAATGCTGCAAAGTGCATATCTCAGTGCATTAGTTTTTTAGCACCTTACTTTTCTTGTAAAATTCACATCAGGGAGAATAAAGTCCTGTGAAATGAGTATATGACAGGGCTAAAAAAAGCCTTGAAAGGCAGTAGTGCACTCAGCGGGAAACAACCTCCAAGTAAACACTGCTCTGGTTGACACACTGTTGTGGCCCCCTCCTTTAATGATCTTGCATTTCTAATGCATTGAGTCACATGTCTGTCTCTTTTTTTACTGGAAAAAAAAAGGCAACAAAATTTATCTCTAAAGCTTTAGATTCCAGCTCATTAGAACAGGAATTTAAGGCAGTTCTAACACAGCTTTAAAAACAGTAGAGGCCAGGAAAGGAGGTATGGAGCCAGTCCCAGAAAGCATATACAGTCTGGAAGCCTTCTCATGGGATCCTCCAACACAGGGACATCAGTGACCATCATTCTGCAGGACATGATCATCAGCACAGGTTAATACTAACTTGCAGCTCCTGACGTTGACATGTGTGCGCAACACTGAACATTAAATAGAAATTTTCTACACTTTCACCTAACAAAACCTCAAATGTGTACCAAACAATTTATGTAAAAAGGTTGCATTAACCCTATTAACTTTTTAATTTTTTTTAAAGCCAGTGTATACCCATCTAAAATAGAAATAGTAAAAACAGATTTCCACATTTCATTTCACTTGAACAAAAAAGTCATAATCCAAAACATTATTCATTGTTAAATATAAATTACATGAAATATAATATAAATTACACAAAAATTTATCTCATGATTTAAAACAAAGTCATTTAATAATACAATTAAAGTATTGTTAAATTATCTAACAATTAGGCGTGTTTCTACCATATTAAATCAGGTTATCGTCCAAGTACTAGTTCTTAAACACTTTTGATGACTCTGAAGTATGAAGATATTTGAAAACAAAACTGTAAACTGGGAGAGAAAGTGACAAGCTTCATATTTTATCTTCTACATGTTCAAGTTTGAACATGAGTTTCCTTCCTTGCATTTTTTGTATACTTATAAATATTGTGCAAGTACTGGCACATATTGATGTATCAGTCACAAAGAAATATGAGTCTCTGACACACCACCTGGTTTCACCAACAATGTAAAGTAAGAGCAACAACTCAAGCATCTCTATAAATATTTTGTAGACAATACCCAAGATGTCGACTGAAAAATCTTGTCATTTAGATGTAAAAGAACTTAAGAGAATGAAAACTGAAGTCAAATTTGCACAGTAAAACAAAGAAAAAATAGGTTGCAAAAATAATCTAAAATACAATAAAATTACTACAAATTATCCAAGTGAATTAGAAGGTAAAAACTGGGCACAAAACTTTGTAACCCTATCAACAAAAATAGTGGGAAAATGCTTCAGGATAAAACAGTTTATGACACATTTCTTCTGTCTCTACAAGCTAGAGACATTACACCACTGGGGAAAAAAAAAAAAAATCCCTCCCTATCATTCAGAACTTCAGTCTGTTTAAGATCTCAAACAGTTATTAAAATAGCTACACTTCCTGCTATCTAAAGTAAAGCTAATGAGGTAGCCAGATCATCCAAATCAGATAGGGCTCTCCACTGGAAGTGATTTTTCAAGGAACACTTATTTTTAATGACAAAGAGTTAGTTCAGATCATACGCCAAGTTACTAAAAACTGAATCCAGGAACAAGCATTTCTTATTTTTGTTTATGCTGACAGAGGCTACAAAAATGCAATACAAAATACATTACCAAGTATGGAGAAAAAAAACCATGTGTTCCTAGTGGGAGACCACAGGAGCATGGAGACATGCCCAAAATGAGAAAGCCAGAGCCCATCTGCTTAACACAGGGCTCTAAACCAAATTGAGCCCTGCACTGAATGCACAGTGATTTTGGCCACGTTGTGATGGCTCCATCTCTTGTTCACATGCAGAGTTACACTTGAATTCATGTTAATAAAACTACACACCTCAAACATTTTCCTTCAAAGGCAGGGATGCACTTCTTGGCTGCATAAGGGAACTGCCAAGGACTGCTGCACAGGGATGATGAAATTCTGACCTAAATACTGCAGCACCCGGTCATGGCATCAGAAATACCTCCTGAACCAAAACACCAAGAATAATGAAATTAAGCCATTTTCAGACACACTGACATTTCTGGCTCAGAAGAGGTGTCTCAAGCTCCTTTGAATGCTTGGTCATGTTTCAGATTGTAGGTATAATGGAATGGGATAGACCTTCACCTGTCTGTGAAGTCTGTACTCATACTGGAGTATCCACATTGAGAGCTTGCCCATATTACAGCTTTTGATCATGTTGCATGTCCCACCTACAAAGAGTACCTGACACCTCTGGGAAGAATCGGCTGTGCTAGCCATGAGGTCTGTAATCCATCTTTTCCTATCTCTAATGTTCATATAGAGGTTAATCTCTATGAGAGATCAATCTCTCTATACAGAGACCATGCAATGGATGGTAGGGCAAGCATGACAGACTGATCAGGAATTCCTGCTCAGTGCCACGTTCTCATGCTCTTTGCTTTGCTCTATGTAGGGTGAGCAGCAGGACTTTCAATCCTGGCTGGAAGAACTCTGTGGAGATTGCCACAGTGATAAAATAGTGAATTCAGAAGAAGGGATGGCTACCAAGGGAGTTCACTGCATGTATTTGCTCCCTGCACCTTTAGAAAGGCTGAGAGCCTGAGTGCTGTGCCCTGGAGTGAAGACAAGACTAGGTCAGTCACTATCAGCTGAATCCAGGGGGCTGTGATACAGCTGTGCAGCCTTCTGGAGGTGCCTGAAGGATGTGGAAGCTGATAATTTTAGGCAAAACAAAAAAGAGAAAACAGTATTTAATGTTCAAGATTCCACACAGTAAACAACTGAGTGCTTTTGCTTAAATTCAGCACTAGTAATAAGGTACTAAATTAATGCAGAGAAGCTGCAGCATAATTCCTTCACAGAATAAGCTATTTCTGTCACACACATATCTTCTTTTATTCTGTAACTGAGCTATGTGAAAAATAGTGCCTTCTTATTCAGCAGATTTGCCCTCTATCAGACTCAAATCTGCTGACTTAATGGCAACAATAAACTTTTTTATTGCTTTATAATCTTTCAGGGAGAATGCGCTAGATTCCATTTCCAATTATTCATCAGACAGAACTGACTGCTGAAGTCTAGGGCAGAACCAGACTCTGTGTAACTTGTACTTGCACAGCTGAGCAGCTGTAATAGAGAGTGTCAGCACACTCCTGCCATGGTGGATTAAGCTGGAACAGAGGAGGAGTCTTCTGGCCCCTGCTGCTTACCTGGCCCCTCTCCCAGCAGTGGTCACAGCTGGGAGGGCTTGCTGCCTTGTGAATCATTTATAGAAGCAATGCATTTTACAGACCATACTGCTAGAGCAAATTGACATCAATTTGGGCTTAATCTGATATCACATGTATGAATACCCAGAGGGTACCACTTATTCTGCCTTGTCATTACTGAGAAATGGAGCAGGATTTCTTTCCCACTGTCACCAGTCTAATGCATTAAAAATAAAAGACTCCTCATCTTTAGGAGATATTTAAGCTATATTGACACCTTTACAATTTTAAATGCCTACAAACACTGCATTTTCAATGAGGGCATGTATGTCTGTAAACGTCTATTTTGTACATGTTGCCTATAATATTTCTGTAATAACCATGACACAGTATTTGGAAAGATTGATTTGAAAATCCAAACTACAGGAATTTTAATAGCCATTAATAGCCATTAATAGCCATTAAAGAAAATTAAAGACTACCCAGAAATCTTTCAACTGATTTGAAAGTCACATGATACGAGCTAAGCAATGAAAATTTCCATAAAGAAAACACATTAAAATGAAAAGCTACTGCAGATAAGTAAGGGAATAATAAAAAAATTTTAAGGATGCTAGATGACACTTTAAATGGTGGCAGCTCTTGTTAACTGAGATATAATAATTTTATTTATTTAATATGTGAAAAAGACCTAAGATACTGGAGAAAGATTGAAAATGCACAAGAGGGCAGTGTTTTTTAACATTTTAGGCTTCCCTCAGAGCTGTGGGCTTGACATCCTGATTTCTAGCTTTCTAACAACTAGCCTGTTGTTTCTAATTACACTTTTCAGATCTTTCAGACAAGCCTTTGAGAAATTCAAACAGAAGACTGAGCAAAAGTGGCTTCTGATTAACTAAAACTTTTAAAATACATGACAATATTTAGAAAGCAGTTATGATTTCCATATTAAAACAAAATCCTAGTTTGACTTCATGGCTTCAAAACACCTAATGCTTTACCTTGCATAGAGCTAAAGCAAATGAACAATTTTGTGCATGATGATGAATTTGTTACAGTCATCTTGCAGTCTGAGCATACGTCTAAGCAGTTCATACACCCAGCCCTCAGGGCAATGCTGTAACAGATCTTTGTATGTGCAACAGCTCTTGAGATTGTGTATTGTGGCAAAGGAGTTCTCCAGTCTTGCAAACTGCTTCTACAGAAAGCAATTTCGACTTTCTTCTGCCATTGTCACTAGACATGGTCAGTGCTTCTTAAGGATTTTTTGTCATTGAAGGTAGAGTTCTCTTCTGCAATTTACCATACCAAGCTACACTACTCAGCTTTTGTGCTACTGCTCTGTCACACCAGAGTGGGAACAAAACACATTCCAAAGTACTGTAGCTACAGAATCATAGTCCTTACAATAATGCAGGTTGGAAGGGACCTTTGGCAGTAATTTGGTGCAATTCTTTTCTCATACCCGACCTAACTTCAGGTTTTTCAGCCCTGTCCAGCTGTGTTTTGAAAATACGTGACGACAGCGATGCCACATTGTCTCAAGTCAAATGGTTCCAGTCTCATCACCTTCCCTTGCCAAAACTGTACTCCTTCTGTCCAGCTGAACCTTGCTGCAGTCTGTGAATATTACTGCTTCCCTTTGTCCGTACATCTCCGAAAAGAGTCTGGTTCTATCTTATCTATAAACCTCCTTTAGGTAGCAGTAGATAACAGTTACATTCCCTCTTTAGCCTTCTCCTCTCCATGGGGAACACACTCAACTCCCTTAGCCTCTTCTTGTATGTCATATGCTCCAACCTCTGACTATTGTAGCACTCCTCCACTAGACCCTCTTCAGTTTCACAGTGTACCTCATACTGGGGTGAAAGCCTCAAAACTAGACACAGTATTCCAGATGTTCCTGAATGATGAACAGAGATAACCAAAGCTGAACATGGTTTTGCTAGCAGAGTATACTGTCATGCCAGCTGCTGACCCGCTCTAACTGGTGTTCATCAGGACCCCTAAGCCCTTCTCTGTTGTAATCCTCCCCACACAGATGGCACAGCCCCAGATGTTTTGTTAAGTCATGGTAAAATATATGCACACCTCATCCACATATGTCTCCTCATTTGCAGATGAAATCACCTCACCATAGAAGGAAAGCAGATTAAGTTGGGCATAATTTCCTCTTGGTAAATCCATGGTGGCTGCTCCAGTCACTTTGTCTTTCATGCCTGGAACTTGTATGTGTCTGGTTTACTTAACTGAACCCTAACTCAATCCTACTCTACAATGGGCAGTACCTCTTGCCTTCAAACCTTTCTGCTATGCACAGACCTTGACAGCAAAGGCCAAGGCCAAGACTTTCCTTTCTACTTAGGCTCTCTGCTGGGTTTTGCATCAGGCTAATATCTTGGTGTTCTTTTCAATGTATGTCCAGAAGCAATTCTTACTACCTTCATGTTCTTCACCAGTTTCAATATTTTATGAGCTATGACCTTTCCATAATCCATACTGTTTATCCAGTAAAGGCTTCTTACATTCCTCCAGGGGTAGCCCATCCTGACATCCACTTTCCTTGCACTTTGTCCCTTAAAAGGGACAAAGGAAGTCCCTTTTCAGTCCAGTTGGCCTCTTTTCATGCTTTTTTTTCTTGCACACTGAAGTGAACCACTTACTTTGCAAGAAAATCTCCCCTGCCCTGTGAGCTCACTTTATACTGACAATACTTCAGCCACTAATGTGGTTAATGTCATTTTGGAAGGTTGAAGAATTTGACTAGCAAAATAACATTTTGCTGCTGTGCTATAGCTCCACTAGATGGCTTAAGACTGTAAAATCTTTTGTAGAATTAATAAGCCTAAAATTGCTCCGAAGAGAAAGCTTTAAAATTCTCTGCTTGAAGGCATAGCACCTCTGAAAGGAAGGGTTTGCTTTGAAAGACCCACTCTGAGAGAGAAGAAACAGTCTTCTTGCTGCATCCTCACAAGCTGCAGACAACAGGGTGAAACACAGGTACACAAATGATCTACATCAAATATTTCAAATGCAGCTTTCACTACAAACTATTGCACAGCCAAGAATGAGTTATGAAAACACATTGCCTATTTTCATAAAAATTAGGAAATACCTTGAGGAAACATTCTGCTAGCTGCAGTAACTTTTCCATCTTTTTCTATCTCATAGCTACTTAAATTCTAGTTTTGTAGCAAAACTACAGCATTTGAATTAGTTCAGTGACATACATATTTAGGGTCCTCTTTAATATGAAGTTTTTAGAGGGGATACTTGTAAAGAATGAATTTATACGAATTGCGGCTGAGAAACTACTGAGCAGTTCTTCTCATGGGGCCACTCATTTTGACTCAATCTCTGCTGATGGGAGAACAGGACAGAGCATGGGTCAGAGTTTCATTGTTCTGCCACTAGTACTCTCTAAGCTGAGGATGGCATTTTAGGGTACCAAAGAGCTCAATTTCAGTGTAAACGGGAATGTTAAGCTCAGAACCTATCTGAGAGGACAAAGAACAGAACAACAGATGACTCATCTTCTTCCATCAAACTTTACCCAAAGCAGAGAACAGTGAATTAGGCTACAGCAGAAGCATCAATAAGAGTAATTAAAAGTAATTATATAAAATTCATTCAATAAAAAATAAATTGACATGAGATAAATATATTGCTTTTGCCTATCAAGAGATGTTTTGTACTGCCCAGCTCCAATAATACAGTGACTTATAAGAAAGCTTTGTTTTTTGCATATGCACGGTTCCACTGAAATTAATACCATTACTGGTAGGAAGTTGTCTAATTTGAAATAATAGCACTACACAGAATATCTGAACTTAGTTTGTGCATGCTTCTGCAGGCTGGAAATCTACAGCAGCATATTATCACTTGCTCTGAGCCAGTTAATACTCATGAAACAAAAACGTTTGTATGAACACATACCGGAAGTGCAACTCAATGTGAGAAACCAAGTACTGACAAAGCAGGAAAATTCAGGCTTCTTCAATGTAATGCTCCACAGTCACAACAATGTCCACTAATACTCTAGCAAGTCAAATGAAATATGAAAGATTTTAATAGAAACGTATAAGGCTTACTTGTGTTTTGTCATCTTTAGATCATGGCAAAAATGGCTGAAGAACCTTGCATAGAATAAGTGCATAACTGCATGCTCCTTGCCTCCGATGTACAAATCCACAGGCATCCAGTAGTCTGCTAAGTCACTATTAAAGGGCCTAAAGAAACACAATAATAGAAAAGAATTTAATGTTGAAAAGAAAGATCAGTGCTACTAAAGTAGCTCATCATCCTTGACTGGACAACGCTGTTTACTGAGAGAATACATGTGTAATAAAACTTCCATTTTGCTATCAGGTATTTTTATTTTTTTAAGAAGTGAAATGCTTATTATAGACAAAAAATTTATTTCCACTGAGATGTAGATCCACAAAAAGATTATTCTCCTATATTTCAGGCAAGCAATTACTTGATAAAGCAATGAAAGCACTTGACTGCTCTTTAAATGATTTTTTTATAAATACCCTGTGGCCAGCTTTACATTTTTTATCAAGCTTTATATACAAATACATTAAAATGAAAGACAAAAGACATGGCCACTTAAAACCAGTTGACTTTTTAAATTGATGGTTAGCACTGTTGCTGTTAGGGGGCAATGATGCAGTTTACAGCTGCAGAACCCTCTGTAGAGTGAGATGGGTGACAGCACTCCAGCTGAAGGATGCTCAATGAAATGACAGTAAATTTGTCATTTACAGCATATTTACTATGTCGATGGAGGTCACCTGAATGGTTTCCCAGCATTGCTTACTGCTTTATTGCCTATTTCTATGTCACCTGTAAGTGGGCCTGCAAAATGCCACTTATACAGAAGTTTTCTAAGCCCCCGCTCTAGCAAATCTACTTGATTTGTCAGCCTGTCTGATTATTCCAACCGTAATTTTTGTTACAGCAACACTTTCTTCCTCACAGATGAACCCAGAAGCAAATAAAGAACTGGGATTCATGTCTTTGGTGGAACAAATCAAACCTAACTTGTTCATAGGGTTCCAGATTCAACAGAGAAATTCTCCTGAACTGTAGACCAGTGAAATACGGTTTATGGAAATAAAGGGTTTACACACGTGTAGCTCAGTTAAAAGAACTAAAAAAATAAATTAAATGCAGGCAGTAATTTAGTGCACAAGTCCATACAAATATTCTCATTTCAGTGTAAAATGTATTAGACTACACTAAGCTATTACACTGGCAGTTGGATCTTACATCTGACTATTTCTTCTTCAATTTCTGGAAATGTTGCTCTTGTCCACACACAAAAAATACTTCAAAATGTCATGGAGAGGAAGCAATCTGCCTAACTCATTAATAGTAATAATATATTCATGCTATTACTACAAAATAATCAAAATTGGCATGAAATAAAAGTGTTCACAGAAGATTTTTTCTGGTTTAACCAACTAGTGCTGCCAATACAAAAAAAAAAAAAAAATTGGCCCAGCAATATTAAGTCACTGAATATATGTAGTGTGCTCCCAGACACTGCCCTGCACAATAAATAAAGAAATACATGCCCAAACAGTCCATCATGTGGTAACAATGTTTTAAAATGCAATTCTTCCTGTCTCCCTCAGACTACATAGCAGCGATGTTGCACTAATTCCTCTTTGGAAAAAAACAGTGCTATCAAGCAGTGCTACTACAGGCAGACTATGAAGCAGAAAAACAGCTAAATAACTACATCTGTCTTCCCACACTCTCCATGCTGCAGACACTAGTCCATAGCACATGAAAAACCTCCTTACATCAATTATGCATGTAGTGGAAGTGCTGACACAGCAGGAGATTGCTGTGATGCTTCTTCACTTGAGGTCTGTGCACAAGGAAATGGCAAGAATCACCAAAACTCAAAAGGAGAGAAGAGCAGGCACTAGGCTCAGCAGCTGGATGTTACACTGGACTATTCCTCTTCTTAGCAGTGGAACAGCACTGCTTGTCCACACACTGAACTACTCAGTGCATTCCTAGAGAGGGTACACTTCACACAATTTACCAGTCTCAGACTCATGGCAGGTTGTCATTCCTGATGGCACCCCCCACTAAGGGTTTCAGCTCCTCAGCTGAACATATTCTCTCTGCCCTGCCTCACAATTCCTGTTCATGCAAAATTCTGCTCCTTGCCCTGTAGTTCCTGTGCTTACATAATTGTGTTTACACATCCTGCTCTTCTAGATCTCCTGACATAGGAGCAATCAAATACCACATTTTTAGACCAGCTCCATATATTGTCCTGGTTTTGGCTGTGATAGAGTTATTTTTCTTCTGAATAACTGGTACAGTGCTGTGCTTTGAATTCAGTACGAGAGTAATGTTGATAACACACAGATGTTGTTGTTGCTGCTGAGCAGTACTTACTGTAAACCAAGTATTTCTAGGTCTCTCATGCTTTGCCTGACAGCATGTGCACAAAGAAGGAGGAAGCACAGCCAGGAAGGCTGACCCAGACTGGCCAAAGGGATATTCTATATCATTGACTCTCACACCCAGTATATAAACAGGGAGTTGGCTGGGAGATGCCAATTGCTGCTAAGGAATGGGCTAGGCAGCATCAGCAGATGGTGAGCAATTATATAGTGCATCACTCATTTTTCCTGGGTTTTCTCTCTCTCTCTGTCTCTGTCTCTCTCCCTGTCCCTTTTATTACAATTATAATTAGCACCACAATATTTTACTTTGTTTCAGTTATTAAACTGTTCTTATCCAAGCCATGATTTTACTTTTTTTTCCTCTTCCTGATTGTCCTCCCCAGCTCACAGGGTGTGTGTGAGGAGTAAGCAAGCAGCTGTGTGGTACTCAAATGCCAGCTGGGGTTAAACCACACCACATACTCTGTGCTGTGCTCAGGCCCAGAGGGCAGGCACATTATGAAGGCAGTGCAGGGACTTAACGGCCAGTAGACAGCAGCTAGAAGCTGGAAGCACCTGAGTGTGTGGTTTCTTTGTTCCCTTATGTTCTGTGTAGCAGGCTTGCCCCCAGTGGCCCTGTGCCTGCAGCCCTCACCTGTCTGTGTTGTGAGGGTCAGTGTACCTCAGGTAGTACCAAGCGGAATCAACGAATGTATCCATGGTATCGACTTCTCGTCGTGCTGCTGCCTTGCACCTGAGCAAGAGAGGAGAAAAGCTTTTTTGAGATAAGTAACAAGCTTGGGAAAAAACCCAGACAAACATAGACAGAGTGGCCACAAAGACATTTAGATTGAAAACTGACCAATCTGAATAGTGACATGTTCAGAAAAAGTCCAGCAACAATAACAGGACTGACTTTTTCCCTCTCCCAAAACATAGCAAAAGCAAGCTGAAAAGAAGCCTGAGCAGCCATCACATCCAGCTACAGCAGAAGATGGCACCACACTGGACAGCCCTCTCAATCTTGGAATTTTTTGGAATTACCACTTCAGAAGATACAAAGCACAGACAAGCGTACTTTGCCAAAAAGTTAATGGGTACTGAACATAGATCATACTCGTTAAGTACCAGCAGAATTAGCAGAAAGGTCAGGTGGTTGCTTCTCATTGACTGTCTGTACAAAATGGTCTTTGCAGATTCCATTTGTTATCTCTAAAAAAATTAACTTAGTTTAATTTCAGCTTTCACTGAGATCAAATCTCTTCTAGACCTTGTACCACAATTTTAATTTGTGATTACAGCAAATTGATTTTTGCATGTAATTATATTGGCAGCCCTAAGGAACAGTTTCAAAATAGATTTTAGAAGCTCAGTTTACTTTCTGCTAATTTCTCCTTGAATATTCAGTGTTTGTAGGAGCCAATAATCACATTTAATAAACTTCCATTTGTTGTAAATGATCCTTCTTACAATTCTTACTATTAAAACAACGAGATTATTCTAATGTCAATGAGATTTCACAATCTGTGACACTCTTGTACATAAATGCCACTGATGATATGTAAGAAATGTACATAGTTTATGATGGTATGTAAGTTTAAATGCATATACATGTGTAGTAAGTATACACCATAAATTTCACTGTTTCACATTTACTCACTGCATATTTAGTCTCTGATCAGTCTTGATGAGTGAGCTACAACATGTATCTCTGCTTGTCTGCCTGATACATCAGCTTGGCTTGCCAAGGCAAGTTTATAAGAACATCACCACATTTTCCTTCATTCGGTCTCTGTACCTGGTCCTCCTCTATATGCAAGTTATTTCTTCCAATGAGAATAATGTAATAAAGGAGTTTCACTTCTAACTACTTTTTTAGTGTAGAATAATCATTTTATTAAATTGTACACATAAGCAAAGACTTGGCCAATGTAAAAGAATGGCCTTCCTGTCAAAAGTAAGAATACTTTACTGTCATTGAACTATAATTACATCTCCTTCATGCCTCTGTGCCCTAAATGGACATGGGTCACTAACAGAGACAGCATGGGAATCTTTCAGAGTTTATATCATTTATATCAATATTGTGATTATAGGTACAATACTGTAATCTCATTAGACAATCTTCAGACAACTAACACAATTACCTGGACTTGTATAACAAAGAATAACTTGGGCATCTCCCCATTTATAATTGTTAACATTATTATCACTCTAATACTCAGACTTTTGTATATTTCCATCTGGCTTTCCTTATTAATTCTGGATATTAAATGAAACTAATAAAAAAACCTATTACTGGAGAGAAGAACTAAAGGAAGGGATGATGTAACTTCTCAGAGCAAGGAAAGCAAAGATGACTGCACACACAAGTAATAGTGTGCAAATCAAATAATGATTTGAAACTGTAGCAGACATGGATGAGCAATACTGATGATAGCTGTCAAATAGATGAGAATTAGGAAGACAAATAAAATTGAGACTTAAAAACAGTTAATTTCAGCAAGCTATCACAATTTAGGCTAAGAAACTAATCCTGCATGGTTTTTTTTCTGACAAAGCAAATGCCTTTGATTAACTTCTATGCAGTGCAGCCACAATAACTATCCAGAAACCTTAAGGATTTGCTATGCATCAAAAGTATTTTATTGCCTGGTAAACAACAAAATAATTTTTAACTAAGGCTTTGGGAGAAGCCAAAAGTGCACACAGTGACTTTTAGTCACAACAGGAAACTTTTTCAATTGAAATTGGGAATTGTAGACCAAGGCATTTCTGAGGGTTTTACTAAACCTGTGGATCTTATTCAGTAAGGCTTCACTGCAAAGGTCACATTTTAAAATACACTACTAAGTGCAATTTCAATAGGCACATCTGAGAAGGAATTTCCTACGCAGAAACATGGAAGCAAAGGTCTGTTTTACAAAAGTTACATGTTATCAACAAAATTCAAAACACATGTTTCCAGAGAACCATGGAACTGCTAACATTAAAATAAATTTAGATGTTACGAACTTACTGAATTATCACTGAGAGTCCTATTGCCATTTATACATCTGATTTCCCTGCCTGGCAGCCTAATAACATACTTCTCATTTGGTCAGTCTGTTAGGAACAGCAATGCATTGCACTGCTGATGAAAAACTTCTCTGGAATACCTCATATTCTACCAGTTCCTCTCGAAGAATCTATAGGCAAACTTCAATGCACAGAGTATCTAAGCAGTCCTCAAGACTACACAATTTTTTTTTACAACACATCTCTTACTACATAATTTAGACCTTTTATTTCTTGAACAGATGGACTACAAACAACAAGGATTACAACGATGACAAGACGCATTTACTTTCAAATCTGAATTACATGCTATGTGTAAGGTATAGCTTCATGATAAAGATTTATATAGCTGAGGGAACACTTTATTGTTGTCTCTTACAAGAAAATAAACACAATGTTAGTTTCCTTAGAAAGAGGACTAATTCAGTAATCATAATAAGCTTTATATGAATACTGATGAGAAATAATTAAAATAACTGTAGTAAATGAAGTGAGAAATACTGTTAAGAAATGGGAAATGGAGAAAACTATTCTGTTTTTCCTTTTTTTATTTTCTCTTACTTAAAACCAATGAATTTTGTTTCAGATCGTTTATGACAAAATAGCAGTGGGCACGGAGTGTCGCAAAGGGTACACAGTTTTACAGAGTGTATAAGAAAAAAATCCCTGTGCTGGGTCAAACTAAACATCATTCTGGAGTAGCATTGTGTCTCAGAGCAGTCACATGCCAACACTTTTGGAAAGTGCACAGGAAGCAGGCAGGTCCAAAGTAA
This sequence comes from Erithacus rubecula, assembly GCF_903797595.1. Classification (NCBI taxonomy): domain Eukaryota; kingdom Metazoa; phylum Chordata; class Aves; order Passeriformes; family Muscicapidae; genus Erithacus; species Erithacus rubecula. The sequence goes on along the minus strand of NC_136689.1, from coordinate 44,365,363 downwards.
CCTCTCCCAGACTTGCAGCAAATATAGCAGTGACTTACCTCGGACAGGAACAGTTCACCCACTCTGGGGCACTTTCTAAAGGTGAGGCTCCCTTTCCTGTGAAGGTGGTCACATTGGGCAACACCACAGGTAAGTCTTCGTAAGGCACGGGAACAGCGCCGCATGCCTGGCAGTGAATGATTGGAATGGGCGTTCCCCAGTACCGCTGTCGAGAGATTAACCAATCTCTCAACTTGTCACTTGTTAGGTCTCCACCTACTCTTTTATTTTTGGCCTGCTGAGTTACAGCTTTTAAAGCCTTCTGCCTAGTCATGCCGGTGATCTGATTGAGAAAAAAAAAGAAAAAACTACATGGAAAAAGAAAAATTTATAGCTGCTGTCAGTAAAAGTACAAGAACAAACAAAACCAGCCAGTTTTTTGAGTCAAATAAATTAGTTTCCCTCTTACCACTGGTTAACACCCTGCTATCCAAGAGACTATTTACATATCAGCTGCTCATTTGACCCTTCTTGCTTAAATGATTATGCTCTTGATGGTCTGAATAGAAGAAGGCTGAGAAAGAGTCTTGTAGACAGCTTTAGCCATTATTGGCAGATACATGCATTTACTGCTGATATCTTTATCAGTTGCTGTACGCCAACACTTTCAGAATTCTATCACAAACATAAGGTAGAGACTGAATAAATGCAAATGTTAAAACAGTTTTCCTTCTCCAGTGCTCATTTCAGGTTTTTCTGTTCTTGCTTTCACATACATTTTAACCACTTAGACCCACCTGGAATGCAATATGTTTGCTATTAAAACACATATTTTCAAGAGCTATATCTAAAGATAAGATTCCTATGTCTCTTGAGGCATTCATGACACTACAAAGGCTGAAGCCACATTTCAATGAATTTAGACGATGGACTAGTATAAAAATCTATTGGAATTATGAAATAAGAATCAATTTTCAACATAGGTGAAATTATTCAGTTTGCATTATACCACTGAGAGCACTACAGAGGAAAGTTCAACCTTCCTCTCATGTACAAAAGGAAAAAACTTATTTTATTTAATCATTAAATTGTTCCCAGAGATTTGGTAGCATAAACTTGACTTGATTTAAAAAAAAAAAAAAATCCCTTTAGTCATACAAGGTATTTGGCACTCTTGAGAAAACAGATTTAATTGTTACTGTAAGTTGGAAAGAAATCCATACTTGTATACCCACCTCTGCAGAATTAATGACCTTCTCCAAACCATTTGGCAATGTCTCAATGACTTCAGTGAAAGAAATGCCCAGATTCTTAGCTACTGCAGCATCTTCTGCACTAGTACTAGGAATTCCTGGAAGGGATGAAAAACCATTTCATTTCTATGACACTCTCTTTATAATGACTCACGTTTTCCCAAAGGAGTTAAAGAAAACAATTTAAGAACAGTAAAAATGTTTTTGTATTCTTTAAGCAGTGAAATTCAAACAGCAATAATTACAAATAGATTTCTCAGTTCTTCTGTAATTCAAATATTCATCAATTTCCTGTCCTTTCAGAGAAGTTCGAAAATCTGATGATTCTTAAAAAAATAGAAATAAAGCCATAAAATTTGGATAGAATTACAGAATTTTCAATATGGTTATATTATCTAAATAGAATATATTTTAAAAATGTAAATTTTAATTATATTTGCTAATATGATAATCAAAGATTCAACAAAGAGCAATCTTCCTGTTTCAATATTAATTAATACCTTTCTAATTTCATAATTTATTAAAATGCACCATAACACAACAGTCTCAAACATTACTATCCCTTTAACTTCCTATGAAAGACATGATCTGTTTATAAACTCAGGAAAATTATTCAAATAATAACAGTTTTCTATTCAGACAATAACTAGTGAGAACACTTCCTACAGCTACTCAGGTGAGTTACACATGTCAATACTATTCAAGGCTCCCAATGCTCTCTTTTCCTCTGCGTTGTATTGTTTGGGTCAGCCATGCATTTTAATTCTGCTCTGGAGGGTTATCTTTCACAGTGAATTAAGAAATTTCTTAGCTTGCTTTATTATCACATGTATTCTGAAATAATATTAAGATACTAACAGATTTACTAAGAGATACATCTTTCTGTGTATGTTTCCCCTTCTATGATAATTAAATTAATAATTTGAAGCATCTTGCACAATTACTGTCATCTTTAAAAGGCAAAGAAACTTATTCCAACAAGACAATGCCAGCATTAAGCTGGTAAAAACTATACACAATAGTTCTTAAAATATTTGCTGAGGACATTGGCATTATTAATAAACCACCTTAACAATTATCTTAGTTCAGGCAGTGAAATGCCTGCTATATACTCTGCCAATATGTGGAAGTTTGGAAGCAGATGACTAAAGAAAATCAAACAAAACTCCCCTGTGACGAGTAACTCCTTAACTAGAAAAACATGAAATTGCTATTTTATCTTTCCAGCAGATGCACACTTTTGCCATTTCAAGAACAAGGTTTGTATCTTAATTTGTCAGAGAGCCCTACAGTCTGCAACAGGTGACTTCACAATATGCTCTACAAACGGAAAAAAGCAGGTCCCACTTTTTGGTCTGCTTTTGAAAAGATGATGCTATTAATGTACACCGGCAAAGCTCAACAGCTGGCATCCACAGCTTCCCATGAAGAGCTGTTTCCAACAGACATATGGCCAAGGTATGTGCCAGCAAACTTGAAGATTTTAAGGAAAAACAAGATTAGGTATCTCAATTATTTGGCTTCTTCTATATGAGGAAAACCTTTGTTTCTCAAAAGCAGATTCAAATCCAAAGCGAAAGATATGGGCAAACAGATATTTCCATCAGCACTGTGAGGGTCATCCAAGATATTTTTGCACAGTCAGCTGGTTTAATTCAGTCTAGTTGTGCAAAAATAGCCAATATTGGCAGCAGCAAAGGCAGCAGTCCCAGGACAGGAAAGAAGTATCAGCAACAGGGAGGCAACAACAGGAGTCAAGGGATAAGGAATGCACTGGAAAAAGGGAAGAAGACACAACTATTTCCCATCAGGACTGGCATAGAACATTGCTTTCTTAATGGAGCTGCGACCATGGCAAAGCACAGGAGTAAACAAAGATCTTAGTGGGTGCAGACTAAAATGGATCTGGCTTTCAAAACTCAGTACAATTTCTGCTTTGACTTATTAGGACAATCATGTCATCTAAGAGTATATACTTAGCTGTCCAGTTTGGGGGACCTGCTCCATATCCAGGAAAGGAGTAAGACAGGAAGCTTCATAGGACAACTTTGAGAACAGAAGCTCACTGCAGGCAATTCAGCATCCTCTAGCAACACCTTCCCCCTCACCCTATGGATCCTCAACTCTAAATGAGGTGCCTTAAATTATGGGCTCTACCTTGAGAGATAAAGGATATAAGATAACTGTCCAAGACTACCTGAAAACAATTACCTATCCTGAACTATTTTACTGGAATCAAAACAAGTATTACTAGATAAAAGTCGAAGTTGGAAGTTTTGTACATTTACCATCTGAAGCATTTCTCTATAAGGATGTACATAATTTATGTAAATTTAAGACACAAAAAAGGCCAAAAGTTAGGGCTGTTTGTCAAAAAATGGTACAGGTCTGTTTTGATTAAGGATGTTGAGAGACAGCCAAACACATACGTTGAAGGTAACAAATTTTCTTAAGATATGCAGATGCTCCAACTTAGCTTATTAAATGCACTTATTTTGCAATATTTTTATTTAAAATTATCATACTGTAAATCTCTCCACCCACATAGATTCCACATAGATCCTTTTCCCTTCTTTCTTCCCTAATGAAGAACTGAAATCCAAAATCCAGGAGAGAGAGCCTCTGTGTTCAAAGATTTACCACAATTGTATCTTGTGCCCCAACACAGCAACTGAAAACCATACTATTCCATGTACATATCTAATGTCACATACCTATTTTACTATCAATAAAATTGTCAAAATTGGTTTTTGCTGAGATGACTACAGGAATCTCCTGATTGGTAAGCAAATTCACAGCTGTCACTGAAGTAAGGGAGTCTGAAAACAAACGTATTGATATGGTAAGTGAAATATAACAGAAGATATGCTAAGAACATAATTTATCATTGCAATGCAGTTAATCTTAAACTTACATGAATTTCAAATAACACTTTACTTTAAAAAAGAAAGAAAATTACAAACCTATTCACATTTCAAAAAAGCTCAGATATTAAAATGCTCAGCAAGCCAGACTGATAAATTTTCATTATGAGAAAACACATAACAAGCACCTGTATAAAAACAGAGTAAGATTTGGATTATAATGAAAAAATTGAGTCTTTGATCAAAATACAGAAGAAAAAAAGAAAATCAAAACTGAATATTCCAAATTTTGAGGATTCAAACCCCAGATCTCATTTTGGAATTATTTCTAACTTTTTCAGTGCCTTTAAGTTGATGATAATTACAATCACTAAAATATGGGCTGCATAGAGCTTCCTTTCACCTTTCTTCATAGCTAAGCTGAGGCTATGAAGGCTTGTATTGCAATGCATGAAATCTGCTTGATGTAAAGTAAAAGCAATTTTGAGAACAGGGCTATTATATCTCATCATGCTTCTTAACACAAATGATACATTTATTTATTTATGATTACTACTTTTCCAAATTTTAGGCGTCTGAGGTATTCATATTATAAAGAAAATTTCCACATTCAAACCACTGCATACAGCTTTCCTCTGTTTAAAAAAGGTACAAAAGGGATAATTTCATTTTTTAAAAGCAACTAAACAGAAAGCATCATAAGCAAGAAGCTGAGTGGGCAGGACACTGCTTTTAAAAATAACTTCTCTCTTCTACCCAGCAATAATCTTCATTTTATGCTGGAACCCCAAATAATAACTGCAGTTTATGAAGGTACTCATTTGCTCACATCATTATCATCATCATAACCAAAAAGAGAGAATGGTACAAGTACAAATGTAAGACAATGTATGCAGAGTATTATAATGAGATAATGAACAAAGTAACGGTCAGATCATTATCTCAGGTACCTCCTGCTGTCAAAACTATTAGACTTACCAGATTCTAAATTAACATACATTTTTCTAGGCAAAAAAAATAAATTAGATGTTTGACAACTGGTTATTCCATCTATTTAAATAACAGTAACCTAAAATACAGACATGTACTTCAAGACAAAAGATTTTAGAACTTTCAGTTGCTCTGTTATACAGTAGCTTTTTTTCTCTCCTAGAAAACATAAAAGCATACCCTCCTAATTATTTAAATGAGAACACAGTGAATAAAGAGAATTACAAGACGATGCATTAAAAACAATTACACTTAATTCTATTAAAATTTCAGTGTTATTGAGGAATTTTTTTAAAAGCCTTGGTTAATGTGAAAATAGGGTCTACATAAGGCCATCCAGTTTTTTATATGTAAATGTCATTGTTGGCCTTTCATACGTAAAATGCCAATCTCTGCTTATTTCAACTGAAGAATATCTATAAGTAAGTAGCAGGAGTATAAAATAGCAGTTATGTGGAATTGTGCCTTTTTTTTGAGGACTTTTGGCTGTAATTTTCCAACTGACAGTTTCTTAATTTAACTCAACCAAAAGCTTTAAGCTTATTGCTAAGAGAAACACACAAAAAAAGCTTTTGCAAGTATTTCCGCTTAAAAACAAATACAGAAATATACCATTGTCCTTATTAAAATGCAAAATTTGCACTTTTGTGATTTGGCTTAAAGTACAACATCTAACAAAGGTACAGGCATGTGCACAGATGTGCAGTTAGTGCTTTGATTTGGTTCAACTGCTAGAACTGCAAATTTGCTCTCCAAAATTCTCCAGGCTTTGCTCACCTCTCAGACAAGGGCTTTATGTACTCAACACAAAACCATGTTTTTTTCTACTAGCAAGCAAACTTTTTAAAGGTAGAAATGAAATACTTAAAAAAGCAGGTTCTGTACAACCAACACAATTTCCCACTGATTTCAAAATACAGTTGAAATCAGATGTTACATAGACAATGAAGCATCATCTTTACCAGTAAGGGAAAAATAAAATGTTGAACATCAGCTTGACATGGAGACAAAAAACAGTATATTTAGTCTTATTATTTCCAGGTTTTCCAAACAATAAAAAATACTAATCTATTGACCTCTTTAGATTCCTTATGACAGGAAGAAATCATCACTGGTGCAAGAATTAGTTCTGCTATCTTTGTGCTAATGATGAATTACCACATAGACATGAAATTTTCCAATGGGTTGACACAGTCAAATTTAGACTATTCATTTCTGGTAGATGAGGAAACAAAAATCTGTTCCATTGCTTTTATATACTACGAAGTGTTAAAATTACTAGAAAAAGAAGAATTCTAGCATAGCTGCTCTTGCCACATCTGAAGCCAGGACAGGCTGATGTGACACTGTGTGACATACAGTAAGAATCAAAGGCCTGCTCACTCTCAACAGGAACAGCCCCTGCTCAGCTTGATGCACATTCTCTAAAGATCATTCTCCTACAATTGTTGCTCTTCTACAACAAATTGAAGTACAAGAAAAATACCACCTTTCCCTGGGATGAGCTCCCTCTGAAAGATTTCCTTGAGACTGCTATTCCCATGCAGCAGCCTGTGAGTTGGTAAGATATATAAATGGGAAGCTCCATAAATGGCTTCAGGTGTATAGGTGTAAGCTGCTAGCTTATCTTCTGTTACCTTGCCATTAACCTGAAAAAGAGCAGAAAACAAAATCCCACTAGAAGTGCAGTGGTTACAGGTTTCCCTTCCTTTTCATACAGCTAACGAGTCTACGTCACCCAACATAAATACACAGATCCAAATACCAAAGTCAGACACATTCCCACTATAGAAATTTTCCAGAATCAAACCTTGACAAAACTTACTTTCAGGCCTTGAGAAAGTTGCTTTACAGTCTTGCCTTAGTTTATCCAAATATATCTATAAAAATATAGTTCTAATCCCATATGCAATATTGCACTGTGCCACTGAGATAGACTCAATCCCTGGCTAAGCCACCCGGAATCCTTCCTATTCACTTTTAATATGCATGCCTTGTTTCTAAGAAACTGGAAGGAGATGAAAACTTCTCTGAAATCTAAAGAGAATTTAGGATTTTCTCAGCTACAATATGACTTTATACCATACTTCCCTGATGAAGTGCATGCTGCAACTTAAGCACAGAAATAGAATAATAAAAGGTGGCACAATAAACAGTTGGACATAAATAGTAAAGACTTTAAAGACTTTAAGAATTGCCACCTGGAACTATCAACAAGGTTTAAATCTTAGATCAACTAACTGTGTATATGGGAGTCTAGGAAGGAGATTTTTCTGTAATAAATATTGGTATAAATTTTCAGAAACAATTTATAAAAAGAACTTTAATACATAGCTATTTATACAAATACAAACACCACATCTTTTAGCAGGGTGCCAATCAGAGTTATTTAAAAGATTGAAATCGTCACAATTTGAAGTTCTGAAAAATTCTGAGTACTTTAAAATAGTCACTTTTAGAATGCTAGACCAGAGTAAATAATCACAATAAAGTTTTGAAGTACAAGGGCTGAAATTTGATCAAGGTCTCTGAAAATCTCTTCTGTCACTACCATATTCATGGAGCCTTGTTCACCTCTTGACAAAAAAGTGAAAATCTGAAGTCCTTCTGCAGATAATGATAAATTTATTTTTTTCAGGTTTCCTTTTCCTTCTGCTCCTTTCTTTCTATCTGGACTTCTCTGTAGCTTCATCATTACCTAATGGTGGTTATTTTAACTATGGTATATAGTAAGTGAAATAATGGACACATGTAAGCAAAGCAGCTTGCCTGAGGTCAACTTGGGTCTAACAGAGAAGGTACCATGCAGAGAAAAGAAAAATCCCAGCAAGACACTAGCTGACATGTGCAGTGCTACTTGATAGTGCACTTGGCACAAATGTTCTGGCTTTTAGGGAAGCTTATTAGGTGGCATGTATTTTGGCATAAATATACACAGCAAATTTGCACCCACTTGAACACACAAACGCTTTCCTAAGGAGGATAGCAGGGAGTATCTCTTCAAACCCTCAAGTGATGCTCTTCAGGAGGCTGTGCTAGTCTGTGCATGAATATAATAATAATAATAATGTTTTTTTTTAGGAAGCTTCAAGCTTTTAAGATACGAAAATCCATTCCCATCACACATTTCAGGGGTTGCAGTTAGCCCAACCAAGAGAACAGCAATTGAGATTTCTGACTTACCTTTAGCAAGAAGTCAAGAGAGCAGCCAACACAGTCACCTATCCAATTTGCTTGCATTTCTTTAATACCATACCATTCAGGGAGATCAGATAAAGCATCAAACATGGCCTTAAGCAACAAAAGAAAGAATTAGGACATTCCGGTTTTTTAAGCATATGAATTAATACTATGGGTGTAATTTTAACTAAATGCATATAACTATAGCAACATGGTAAGGGGCTGGTGAAAACACTGGAAGATGTGATTGTATACTGCTGGTACCTCAAATTAATCTCTCTGAGAATAGAACTAATAGAACAGTACAAGCCAGAGGTATGTCACTGCCAACAGAAACCCTGTTGTTATTAGAAGTCACCTTTCTTTTGAATGGACTGGGCCTTAAGATACAGGAACAAAAAGCTTAGATGAAAACAAACATAGAAAACATTCCCAGTGGTTGTAACTTCTGCGAAGTGTAGGTGACCAGCTGAGCTAAATAAGACTTAAGAGATGTGTTTGCAGATATGAAGCCTACATTTGGATTAGTTGTTTTAGACAATAGCCTAGAGATGGCAGTCTGACAAAAGGTGTGAACACGTCCTAAAATTTTCAAGCTCTGACTTAAAATAACATGATAGTTTCCAGCTATCTAAGTTTTCATATTTTGTATTGATATTTTGCCAAGCACAACAGGCCATAACATTGATTGGGATCTTTAGGTTGTATCAATCTGCAAAAACAACACTAATGATCATAACAAAGGTAATATTTAAATTTAAAAAAAATATCATTATAATATAATTCTTATAAGCAACCAGCAATGAAGCTGGGTGTAGAGGGGTCAATGATCTAGAGCAAGTCTTATGAGGAGTGGCTGATGCACCTGGTGATCTTCAGGCTGGAGAAAAGGAGGATCAGGGGGAATATTATCACTTTCCATAACTGCCCCAAAGGAGGCTGTAGTGAAGTGGGGGGTCAGTCTCTTCTGTCAAGTAACAAGTGACAGGACCAGAGGAAATGGTCTCAAGTAGCACCAGGGGAGGACACCAGAAAAAATTTCACCATGGAAAGGGTTGCCAAACATTGGAACAGGATGTCCAGAGAAGTCCTTGAGTCATCATTGCTGGAGGCACTGCAGATGTGGTGCTTAGGGACATGGCTCACTGATGGACTTGGCAGTGCTGACTTAATGGTTGGATTTGAGGATCTCAAAGGTTTTTTCCAACCTTAATGGTTCTGTACTGTGCAGCTATGAAGAAATCAAATGTTGCCTTCTTTACTAGCCATAATGTTCAACCACCAACTTGTAACTTCTGTGTATACTTGCACTCAACAAGAGATAAATCTACATATTTTTGTGCTCTCTGATGTGTGGAATGAAAGCATAGAAGTCTATTCCAAGTCAACTAGCATTTGTCTAAAAAACTCGAACAGCAGGATTTTAATAAATGGAATCTGTAACTATGTAAAGGAGAAGACAGACAGATAACCTAAAGTTCATCTCGTTTTTCACAAGGGAGGTTCCAGGTTTAAGTATGGGGAAAGAGGGGTGGAGCAGGGCATCAGGGTCCAATGAGTACAAAGGAAAATGGTGCAAAGGTGGGGTAAGGGGGCCAGGGAAGCCAATAGGGTAACGGGTAAAACACTGCAGTACAGCAGGGCCAAGGGAGAACATTCTAAGGAATGACCATAGAGAGGTAGCAAGGGTGGTTTGGGCCAAGGGGCCAACGAGGGACAGAGAACTGGGGTACATCAACATGTAACTGCAAAGGACTGTGGGGAGAAGTTTTTTGTCACCCTATCCCCAATAGCACTTTGACGTCTCAGCATCTCTTTTTCCAGGGCATGGAGATTGTTGTGTCCCTGGCAGGCTCCTGGGCCCCCACACATAAACTTTACTTTGGCAGAAGTACAGCCAGAGTCACTTGGACAGATGGTGAATATGCTGAACAATTACAGCTAAAATCTCAGAATAAGGCAACATGTTGAATAATTTCTCCTTCAGCTTTTACTCCCACCATCAAATGTGCAAGTTCTTTATTATCTCAGTATTTACTAACAACCTGCAAGGATGGACAGTAGCTATTATGTGCTGTTCAAACTAAACAGTAGGTGGGTGGATAATCAGTGAATGCACACTTAAATCTTCTCCAAGAATGTGTTTCAAGTTCTGTTTTAATGACATTCTTAAATAATTTCAAAGTAAGATGCATAAAAGTTACTGTAAGAATTAATTTTTTAGTTACTGCTGTTGTATATCTGTCATTCAAAATGCAAGAAAAGGCATGTCCTTTGTAAATCATGATATTATACTATCACTTGGGATTTTTATTGCTTTCTACTTCTTTAAGAATCAAACCAATTTATTGATGATTCATAAATAAAAGAATGTTAGGCTTTTGGAGGGGTTTTTATCATGTTATATCTTTTATCTGTTTTAACTCACAATTGCAAACATACTATATCACAGAGAATTCAAAGGTCTGAGTATTCTCATTAATTGCACTGTTCCAGAAACAACTAAGCTTTATCTACCATGATCAATCCATGTACTTATATAACTGTGAAAGAATAATGAACAATTGGAGATATATGTGAGAGATACATACACACAATACCTAGATATATTCTTTGTAAGAACTTTATGCATTTTAGAAAGAATGAAATTGTGTCAGTACACAAAGAACTAGCTGTTCACATTAGGTATCCATTCTAATCTACATCACATTTTGGTGGCAGAAGCAGCTAACTGTGCATGTGTTCTACTGAAACTGTACAGTCTGTAACTGCTTGCCAGCAAAGCTTCCTAGATGTTTTTTCACTGCAGTAGTATTCATAGACCAAGATTGTCAATATCAGCCTGATAATGATTTTACTCTAATCCATTGGACTTATTAGAAGTTACAGGATACAGTTTGCCTTAACCCAGTTCTTTTGATAATGCAATTACTTCATGCAACTAAATATAGGAAGAGACAACTTTACTTAATCTGAATGAAGATAACTAAGCTTAATTTGCATGATGATGCAGCCTAGCAGAGTTTGCAAACCTAAACCCTTTATAACTTAATTTATACATGAACAGTTTAGTGCTATATGAAACAAAAAAATCCCAAGTAAACAAAAAAACTTCAAAAATGTTCAAAATGGAATTATGATTCTCAGTTCATTGTACTCAACATACTCCTTAGGTTTCTTGTCAAAGCAGGTGAAGCAGAAAATGAACATGCAAACCACAAACAATTTAATTTACCTTGTGTTACAAAGGGAAATAATATAGACTATGCACACTGCTAGCATGTTAGTAAGTGTTTCTGAATGGTAAATTAACCTAGGATACTCACTAGCAGGAAAGTAGAGAAACATTAAATCTTAAACATTAATTCATGAATGCACATGTACATTCAAAATTCATCTAGAACCTTTTAAAAGGCAGCAAGGAAAACCCTGAAAAAAGCTTTTCATTTTCAGATCCAACTGCACTACACCCTACAAAATACATGCTCACAAATAAATGCTATAACTATCATTAATATAAAAAAATTATATGTAGACTATTTAGGTATACAAAACTCTTGAACAATGCTAGCATAGAAATTCCCATATATTTTAATTTGGTTTTGGGAAGTTACACATTAACGCCACTGAATTTTGCTTCCGTGTTCTTTTTTAAAAATCACTGTGTTCATTAGAAAATTTTCTGAATAATTACAGCATTCCTATGAATTCTGCTCCAATTTTTATTTTACAATTTACCAACCCTGGCAGCGTTCAAGGCCAGGTTGGATGGGGCCTCGACCTCAACCTGGTCTAGTGGGAGGTGTCCCTGCCCATGGCAAATAGATGATCTTTAAGGCTCATTCCAACACCTAAACATTCTATGATTCTATAATTACTGATAATTTCCATTTAAAAAATCTGATCCTTAAAAATGTGTATATAAGTTCTAGTTATTTCTGCCACAAATTTGTTAACTAGATTTGTTAACACAGAGAAGACAATCAGCAAGACTCCCAGCACACAGGCAAAAAATCAAAAGTAAATCCATATTAGAGTCAGCAGGGGACAAAGAACAACAGCAGCATTTCAATCCAGTAAACAGAGAGTAATAAGATTATCAAATAATCTCAATTTTCAAATTTCTGATGATAACTTAATAGTGATAAATTTGAAAACATTAGGTAGGAGAGTCCTTCTGCTTTCATTTTTCATTACTTGGGACGAGACAAGAAAACTGCAAATGTAAACATCTAATTACAGGAGAAATTATTCCCATCTTAATCAAACAAAAGTCAAGGAATAGCACAAATACATTTTGGCAGTCTTTCAGATTTAAAGATAGACTCAGGAAAAGCTAAAGAAATTAAAATTGTGTTCAGTGATTAGAATGATTTAAAGGCTCTTACACCTGAAGAAGTTGGAGACTGAGGATAAACCAAAGTTTCACAGACTTCTTTTCTCTTTCAGAACATGCAGAAAATTCTGGCACAGCCAGAAGAAGAAAGTCAACTACCTCAGATGATCAGAGAGTAACTAAATCAAGATGAGTTTGCTGAAAATTCATCAAAGACAATGATGACCAAGCCTGAAACTAGAAGTAACACATTGTATTGTGAAAAACTGGTCTCATATTTCTAGCTGTTTAGTCTGCTGAGGTTTATGACAAAAACAGAACTTCAGTTAAGCAATTTTCATGCAAAAAAGACTCAGAAAATCCAAGAACGTGCTTTACAATTTCCTCAGAGCATCTCAACCCCAAAAGTCCCACTGCTTATACCTCAAAGAAGGATTCTGCTGAACCCCTAAAAATTCAGTCCCTGATTTCATGAACTAAAATTTTTACTAGATCAATACCTGCTACTAATTTCATACTTAGTGACAGTAGTTTAACTTCTCTATGATAGTAAATGAAATAAAGTGAAAAATCTAAATATAAGCTATATAGTCAAATGTATACTTTTTTTAAATGAAGACACTTCAATGAAGTTTGACAGATCTGCAAGGTAACAATGAGATCAGAATAAAAAAAAACAGCAAAAGGCTGCATTTCATAAGAATTCAATTAATTAGGAAAATAAATTTGCATTCTACTAAATTACATTAAAATCTAAAAGCTTTGCTTCTGAGGAAGAGCCAAGGTCTGTTTGTATTAAAATTAAAATCTTCACTTGATTTGATCAAACTCCCAAACCGCAACCAAACATAAACTAAGAATTACATTATATAATTTAATAGAACTTAATATATTAACATACATTAAAGTACAAGAAATTAAATCTAGGCTGCCCACTGTTTTATTTTGCACTCTATTGCACTGTTCCAACTGTGATTATATGGTACAGCTTCTGCTGGCATTTAATATCTTCTTGTTTTACTATTTCTTTTTCTCCTTCAGTAGTTTCTGTCTGTACCATTGTAGGTCACTCTTAACTTTTATTTCCCATGTGTGAAGAATACTGAAAACATACATTAAAGAGGAGCAATAATACAGATACCATGTATACTTAAAATTCTTTCTCATAAACGTCTGAACTTTCAGCAGTTTTCAATTCCTTACCCACAATGTATGGTCAACAAACACCTCTGGTGTGATTACACAGAACTGAGGCAAATAAATGATTCCTTAAAAGCAAAACGTAAATCCAGAATTATTCTCCAGATCTGCTCTTCAGAGCTGCTCCTTGCTTAAATTTCCAATGAGAAGATACTCCCTTTCTGAAAGAATGAAGTATATCTTTGTGATGAACAACTGATTCCATAAATACAAAAGCTTTTCAAAACATCTGTTATAATTTTTAATAGCATTGAGTATTCACTGTTTGGATTAACCTTATACTAAAAGGAATTTAAATTTACATTACTGTAACATCAAATGAGATGCTGTGTTTAAACTCAGGTGAAAAGATCAGTCTGGTCTGGATATCCACAAACAATTTTCTGTTTTGCCAAACAGACAAAACAGGCGCCATTTCTTATTAATGAAGTGCTAAGCTGGGGAAGCTCTGCTCTTGGTCCCTGTCCAGGAGACAGCCTTCAGCTTGGCTCAAGAGGAAGAGTTTCAAAGGGAGGTTTATCAGGAGATAAACCTGATCTGTTAGGAGAAGACAACTATAAACTAGACTCCAAGTGTGGGAGTCAAAAAAACAATCACACATGAAGAATAAAAAAGAGCCAGCATTTCAGTTTTCCTCGGTGATGAGGCATTACCTCCTGCTATGAAATACAAAGTGCTGCCAAGACTCTTAACGTCCTGAAATAAAGTACTTCAGTTTCATTATGTTTCATTACCACTGGGCTTATGATCTCTGAAATAAAATACAAAATAAAAAAATCAAGCAAAACACAATTACATGAAATAATTCCAAATCTATTCAGATGAGACAAAAGAGCTGTCAGATGCAGTGAAAAGCCAGAGAAAAGATGTATGAAAATGAACTGTAGTTCATTTACTGTTTTCCTTCCACACAGTCAGCACCATGCTTAACATCTGTGTTCCTGCAACCCACAGAAAATGAGTAGGGTTTATCTCTAAATGTCTTTACAAAATAACTAAGAAAGGGTGCTACTTATCTGTTTGGCAACTGCAAACCACAACAGTAGAATTTTGTTGGTTTTCTTCCCCAGTATTTGAATTAAACTGACTGCTCTATTGCTGTGCAAAAAAGGGAGATGATTTAAGGCAAAACTTAAAGTTTTAAAGTTGTTTCTATTTTATTTTATTCAAGAAAAGATTATTTTCCAGCTATTTCAATGATTTCTTTTGTACAGTAAAATATGAAAAAGAATTGTATAAAATTAATTTAGGAAGAACAGGATCTATAAAAAGACTAACCTTGCCAATTCTGTTTTGAGGACTCAGCTGACCATGCATAAAAACCTCCATAAAAGCAATTTACAGGTACACAGATAAAATACTAACATTTACAGAAGATTTCTCCAATGAATCTGCCTACCAATTCAGCAGGGTAACCATAGCAACTAAATGTTTTAGCTTAAACATCTTAAATGCACAGACAACAATTTGAATAATAACGCCATCAGTTAGGGCATTATACTTTTATCAAAGAAATGCGTCAAAAGAAAAATGACAATTAAAATGTTCTCTACAAATCTGCAGAAGCTGCTAGACCATTTCACATGTACTTCACAATTTAAAAAATGGGTCACGATTGCTTCACTACTTTACATAAGCAAAATGCTTTCTTCTAAGCATTAAAAGCACGGTCAATATTTTTGCCCTTTGAACAAAACTCATTACCAATAGTAAATTGCCAGTGGGCCAACATTGCTTTGTTTGCAATTTTTATTGCAAAAAAGGAACATGAGCTGGTGCAGTAACAACAAAAAAATCAAAGCAAATCCACAGATGATTCCTCTGGACATAACAGAAATCTGAAAAACAGTGTGTGTAGGAATGAAACACTGACTCCTGTAACACCCAGCTTCACAGACCACTACTAATCATGTAACACCTGGCTGCTATCTGACCAGTAATGGAGGCACTGCAGATAAAGTGATTACTCATCTTCAGTGCCATACATTACTCTGGTTTTTATTTTCATTAAGGTTGTGAGATACAAGGGAAAACATAAAATGATAAATGGGCAAAAGAGAGGAGCGCAGATGACTAGAATAGATCATCAGTATACACTATAAATAGGCTGAAAAGTTACAACAAAATAATTTATGGATGCTACAAGTAGAAAATAGGTTGTATCCATATATACTGAGCCATTATTGCTAGCTGGTACTTTGCATGAAGAACTAAGGGACAGAAAATTAATTAAATGTATTGTAATGGAACTTCTTCTATGAAACAAGGTTACAGAAAGACTTATATTTTGCTTTATCCACATAGGAGTGGAGCGAGTTAACAGAAATAAAGCTTTTTTTTTTTCCAAATAGTTTCTCAGGTATAACTTCGGGGAAGGAAAAGGAAACAGATTTGCAAAGTTCCATTTTTCAGAAAAAGGGCAAGGAAGGTGGTACTTCTGACATTTGATCTTGAATTTCTCTAAACTTTTCAGAAGAAATATTAGTCACCATTGAAGGCACGAGAAAAAGGTGACCAGAATCAAATGGCTTTCCCCATGATACACCAAAACCAAAGGCCTCACTGTACAAAGATGTGTGAGACACTCATAGAATTCTAACCCTCAGTTAGAAAGTAGCCAAAGTCAGAAAAAATACAAGTCTTCCTGAAAAGAGGCAAGGATTAAGTTACTCTCAGATAGTCTATTAGTGCCTTCCAATTTTTTAATTTCAAAATAAGGAGTGGAGCTTCAGTGGATAGCACTAGTCATACAGCTCACTGAAAGTCTGACACACTTAGCTCACTACCTTTTACCAAATCTAGGAAAAACATCTCGCACAAGGAAGGATTAAATCTGCTCTGTGTCTATGAACTTGTCCAGACTGAGGAGATAAAGAGCCATGTATGCTCTGATACAAATTCTGGCGGTACAGCTCAAAGACCTAAATGCTGCTCTATAGTGACAGAAAGCACAGATCTTCAGTCCCAATGATTTTGACCATGCTACATCTGACACTATCTTGTCTTAACCTTCTGGACACATTTTAAAAAAACAGAACTGGACAGAAAATGTTCAACAGGCAATTGACTCAGAAATGGGGAATAAAGGACTCAGGACCAGACAAGATCTGAAAGGGCAAGTTTCTATTTCTGTTAGTGTTTAATGCAAAACAAGATGACCATGGATTTGAAATCCTCAGGCCCATGACAGACTTCTAATTCCACTCAGATTTCCCTTTTACAGGAGTCTGGCATACAAATTATCAAACAACTGACAAAAAAGGGAAATGAACTAATTTATCATTAGAGGTACAAATATCTGAAGTCTCTCAACTGGAAAGAATTTCAGGAAAACAAAGCTGTACTGGTAGTGGTTCTGCTCCATTATGTAAGTCAGGAAAATCTCTTTATGGAAATAAGTGTGTTCAAAATCAGAAGAAATTAAATAATCCCTCCTGCTGAAGTGAAGGTACCATCAAAACCAATGTTATCATCCTGAAATCGTATTAGCAATTAAAGATCTTTAGCTTCTTAAAGAGATGTCTTTATCCTCCAACCCTATTAGGACTAGCTCCATGAAATCTGGACCCTCCACTCCAAGAGAAAAGGCTCTGTAAATGATAAAAGTAAATGAAGGTCT
Source organism: Erithacus rubecula (assembly GCF_903797595.1). Taxonomy (NCBI): domain Eukaryota; kingdom Metazoa; phylum Chordata; class Aves; order Passeriformes; family Muscicapidae; genus Erithacus; species Erithacus rubecula. Next base: position 44,347,942 of record NC_136689.1, on the reverse strand, counting down.
CCCTCTCAATAAATGAGTTCCCTCTGGAGCCCATTCTCCTGGCAAAAGCTTTTGAAAAGAGGTGGGGAAGAAAATTTGAGGAACAGGCTAGGAAGAATGATTGCTGCAACCAGGGTGTTTAACAATACAGGACAATATGGATTCAGAAGAACTGTAAACAGCCTGAATCCAAAGAAAAAGGGGACAAAAGAAACAGACTTAGGAGGAAGGATTCACAGCTCTTGTCACTTCTGGAGAAGTACTGGCATGACTACCATAAGGAATGAAGAAATGTGTGCAAAGATGTTTTGAGGATAATTAGTGAAATTATTCAGAAAGAGAAGCCAAAGTTGTGGCATTTCAAATCTGTAATTTGGCTCCTGTCAAAACGCTAATATGAAGCTTCCTTATTATGTCAGTGTGTGCACAGAGTTTCTAAGAGACTGAAATACTTGGCCACTACTAGCCCAGATCCAGTCTCCCTTTAATGGTCTGTCTTCAACTGAGGCTTGCAGTCCATGGGCCATTCAGAGTTGTATGGTCAAAACAGACTTCTTCAGAAAGTAAACCACAACATGCTACGTTATCTAGTCTCTTGCAACTTGAAAGAAAAAAAAATACCAAAAAAAAGGGACTTTGTCTTAATCTTTCAAGCATGAAATCCACCTACTATCAGATATTAGATTTCACAGAGCAGAGCCTGTAATCTGCCATTCTTATTTCAAGGTTTGGGGGGAGGATGGGGGATCATTTCCCCCCCTCTAGAACCAAATGTTTAAAAGCCTTGCCAAAAGAAGCAGAGTGAGACTGTTCAAAAAGAACCACAGCAACAAAAATAGGAGTGAGTGGAAGGTGAGTAAAAAGGAAAATCCAAACCACCTGCTGATTCTTGGTAGCATCTGTCACTGTACAAGAAGTGGGAGAACATGAAGGTAATGCTTGCCAAAGCACTTGAGCTGGAAGCAGTATGGCATCATTCATCAATCTGGTTGTATCAAGTAGCACAGAGCCTACAGAATATCAATCACAAACAGAACAAAATTTTGGGAAACCTTCACAGAAATCTGTAGAGTACTCAACTGCCCTTCACAGCAATCCTTTGAGGTTTTGTAGGAGTTGACACAAGTGTTATTCTTTCCAAAATGAAAAGCAGAAGCAGCTCTTAATCATGTCACTAAGATGGTCAAGAACAAAAGGTCACTTGCACATTTGCCCTTCATGTAGGTAGAGAATATGGCAGTGTCCTGAGGTGACATCATTGTGGGGAAGACGAGGGGGTGTTGTGGAGGCAAAAGTGCCTTCTTATCATAAGATAAGCCTGCTTACTGGGGAATGGCATGATGGAGACATGATCTGCCCAAGAGATTGTGCTTTTCCTCTAACAGCATTTCTCAGTTAAGAGACTAAATACAAAAGAGAAATCCATCCTAGTGGAGGGAGAATAATGAACAATAAGTAATAATTCCATAGACCACCAAGGGTGTTTTCAAGGTTACTGAAAGGCTCCTCAGTCATGTCTTTTGGTCTCAATGAGTAAAAATTTATGGCTGATTCACCCTGGGATATAAGTAATTGGGTACCAGTATGGATACAGAGCAGAAATACCAACCATCGCTTCCTACAACCTGTATAGAGACCGTGGACAAAAGACATGTGAATAAAGACAGAAACTCTAATGGAGCTTCAGCCTCAAACTGAGGGAAACAGAGTTGGGGCAGACTCTAAAAAATCACGAAGGTCATAATGAAATCTGGTGACAAAGGAACTGGGAAAAAAAAAGCTCAGAACATTGTGTCTTGTGGTGGTGCAGACACATTCCATTTTTCCTTCAGCTACTGCAAACATTCCTCCCTTACTGCCAGAACAGACAGCACAATCCAAAAACTTGTATCTCAAGGACCTCTCTGTGTATGAAGAATCAAAGCATCAGGCAGAATATCTAAAGCTTTTCTCTTTGTTATGAATAGACCTAGAGAGAGACACAGACTTCTCCCTGGATGATAGTGGAAATCATGGGAAACCTTGGGAAAAGGATCAAAGATGAATTTTAATATTTTCCTGGGAGTAACTTTCTCAATCTGTACTTGAAGTCTCAATACACAGAACACCCAGAGGGAATAAAAACCTCACCTAAATGCAACAGGAAACTGATACTTTCATCTCAGAGAGCATAAAGCCAAAACTTATGTTCTGAATTCCTAAGTGTGGAAGATACTTCCCAGCTCGATCAAAACTGGAGCTTATAAGAAAAAAGGATGTTTAAATAATTTGAAAACATTTTTAAATAACAGATAATCAAACAGAGTAGAGTATGAAGTGAAGTAGAAGGTTCAGATGGATCTTAAACAAAAAACAGCTAAATGTAAAGAACTATGGTGCAGACACAGATGGAACTGAATGATAGGTGACAATGTACTCCATTGCTTATAAAATGTCCATAAATCCAATAGGTTGATTTGGCAAACAAGTTTTGCACAGCTCTACACTCAAAATATGCAGAAAAGCACTTGATGGTGAATACAGGATGCTAATGTGCAAATGCAGAATTCATTCATTCACCTCTAATTTATGCCTTATGATTTCTTCAAAACTTAATCCCACACCAGTTATCTACAATTCTTAAAGAGGTGAAAAGAAGGACTTCAGGGGCAATAATTGTAATATACACACATATGCAGGGATAGATCACACATATTATTATGCAATTATATATTATTCAAACATTATCTATAAAGGACCACATTCATGTAATATTTCCAGACAAAATGTCTCCCCTTTGAAGTGCTACCATAATTTCCATAAACTGTATTCTCATACCTTTGCATAAGCAGTTGTCTTGATAAACCACTGTTTGAGGTATTTCTGCTCCACTTTTGCTCCTGAACGCCATGAGCAACCATTGTCATCCACCTGTTCATTAGCTAGAACAGTTTGATCCACTGGATCCCAGTTAACCAAGGCCTAAAAAAAAGTTGCAGGAAGAAAAAATACTTTCAGCAGCAAGTTAAAAAATACAGTTTTACTCTACAGATGCAAATGAATTATCCAGAAGTATACCTTGAAAGTTAACCTGAGTTTTCCATATATTTAAAACATCCGTTTGATTCAACAACATCAACTCAGCTAGAAAAGTTTTGAACATTCATCTTCCCAGAACTTAAAAGACCCAAAAATGCAGTTGGCAAGGTTTGTCTAGACTGATCATGCTAGCAGGATAGGCTGACACTTGACTGCTTGGCTGTAATATATAAGTAAGTGCTCCAATTGACTATACTGCAAACAGCATGGTCTGATGCTTAGAAGTTCTTCATTACTAATCTAAAAGCGTTGAGTCAGACTGAGGGTGATGAGTAAACAAGAATGTCCAACTCAAAAGGACAAAATCACAAAGAAATATTACAATGGTCAACTATATTTTAAGTGAAAGTGTTGGTATTATCTGTATGTAACTAACTCCTGTCAACTACTTGAATTACTTTTGGAATCCTCTTTCCTTATCAATACAAATGCATTAAGTGAAAATCTGTAAATGAAACACATGTTGGTGTTCAACTCCACAAACATTGTATTTTGAGCTTTTAAGTTAACTGAAATACCAGACATAACATACTGGGAAAGGAGCGAAAGTCAAACTCACCCTCCCACAGTGCTGAACAATTTAACTGGTCACTTATCAAAAAAGATCTAAGATCACAAAAGAATCTCATCCAAAAGTAGCATTAAATTCTATACATTGACTTAAAAAAATGAACAGAAAGAAAAAAAAATATTCAAGGCAATAATCTATTATATTGAATGTTATTTAGTATTTAAGCTAAATCAGTCTGACTGAAAAACAGTAGCTGCAGTTCCATAAAGATTTAATTCATTAAACATTTAAGAAAATATTTCAAATTACTTTTAGGGTATGCGGAGGACTTGAATCTCAATAAAAAATTAGTAACTGCACTTATATTGTACTTTATATCTTATCTATCATTGATCATCTTCACACCAGTTTCCAAACAGCTAATATTGTTTCCTTTTAAATATACTACATATTCTTACAAATAGTAAATAACACAACCACTTTACAAATCTTATAAGGCAGAGAGGTAGAAGAAAGATGCAGGGATCCTCTTGCTTAGAAATACTGCTCACACTGTGTGAGCACAAAGTCTGACTACACTGATTTATAAAATATTTATTACCATTAATGAAAGTTATTAAATGATAAATTGAAACTTGCCCAATAAAGCTTCTGTGAATTCAGACTTGAATTTTTTTCCTATCTTTTATCTGTTACCAACCAATAATACCACACCAGATTTTACAAAAGGCTTATGAAAATTTATTGGGAAATTAAAAGAAATCAATATGTTCAACTATTAAAAATCTATTTTCCAGAATTTCAGAAAATACAGCTTCTTCAGTAATAACATCATTACTGAATGTGGCTCTAAAGTAATGATCTTTTAATTTAGAAAGTTCTGAAAAAACTCCACACAAAGTTAAAGTTACACCTAAAGAGAGATAAATCAGACAATATTGAAAAGTAATAAAATGCCAGTTGCATAAAGAGGTCTTAGCATAAGTTTGTTTTAAACTGTCTGTGACTCGAAGTTGAGAAAAAATACCATTTCTATTTTGATGGTATTTAAAATTTATGGTGAAAATTTTTAGAAGGTAACTGAAATTATTACATAATTATTTAGCATAACAAATCTACTTGTTACAACTCATGAGGCTATATCTAAACAAACCCTTCACAACATAAAGCAAACGTGCATTTAAGAAATCATTAACTGAAAAGTCTTGTCTCTGAATTTTTAAAGTTACATTCCTTCCATCTCACACAGACTTTTGACAAATATCTAGAACCTGGCTAATAAATGAAATCTTTAGTTCCTGCTTGTAACTTACAAAGACAACTTCTTGACAATGACAGCCTCTGAAACTATGACCCCAGGAAGCTGCTAAAAGTCATCTAAAGAAAGCTCAGTGCAGGAGTGTTCAAAGCACACCAATTATCTCGCTCTCCTCACTACACCAATTTAGACCATATGCTTTTAAAACAGGATTCATCTTGTCTAACTTCAGGTCTCTGAAGTGTAAGTATCTATCTCCAGGCTTGCTGTCTCTGGGTCTACTATGCATTACAGGTATCTAATCAAAGCAGCAGAGTCAGGGCAGGTATTAACTTCAGTGAGACACTACATCTGGCCAGGTCAATAACCTCTACAGTATATTGACTAGATGAGTACTGCAGGAAAAAGGGAGGATTTTGTTACAATGAATAAAGTGCCTCTATGGATGCTGCAGCACTCAGACATTGTTAATCCTCCATAATTGCAACTCCTGGACATACTGAGGCTGTGTCTCCCTGCCAGGGAAATTTCTGATCAGACAAGCACACTCCTGGAACACAGCATTAAATAGGCTAACACTCTACTTGCCTTAATCTTATTGTCACAGTCAGGCTATGAATTACCTCTCCTACCCAAAATGAAACTAATACAGGAGACTTCAAGCTGTGTTTAATACATATTGCAGATCCACTGAAAACATGAGACAAATATATGGTTTAAGTATATATGATTGTTCAGAAAGGCCCAGGGTTATGGGTTCTCTCTGCCATCTGTTTCCTGCCAAAAAGCAACTGGTTCATATCCACCAGAGATTACAACCCCTACAGGTTGACAGATGCTGATTTAAGTCCTCAAACTGATCCTTGACTTGAAAGCAGATGGAAGTTGGAAGTAGATTCAATCACTGGTATCCAAACTCCTCCAGGATTCCACAGTACTTGGAGTCTGAATGCAAAATTTATTTTGTATATCATCCCTTCTTCGAATGAAGCAGAAAACTTGTACTTTTCAGATTCACCTGGGTTCATTTGTCATACAAACAAATTTACAGATAAAAATAGATTTGTTATAACAAGGCTAGAGGATGATATTTTTTTTTTTTTATTACACTGAAAAAGTAATTATTGAAAAAAAAAACACCAAACAACTGAAATCTCAATCTAGCTAGTATATATCAAACATTGAGGGGTTTTGCTGGTTGTCATTTAAGATCTCTGAATGTAAATGCAAATAGGAGAAATAGCTCAGTAACACCCTACCATCCTAAATGCCACCTTTCACCATCAATCTCTTTTTCCAGATTCAGAGAATAATTGGAGTATGTTCTTAATTATATCCTATGGGGTTTCCTGGTTTCTACAGAATACAAATGAAGTATCAAAGCATAATTAACAAATTTTAGTTTCCATTTTAAGTTAGAAATATTTGCTAAATTGCTGCTTTGTTAAAGTGCAGCTGTTCAGGTATTTTGGAACTGCGTTGCCTTGGCTATACAGAGAGCTTGCTCAACTGCTTATTCAACATCTTTGTTTCATCTTATGTTTAAGAAATAACTGAAAGCTTCACTTTTCAAATAGCCAGATACATGCTATTTAAAAAACAATTTCTTAATGTAGTGGTAACTGATGAACAGCTGTGATAATCTTCTGAAACCTAATACTTCTTTCATATTTTGAAGATCACAAGTAGAGTCCAGGAAAAGGATGATTATGCACCTAAGCTCCAATTATCCTATCCAAACACATAAATTCTGAGACAGTATTACAGTAAAGTTATACAGGTAAATAATCTCACTGTTGAAGAGCCTTCAAATGACCACCATGTCATATATTTCTAAGAGGGACAATAAAATCTAGAAAATTCAATATTAAAGCCAGGAAATAAAAAACTAAAAGCTATATTCTGATACTGCACTTCAATGCAAATCTCTGACAATAAAAACTTTTGACTTGACTTGCTACAATGGCCATTCATGTTAGTTAGTTAGGTACAAACTGTTACATAGAAAATTCTGTTATATACAGAATTAATTGTTTTAGAGTGATTTAAAATTAACAGAGCACGATCACTTTATGACTGTGAATGGACAATCCAGAAATGTGCCACTGACAGGAGTGATCTAAATTAGTGTAGCAGCAAAATATTGAAGATCAAGGTTTGTACCTACCTCTTTTTGATACACTATCCCAGCTTCAAAAAGCTTAAGAAAGAGATATTGTGTCCATTTGTAGTACTCTGGTAAGCAAGTGGTTACCTCCTGCAGAAAAGAAATAAAATAAAAATTTCATAAACTATTCTTAGTATTTTCCTACACTGTTTTAATTTAAACAATTAAACCAGGAGTGTATAATATATTCCACAAACATTTATGCATGTATTCATGTATAATGCTTACAATGAGTGATATTCACCTGTACACAAAACCAGAGAACATGTGCTTTGTGTGGGTCTAATGCAGAGAGAAAAGTTTCCCTGTTAACATGGGATATAAAACTCTGTAAAAGAAAAGCTGATAGATGTAAGAACAGAAGATGAATTGATCACAGCTGCAATGAAACGGCAAAACTAGAAAAATAAAATTAAGACTTCTCTCTAAGAACCCTCTTAGCCAGGCTGCCTTTTCCTCTGTTGCTCAGCAATGAGAAGCAGGAGCAGAGGCTGTCTAAGCTCAGAGGCAGCAGGGAACTGGCTAATGTGAAGCAGGCAGAGTGAGGAGGTTACAGCTGAAACTGTGGGTGCAGGAGAGCAAAAGAACAGTGCTGAGGAACCCAGGCTGCTGGCAGACAGACCATGCAGGGCAGACAGGATGGAATACAAGGTAAGAGCTGAACTTCAGTATGAAAGACTTGGGAAGGAGATCTCACATTCGAAGGCCAAATAAGCTACTGTTCCAAAAGTCAAGGGAGATCAAATTAGGAGGATGCTCTAGGTTAATGTACAGAAAAAATGAGATATAAAAGTCACAAATGAGGAGGAAGGAAATAAAGACAGATAAAAATAAAAGACAACATAAGAAGGAAGAATGGGAGTTAAGACATCAGCAAGCAACAATACAATGGATAGCTCATTTAAAACTTGAAAACATTTGCTATGTTTTTAGTGAGCTCTGATAATTAAAAAACAAAGTGCTTACCAACTGCTTATGAAGCTCCATATTTTAAATGGCTGTTCTTAAAAAAACCCGACTTAAAATAAGCATCCTAATATACAATGACAACTATCAGAATTCATCATTACAGACTCCCTGCTTTCTCAACACATATACAGGCTTCACAAGTGCAGTGGAAACCCACATACCGGCTTGAAGTGGAAGATGGCTTCTACACTAAATTTCAAATTAATAAAAACATTTCTTGATTTTAAAGTTACTGATAAAAAGTAAACCACTGATAAAATTTATTCCATTTGGAGTAGTGATCAAGCATCAGGAATAGTCCAAATGTGAAATGTCTTCCACGTGGGCTTTCCCATCATCCTAGCTTCCCACTACACACAACTCCTGCCGTATCATCTGCTACTCAAATAACATCTGAAATGCTCTAGCAGAAAAATGTTATTCTTTTTCTACAACCTTTTATTCTAGTTGTTTAGAACTTTATATTCTGGTGCTGAAACATTACTTTTAACAATTAATATGACCTTTGAATAAATGTGCCTCAAAAGTATGTATAAGAGGCTTTCAAGATCAAAAAGAGACATTTAATGGCAAGTTTTCAGCTCAGCATGTGAAGACCTAGTAATGAAAAACAGTTGCTTGATTAAAACCCTTTACTCTGCACTGAAAAAAATCTGATAAAAAAACCTGATTTCCATCTCTGCAACTAAGCACATTTAAGAGTTCCCCCCCTGCTTTTTCACACAGTGAAAACAGTTTTCGTGCCAGTGTGATGCCAGTACAGGAAACAGTTTCATCACTGGAGTATCAGACACACAAAAGAAGAGACTCAATTGCTTTCAGTACAATATAAGATTATGTGAGCAATAGGCAAGTAGATAGGACAACAAAAGTGAGCTGTCAAATAAAAATAGAATAGTGAATGAAGATTTGTCCTTTTGACCCTGAAGGGCAGATATGTATCAACTGAAACAAAAGGATTATATTTCCCAATCTAAGCAAGCACGTTACAAGCCATGCAAGCTCAAACTACAAGATACAAGCTAACTCCTGGGAATAGAATCCCATGTATATGTTCTCTCACAAGGAGTAAATAGACATTTCTTAGAAAGAAATGCAGCAGACTGCATCACACAAAAAAACAAAAAAAAAAACCAAACAAACAACAAAAAAAAATCTGCTGTGTGGTCACTGAGATGCAAAAAGATCACTCAAGCTCAGAATTTAACTTTATAACCATGAAGGTTTGGAGTAACATTTCAAGTTAATGAAGAAAGAAAAATTGCATCACTACCAACTGAAATGAGCTCCTGAAGACAAGCCAGCAAACTCTTGCCAATCTTGAAATGTGATTTGGTGGGTTTTTTCCCCTACCATTTAACACAGTAAGATTTACTTTTATAAATAATTTTCTGTGTATTCCAGTTACTGACCTTGATTAAATGAATGATGTCTGGTAAAAAGTTTCCATTAGGCTGCCAGCACGCTTAAATTAAAGAGAATGTTAACTTCTCTATTTTTACTCTATAAGCAAGACAAAGATCCGCAGAACATTAACAGAACTATCTTAACTCAGAAATACACAAAAGAGTTTACAATAGGGTTAAAAAATAGCATGCTGGAGCTGCTATAGCCTGCCACAAACTGTACATTTCTGCTTCTCATTTGCAATCTGAGCGCTGGTGTAACAGCACACACATAGAACCCCATATCATAAAACCGTACAGTGAATATATATAACAGCATATTACCATATTTTTCACAAAAATAAAATACCTACAAAAATTGAACTCTTCTAAAAATACGTAAGATGCTGCTCAGCTGTCCACTGCATGCGCTCTTCAGTGCTCTGTGACAGATTTAGTGATCACCCATCACCTCAGTATTTCAAAAGGTAATATGAATTGGGAGGGAAAGCATCTCCCTCTTCCCCCCATCCATTTGGCTTTTTACTTTTGTCAGCTTTAAACAGATACTCTCACTAAAATGTATCTTTGCCATTGGTGACTGTTCCTTATTCCCACAGGAATGACACTCATTCATTAAAAGAATTCATTACAACAATTAGCATAAATCACCTATAAAAGTGGCTTGCTTTTAAAAGAGCAGATACTGGCAAGGCATAGGAAAGACATCTATCCTTATCAAAAACTACCTTGTTTAATCCATTTATTGCAGCACAATAATTTGTTCCTAACAAATACCATACCAGAGGGGTTTCTTACTTGTTTATTTTTGCAAATAAATTGTCAGTTACAGATTAAATGGTGGTATTACAATCTGGATTTGATATCACTGCAATTTGGGAATACATGGATCCATGCAAAGGTCAAAAACCCATTCACTATTATAAAATCTAATCTAAAGAGTCCCTTTCAGCTACCAAAAATAAGAGTAACCAATAGTAAAGAATCCTGCACTAAAAAAACACAAAAAGCAACAACTCAATCTGGGTGTTTAATAAAAGAAAAACTTTTAAATGCCTTGTTTTAAAATTCATTATTTGTCCTAAATCTGCTCCTTTTTGACAATTTTCTATTATGACCTTATTACTTGTTTTAGCTTGTATTTTAAAGAAGTTTACAACTCCAAGCTACTTTCAAGCTATTTTTTAAAAATGAAAGTAATATTTATAGCCTGCATGAAAAGATATTTTTTTTTTAAGATCCACCAGGCTTTATGAATAACATATAACTAGGCTGGAGATAAGTAATTTCCTAGTTTACTAATAATAAATTTATTTTAGCACAGTCTTATGCTAAGAAGACAGGCATGTTTCACCTCTTTAAAGGGGGATAAGAAGAAAAAGTCTGGATGGATTTTTTTCAAAATCTATTTGGGAAGATAAAACAGTCTTTAATCAATTACCTGCCTATTTTGGTTTTCAAGAGCATGCACCACCTCATCTAGAAGTATAATTATATTATTTTCAGAGGTTTAGAGCTATACCAACCTACATTTCTAAATTAATTTTAATATTTGTATTTTAAAGGCTCTTAGTTTTATGCTTTATTAGCTATGAATAGAAATGTCATACAGTGCCTACATTTTGGAGCATGAATATATTTTCTGAAAAAAAAAAGTACCCTTTTTAAAAAAAAAAATTAATTATAATAGGGTCACTGATTATCAATGGCACAGGGATAAGAAAAAAAATCTCATAGGCAATAATCTATCTACTGTTGGTTTTATGCATGCTTAGGCAGCAAATGCAAATGATAACTTCAAAACTAAATAGAAAATTATCTGCACAAAGAAAATCAAGCAAAGATCTAATTTTTTTTTTAATGTACAGAGCAGGCAGGGAACATTAGTCTCATGCAAAAAAAAAAGCCACTTGGAAGGCAGAAATTGAAATTACTAAAAAGCCTTCCCAGAATGAGCTACTTTCTAGGAGGAAGTTATAGATTGATAATAACAGTGGTGAACTGATGGTTTCCTGGGAACACACACTTGGTCTGATGACACTACTAAATAAAATAAAGGAAAAATGCTATATGCTCTTCATCTTCTGTTGCTGATGATATGAATCATTGAAAATTATATTGCCTAATTCCCCTGAAAATCATGTTTCAAAGAAGTGACAGGTAGTTTGCTACTGTCAGGGGTGGTCTTTTTGAAAAATCTGATCATCAGGAAAGCTCAGATTATAGTTATCTTAAAACCAAAACATAATGTAGGGGATTTTAAAATTTTCCATGTATTTCTAATGTCTCTTAGAGACATTTTTTTCCATGCTCAAACATCAGCTTTTCAACCTTCAATCTGAGAAACATAAATGTTCAGAATAGAAATGTTCTCTTATTTATTGATTTTTTAAATAAATCTCTCCCCAAAATCAGACCATTTTCAAAGTGATTTACAAATATAATACTTTTAACTTGAGGGACTTAAAATACCTCCATGTTTCAGGTAAAAAAAAAAATCTCATAATCATTAATATTTAAAACTATTCTAAGGCAAAGTAGTTACAGAGTTATCTTATGCATTTAATTTAATTTTCCATTGGCATAGATTTTCTGTTTAGGAGAGCAGTTTTAGAGTTTCAGTCTTTGTAACCTGATGAAATAATCTAATTAGCTTTTAATAAAGTCTTATTTATGATATCTTACTAGATAAGTAAGTTCACTGACAGCTACAACACAGAAATACCTGCATATTTTGATTCGTAAGACAGAGAGAACAATGAAAAAAACCCCAAAGAAAAATAAAAGAAAATTTCTGGTATTGCAGGTGCACTGGGATTTGTTCATAATCATTTTATCAAGCGATGAGATTTAACCAGTCTTCATATTCCTGGACACAAATATCTTGTCCACCAGATGTGACTTTGTAAGCAGGCAAAGTCTTTAGGACAGCTATATGCACTAAGTACTCAAAATGGTTTTTTTTCCTTTTTTCCACTTCTCCCTTACCATAGGTAAAATGTAAGTTTTCTTCCCATCATCTGAGTGTACACTCTAAGCTGGCCACAGAGGACAGAGAAAGTTAACATAAAAGGTTCACACTTTAAAAAGGCAATTCACCACACACCAAAATAAGGACCTAAGTAAGGTGAATGGGTTCCCTTCAGCATTATTTGGTAAGCACAATGCAGGAGCACAATAAAAGGGTAGATTTATGCAACACCAATGAAATTAAATTTAAAACAGGCCCTTGTCTTGGTTAATTAGATCAATCCATAACAAATCTGTTTTTCTTGGATTGTTTACAGAAATCACTAATACTAGTGGATCTTTTGCAGTGTCACAATATTTTGTAAGCCACTGATTTAGAGCCATACCAGTATAGAATACTATTAAAAAAATACTCCTTACCTCAAATAGCTCACTTTTAAGAGAAGCACTTGCACAGCACAGTGCTTTTCTGTGCAAAGACACTTGAGCTAGCCCAGGAGCAGTACAGCACAGCTGAGGCAGTAAGATGATCTGCCCAGCCTAATGAGCCCTGCACAGAAGCAGGCTTTATCAGCCTGTAAAACACCCTGCCACAGCTTAGCCCTTCAATTTCCACAGGTTGTTCTTTCACGGCCAGCTCAAACATCTGTGCATTTGGAAGTCACATAATATCTTGGGCATCATGAATTTTTTGCAATTAATAAACATAACTTTTCTTTTGTTACCATTTAGCTTACTCTTACTTCAGTTATTAGGGCATGCTTTACAGGTAAAACAAAACTCATAAGCTAAGAAGTGAAAACTCTAAAATGTATTGTCTTTCATGGAACCTTTTCCAGCTGTTTTAAAATCTTACTTTTCAAAAACACCAACTACATGTCCCTAGAGCATTCTAGTTACACAGCAGTATAAATGGAGTTAGTAATAGAGTATCAAAGCTCTTTCCACAAGTATTCAGAGACTCCTGAAATCCATTAACCAAAACACAGTTTACTAGTAAGTAGGCATTTCTTACTTTACTAGTAAGCTTACTAGTGAAGGTAACTCTCAAATAAGCATAGAGATGACTAATTATTTTTCCCTGTGTACTTATACTTCTTGCCATAGTTTTCAATACTGCCAGTTTTCCATCTGTTCTTCAGGACAGAAGGGCCAAAACAGAAGTTAATACACAAGAGATTAATTTTCTCAATATTCTTGAAATGCAACCTGTTTCATTGAACTCGTATGTGTGTGTACATGTGTATGTTCCATAACACAGTTCCATAACACATTGGATCCACTGTTTTCAAGGATTGCTGCACTATACATACAGACAACCTCTGAGATATCAACAACTTTAAACATTAGATGTCAAGAATGTGTGCAATGAAGTTTCCTCAACAAATCTCTTATTCTCAGTGCAAATTTTTTAGCTACCAAGAAAACTTAAATCTTATTTTAAAGGCTTTACTGAAAAATCCTTTCATATATGAGACATAACAAAATGTTTTTTTAGATGCACGACATACAAATAAACAACTTCACCTCCACGATTAAAGAAAACAGATGGCATGTCTCAGACTGTCAGAAAATGAATGCTTTTCATTTTCGGATCTACAATACTGCCATAAAAATCCAAGATTAACATCTCCATCACTCTATTCAAAATCACATTAAGGTGATAAGCAATAGTTATTGCTGAGAATATAAAGGAAGTGACTGACTCTCATTCACTGGTAAATCCAATAATCTCATAATCGCTTCAAACACTAATTTCTTTTTTAGCTGGAAAATGACATTATCTTATGTCTGATTGTATTTGGTAAGTTTTTTAAGATGAACACCTGATTGTCAATCATTAGTGTTTTACATAAAATTTCTGGTTTCCAAAATGATCTTGATATGAACATCCATGAAAATGCAGGCTTATACTTCAAAATTTGTAATAACATAACCGAGCCATCATTTCAATTTACTATCTTTAAACGCTTGACATATGCATTGAAAACAGCACTCCTCAAAAACCACATACCTTAGCACAAAAGCATTGCTGTTTCATAAATATATGTTTATTGCCTTATTTCTAATACAGAAAATTGATAGTTCAAAGAGACGAAAAAGCAAATACAAAATCAAAATTACTTTAAAGATTCCCCTACACACTGATGTTATCAGATTATATCAGCATGTCATAAATTAGGGAAATCTGATAAAAAGCTAAATATGACAGTTTAACAACTTAAACTGGTCACTTCCAAAGATGCTTGTATTGTCATATGTAAAACAGCGAAATTCCATGGGTCTCAATGCTGCATCATACAATAAAATAAAACAGTATCCATTTTAAAAAGAAAATCTTACCCTTTCCCATGTAAAGGACAGACCTAGTGCATCAAACTGTTTCCTCATGTGCTGAATATTACTGCAAAACAATGATAATAAATTAAAAATTATTAGCTTAAGATATTTCTAATGTGAGCATATAAAAAATCTGGTGCTTATAGAGTTCTGAGAAATCAAAAGCACTAGTTAACTTCTAAACACTATGATCTCACCAGCAGTAAAACCCAGAACTGTCAGAATACTCATATAATAATTTTAAAAGTCCCTAATGTATTCTGGTCCAATTTCCATGGCTATCTATGAGGCAATATATTTTTTTCTCTAGATTTGAATGCAACTTAAAAGTAAATACAGCACTGCAGTTTGAAGGAAGCATTACTCAAGCACCATTTCTTACTACTTTTGATTATCTTTACTGCGATTGAGTCAAAGGGCCCTCTTAAATCTCAATGCAGTAGGGGACACTTCTACTTTCAGCTTAATCCTGCTCTATTCTGGCCATGCTAGCCAGGCTGTATTTTGCTGTGGCTTTGGTGATCGTGTGGCTGTAGAATGACCTGAATCAGCTTACCTATTCAGGTGAAGATATGCCATACAAAAATTCTCAAAAAAAGACCCCAACAGTTTTCTTTCTTCCTTCTGATCAACAGGCTGATCAAACCAAAACTGTGGCCTACAAAACCAGCTAAGCCAGTGCAAAGGAGGTGGTGGAAGCGTGTATCCTGAGAGGTGACAAGGAACTACAAAACTTCTACTATCTATGGCAGCATCACCATAGATAAACATTAATCATCTATGACCTGTCAGATTAGATGCTGCCCTGAACAGATTGTATTATAAATGTAAAGTAAGATACATCAGGATATAAAGTGAAGCTTTAATTTGAAAATGTATTAAATACACTTTACCAAAATACCCACAATTACACAATATTAATTAGTGACTTGGTGGGAATTCATTCACATACTGTAAAATGGATTAAATTTTTTTAGGGACTTCTACCTTTTTCTGCTAAAATACATTCTGTCAGATAAAGTAATATCTATCCTCCCAGAGTGGCTAAGTTGACAGCCCTAAACCCAAGCATTTCATTCTGATCCAGGAAAAACTTGCAGTGCTGAATAATTGAGTATTCCAAGTATTTAATATTACAATACTTTAGTTGGAAGATTATAAAGAATCTTAAAATGGGGCCAGAAACAGGAACAAAACCCAAAGAAACAGTATTATCAAAGAAGGAAATGGATCAAGGTCTATAAAGATACCATAGATGGATTACTGCACCCAGAGTACAACAAACAACTTCACTTAGGAAGACTGGTTTCTAAATAATTTTTAGAAACTGTTTACTTGTATAACTTTTTACTCATTTTAGAAAAATATTAGGAGAACATAACACCCCATTCTGCAGTCCAAAGCCAAAAATGTTCCCAGAAATCAGCAGCAATAATGGCAGCTTAGCACTTTCCAAGATCCAGTCTCAAAAAACCCCAACTATCTCCTCCCTCTCTCACATGGTACAAAAAATTGCTGGTGAATTTCTACAATAATTGCTATAAATTTCTACTGTGTATTCTATACTAAGATTTACTTCACCATAATGAAATTCTGATTTATTTACACCTACTGGTTTGTGTGTTTGGGAAATGCTTCTCTTTTGATATTCTAGCATTTTCCAATTTCAAATCCATTAAGATTAAAACCTTGAAAATCATCCCAATATATTTATCTTTCAAAACAGAGTCATCTGCACAGTCCTATAAAATGTTGTCAAATAACCTTGGTCTCCTGTACCATCTTTCTGCTATGTTAGTTTTGCTCTGTTTTGTTGATCTTTGGGGACCACAGTACAGATATTCACAAAGAAAATGTCATATTTCAATTCATTTCACCTTTGTGTCCAGCTTGCAGGGTGAAGGCCATGTTCAACTGCAGCATTTTCTGCTGGTAAACCAAACGCATCCCATCCCATCGGATTTATTACCTGTCAGCAAAACCAAAAATCCCAGTGTTACGCAACTTTTTGGAATGGCATCAGCAACACAGAGGCCTCTGAATAATGAACAGTGCTTGGAATCCCAGCATTTGCTTTGTCTAAACTGAAATTCTTCCAAACCTGCCAACTATTGCCAGTTTTGAAGTGCACTTGTTACCTACAATGAGATATTAGAGGGAATTTAAAGTATTTAAATTTAATGCAATAAACTCTCATGACTATTTCAATAAAAGGTTGACAATGACATAAAACAACTCTCTGTAAGTTTGTGATAAAAGTCAGCAGTTGATGCTACCACTGCACAGAACCAAATATTCATTCTAAAGTACAAGATGTTAAGTAAAAATAATTGAACCACCAGTTTTACAACTATGACTGAGGTATAGCCTACTATTTTTTTACTTTGTGTTAAAAACCAAAATACAAGAAAAATACCCTACAATAATACTGAATTCATCAGATAAAATTAAGAAGATGAGGAAAAGCAGTTTTAGTCAAATTTTACTGACATATCTTTTGCAAATACAGACTACAGACTGACAAATTGTTATTTCATGACCACAAATAAATAAAGGTGGGGAAAAAAGTTTACTAAAAAATACAATAGATAATCTCTGTTGAAATAGAGATTTATTTTTCCTCTTAACATGCACATTATTTAGAAAAACAATCTAGTAATACTGTAAGTATTCAAAAACCTGTTTAATGATCAAGGAAAGAAAGTCCAGTACTTAAGATGCTGTCATTAAACACATATATATTGGATACCTGATAAAGCCAATTCTATTTCTTAAACTACAAATATGCTGTAAACTCAATAATCATGATTAAAATTACACAAGTTTAACAATAGCAAAACACGACTAACATTTTACAAGTTGTAAGAAATCAAAATTTTCACCCCTTAAAGTATCCATTTATACAAAGAACATGTTTCTTAGTGGCATATAAGCAAACGAGACATAAAAAAAGCAATCTCAACCATGCTAATCTCATAATATATCTCTATCAGAAAAATCTGCTTATTTTGGAAGCATAAGAGCTACTTTTGTCACTGCTTTGAATTATTTTTATTCTTCTTTGCCACCACTTTCCAATCTTTTGACTTAATGTAGTATTTCATAAAAAATATTTTATAGATGTGTTTATAAAGATGCCCTAGGCACCAACGCAGAGAAGAAGCAACAGGATTTAATAGATGTGACTCTTCAGCACTCTCATTTTTGGTACTGATCTAAAACTAAACCTGCTGTCTATCTTTACTCCACTGATGCAGCAACTTAAACCAAAGGTGTTCACTTGTGACCATCTGTGATCGAGCCCAATAAGGGCCCCTGCACTGCACATTTTTGATGTCTAAATCTAACAGAAATTGAAATGCTATTTCGTGTTACAAAGTTTCCCTAACTACCAGGCAAACTATTGTTACTCACACCATAGTACCAGAAATTATGAGTCTTAACTGCCTATTTCCTCGTATACAGAAGGGGGAGTTTACATGGGAAATGTCATCTGGAGCCCAAACCACTTCTCAACATCCCATTGAAGCACACCTCTGCCCAGCCCTTCCCCTCCCTGACCATCAACACACCAGTGAAAACTATTAGTATTAAAGAAAAAAAAAAACCAAACAAAGCTATGCTTTACATAAGCTATAAATATCAACAGAATTTTTATGGACACATTAAAATATGCAGCTCAGTTCTTTTTGACCACTACTATTGCTGACAACCTATCTCTGGACAGATGTGATGAAGAAAACAGATTTTTATTCCATGTCTAGTAGATATTTTCTCTATTTAAATGCCCGAGACTAATGCCCTGCCTTTACATTCCTACAAATGCCTTCTCTTACTACAGGTAGATGCACATTAAGTGAGATAAGAAAAAAATCACTCTTGGTTAATTTTTGTAAAATTTGACTGCTGCTGATCTCCTGGATACAGACAGGCAGCCAAATGCAAGGCACAGTCTCATTTCTCATGCTCCTGAGCAAAAGGATGTGGAAAAAACAACTTCACTACCAGCTACAGACTCCCCAAAAGGGATGACAGATGCACCAGACAATTCATGTGTATCACTGTACCATCAGAGCTGGAAGGAGTAACCTGCACATAGATCTTCCAAATTCTAGCATTTATCAAAAATATCATATTCACTCTTCACATTCAAAAGTTCAATTTAACGACCAATAGCATTCCTCAAGTTAAAGGTCTGAAGAAGTATGCTAATTCAAGTTTCAATCAGAAAATGGAATTTAAAGAGACATTTAAAATATCCTCAAATTAGCCTCCAGGATAGATCTATTTATGTAGTTGCTATAGAGATGAATGTAACATGCACAGTGCTTTAGAAAATGATTTCAAGTTTATTGTCTCTTTTACTTCTCTACCATGAATGCATTTGAAAGGTTTGTGAAATGCATTTGTCTAAACAACAGGTCAGCTCCTTCTGGCTGTAATCTGCAGCAAAAATGCCATAATCTCCACACAGCATTTGACATTACATCTTAACTCTACTTATTCAACATAAAAATTTGAACACAAATGGAAGAAGAGAAGAAAATATGCAAGTAACATGTCAAAAGTTGGCACAAAGGAAAAAGGACAGTTTGACTGTTCAAAACAAATTTAACATAGGAAGAAAAGAATGGAAAGCAGTTTCGAAGACCAAAGAGTTATTCCTTGTAGCTCTTCAATGGGTTTGTCACTGGCTCTAACTAGCAGAAAATGGCTGCTTTCTCTAGCACCACAGATGAGCAGAAGAAAAACAAGTAATCCACTTTCTTGTATGCTGACTTGATTGCTTTCAACAGCAACCTCTAAACCTTATACACCTGAGGGATCTATTCTGCTCACTGCAGTAACCATTCTTCCAAGCATCACTTCTCTATGCAGACAATACTTCCTCTAAGTCTCAAGTAGAAAGAAAAACAAATAATGACAGTATCTTGTTAAGCAGGAGGCTGCATAAGCCTAAGGGTGCCTACACCAGGTAAAAGAAGCAAGCTGCAGTTTCAGCCATTTTACAATGGCAGAAAGCAGTGCAGTCACAAAAGGCAGCTGTTGTTTATCCTCACAATGAAGTGGACAGGTGAACTCCTCATGCTGAAAACTCCCAGGTTAATCTTGAACACACGTGGCATAACTTCAGATCCTTGGAAGTTCATACAATCAGGCAGGACCCAATATGAAACACTTGCATTTTCTACTACTTAACATGGCTTGCATGGGAGCATAGAACATTACAAGGAAATGATTAAATAGTGCATGGGGAACAAAAGTGCTCGGTAACTACCACACAGAGTGGTCTTTTTGGGAACAAATTTAAAACAGCTGCATCTTGAAAAAATTTAGATCTCAAAGACTCTTGCTTGAAGCACTTTTAAGAATCATTTGACAGCATGGTCAAACATCTGTTGTTAGCAATGGCTAGAGCTCTTTGAGCTACTGTGGGACCAAGGGGACGAAGGCACAGAAACTCCCTTGATTCAATGCTGAGATCTCAGCTCTTCCTCTCAGAGCATTTTCTTCAATTCACTGCTGTAACAATCAGCTCATCACACCGACATCAGTAGGTGAGATGTGTGTGATCAGTGTACTATACAACACAGAGCTGACAATGATCTCATAACACTCAGTTCTAAGCCTCCATCAATATAACCAGGACTGGTGATTCAGTGAAATTTTCTTCCAGGACACAAAGAACGTGTTTGCTCTCCTGATGTACGCTCAGTATGTCTCAGAACTATGACCAGGGAGCTGACATGTCCTCTTACACTCAGATGAATGCATTCTAAATTCTAAGAAAGACAGGAGAATCAGAAAGGCCTGCAAATAAATATATTTAATTCAGAGAATGCGCAATAAAATATTACCAGAAATGAAAATTAAGAGGATTGCTGACAAATTAGTCGTTTGAATTGAAACAGTGAAATCTACATTCCTATCCCTACTTAGAGTCCCATGACACATTCGACATGAACTAACCAAAAAAGGCTGACAAAACAGGCAATCCATGATTACATGTTCCAGAAAACTGCCAAAAAACACCTCTAGCTCCATTATGGATCTTGCAATTGTGTAATCACATACACGTGAGACAGCAAGGATTTGCAGCTTGAGAGGGGATAGGAAAGGATGGGTGCTCCTTCCATTGGCTCCCTACAGTGGGCTGAACTTGTTGAATATCTGATGTAAACAGGTATTACAGAACACTTTAAATACAATACTTTCACCTGAGTGAAGCCTAGATTCTCTTTTAACTGTTACAGGCAATAGACACCATTACACAACAGGTAAAAATTACCATCAAACAAACAAACAATTCCCCCAAGCAGATAAGGCACATATTTCAATCTGGAAATAGATTAAAATAAGGAATTTTTGACAATTGTGTACATTCTAAAAAGGAGTATTTGAATCCTTCTCTGCAACATAGTGCTGCATATTAGAGGAAGCACTTTCGAAATAATCAACCCATACAAATTTCTATAAAAATATAAAATGTCCATTTATTTTTATTATCATGAAATAGAAAATATGAGAAGCTATTCAACATTCACATAGTATCACATACATTTTGAGAACAAAGTTGGCTTTTGCCTCCTTAATCTCACACAGTCTTTTCTAACACAATTACATTTAAAACTATATCTCATTTTCTCTTTTTCTTTCAAAATGAAACAGTCAGCTCATTTACACCTTCAGTACAGGTTATAGGAAAACTGAAATAAGACTCAATTTACTCACAATACTTCCAATATTTGCTACTTGATTTATAGCACGTGAAATAACCTGACAAAAGGACACAACAGCTTCACACAAAAAAAGGTGGAGAACAGCAGCTAGTGATGATCAGAAAACAGATCCCTATTGAAATAACTCATCCTACTGATGATTAATTATGGAGTTTTAATTAAGCTTGCCTGTCTGGCTTCAATGCCATTCACTTTTGCAATTTCAAAAATATTAAGATTTACTGCTGAAACAGAAAACAATTAATGAAAATACATCCAATTTAAAAGAAGAGATGTTACAGATTAAAAGAAAATGCTCTTTAAGTCATTTAGGGGTATTGCTGAAATCTCACTGACTATATTCTAATCCAATCCATCCCAATATAAGTACAAATTAAGAAATAATTAGTATAGTGTGATTCTAGCATGCAGGAATTTCACCCTGATTTGACTAAAGAAAGGACTATTCTCAGTTCTGTTCAACTCTCACATGTGACTGCCTTGCTTTGGTACCAGTTTCATTGATAAGATATCACAAGAACTATTGAACTGAATCACTCTGTTTACTGAACACTAAGGGAATTATTCTCAGTCCTCTGAGAGGCACAAATTATCTACTTTGGAATTTATCCGACATGTTGTTATGGGTTGATGGCATGATAAAATAATGGTAAATACTTTTTCTCAGAGCAACAGCAGACTGGAAATCTGCCATAGTGAAAATCACCACTAATATCTCTATCATTTCTACACAGCATTCTCAAATAATGAATAGGAAACCACCTCTTACCAAACTTCTATATTTGAATTCACAACATGCATGTAAATTCATAGAGTAAACACAACCAGAAACTACACATCATAGTTCTGGATTGATTGATTAATAGCTACAAATTTGTAATTTAAAATATATAAATTACTTTTTCATAGCATTTAATAATAAATATATTTGTAATAACATGTAGAACTCTCCATACACAAAAACCCTTTCAATTGCACTTCAAGAAACATGTCACCCTCAATACATTCCACAAAGACCAGTTCAGTGCAGTCATGCTAAATAATCTATATGGCTTACATTTCCCATGCAGAGACCTCAAACTTCATCTTCAGCAATCAAAATGTAAACAAGTTATCTTAAAACAGATGTACTCTACAAATCATTTATCCAGCAACCCAGTCCAAGTGCATGACAGCTTGTTTCCCATGCACTGCCTACAAGTCCTTGAGGAGAGAGTGCTGGAACAAGACCATGCTTCACAATGCTTTCATCTACAGTGTTTTGAAGCAGTATTTCTTTCAGAAACAAGGTGGGAAAAAGAGCAATTGAAACGTATTTTCACACTTAAAATGCTGGTGCAGTACAGGTTTCTGGGGAATATCTGTACAGTTCAGCATGCATTACCTCTCTAGAATATTTTAACTGAAACAAAATCAGACCTTAATTGCATTCCAAAGAAAGTCTAAAAGACCTCTAATTCCTTTGTAAATGTATTCTAGCCTATCCTCACTAAAATATTACAAAATATGGGCCAATTCTTGCCTGTTCAGATTAAATCAATATGTACCTAATTTATTGTTTTCTCACTAAGGCATTCCTTATGAAAAATACCTCCACCTTATTCAACATAAATTGCTCTCTTAATCACATATTCTTGTCAACTACATACACACTATAGAAGTTTCCCCTCACTGTTTATTAAATAGCAAATATACATCACAGTCTGCAGCTTTCCCTGGGAACTGTAAATCTGAATGGTTTTGTCTGTAATTTTCATGGTAACAGCCCAACATTCCTTATTGCCTTGCACATTTTTTTAAATTGGAAAATGAAGGATGCAAGGTTTAAGCAACTTTACCGCTCAAAAATCTTACCCTAACCTTGCATTTAAATGCCTGAAATGGATTCACTTCTACTCAGATTTTTGACTGGAGAAAAATTAGCAGTTCCTAGGTTTTCAAACATGCAATATTAAAGCCAAATTTTGAGAAAGAAAGAGATAATCAATGGAATATCTTCAAAATTATGCATACTAACAGTTTTGTTTCTAGAACATTCTTTCTTTTTATATACCAAAGAATTTCAGTAATTCCTTGAATACAGAGGCATATTTATTTTTATAGGGAATATATCAAATATATAAATACTGATATCATATATCAAGGGATATATGGTTTATAATATATCATTACTATATCTTAAACATCATAATAACTTTTGACAGATTGAACAACCATGAAAAATGGCAGAGAGAACTTTTAGAGCTGATAAATTAATTGCAAAGAAAAAAATCAATTATACAGACTCTAATTTTATGTGATGGAGAAATTAGCATGGGTAATAAGGGAAAAGTTTTTTAAGGTAAATATAAGTTCTAGCAAGTTAATGCACATCAATAACACAATGTCTCTTAATCTGATGTACTCAGAAAATCCTCTGAGACATTTTTAATGTCTCTTAATCATAAATGAAAGTTAAATTCTTTGGCTACCCACCTTTAGTCAAAAATAGATGTTCAAACTGGTTAACATAACAGGAGATGCACGTATTTTTAGAAATCCAGCATGTTCTACAGGCACTTCTTCAAAGTAATTTTTATATGAAATATAAAAATATGCTAAAATGCAAGATGTAAAGACTTGAAAAATCTGGAAAAGTTTTTCTGGAAAAAAATAGGCAAACGTGGAAATAAAAACTTGCTTGCATGGTGGCTCCTGCCATTTCATTGGAATTATTTTACCTTTTTACTTTTCTCCAAATATTTCTATTAAAGGTGCTTACTTACCTTGTATTCAAAAGTTTACAACTAGAGCATGCTACTGCATCTAGATAATTATTTTCACTTTATTTTCACAAATACAAGAAGAAGCAAATTTTCATCTTTCTGAACAGCAATTTACTGGCTACCTTTGCTACTATTGATAAGAGATGGCTACATCCTGAAATGACATTTCATCAACAGTCTTAACATCAAGCAAGAATCAAGCACCCCTTCAAATGCCTCATTACCTCATTTTTTTTAGTGACATGCAAGTTCTGGTCATTCAGAGGAGTCAGGAAATGTAAATGTTATAACAGACACTAGGGATTTTTTCTCGTTTAAAATCTAAGGCAGTTATTTCTTTTTCCTGCAATTTTAAAAGCCTAAGAATGTATGTCTGTAAAGCAACAGCAAGTATTCAGTGCATGGTATGTTCATCACTGGCATAAAACACATAGTATTTGGAAAGACAGCACACTGAATAATGCAGTGACAATACCTATCAGAGTCTCACGGACGGTGATAAATCCAGGAAATGCTTCTTGCACTTAGTAACACTAAGTTCTAACACACTAGAACTATCAATTCTTTCTCAATTCCCCCTTGTTTGTACTCTTTTCAGGTTGAGACCTATATTCTTGAGCTGTTCCTTCTATCTTGTACATTAGAGAGACTCCTTCCTGTCATCCTAGATCCTTGCTATGCTATTTTACTCTTTGTGTTCCCTTCTCTTTCCATATTCCTCCTTCCTACTGTTTTCCCAGATTCTTCATATTTTCCCTCTACCAAATGTCTTTCCTCTGTAATATGGCTGTCACTCAGGCCACAGTTCTCCCACACCTTCCTTACATCCTTCAAATTTCACCTTGCCAGCCTTTACTGCAGAATGCCAGCCAGGATCCGACTGCAGACTGAAGGGACAAAGCTCTCAGCTACCCCCTCAACCTAACAGAGACAGAAGGGAGCAAGGGAGAAATTATGGCAGGCATGGGGCAAATCGGGTAACAGAGAAATGTGGAAGGAAAAATGGGATTGCTCATTGCAGATGTAGCAAGGAAGTTAAGCTTAGCCTACCTTGTAGGCCTGCACCTTCAGAAGACATTTCTTATGTATGAGCAAGGCTGAAATGGGCAAGCCAATGGGTCAGATGCTATAGAACAGAAACTTTCAGCTACACATACATGATGCAAAATGTGACATAATCCTGTTCATCTGACTTGCAGAAGTCACAAAAAGAAGAGGTTTCTCTCCTGGCTGGCACAGAGGCTGTCCTGTCCCTCTGTGTGTGACAAAGGGCATGAACTGGTTCTCAGGAGCAGAAGAGGCAAAAGCAGTTGTTTCTGTGGTCTGTTTTCTCTTGCCAGAGAACCCCTGGTCCCACCCAGATGGCAGGAGGGTTGTCAGTCTCCTCTCACAGAAACTGTGTGGCCCACAGGTCTCAGTGACACAGTGCCACCCATCAGCAGATTCAGGCACCTCATACAGTATCAACTGTTATCATCTGATGTAGCTTCTAACCAACTCTTACCAACTGTGAGTTCTGAATGCCACTGGCTTTAATTAGTTTCAAATTTCAATATTCAGAGCTTCATGGGTCATTATCTACACATCTGCAGCACCTATTTCACTTTCATGGATTTTAGAAAATGCTAATTTCCTGATTAATTATGATTTTAAAATACAAAAAACCCCACACAGTCCTACTACCACTGATCTATTCTTACCTGCATCCCTCTCATTTTCTGGAACCGAGCTACTGCATCACTGATGGTGTAGACACGAACATGGCCCATGTGAAGCTTCCCAGAAGGATATGGGAACATGGAAAGCACATAAAATTTTGGTCTTGATTTCTAGAAAGAAATTTTTAGAAACTAGTAACTACATGAGTTAGCATTTCATTTGAATAAATACACGTGCACATTATAAATACTACACAACACCATGAAGAGGAACACAGTTCTGCTGGAACTGATCCAAGTGAGCACTGACAAAGTTCATTGGATCAAATTCTTGGGGCTGTAAATGGAGATGCTTTACTAGACTTTGCTCCCATCTCATCAACACTTCTATGGCACTTGAATGCTATAAAAATTAATTCACTTTTACTCAAAAAACCTATATTGACCTAACTAACTGAAGCTTAACAAAGCACCATTGCCACTGTAGCATCTGCAACTGATTATCTATGTGTTCCTAGTCTGCCCCAACAGAAACAGGAAAACATAGCAGATTAAATTGTTCTCACAGCACTTTAAATAATTAATGTTTTACTTTGTATCTACAACAAACACAGAGCTCACTCCTGGCCAGTTGCTTTTTGTCAGCTGAACTGCAGTAACTCCCAGAGTGACTACATAATTTGCAATTGCATGAACATCTGCTAAAGGGAAACTCTTCAACTTCAATATGCATGATCAGATCCAAACACATCTTGCAAGCAATATTTTGCATAATGAAAGAAACTAAAATGTTCATTTACTAAGGGTTAATTAAAATGACAAAAGTTAAAAAGAAATCACAAATCCTCTCTCACATCAATTATTCCTAATACATGTTGATTATCATTGAATTCATAACTGATACATTGGTAGTATAAAGTATCACTGATACTTGCTTAATTCTTACATTATTTTTCTTACATTAATAGTAAAAAATTACAGGCATCTTTCAGCTTTTACTGCTCTGCATTAAACTATTAGTATTTGTCAAATAATATTTATCATTTTTGTTCAATCACATCAAAATCAGAAATAATCTGAGTACGTTATTGCAGCAATACACATTATTTGCCTCTTAATATGAGATATTAAATCTACTTCAACTGTAAGGATAAAAAAATATCATTAAAACACAATTCAGAACTTAGCATATGTATGCTATATATGATTCCTATGTATATATGTATATCAAATACACAAGTCTAAATTAATGCTTTGCCTGCTGCAGGTATACGTGCACACCATTTCATCTGTTTTCTTCCCCAGAAAAAGCAAGTTCTTTTCTCTCTTCAGCATTTTGACAGAATTTTTTTTTGTCAGAGGAAAGGCACATTTTAAGGGAGATGAACAAAAGAACATAAAGGGCCACAAAAGTTTTTTTTATCTACTGTGACAGAATAAGTGTGAAGGCAAAAAGAATCAGAGACTGAGATACCATTGTTTTAAAGATATTTTATTGCATGGGAAATTTTTGTTTTTCTTCAAGTCACTCACTATTTCTATGAGACTGTAAACCAGAAAATATTAAAAAATCCTTTTCCCTTAACACAGATTTTAGTGAGTCACAGGGTGTAGTGCAATAGATTTGTCATAACATTGGGAACAGAACCTTGAAAAAATTGTTTATGAAAGTTATGAACAGATGTTTCGCTTAATACTTTAAATAATTAATTGCCAAATATTGTATAATATGCAAAGAAAGAATTGATTAAACACTTCCCAAAATTACAAATTTACACTTTGCCTATCACTGTATTTTTCCTCAGGATTTTTTATTATTTTTGTTTATTTACTTCATTAACATTTTTTAATAATCTACGTGAAAGTATTTTCCCCTGAAATGCAATGCACATCTAATCATTATAAGCCACCTGTACTAAGAAAGTTTCACTTAATTTCACTCAAAGAAAATAAAAATATCAAACATGTAATCCCCAAATTTCTCATAATGCTTACATCAGTCTCTGAAATTCTGCAGAATTGATCCTTGATTCTTGGGAACCACCAATTTTCAACTCGTTTTCTTGTCTCCAGCCCATATTTTTTTTCCCATTTCCCCGTCTCACTGAAAATAGTTCTCACACAAGCAGGAACCAGTCTTCTCTGCCACTTAATTAATCCCAGGAAGCCATTTAGTTGTTTCTTCAAACACGAGGAACAAAGGCCAACTCTTTGATAAGCCGACTGCATTCTTAAGGTTATGGTATCTGAAAAGACAAAAATATGTATTTCATGCCACAATACATAACAAGAACTCAATTATTATTATGATTCTACTGAAAATTGGTAGCTATGAAACTATTTTAACTTGACTTGGAGTACTCAGCTGCTTTCCATAGACCTTGCATTTTATTTCTGTGTCTGAATTATAAAAGTATTTTTTAGTCAAGAGATCTAACTGTGGCCTTTGCACAGAACAAAACTCTTGTGCCCAATATCTTATCTAATAACAAAAAATTCTGGCAGTCTCCTATAAAGGCATAATCAGTTAATTGAAGGTTCCAGAAGCTCCACCGCCTGAATAGAAGATGGCTAACATGGTGTTAGTAAAAATTCAGAATGAAACAGAGAGAAGAGGAAGTTGGATGAAATTATACTGTAAAAATACTGAATTTGTCATCACTGAAAAGAAGTGGGGGAGGATGACTATAATTAGTAGATTTCAACCAGATATTCTAATCCAACTATTTTGCAAGGGCTTTCTTTTTCAGTTAAAAATCCAGTTAACTCCTCAAATGCTTTCAAGAGTCTTCTAAAGCTACTCAGATGGGAGAAAGATCAAATATTTTCCACATTTGGGATCAGTCTCAACAAGATATTTGCTGATTTTACTTCCTACAGTACAAAATACAGCATTAAAGGAACCTCATCTCTGAGATTTTCTTCTCATCTTGACTGCCTTTTCTTTTTCTAATGGCATTTTTACATCAGTATTTCCTATCCTCTACAATTGGTTTTGGTGTCCTGGTGTTGTTTTTTGGCTTTGTTTTCTTTTAAATTAAGTCCAATACACTTGTACCAAACTAGCTATTTCAGTCAGTTCAGGATTTTCCTCGCAGAATTACATCAGTAAATCTCAGTGTAGAGAAACTCAGTATAAGAAAAGATTTTATTTATGCATTTCCTTTAAGGTAGAAACATTATCAGTAGAAATAATTGCTATAGCACCTAAATTAGATCCTCAGCAAGCTAGTGGGAGTTATGCTTCCTTTAACATTCACCATATATGCATACACAAACCCTCGCTGCCTGTCTCATTACCTATCTATAGAATTGCTCCTTTTCTCTCTTACTTATCAAGCAGGGTTTTATAAACAATTTTTCATTTATGTCACACCGTTGCTTTGAATTTCTTATTGCTACCCTCCATAATCTTGCTCATTTGTAATAAAAACAAATCCAGGACTGTACTCAGGATTCCCAGTGCCGGTGCACGAGTCATTCAGAAGACTCCAACCTCTTCCCCTCCATAACATCACACTCATTTCAAAATCAGCATTTCAGTACTCTAAAGATTTTTGGTTATTTTTACTAGTTATTTCCTTATTACTTATGTATTACTTATACTGACCTATTTTGCAACAGAAAGGAGTGCTTCCCTATGCAAGCCGATTTTAGTATTGCTGATTTACAATGTAAGTATGCTTCACTGAAGGGAGACTAGTGGATGAGAAGATACAGTCTCAAGCAGCACAGGGGGAGGTTTATGTGGGACATCAGGAAGAACTTCTCCCCAGAATGGGGTGATTAGTTATTGGAATGGGCTGCCCAGGCCATTCCTGGAGGTGTTTAAGGAAAGAACAGATGTGGCACTCAGTGCCATTGTGTGGTTGACAAGGTGGTGTTCAGCCATCTCGATCTCAGAGGTCTTTTCCAACCTGCAGTGTCCCAGGTACTGTCATGCACAAGATGCAATAGTCAGGTAGCCATGTGTTGGGCCAAGCTATGCTGCATGGCACAGAGGATAATCAAATCCAAAATACACGTCACTAAGCTGTTTTTCCTTTCCAGGCTTGTGTGCATAGGACTAGGACAAGCAGAGTGCCCTGCCCTGCCCCAGTTAAGGGCACTCCAGCTCAGCGCTGTGTGGGTCTTCCACGGAGCAGATTATGAGCCTAAAACTATCTTATCCAAGCAGATGTGCCAAGCAAGGAAGAAGGGGCTGATCTGACAGGGAAATAAATCCTAGAACGTCCTCAGCTACACGGGACCCACAAGGACCATCGACTTCAACTCCTGGCGCTGCACAGGATGCTCCAAGAGTCACACCATGTGCCCAGGAGCATTGTCCAGGCACTTCCTGAACTCTGTCATGCTTGGTGCCGTGACCACTTCCCTGGGGAGCCTGTTCCAGCGCCCGACCACCCTCTGGGTAAAGAACCCTTTCCTAATACCCAATCTAAACCTCCTCCAACACAGAAAACGTTTGGAAAGACGCAGTAAGCACGCAGGAGGCTGAATTAAGGTCCTGGAAATTGCTTGACGAGGCCCAGCACATTTCACTCAGCCCCGGGGCAAGGAGGGGGTGTCCCGCCGCTGGAGAAGCACGCACGGGGAGCAGGCGGCTCCATAGGCGGGACTGAGCGAGCGGGGGAGCTGTGACGGAGGGAGGCTGGAGGAGCGGGGCACTCCGGAGGCAGAGGGCTTTGGGCAAGGAGCCGAAAGAAGCGGGCTTCGGGAAGCCGCGGGCAGCGGGACTAGCGCGGCCTCAGCAAGCGGGGGCCGTGAGGCGGGGCCGGGCGGGGGGAGCGTTACCTGCGCGCGCCCTCCCTCAGCTCCCCCGGCGGGCCGCGGGCGCCGCCATCTTGGCGGGTGGGTGTCGGAGCGAGGCACCGCCTCCGCCCTTGGCACCGCCCGGCGGGGCGGGAGTTCCGCTCTGGGAGGGAGCGGGAAGAGCTTCCCCCTCTCCCGAATGCGACGTGAAGGGTAGAGCCGTAGTAAATAATAATAATAAAAAAAAATTAATCGGGGTTGAGCTCTGTATAAGATGCACAGAGCCTGTTCAGTCTTGAGGAGAGACGGGCCCTCATTCATGTCTATAAATGTCTAAAGCGGGGGTGCCAGGCCCTTCTCGGCGGTGCCAAGCAGTAGGACATGAGACAACTGATGTAGGCAGCTGCTGATGCACAGAAAATTCCAGCGGAACATGAGGAAGAGCTTCTTTGCTGTGCACTGGCCGTGCACTGGAACAGATTGTGCAAAGAAGTTGTGGAATCTCCCTCATCTGAGATATTTGGGAACGGTCTGGACACGATCCTGTGCCGTGTGCTCTAGGATGATCCTGCTTGAGCAGGGAGGGTGGACCAGCTGTGCTCCCCTTCAACCTGACCTTTTCTGTGTGATTAGTTTTACTCCCCTCAACAGCATATACATATGCCCTTGTAGGGCTAGATTTCAGTAGTTTCAATAATTTTATTTACCTTCTGATTTTTTTATTTGTTTGTTTGTTTGTATGTTTGGGGTTTTTTTCAGATTCTGAAATAAAGGCAATAGTTGGGGGATTTTTTGTAATATTATTTGGCTAGAGTAAAAAGAGTAAAAAGCCGAAGTCACAGAGACACAGGATCACAAAATGGGTACCTGGGAGCAGGAAAGGCACTGCAGTCCTGAAATTTGATGTGTTTGAATGAGCTCAGCCCTAGTGCAGTGTGCCCCTGGCTGTCATCTGGTCTAACCTCCCTGCTCTAATAGGGTCAGCCTAGATAACATGGCACAAGTCAATAAAGGCAATCTAGCACATCATAATTAATTCTACCTCTGCCTGCAAAGCAACATCTCACCCTATTGTCAACATAGTGGAGTTCAGAGTTGGTTTTAATTACTGCAAGTAACTTGTAGTAGCCTCCAAGGAACAAGAATTTTTTTTTTTAAATTTCCCCTGTGTTTGTGCCCTTTTGCTGACAATGGTTGATTCTTTTCATTTTTCGACCTTTTTCTTCACTGCTGAGTCTCCAACACAGTTTAAACAAACACATTCTGTTTATGCATTGCAATGCCTACAGTAAAGTCAACTTTCTTATGTGACTAAAAATAAGTATTTACCGAATAAAAGCTTTCCACTTGATTGTGTGTACCTGTCAAGTGTGCTTAAATTATAACCTTTTCACCACAAAAATGAGCAGAGAGCAGCTCCGATGGTTACCCTGCTGATAAACTAGGTACAGCTTCTCCATGGCTCTGTGCATAACTTTATTTTGCTTTCCAGTTGATGCCCCTCTCAGCAAGTGATAGTGATTTGGCTTTAAAAGGCCTTCCATCCCAAATTTCTCCCTGAGCTGCTGTGTGAGTTCCTAGACTGAGGGAGGATGAAGCATTTTGTTGTGTGTGGGGCCAGGCAGTGCAGTGCCTTGTTGAGTCCCCTCCCCAGGATAAATGAGACCTCATGACCAGCTGGGACATGTTTTCAATTTTCAGGATTATTTCTTCTTACACTGGCCTTAACCCCTAAAATCTCCTGATTCATGTCTGAGTGAATGGATGAAAATTATCTCAGACAGGTTAGCAGACTGGGTGAGACCACAGAAAAAAAGACAGTATTAGATTTTGGTGCTTCAGTGTGCTTTTGGCTGTCCTCTTGTCACCCCAAGACAATTATTCATTGCTGTTTCTAGGCACTGGTGGCATAGGTTCTTGACAGTGTCTTTGAAATGGTGCTGCCAAACAGTCAGTGCTTAATATCCTACCATAAATAAGACAGTAAAATACCAAATAACAGTGTATGTCTGGTTTGGTTTTGTCCTTCATGGATTATCATACTATGCAGAATATCTTTGCTCTTCTTTCTTTCTCAGAATGTTTCTGGTTGGTCTTGGTTTTTCTCACCTAATTTCAGTTTCTGTTTACAGAAAATCTTATACCTTGTCTAGCTTCATTTGGTGTTGGCTGCCTTCCTCAATATTAGAATCCAGCCAGATTACACAATAAACTCCAATAAAATCAACAGAAAGTGACATAAATTAAAGTTTCAGTATATTCTCAGAGTAAGTTTCCAGTGGTATCTTGACAGAAGTCACCTTTTACATATTGTAACACACAATTCAAACCCGTATCAAACCTGCTTGGCTTGTTTTTGTTAGCACCTAATAAAAGTCATACCAGTAAAGTCCTTGCAGAAGAAAATAAGAATATTATATGATTTGGGTATTTATTTTTCTCCAGTTTGTTTTTTCAAATGCAAAATGGCATCTATAGCCAAAACTTGGTACAATACTTGCCATTGCATCAGAATCCCAGGATTGATTTGAGTTCAGTCAATCCCAGTTTGGTTTGTTGATTAATATGGTAAACAGAGAAGAGCTAGAGGCTCCACATGGATCCAAACATAAGTTCATGCTCCTCAGGTATGGCAGGTCTACTTTTGTGTATAGCATGTATCATACATCTAACTTTCTATGAAGCATTTAAGATTGTGATTAATTTTGTATTAATCTAAAGAGATTATCCTCAGCTTTGAGCAAATCAAATACATAAGTAGATTGTCAGAATGAGAAAGCAATGTTTTAGTGAAATGAATGGATTAAAAAGATAAGACAAAAGTCTAACTACTCAATCAGCTATAATCTTGATGGCAGAGCATGAGAAATATAGGTCAATATGTTTAATGTTAGATACTTCATCAGCCCAGAGATTGAAATGTATTTTAAAAATTGCAATTCTAAATTTGAGACAGTAATTAGACTTTCAAAATATTTTCAAGACAACTCATTATTTTACTACTTTTTTTCGCTCTGAGTTCTATGGTGTTTTCCCCAGTTGAGGTGAAGAGCCCTACACACACAAAGTAAAGAGGTTTCCATTTGCAAGCAAGGACAGACAGCTGCTTCACATCACATCCCTTCTCTTTGGAAGTGGAAATCTCTCAGGTTCCTGAGCAGAATCGTGTAGCAATCATGAATCAGAGCTGTGAGCTACACAGCACCCCATATGAATGAAAATTAAACCCAGCAATACCTTGATAGCCTAGGCAAGTGTTGGAGCACTGCCCACTAACCCATGCAGAAACCCCGAAACCCATGCAGAGTGTGGAAAGCAAGCAGCGACACAAGCCTGAAAATGGCTCAGATTTTTCTAATCAGGGTAGCTAACCTGCTCTTCCATGATCCCCACCTTCCTCACATGGAGTTTTGCTTCCTAACCTGGTCTGTTTTCTCAGTCTCATTCCATTATGAGAAATTCATGATACAGAAATATTTGTATTTGCTTTAATAATCATAAACTATTTCCCGTCAGGCTGATAGTTCCCTGATTTCTTTTTTTTAGACTGTGTATTAATGTGTTAGCATTTTTGTTAGTCCACATAAAACCTGGAACTGATTGGGTAATTAGGTAATTAATTAGTTCCTGTATGGGAAATGTGCAGAAGTACCCCAGATGTCTGTCACTTAAATAGACATGGTTCCCAGATTTCTGTACAAGTATAATTTTTCTTTGGTTGATAGTTACCAGATGTTTGTGCTTCGTGGCATTGTTTTTTTGCTCCTACATCAACATGGCTAGTGTTTCTTTCAACCTCCTACTAAAAGAGGACTAAAACCCAGCATTTGGTATACAAAATAATTATTATCACCTCCTTCAAATCCCAGCACCATTTCATGTAATTAAAGAATTTGTTGGGCTGTTTTTTTCCACTCAAGTCCTTAAATGTGGTTTTTGTTACTGAGTTTCATTTTGCTGTTGTTTACATATATGCATATTTAGTGGTTTTCCTTTAAAACACAAGTTCAGATAAAAAATACAGGTGATTGGATTGCAGGGGTGTGAAGAATATCACTTGAGAATAAAAAGAAGCAAGAAATTAACAGACTAAATTTAAGAAAAATCCTTTCAAACCCTATCTATCTGAGCCCAGATCTCAAAGGAAAGAATTCTGAGTGAGACTGAAAAGATTAGTAGAAGCTTCACTTTTGCAGTGGATTTTATTTTGAAAGCACTCAAGTATTGTGGTCATGGAAGAATAAATGCTTGAAAGAGGTAGAAGAATCACTGTTATACTTCTGGGATAGAAAGGAATGGATTTGGGCAAGACTGGTAACATTACTAGGGGTGGAGCTTAGCCTTTAAATTGTGAGTTTTGGTAACTCATGACAGGTATTAATTGTATTAGAGGTATTACTCTTTGATGCCCACTTTAGATGGGAACTAGCCTTGATGACAGAGAAGGTTCTTGTCATCCAAACCAACACAAGATTTGTCATTTCTTGGTATATCAAAATGAAGAAGAGCTCATGCAGTGCATCAGTGGAAGAAGAGATCAGCTATACAAGAAGTTGGAAACCTAACTGCCCCATCCATGCCTGGTGATCAGGATAGCCCTGTTTGGTTGGAAAATATCTGTGCCTGTCCCCTTCCCACTCAATAGAACACTGAATGTTATGGAAGAATTTTGAAAACATGCAAGATCCAGATTCAGTGGAGTCGTATTTACCAGCATTGTTTTAGCAGGCTGATGTTGGTACCCCGAGCCTGAAACTGGAACATGGAGCTGAGTAATTTTTAAGACCTAGGTGAGCCTTATTCTTAGGGGGTTTTATGCAGCACTTATATTGTGTTATTTACAGAAGGGTGCATTTATCCCAAAACACATATCCTCCGTTTTTCCACACGAAGGCATTAGACCAGTGACAGTCAGCAGCTTCTTACTGATTCGACTAAAAGTGTGTGAGTAGGTGTGTGCATGTGGGCAGGGAGAAGTTATCAGAATCAATGCACTTTTACTTTTTTGCCTTTCATCAACAGCTCGGTTTTCAAACAAAGTTAATTTGTACTGTATTTTCATCTTGGCTATCTCCTAATGCACTACCACAATTTTCCTGTTGATTGGAATTAGTTATATGCAGTGGCAACATTCAAAGCTATACATTTCTTGCTTTTAATCTCTAAATAATTTTTTTGCAAGACTGTTTAAAACTTTGAATTTACAGTCATTTACAGGGATTAAGAGCTCAATCCTTATGAGCTGGTGGGCTCTGGTCACAGTGACACCATATTGTCATTAAACTATCTACTCAGGGGTATCTGGGAATATTATGTCTCCTTATTACAGCTAGAAATGCAAGTTTTGGAAATCTGGCTTTTCATTCTTCTATCTTTCTTGAAGTGTGTTATTTCAGATGGTAAGTCAGTTGTATGCCAACAGGCAGGTGATTCCAGCTGCTCTAAGCCCTTAGCGAAGGCTGCCATACTGCTGTGGTACATATCCTCTCCCATGTGTGGGGTAGAGGATCATCCATGTGGATAGCCACCTTACAAAGAGGCACTGCATCTCTCTTCCTCCACCTCCTCTCGCAATGAATTTTTGAATTACAAAAATATGTGCTACCATGTCAGACAAGATGGGAAGACAAGACAGGCTCTTGTTAATTGAACACTCATCATGTGTTGACCTTTCCTTCTTTAAGAACCAGGCTCTCATAATTAAAATATATGGTGCATGGACGTTTTCTTTTAAAACAGCTTTTTGCATTAATGGACAAACTTCATCATTGCAATTATCCAACACTAGATTGAACTTGAGCTTTGTAATGACATCAGCAGGAAACAGCTTGAGTGTCGGATAAAACCATTGTATATTGGCCTTGACTTGGTGGCTGTCAGCTGGCCTCTGAAGAAGTGGAAAAGGAGGAAAATTTCCTCAAGTCTTAAAATTAACTAGTATTAATTAATCCTTATTGTATGGACAAGTGAAAATCAGAGTATTTCCTTAAAAATCTCAGTGCAGTTTGGGAGTTTTGTACAAGTATTTACATGTATATATATATGTTGTCTCGTGTATATGTAACACCTAATACTCATATGCATATACATATATGTGTACTTGTGTTTTCTATCTATATGCTTATCAACCTGCCCCAGATGGAAGTGGATGTGATCTACCTCAACTTTCTGCTGTATTTCTACACATGGTAAAACTACCAAAGGAGAAAGAATGATTAAATTATTCTTTTTAGTTAAGCATAAAACAAGATGAAAGGGGCCTGGGTTTATGAAGGGGATCTGGTGCCAGAATAACCTGATAGCTTTCCTTAAATGAGATAATGCATTTTCGAAAATAAAAAATGCAGTAAATCTCATTTGTATCTTAGCAAAATAGTTGATACACTCCTATGTGGGAAAATACTAATGAAGCAAAAGAAAGTGGGAGTTAACAGATGACATGAAAGATGTGGAAGAACTGACCAATGGGAAAGGGCAGAGGAAGAGAAAGAAAAGAGAGTCAAGAAACAAGTTGCAATGAGTTCCTCAAGGGTCAATTTTAAGACCAGTGCTAGTAATATTTTCATTAAGTACATTAGCATATGAAGTCAGTGAGTTCTTGAAATCTGAAGATGATGGGGCATAGCTAACATGTAAGACTTATCATGTATTGAAACCTTTATGACTCTGACAGATAAGTGGAAGAAATATTTGATTAGAACAGAATTTCAGGGTGTGCACTTCAGGCTTAATGAGGAATTTCTCTAAGGGAGACAAGAGATGACTCAAGTGGAGAGAACTCTGGGTGTCAGAGATGATCACAGGGTGACTGTGAATCCACCATGGGATATGGGGTGAACCTATGAAGAAGGTGTTTGTGGCCATAGCATATATCAGACAAGGTATTTACAGCAGAAAGTGAAAGCTTCATTGTAGAAGACATGGGTGAATGCACATCTGCAACATAACTGCTGCCACATTTCTCTGAAAAAGATTAATTAATCTGCAACAAGTGCAGAGGTACCCTAAAGTATGTCAAATAAGAGATGGCATAAAGTGCTGCTTAGTCTAAAATATAAAGTCTATATTAGGTTACTGAATTCTTTCTAAAAATATATTGGTTGGCCTAGTACTAGCAACAGAGAAGATACTCTTTTTCCTATTAAAGGAAAAAAATAAAAAACCACAAGTACCCATATCACGTTTAGACTGGATAGTAAGAGCAAGTTCTCATTATTGGATCACGAAGGTCCTCTAACAACATTCTAGAGGAGTGAAAGCAGCTTTCTCCCTGCAATAACTCTAGCAAGTTTTAGTTTGGCCCATTAACAGCACAATCTCTTTAGAAAGCCAGGGCCTGGTCTAGGTTTGGTAATGCAGGTGGCGTTTGAAAATCTATAACTGATCACCCAAGTCCCTATTTTCCTGGAAAAATGGTAAATTGCTGTGGGAAGTAACATTTAAATGGGAGCCTTGCTTGCTAGGATTTAGCTCAAAATCACAAAGTAAGGCAGATGCACCATGCTATCCATCCTGCACTGCAGTGGGAACCCTGAATGTCTCATAAATATGTAACGCAAAGTCGGCATTTCTGGAAATCACTTTCTGCTACCCCTTCAAAACTCGTTATGCTTTTATAAAATGAAGATTTACATTCCAACAGGAGAAAGGTTCTTGTGCACATTTTTCAGCAAAACTGCCAGCATGGCTTGCAGGCATACCAGATGTACCGGATAAGCTCTCTCAGCGTTTCTTACTCCCATTGAAATGACTAGCTAGAGACAAGCAGGAGGGGACGTTCCATGCCTTCCTGTTCCAAAAAGAAAATTCAAGCAAAGGACATGCAATTTCAGCACAGGATTCACCTTGATTCATACTTTATTTATGAAAGAAAATCACTTGTTTACTCAAGAATGTGCTAAGCCTGGGAATGATGGTTATGGATGGTGACTCAACGCTGTTCCTTATTTCCATTTTTTTACAATTGAGCCATGGTATCTCCTTGCAGTCAGGGTGACTGCAAAAAAAAAAAAAAAAAAAAAAAAGGTAGTGCTTCAGGGTATGAACTGTTTTCTTGTGCTAGGACAATGTGCTCTTTTTATACCTGAGGTAGCCAAATTGTTTGTGACTATTCCAGGCCAGTGAGGAGTTGTGTCGGAATCCCACTTGGGCCCTGTGGAGCCCACTCTGGGCATGAGGCTGGTGACAGTTTTCACCAGCCTGTTTTAGCTGAGGAAGGCTTTACACAAAAGGAAAAATTTCATCCAGTGGCAACACAGTGTACCTAAGTCAGACCCTGCTCTTTCTATTGACTACAGAAAGAGACCAAAAAGGGAGCTGGCCTCTCCCAAGGGTAGCATTTGTCAGCCTCACTCACTCGTGCCCTCTGGCCATCACGGACTGTTGTGAAAATCTGAAAGCTGCAGGACATTTTGACACTTTAAAATTAATATTTTATGTTCCTTTACCAATCTGAACAGGGTTGTTTCAGTAGTTGCACTACACTTTGAGATTTTTTTTGTTTGGTTGGGATTTTTTTGTTGTGGTTTTTTGTTTTTTTTTTTTTTTTTTGGGTTTTTTTTTTTTTTTTTTTTTTTTTTTTTTTTTTTTTTTTTTTTTTTGTTTTGTTTTCTTTGGGGGGGGGGATGGGGGGTGTTCTGTTTTGTTTTGTTTTGTTCAGCTTGAACTTGTGAAAAAGAATTTGCATGAAGTGAAAAAATACCAAAAGACCATTCAGGTACTCTGTCTCTTACTCATAAAGTCAGGTTTCTACTTTTGATTCTTACTTCTAAAGATTTTTTGGAAGTTTTTTTTTTTTTTGTTAACATTTCTAAGTCTAAGCAGTTTTTACATATGTTTCACAGACCAAATACTTACACTGTTTACCTCATGGCAATTTAAATATTGTTTTCTACTGTTTAACATGCAAAATCCCACTAGAGGATTAAAAGTTAGCTTGACAACTAGGATCACCAGCCCACATTGGCACTGGTTTTGCATGAACACAATACTAAGATTTTCTTAGGCCTGTCCAGGATATCTAGTGCTGTTCTTTATTAGAGTGTTTTGCTGTATCTGGATTAAAACTAGCCCAATTGTTTGTGTAAAGAGTGACAGAAGAATTGAAGAATACTTCTTACTCCTTTCAGGCTTCCATTGAAGTACTTCTCACTTCTGTCTTAAACCAGGAGTTTAAACTCAAACCTATACTTGCCTGCTTGAGGCTGTGGTGTTAATCCAACACAGGGCACTTCCCACAGGACACTGTGGACAATCACTCAGCAGCAGTTTCTGCACTGCAGGACACAATGTGCCTGACAGCCTGCCGTGCTGGTAGAAGTCTACCAGTGACTGTACTGCCATTTATTCACAGGTTGGAAGCTGGATGATGGCTGTCTCTCTATTGGTCTGAGTTTTGACAAAACTGAAGAACAACTGGAAAGCAAAATTTACATGCCAACAACTTTCCAAAAATCTGGAAGGTGTGGTGGAGAATTAGGTAGGTAAAAAGATGCCAATAAAATCTGTCTTTAGATGTGCACCAGAGAAAATATTTAAGTTGTTGATAATAATTCAGAAATTCTAAAATAGTCTGTAGTGAATATGCAAAATACACTGGGCCAGTGCTATAGCTCAGTGTCTTCTGAAGTACCAGCTGCAAAGAGAATGCTTTATATTCCCTAGTAAAGTAGACTGTCTTGGCTTTCTAATGATATAAAACAATTCATTCCTGCCTTAATGCCTCTGAGGGTTCCAACTCTCGAGCCAGATTCTGTTTCAATGCTCATGGATTTGTTTGGAGGCTGAAGGCAAGTGTAGTTTTTGGAGACAAAATTCATATTTTAGGAAAGAAAGAGAAACCTTTGTCTTTTAAAATTGTAAATACTCTTTGTAAAATATTGGTATAAGAAGCCACCATGTGGTGTGTACTCGTTGGTGCTTGTTTTCCCAGAAGTCAGGAGGCCAAAGGTGTGTGATAAATGGAGCATATTAGACATTTAGCTGTTTGGCTAATTACCTACTTTCTGAACAGAGTGTAACTGAAAATGTTTTTTGTTCCAGTCTCCTGGATATCACCAGGCTTTGTGAACCATTAGTCATGAAATTTCTGTTGTGGAGGATGTTGGCTTCTTCATCACTACTACATCTTCACTACTTCATTACTACATTGCTACGTTTTCTGTTTTGCTGTTTCCCCCTGCCCCCCAAAATCTGGGTGCAGTATCTGATTTTGCTGACAAAATAATTGAGTAATTAAGCATTAGTCCAGGGTTTTCTTGATATTAAAGTTCAAGAAACAAGTAAGAAGTAAAGGGCTTCTTATAAGTTAGACCTTTATTTAGGTACTGAGAAGAGGTAACACAGTGCATCATGCCTTGAAGGCCCAGGCACTTTCCACAGTCCTGGCAGTAATCTGTGGAATGATCTCACAATAGTTAATTAATTTTTGGTCTTCAAATACTTCCCTCCTATCTCATTTTTAAGAAGTTCCCCATATCCAGTGATTTAGAGCTGAAGAGTTGAGACTCTGTATAACCTAACAAGGTGTGAACTACTCTAAGTATCAATTTCCTTGAGTCCACAGGAAGACATGAATGCCTTTACCAGCCAGGGATTTGCCAAAGCACTCTACTACTTTGTAAAAGTAGTTATTGCTAGTAATTGACTGGACACTGTATGCACAGAATGAGAAAAGGAAAAATTCATGGACATGACAGGATTTTCTTGATCTTTGCTTTTGTTATCTGTAGGATCTAGTGAACAAATCAAAATGCCAGCCAATCTCTTCCAGAAATATGGATTCTCGTGAAGATGAGCATGTAACAATAGATTTTTAGGCAGCTTTTTCCACCCCATTGTATCCTATAGTCTCCTCATCTCTTCTTTGAGCTGCTGCAAGTAAAACCTTTTTACTTCTCCTTAAACCGTTTTGATGACTCTCTCCTTTTGATGTTTGTGATTAAAAAATACAATAGGAGGATGACCTTACAGCAGGAGAGGCTGTCACCTGAGATATCTTCTGTAGCTACAAACAGGCAGTGATGGTTTCTTACCCAGAGGAAAGTGAGGTAGACCAAAGGTAAGTGTAACAATTCTCCACTAACAAATCTGGAACTGTAAGAGGATTTACAAGGAAAGGAGATAAGTAGCAGACCTCGAAACTGAGCCCAGATACCCTGAAATCCACCTCTGACTATAACTAAACAGCCATCTGCATTGTTTCTTTGTGGTTGCCAACACAAGGGTGAAAATCCGAGAAAGCAGTGCTGAGTTTTTCAGCTTCCATCAAAGTCAGTAGGGCTCAGAGGTGCTAAGTGGAAGTGGACCTGCTATAGGCCAGTGCTGGTTCAACCCCTGCCACTCCCAGGCTCTGCTACCTGCCTGCGTCAGCCACCTTCTATTCCTCATATGCCTCTAATCCACCAAACACACACGTGGGAGTATCTAAATTTAAAATAGTAACCCAGGGAAAAAAATGTAGTGCAGTTGGAGAACTGATTCACAGCTGAATTATTCATCCTCACATATCCCTCTTGTCCCAGGATGATAGTACTGGAGCTGCACAGGTGCAGCCTGGCTCAGAGACTGGTCATGCACAGGAGAGACATGTAAGTGGGTGTCTGTCCCCTGTCAGCAAGCTAGACCTCCCACCTTTCAGCTCCTCTGTCTTTATACCAACTGCTACATGAAAACACCTTAAACTACTGCCTCTCTCCCTTCTATGTCACTCCTTTCGCTTATTACTTATTACCCAATAACCAGATTAATGCAGCTTGGCACTCTGCAACCCAAAGAATTGAGTTAGTCCAATCTTTTAAAAGTTTATTTGGATATTCTGTTCCATTAACACCAAACTTTAGTAGAGAAACACATGAAAAAGCTGTTTCTGTGCTTTTATTGGCCAGATCTGAGCTGGGGTGCTTTGGTGGGTTGCCAGCTTGCGAAGTTGCAATTTGCAAGAGACCTGAAGTGATTTTCCCCATGCATCTGCAGGGGTGACCTCTGATTTTAATCAGTGCTCTGGTAGTTGCGATTGCAGTGTATGATGTAGAAAAAAATCTGGCAGTTAATTGTCACTATTTTTAGAAAGAATTTTTGTAAGTAACGTTTCTATTTCCACTGAGAATCATTCAATTATCAGAGCAATCATAAAACCCTCAGAAGCCAGAAGATTCTGTGACATGAAAGAAAGGCACAAAAAAACCCCTCTAGACTTAACTTCAAAGTAGTTTTCATGGTTCTTGGCTGGCATCCTCTTTCCCATGCTTGGTGTGGTATATTTGGCGTGGCTTCCCTCACCATCATATTCCTGGGATGGAGCCTTGCAGGACCCTCTCTGAGGATCATGCCCTGCTGGCACATGGGCACATGAAAGCTGAATTGCATAATTATTAGAAGAAAACCCTATGTATTTGGCAGTGCCTCTTTTTTTCCAGCAGACAAAAAGTCCCATTTCAACTGGCAATGTAAGCAAGATGTTTGTGTTGCACAAAACAGACCTTAGTCCTAGATTATTCTGGACAATGTCTTTTGTGTCTTCCTTCTTCTCTCCATTGGCTCTCCTGTCTGTGGGGTCCCAGCCCCAATTCTTCTCTTCCGTGATTTCTATAGGATACTAAGTGGATACTCCCCATCTCATTCCTACTGAGACCTGCTATATGACCTATATGACCTGCTGTCATATGCCACCAACTCATACCCAGTCCAGTCAGGGCTGCTTTGGAGGTGTATTAGTGTCTTAGGGGGCTAATCTTCCCCCACAAAACTGCAATTACTTCATTCTGAATTACAGCAAATTCCAAGAAACACCTTATGAACACATGCGTCCATGTAAGGATGGTCCCACCTCACTCTGCTGCTGCAGACATTCAAAAGGGAAGCTAGTGATTACTTCAGCAGCACCCAACCCTCTCCTGTGATCCAAATATATTTTCAGCTTCCCCTTCAGCCTGAGGCATTGCATAGGTGGAGCAGAAGACAAAGATTTGCTTTGGATGTTAGCTAAAGTAACCATGGGACTGAAGTGACCAAGGGAAACAGGTAGACAGCAGCTATATGTTAGGGAACAAGGAAGGACTTGCTACTTTGGATAGAAATGCTACAGTCTCTCTCACAAGTTTCTAACCTACTTCTGTGGCTCAATGACTGTGCTAGACATCAATCTGGGCACTTGTCTCAGGCCTTCTGCTTAGCTTTCTTCTACTAGTTGGCACTCATTAGTGGGAGCTGCAGGGAGCAGGTCTGCTACTACACCCAGGTATCCTTTTCTGGGATGTATATGCCTAGGCTTATTCACTTTCAATGTATGGCCAGGAAGAAGCTTTCCAGTTTTCGCAGCTCTCTATGGCCTTTACTATATTTTCTATCACCTTGTCTTTAGCTGATAAATCTCAGCTAGGAGGCAGCTGTTCACTAACCACTGTAATAGGGCCAATTTTTCCAAAAAGAGCCACTCAGCAGCACTGTTGCTACTTTTTGTGTTCATGCATATCCTGCATATCCTTCTTTTTTGCAGCTCAACGTTAGTTTTGTGTGAAGATTTGCTGAGCAGTGAAAGATAAAGCAGGCTGGAGAGAGAAGAGAACCACGGAATGCTATTTGTGTGATGTCAGGAGAGCGCCAGATTTTACTGTAATCTCTGATGAAATGCTGAAGGGCAAGGTATGAAAATGGAGATTTATTATCACTGATCATAGTTCTTCTTTCACAAAACAGCAGGAAGTAGAGAAAAGAGAGAATTTTGAGTGGCTTTCTGCTGTATATTTAAATGTGAATCATCCTCCATCTATTGCAAAGCCTTTTTTTATGTAGCTGAATTTTCATGAAGGAATATATGAACTTTGGCTACAACAGATGTCATCTTGAAGGAGTTTTTTGGCTTTTAATATCTGACTGTAGCCCCAGTATAATAGGCAATATTGGGATTTAATCTTTTACTACTACTAGCTATAAAATCTGGAGGAGATGATTATTAGCATGCAGG
This sequence comes from Erithacus rubecula, assembly GCF_903797595.1. Classification (NCBI taxonomy): domain Eukaryota; kingdom Metazoa; phylum Chordata; class Aves; order Passeriformes; family Muscicapidae; genus Erithacus; species Erithacus rubecula. Next base: position 44,303,386 of record NC_136689.1, on the reverse strand, counting down.
ACTTAAGAAATGTACAGCACTCAGTGAGTCAGGATACAGACCAAAAATTAACTGTTGAAGAAATTAAAAAGTAATTCAAGGATGTGTGAGAATATTGCAGTCTGTCCAGACTCCAAAGAGCCAGTGTACAGTGAAGATGGCTGTGGTAATATATTCTCCTCTGGTTTCCCTGTAGGGATACAAGGAGAATTTGGTGGGAATACAGTGGCCAGTAAGTACATGGCTGGGTCTGCAAAGGAGGTTCTGGCAACATGCTGCAACACAAGTGTGGAGGGTGAGTTTGGGTGGTGGGAGCTTCCAGCACCAGACTTGAAGTTTTGTAGGAAAGTAGTCACTCAGTGAGCTGAAAATGGCCAAGGTGGCTGCCAGAGAGGGGATCAAGAGCTGGTCAGAGTGCAAGTTGCTGGACACACCTTTTTACAAAATGCTGAGGAGAAAGTGGCTTCAGTTTTCACAGCCTACCAGTATGGATTAAACCACATATAACAGGATGATGGACTATAGGATGTGTATGCTTTGAGATGAGTGACGTGCTGAAGTAGTCATGCTCTGGCTCCTCAGCCAGAGCCCAACACCCAGGGCTGCAGCTGAAACAGAGCCTTTTAGCAGCTCCCTGCATGATTGCCCTACTGAGCTTTCCTTCAAAATATTCAAATCTCTCCTGAACAGCTGTCTTAGTAACAAAGCCTAACCCCTGCCATGTTTTAAGTATGCTGGGAGTTCTTCGTTGCTATTATTATTCACCCTGCCCTTTATGCAATGCCAACACTACTGCTGATTTATCTGGTGTATTCAGAGCCTTTTTCAAGACCTCATTTTTCTCTTGAGAATATTTCTTACTCATTTACATGGGCTGTAGTGAATCAGGTCATTAGGGACAAGAATGGCCACACAACTGGCCTCAACCTGCAGGCTGCATAGCAAACTGTACAGTGAAATATTTATGAAAGAGCTGCCCCAGAGGTCTATTTTTTGGAGGGATGAAGAACAGGTTCAGCCAATGCAGAGTGTTTCTCTCCTCTCCCAGAATAATTGCTGGGTTCAAGAGGCCAATATTTCTTGCCACTTTCTTTGATTAGATCATTTATTTGTAAAGAAATTATTTTTGAAAATCATTGTTTTCCTCTGCTAATTTCTCACAAATTTCTCCCGACTCTCTTCCGTACTGTGTCATGCATGTGCCCTCCAGATTATGTTCTCCTGATAAGTTTCTGTTGATTTCATATCACTGCAGGACAGTCCCATAAGTACATAAGTAAGCCAGATGTTAAGTGGTGCCCGTTAGAAAGGCATAATTTTTAGAGAAAAGTTTGGCCCTGCCTTAAAATCAAACAAGAGCTTTAAAAGACTTCTCTGGTTGTTTCACTCAGATCAGCCAGATACTGGGCATTTCTGCAAATAAAGGCTTTCATTCTTTTATCACACTAAGACTTAATGAATCAATAAGACATTAGAATTAGGGGATTAAGTGATGGACTATTTGCTTACCATTTTCACAAACTATAAGTAGTTGAACTTTTTATTGCCTTTATAAGAGGTTTCTGTCCTAATTATGCCCCCAGTCTCCTGGTCATAGGGCTCTTGCCCTGTCAGTTGTGCCAGCACTGGAACAGTGATCTTTTTGTGGCCTGTCTCTGACAGAGGGAACAAAATTCTCCTCACTTTGTGGGTTTGTGGGAAAGAATGATTATTGGCAGTTACTGTTTGTGCCTAATGCATTACTGCCCAAGCAGTATTTACAAAGGTAGCAACCCTGTCTGAAGTTAAAGCAAGGGTGCAGCTAGAAGTGACAAAGCCCTGCCATTAGAGCAAGTATATTAAGGAATTTATGTCAGTTCATTTGTCTCTTGATGGCACAAAAAACCCTAGTGCTAAGAGAAAAGAAGAAGAGCTGTCATATATTACTTTACTGATTATAATCTATGGTATACTCTCTTGGTTAGCAGTTAGTCATAGAAGGTCTGTGCCTCATTCAGGGGCACATGTGAAAGCCTCAGTGCCTGCCCAGGTTGTTCCTGTGGGATAAGGAAACTGTCTAATCCTGACCCTTAATCTGACCCATGTTGACTTGCCCTTCCCATTTTAGTAGATTGAGTGTCTGTGCCCTTCCCTGGCCCCTTGCAATTTCAAGTTCTCTCTGCCATGTGAACAAAGGGGAGGTTCACACCCCACCACAGGTGAATGGAGCTGGAGCCTTTGCCTGGAGACCCTCAGGGGGCATTTGAGAATCAGCAGCCAATGGTCCCAGACAGTGGTCTGAGCACTGCTGTGGAACAGAAGTTCAAAAGTTGCATTTGGGCTGGGAGTGGAATAGCATCCCTCTTCAAGCCCGTGCTATTCGCCTTACAGATAGTCACTGATGTGGGTTATTTTCTGCTACTAACTAGAAGATTAGTTTTAGAGCTACATGTCACACTCCCATTTAGCTTTTAAGAGACAGTACTTATTTTAAAAAGAAATTACTCACAAACAGTAGGTTTTCCTGGCCATATCCGCTGATAGAAATGTCTGTATTGCAGATGGCAGCATGTCTAATCCTCATGAGACAAATTTTCTGAAACTGAGCAGAAGACAAAGTGTGAATATCACAGCTTCGAATAGCTGTGGTTGTTCAGTAGAAAATCAGTCAGCAATACAAAACAATTATTTAAGAAAGAAATATCTTAGGCATCCATCTTAAGTTGCATATGAACAGCTCTGTCTTTCTCAACTTAATTGCAGATGGAAGAAGCAAAATTGGGTTATTAAAACATTGTTTCAAAATGAAAATAAATGAATGAGTTGCTTACTAATCAGAGAGATGTTTCTTTGCTGGCAGAGATAGATGCCCTCTGGTTTCTTTTCTTTCTTAAATGACTATAATAATGAGTCAAAATAAAAGCTTTTACTTCTTAGAGAAATAATAGCACAGGACCACCTTGCAAGCCAGCAGAAGAACAGGGTCTTGAAGGGCCTCCTCTCAACTTTCTATTTGCTGAAGCTGAGTGAAGTAGCTCCAAGCTTTCAGAGATGGGCAATCAATCAGAGGGACGCCACGGCTCTAACTGGACATGCTTACAGTGAAAGACTACGCTTGATGAAGAAGTCTTTTAGAGTAATCCTTGCTATGCAAGCATATTGTAGAAAAAGAACGGTAACTTGTAAACAAGTTGAGGAAAAAAGAGAAGCAGGCAATAAAACTGAGGTTTTTGACTGTCCTAAGAGATCAGGACTACAATGCTGATGTAAAAGGCTTTCGCATTTATGTTTTACAAATTTGTGAAGAATAGGAACCAAGAGTACCCAAGCATGACCAGTGCAGTTGAAAATGAAGTATTAGCCCAGGTGATGTATTTAGGAGTGATCTGCTTTTCAGAGGAAGATATGTGAGGGGATTTACTGATATAACAGAAAAGGGAAATTTATTAAATTATGTCTGAGGAAGATATTCTTCATATCTCTAAAGCGACTTAATCCCAAGGTGATTCAAGAATAATAGACAAAGCCCCGGAGCAAGAATAATAAAACTCGAAATTTTTTGCTTCTCTTCTTTTTTTCTTCTTCATATACCCTTCCCACCTTCCCTCACTGTTTAAGTCTAAAGAAAAATAATTTGCATACGGTAATAAAGGGAAGGTCAAGATAAGACAGAAGCCCCAGAACTCTGCCAGCAGACACTGAGATCTTCTCCCTTACAGAACTCAGCACAGGGTGATGGAGGGAAAACTTCACTTCTTATCCTGTCTCCATTTCAGCAGATTGGGCATTTTCTCTTTTAATCCAACCTTCATTTAGGGAAAGGGGCCTGTGACACTTATTCCTTAGTTGCTCTCCTCTGTATCCTTTCCCATCCTGGAAAGCAAGATATGTTTGGGATACCACAGGTGAGCAGAAGTACTCCCAGTACAAGCATTATAAATATTTAAAAGTTTCAGCAGTGCAATGTGCTGTCATGGGAGATAAAACTAATACATGTTTACACAAATCAGTATATTGAGCTATAGAGCACAGAAAATACATGATCCAAAGGCTCTGTTGGCTTTTTTTTTTTTTTTTTTTTTTTTTTTTTTAGTATAGTAGGTGGGTGGAAAGTTCCTTTGTGCCTACAATACACCAGAATGGCTAATGACTCTGGGAGAGAAAGGGGGTTGGATGGACTGAACACTGTGGATGAATCACTAGAGCATGGCCTTGAGGAAAACTAGGCATCTCAAGGTTATGCTATCAGGAATGGACTGCTGCCTTGCTTTTGCATGGTATGGAAGCTACTATAATTTCTTTTACCTAGTCTGACAAAGGAGGTAAATAGCTTCTTTACAACTTTTTAAAAGGATTCATATGGTGAGTTACTAAACAACAACTTAGGCCATGTGAAATATGTAGGAATTGTATGAGGCTGAAGTTACAGCACTTTTCTCTGCAAAATAATTTCAACACCCCTCATACCATTTGAACTATATCCTCTGTCACTGCAGTAAATTGCAAATGTTTGTAGATTTCTCCTTGCATGCATCTGTGCACATAGTTGTTTATATAAAAGAACCATCTTCAAATGAACTGCTGAACACCAGCAGTAGACTGGCTGTAGACTCAACTAGAAGGCTGGTGAATCTAAGTCAAGAGAAGAATTCATTTTTCAAGCATGAATCTCTCTTCTTGATGTTTGCTATCACTTAGATACCTCACATTTTAACATACTGTATTTTCTGTGGGGTGAAGGGTGAGCAAGGGAACTCATGAGAGTGATCCCTCCATGTCTGAGTGAACACAGTCCATAGCCAGGAACACAAAGAATGCCTGGTCTTTGCTCAGCACACAGGCTTTCCTGGAAGAGGAATATTAAGTCCACAAACAACTAGTTCTGAAGACATGCTGCCAGCTTGCAGCTTTAGTACTACTCCAGTAATTTTAGCCAAAATATTTCTTCCAGGTCTTTTGTATGGCATATATGGAAAAGGATCTCTTCTGACCAATGTAATCCATCACCATTAGAAAGAATATGTATTAAATCTTAATTAAATATGTATTAAATCTTATCTGGCTACCAACCACAGACCCCTTTATAAAACTCTTTGTGACAAAAAGAGAAAATTACCTCTTCCCAGTGTTTTGTACCTTGCTTGCTCTATACATTTCCCCACTGCTTTTCCAGGCATTGATTCAATCAAAGGAGTTTGAGTTTACTCACTACTGCCTCCATTGACCCACACAGAAGTATGTGGTGGACAAGCTTTGGAATTCCTCCTTTTTAGCAAAAGTTAGGCTAAGAAAGGAGGCAATGCCTTTTAATCCTTACCTATTAATCTCAGGGAAGATAGAAATAATTTTTCTTTCACCTGTGTTTAGTTTCCCCCAATAGATAGAGGAAGAATTTCCACATGATAGATCTGTTTTTACATTTTAACAATAATTTGAAATGCAGGTCCCCTCTTAATTTTCCTGTCACTGTTGAGGTGGGTGGGATACACAGGCACACTACATTTCAGAAGTTTAATATCCCACTTAATACAGCAGCTAGCTGTCTTTTATACACTCTACAAAGTTCACACTTTACTCCCTGGTTACAGTAAATCAGCATAATGTTCATTGGTGTAAAACTATCTAGACCTCTGTTTTTCACAAAACTTTTCTAAAATTACTTTTCCCATCTGCAGGTTTTCTTTCCTGCTCATCTCCTTCTCTTTCTTCTCTTCTCAGTCTCCAGGCCAACAGCCTTGATAGAATACTTTTCAGAAATAACCCTTATTCAGTAACCCTCACTGGCTCACAGACCAGCTGTAAGTCTCTCCACACTTTCCAAAAGGAAGATTATACCAAGAGGGTGATGTGTATGGCAACTGTTTTCTTTGCAGGACGAGATTTGCAGAGCAGAACAGCTTCTCACAGCCTCACCTCTGCAGTCTTTGCCAAGTCTCATCCATAGTGGGAAAGCTGATTTTGCCTATCTTGCTGAGAAAGCCCCCATTCACATTTCTTATGTCCACGGCACTTCCAAGACCAGTGTCTTGCTGCTCTTATCTAAATTACTTACTACAAGGCAGCCTTTCTGGAGGAATAGCTGCTCAGCTAGTCACCTTATTATGCATTAATTATCTGTGCTTAAATTTTCCTGGCAGTTTGTGTCATTGTGTGACAATCTCTGGAAATGAAACCTTTAATGTCAAAGCTGCCCCAAACAACTCTCTGCATGCTGCTGGTCAGTGAATCTCAGCCTTTAACAAGAGAAGTGACTGCAGAGTTTTTCTCTGACTCCTGTGATCCAACTGCTACTGAGAAAATTAGACAGGCAGCCAAAAAAGACCCACAACTAATGCCACACATAGTTGCCATAAGGATAATAGATGGCATTTGTGTCTCATTGGCGAGTTAAGGATAGCAACCATGATGCCCAAGAGGTTGCCATACTATTTAAAGAGATTGCTCACTATTTAAAAGAGAGATTAGAGGCAGCTGTTCCTTTGCAGTGTAAAGATGGGAGTTCAGGGTATAAAAATAAAATGCAACCGATGATCATTTTCCTCAGAGGCTGTAGCAAACTTCAGCAGTGGCTCTTGCCTGGAGGCAGTGGCAGTGGCATGCCCACCCTGCCTTTGTAGAGGGTGCTTGGGGTGCAAACCTCAGCCCTGTGCAGTGGCTGCTGGCATCTTCAGGGCAATCTCCAAGTTGTCACTGGTTTTCAGCTCCCTGGAGGGATGTATGTTGGGGGACAGCTACCTCTTTGGAAAAACTTTGTTTGGAAGAGCTTTGCTATTGAATAAATAGCCATGAACAACCTTTGGAGCTGAGATAAAGGGCACCTACTTTTGTTTTAATCATACAGAATCACTTTTCTGGAAGTGTAAAGTATCCATGCAGGGTGGGGAAAGCACCTTTTATCATGCTTCCAGTCTCCTTGTCTTAAGTGAACAGAACAGGGCTGAGCTGCTCCATGCCCAAGGGGATCTGACTCCTCAGATTACAGTCTTCAGCACAGGGGGATGGCCATCACAGAAATGCTGAAAATCATGCCTGATGAGCAAGGACAACCACTGTTTTTCCTAAATACCAAAAATGTAACTAACTGCTACCATACAAGCATAAATTGAACTATTAAAGCCCAGCTGATCTTAATATATCTTCATCTGGGTAAGCTGTTTTCTTTAGAGCATAATAAATTATAACTGTTTCTGCAAGCTGTCTCTGAACAATGAAATGAGAACATAATACAAACCGTGGGAGAAATATTTCAAAACCTTAATCCCAAGAAGAGTACTCAAACACTGCTTATAATTTCTGTGGTATTTTAATGAACATTTAAAAATATATCTCATATTTAGAAAAATCAGATTATTCAAAACAAAAGGGCATTAAAAATGTTCTTCAACAAAAAATGTTTTCCCCGTCTCAGGTTGCCATCATCAACTTGCACAGTGAAGCATTTATTGTTGGCCTGCAACATTTGTTGAGTTACAAGTACTCTCTTAAATCTGTCCCTTATCCCATATCACCATGCTTTTTCATCAGCAGATACCTCTGTTAATCATGTGAAACAGTATGCTTATATAATCTGTTCTTCAAATGTAGATATGAAGCTAGAATGATTATGAACATCTAAAAGGAATCATCTTTGTGAAGGAACTAAGCACTGAAAACCTTCATTTCCCAAAATGATTGCATTGGAAATTTGTGAGATTTTAAAGGTGAACTTTAATGACGCCTTCCTAAAGTACTGCTGTCTGATTTATTTTATGTAAAGTCTGATAATCTGCCTTGAGAAAGTATCACTGCTAGTCATAACTCCTAAATATTACACTGTGTTACTGGAAAGTGCTGGTTTTTTAGACAACTCAATAGATGATTACCAGTTTTCTAGGTAATTGAATTCCTTTTACCTGGCACTTATGCCATTTATTAATGACAGTATTATGTTGGGTAATTAAGAGAAAGATATACTTCAATCCTCATTTTGATTCATTTCTTATACTTGTGTTAATTTACTTCACTTCTGAAATCATCCAATCTTTAGTTCCAAGTTTTAATGGTATGCAAACTGACATGCCTCAAGTTATATATTTGATCATTTTGTTAAACTCTGGGCCCTCTGGTCTGCCACAGCTGTACAAAAACCTTGGGTACTTTCTGTAAAATACCAGGAACCTTTGTGAAATGTTAATCTCTGGTTTGAACATCAGAATACACAGGGAATCAAGCAGAAAATGAAATGAAAATTTGAATAATGAGGAATCTCAGTCACTTAATTCTTTATAGACTCTTGGTCGTAAATTAGATCTAGCAGAATGTCTCAGTATGTAAAATATACATGAAAAGAAGTATCTTCCAATGGGATCAGCAATTTTAATTGTTCCCATTTACTTAATGCTTTCAACTAGTTAAAAAATTGCAGGCACAGAACAGGGTGGTTACTAAAGGACTGGCAGGTCTGCTCTGCTCTTTTGCCTTGACACTAAGTGTATTCGGGAGAGGTATCATATCATGAAGCAGGGGAGAAAAATGCAAATTTATGCAAATAATCCCAGTGATTTCTGTGGAAGTGACACAAAGAATAGGTTCCTGTGGTTCATCTGTGAGGGAGGGGGGTTCTTGTCTGATCACCCTGGACAGGTGAAGTTATCAAGGCACTTACTGACTGTGAGATGTATCATCTTTCCCACTGGACTCTGCCTGTCCTAATGAGTGCCTTCTAGACTATCTCTGCAGAAAATGGTCTTCCCTGTGCAAAACAGTACATTTAACACTGGCAGTCATCCAGAGCCAAGGGAATGTCAGCTGTATGCTCTGTCTCAGTTCCTTTTCTGCCAGGTAGACACGTATATGTGATCAAGACTGTGTATCTTAAAATAGCATGGTGGAGACATAGAACTCTTGAAATGTTAGCTAATTGTCGCAGCAGCCTGGCACAGCACATGCCTAGGACCTGAGCTCTGCACTGATGAGGGATTCACACACATGGGGAAAAGCAGCACACATGGGGAGAATGACAGCAAGAGATAGAAATAAAGAGAAAGAAGATCAAATCAGACAGGCAGGCTGGGAAAAGAAAACCAATAGATAGAGTTAGGTGCGTCAGGGATGAAGGAAGTGGCTCACAGAGGATGCTTGAGTGTTACAAGCAGAGGACAGGAAACAGAGGGTTGATTTCTCCTTGCTTGCACCAGTTACTGCTTAGGTTTGAAGCTCCTGGCAAACTGGCCTGTTCAGAGATTACAGAATACTTTCCAACCCAAGAGGATCTCCAAGCAAAGGATGTGTTTCAGGGAGAAACAGAGGTTTCTCACTGATAGACTGGGGGAAGAAACTAGGAGAAATGAGAAATGCATCTGGATACCCCAGTGAGTGTCAAACACACACACACACATGATTAGTCTTCATACTCTGACTTCCCATATGGGCAGCCACTAAAAAGCCTTCAGACTTCAGACACCATGCTGTAGGAGTGCATTCCCTCTTGGTTTAGGAATGAGGAAGCACACACACAATTTGCAATCTTTGTTCAACTCAGGTTTAGGGCTGAAGTCTCCAAGTCTCGGCTTGTTACATCTCCCACAATTCTGGGGTTTCCTGTTCATCAACCCTATGCTAACCACATGTTCAAAGCATTGTGGTGGAAAAGCTTTCCCCATCTGCCCTGTTAGTGATATGCTACACACACTTGTAATGTCACATATTGCCATAACTAGACTCTTCTTGTAATAAATATTAAAGTTAGGCATGTAGTTTGTATTGGAAGGACCATAACTCCCAGCTTTAGTCCATATCTGGCACATGATATTTGGATTTTTGTGTTCTTGAAAAGCATAATCACAAAACTCCTGTTATATGTTACAAATAGCAGAAAGTAAGCCATCATTTTGTTCACATGCAGGCTGTGGAGTAGCCAATGAAGATATCTGTATTTCCACTGAATGGTGTCTAGAAGTTAAAAGAGGTCCAAACAGCTATAAGTTCTCCCGTAAAATCACACTTTGAGAAGCCATGGTCAATATTACTTTATTATGGTGTTTACAAGAGCGAAATTAAGCTGCATTAGCATGCTGGTCCAGAGAAGTTCTGCCTCACTGAAGAACTTCCCCACACACTTGTTCATGTAGAAACTGAGAGAAAACTCTTAAAAGAGATGAAATACAAATCTGAATCATGGCATCATCAGAAGTATCTCACTGGCTTACATAGCTGTGAGCAGATTACAGTTACCTAGCAACTCCTGCAAGCAGCTTGCTTCAGCACCAAAGCATTAGGGTTTAAGTAGCAGACGTGGACCTGGCTCTAACTGCTCTATTCATCATCAGAACACGGTGTTCAGTTGGCAGAAATCAGGAAAAAAATTTGGAATATTATTAAAGACCCCCATAGCAGCCTCCAAAGCAAACCTCCTCAGGGGCTCACCCCGTTGGGTGCTGCACGGCAGATGCCAGGCTTTTTGTCCAACTCTGAACAGCAAGCTTGGGCGTGTGGGTGAGGCAGACAGCCAAGCAAGAAAGCACATGAGTGTCTCACAGGTCTGCAAGCATTGATTTTAGGTGACACTTGATACCGGTGCCCATAAATTTCCCTTTGCAGTTCTGTATTGATCCTAATCAATGTGTCCAGTTAGTGCACGTTCTAGGAAGTCAGATCGTTTTAGCTGAATGGCACCAAGCACAGACAAATCGACCATATCCTCTATTCTGCAGAATAACACCTGCAAGCTCCCCAGGAAATGCCGGTCTTCAGGATAAAGAACATAGAAAACCTGAACAAGCCAACTACCAGGAAAACTGCTCCACAGACTTCAAAGTCATCACCACTTGATGACTCCATCAAGTGAATTATATACTTATTTATCTTCACATTTTTAAAGAACTGCAACTCTACTTGCCTTTTCCAACACATGGTGGCATATCCTGAGCCATTCACGCAGTCAGGATTTTACCCAGATTTGCCACTTACATTGGCATCTGCTATGAGACACTCCCTATTTCTACGTCAGTATCCAAATTGTCTTATTTGTGGGGGAACCAAGATATTGCAAAAGTCTGCAGCAGATAAGGGGTGAACTGATAGCAGTCCATACTGAGTAGCTGAGGAAACAAATTGTGTGAGCATGGTATAACGCAATAGATAATATTATTTACAATCTCACCAGGTTTTTCATGCCTTCAACTGCTTCCTCTGCAGATTGTCATAGACTTATTTCTACATGACAGTCACAGTTTCTATTCAATATTAAGGTGCTTTTTGCTTGTTGAAACACTGAAATTCCAGGAAACTCATCTATCACTTGGGTCTCTAGCCCTTTTGATGGACTGTTCTCAGAAAATCCTTTCAGGTGACCTGTGATGTTCCTTCTCTCAATATTTTCATCACACTTTCCTCTCCTGAAGCTTGTCCTGATAGGAGGATATTGTTGTCTTGATTAAGATGGGGTGATTTAATGGGGTGAAAAATATAGATGTAGATAAACTCCCAAGGGCAGGACAGATCAGCAGGTAAGAGGAGCCCTGTGTGTAGTAGTCCAGGCTCTGATACCACTGCTGCTTGCCTACAGGTCTCTGGGGACCAGCCAGAGACCATGGCTGGTGTACATAGGCATGATTACCTTTGTAAGGAGGGCTTTTTTGTTTTGCCACACCACCTGGATAAAGATAAGCTGTACCATTACAGAGTGGATGAGTGGATGAGTTTGCAGTCATATCAAAGAGGTGGATGAAAAGGGAGCAAACCATCCCCTGGCCATGAAACCCACTGGGTTTCACCAGGTCTGTATTTTATCACACCAAGCTCACAGCTGCATTGCTGCTATTTCAATGTCTTTCTTTGGAGGAAGGAGGGTGGAAAAAGAGACATTTGCTCTCCATCTACAGCTTTTTCTTCTCTTTCTACTCTAGTGGCATTAGCATATCTGAAAAATCTTAGTTCCCTAAAAAATGTTACACAAATTTAAACAAAAAATGAGACCCAGGGCTGAGATGAGCCATTCATGAACATTCATATCTTTATCAGTTTTCATTTTTTCAGTAGCTTCATAGGTGAAAATGCAGGAACTGCTGTCAAGGATCAGGTGAATTTTCCACCCTTTACCATGTCACTGATTCTTTTGTTCCCCAAGACTGTAGAGGAAGATGGTGGAAAAACAAGTAGTAAACAAATAGGAAATTTGCCTGCTCATAAAAAGGAAGACTACTTCTTATCTTTTTGTTAGTAAATTGACTTTTTTAGGGACACAGAAGATTATAACCTTACATGATATGGGACAGAGAAAATATTAAATTGATATTTTAATAACATATAGAAACATATAATCCTTATTATCGCTTCACTAAGTTCTTGGTTTCAATGATTATTGTATCAGGTTAACTGTACTTTCAATAAAACTTACTTCCTTTGATCAGATTTCAAGTTTGTTGCCTTTAAATTAACATCTTGCTCTTCTGTTATATGAAAGGCTAATGACCAGCATCCATTTTACCTTTTCCATGGTGGACATGAGGAATGGAGAATATGAATCTGTCACATCCTTCCTATCCATGCTCTCTCCCAATTCAGTATTGCTAATTGTTCCAGCTTGTTTTCCTGCAAATGCTATTCCTGTGCACTGAGGGAGTCTTTCAAGATACCAGCTTCTCTTTTATCTGTCTTGGTGCTTTAACTGTGGTGATCAGAGCTGTAGGGAATTGAGGGAGGAAATACCACTCGAGTCTCACTATTTAATGCTTTTGGGGCATCTAGTCTGTCTCAGGCATCTCAACTGTCTTGGCAATGATGGACTTCACCTAAAGAACATGGCAGAAATTTTGCTTCATTGATGATCCCATGGCTGTGTTCCCCTAACAAAGACAAAACGTAAAAATGAATGTTGCTGTCCTGTCTAAAGATTTCAGCAATCTTAGAGAGGAAAGGGACTGATTGTTCTTTAGCCTTCCATTTTTCTTCTCAACAAACTCTTAGAAAAGAGTAGGAGCTGCTAGAGATATAGCAAGAATAACAAAAATCCTTGCAGTGCAAGATGTGTGGAGGCTCGGAGAGTCGTGGTACCATCTGTGCCTGTCTATTTACAGACAGAACAACTAACGCCCAACTAATGGTGAAGAGAAGCAGAGCATCATGTCATGGAGACAGATCTCTAATCTTACATAAGAGCAGCTCTGTGAAAAACCTGAATTGTTTAGATAGAGGAACGATCACAATTTACACTTAGGAGGATTAATTTATGGAATGGTAGAAGCACCTTCTAGTTTCAGCCACATCCTTTAAGTAATCTTCATCTGAGACTTCCAGGCAAGTTTGGTCAGTGCTTTTGCAGCAATACAAAGTTTAGTACACACAAAATACGTCATTACAGATAGATCCATGGTTACAGCAAAAGACTGGTAATGAGAGGAAAAGCAAGGAAGCTGTGAAAGCAGTGTGCTTGTTTTGACTTGTTTTTTTTTTAAATTATATTTGCAGCAGCTGCTGGGTGCAAAGAATAAATATTACTCAAAGGGAATGAATGAGCTTTTGCTTCTATACTTTTCAATGAAAACATGTTTTGAAAACATACATAAGACTAAAATTTTAATCATGTTTGAAAGGAAAACACAGAGTTAAATGTCCTGTATTTATGTCAGTGGAATTGACCTTGGGGATAATTTTAGGCTCTGAATCAATTTGGTTCCAGTAAGGATATGAAACTGGATGGTAAACAATTGTTTTTGGGTGAAATGGTTGCAGGCAATTATCCACCAAAGGAACAGAGCTGGGTGCAGAGGAAAGGGGCAGGGACATGGTATATTCTGAAGCAGGGGACACAGCCAGGGAATGGAGAATGTGGGGACCAGGGAAAGTCCCAGATGAAACAAATAAGAGGTAGAAAGGAAGGAAAAAGCATTCAGACTGGGAGAGTTCCTGTACAAAGGATGAAAAGTTCCATGTCTGTGGTTAAAAAAAATCTATAGAAAAACAAATTTGGTTTCATTCAAATCTGTTATATGTAAGAAAGTCCAGATCAATTAAGACTTTTTCTTGATTCATAGAATATGTATAGATTTAAGAACCCAGCTTCTGTTATTTGAAATTTTAGATGCTAATGAAAAAAAAAAAAATCCACCTGACTAATATCTGAAGCCTTGAACTCTACCAGAAAATATGCTAAATATGATTGCTCTTCTGTTTTCATTAATTTTAGTAGAGCAGGGTATTAGTCTCTTTCTCCCTTTTTCTGTATTTTATTTATTTACTGTTTTCAGAACAGACATCTAGACCTCTAAACACTCACAAAACTATAATAAGAAATTAATGAAACCCACAACACAAGAAGAACAAATGATCACAAGACTAGGGACACTCATAGTCACACCCCAGTGGATAGAGGCAGTATCAAACATTCTGGAAGAAAATATGAGCTTTTAAGTATTCTGTTTGCTCAGAGAAACAGGCTCCTGCAAGCACCTGGTCATTTTCCCTTCTGAGTGTCAAATTTCAAGTGATGAAGGAAAAATAACTGAATTCTCTAATAAATTGTGTTGCTGTAGAAATGTTCCATGACCATAAAAATTGGTGCCTCAAAACATACCTGGAGACTTCCACCAGCCTCTCAGTACTCTAGTATGTTCAGCTCAAACCTTCTAATTAACAAAAGTGCCTCTGAAGATTGTTCCACCAAATAGATGCAAATTACTCCTTTAATTTCTTTCTTCATTAGATTCCTTGTTTCCTTTGATGCTTTTTCTCCCCGTGACAACACACCGGTGATGGCTGATAACACCTTGAAAGTAATTGCTAACATTTGAAATTTTGTTTTTAGTCTGGTAAGAACTTTTCTTTATCATATCTGGGGGTTCTTTCTATTCCTTCTCCAATCCAGCTTTCTCCAATCCTCAAAGAATTGACTTTCCTCTTATCTGGAATTACAGGGCTCTTTATTCTTGTTCTCTGCTTTCCCTCACTCCTGCTTTCTTTTTTCTTCCCCCACCCCCAAGGTTTTTTTGACCAACTATGCAAATAGCTATCAGTCCAAATTAAGCTAGTTGTACATGGAGAAATGCACCAAATGTAGAGAAATTGAAATATGCATCATCCTGGGGGTTTTGTGAGGAGTTTATGCTGAGATCCTCTGTGATATTTTAGGTAACAAATTCCCTTTGACATCAGAAATGCCTAAATACCTTTAACAAAGCCAAAGTCTGGCAAGTACACCAATGCAACTTGCCTTCACTGAATGAAAAAATGTTAATTTGTTGAGAAAGGAAGGGAAATAGAATTAAATACCCCA
The DNA here is from genome assembly GCF_903797595.1 of Erithacus rubecula. Lineage (NCBI taxonomy): Eukaryota > Metazoa > Chordata > Aves > Passeriformes > Muscicapidae > Erithacus > Erithacus rubecula. The sequence continues at coordinate 44,288,178 of NC_136689.1, read as the reverse complement.
TCTGCTAGCAAAAATTAAGTCTCTTTATATGCATGATAAGTACTTACATGTCTCAATATATAGTTACAGCTATTATATGGCTATTTTCATCAAAATAATAAGTTTTTAGGTAATTAAGTATAATTATTCAGTAGAAACAATGTCTCACAATATTTTACACAAGTCAAGCTCCTAATAATAGAAAAATAAAGACACTTGAAATAATTTGGAGTTATGTGAGTTATGAAAAGATGTCCTTGGCAATTCAGTTGTCTGTGGTTTACGTATTTGGGTTTTTGGCAGTAATACCTTTAGAATCCAAGAGATTTTCTCACTTTCATCATTTCTTGGTTGTTTCTCCTTTTGCAAGCCAAAGATAAGAATTGTAAGCACAGGAAAAAATTCTCACCTTTCATTTGTTGAAGTTCAAAATGAAGCTTATTCCATAAAGCAAGCACAGGATTTACCATTGCAGCACAGCTACCCAGATCCCACATGGGAGTGTGATCAGAGGAACTGAATGTCCTATGTGGGCTACAGCAAAGGAACGTTTCAAATGCAGGTACTCAAATAGTGCTATAATTCATCTGTGGAAGAGGTTATGAACACATTCCTTTGTTTAATGGAGCAGCATATATCAAGGATATGCTATACTTTAAGCAACACTGACTTAGGTTTCAGTGTACTGCCAAAAATAAGTATACCAAGTACTCTTAGAATGGAGTCTGAAAAGAAAAGTAGGACTAAATCTGATGGTACAATGAGTTATTACTGAATCCATCCAACTTAGCAATTTAATAATTTAGTAATTAGTAATATGGACAGTAAATATGTGTTTATGAATAATGCAGAAGAGGTGAACTTGGGAAGAGATGTCTTATTACAAGAACCAAGATAAAAAGCATTATGTGGAGTGCAAAAAATCTTCATTAAATGGTAAGAGAGATCCATTCAATGTTCAGCAAATCCCCATAAATATTGGCAAACATTTCTGGGTCATGAAAGCTTTCCCAAGTATAGTTATAAACATGTAAAAAGACTACAAATTTTTTTTGTTTGGAGAATTTTAGGAAACTAGTTACCCTACAGCATTGAGATCACAAATGAGCATTTTTCAAATCACAGAGCAGCCAAAGGAAATGGGTGTGTTAAAAATAAAAACTCAATGCTCTTTCATTCTTCAAACATCCCGTAAGAACAACATTGGGGTGTGGGATGACTCATTCAGGGAAATCTTTGTCTTGGGTTAAAGAAACAGAATAAGCTCCTTAACCTTCTGCAAAGTCATAGTGGACTGGCTTCAAAGAGCTCTTCTTTAAAGAAAGGGGCATTGTTTTTCACTGACTGTGGCAGAAACAGCTCCTTTACTAGATAACAGAGGTGAGTCTGCTCCCTGCAGACTGTGAACCATTTTTCTTCTTAAGGAGCAATGATCAGATTATAAAATGTACATGCCTATACATGCACATACATACACACAAAAATTTATTTTGCAAAGAACTGTGCCATTCCAGCTGCCTGTTACTCCATTTGTATTGGTTGCCACTGTTTCAGCTCTGACAGAGGAAGGGACCTTGTGAATGTCCCTCACCTGCTTCAGAAAAATATTTTGGTGGGGTCATCTCGCTTTTAAAGATGAATATGAACCAACAGCCACAGGCAGATTAAAGAGAGCTGACAAAGCATAGCAGAAGGCAGGCAAACAGGTACTTCCAGGTGCTGGGCAGCTCTGAGTCTCCAGACAGCCATGAGCAGAACCAATGCTGTTCTCAGGCAGCACTGCTGGAACCAACAAAGAACAACTGCCCAGGGCCGTGGGCAGATATGGGCACGAGAAGTCTGGGAGCTCTCTGTACAGCTGACAGCATCTTGATACCCAACAGTAATGACTCTGTTTGGAAAACATCTCTGAGTCAAACCTGGAGCATTTGTAGTGATCTACTAAATGAGCTGCTGAACTATGAAGACAGACAGGAAATTTAATTAACATTACCATTACTGAATATAAAAGGACAATAATTAGTATGATACTCCACTCAGAAAAAGAATGTATTACAATTTTTTATAGGGTTTTTTTTTTTTTCAAAAATAAGGTGTATGTACAGTGAACAGGCAGGTTTTCATTGATTTCCTTGTCGTCATCTATTTTTCCTTCAACAATCAATGTTGTTTAGATTTGATTACTCTGGTTTCTGTTTACATTTTTTTTAAATCCACTGTTGAATTACAACAAGTGTTACCATGTAGGTTTCTAATTTACTAAACTATAAATAGAGAGATTTCCTTTCCAGGTCCTGTGCAGTTACTGTAACTGCTCAAGGTTGAATGTTTGGTGGCATTAATCAAAACTCAACAGGATGATAAAAATATACAACAGGATAATCTGATATAAATATACCACAGGAGAATTACTCTGTAGGAAAATCTAGGTAAGTCCATCAAGAAATGTACAAATAAAGGCTTTAGATTGCATAAATCTAAATAAAGAACTAGATTATCTCTCCATGTCTGGTTCTGATGGAATATAAGCAGGTGTGTCCAGCAGTAGATATGAATTTTTTTTTCCTCCTCTGAAGAAAGGGAGTAAAGTTTAGGAAAGGGTCAAAATAAAAATATCAATGAATGGAAATGAGAGCCTGAATTCATTAGGAGGCTGGACATCAATATTAGTTCAGTAAAGACTGTCTTACATTTCACAGACTCTTCCCATATTCCAAGACCAAAAATACACTTCACAAAGCCACTTTGTTATTGAGATTCCTAAAGGCATTTTTATGTCTTTGATTCCATCCCCTTACGAGCTGTACTTGACGTTTCAGCTCCACAAGTGCCCAAGTCTAAATACTGGAAGTGAATTGATCAGAAATGATACCTGCTGTTTACTCTCACCCTTTTCCTTTCACGTACTTTCAAGTAACACGCACACAAATCTGGTTGGTAAAAATGGCACAGGTCTTCCTTAAAAGATTTTCTTCACTTGAAAGGTTTTGTACAAAAATTCTGCTAGCCCCAACTGTTGCTAGACTCCAATTAGTAGAAAGGTTCCCTGCTGTCTGTAAATCTGGAGCTAAAAGTGGGATGAGTGGAGCTAAACTTTAGATGTGTTTCCTAACAGAACAGATTTCTATTTAGCTCATCTGTAAGAATAATTTTCAAGCAAAGAGATCTGTGATGAGGCCACAGTCTTCACTTTACAATAGATTATTTCTATCTCAGTTTCTTTGCTCTGGAAGTATCAGTCCTCATGTAATGTGTTTCCTCTCCTCTGCTGAAGGCTCAGGTATCTCCACAGCTGCACAGCCTGTACCCACCTTTGTGATCCCCTGTACTGATGTCCAGGTTGGCTTCATTGGAGCTGGGCACAGGAGCTCCTCTGACACTGTGGACTGAAAAAATTCAGCAGCACTGCTCCATATGCACAAGGTGCTTGTGATGAGGCTTCAAGCCACTAAGGAGCCTTGCTAAAACACACATCCCAGCTGCAATGCTGTGACTCTTGTCATCCCATGGACCAACACAGCTTCCATGGGAGACCTCATGTCTGTCTCTGCATGTTCTCCTAATGCAATCCATTACAGCAGTGCCCTTCCCAGTGACTCGCGTCTCCAGGAGTAACGAAGCTTCAGGCAGGAAGAAAACCAAAAGCCACTGAAGTCTCAAATCAGTCAGCTCAAAATATTCTGTCATTTCCGGGAAAAATCTGCAGTCTGTACTAACCCTCAAACTCAGCAATATAACAAAATAAATTAGCTCACGGTGAGCACTATTTTGAAGTGACTAGTTCATTATCTCCTTGCCTGGGGGAGAGGATTGACAAAAGAAGAAAGATCCAGATATGTTCTGGATTCTTCCTTGAGATAAGTTGCAACTTTAATTAAAAATGCTGCCTGGGAAGATGGCTGAAGTGCAAAGCCTCTGTTGGTGCCCAGAAAGGAAAATGTCTATTTCCTCAAAGGTAGTTGTGCACATGGAGACTATATATTCCTTTCTCTGTCTTGATTTGGAATGGTGAAGTGGAGTTATATGTATTTTTTTAGTTTTAGATGAAATTTAGGATTGTGCCTCCCATTCAGGAAAAAAAAAGCACTGCTGAAAAACCAATGAGTACCCACTGTCCATCAGCCATGGCAAGCATTCCAGGTGCTGGCAGAAGTGATGCTGGTCCACAAGCAGCCCCTATATCACCAAGCAGCTGATGACAAGGCAGCAAGACATTTCTCCCCTTCCCCCCATGTACATTCAGCTCCACCTACATGGCCTTCCCCTCCTCCACAGTGCTATTTGCAGCTGGAGTTAAGGCCTCATGTCCATGTGCATTCTAAACTGTCCCTTCAAGACAGGCTGGCAAAGAAAACAGCAGGCTTGGGGAGAAACGAACTGATTTTGGAGGTAGCACTTGTTGCTTGAAGAAGCACCCCATGATTTCATTCCAGTGTAACTTCCTGCTGAAGTCATGTGAAATACATGCATTTTGTTATTTTTTTTCTGCTTGGTGATAATTTTATTCATTTAGAATAGAGATTATATTTTTGGGATTTACAAGCATCTGCCTGGGTATGGCAAATGGGCAGCACCATGAGTGCTGCTTTGATAGAGCCAACAGTAAACTTTTACCCAAAAGACCCTGAAGAAATTAAATATATGTGAGGCAACAGCTGCTTTCTTTCTTTCTTGAATGCCAAATGCAGTTCCAATTCCTTAGTTCCTCAAGATGTTTTCAGTGATTTCTGTCCTAAAGCTGCTTTGCTCTATCATCTGCTTCTTCACAGCTAATGCAAACCATCACAAGTCTCTGCTGGGGCAGGGCAGGATTGCTGATAACTTTCCAGGGGATTCAAGATGTGATGCTGACTTCTAAATTGATTTCTTCTGCTTATGTAAAGTTTGCTCCTTTTGGGCAGTTGTGATTATGTTTGTGATAAGTGCTTGTTGCATGGGTTCTTCCTTTGCCTGGGAATTAATGTATTAGAGGTCACAGATGTGCAACACATACCTGCAAGTCCCTTCACATCATGAGGAGGTAGTTGCATTAGCAAGCACCCCATCCTTTCAGGCTTACTGGTTCCACATCCAGCAGAACATTGCAAAGTTGGTTTTGAAGCAAGAACAGCCTAATGAAGAGTTTAGAAAGAATTAAAGGAATTAAAATGCTGACATCACTTCTCATGAGGTCTTATAGAAGAGTGCAACACTGGATTATATTCACTTACTTGGCCTGACAAATAAACTGTAGATATTTAACTTTCTGGATCTTCACATGCTCAGGAGTTTCATTCATATTCATCTCACTGTACCAAATATACTAGAAGGACACAAACTGCATGACCTAGAGCCCAAATCCAGGAGATGTGTGTGCTGCAGACTGTTCCCTGTCATGATTGATGCTTGTGTGTACTGATGAGGGCTCCAGAAAAGACTGTCTTCTGAAGGCCATGTCAGCAAGTGGATGACAAGTGAATGACATATACTTCTGGAGAAGCAATGGTAATATTAGGATTGGGAAATTCCTAATATGAGCATTGGTGTTATACACTGTATGGAAAATTATCAATAGATCTGCAGTACTGGGATGACGTACAAAAACTGACTTGGCTGTTTTTACAGATACTGACACAGGCTACTGCTTAATTGGGTCATTATTTGCAGTTTACTGAGGATGCATTCAGTCATTCAGGTGGCAGTAGGTTACCTGGCATTTAAGAGAAATAATTGTAGAAGTCACATGATCTTGACTGCAAATATCAAAAATGCCACAGATTTTATAAGGGAAGAATGGGGAGAAATCTCAGTTCAGTAAAATGTGAGCTTCCAGGAAGAGAATTACACTTATAACTTACTCAGTATAGTATTTCCAATTCATTTTTTGCTTTTTTACACTATTTAAGAGAAAGAAATGGCATGAACTCATCTTTGAGATATCAGATTATCCACAGGAAGACTTAAGCTATCAAAGTCTTTTAAACACCATCAGGCATAGCTATTCCAGTGATATATTGCCCTTTTCTGTAAGTCAATAATAAACAAATGCATCATATTCATTTCTCTCTTTTCAAAACACAGCCATAATTGGTGCTATTTCCTTGAAAGAAAAAAAGAGTGCAAATAAAAAGAAGTAGACAAAATTCACAGCCATAATTGGTGCTATTTCCTTGAAGGAAAAAAAAGAGTGCAAATAAAAAGAAGTAGACAAAATTCTTGAATTGGGTATATTGGCTCAAGCTGCAAGTTTTAAAGCCTTTTAGTGTCCTGGATCACTTAAAAAAAATACTATACTGGACCAAATTAGAACTAGGAAAACTGGTATAAAACTTAGCAAAACTTGGGTTCAGGCTCTCAAAGACATTTCATTCAGCCTCCAGAGTTCAAGTCTGATAAGACTGAAGTGTTGCAGAGCAGCATATAAAAGCTCTGTTCATAACATCCCTTTGTTTCACACAGTTTTAATTTGTTGTGGGGCACAGACCCTGTGTTTTGATACTGTGAAATGGTGTGAATAGAGTTTGCAAAAATTCAAGACTGCAGGGTCAAATTCTTTCCTTGGAATATTCTCCAATTCATGCCAGACTTCCTTTAAAGTGAAAGTTGAAATTTTATCAGAAATAGTTAGATTAAATCATAGTTTGAATTGAGTTTTGGGCAGGAAAGTCAAGGAGAAGAGAGAAAAGAGTTCTTATTTCATTGGAACATATTCCTCCTTTTCTCCACAATTTCTGCCAGCAAATAAAGATTGGCCAGACACCTGCTGCTTTGCTGAGTAATACAGGTATTAAAGGCTCCTCTACACTGTCCCATCCACTTCTCACTTTTGAACAAAGCTTTGCATCAAAACATGCATTAAAATTATAATAAATGCCACACAAAATCTTCAAATGATACATCTGAGTGACTGTAAGAGCAGTGCCATAATCTTTAGCCTGTTAAACCTAGGTTCCAAAGGTGCTTTGAAGAGTGCTACTTTAGCTCTCCCAGACCACATCAGTGCTTGCTCTTCACCCTCTGCATTGTTGAGGTAAGAGCAAGTAAGAAAATCTGTTTTGTCCATAGGATAATTACATGAGCTTTAGGTGAAGCATAAAGAAAATATCAATTTTATTTAATGATTTGTAAAGTGGTTACAGAAGAAGAAATGGGACAGGTTAGATAATATTTCTAGATGACCTGAACACCATTTTGCAGCCTCCACTGGGATAACAGATCAGCTGCTGGTTGCATAATTCATTTTTATCCTGCCCAGCAGCATACAAAGGTTAAAAAAAGATATAATTAGTCTCCTTCTCTGTTCCCACCTCTGGCCCACACAAACCCTGTCTCTTATTCAAACCTGTCATTGTTAGCAGTATAATCCAGGTCTCCTGAAAAGAGACAGCAATGAAAAAAATTATGGTAATTTAATTCAGAATGATCTTTCCTTTGTAGTTTTCACATTACTTTTGCAGATACATCTATTAATAACCTGTAGGAATCAGCTTCTATTTACGTAGCACTTTTCTTCCCAAAGGGTCTCTGAGTGCTTTGGCAACCTTAGGGATCATTTCATTCTTTCCTGACAAATGAGGCTCAGTTTCACCTTTATGGCAAACTTCAGGCAAAGGACGGGGAGAGAAGAATACTGAGCTTCCCCCTCCACATTCTACAGAGCCTCCAGCTCCCAAAGTGGGGTGCAAGTGTCCAGCAGAATGTCTCCTGCCCCACACAAGGATGTGTGCCCAGACAGTAGGTCTCCTGCCCCACACAGGCACTCCAGTGCCTGAGGCTCACTTTATCTTTCTTTCCCTGCCAACCCTCTGGCTGCACAGAAAGAGTTCCAGCACCCAAGGAGATTCATACTGTTCCTGTGTGGTGATGCTCTTAGTTCCCACTCCATAAGTGCATTGCTCATCTTGAGCAATGTCTGTGGTGTCAAATGAATTATTTATTTGATTTAATCAAAAAGCACTGGAACCCTCTGGGAATTGTTGGGGAGAGAAATCCTGCCTGACTCTTGCTGCTATTTCTCTGTGGAGATGTTTTGGGCTACAGGGGCACCCACAGGCACCCCAAAGCTAGTTCTCCTTGTGCTAGGTGCTGTAGTGACAGCCACTGAGTTGTATCTCAGCGCTACCCAATTAAAGGACAAGAACCAATATGCACATGTTGAAATAAAGGAAATTCCATCTAAGTATAGATGGTCTAAGACTGCCATAGGCTGTTGCCTAGAGAGGCTGTGGAATCTCCATCCTCAGAGACATTCAAGACCTGACCAAACATGACCCTGAACAATCTGCTCTAGATGACCCAGATTAGAGCAGAGTGTTGGACTAAGGGGTCCAATGGCCCCTTCTAATTTACCTGTTCCGTTTTTAGCGATTCTTGCGTGTATTGAGCAAAGTACATGACATATTCCCAGATGTTTGCCATCACAGGTTGAAGATGGAGGAAGAAGTGGCAGAATGAAGCATCCTGTTCTGCCCAGTTACCAGACAAATTGGTCAAAGGATTAGGATTCCCTCCAGGGCCTTTTCTGATACAGTCTTTCACTAGACCATGCTGGGGACAGAATACAGAGGGCCTGACACTTCCACTCAGCCTGACTTTTATAGAAAACTCACAGGAAAATGAAAATAAGCTTTCATATGAACATAATATTATCTGTAAACAATATTTATGGAGTCCTCCTTCCTCAGGTATAGGCATTCAACTCTTGGTCTAGTTTAATGGACTACCTATGTATTAGAGCACTGGCAAAGTTATCACCCATGTATTTTTCTAGTGCCTCTTGTAAGTCCTTTGAAGCAAGTTGAATGGATCCAGGTGCAGTCATACTACAGATATACCATTTACATAGACAATGATCAACTTCAGTGGTGACCTCCTGGAGATCTTTATTTACTGCTGACAGTCCCTGTGGGACTGAGGAGTAAATACTTTTAGTGAAACAAATACTTTTTGGAGGGATTTGACTTCAAAAGCCGTTTCTAGTAGCTGAAAAATGTGACCCAAAAAATTACTTCTGAAATCACAGAGAAGACCATTATTTCAGCAGGTGCCTGGCCATATTGCAAATGAATTTTTGGTCTCAGGCCTCTGCACTCTCCTGTCTTAATCAGAAATCTGTCAAAACCAACAGGATGATGTTGTTGTAAACCTTGCAATCTGGCCTTTAGAATAAATTGTTTAGCATTTCTATCCATACCTTCTTGTAGCCCTGGCACATTGGACACAGTATATTATGAGGACTGGCAGAATCTGACCATCTCTGAATGACCATATGTAAAGTCTCTACAAAGGATTTTTCTAACAAAGCTAATAGTCAGGGCAGTGTTAGGTGTGCAAATGAGCCAAAGGTGTGGCCAGTAAAGCTGGTATGAAATGTGTATTTGTCAAAATGAAACCATTTAGTGGCAACTTGCAACTTTTTAGTTCAGTTTTCAGCGACGTAAACAACCCTCTCACCTTTTTAGTATTGTTGTGGTCTTGTAGAAATGCTTAGTTCAATAAATTGCTTTTGGTGTTATTGCTTGATCATTGGTCTTTGTATGTATTATATTCTCTATTTTGTATTAAATAATTAGATGATATATAAACATGATATTGCAGATGTGGGATATTTGAGACATTAATTTTATGAAAAATCTATGCAAAATTAATCAAGATAGTACAGCTGGCACAAAGCAGTTTTTGTTATTGATGTGACAGTAGCAAGCCAGCTCCTTAAAAATCCATAGAATAATAACTTGGAAACTAATTTATTTTGTATTTTAATTTCCTGAGGAATTTAATTTTCCAGTTCTACCTCAGAATGATTTTGTAGTCATTTATTTAAGGTCAGAATGGCCTGTGGAAGAGGCCTCAGCCTAAACCAATTCTAATTATAGTAAACAAGGATTTTCACAAAAGAAGCTCTACTGCCTTGAAACTGTTTTTGGACTTCACCTTTGAAGATGCCTTTTTCAAGAATATCTCAAGTTCCTCTTTTCAGAAGTGATACAAAAAAAAAAAAACCCAAGCTCTTGTGTTCAAATTTTCTCCCAAGGACTGTCACAAGACCACCTGTGTCAGTTAAGCCTCAGATTCAAGTCATATGGACAATTTTGTTTAAATTATATAATTTTATTTTACCACTGGGGAAATCCTTATACCATATCATGTCCATGTTTGATGCTTAAAGACACTATTTTGGATAAGAAAGTAATGCTACAAAATTGTGTTAATTTTCACTTATCAGTAGAGCCTCAGTGAATCCTGTTCATTAAACTCATCTTTGTTCCTTATGTGTGTGTTGAAAGGTATAAAATTATAGGACAAAAACTGCATCAGCATTTGTAAAATCTCTAGAGAAAACCAGCAACCGGTGTACTTGACAATAGGGAGAACAGCTGGAGAGTCTAATACCCACCTTCCCCAGCCACAAAAACCCTGCCAAAGTAAGACTAATGCTCCATACTTCTTCCTAATTTTGTTCATATAACATGATTTTCTCTGTAAGGCTTTTTTTTTTTTTTTTTTTTTTTTTTTTTTTTTTTTTTTTTTTTGGTTAAAACATGGCACTGAGCTCTGTGCAATTTCCCCTTATGCAATTACCAGTTTAAGCAACTACATTTACTAAACGTTCCTGAAGCTTCTTTCACCACTTATATATCAAATCTGTCTTCCAATTTGTAGGCTAGGAGCAGGGAGGATAGAAGTGAGATAAAAATGCCCCTAAACTCAGACTGTGCTCCTTGTTTCCTAGGACCAACCACACAGTAGCCCCATTTAAGCAGAGTTGCTGGCAGAAAGTGAAAATAAACAAAAACAGGTCACTTTACCCAGTGAGAGATGTCTAAATTGGAGTCCCAGTTAGGCCATCTCAGAACAGGTAGGTACAAACATACAAGAGAAGGACTGGGAATATTGGCTCAGACACTGCAGGCAGAAAACCTGTGCTGCCTGGGGAAACTCCTGCAGCCTCTAGGCATGTGAGTCAGGGTCCAGCCTTCTGAGCAAGGATTTGACATCAGTGTATTAGAAAATAAAAACTCTACAGGGATGATAACACAGCAAAGTTGGAAACAGAAAATCCAAGAATTACAATGGGTTTTTAAAAGAAAGTTTTATTGTTACATTGTACATATTATATACTGCTCTGCACATAAAGGCTCTGACATCCATTCAGAGATACTTCAGAAGCCATGATCAGTGGATTAGCATCTATCACTTTGTAGCACAGAGAAGCCATCTGTTTTACAGTAGGCAGGAATACGCATATTGGCAGGCATCAGTGTCAAGAGATGCGCATCAAAATCAAACGCAAAAGCACAAACACGAGTTAACAGAAAGGAAATTGTGGAACTTCTAAACCAGGATAGTCAGGTAATCCTGAACCAAATTTCTGAGCCAACTGCTTCCCTGTGGAATATAATGCTTTCTCCTCTGGCATTGCACTTGTACATATGCACTAAAGCTGGGAAAACAGCTTTTGATCCAACCTGCTGCTTGCAGATGCTATTGATCTGGCATGAAGAAGAAAATGTAGCCATAGAGTATTTTATGTTGGGGATGAGAGCTAATTCAATATTTAAATATGCAGATAATACAAAGGAAATAATATTCTCATAAGGCATAGGCTAATTAAAGTATTATAAACTCTCTCTCAGATTATCCACTTTATTCTACTGGTCCAGTGGTATCAGCATCCCTGACCATCATGGCATGTGGAAATCCCATAGAGACTAATTAAATTTTCCTGTCTTACAATAAGAATACAGGGGATTATTTATAAATCCTATTTTTTAATTTTTTTTTTTTTTTTGTCTATGATTTTACCCAGCTACATGGGTGTAACCAAAAGCAAAAATATGCATATATCAACTTCTCATAACTGAGAGTTTGGCATTTGTATAACAGAGCCTGGAAACCAGAGGGCCATAGCAGTTCCACCAGCATCATTTGTTGACTGCAGCAGGATTAGGGCATAGTGTATGGGTATAGGTGAGAAGGGAAACAAAACCTTCATTCATAGCTACAGCTCAAGAAGAGGAGCCTGAATACAGTTATGAGAGATTACCATCCATCAGTCTTTATGAGAAGATAAAAACCCAATTGTCAGCTCTAGTGTTTTACAGTAACACAGTAAAAAGAGCCAGGGGCAATTGCAATGATTTTGGCGATGGACTTGTATATATTAGAAACAGTAGCATTTGACATGATGGGTTAAGCAAGAAATCCCACAAACTAATTTAAGATACACATCTTAGGGCTGAGATGTATCCCTCTTTAATTTGCAGAATCAAGCCAAGATATAAATATCCAGGTACACCTTCTAAACCTGGTCAGTTCAGCAAAGAATCAGGCACATAACGTCAGAGGCTGTATTTCCTACTTGTTTTGTGATTATTATTCATGGAAAGAGCAGTAATGCTGAGTTGAATATGAAGCTCCTAGAGTACAAGCAGTTTGTACTGCATGTATTTTCTAAGCATCTCCTTCTGCTTCAGAACATTGGGAACATTTGCATGAAAATAGAAAATCTTTTTCTCTGAAGAGCTGGTATTCCTCTGCTGCTTGTTCAATGCATCAGGTTTACAGGCTTTTGTTCTTACTTGCATACCCCTGCACTAAAGGTGAGTCCATAATACCATATAGAACAGCATTTGTGAGTGCAGGGTCCTGCTGAAAGCAATCAGCCACCTTGTTCATATGCTGACTTTGCTGGACTAGGACAAGAGTTCTTTAAAAGTTAGGAATTAAAGCTCTGACTCCCTTGACTTCCATGAAGATGCTTCAGCTTAGAAAAGGTATAAGACTTGAGGTTTGAGTGATTGATTAATTATGGCTCATACTGACTGCTGGGAAAATAAGTAGTTATAAGCAAGCAAACTCCCTGGAAATTAAGAACTTTTTTTTTTTTTTTAATCTGGTTTTTATCTAACTCAGAAACAAATGACAGTTTTTGAATATGTAATTAGAAACTGTCTGCTGTTTTGCAAATAATAATGATGCTGGACTGATGAGCAGAATGGGAAATATTAGCACGTTCACTTTGGCAGCTCAGGACTGATTGAAGGAATGGGTGGGCATCAGGTTGGCTGTATCTGCTTGAATGATTCAGCCTCAGTCGCTGGCATTGACACTTCCGCAAAGAGTTAATGCTGTTCTGCTGACTCACTGAGGCAGATGAATCTCTTTACTGTTTGATGTAGAGCAAAAGTGTCTCACTGGAGAAGGGACAGCAGGTGAGGCATATAACAGGGGCACACATATAACTACTCTGCTGACCACCAAGTGGTACCTGTGTACTACTTCAGAATTCAAGTCTGTTTCTATATGTCAACACTTAAAGCAGCTCTGAGAGTCCCAGTCTAAGGTGTTGATGCACAGACTGAAAGCAGGAAGGAGTTTAGTTTTTACTGCTAATTTTACTGACGATGTTGATGTTGATGTTGCTGTACTTCAAATGTCACTGATTTGTTTCATGCAGCATCTCCAAAGTATCACAATTCATCCCAGCTTGCTCTGCTGAAAGTCCTAGCCAAAGCCTGTACATCTCCCCTTTTGTAATCTCCTCTCTGGCTATACCATCTGGAACTGTTCATTCATTTGGACACATTACTCTTTTTCCACAGTTCTCTTGTCATTTCTTTTGCTGCTCCAAATGCAAACTCCTTGTTCTCACTTTCAAAGCCTTTCACAATTTAATCATGCCTCATACCAATTCTGGTATTTGTTATCCTTCCACCCACCCTCACTTTGTTGATTCCAGCCTCCACTTTTCCTTCTTTATTCTGCACTTTCCTTTACGGCTGGGGACAAAAACCTTCAGCGAAACCAGTTAAATCCATGCTGTAGACTCCCTTACCATGTCTCTGTCCTCTGTATCATAGAGCACTGAAGAACCAGCTAGTAAAAGAAAGACAGAGGATGGTAAGGGCTGCATGTTGGCTAAGGAGGATCCTGCACATGGGATCCCTTGAACTCAAATTCTCTAATTCTCACTTATTTTTGGAAAAAGTTCCTTAGGGTATAGTGCCATTGACAATGTCATGCATTTGTGGGTCTTCTGAAAGACAAAACAGGTTTCAAATGACCTGTGAACTAGCTTGTCTTCTCTCCTCTGGAACAGGATTGCTTCACAGTCCAAGTGCCTTCTGAAGGAACCAAAGCTCTATACTTCACAGCACTTCAAAGCCACTGAGAGACTGAGGCCACACTGGATGTACGTGCCAAACCCACATGTGCTTAGTGCAGACTAATAACAGACTTTTCACCTGTCTCTTTTTCTCTACAGAGATAAATAACAGTAAAGACAAGCCCTAGAGCCATGTTCAGAACAGGCTGGGAAACAAAGTATTTGTAGAATTAAATGTTTCCAGGGAGCTATTTTTCAATGTATTATTGTAGTAAATGTTTAGATTTTCCAAAGGTAAACTCATAAAATAGTCATTAAGCAATGCTATTTTATGTACAAATATATTGCAGAGCAATTTAATATGCAATCACACCAAACGTTTTTCCATTCCTGCTACCTCCACAATATTGGCATTAAACAGCTACTGCTTTGCTGGATCTCTTTCCCTTCAAGAGTGGCTGTGACACCTCAGGGCTTGCTCAGAATCCCAGAGTTCATGTAGACATTCAGAATATCTGTGCTTCGAGAACACATGAAGTCTGACACCTGGTCAAACCCATTGTTCAACAGCCTTTAGCAACTGGTAGCAACTAAGCCTGAGCCCTGCAATGTGTATACTCTGGTGGGAACAAAGTTCTTACAGTGCCCTTTAGCCCCATATAAGGTTTCTTTAAAATGACCCAGATTGCTGCTCTCTTTACCTGCACCATTTAATTTGGATTCTTCTTTTCTTTTTTTCCCCCCAACATATCAGATCCTAAATTTGTCAGTCTCAGCCAAGCTCCAACACTGGACAGGTTGGCTGACGAGATAAATATGAGGCAAATAGCTTATAAATATAGTCAGGCTCCGGGCCAATAAAATATAAAATAAGCAAGTAGTTACAAGACAAAATAATATAGTCCAGGGCTCAATCTTGCCTAAGCTTTAGAAGTTCAGCTGAGAGGAAGTCTCATATGAGTGAGGGTTTTGATAAACCTGCAAGTGGGAAACTAGACAAGAACATGAATCCAATCTTCTGGAACACTGCTTCCTGTTAAATCCGAACTTCATTGTATAAATGGAATACATGAAAGTACTGCATTTAACGCTCATTGTAGGCCAACTAGACATGTCCAACATATATTATAGGGTTATTTTATATTTTGTGATTATCTCAAAATCACCTTCAGCTGTGGAGGTGCAAAGTTTCTTCCTTGGAATACTCTCATACCCATTCCCACAGAATCTTTTTTTTCCTTTTGGTATTTGTCTAAAAGACTCAACTTATATAAAGCATGCTACAGAAAAAGTTCTGAAAGTCTGTTAATACATTCTGGTTAGCACTCTCTGCATATATTTCACACTGATCTTTAGAACTGAAACAGTGTTTTGAGTCTGTGCTCCTACAACACACAGTTTAGTGGAATCCCAAAGATGAGTTCCTAAGTACTCCTCAAAGCTCCCAGAGCCCTCATTCAGCAAGTCCTCTGATACCACCTGATGCTCTGAAAAATGCTTTCCTGATTTCCAGCAATCATATTTACAGGTGGATTTCACTCAGTAGTAATTGCCATGGGTAACTCATCTTCAGTACTCCTTCTAGGAGCCCTGGCTGGTGGTTGCTTTCCCTTGGTCCACACTTCCACCATCTGTGTGTCTTGCAGACCACTGGGGCCCCACCAGAGCCCATTCAACATCCAGTAAAAAGCCCTGGCCATTGCTGCTCAAACCCCTTCCCTTGACTCACCTATCCAGGTACAGCTTTTTGAAGGAGTATGTGATGGTCTGGGTAAGGAGTTTAAAGATTGTGGTTAAGGTTGGGATGAAAATGTTGAGTTTTTAAATAAAATAGGGCATGATCATGAAAGTTATTTTTAAATTGCAGTCATCTGCCCCAGCTCTTGCACGTGGGTCATTTTATGGCTTCAGGGACATCTGTTTGTATAACTGAGAGGGTGGTGCAGAGGCAGAATCTGCTGCTGATAGAAATGCCTGTGAAATCATGAACTTAGTGTTTTTACTAAGAGAGATGTGTTGACTTCTCTGGAGAGATTATGCCCTTGTTGATGGCCTGCTTGACAATGGGTTGCTCCCTTTGTCTGGGCTTCTGATATTCAGGTAAAGAGTGGTACAAAACCCTGGTTTGCTGTGTGCAGCACATGATCTCTGTTCTCTGCAGATAAATCATTCTGACATGATGTAGCATTAGCAAGCCTCTTAGTCCAAACAGCTTCTGTTATCTATTTCAGAAGCTTCAGTGGCCTTTAAGTATTTAATCATAAATAACTTTTGACAAATCTACAAGAATACCAAGAAAAAAGGAGAGTGAAAGTCCTGATTACTGTACTTACAATCAAAGAAACACCTCGATGGGCGGTAGGAAACATCTCTTAACTCCTTCCTCAACCAGCAAACCACTGATTATTGATGACTCTTCAAAGGACACACTGCACAGACATTACATGATCAGTTCACTTCCTTGCATTACCCTGACTCTCCCTCCACATCAGTTGTGAAAACATTAGCCAAACAAGCCTTCTAAATTGCATCACAGAAACATTTTTCCTCAGCTACAAACAAGTGTATCTCTCAGAAAAATTTCCAGGATGATTTGATCCCACTCCTTTCACATGATTGAAACTGCTTTTTTTCGGAGAGGATTCAAGTACCAACTTCTTTCTCCTGGCCCAGCCTCCCTCCCCAAACTGTTGACTCAACTGTTGTGAAATTCTCCTTATTTACCTGGCACTTTTACAGGGATTGGTAATGCACCACTATACTTACTTGCTCCAAACATCTTTTTCCTGCAATTGACAGCAGGAGTCTTTCCACAGAAAAATATCTCTGTGATGTTACAGCTGCATATTCAACCCTGTACTCCACTACTTTCCTGTCTTCTCTCCCACATGCAATTCCTTTCAGAGATGACAATCTCAAAAGCATACCCTCTGTCAAGAGAAGTTAGTGCCTTTCCTCAGTGCAGAACACGAGTTGGCTCAGTTGAGAAACACTGCCTGAGCATCACAAGCTTTTTACTTGAATGCAACCACAGATTTCTTTCTGGAATCAGTATCTGCTTAGGATCAATTTTCACAAGCTGGAGCGAGATTTGAGGCTCTCAAAGAGCACCCTCATGAGAAGCAATTCTAATGGCACTTGGGCAGAAATACTTATTCTTGATTTCATCTTACTTGAAGTATTTCACAAGCAATACTTTGCTAAAAATGATCAGATAAAATGTCACTAAAACAATTCCAAAGATCCTTTACTAATAATCTTCACTCTCCCCACAGCTCTGCAGTCTGTCTCATGAAACTCCTACTGTCTTGTTAACTCATTATTCCCTTCTAAAATGTTTTCATTATAGCCCACTTCACACCTCCTCTACCATACTGTCAAATGCTACTGTGACCTATGGTACATATTATAGTTCTAGCTATAGCTATAGAATCAAACCTGCAAAACCTACACTCTGATCTGCCTGTGACATCTAGGTCACCTTTGGCTGGTCCCCAATATGTTTATGCTTCAGCCTCCCCAGCCATAAAACTACTTTGTTGTTTTTGATTTATGGCTGAAAACAACAAAATAGAGCTATATTGTAATTCTGCTTACAAAGTTTTCAAGTGTACTGTAACGTCTTTGGATGACTGAATCTATGTAAAGATTAATTACATATGTGAGACCTAGAAATAAAGTATCTGTAAAGGGCCCTGCTGAACAGTGCCTTTCAATCAATGATCTAACAGACTTTCTGCTTCTTCCATCCACTTGGTCAATTTTTCCTTGATGAAGAGAAATAGGTCAAAGGCACCCATGCATCTTCAACCTGAAATAAATTGCTGTCTTTTAGCTCTTTGCTATGGAGGTCTAAATGATACTGAATGCATTTAAATTTCCTGTGGCAGGTTATCCTTCCATGAAGACTAAAAAAAGTTAGCTCAAGTCTTTCCCCATCCAATTTCTTTGCAAATACCCCTGATTGCATTCAATTGGATGCTGGGAGTGGAAACCAAACAGAACTGAAGCTCTTCTTGAGAACATTCGCCACCCACATACTGCAACAGTGTTCAGAATCTAAATCTTATTTATGAGGCTTAGTTTCATTTCCAGTCCTTTGTGCCAAAATCCCAATGCCATGTAATTTGTGCACACACTGGTCACACATTTTTGGCATTATTTGCTACACACTAGCTCTCTCTCAATCTGGTCTGGGATCTATAGACATACTATAGCCCCACAAATGAGTGGGAGTGTGGATATGACAAATGACATCAAGAGAAGCATGTATAGACACATTCAACAGACAATAAAAAATATCAGAGAACTCTAAAAGAAGAGACACCAAGAAAGATATGAACTGTATAGCAACATTTGAGCATGAATCCAAAACTGGAAGCAGACAGCTTGCTTTGAACATTTCATCAGGCATCTTTCCCTGTAGTAAGCCAAACTATAGGTAGCCATTACCTTTTGGACAAATTTGGGACTAAACACAAACACATCTTACTACTCAGACATCTTTGTAATACAAGGCAGACAATTCTAGATACTGTCATGATATATTCAGGCACAGGTTTTAAAAGAAACCTGACTCACTACCTTCATTCATGTTGAATAATCAAAAATACACTTGCTACCCTCATTCACTACCCTCACTCACCTGAAGGACTTGAGGCTGATTCTACAGGAACTAATTTTCCAGCTGAGAATGTATTCATATGTCACTGACAGGGGAACATGTCTGACATGAGACCAATGCCAAACTCAAAGGAGAGCCATATGGACTTCGATTTTGTCCTTTGGAAAGACTAGCATACCACTTTTGCATGTCTATTTGTCTAAAAAGGGCCACAAAGACAAAGAAGTCTTAGTTCTGGATGCCTGCCAGGATAATGTAGCTCCATCCCACCCTCTGCTCCAAGTAAAGGCTAAGAAACGTTTATAATTTTTGTCATTAGCTCTGGCCCTCCCCGAGGCTCCGAGTGTCAAACTGCAACACAGCAAGCAATGAACCATGTCAAGAGTAATACTGTAACCAGCATAGGGTCACAAAACAAGCCTGACTATCTGCTCTAGTTATAAATATCATGCTTATAAAGCAGCCTTTCAAAAACGCTGCCAAATCTCACGACTACTCCTCTTAGGAGTTTTGCACGGCCTGCAAGCAGCTTACTCGTTTAATCTTTGCTACAAGCGCCCGTCGATGGGTGGGATGCCCATAGTCCACGGCCAGGTTTGAACACCCGGCTGAGGGAGCAGATGCTGGGGCCGAGTCCGGATTTGGAGGGCACCCCTGTGAAGAACGCAGCCACGAAGTTTAAACTCCCTTTCTCTGCGTCACCCCAGTCCCGTCCCGTTCCTTCCCGTTCCCTTCCTATAAAGTCGCAGTGAACGCGTGTGCAGTCGGTTCCTGGATTCTATTCCCGGATCCGCGCCCCCGCCCCGGCCCGAGGCGGCGGCGGGAGGGCGCTGCCCGCTGCCAGCCCCTTTTCCTCGCCCTTGCCCACCGAGGAGGGGGAGCCGCGGCCACCACGGCAGCCCCTGCGGGTGAGACGGCGGCGGTGGAGCTGGGAGGCGCCGGCTCCCCCTCTGACACGGGCGCGGTGGCGGCGCGGAGGAGCGGGTCCCTGCGGGGAGTGGGTCTCCGGCTGAGGGGACAGCGGCGGCCGCTGCCGCGCCGCGCCCCGGGAGAAGGAGCGCGGCTGCCCCGGGCCAGCTCCGTCGGGGCGCTGCCGGGCCGGACCGGGCTGGGGGCGGAGGAGGCGGGGAAGGGGGGAGCCGCTGCCGTCACCGAGGCTCCCGGCTCGCTCGGCTCGTCGCCGCGGCAGCCCCAGCCCCGCTCCCACCCCCTCGCCTGCCTCCACCCTCCTTCCCTTTCTCTCTCTCGCTCGGGGAGAGCACTGTGCCTCCTTTCCCAGATGGCAGCCGGCAGCGCCATGCAGCCTCCTGTTCCTCCTCCTCCTCTCCCTCCTCTTCGGCTCTAAGTTAATGCCATGCTACCGCTGCTCTTCCCGGCACTGCTGGCCGCCTGCCTGCCGCCCTGCCAGGGCTGGAGCCCCTCGGCGGCTGCCAGCGGGCAGGAGGAGCAGGAGCAGGAGCTCTTCTTGCCCCTTACCAACTCCTCCTCCCGCTCCTTGGCCAGCCTCGAGATGGACCTCGACGGGGCAGCGAGCAAGGAGGAAGGCAGCACCGACACCCCGAGCACGCCGGCTGCTCCTAGCCGAGAGCCTTTCCCTTCCGCTTCCACCATCTCCGGGCAGGAGCAGCCGGGGCAGGAGCAGCCGGGGCAGGAGCAGCAGCAGCATCCCCAGCCGCAGGGGCAGCCGCAGCCCGCCGAGGACCCGCACTGCAACATCAGCGTGCAGCGGCAGATGCTGAGCTCGCTGCTAGTACGCTGGAGCCGCCCGCTGGGCATCCAGTGCGACCTCCTGCTCTTCTCCACCAACAGCCACGGGCGAGCCTTCTTCTCCGCCGCCTTCCACCGCGTGGGGCCGCCGCTGCTCATCGAGCACCTGGGGCTGGCGGCCGGCGGCGCCCAGCAGGACTTGCGCCTCTGCGTGGGCTGCAGCTGGGTCCGGAGCAGGCGGGTCGGGCGGCTGCGGGGCGCCGCTTCCCAGCCCCAGCCCCAGCCCCAGCCCCAGCCCCAGCCACAGCCACAGCCCCCCGCCGCCGCTGCCGCCGCGGCCGCCTCCTCCTCCTCCTCCTCCTCCTCGCTTTCCTATCCGCCGGCGGCGGAGCCCGGCCAGTACTGGCTGCAAGGGGAACCGCTGAATTTCTGCTGCCTGGATTTCAGCCTGGAGGAGCTGAAGGGTGAGCCGGGCTGGCGGATGAACCGCAAGCCCATCGAGTCCACCTTGGTGGCGTGTTTCATGACTCTGGTCATCATCGTGTGGAGCGTGGCCGCCCTCATCTGGCCCGTGCCCATCATTGCCGGATTCCTGCCCAACGGCATGGAGCAGCGCCGCGGCACCACCGCCGGCACGGCCGCCGCCGGCACCGCCAAGTAGCCTCTCCCGGTGACCCTCCTTCTCTTCGTCTTGTGCTGTGGAGGGACGCGGGACGGACTCTGTCGTGTTTTTCTTGTTTGCAGCGTGCCACAGGTGCGCGGCGGGACGTGGGGCCGCCTCAGCGCCCGGCCCGGCCCCGAGGGGACCAAATCATACGTGCGCGTTTTATATCTTTAATACCCGTTTTAAACGAACCTTTTAGTAAAACAGAAAACGGAAAAAAAAAAAAAAAAAAACCCCAACCACCAAACAACCGCCCCAACCAAACAAGAAAAAAACCCCTCTAGAAATTCGATAGTGGAAATCAAAGACCCTCCTATTCGGCTGCATTTGTTGTCAGAGTAGCGTTTTTGTATAGGATGTGGTTTGAACGGGTTTTTCCTTTATGGACAGAAAGGGATGTCTCTCTTTGACAGAATGGAGAACCGATGCAGTATATATATATTGTTATTGCTGAAGCTGAACTTTAATGAACCTTTCACACTGTATTTCCTGGTTGAGATAGTGTGTATTTATTATTGTAGCTCTGCGTTATTTGGCTTTTAATACAGAGGTTTTCTTTCTGGAGCCACTGTAGCCTTTTGTTGGTCTGTTTCCTCCAGGGTGGAACAGAGGGTTTGGCTGGCCTTCCTGTCTGCGAACCTGCCACGAAGCTCCTTTCTCTGTGAAATGGTGTTACCAGGGCTGCTGGTGGCAAAAGGAGACTCTCAAATCCTTTCTTACTGGTGTTTACCCTATCTGTGCAGCAGATGTTTGTCTGTATGCCTACACCAGGATTGGGTGGAGAGGGGTGGGGAGCACAGCTGTGCCGGAGATCCTCCCAAGCTATTTCATCTGCACACCTCCACAGCTACGGCTTTCTCCTCAGTTTCAGGTTGGGTGGCTTCAGTCTTGGGAGGATGAGGCCCGATCCGAGTTGTGCTGAACAGCGTAGGGCAAGCCTCTTAACTTTCTCAAAGTTCATTCCTCAAAAACCAGCTCAGATGCAGTGTATTTGTTGGAGACACAGTAATACTGTACCTCTTTTTCATCTACCAGTCTGCAGGGGTGCTCACAGCAAGTCTGTGGGGTGAGAAGGCAGGAGCTACCAGTCCAGAACTAGATTCCAGCTGCTGCTGTGCCAGTGTGCAGCTCTTGTGTGAGTAGACAGTTGTGTAGCTTGAAATGCCATTTGTTATATACTTCCAACTGTTTAGCCTTATAAAAAATTGTTTCCTTTGCCTTAGACATGATTAGTCCAGCTGAAGTTTCTAAAACCAAAATATGAGCTAAGTGACAAATATTTGCAATAGGAATTTTCGGTTTTTTGTCAACATTGATGTATTTAATTTGCTAGGAACGCATGAATTTGCTTGGGGCTTATTTGATGTATTCGTAATGTATGGTGGAAATGACTGGATGAAAAGTCTGGAAGGATTAAATTCTTAGGATTCCCATATTTTTTAATTGACAACAAAATAAAATGCATGCTCTATGTCTATGCTGTCTGGACCAAAGGAGAGAAGAACATTGACAAGCAGCAGAAATAAATCAAGATTTAAAAATGCTCCATGTTACTAGGCTGCCTCTACACCCACTGTTCCTCCTGTTAATCCTATTTTTGGAATTGTCATTTGAGTAAACATTGCAGTTGCATTGTTTTCAGAAAGCAGAGGATCCTGTCACTGTGGGAATTGTTCTCTTGACCTGTTGATCCAAAGGCCCCCTGCCCCTTTATGCCTAGTTTAGAGAGCCGCTATTTTCTTCCCTTGATGTGTAAAACAGTGTCATTTCCACCTTGTGCAAATTCTTGTCAGACATTTGACATGCTAGAGAGCAATTCTTTGCCTATCATGTCCTGTGTGACAGAAACATATCTTCATACTGAAAGGCAGGACGAGCAGGAAAACATGAAGATACTGCTAACACCATCTCAAAGGAGAAGTGTTCTACATATGGAATAGACCTCAGAAAAGTTGCCATGCTAGGGAATAATTTCATCTTTTGAATGAGATGCATTTAGGCAGAAAGTTAATTTTTACTGGTAGTTTTTCTGGCCTTATTAATTCATGGTGTACAGTCCTCACTGTGGTGCAGGCAGCCTGTGCTTAAACTTAAGGGTGCAATCTCTTTTTTGCTTATCCTTGTTTTACCAGTGATGTGATATTGTTGGGTTTTTTTCTGAATTGCATCAACAGAAACAAAGGAATGGTGTTACTGTCTGAAACAGGCAGCTTCAGTCATTAAAGGCTTATTATTTTGCAGTTCTTGCAGACATGTAGCAGGTGGTACTCTGGTATAAAATGGCTTGTTTTTGCTTCTTCTATTAATATCAGCTTGAATACAAACTTTTTGAATAGACAGTCACACAGTCAGAATATTTTGCTGCTTCACTTGAAAAACATTATACAAGAGAGGGATTTTCTCATGGTTATTCTCTAAATACACTTGTAACTGGAGCTGTTATTAACAAATCTGCTAAGACACAAATGTTTAGAACACAGGGATGGCATTAAACAAACTCCAAAAGGCAAATCTTGTCCAGAATAATAAAAAAACCTGCAATGTTTTCATGGAGTACTGGTCTCAGACACAATGTGCAAATGTGTGTTAGGGAAGGAGTTTCCTTAGATCACAGTAACCCTGCGCATATTCCCTTTGCTGAGAGAGACCAGTCCGTGTTTCTGTGCCTTAAAGAGGAGTTTAAGGCACAGCAGGAGACACAGGGATTACCTGCTGTACAGGCTTTAGGCTGGATCTAACTCCCTGAACCCTCGGGTTTCAGTGAGGCGGCAGCAGGGCTTCTCCTGTAATGGACAGTGGAAATGCACATTGCAAACCATGAGCTTTCTTCAATCAGTGTTACACCTAACATCAATAACTCTGCTCCTGTAGCTGTGGCTGCTACTATGACTCTAAGAACTGAGTAACTTTTGCCTCCATCCATGGGAATTTAATGTGAATGCAACCTGGATGAGGCAAGCCCAGGACAAAGTGAAATCTGCATTCCAGTTAGTTTAAGATTACAAGTTTAGACACAGAAATGTCTATTTTTTCTTCATGGCTAGTGGAGCTTTATTGTCTCTTAGCTGGAGTTGATTCTAAGCCATTTTTATTGATTTGGATTTATTTTTAAGACTAACTGGTAGCAGGGTCAGCACGAGAGCAGATTAGTCACCCTGTATAATCCTTTATGTACTCAGGGAGGGCATATATTTGTATACATCTATCTACATATGAGGACTCTACTTACCTACATATGAGGACTCACTGTGTAGAACAGAAGGTTAAAGCAGAAGTGAGAAAAGGGATGATGAGAAACAATACTGAGGAAGTTGTACTGATTTTCCTTTGCTATTTGTTGGATCATGTTTCCTGGTAAGTTATCCTGACTGTATTTACATATGAGTGTTTGATGGAAAGCAAGGGATATCTAGGAACAGAGGGCATTCTTGATTTGCTTTTAAAAATGTAATTCAACTCTGTTACAGATTTTTGTTTTCATTCCAGCGACCAGGAACAATTTTGACATTCAGCATTAGAAGGTACAATGTTTGTGTGCTAATGCTAGACTGGTGCAATGTTTTTCTGTATATTCAGACCTCAGAATTTAATCTCTCACCCATTTTCTTAGTTACATTTCACAGGTGCATTAGAAGTGGAAGTATACAGAGGAATATGTAGTTTTAGTGTGGGCACAGTTTTGCTGTTACTTAGTGCCACATTGATTCCAATAATAAAAATACAAAAATGTAGTACAGTGTAATAGTTATATATTATGTAAGCACACTGTTGCTCAATAGGTTTTCAGTAAGCAAGTGTTCTGTATGTTGGGAGGCATTTGGAAATTTGGGGCAGAATTGCCATACTAGGTTAAATGTAAGGGTTCATCCAGAGCTTAGTTCACCAATGCTTTTGATGATTAATGGAACAGCAGGACTATTTGTGCAGTGAATGTTACTCAATATGAATAAAGGCTACTGAACCAGACCCTAAAAAAATCTTAAAAGCTGTAGTTAGCTGAATAACATCAGATGTCATCATCATGACATGTGCTTGCTGAATAAAGGTTTCTCCAGGGCTGACATTACATGATCCTAGGGGCAGAACAGAAGCCTAGTGAAATAAAATAGTTAATTGATGTTTTGTAGGTCTGGAGATAAAAGGTTTTATTTTGAAGATATATATATGCATATACATATATATATATATGCATATATATATATATATATAAGGGTAGGTATGACAATGTTTGCATACATGTAATTTATAAATCTCAAGCCAGAATTTGTCAGTCCAATGTGGGGCCTTGCCAGTTAGGAAGTTAGCTTCTTTCTGAAGCTTGTATGAAAATGTCAGGTGTTTTTCAAGAAATTTTACAGAAGAAATGTATTTTTTTCCAGTCTATTTCAGGGAGTGGTCTTGACTTTACAATAAAACATTTATAATGATTCTGGCTGAACATGTAAATATCAAATCCCAAATGGATTCAGATTTCAAAGCATAAAAAATCTTTTTAATTAGTCAATGATTGTTGAAAGCATATTTTTAAACAAAAAAACCAGTTTCTGTTTTTCCCCTCAGAAGCTGAACTTTTTAGTGAAGATCAGAAGTGCATTCAAATGTTTCATGTTGTGATTTTGTATGTGATTTTTTGTGGAAAGAAATTCTCTTTCGTGATTTAGAACTGATAACAGCTTTTGACAGATAAGTTACTGTATTTCTTGTCCCACCTTCATAGTAGTTCTGGTTAAAAAGTTGTCCAAATTGTAAATAATTATTATTGTTAATAATAATAATAATAATTTAAAAGTAGCTTAGCCCATTTGTTGCATTTCTGTTCTACTGTGCTGAGGAAGAAAGCAGTCTGGCATAAAATTTGGGATATTAAAAGTGTTTATTGGAAATATCTGGATGGTGTTTAATTAGATCTGTGAACAGGCTTCAGTCTCACGGTCACATCTCCAACTTTTTGCAAAGTTCATAACTGAGTGTAGCAGATGAGCATTTATATTTTAATCAGAGTCCCTGGATCTGCATGTTAAGAAAACCAGGATCTAAAACATGATCTCTTATTTTCACTTTCGTATTATCTCGGCAGGTTAACAATGCGAGAACAAAACAGAGCAAAACTGGAAGATGCAAATGTACTGTGAAACACTGTTTGTTTCTGCATGTTTGGCTTGTTCTTAGCTGTCATAGAAAACATTGGATTAATGAGACATAAATAAGAGATCAATGCCATTCTAAGGAAGTGAATTCACTGGGAGTGTGAAGTAAAATTATATTTGTGTTTGTTGTAAGGTGAGACTTGTTAGAAACAGTGGGATTGTACCTTGTTGGTATCCTTCTGGGTGTTGCTAAGCAACATGAAGTGGTTTAAATGGAGATACAGAAGAAGATCGTGGAGGAATAAAAAACCCAAGACATAGAAAGGAGAGTAAATGTGCCAGCATGTCCTGCAAGGAAGTTGCCATATAAAAAGACAGTGTTTAAGATCATAGAGAAGAAAGAAAACTGACACAAGGTGAATTAGTAACTTGATACACTTCATATTCAGTCTTTCCATATTCAAACTTTTCATTTATTTGCTTTAACAACTGATAGCAGTTTTGGCCCCAAATGGTACAACTAGCAGCAAAAGAGAATAACAGTCTGGAAAGAGGGCTTAAGAAAAAAAAAGAAAATGACAGCACTATGCCATTAATAAAAGGAAAGCTCACTCTCTGTGTTGCTGGCAGCTAAACAATGAAATAGACAGTTTCATGTGTATGTTTTCTATTCTACCCCAGGGAAGTGGTCATGGCACCAAACCTGCCCAAGAAGGGCTTGGGCAATTCTCTCAGAGACATGGTGTGCTTTTGGGTTTGTCCTGTGCAGGGCCAGGAGCTGGAATCAGTAGCCTTTCTGGGTCTCTTCTGCCTCAGGATGTTCTGTGATTCTATGGTTCTGACTCTACTCTTATTTTACTTCATATATTCTCTGAGGTTGTAAAGAAAACATGCTAAAATACCATTTTCCTGGAATGGATATGGTTCTTCCATCACATCTTGCACTGAGTCATGCCAAAAATATGCTTCTCGTTGCCCAAAGCAAGAATGTTCATCATAATTGTATTAAATCTTTCCACCTGAACTGAAGCAATTCTGGTGTGACTGCCTGTCCTAGGCTGGGTCAGGTCACTGCTGCAGACAAGACTACGTGCTGGAATGCTGTGGATGGCATTCTGATTTATATTGCCAATACTTTCTCACTCGAAAATTTTAATGACTACCTACAGAATCTTCCCTTTTTTTGTGCCTATCTTCATTGTTTCCAAAGTTTCACTCCATTTGTCTTTTGTGATTGAAAATTAATCATTCTTAAGATTTATTCTTTTTCACTTGGTCCCTCTTCCTTTCTCTCTTTCCATAGCATGTATTTATCTTGACATTTTCTGCCTTCAGATTTCCCACAAGTATGTCTTTTGTTATCAAGCCCTAAAACAGTACTTCAGGAAACTGTGCTGCCAATTTCTTCAGCTTTTCCACTCTTCTTCCCACCCATTCAGACTGTACCTCTCATGCTTTTGGGCCGTGACACTTCTAGGGCAAAGATGAACAGAAAATCTTGTGTTGAGGGCAAAACCCAAGTGCAAAGTTGTCTCTCCCACCAGTCCTGTCATCACAGGACTTCTTCCACACATCTGCCCCAGACACTGAGCGAGGGACCTAAGTGATTTTGTCTTCTGATAAATGAAAAGTAGACCCATTTGAAGAGTTCCTTCCTCCTTAATTTCTCAAAGTCCTGTCTCTGAATCACCCTCTACTCCTGCACCTGCCCAAAACCCTATCTCATATATCATGGAAGCCCTCACATGTTGGTGTTTCCATGCATCCTCAATTGAAAGATTAGGAAGCACAATAAAAATGCAAAGCATAAATATTATTTTCTTCCTTCTGTGTTTATTTTTGCACTGAAGGCATGAATAGAGCCTTGTGTTGTTAAACTAAGGTATTCTGCACAATTTTGACCACAATTTAGCCAGGCAATAGTTGTACTCTGGAAATATTTTTTTTCATTGATAGGTGTTGCTGTGAGCAGACATATTAAAACAAATCATTGCTAAGTGATGAATGTTACTGGACAAGATTCTAATTAATCCAAAAGAATATGAAAGAATCCCCCAAAGTGTAAGAAGTATTTTTTTAGGAGGTGAATATATGAATGATTTGGTGTGGAAGTAGCTGGTGGAGATTTAATCATGGGGCTATTTAATTTCTTTTCTTGCACTTCGTGTTTCATCGCATTTTCTCTGGAGAATGAGCTGTGCCTAATTATGCCAGAAATGTAGTTGCTCCAGAATGGAAACTGGAAAGTACTTTCTTCAGGCAATACTTTGTATGAATTCTTGAAATATTTTTCATTTCCTCCAGGACATGAAAAGCACTTAATGACGCAGGGTCGCATCATTTACTTAACACAGAGAAACCCACTTTTGGCCCATGATGTATATGCAACATCTCATCCAGTCCCTAGAGATGAGCATTTCCCATCGCACCTAAATTCCTGCTATCTTTTTGTAGGATTGCTTAGGGCCTGAGAATATGAAGACTGATGTCTTATCCTTCTGTACTCCACCCCAGCCACACATGACCTTTCCTTCTTTCCTGGAAACACAGTTATGGTGGATATTACTGTGAATAAATTTATAGCAAGCCCATGCAAGTAGCAGTTTATCCCAAAAACTAAAATAGCAGTAGCTCTTCTTGGAGAGGACAACCTCCAGCAGACCTCTCATTCCTGCTGCTCAGGTGGTTGCATTCCATGCCTGTGGAGTGCTCCACAGCTCTGTGACTGTGGAGCATCCTTGTAGACCCATGTGGGGTAGCTAAGGGAAACCGTATCCACCTCTTTGCAAATGAAATAAGGCTTGGCCTAAAAGTCATTTTGAGCAGAAAAGATCTTTAGTTGAGCTGTCCAGGAGTGTCTGTGCATTACATGAGCCATGTACAGAAGCCTTTATCTGATACTCAGAGTTTTGCAGGCTTTTTTGACTGCTTCTTATTGTTTTCAGATTTTGGCACTTTTTTTTTTTTAATTTTTTTTTTTTTTTCCAGAAATTACTGGTTTTTGGGGTTTTTTTTAGAATTTGTAGATACTACCTTGGAATATATCTTTGCCCTGCATATAAAATGTAATTTCCTAGGCTTTGCTCTAGCTACCCTAATCTTAGAGTGGACTGCTTATGACAAAACCATCCTCCAAAATGTCACTTATTATCTCCATTTCTGAAACAGAGACTCATCTCCACTCCCCGTGAGATCCCCATTGTAACACTTAAAGGCATCAGCCCATGCTGGGTTAAGACAGAAGGCAGCTCTTATTTTCTTCCTACAGCTGGAATTTTTCATGCCTATGACAATTCTGAGTTCCCTGAATGCAGCCAGTGAGATTGATAATGGTGATGCCCAATGCTAACTGAAGTGCCGTGGGTGAAATGGGTCAGAGAGATTTACTCTCCTCCCACACACAAAGTGTAGAAGGAAAACAACATTGGCTAATCTGTTTTCCTACATGTGCAAAGCACAGTGAAGCAGAAATCAGAGACTTTACCCGTGTAAGAAAAAAAAAAACCCTGAAGCACAGATGCTGAATGATCCAGTAATTCAAGAACAAAACAGAAGCCTTTTCCAGTGCATGCAATTCCTGTCGATTGCCATGAGAACAGCCCCCCTCAACTGCATAATGAGAAAGTCTTTTAGCATAGTGACAGGAATAGGATCACTTTTCAAACATTTCCCAATTAATTTCATCAAATTGACTGTGATTCATCTGATTGCTGCACTATCTTTAATATATTTATGTCAATCAACTGGTCTCTATTGCTATGTTTCTTTTGTTAAATATAAAATATAATGCAAAACCTATGGGTATGAAGTGTTAATGACATTTCTGACCAAAGAAATGCTTAAAACCAAAGTTAAATCCTTCTAACAATGATATTCAGAGAGCTCATAAGCTGGAAAACACCAAAGAGTTAATAAATTTCTGTAAAATGTTTAGAAGACCAGAATCCTCACTGTTGAGGGCTAGAGGTTAATAGCAGCAATGGAAAGCATTCCCAGCAAGTTCCCAAGCATGTGTTGTCTGCTATTGCTTGACAAATAATCATGGTGCTTACTTGCTTCCTAATGTCTTCCAATCCCACAGTTGCAGTAAAACCAGTTGCTTATTATAATGCTCATAAAATATTTTTAAACTACTATTCTGAGTTCCTCAATGATGCAAACATATTCAATCTACCTATATAAGACTGTCTTGAATAGTAGAGTTTAAAAGGTACAAAATGTTCTTTCACTTTGACCATCTTAATTTCCTTGCCTTTGTTTCCTACAGCTGCTGTACTATCTAGTTTTACTCAGCATGTTTATAGTTGTGGTTATTCAGGAAGCAGTGGAATATGTGTGCAATTCAGCAAAAACTTTCTTCAAGCAATAGTAGGCTTGGAGTGAGCACAGGAATAGAGTGTGCTGGATGTTTCCTTATGCTGCCTGTTGAAAAGAGTGGAGTGTGACTTCAGAGAAAAATGAAATCAATGTTTGCTGTGGTGATTTTAAGAAATTGATCTTTATTTGTCAGTTCAAAGCACTGAGCAGTCAGTCTGGATAAAGCATAAGGCAGGGAAGATATATCAGTTCTTCTGTTTTGAATTTGAGGGGCTTAACTTTTCATACTCCCATAGGTTTTTATGTTATTTCAGACAACTGAAATGTAGGGGTTTGAGAAAGTATAGAATACACATATATATGCTAAAAAAATAGATCCCATGAGAATGTTACTGGTGGAAAGTACTGCACACAGCAGCCTGTGCCTTGTATAGAGTCACCCTGTGTGCTGCAGCTAACCACACTGAACTGACACATCTGAGTCTTCTCCTGGGTGAGCAGGAGGATGCTCTGAGAGGGGGCAGGCCAAGGGCTGAGGGCAGCAGTCCCCATTGCTGCTGCAGGGTCATCTCTGTGCCACCTGTGAGGCACAATCCTGCACGTGTCCATGAGCAGTGGGCACGCAGAGCAGACAGCTGGCACAGCTCTGAGGAGCTGTTTCCTGGTGAGAGCTGCCACCACGTTGTGCTACCATGGCTGCCTTGAATTACCAAAATATGAGTGTTGGTCTAATACTGATACTCAACTGTGATGGACAAAAGACTCTAACAGTTTAAAGTTAGAAAGTGAATGTTTATTCAGCGCTGGGCGTGAGGTAATCCTCTAATATGCACTGCAAAATCACAGGTGATCACAAAGTCTGTTTATTAGCAAAGGATTCAAACAAATACATATTCATAATAGCAGCCCCTCCCAACCCCCACTTCCTATGGTAATTAGCTTGAATACTTATTAAGCATGCGTGATTGACTTCTTAAATTAAGTCTGGGGTCGTTTTTGTGGGGAGGGGTCTTAAAAGGAGGAAGTAAAGCGATTCTTTCTCACCCTAAACTCTTGACCTTTTCTATCACTGACAAAACAAATGATTTCTGGGGATAGTCCAATTTTCCAAAGAATGGGTTTCTAGTTGCCTTGTCCATGTTCCTTTGGTTCTACTCCCTAGTTTAATCTTTTTCCATTGTAAGTGCAGATGAGCAAACATGATATTACAGACAATCAATTATTAAAGTTTCAGATAACTACTCCCTTCTAACTTTTAATTATTTTCAGCAAGGTAACTAAAATCCTAATTTTCTAAGATTAGTGTTTCAGGCTGTTAGTGTGAGTGATGCTTCAGACAAAGCAGCACAATTGTCATGTGCTGAGGCCGGTCTAAAGAGGCACTTACAACTGCTCTGACTAATTCTTATTTCCATAGAGTCATTTAATTGTTTAGGTTGGAAAAGACCCTTAGATCCTCAAGCCCAGCCATTAACTTTGCACATCCCTGTGTTGATTGCTAAACCATATCTGTAAGTGCCACATCTACGCATCTTTTAAATACCTCCAGGAGCAGTGACTTCCTTAGGCAGCCTATTCCAATGCCTGACAACCCTTTCTGGGAAGAAATTTTAATTAACGTTCAATCTAAACCTTGCCTGGTTGAGGCTATTTCCTCTTGTCCTGTTGCTTGTTACTTGGGATGCAGACTCCTACCTGTCTACAACCTCCTTTCAGGGTGTTCTAGAGGGTAATAAGGATTCCCCTGAGCCTCCTTTTCTCCAGGCTAAACAACCTCAGTTCCTGCAACTGCCTCCTGTAAGAGTTGTGCTCCAGACCCTTCCCCAGCTTTGTTACTCTTCTTTGGACCCACACCAGCACCTCAATGTCTTATAGGGAGAGGCTCAAAACTAAACACGAGCTTCAAGGTGTGGCCTCACCACTGCTGAGTACAGAGGGGATAATCACTGTCTTAGTCCTGCCATGCTCAGTCGTGCTGTCTTGTTTTCACTTTGTTGTAGGTACTTGTGGGAGCCAGAATTTTTAAAAAGTGTTTCAATTGAGCAATTTTTCTGCAGTTGTTTGCACCTTAAGGTGCTATGCAAGTGGAATCCAAATGTCATGGCTGAAAGATATGTGTGTTTACATTGCCTGTTTCTGTTCTCCAGGTTTCTTGTATTTTCAAGGTTTCACACTTCCTTCCCTGAGTTATTTTTCCCCATTGGTGGTTTGGCTGCTAGACCCCACGAGACTTTGATGGTTTCCAGTTTTCCCTGACCCACATATCAGAATATTCCATGTACAATGGTTTTGAGTAAAAGTATATTCTTGTAATATGTTTCATCATATGTCCTGAATTTTCTTTTCTCTGAGTGCCTTTTTAAGGGTGATGGCAAAATAAACCAACTACCACAGCTGCTCTTGCAGAAGAATCCATTCCTGTCTCTAACTTTGTTACATGAGCATTGCTTGTGCCCAAAGGCCTGAGTGATTAGCAGTAACACAACTGGTATTTTAATTCAGGAGTACATCTGGTTATAATCTCTGTTCACAGATATTTATGCCTTATGTCATAAATAACCACTAATAGTGTCTAATAAGGTTAAATTTATGCGTACATTATGCTGAGAATGGCATTTAAAGAACAGGTTATGCCTTGTCTTAAAGGTCAAAGTTGTAATCAGATTATCCTCCTCATATTGAGAAATAGAAAAAAATAATGTAGAAGATGGAGAGCAAAAGCATGTGTTTGAATAATATTTGGAGGCGGTATTAATGAAGGCTGGGTTGCTGTGGGGAACTACCCAGTATATGAATGGTAACATGATTTACATGAAGTTGACCTGGGAGAAGATGTAGACTGTGTATGACTTTACTACAGGCTTTCCAATCCCAGCATGAGTACACCTTTGTGTGAACTTCAGCAAGCCCATTCTGATGTACTGCACACACAAGCCAATACCAAAGCCATGTTCCAGCAGCAAACCCAGCCCATGGCACCTTGATGTGTCCTTGCAGGAGCCCCACTGAGTTTTCAGCTGCACACTTCCAGCTTATCACAGTGCAGCTTAAGAGGTGCAGTCCCATTGCTGCACTGCTCTGAAGGAGGTCTCTGACTACCCTACTTCTCTCGCCCCAAAATGCCAGCTGCATTCTAAGCCAAAACTGTGGGTCCCAAACAGCTGAGCTGCAGTAGGTCACCAGCCCCTAGACTGTCCTGGGGGGCTGCTGGGATGCCCTCACTTCACTTAGCCCAGCTCTTTGCTGCTGTTATGCTCCAGTTCTTGCTGCTGGTCATTGTTTTTGTCTCATGCTTTTTGGCTCTGCATGCTGCTTCTATCTCTGAATACCTTAGCTCTGACCTGCTTCTCTTTCTCAACCACTTCACCTGATCTTGCTTAATCCCTGGCCGCATCCTTCACTATCTCATCTGGCCATCCCGTGCTCCTGCTCCTGACCTGACTCTTGGGCTATGAGTTTTTCAGATGAGAGACTTGGAAAATGGAAGGACTTTCTCATTTAGAGCAGATAGCTGTTCTCTACCACATAATCACTCATGATTGATTTTGAATGTAAATAATTCGCAAAGTTAAAAGTAGCAAACAAAAAATCCAGGTAGCCACTGCAACTGAGTGATTTCTTTAAAGTACATCAGGGAAAAATGGGACTGTATATATCTTTCTTTTTTCAAGGAAGACAGAGACTCACAAAAATACAGGCATTCACAGGTCACATCTTTGTTTGCTCTACAGGGATGGATATTTGCTTTAACACCAGTGTGATTTATGATGTAATCACAGTCTAATGATGCCATCAAAGACTGGCCTGTGCAGTGAGCAAAAGTGACTCATTGGCAAGTTAAATAGCAGAAAAGGAATGGAAATGTGCATTCACCACACTTATCAGTCATCCCATTAATGCACAGTGGCATTGTGTAGCACCATGAACACCTACCTCAGTGTATGCAGGCTCAACAGACATACCCAAATCAGTTTTAAAACCTCAGTATGTGTGTGCTTTGGCATGCACACCAAATCCATGTGCTGGCTTTTCTCCCCTGGGGAGCAGAACTATATTCTGTCATGCTCTGCTGGCTGCTTCTCCCTCTACACAGTCCAGCTGCCCATGGCAGCACCCACGTGGCTGAGTGCCATCCACCCCACAGCCCCTGTGTACCATGATTAACCTCTTTCCAAGACAGCAAGAACAGTTATGATAATAACTGTGTCCAGAAAGTATCACCTCTTTGTCTTTAAACACTTGCTTTTTAAATGTTTATAGTGAATTAGGAAAGGATAGATGTTGTGTATTACAGTGCTATTAGCCTAGTAGGAAAGATGTTAAACATTGCCATAAATCATTTGTTCTGTAGTCCCTTAGCTCTTGAACAACTGTCAATAAACATTTATTTCTTTAATGAAATGTCCTTTCTGCTCTGATTGACTCTTTGTAACATAGGAAGAATTGAATCCTCTGTGTGATCAATAAACAACAAGGAATTATTCCCTTGTAACCAATCTGCTTCTAACGCTGCAACTCCAGTGGTTTCTCCTGATTTGCACTACAGAAGTGGAGGTCAGGACCTTTTTGTTCTTTAGCAAGGAAGAGCAAGCTCTTCCAAATGTAAAAACAAAGTATTCCTGGCTGTCCCTAGCAATTTGTAAAATGTCAGGGGACAAACTGGCCTGGCATCCTGGGGCTGGCCATGAAATCTAGAGGGGAGGAGGTGGGTGGGACTCCTGCAGCCAGCTATCAATTATCCTCCCACCACAGCAGCTGGCTGACCAGGAGATCTCCATCTACAGGCTGGAGAAGAATTGGTGGCAGTATGGAATTACTCCCAGGTGCAGGCAAACCAAGTGACTCCCCATGGCTGAGCTATAAATTAGTCTCTGCAGCCTGCCAGCATAACCTGCCTGCTGATAGCTTATAAATAAGTCAGCTGCAGAGCAGGGTTAATATTTACCTACATGTCTCAGAAGGGTGGCATTCTGAAGATGTAAAGTGTTACTGAAATGCTAGAGTAAGTTATCGTTAAGCCTCTGCACTGGCATATTTACTCACTTCTAATAGCTTACAGAGGTGCAGAAATACAATTAAACCAGAAGAAATCTATAGCTTCTTGTCTCCTGATAACACCTCATCTTCCCATGTATTGATTTAACGCCTGTGCTGGTGGTGTAA
Organism: Erithacus rubecula; assembly: GCF_903797595.1. NCBI lineage: Eukaryota > Metazoa > Chordata > Aves > Passeriformes > Muscicapidae > Erithacus > Erithacus rubecula. The sequence continues at coordinate 44,252,551 of NC_136689.1, read as the reverse complement.
CATATGTTTAGTGTGTTTTACAAGTACCACTGTGCTGACCTGATTTCTATGTACTGCTTATGGCTGTTTCTTGGCTCCTTTGGGTGGTATTTATTTATTTATTGTTTCTGATAAAATAAATATATGGAAGATTACCAGAGAAAGGTAGGGTGGTTTACCCATAACATAGGTGCATATGTGGAATAGAACTCAATATATTGAAGGGAAGGTATTATTTTGAGAGTCATTTAATTTATTATCTTCTGACAGCTTAAGATGTAATTCTTCTTTGATTATATAGAACCTGGTCATCAGACACATCAGACACATCAGACACATCAGATACTCCACGTCTCAAAAACTACGATGCTGCACAGACATCTGTGCTGTGCCTTAAGTTTAGAGTGCAAGAGAAAACCTGCTCTTTACCAAGGTAACATTCCCTCTTCCTTTCTTGTCGTTGGTGCTTCTGAAAAGGTTAATGGAAAGAATGACCCAAGGCCAATTCCCAGCACATGACAAGACAAAACAGGGACATTTATATTCTTCATAAATACATGGTCTTTCTAACATAGTCATGGCACTCACAGGGCTGTACTACAACTGCTAAGTATGATCCTAGTCACAGCACTAACTGGATCCAGGAGTTCAGCCTGTGCCAGGGTTTGCTCTTTGTCTTAGCAAACGAGGATAACGGGGGTGAGCAGCCCCTGGCACCTCATCCCACGTATGTAGTTCATTTACATTGTTTATGGCTGTTTATGAGAGCAGGAGCCAGTTTGGAAGTGCTGTATGCAAGAAACAGGTTGCTTTGCTGTGGATGAAAAGCACGAGGTGTTGTGAAAGCATGATTTTAGATGTCTGTTTTAGGATGAGATCATCAGTGCTCTGTGAGTGACTCTTTCTTTCCATGGTTGTATGAAACCTAGATGGAGTATTCACATGGTACGTCTGTACTTGCTTAGATGAATCCCACCTTAAAGCCAAATCATAATGTCACCAGGTGTAATACAATTATTCTTTGTCCTCACCACACTCTTTCCCAACCAAATAATCCATTTCTCTGTTACTCTTCAGTGCTCTCTTTGGCTAAAAACCTACATCTTTCCATTTCTCCTTGTAGGTCCTATTTTCTAGACTTTCAAATTTGTGTCATCAGGGATCTCTTGTGCAGGCTGGCCTTCCCAAGCCAGTCCATCCTGGGGAGTAACATGCTCTGTAGGCATCCTATAGAGCTGTACTTACCCTGGTGTGATCCTGCCACTGTACCTACCCTATAGCCACTTCTGGTTTTGGAACACCTAAGCAGAATCCTGAACTTTGACTGCCCTCTCCTTTCCCCCACTATGGAATAAGTGTAGATTATAACAGGAATTATATCCTGTGAAGAATAAATCATCTCCTAAAGGCTCTGAAAGGAATTCAGAAGCGCATTCCATGGAGATATGTCTTTTGCGAATGAGAGGAGGTTCATCATCAGACACGTAAACATGCAGAATGTTCTGTTTTCTCAACATCTAACCTTTGTTAGATGAAGCCCGTCTTGAAAGTCCAGATCATATCTCTTCTGCTCTAAAACCGACTACAGGAAAACACTAGAAGAAAATAATTAATTTGGCAGGTTCATTTTCCCGCCATACCCAGGTCTAGCATTTCCTGAAGGGTCTTCAACAAATAGTATCTTAAATTTATACTGATTACTTAAAAGGGAAGGAGCTGGGAACAGTGGATTCCTATTTGTGTGAAGCCCCATGAACATCTAATTACTGGACTGGGGGTTTTCAGAGACCATGAAAGTTTGACCCACGAAGACACTGAGAAATTATTCCTTCCTCTAAAACTTCACTGGTAGAGGCAGGAGCCTTGCTTGAACCTTAGAAACAGCACATGCAATACCTTTGTTAAACTAGTTTCCATGGTAACAATTTCATGTCACTGAACATTATTGAAGACAATAAGAAATATGAACTATTCAGTTTGCTTGTTTAGAGTTTAGAGTTCTATTGACCTCCCTTTCTGAATAACTGTTCTCCTAGAAGAGAAGACTCAGGGCAAAACAACAGATGCTGGTGGTGTAGTTGCTTTGCTGTCACATTATTATCAAGAATTTCTTTTGATTTTTCAGCTTGAGATTTGAGAAAAAGCGCTGTAAATATGAGTAGGCATGGAAACGTGGCACAGATATTTCTGTCTCTAACACAAAAATAAAGCAACTACAGATGACTGCGGTTAAATGGCTTGTCCAGAGGGGAGTAAAGGCAAAGCATGACGACGCTGCAGAAGAAACTGCGTACTGTGATGACTTGACTCCCCCATTTAGCCTCCTTGCCAGAACATGATGGTTCCACTTCATGTTAAAGCTGGATAAACCATTGTCAGGCTCCTTTGCCACCTGCCCCTCTGGCAGAACTTTAAAAATGAAAACCCTGGCAAATCTTGACCTATGTGAGTAGCTTAAGTCTTCTTACAAAAAAGCTCTAGCAATAAAATGGAGTGAGATGCAATTGTAGGAAAATTCAGCAGTTGCCTGTCATTTTCTCTGTGCACTGAGTGGATTTTCTTTTAGCTTACATAATTAACATTTGTTTTCTTACCCAGTGATTTTTTGTGTAGTACACTCTTCTCTCACGGGCAGCATTTGTTACTCCTTCTGCTGGAGCAAGACTGCAGCCCCGACAACAGAAACAAATCTTGGCTCTGGCTCTAAAATCACACTGGCTTCTGCATAAGGCTTTTCCAGCAGCCTGAAGGTTTCCTGTGGCACATCACCTGCAGGGACTTGCACAGCACTTCTGAGAAAAAAAGTCAATCAGAAGGATTTGTGAATGCCTTCTCATCTACATGAGAGCCAGCCATAGCAAGCTGGGAAGGGTCTTTCAAAGTGGGAGGACAACAGGGAAAAAAAAAATCTGTTTTTTTTTTTTTTTTTTGTATCAGAACCAAGCCCACCGTTTCAAATACTTAGCATTTTTATATTTGCAGATTTGGTATTTGCAGATATGATGCTAGCAGCCCATATTACTCCAGTATGTTAGGCTGGGATGTGAATTATATCCAGAAAGTGCGAAGGGTAGATTTCAGAAGACAAATGGTTCACCAGCTGAGATATGCATTTGGGATGCTGCCATCCTATGGCAAATAGCTAATTGGCTGCTATCAGCAGCAGGATGACTGAACAGAAATCACAGGAAGAATACGTGTTTCATTTCTGCCTGGAAAGTTGTATGAGGGGGATGAAATAATGCACTGTGTTACTACAGGATTATAATTCAACAAGGAACTATGCCTTTTGGACTGACCCTAAAATCAAGCATTGTTTTCCCTACCTAAACAAAGGTCTGAGAAACTGTTTCAGGTTAGATGAAAAAATTGATAAAGCTTTCAGAGAAGCCTTCAGCAGCTTCTGCTGAAGCCTGAGCAGCAAGAGGTGGAACACAGCTGCAAACGAGCAGGAGGAAAGGTGACACTCCTGTTTCTTTAAAAACTTCCAAAATTATTCATTTATTCAATTATTTAGGTACAATATTACACTTTTTATTCTGGATACTGAAGACTGACAGCATAATGATAATTCTTCCCGCTTCCCAGAGAAGCCTGGCATTTTTGAGCATACACCGTTGAGGTGGGAGGACAAAGTTTAAGTTCCTGATCTCTGAGTTGAATGCTGTGTCTCCAAAATTCACTTCCTTAAATATACACGAAAATATTTTACATTACACTAAGAGAGCAACTCCCAAACCTGGTGGTGACAGTCTAGGTGGGTGAAGACCAGGTGGGTTCCAACTTATAGAGTAGTAAGATGTGGATTTTCTCACAGCACTGCTAAATGTAGTGAAAGATTTGACATTACCAAGTGATTTCCTCTGTTTCCTTTAGCTTTACAATGCTGCAGCAGAAGGAAACACCAAAATCTCAAAGTAAAATGATCTGACATTTTAAAAATATTTTTTTCTGCCTGAATTATTCAAAACATTGAACATGAAACTTCAATAAGCATAGAAGCTCCTAAACTGTCTCTCACAGACAAAAACAATTATTTGCTACAAAAATCAAATTAGGTACCCACTAGGATTGAATGAGGCATGAAAACTTCCTTACCTTAGTATTCTGATTTGTAATTTTTCAGGCAAAAAACCCTAAAAATAATTTGCAACTTAATTTTTTAAAATAACATACTGCCTACTGGAATGAAAGGAAATCGAGAGACTTTGAAATTAGGGAAACACTTCCAGCTTTTTAAGCTGAGCCCTGAGTATTTTCTCAATCCCAGGGCAAGCAGCTCCCCAGGTTATTGAACTGTGTGGTCCTAGCTGAGTCTTCCAGAGCAGAGCTGCTTCCAGCAGGGATCTGGGGATCCTGGCTTTGAGAGAGGCTCCTTTATAAGCTGCAATGCTGCTTGCCCAGAAAATGGTTGGCTGAACTGACAGAAACCTAGGATGAAATAACATGCACAAAACTTTGGATTTCAATTATCAAAACGTTTTTCATCTGACTTTTTTTCCAGTAACCTTTTAAAATGAATTCAGCCCTCTTGGCACATTTATTATCAGTGAGAAAAACAGCCTTTACTTTTGAGCCTACACATGATATTTTCCTTCCCTTCTTTTTGCTTTCTCTACTTCACTCTGTCTTTTAAATCTTAGCAACCCTCCTATCTTTTTTTCTCCTCTTGCAACAAATCCCAAATCTGAGCAAAAATATGCCTTATTCTGTTGGTACAACTTGGGACCTTACCATTTACATGGGCATGAACTATAGTGTCATCTGACACTGGCACTCATTTCAGATGAAAAAGTGATGCAAAGGAGGAGGGGGTGGGCATTGCTATTTCAAACTGTGTACATTACATCAGGTGACTTTTCCTTCTTTTTAAAAACTCAGTGGCCTTTCTTAGTCCTAAAAAAAAATTGTCCAAACCTCCTTTCTACTTTGAGAAAATTAAAATCTGCGACTAAGGCTTGTCTCTACCAACAGTTCAAATCATTCCTTAATGAAGAGAACCAGAATCTTGTCTCTTTGTTTTTACACAGACTTCAGTTCAAAGGAACTTGCTTGAGGCTGGCATTTAATTGACCTCAGTGATGGAGCACTTGCAGGATGCCTCTTGCCTAGCAACAACCACCAGGTAGGAAAGCTTTAATAACTGCTGGGATTTAGACACCAGGGAATGCTGTTGTACAGCTGTGATGGTTTCTAAGCAGTCCAAAAGTGAGCCAAGCTGGCTCCCAAAAAAACAGCCTTAGACCAGGGAGGCTGGCTCATGGGTTCTGAGCCGAGCATCAGGAGTTGCACCTGGATCCACAGGCATGCCAAACCCTGTTCTGTCCTGCAAGGGTTCACACATGCACACAGCATTTCTCCTTCCCCTGTGAGCCACTGCTGGGGCTCCCAGGCTCTCTGAGCCATGCTGGTCAGGTGTGTTGGCTTTCAGCTTTGCACATACAGCTTGGAGGTCAGGCTGGCTACTCCACACAAATGGCTTGCATTACATGGAAGCTTGAAATTTCAGGTGGTAACCAGAACTGCACCTTTTTGGTAAATAAACAACTGTTACCTGGCCAGGGTTGATTTTAAGCAATCAAGTGTTTTAAGTGACAGACTAACCAAAGGAAAAAAACACCGAAAAAAAGGAGATAGCACTCAAATTCAACCAAATTATTTTAACAAATGACTTTTTTCTGCAACTTCAGTTCCTAGAAAAAGAAAAAAATTCCAACGCCAGCTAACAGACAGGGTCTTCCTCCTGCTAAGCATGTTTGGGTTCAAGTTCTTTGTCTTTTAAATATAGGACACTTTGGGAAATGAAGCTGGCCAAGAGAATTTAAGAGAACAATCAATATTTCTATTATCCTCATTCCAGGCACAGATTTTTGGGGGGATATGTGAAGAATTGTGCTGAAAAATGTCTTTGTGTGTTAATAATGAAGCATTTCCTACATTTGTCTTACTGCTTTCCGAAGCGCCCTTCCGCTAATATTCAGCAGTCTTTTTTTACTCATTTTTGACTGCTTGAAAATATATGTGTGTGTGTGTATATGTGTGTGTATATATATATATATATATATATATATATATATATTAGTGTGCTTGTGTTTGTATGTTTGTATATATACAGCTCATACACCATTTTGATGGACTTTGCAGTCTCATCCCCTTTCCACACTTTCTTCCCCCAGATCCATTGCTTTCCTTGGCATAAATCCTCAAAACAGCCATGATACATAACACCAGAACTAGAGACAACAAAAGAACACTGATAGTTACTGTTGTACTCCTGGTCCTCCTCTATTTTCTTCCTTCTCCTGTGCATCAGCATCCACAACCACACATGAGGATGCCACAAGAGAGGTGAATACAGTCAAGCCTTGCCAGCTGCTGCTGTTGAGAGAGAAGGGAAGCAGAATTACAGCCACAAGGGTTGAAATTATCTTTTGGGATGGGCTAAATAGGGTAACAGTGAATTGTTTGGACAAAAAGAAATAAAACCAGTGAATTCCCCCCAAGTGCTGAATTATCACATTTGGACCACATCATATCTGGTGGTCTGCATTTGTTTGGTCAGTGTCCTCTGGTAGGGCTGTGCTTTGATGTTGGTAACAAAGGGAAAAGGCAGAGACAACTGTTCACATCTTACCCTCCAGAGTGCAGGAGATGTTTCCCACCTTATGCTTTTCTTTCCTGTGCTTTTGTCCAAGAATGTGTCTCTGTGGGCATTTGCATCCTGACATGACTGAACTCAGGGTACACTCTGAGAGTCAGCTCCAAGATGGAAGATGGAGAGTGAAATCAGCATGGAGCTGAGTCAGGCACAGAAGCCCCATCCTACAAGGGGTTGTAGCTTGTGCAGGTCCAACACAGTGAATTGTTTCAGCCTGGTTCAGATCACTACCAGGACAAGCTGAAAAAACCCCATGTCATCTCATCACTGTCTTTTTAGTCTAAGCCTCTTATATAGAAGCATGATTTTCAGACATGTCTGGGTAACATCTGGAGTATCTGGACATAATATTTCAGGGGAAATTATATTATCTTGAAACTGTGCTCCTTTTGGCTTTATTCTGATGCAAAGCTGAGGAGTGGACTTTGTTCTGTGCTGAATGAGTGTTTGCAGCAACATTACGGACAACAGTTGAGTTAGTCTCCATTTAAAACATCTGAGAGTTGAATCTGGCCTGCAGTTGAGCCAGTAAGTCTCATGGGATTTTGCGTACACTGTTTTGAAAATCTATTTTTTAAGGAAAACAAAGGCAGTTCCCTTAATTTGAAGCTCATAATGTTTGCAGTAATCCAGCTATACAAAACCAAATATTGCCAAGTACAAGTCCATTAGGCAGCAAACAAGAATGTTTTTCCTGGTGCCTTGCTGCTGTGCAAAAAGGACCAGCCTTATTTTCTTCAGGAGAGAGCACAGAGGCTCCAGTGCATGTAGACCTCACCAAGAAGGGATGGATGAAAGAAAAGCTGGACTTTAGATCGAGCAGATCCAAACCCTGCTCTCATGCAGGCTGCCTGGTTGAACTTGAGCATGGCTTTGCTTCTCTTCCTTTCTGTCAAATGGGATTATTGCTCCGTTCAGGCACTACAGGGATGGGGGCCCAGCAAGAACCTGTAGCAAGATGAAGACTTTCTAATCTTGCAGCTCCTGACATCTGTGCTGGTAACAAAAAAGGCCACTGGTGTAGGTGGCTTTATGATTAGGAAACTGCATTGAAACCTGAAACAAACTGAGACCACTGACTTCTTTGTCTTAGTGAAAGCAGCTGAACAGAGTTATTTCCAACAGTTTTGACCTGTGAATAGGAATCCTGGTTCTCTGGGGGCTTAGGGTTATCATTTCTCATTAGTGTTCATGCTGCTCCCCAGTAATACCTTCCCTTGTCTTTTGCTTGTCTCCTTTCTTCCCTTTCCCCTTCAATTCCCCATTTCTATTTGACTGTTCCTGCCTTTATTTTCTTCCATCCATCAGTTCTCAGAAATTTTTCAAAGCCAGACTGTTAAATCACAGCTTTCTTTCACAAACTGTACTTCCTGATCTGTGCTTATATTTTAACTCAAAAATGTACTTTTCCCATCCCACCTCTCTGAAAAAAAGCAGAATGCCTGAACACACTGAGGAGCACATTTCTATTGCGTAAGGAAGGGAGATTAAGAAAAATCCATAGGCCTGAGACTCCCAGGAGTACTGGGAGCTGGTACCACTCCTTTTGCCCAGTTTTGCAGGTACAAAACTGTTTTCTAATCCAGCAACTGGGTTTGGAACTGATGTGACAGTGTCTATATTCACACTGTAATCATCATCCACCTCCTGGCTGTATTTTAAATTGGATTAGGGTGTGAGTTTCCTTCTCATTTTACAACCAACATGAGCAAATGCTTTGTTTATCAAAGCAATCTGAGTGATGCATAATGGAAAGCATTAGATCTATCTGGAACAATTATAACCCAGGAGTAGGTGCGTTACAGTAACGGGAAATCTATTCTGCTAAAAGCTTCCTTCAGAATCATTATCTAGAGACCTGCTAACCCTGCAAATGTTCCTGCAGCCCCCGTACCTTCTTCAAAAACAAAATAAATACCATAGCTGCCTGCCTCCGAGTAGGAACAGCCCAGCTTGCTGGTGCTCAGATGCATGCAGCCCTCCCGGTAGATGCAATGCTTCCCTCCCCAGATGATGAGGAAATGTAGACTGAGTGCTTTGAGTGGAGGTTTCCCTATTAGTGCAAATCCTTCTTGTTTAAGGACCTTGAGGGAAAGAGTGCCTCTGTGTCTGATAGCCTCCTTGACTTATTTTTTACTAAACAAGACAGTTTTGTATATAAATCAAAATGTATGCTTCCATTTCCAAAGAGTAGGAGCTTGATGTACATGTATAAATGAACAGTATCCATCTGTACAAAGTAGGATATTTACAGTGATATAATGATGGGCCAAAATGCATTAAAAATGGACAAATAGCAGCAGGACACTCAGACTTGCAAAAGAGATGGTGCATTGCGAGGCCTACTGATCTCCAATGATTAATCCCAGAAGGGACCTCAGTTAAATTTGATATCCTTGGAAAGGCAGTGCATGGTGAGCAGCAGTTGGAGGAGGTGGAATCAGAGGGGAAATGCTTTATCAAGCGTATATTTGAGTGTGTTAGCAACTGAAAGGAAAACAAAGGCAGGGCAGGTGAGTAATACCTCTGGAAAAGCAAAAATCTGCAAAGAATGAAAGATAGGAAGGAAGCCAAGAGAGAGCTCTGTGCCAGTGGGGAAGGAGAAACTGGAGCCCATGAAAGAGCTCAGCACCCCGCTGCCCTTGCTTCAAATCTTGGCTTGAACATGAAGTGCCTGCATGCCCCTGAGCTGGGATGGATTTGAACAGTGGATTGCTGGAGCTGTAAGCATCACTCCTTACTTGTCTGCCTGCACCTCCTGGTGCACTGCTCCTTTGGTAGAACCTCTTCCAGCCTGTCCTCAAGTCTACTAATGCAAGTCAAAAAATTAAAACAATTTGGCCAATGGCCTGGCTCTCTGACAATAACAAATCATCCCACCATTTCGGTAATACCCATGATTCACTAAGAAGGGTATATGGCTTTTCTGTGGGATAAATTTTTCAGACATACTCCTCTGGAAAAGAGGTTTTCAGTGTGCAGAGGGAGGATTTTCCCCAACCACATTATTTGTAGATTTCACACCAAAATAGTTTTTCTGGTGGTGTAATTTTGGGGTTATATTACATGATATCATATTTGTAGTATTATTATTGAATTGTTGGTTTATAATATTTTTTCAGTAATATCTAACATCTCACTGATTTAAAATCACACTTCAAATTCTCACAAAAACCAAGGGCTGATGGCAATAATTATGATTCAGCTTTTAGGAAATCCTAATCCTTAGATTTCAAGTTACTGCAGTGATATTCATTCCCAGGAGCTTTGGGCCACGATGAGAAGGGGTTTTATTGAGGACTGATAGAACATGAAAAAGCAACTGTCTCTTGAAGACAGCAGAGATCCTGGGAAGGCAGGTATGATTCTCCCTCTGATAAAGGCTGCCTGCTGCTGCTAAAGAAATGATGATTTTTCTGAGCCAAGTAACCATCTACTGAAAGGAGCCAGGATCCATCTGCCACTGAAGTCAAAAGAAAAGATTGCACTAAAGCAGGTCATTGCGACGCAGTACCAGGAAAGTAATTTTTATTTCTCATTACTGCTGTGAGCTGGATAAAGAAGCTCTTAAATGCCTATCAAAAGTATAAAATAATGCTCTTTATCTGCTGGGAATGCATTAGAGAAATGAAGATGTCAGAAACTGGAGGGAATAATGTCTTTTATATAGCAGTCTAATGCAGAGGCTTGAGTGCCTAGCTGCATTTGAAGAACTGGAAAAAGATGTACAAATAATCAAGTCACAAGTTAATACCCACTTGTATTTTAAATACATTTTGTGTAGATGTGATACCACACCTTTTGTGCTCATGTGCTTGCAAATATGGGGGAAATCATAGTTTCCAAGTTCAAATAAACTCAGAAGAGAATTTTCAAAGTTCGTACGCCCAACTGTTCAAACAAACAAGCACTGCATTCATGTTTATGAACATTTGTACTGGAAGTGACTGCAGATATATTCAACCAGCAAATAAAAATGACATAATTTGATTTATTTGACCAGCCACAAGAAAACAATGTGCATATTAATGAATGTGAATAATTACTCAAAATTAACATTCAATTTACAGAGCAGTAGGATCATTAAGCTGTAGCAAATAAACTTAACTAAGGAATAAATGCAAAAGAAATTTGTGTTCCTCTGGCAGTTATTAAATAAATAGGAGCAAAAACTGCATTAATTGTATAAATTATTCATTTTTAATTATTTGTTCAACTGTGGTAAGTATTGATAATAACTTTATGTCTCAGGGAGGGAAGAATGATGACAAAGAAACTTTGCTTATTCTCCTTAACAATGGTAAAGTAAACAAAACTGGAGGATGAACTGAAAAATCTGGGACCATTTTTAAGTGTGTTGGGGCCATCTTGTTGCTCATTTGTTTTTTTCTGTCGACCCTTGTGACACAGCACTGGTGACCCTTTTTAACAGACATGCCTTTTGAAAACTTGACTGATTAAAATGTTGGTTGGAAGAAGAATCACAAAAAATAAAGCGAGCCTTGATCCATGTAAAGGTTAGATCACAAATGGAAAATACACTCCCTGGAGAAGGTGCATGTACATGTGGCTGAAAGTGAAGATTGCAGCAGCCTGGTGAGCTGGCTTGATTCTCAGCAATGTGGTAGCAGAAATATTGCGTGCTTTGGGGATCCACAAGAGTGTGGCAAAAATATATTAAAATTCTTCTACTTCTCAGCATGTCACCTGTAGCTTTTGATAGATGCCAATACACAGTGGTGATCCCTGAGCTCCTGGGACCTCTTTCCTGAAGCAGGTCTTGAATGCAGAGGGCAGCAGGGACAGTTATCCTGAAGTGCCAGCACATCAACCTCCAGGTATCTTCCCACCAGGACAGGCAAAGCTTCATGACTTCCTTGCCAGTAGGATTCTAAAGACGGAGTTGCACCTCTCCTCCTGGGGTTGTCTCTGGTATTTGCTTTGCAATCTGGTTAGATGAAATTTTCAGATAAGACAAACTTTTATCAAAAATCTTTAACTCTTTAAAAGAGAGTGTCACCTTGACTTACCCTAACTTAGAACAGTGCTGCTCTGTCTCCTACCTTGTTCCCTGTCTCATATCACCTCTGCCTTCTTGTTCCCTTTCTCACATCTCCTTGGGAACATGCTGCCTTAAGCTTCATGGCTCAGCAAACTGGGACACCTGCAAATTACAAGGCATCAGCAACAGAAGGCAAAGAGCTTTCAGACTGCCAGAAATTTTGGAAAATCCTAGCCAGACAAACTACCCCCATTTTATTTCTAGTTTTTGCTCCAAAACATATGAACAGCAGAGTTTTTTGAAAATAGAAAAGCTTTCCATATTTTTTTTCTGGCAATAAAATTATGAGTTTATTGAATCAGTTAAATCAATTTGGTTAGAATGTCCTCAAGGATTTCAGGACGAATTAAATAGCATTAAAATTTCAGCACCACTAGTATGATAGTCTGACAAAAAAATGAAAGCCATTTTAGAGAGAGAAGCATTAGACAATCTTAACCAGAAAGTGTCATTCCCAATCTACAATGGGTGAAAATTATATATTCCATTAAATGTCATGTATGATATGTACCTCTGACAGTACAGAGCTGTTTTCTTGAATGATGGTGATGGTGGTGGAGGTGGTTTTCTTTCTGTGCAGTTATATTTCCATATCTTCACTGGAGTCCTATATTAAAGAAACACAATTCCTCTGTGCAAGGAACTGTGTTGGACTTTGGCAGATCCAGCATTAGTTCATACTGCCTGTATAAGTTGTCTGCAAAGGAACATATGTCCCAGTGAACTGCTGGGCACTAATAAGTTTTTTCTATGTGTAGCTGTTGTCTATTGAGAAATGAGAAACTGTCTTTCCATTTCACATAGTTTCTCTCCGAAATGATCTAACCATCACTTCATCCAAGTTATTGCTCTGCTGAAATAACCCCAGGGCCATTCAGCCTCCGCACAGTGAATGTGGCATTCAGGAAAGCAATCAGCTGGAAGCTCCCCTGCAGTCTCTGTTCACTTCCAAGAAGCCTGCTGGCCTCGCCTGCATCCCGGGGTCGGCGCGTGAGGAATCGCGGCGGGATCGGGAGGTGCCGCTGGCGGGATGAAGGATGCTGCAAGCTGCGCCATCTTGTGTAGCTCCAAAAAAAGCTCAAGAGTATTTCAGGAGGCAATTAGCATCTGTGTACCAAGTGCTTCAGAGCAGCTAAGCTTTAGGAAGACTCCTTAGGATTTTCAGCTGAGTTTGTAACCTAGCACTAAATCCAGGAAGTTTTTTCACATTTGCTGCATAATGCTGGGAAGGAGGAGACAGCAAAGGTGAGTCAGTTCCCTATTTTTCCCTACAAATCTGTACCAAAGGCCTCTGTTTTGAGTGTGTTACAGAATCAAATGTGCAGAATTTGAAGTCAAGAAAGTTTAAGCAGGGGATAGGTACAAATACTGTGCCAGGATTTGTCCCTGCTGTCTTCCATGAATGTGAATCCCCCCGATGTAAAAAGCTGACAGAGGGCTTGATGTTCTAGCAGGGGATAGATTCGTGCAGATCTTTGCAGCTGTGACATTTGCATCCAGCTGACTCTACCTGTGTAAACAGCAGGAATATTTGACAGCACAAAGGAAGAGTCGAATGAAATCCAGCAAGGAAAACAATAGCATTTAAAACATACACGAAAGGCTTATGCTATGTCTTGTTATGGAATTAAATGGAGATGTTCTGCACCTACTTTTCTCAAAGTGTTTCTCTGAGATGGAAGATGTGAGTTTGTGTTTTGCTAAATGTGGAGTGAGAGCCAACTGACTTTCACAATTAATTTGTGATAAGATGCAGTGTCCTAGAGAATGTGCTCTCTCTTTCCTCCTGTTTTATACACAGCTTTGCTAGGAGGAAGAGATAGCAGGCTCAAATGAGTCTGTAGGGGCTCATTTGAGAAAGCTTGGTGCTGTCTGCTGAGCTTGAATGCACAGGCAGAGATCAGGAAAGAAAAAAAGATGCTGAGCCTTTTAAGGCAGAAGGATCTTACATTGCCTCCTGCAGCCAACATGTCCTCCTTGTCCAATAAATTGGACATTTGTCAAGTAATTTTTCACCAAGCCTGTTCTTCTCCTAAGGATGATTAGTCTTTTTAGTGTAAAGTAGGTATTTTTTGAAGTCCAGCTCTGAAATCCTAGAGAGAAGGTCTTTTTGTTGGAAACAGCACATCTGCCAGGTAAATACATTCTGTGGTATTTTTATAATGACTATAGGCAATGTGTGGCAATTATCTTCTGAGAAATGCTGATCTTCTAGTAAGTGCCTTTCACTTGAGCTTTGGTCTTTAGTAGATGAGCTTTGGGATCTATGAGTGTATCATCTCTGTGGCAGAAGTACAACATTTTGAAATAAGTACCCAAAAGAGCAGTGGATAAGCTGTAGACACAAAAATAGAGCTAGACCTCACCCCAGGCTTGTATGTTACCAGGTTCTACAGAAAATTTCTGCTGGCTTTGGTGACAACTGGATCTAACTGCAGACTTTGGTTAAAACAAAACTTTAACACTTCACGTTAGCCTGTTGGGCAGAATCTCACTTTTATATATATATGTATCTGTGCTGTATAACTTAAAATAGCTTCAGCATATGCTCACTTCTTTCTCATTAAACATTTCCAGGAAAGTCTTAGCAGTTTTACATGTGGAATAAGAATTTTAACTTCAGTTTCCTGGATAACATGCAGTAATTGAACCTGTAACAATACCACTAAATCTCATTTAATTGTCTTTAATCCCTGACCTAGTCTTTTTTTTCCCATGTCCACCTGAGATGGCAAATATTTTGCAAGAATAGGTTCGGGTATGAGAGACAACAGAAAATCTTGGGATGCAAGTCCCCTGCTTGGGAGATTTATAAATCCATGATGGAAAGATTGTCAATGCCAGGTGCAATCAGTGTCTTTGTGAATTGGATCATTTCAGTACATAACACAACCCCTTTAAAGGCAGCCTATCATGCAGTAGGCACCTGGTTCACCTTCAGAACAAAGCCACAGACCTTTATGAAGGCATGGGAATTCTAAACCCTGTGCACGGCCCAAGGAGGAAATTCCAATGTCACAAGCTCTTTCCAGTTTTATCATGGTTTTATCAATATAGCTGATAGTTCAGGCACATCACTAATAGTTCCCACATATAAAGGACCCATTTCATATGTGCCATAGGGAAGTGCTGGTTTCCCCTTGGAGTCCCTCATGTGACTCAGGCTCTCTCTCCTAAATACACATATAGGCACATGTTCCATTTGGTAGTGGTATTCTATTCTACAAGTTGTTTACAACACATGCTATTTATAACTTTTGTTATCAGAGCTTGAACATCTGGACCAGATATGTCTGTACAAAGTGACAGAGATCCATCCTGTCTGCAAAAAATAACCAGAGCTTACATGATGAGGAATGTTCCTGCTGTTAAGCTGGTTTGTTAGGGTTTCACTTAGTAACAGATAAAGATGATGGAATATGAATTCTCCCTGACAAAAGTTGGGTTTCTTCCCAGCAGCTCAGAAATGCCTGAGCCTCAAGACTCTCTCTGCTGTCTTCTTTGCCTGTCTGATATGTGATGAGCACTCCTTTCCTATGCAAGCAAGTTACTCCTTTCAGGCCACAGTGTCTCACTTTTTTTTTTTTTTTTTTTTTTTTTTTTTTTTTTTTTTTTACCTGAACCACCCCTGGCCACCATTTGGGAGCAGATGGATACAAACCAGACAAGCAGGCACTCTGGGTTGCTGGTATGTTTCTTCCTTCCCCTGCATTTGGCATAAACACAAAACAGAAGTGGGAAAGACAGCCCCTCATGAAGTCCTGCTTGTTTCCCTTCCCGAGTAAATTCCCTTTCAAGTGTGATCAAGACGAAAACAGTAACTTTATACCAAGGATAAATGAAAACCCAGTGAGGGGGAAGCAATTCCTCTGCCATTCTACTGTAACAGCACTGCATTCTCCACAGCCAGTTTCACAGGAAAATTACAAACTATCTGTTTATTGAAGCGTGCTCGGGGATAAATCCCGCTCATCCTCTTTAGGTGAATGAGTGAGCCGTTCTGCATGAGAGGTTTGGCCAGGGGCAGAGCTGGCTGGCAGCCCGCATCCCTCTCGCTGTGCTCCATCCAGCCCCGCTTGTGACGTCCCAAAGGGCAAAGGATGACAGGATAAGACCTTGCGCGTACAAGCTGCAATCTTTGCAGAACTCTGATTGTCTCATCATTTTCACATCAAGGCTACGACGGGGAAAAAGCCTCACGGAAAGTAATCGACGGGAGAGCAACCAGTCAGCTCCGGGGTTGTTTGTTTTGTGGCGTAAAATCATTGAATAAGCAGTAACAAATGTTTCTACACTCCCTGTGCAGACCTGCCAAGTCAATTCAGAGATATCAACACGAACACTTTAAATGTTTTGGCAAGAGAAAAATTTCTATAAGCTATTGAGGTGCTTTGTGCATGTATTTTCAGGTAACAAGCCTTGGCTCAAAGCCCTGCATTCAAGCATTGCTGAATATCACTCGTATTCAAAAACTAATCAGAATCAGCATTCAAGTGCTGTAAGCACTATGTTTCCTACAATTCATCTAACCACTATGAATAACTTGGAAATAATTAAGCTTTTGACCAAAATTATGTACTGCATAATTTCAGTCTATAGATTTGATTTGTTGAATCCAAAATATTCCATGGATCATTATTACATCTGGACACATTTTCAAAAATTAATGATTAATAATTTATATATTGTGACAGATCATGCAGAGTTGTATTGCTTATTTAGCATCATGTGTATCCTTGATAAACACTGTAATAGAGTAGCTCCCTAACACATTTCAACTCAGGAAATTTCTTCTGATCCTATATGGATAGCAATGCAAATAATTCTGTTTTATTGTGAAAGTTCCTTTTTATCCTGCAGAGATGGACTTAATCCTGTGACCAGAAGGTTGAGTGGACTAGACCCAGTGTCAGTACAACACTGACCATGCAGATAACATAATTTTCTAAGTACATACCTACATTTATCAGAAGGGTCCTGACTCTAATGCACCTTGGCCTTACTGTTTGTTGCTCTCCCTTGCTCCTCCCGAGTCACTTGCTTCCCCCAAGAAGTGACTCACCAGACCTGGTCAGGGGTCCAGGGGCAGATTTAGCCAGTGGAACCACTTCAGTAGAATTGATTTGGCAGGAGAATTGCTTTAAGAAGTTATCAAGGGAATGAGATGTGCTCATATAGCTCACATTTTCACAAATATGTAAAAGACCATGTGGAGCTGTAAGCCTGGCAGGCAATAAAAATCCCATCTCCTTCCTTCCATATTTGTTGAGACAGTCATGAGACTTCAACTCCTTCTCCACACAGCTGGCATGCATAGCAAAGACGAGTTGCATCCCAAGAGTGCTGAGACAGATGTGCTGTATTACTACAGCTGGATGTTCCTGCTAGGATTGAAGCAGAGGAAACAGTGTCTTTGGTTCTCTTGAGCAGAGACAAGAAAACATAAAAAACTCTCACATCTTTCCTTAATATTAGGTCTATCTTAATTAGTCTGCTGGGGTGATGCAACTACAGTACAAGTGGAATGGATCACTCTCATTAAGCGTGGTAAGATAAACTCAAAAAATAAATAGGCTATTACATATTTCCATGCCTACCTCAGGAGATGGCACATTCATTATATTCCAATAAGCTCCAGAAAAAGATAAAAATACACCAAAGATTTGCTAGGGCTGAAAAATGCTTTTTTTTTTTTCCTGTGCTCTTGCAGGAGATGCTGTACTTTTCCACCATTTCCCTGCCATACTGAGCTGATTTTCCAGCCTGGGAAAGCAGATGCTGTGCATCATTGCAGTTCTCAACTGCAGCAGAAGTGAGGAGCCAGTACACAGCAATTTCCACAGTACTTCAGCCCCTGGTGATGTGTAGCTGCACTCACCCCTGTTCAGTGTGTACAGGTACCAGCAGCCTGGGTTCCGCTCCCTCTAACACATCCTCTTCTTCATTATGGGCTTCTCTCATCTCTGGCTCATGCATTTCCAAGCTCTGTGGAGAAAGGCTCATTCTCAGAGCTGGCACAGTGAAAAGGCTCAAGATTTAAGTAAAGTCTTTAGCCATAACCATGGTATAAGGTCATAAATCATCTGCTTGATCTGATCTTAACAGAGGAGATTAAATACTTGGAAATTCAGCTGAAACATCCCATGAGTGCCCTAATTCTCACCAGCATGGGGTCCTCTCCTGGTGCTCTTTGGACAGCTGGCTGTTGCACAGCTGGCTGAAAGCTGCTTTGGTTTGCCCAGAGTAAGCAAATACTACCTCATACAACAGCTGTGCTTCAAGCACCATGAACTGCACCCTGATTGCTGTCATTAAGTCTGCATGGGCTCCTCTACCACCTGCCTCATGGACACCTGCACTGAATACACATCCCGTCAGTTCAGGATTCACCAAGCTTATTCTGGTTTGAGTCAAAGCACAGTAGAAAGCACCATCCTAAAAATTACTCAAGTGAACATTCTCTCACTAGGACAAAGAGCACCTTTTTCTCTCTCAGTGTGAGGTGATTGAATATTTTCTCAGCAGAATTTTCTCTGGGCTGGCTATATGGGTCTATGCTTGTGTGCCTTTATGATTATTACTTTAATTATTTCTTTCTAGGTGAAAAAAAGTAGAGTGGAATCTCTTACTGACGACAATATGGACAACACTGTCTCAGTCTTGGAGGTATTTATTTAGCTGTTACACAGTTTGATGGGAGGATAAGGAAGCTAAAGTGGGAGGTTTGCTCCTCAAAACCATAGTTCAGAATTCATGTGCTTCTCTTTATAGCTTCTCAGTGTTTGCTATGTGCAATTTATAGGGCATTTCCAGGCAAAGGATATGATTCTTATACTCAAAGGAAAGGTGTATTTCCCATAAACAAAGGATAGGAATGTTTGACTAACCAGCACATAAACATTTTTTCTTATTTTATCCCATTTTTTCCTCTTCCCTGGATTCTGTTATTAAATTCACATGTCCATGATGATTAATCCCAGCCTTTTCTCAGAAGTGTGTCGACATTACTGTGGTCAGCCAGTCAGCAAAGCTCACCAGTGAAATGCAGCATATGGCCCACATGAATGGCTGCTACAACACCCTTCAACACTTGCAGAAGAATACCATAAAAACAACAAATAATGTTAATGAGGATTAAACTGTATGATTTTTTTACACCATTTTCAGGTGGACCTGGGCACTTTGCATTAAGCTAATGAGAGGTGAAAGCCAGATTAGACGTTCTTGATGGAGTTTACATTGTGTGTGGGTGCACACTGACTGCAGACGCAATTATTTTTCAACTCGTGGGAGCTTCAATCCATAAACTTGCACACCACGTCAAACTGATCCAGTAAGTCTGGCCCCCAAATCTGACCCAGCTGATTCTTGTTTTGTTTCTGGGAAATGACTCTAGAGCAGAGAGGAAGAATGTAAAATGATACATGCTGCTCTTGCTCGCCTCCAGCCTGAGAGGGATAGGTTTGCTTACACTTTCACATTTATGCTACATTAGGACTAAAAATCAAGATCCTTCCCATTTCTCATAATCCTGTTTTGTCTTTCAGTCTATTATCTCTCCCCTGCCCAGCTGATGGAGTGGCTTTGGGCATCTAGCATTCAGCCACAAACATGGAACAACTCTGTAACCAGCTCTCCCACCCCCCCGAGACCCTGCTATAGCATCCTGGCATGTCTAGACAAAATGTATGATGGAGGTTGACTCCTTCACTGTTGCTGATCAGCAACAGCCACCAGGGCTGCTGCCACTGTACGGAAGCAGATTAACTGTGCAAGCCTTAATGAAGTAAACGGAAAACGCCTTCACTTTGTCTTGGTGATTTTTCCTCCATAAAATTATACCCATAGACAGTTAATGTTTTTCGACTTGAAGTTGTTGTTTATGCCTGCTGCCCCATGCCAAGTATTTCAAATATCTCAATCCAGCTATCTACACAGTTTATGCAATAGTAGATGTCCAAATCTACTGGGAAGTGACTTTCATATGTGTCCAGTCCATCATATGCAGCTCTCTGGACCCTATGAGGGAGGAGCATTTACTCTCTTATCACAGAAAGTCATACAGACTTGTCACTCAGTACATCAACTCCAAATCAGAGGGAACTGAACTTAGCTGTCTCACAGAGGTGATGTTAGCCTGGCCAGCAAATGTTCATGAAGCTTTCAAGGGGATTAGATGGTGATGTTCCTGTTTGGAAATTCTGGCAAACCACTGGGAAGACTGAGGACAACATAAGAGCAGCCAGACAGTGGGTGGTTTCTGGTTCTGTGTTCCTACATCAGAATTACAAATGATGGAGTAGTGTTAAGATTTGTAATGGACATAAACCCACATCCATTTTAGGAACACTAACTTTTTAGGAAGTCTGAACTTTTTCTATGTTTAGCTATCCAGGGGAAAAGAAAAAAGAAAAACAAGAAACAGGAACTGCAAGGAACTGGGAACTGCAATATACAGCTGAGATAAGAATTACTTTCAGTGGGAAAATACTGAACTTTATAAAGATGTGAAATCTAGTAAGACAATTAACATAAACTAAATACTTTCCTCTTGCTCCAGTAGAAGAAAATAAAATCTCTAGACCTCTCCAATTTCCTTAAATTAATGAAGTAGCATCAGATCTGATTCAAGACTCTCAAAAGCTCTCTATTCTTCCTCATGTGAATGTAAAACTATCCGTTCATTTCTCTGCAGACATATAACCAACTGGATTACTTTCTTATTTGCACTATCCTTCTCTAAAGGCTGACCTTTTTCTAGACATATTTTCTTTTAACTGCATATTCTTTGTTAATATGCATACTATGCAGAAGAACACTGAAAAATAGATTTATTTACAAAAGAGGTGTAAAGATCTCCCAGGAGAGCCAAGTATCCTTGCTGCCAGCTGAAATCAGCAAGAGCAGCGTCTTCTCCAAAGCTCAGTGTCAAATCTGTAACAGGCTGTGAATTTCTGATCCCATTTGGACTTTTCTCCTTCTTTGAACATGAATATTCCTGAGTACATTTCCATACATTCCTATTATAGCCAGGTGCTGCTGTGAGCCAGTACAAACGTAGTGGAGTTTTGTAACGATATTGCCAAAGAAACAAATGCTCCAAAGCAACTGCATGGGATTAGTAGGAGATGAGATGTCTAACGTTAGTAAGATATTTAGTCATTGGGTAAACATCTACTCCGGACCACGTCATGATGGTTTCTGTTCAGTTTTCCCTTGCAAAGTCTCTCAGTATTTAATAAGCAGGTTACAAACTGCTGTTCGCTGGGAGAAATCTACTTCTATCTGAAACGTGGCACTTCCAAACATAGAATGGTTTGGACTGGAAGCGACCTTTAAAGGTCATCAAGTCCAAACCCCTTGCAATGAGCAGTGACATCTTCATATAGATCAGCTTGCTCCGAGCGTTGTCCGACCTGTCTGTGAATGTTCCCAGAGATGCAGCATCCACCACTTCTCTAGGCAACCTCTGCTACTCTTTCACCACCGTCATCACAAAACATGTCGTCCTAATATTTAGTCTGAATCTGCTCTACCGGTTTAAAATCATTACCCCTTGTCTGAGCAAAAAGGTCTGGCCCCAGCTTTAAGTCCCCTTTAAGCACTGAAGCTCAGAGATTCTTTGGCAGGCAAAGGACCCGGTAACACCTCCGAGGGAGAGCGGGAAACTTGGTGACCGACAACTCAAACCCCTTCCGGAAAGTGTAAATGATGTCGGAATGGACAGTGAAAAGCGTTTAGGGCAGGAATAACACCTCTCTGCCAAGGACCCTCACCCCCGTCGCCCCGCCGAGCCGGCTCCACCCCGCCAAGCCAGGGCCGCGCCGGAGGCAGCGCCCGGGCGGGGACGAGCCGGGAGGAAGAGGAGGGATTTCACCTGCCCGGCCCGGCCCGGCCTCCAGGTGCGAGGTGGAGCAGGAAGCGGCGGCGGCGCCGGAGGGGACCCGCGCCCGCCTCGGCGCCGGGCCCCTGCGGGGAGATGGCGGCGGGCCGGGCGCTGGCCGCGCTGCTGGCCGCGCTCCTGGCCGCCTCGGCGCAGCTAATCCCGCGGGAAGGTAGGGATAGGGACAGGGACAGGGACAGGGGCAGGGGCGGGCCGGCTCCCCCACCCTCGGCAGGGCTACCCCTGTGGCGGATCGGTTCCCCATCACCCCCAGCCGGGGCTCAGCTGCCCATCCCTCCCGCCGCCTCTCAAGAGCCGCCCGGGGCGCGGCTGAGCCCGGGCTCGCTTTAGTTGGCGGCACCGTAGGCGAGAAACTCGTGGCTCTGCCTTTATCCTCGTGTGCTGCTGCTGATTTAATAACTATTAGTTATTTAAAAGTGGTGGGGTAGAATCGCATCCGTAATGTTTGTGCGATGGGACATTTCAATTTTGGCACTTCTAGTCAGAACGCTCCCTTTTCTTTCTCTTGGAAAATGCTAACAAGAGCTTTACATCCTCGCTTGCTGGAGTATTGATTATGAAAGTAACTTCACGAAGTCCTTTTTCCTGGGCGCCAGAGGGGCAGCTGAATTCTCTGTAAAGAGCAGAAGCTCCTTGGACTGCGTTCTGTGTTGGATCTTGCAGTTGTTCAAGTTTTTCAGCAGAGAACGATATTATTTCTATAGAGCAATGGGTGAACTGTAGATGCAGGGAAATGGGATAGCTTATATGCTCATCTGAGCTAGATGGTTTAATGCTCGCTACCAGCTCTGCATCTCTTGAAATTCCTGGATGCTTGTTGAAATCCCATCTAACTCTGTGTGCGACTCCAAAAGAATTCCATTTATGAACACAGGGACAGTGTGTGATGTTTTCCTCAATCTCTAAAGCTGATTGATTGCAAAAAATGCCCATCCTCAAGTCTAAACAGTTTAACTGCTATCAGTAGTCCTTTAAAAGGCTCTTGAAGTATGAGTCCTTGTGTATAAAATAATTGGTGAATTATTTGAAGTAACTGTAAGTTGCCTAAAGAGTCTGTGAAATTTGTGCCTTTTTAATATTTCTGTTACCTTTAGCTGCACTGGTTCTGCTGAAGTGGAGTTCAGACCATTATACATGCAGAATGTTTCCTTTGAGATTGGGCAGCCCTGAGGTTTAAGTTTCAAGCTGTGCAGTCTTTTAAATAAAATATTTGCATTTAATGTATTGCCTCTGAGCTGAGTGAATAACAGCAATTTGCCTCTCTAAGCTTCTTCAAAGGAAAAAGAGAGAATATAATGCTGTTTAATAATTGTGTTTTGTTGCCACTGATGGTGGCCCTTCCTACTTCCTTCAGTCCCTTCCTTTCCAGCTGCAGGCTTCTGCCTGCTCCTCAAGCACCTCTACTCCTGTGGGCCAGGTCCTCTGTCATCCTCTCAAAATGCGGTGCCTTCCTCCTCTTTGAAAACCCCCAGTCCCCCAAAAAGGTCAGTCCCAGCTGCCCTGGCAGAACGGGTTGGCAGACTGGAGGTTGTGATGCTGTGAGCAGGACATGAGGCAGAGGGGAATGGTGCCTTCCCAAGTTTGTTGGCACATGTGTCCTTCCTTCCAATGAGAGCTGCTGTTGTTATTGCACAACCAAAACTGTTGGAACATTTCCCTGGGCAAAGGATTGTCCCAAAAGCCCAAGACAGCTCAGATTAAGGCTTTCCTCTGCACGCCTATGTTGTTTGTAATTTTTAAGGAGTTCCTGTTGCACTGATGCTGACATTAGTACTGGCTCTGCTGTTGCTGTGTTTTGGCTTCTCCCCCTCTCCTCGGTTGCAGCTTCCTCTCTTCCAGTAAGGCTGGGTTTAGGCTGGGTGTGCACATGGGGTGTGTATGAGGCACACGTGGCTCTTTGTGGGGAGTGGTGATGATCTGGTGGGGTGGCTGCAGATTTTGGTTTGACTATCTCTAGAGCTGTCTCTTGTCGTCCTTGGTGAACTTCTTTCTTTCTCCTCTCACCCCCTTGCTCAATCCTTTCCCAGCAGGTACAGTTTTCTTGAGATGCAACTTTATGTGTAAAATAAATTATCAAATAAAAGATTGATTCTAATTTATTTCTGGAAAACTACAGAAAGAAGTATTTGGTGTGCTGGCTGTGCACAGACGTGGGAGTGTGAACAGAGTATTGCATATCTGACCTTTGAAAATGTGTTTTCCAACTGAAAATTAGTTTCTTGAGGCACTAATAATGAAGTTCATCAGATTTCTATGCTGTCTATGAAACATAAACGTTTCAGGTTTAAAGTATCCCTATGAATGTGATAAAAATCTGTATATGTATTCCAGATTTTGTCTTTAAAATGTCATTGTTATAATAAGTGAATTTAGGGATAATGCCATGTTGATTCCTTCTCTACCCTCCAGTTATCTTTTTCTTGGCAACTGACTGATTTGAGTCACACATCAGTCTTAACATGTAAAGCTGCTTCATTTAATAAAATAAAAAACCCCAAGCTGTTAGCAGGGTCATTCTGCTGCTCTGACAGGGTATAAATAACTGCCCTGTTTGTTCTCCTCTGAAAGTAAATGGAAACTGGATTATTTCCATTCTGAATCACCATTTATTCATTCGATTGAGACCTCTCCTTTTAAGACTACAACCGATGTACATGTGTTGAAAGTCTGTGGTTTTTTTTTGCTTGCGTTAATGTCATTATCAGTCTGGAGTGCTAACTTTTTACTCTCTAGAAACGAATGTGTTTATAGTAAATTATTTATAGTGTGTCTCAGTTTTGGTACTACTACCTTAAATTCTCCACCAGAAAATATCTTTATTTTGTTTTCTTTTCACAATTCCAGAACTTTGTGTGTTTGAGATGTTTGTTTTTAAGAGGTGGGTCTTGTCTGTGTGTTTTTCATTTGTCTGTAAGTCTACTTAAGTCTACAAGGGATGTAGAGGTGATGGGAAGGCTTGAGTGAGTGTGTGAAGTAATGGGAATGTGAAAATACTTGAGGATTGCTGTACTGAGCTGAATTTATTGTCCATAGCAGCACAAATAGTGCTTCCCTCTCCCCCTGCTCCCACTAGACATCCTCAGTAAGGTTGTTGCCTCTGGAGTTGTGTGAATTAAGTCCCTCCAAGAGCTGTACTCTTGGTCCTGGGCTTACTCATACCCAAAACTGGAAGCACCAACATATAGCAGCCACTTGGCTACAAAGTGGCCCAGGAGAGAAGAAACAAATGAGATGAGCCTGGCTCCTTAAACGGTTGGCATCTTTTTTGTGCCTGGAGTTGTCATTTGATGTGGTGGCCAAAAATTTGTCAGCCAAAAAATAATTAGGGGAAAGCATGCTGAAAAGAATTATTTCTTGGCACTGATTCAAGGCAAAGAACTAGTCAAGGGAGAAACAAGGTGAGAGAATTGGAGGCTGATGAATCTCATGTCCAGAGTACCACTATGGACCTGGGACATGGAGAAAGTTATTTGTTAGCTAGAAGGTTGTGCTCCTCTCATTTTTTATTGCAATTCTGTGTGTTATCCTGCTATGCTGTAATGAAAGGATCTAGATAGAAATCAGGGCTTGCTCTATGAAATAAGGGAAGAACCTTTCCCCTGCCTGATATCAGATATCATTTGGGTCAGCTTGTTAATTGCTTATATGAATTATCTGCAAACAATGTTGGAAGAGAAAAAAATGTAGGAGAAAAACTACTGAAAAATAATCTGATTTCTTGAAATATGTAATAGCAGCAACAATATTTTCACAAATAAATGTTGCTGGGGTTCAGTTTATTAATGTAACCCTTATCACCCAGCCTAATTGCTATTTGTACTGGCATATGTTAAATGAAATGCTTGTGATCCACAACTGCCAAACCCTCAGTCTTAGGCAGAGGCTAAGCAGCTTTGCACTTAGTGCATTCCAGAAATACTTCAAATTTGAAATAATCTGAGGAACCATCCTGTGCTAAGAGCAAAGTCAAGATATTTTGGCTTTACCTGTGTTGACTAAAGCTGTGGGTGACAGGAGCATGGCATGTTTGCAGATTAGTGTAGATGATGGCTGAATAGCTCCTTTCTCTGTATTGATCCCATTACGGTTTGCTTTTTGTAACTGCTGATGGCAAAACCTGACCTTCTTCTGGTCCTGGGCAGAAGAGAAGTGAATGTGCATGGAGTTGTACCCCTTTGTGTTGTGGCCAGGGTGGGATCAGTGGTGGTGCTGGATTATTCCTGGGGCTGTGGGGGAAGCTGGGTGCTTCTCACCACTGCCATGAGTGGAATGTGCCTCTGATCTGAACTGGATCTTACAGCAGCAGAGTCCTCCTGCTCTCTTCTGGGGGCTCCCTGGAGCTCTCCCTTTGGGTGTTTTCTGGCCTTGGTGTCCTTGCATGAGCTCCTAGAAAGACTCAGCTGCAGCAAAGCATGTATTAGCTAGAGAATATGGGGAAGATAGCCTTGGATGCCAGTTTTGATCTAAATGAGCTCTTTTTTTGACTACTCTTGTAAGCTTCTGTTAAAATATTTTTTTAAAATCTGCACCTTTAATAATTTCTGTAATTTATAAACCTTTTCCCAACTGAGGGAAAAACCAAAGATATCACTTTAACAAAGCACTTCCAGCAGTTTCTGGGGCAGCATCCAACTCACTGATGCTGCTCAGGTTTCTCTGTCAAACCTCAGCTCTGGAGAGGACAACACACCCACTGAAGCAGGGGTTGGCTTGTTGGAACCAAACCATTAACCAGTTCCTGAAGAGCAGCTGCTGACTTTTGGCGCTCTCCTAGTAGGATTCAGCCAAGAGAGCCAGGTCACCATCCCTTGATTCGTAAACTTCTCAAATCTCTTGCAGATGCTACCATACATTTTCTTCTTGCTTCACATCTGCTTGTGCCACCAGGGTGTGAAGAAAAGGATGAAAGGATGTGGGCTGGGCTGCACTTGTAAATTGTTGGCTGCTGGCTTTTACATCAGAGCAACATCTTGAGTTTGTGTATTGGCTGGTGACAGAGGTGAGGGTTTGCTGCCTGCAGCTGAGCCAGCCTGGTGTGGATAGTACTGATGGGACCTCCTGGAAGACTTTCAGGAAGACCTTCAGCTGAAGAATTGTGCCATAGTGTCTAGCAGATATGCATTTCAAGTATGTTAGTAAGATCTAGTCTGCCTGTGAGTGCCTGGACTACCATTACTGTGGAAAAAGGGATTTTTTATTTTGTTTTTTAATCTATCTCCTGTACAGGGGATAAGGTCTCTACTTTGCCTGTTGGACACTTTTTAACAACTATCCACAAGAGTGCCATAGGGCAGCCTGCTTTGAGCTGTGTCTTTTGATTTCTTGGGGAGCAGAGTGAGTGCGGTTACTTGATGTCGGATCAAACCCTTCTTTTGGGAGATAGGATAAAGCTGGCATTCTGGAGTTGGCCCTGGATTTTCTGGGTCCCTGGCTGTGAGAAAGAGGAGAGAACAAGATTTGAGGAGTGGAAAGAGATGATCAGGAGTTCCTCAGAAGTGAGAGACTTAAGAGCTGACTGCAGGATGTTTGGCATGGGAGGGATCCCTGATTGCGAAATGTGCTTTTACACCTTTGTTAACCAGAGCCAAGACTGAAGAGCTGCTCAGACATGCTCTGAGATGTTGTCCTCTTGCTGGCTTAAATCAAGGTAGGGATAAAAACTATGCAAGTGAACACCCCTTTGATCAAGGGAGGCTCCTGCAGGGATGTTCTCCAGCCAGTGTGACATTTTCTTCTCAAGCTGTGCAGACACACGTGTCAAACATTTTATACATTGTATGCTGGCGGTCAGCTCGTGGTCAGGGTTTGCTGAACTCTCCATCTCACCTCTGCAGAAGCAGCAACACTTCATATCTGTAAAATAATAATTAGAAAAAGGCAGCTCAGGGTCAACAGTGCCTCTTTCCCACTTGTGGTGAAAAAAGCTTCTTTTTAAAAAATCTATCACGCGAGTTTATATTAGTGTCTTAATTATCTTCCAAAAGGGTTCTAGAGAGAGCAGTTTAAGTACAGAAATATGGGGTGGGTTCCCCCCTTCCCCCCCCCCCCCCCCCCCCCGGTTATTTTGAATCTGAAGGTACTTTACTCCTGTTAGGCATTTCAAATTAATGAATTAACAACTTTTGAGCGAGCAACCTTCTTGGCCTGGGGTGCTGACAGATCTCTCTGAACTGTGCTGGAATGGCTTGTAATATCACTATGCCAGAAGTGTCTGCCCTTCCTCCCTGATGAGGAGGGAAATTTGTGACATCTCGCCTGCTTTGCATCCCCATCCTGGCTGTCAGTTCAAACAATCAGTAGAGATTAGAGCACTGTTTTGTGATGGCTGAGGAGTGGGTATTCTCCCCCAGGTACCCTTTCCTGAGGTGTGGTTACCATGGCATAATAGCGATTGGCAGCATCTATCTCTAAGAGTTTACAAGCTTTTACATTTTATCCCTGGGATTTTCTGGGTGATTTCCTGAAAGTAATCCTTTCACCAAATATGGACCTTATATCCCAGACAAGTGTGGTGGTGGAAGACAGGTCCAGACAGGAGGAGATGATCATGTAATGTAGAGAGTAGTTTATATTTAAATGAAGAAGGCTGTAGTTTGTGATGGTGCTTGTGATCTCTATTTTGCTGCTCACAGCACTGTTCAGGAGGTGAGAGGAGTCCAAACAGTGTGTGGGTCCCTGACTAACTTTGCTAAGGGCTTGAAGACTTTGAAGGCAGTCACCTGGATTACATTGCAGGTGAGACTGGAGGAGTGGATGATGCTTGGGCAATTGGCTGCTGCACTTGAACTGGAGAGTTGAACAGAAATTGTCAAAGATGTTAATAAGACAGGTAGACAGGAACTGAGTTGGCAAAGCAGGGAGATGTTTGCTCTTTCAAGTATTACTTGATGTGTTTTTGGCCAATTTGAGTGAACTGTGCAGTGGATTGTGTTTAAGGTGATGCATCACCACACTGAGTTACTGTGTTACACCCCTTGCTTCCCACCCTCTTGCCATGACTCTTGCAGCAGATCCTGTGTAGTGGAATAACCTCAGCAGGCTCTGAGTGTTCCTGCAGGTCAGCATCCCTGCAAGGGCTTGAAGAGGCAGTGAGCCTCCAGGAGAGCTTGACAAGCTGTAGAGGCAAGCAGCATCCCTGTGCTGTCCTGGTCCTGAGCTGGTAGCACAATACACTGCAGGGAGCAAGCCTGTTCTCTGGAGAGGCATGTTGGTTGTGTGGGTTCAGATCCCCCTGGGGCAGAACAGGGGTTTGGGTAGAGGTATTTCATAATCAGAGCAAGCTGCTGCTACTTGTCTTGTGCAGCAGCCCAGCTCCTCCAGCTCATGAATGGTGGCTGAGTCAGCCCCATCCAACTGGGTTTCTGTAAAAATGGCTGTCATAGAACAAGCCTGTGATTTAACCAGAATGAGCAAACCAAGAGTTTTTATACATAATTCTGGATTAAATTAGCAACTGCAGTTTTGTTGTGGATTTTATTTTCTTGGTCCGTCTGGGGCTTTTTTGATTGTTTTAATTCATCCACTCAAGTCGTGGAACAAGCCATAGATCCTTATGGTAAATTACTGCAATAAAATGCAGCTGTCAAGCCAAAACTAGTTGGACTCTGTTCTAGCTCCTGCTTTGTGTAGCAAGGCACTTTACATAACCATAAAAATTGCTGCTCTGCAAGTCCTTTGCTTGTGTATACATACACATGCTCTGTGTGAGTGCTACAGCCCTGACTATTCTCAAACTGTCTTCTACATTGCACCTCCTCTTGTACAGGAAAAATGTGCTTTTGACATTTGTATATACATGTTAAAATTACTATGAGGTTGTCATATGCAAACGCAGTAAATCAGTTTAGGCTCAACTCTCTGGAATGATTGAGCTTGTTTTACACTATACAGTTTTCTTCTAACCCCAGCAGAAGAGCTCTGAGCACTAACATCAAAGTTTGGCAATATCATACTTTAAAGAAAAAGCTGTGTTTGTGCAGAGAGGAATATTACTCTGGTAATAGAGGGATGCTGTGATGAGACAACTCTCATGAAGGCACATTCTGAAATGAAGATGAGCAGTAGAAAAATCCAGTTGTGGAAGGGAGGGTGTAGATTGAGATTAGGGCAGTTGATGAAATATCCAAGGGAGGCTGCAAAACTGTAATTGCTTAGAGAAAGAAAGAATAGGGTGAGATCAGCTGTCTGCATCAGCTATGAACCAGCTCAGACTGGAGGCTTTACCTCTAACATCTTCTAGCTGAACGATTTCATTGTTGTATAGACAGAGATGAGATCCAGCTTGGCAATGCTTCCTCATATTGGTTTGGATATCCTATGTGTCATCCCTGCTAGCAGCAATAAGGCATGGCAATTGCTTCTCTTCAAGAAATGTGTCCAGTAATCCTAATAAAAAGGCATGGAGTGGGAGTCACAGACAATGACAGATTACTGTGAGTCATGAGGAGACTCACTTGTGGTAATAAAAACTCTCCACTAAAGGTGCTCTTTAAGTAGTTTCTCTATCGTGCCACTCATGTGTGGCTCTAGTTTAGGGAATTTTAACCATTTGTTACTTTATTTTTAATTACTTTGAAATCACTGTTTATACTTTCTGCATGGTTCTTTTGTTCTACTTTTCCTATTCAATTTGATAGTCTAATGCAGCTTAGCACATCCCTAGCAGCTGGCATTACAGCACACTCTTATTTCTTGGCCAAAATTATTATCTGTGGGTTTTCATCTGTGCAAGCTATTTGTTTATGCAGTGAAAGTGTATATTCTCATGTGGGCTTCTAGCAGACAACTTTGCTGGCCTAATTTGATATAGATCTGCATCCTTCTTGCCTACTGCTGGGATGATATATTGATAATTGAAAACATTTTCTGTGATTTTGGTCCTATTGAGGAAAGCTGAGGAATTGAATAAATCTATGCTGGAAAATGATATTGAGCTGACAAATATTTGATATTCTTGCAGGTAGGTCAAATGAGGAATATGGTCATTAAGTCAGAAAGAGGAGGGGAAAGGAGGGAAAAAAGCCCAGGCAGCAGAATTTGGGTCTTTGGAGTGCTGGGGAAGACTATACTTTGTTTTGACCCTTGTAGGAATGCTTTGCTTATTTCAAAATGTTGAAAATTTCTGTTCCTTGGTTTCAGCTCAGGATATGTATTTGTTTTAATCTAAAACTGGTCACATGCTTAAGGCAATGCTTAAATTTAATTCTCATGACTAAAAACTAGTGCTGTATTTCAGCATGTGGTGGAGGAATGCTGGCTGTTGGTTTTCCTGGGCTCTGTCCTGCCAGGTTGGCCATATGGCTGTGTAGTCCCAGGGATGGAGAAAGGAACAGTACTAACTGTTTGAGTAAAGAGTTAGAAACAAACTTTTCAGTAATACTATAAACTTACTAGTATGACAATTACCATGTGCAAGAATTAAGTTTTTGTCATAGTTATTAATTATTTGGTTTATGCCATTAACACTTCATATCTGGATGACTTAAACATCAGAAAAATTATGACCAACATGGTCAAAGGTATTTTGTGCACTAAGTGTTGTAAATAAAAACAAGACAACCCAAAAAGAACCAGAGGTATGGGAAATAGAACTCTGGGCTAAGTGGGACATAGTTGTTTCACTTTCTCTTCTGGAGACTGCTTCCTTCTGAGAAATGAGGAAGAGCAGCACTGGCTGCTTGCTTGGCTTTATTCTCTTCCCCACCCCATGGACATTGCCCCTCCAATTGTCCCCTGTGTATTAGAAGGTCATTGTAAAGGCAGTTCCCAGACTACACCATCATCTTTTTTACTTCCTCAGGAAAATCCATATTGAAAACCTCTGCAGAAGCATTTCTAAGTAGGAACACAGATGTAAGGTTTGTGAGCCATTGGAAGAGGTAGGAGAATTCAGCATAGGCTCTCAGGTCACAGGGAACTGTCCCATCACTTAAAAGCTGTAGGAATGTTACTCAGTGACCAGGTACTCATTAATGGTATTCCATGGTTGGCAAACTTGTGGTTAAAAATATGTGCTGCAATTTGTCAAGCCTTGTGGTGTTTGAGATTTTAATTTAAAACTTTAGATCCTGGAGGTAAAATAGGTAAGGCAGTTTCAAGGACTTGATAAGTTTTTTTGACTCCAAGATTGTGTAGAAAAGCTGCAAAAAGGCTTAAGATCAACAGAAAGATAAACACATCATGGGGTATGTCTTTGAGTACTCTGTTCTATTCTGCCCTACTCCCCCAGCAGTGGGATTTTTGATGCCTGGCATTGCCAAACCTGGAGCTGCAATGTTTCCATTGGCAGGGATGGGCTGTGCTGACTGCTCAGTCCCCTGGGATTTTGCAAAGCATTGCAGTGAAAGTCAGGCCCTGCAAAACCATGAGATTCCTGTAAAAAATCAGGAGGTTTTTAAACCTCTCTTCAATAGAACAGATGGTTTTTGAGTGAAATTAAGTCACTAATGCAATAAGCTGATTTCAGCAATTGCAGTGACTGAAGTTTTGAGCTGGGTAGATATGTTTGTTGAGGGTCTCTGGTGTGTTTTGTGTGCCTTCAGAGGGCTCTGCTGATCAGGGGTTCGTATGGTGTGTTCAGCCCCCACAGCCCCACCAGGTGAGCCTCTTCATGTCTGATCACCCCTGCACCAGCAGCTGGTGTGGACCAGACTGGAGCTCCAGGGATGGTGAGCAGTTGGACAGAGCCTGGGGCATCCTGCAGATGTGTGTGAGCCAGCTATTCTCCTAAACCTTCCTGACATGCTGCCTGTTAATTGAATGGCTTCAGGGGCCCCCTCAAGGGAGCTGCTCTGCCAGTTTGCCAGTGCATAAATCTGTTTTTCATTGAGGTTAATGAGCATGAGGATTCCCAGCCTGATGTATGGGCAGAGCTTTGTCATGAGCCCTGTGTGATGTCCCACTCAAGAGAGAGATGTTTTTGAATCGAACTCCGGGTACCTTTATTTCCAGATCTCTTACTATTTTTTTATAGGCATGATTTTTTTTCTCATATACACAAAAAGCACAAGTGCTGTAGACACTGTATCTTCCATACACTGGAACAAGGAATGGATAACAATGAAAACAAGCAGCAGAATGTCCAGTCTGTACTCTCTAGTGTGTTATATTTTAGAAGACAGTCAGGTTTGAGTAATTTTTTTGATAAACTGCTACCCAGAAAATAGAAGATTATTCAATTCAATCAATTATTCAATGAATAATTGATGATTATTCAATTATTCAGTGGCTCCAATATTTCCTATGAGAGCTACTCCTGCATATGGCAGTACTTGAGGATAAGTTGAAATCTGAAGTATTTCCCAAAAGCTGTGAATCAGTGATGATTGTGTCAGGGATGGAGAGGAGATGTCCAAGCACACACAGTCTGTTTCAGGCCACAGATGCCTTCTGTGCTGGTGAGGGGCACTGCGCAGACATCCTGTACCTTCAGGGAATGAGCTGTGAAGGGTGGGGAGAGTGGGAAGGGGCCATGACTGCACCTAAAAATATCTATTGGTATGTGCTTTTGGTATTGCTGCAGTACCTCATCTGGCCTGCAGTAATTGTTGAGGTGTACACAGAAATTCATGTGTTACTCCATTGTCTGTGATTAAAGTGGAAGCCCTTTTTTTTGTTTGTCTGCTGAATAAACTTCCTGAATTGAGTTGTGACTTGTTGAGTGCCTTCAGAAATGAAACGGGCTGTGACAACAAAAAACAGGAGAACAAAAATCTGAAAGGAATAACTGAGCTGCTTTTTAAATGGGAAATAAATGACACTAGTAAGGGTAAATTGGAGCAGAACTGATTCTGCACAAATTTCCTGTATATGTCTCCTGGGCACATGCAGCAAGCATATTTTTATGTTGTCCATGCTGGAAGAGAGGAGGCATTTTCTATTGGTACCACAGCAGAGGGTCCTGAGACCGTGGATGCTGATATTCCTTCTGACACTGTGGGGCTGTGTGGAGAGCCTGGTGCTACTCATGTTCTAGTAACAAAACATCTCTGTTCTTAGTTTCTTTTACAGTCTCTCTTCATAAAGCGGACAACACCACAGTTACGATTAAACTGAAACCTGGTCTTTTACCAAGCTGTCGAATCCGCATGAAAAATGTCTTCAGGACTGAACTCAAGATAACACCTGGGGAGAATGTGACTTTTACCTTCACCTGTAGTACTCCAGAGAAGTATTTCATCATGGAAATCCAGAAAAATATTGGTAAGATAAAGATTTTTGATTTTTCCCCAGTGGTAGTTTTCCTCCAGTAAAACCACGTTTTTTTTCCCTGCTGCTGTATTAAGGTATATGCCATAATCTTAGGTAAGGAGAAATCTTTGAGCACTGATAAATAACCTTGAATGACTGCTTCTAGTATGCAAGCTGGAGAAGTCTGTATTGCAACTGGCAGAATTAATGTTGACTTGGCTGTGTTGGAAACAGCTAGAAGACAGTTTGCTGCATCAATTCCTTGCTGCCTTTCCTTTTCCCACAATTCATAAACTCATCAAAGAATCTTTTTGTTCCTGTCAAGAGCTTCTGAACACTCATAATAATATATTATGTGTTTGATGAACAGCTTGGTTGTGTCTGTAAGGACAACAGAAACATTGAAGACCTGCACGTGTTTCTTTATCTTTAATGAATGTTATTGAAGTCAAGAAACTGTAAATTCAGAAGGGTAACTAAAGCTCCTTCTGCTTTGAATGTTATTATCCCTGGTGTATGTACTCTTGAATGGTATGAACACATGCTACTTCTCAACTAGATCCCAAACTTCATTGGGTATTCAGTCTTTAATAACATCTTCATTATTTTTGGGGTGATGTTCAAGGATAATTTTCTTCATGTTTTGGAGTTTTATTCATATGATTCATGCAAATAGTAACACTCACTGTATCTCATATATTTGCAAGACACGCTTGTGTTATTTTTTCTTTTAAGCCAAAGCCTAGATATGGATTAAAATATACTTATTTTGAGTGTCAATCAATTGTTTGGATTTTTCAGATAAAAGTTTTCTGGTTTTCCCCCAGAATCCTGCAGGGGCAGTTGTTGTCATTCATCTGGGCACCAAGGGAACAAAAACACAGTTCATGGCAAGCAGTAAAAAATTTAAAGATGAATGATTTGCCAGGAACTCTCTGAGTGACCTGTGATAAAATGGGCTCTCTAGATTTTCAGCTCTCTTGACATTGCATTTCTCCCTTTTGCCCATTCAGACTCTGCCCTATTCACTAAATACCTTCCAAATTCTTCAGCAAACAAGGCGGAACACTAGGGACAATGAATCCCTCCTGTTAGTCAGTCTGACTAAAGCAGGTTTATCCTGTCTATTCTGTGGGCTGGGAGTCTTCTTTGGAGACAGCCTGTGACTGTGTTACAGGAGTGTCTTTTAGTGCACGCAGAGCAAAAGATGAGTGCAGTCTAAAAATTGTGATAATAGCAAGGAAGGGGAAGTATCACACTCCCCATTTAATGGAATGCTTTCCAGAGTGTATAACAGCTTTTCTCTCTCTGCATTTAGACTGTGTGTCAGGCCTGTGTCCCTTTGGAGATGTTCATCTTTACCCACTGGGACTACCTCGCCTTAACAGGACTTATAGCTGGGACGTGAAGGCAAGTACAAAAGCTGGACTTGAGCTAAAGTTTTCTACCTCATGGCTACGGCAGATTGAACCAGGAGAGACGTGCCCAGACTCTGTTAGCTACAATATCAGCAGCTGTATTGATAAGGCCATGGTCAACATTGGCACCTTCTGCAGGAATGGATCTGTGTCTCGCATCAAGCTGCTGGGAGGAGTTTTCATGTCCCTGCACCTCCCGTGGCACTTGCCTCTCACCACCTCAGGCTTCAACATAGCCAACAGGTCTTCCATAAAACGTGAGTATGGAGTAGTGCACCTGCCTCCTGCAGATTGCAGCAGAATCTATTTCAACCTTTCTTCACAGCTAACCTTCTGGTTTTGGTGCTCCTATCCCTAACTCCTTTCTACTTCATCTTTTCTGGAAACTATTGTTGTATGATTTTTAGTTTGGTTAGATGGTGCTCTTCTGAACTCAAAGTATCCTAGTTTCATCGATCATTAATTATGGAAACTGTTCTGTTGCTGGTTTTGGTGTACATTAATAATTTTAAATCTATTTAAACTTACTAAAACTTAAACATAATTGCTTTCTTGTTTTTGTGCATTCAGCTAGGTGAGACTAGGTAGTATAATGAGAATGAGACAGAGTTTTTTGCTGGTTGCAATGTGTAGTTGTTTATTTTTTAAAAAGTTTCTTTAACTTCTGGAGCCTCAAACCAATGCATGTCTTCAGAAGAGGAGTGTGGGAAAAAGTGAAGCAGTGCTGGAAGGCATCTGAGGCTGCACAAATACATTTATCTGTTTTAATCTGCACAGTAACTTAAACTGTTGTATAATAATCTTCCTAAAATACCTGGAATATTATGTGGCAATCAGTGGTTTACTTTGTGATGTCATGACAAATCTTGCTCTGTACTTGAATTCTAGTGTTGTTGCTATCAGGTTCAGGCTTCTAGAACATGAGTGTTTTGTAATTGCTGGCGCTCCACACAGTAGCACATCATCACTGGAGTCCTAGAGTGGGACCATAATCTCTATGTACCCCACTTCACAATGCCAAGTCATCCAAGGATAAAGTGCCTTACATAGTCTGCACTGTTTACATTAGTGTTTTATTATGCCTATATGAGGCTGTTTGCTGGTGTGCTTTTGTTATATTTAGGAGGTATTTGTAAGGAGAGCTACGTGCTGCTATAAAAGCTTACGTCTTTTGTTTCCCAAAACCCAGTGAAGCAGAAGCAGTTATCAGGTTGTGTGTTTGCTCTTGCAAAGCCAAATGTAGAAGTAGGAATTAGGATCTTGCCTTTGCCAATAATAAAGGCTTGTCTTTCAAGCATGTGCTTGAAAGGTTAACCTGCTAGACTGAAAATGCGGTATTAGTACATTCCTTATCTTTTCTGTAATTGAAGACATAAGAATCAACTCAAGTATATGTTTTAGTCTGAGCATTTTGTAATAACCTAACCTGTAGTTGCAGTGGGTGATCTCACTGTCAAAATAAAGTAAGTCTGCCTCGAGGGTGCTACATTATCAGTGTGTCTTCAGTAACTGGAACTTGTTTGATATTTTGTGATTTCCTCCCTGTTTCAGGGTTATGCATCATTGAATCCATTCTGAAGGGGGAGTCTTCAATCACCCTGATGTCCCCTAACTACCCGCTGGGCTTTCCAGAAGATGAGCTCATGACATGGCAGTTTGTGATTCCTTCCAACATGAGAGCAAGTGTGTTCTTCCACAACTACAGCCTCTCCAACTGCGAAAGGAAGGAGGAGAGGGTGGAGTACTACATCCCAGGCTCCCCCAGCAACCCAGAGGTGTTCAAGCTGAGTGACAGCCAGCCTGCCAATATTGCTGGCAGCTTCAATATGTCCCTGCAGGGCTGTGATCAGGATGCCCAGAACCCGGGCATTCTTCGCCTGCTCTTCCAAGTTGTTGTTCAGCACCCGCAGGTTGATGAGAGTAAGTACCTGCCTGCCCCTTCTGTTGCTTTTGCTTACAGATGTCTGGACTGAGCACCACAAAGGAGAGAAATACTCTTTCTTGTTATTTTCCTTGAACTTTGGTTCCTCTGTGATTTTAAGGAGGTTACCAAGCAATGCTGAAACCTGTTTTATTGCCCAGGGCACCACTGGCCACCAGTACAGCAAGGCGAGCAATGATGGTGAAATTTGCAATTTGCAATGGAATATTTAGTGCTGCTTTATTGTTTTATATCATAACTTATAAATGGAAGCTCCTTTCCCTTTCCAGCAC
The DNA here is from genome assembly GCF_903797595.1 of Erithacus rubecula. Taxonomy (NCBI): domain Eukaryota; kingdom Metazoa; phylum Chordata; class Aves; order Passeriformes; family Muscicapidae; genus Erithacus; species Erithacus rubecula. Next base: position 44,215,127 of record NC_136689.1, on the reverse strand, counting down.
CTGAATCATGTAATTGAAAAATGCCTTTAAGAGTTTTTCTTTCAGACATAAGACTCAATATTTTAAAGATCGTTTTTAAAGTGTGAACCCACTTTTTTGTTCCCTACATGAGCAGTTGCACTTAGCAAGGTGAAACCCGCTGTCACAGTAGGTAGCAAGATCTGTGGCATTAACTGGTGAATCGAGAGATGTAAAATTGTCTCTGTATTGCTAATGACATCAATATGCATCTTCCTTTTTTCCTTTGAGTTTTATTTTGCTTTCTATAGGAGGTTAAACATCAAGTTCAAGTGTGAAGAAGTCACATTAAACACGAAAGTTGTCAGTAAGATATTCCACATAATAATAATATCCTATACATATTTAGATCTTTACATTTCTTTCTCTATACTGAGAAAATTTTTTTTTTGCTTTCTAGCCCCAAATTCAGGTTGGTTTAGCACATTGACTTGTAATACCAGAGCATTTCTCTAAAAGCAGAAATAAAAGGCATTTGTAGGAGTCAGCCATGGAGTTAGTGATGTAGCCCTCTGACTTTATAGTTCTGACCTCAGTTTGAGGTGGAGGTTAATAATCAAGGTGCACTCATTACAGAAGAGCAGGTGGATGAAAGTCCACACTTGACTGCCACTGTCAGGAGCTACTTAGGGGCTTTCTAAGTAATTTAAGAGAGAATAATGTTTGAATGGCTTGTGCCCTGAAGCCACATATCCAAAAAGGATCTGTAGCATCTCACAATTACAATTCTTTGTTCTTTGTCTGTCTAGCCTGATTTGGTTTATGAACAGCAAATCCTCACAGAATTGTTTGCATTTATTGTGTGTTGCATCTTGGAAGCCAGGCAGAATGAAAACATTCTATTCAGTTAAACAGCTTTATCTCCCTTCTTTTTTGGAAATCAAAAAGAATTTTAATATATTTATGGCCAGTAGACAAGACGATAATCACATAAAAAATTAAACCAGGTTGTCATTCAGTGAATGAAATGCAAGTAATAAACCACTTGGATTTAAGAGACAACAGTGGTTTCTCTAGGGATTTTATAGGATTTCATGATTGATTTTTGTAGTTATATAAGTTCCATCAAAGATTCAAATTCAGCCCTCAGGTTGCCATCTGCAACATTGCTCTTATTAAAAATGTATTGGTATCTGCATATTCTCAAAGCTTCCCAAACATTTGGGTATTCCACAGCTGTCTGTGGTGCTTGTCATTAAATAAGAAGAAAATATAGCTCATTACAGTCACAGTAACTTCTTGATCTAACTCTCTTCCAGTGTTTAGCTGCTGCAGGAAAAAACATGCTGAAAAATGATAACCTTGCAGTAGGAGTCCTATGTTACCTGCTTGGTTGTGTCAATGACTTGGATAATTCCATTTGACCACTTGCCTTTTTGCTTGCCTAATTTCCAACATAGGAGAAAACTATTTTATTCACCTTTTGTGTATGAATTTGAGATCTGTAGCTAAACCTAAAACCAGAAAATTAAGAGTAGTAATAGAGTATGTGTATGTGTATACTATTTTTCCTCACTGTCCTTTGTAGAATCATTGAATGGTTTGGGTTGGAAAGAACCTTAAAGATCATCCAGTTCCAAAATGCCCTGCTATGGGCAGGGACACTTCCACTAGGTCAGTTTGGGTTTTTTTTGACATCAGAGAGAGGTGCCTTATTAACAGCACCAGGATGTTGCATGGATCCAAAATCTATCTTTCCTCACGACAGTGAAACTTTATGAACTACACTTGCATTTTTTTCTCTTTCCTTCTATTTCCTCCTTCCATATGTTCCAAGTGTTTGCTGTAACAGCTGCTTGTATAATGGGGCTAGGAGGTGAAGGAAGTTCTGCTTCACACTGTGCTTCTTGCCTGTAATTGCTCTGGGGTGATTTTTGTTGCAGATGTCACCCATTTGGTCGACCTGAGCAAGGAGAAGAACATGACTGTGACAATACACGTGGAAGGGTGGCCTAGCCACGTCCCCCTCATGTCTGAGCCCATATGCCTGATCTGCAAGGATCCTCGCACCTGCGACCGTGTCCTGACTTTAACTTCGGGATCTATCTACAGGATTTCCTTTCTGTGCAAGGACTTGTCCCGGCTGAGGATCACAGCTGAAAAAGGCATAGGTATGGCAAAAGTGGCTTGATGCTGTTTCTTAGGGAATGCTTTTGCATGCTTTTCCCCAGGGGTCAGCCAAAGCTTTGGCTTTAAGTGGATTGAGGTTGGAAACCAGGTGTTGGCCAGCTGGGAGATCGTTGCAGTGAATCTGGATGTGACCTTGTTCAGTACACCGTTCTAGCTTTAAAAATAGAAACTACACAGTTATTCTTAGAAGGGAAGAGATAGAAGTCACCTAAGTCACTGCAAATTATGGAAACAGAGCCAGAGAGCCATAAATCTGACCATGAAAATGCAGGACCAAGATTGCCATCTGGAGTGCCTCTTATTCTGCATGCGTGTCCCCTTGATGTGGGATTTTCCCAAATGCTTCCAACTACAAATAGAAAAGAGATTTAAAGTATCTGTGCCTTAACTAGTCTGCAGCAATGTCCCAGTCAGCATGTATATCTTGAGTGAGGGCCTTTGAATGTGTTTTTGTTTGTTTCTTTGGTGTCCTGCACCTTTTAAGGAAAGCTCTTTAAATACAAACAATACATGTTTGGATAAAAGTTACTAAAAGAGGATATTTTCTTAGGTAAATGCTTATCTGGGTCTGTAATGCAAATCTGGCAGTACTCTGCATGTGCCCAGGTATTTACTGTGCAAGAAATATCTAACCCTCGGGATTTTGTTTTTGTTTTTGCAGGCTGTATGGATATTCGTTTCTGTCAGAGGAAGATCTATTCCCTTTCAGTGCCCAAGGCTATTACCCGATTGCCAATTAGACTCTATAAGTTTATTTGGAAGCTCTTGGCTACCGATATGATCAATGTAGAAATTACATCTCTGTCCTTGAAACTTCAGCAAGATGTCCCAGAGCAGAGGTGCAACACAAACTACAGTTACAGCATTGTTAGTGCCACCCCAGAGACAAAGCTGAATCTTGGTGTATTCTGTCCCGGTGGATCTATTGAAAAGATTCAGATGAGGAATAATATCACCATATCCTTAAAAATGTTTGGTAAAGGATTAATCAATGAGTCTGTCCCTCAGGATCTGAAAATGTCTTTTGTGCCACATATTAAAGGTAAGGTAATCGGTTTTATACTGCTTTGCTGTACGGTGATAGATCTCTCAATAGGCTTATTAAAGTACATATGGATAAACAGAAATTAAGAGTTCAATCCTATAGCAATGACTCTAGGACTAGACTCTAGAATCAGTCTTTATCTGAACCTGTGATGTGGTTTATTTTGGGAAGAGAGAAGGATCTTTGCATTCCAGGCAGTGGATAGTTGATTGTAGCAAATTCCGCAGGTACCTCTGTGTTTATTGTGATAACGCTAATGTGGGAAAGGACAATAATTGTCAAAACTAAATTTTCTTTTCTTCTTTCCCTTTGCTACAGATGAGTGCATGTTCACTGTGAGTCCAAACCCAAAAGCTGAGGTTTACTTGCAGACTCCCTGGCCTTACGGTTTACCTCCGTACGTTTCCATATCGTGGTTCATCGTGGTGCCCAGCCAGCAAACTGCCCGCCTCGCCTTCTCCACAGACCGCATGGGCATTGCCTGTGAGACGGGCCGTGCCTTCGTCAACATCAAGGAAGAGACTCTGGGGGCAGAGGAGATCGTGCGCCGTGAGGATGAGCTCCTGCCCCAGCCCCGGAACATGCACCACAACTTCTGGGTGAACGTCTCCAACTGTAAACCTGTGGATAAGACCCCGCTGACCTTACAGTTCTGGGTGACTTTTGCTGACAAGCAGATAGGTGAGTTCTCTAAGGTCATGGTGGTTTGTTTGCTTCTTGTTTCAGTGTTTTCCCTTGAGGTGACAGTAATGGATTATGGACCATCAGGGAGTGCCCGTTTGTAGGCAGTCTTGAAATTCCTGCCTTTGGAAAAGGCTGTCCCTCGGAAACTTCTAAGAGTTTCAGCTGGGTATTTCTAGGAACTGGGGAAGAAAAAGAGTTTTAATGAGTACAGTGTTTTGAGGGGCAGTAGGTGTGTTTCTGGGCTTTCTTTCATTGACACAAGAAGTGGCAAGGATTGAGGTAGCAAGACTACGTTTAATTTTTTTTTTTTAATTAATTTGGCTTTTAAAATTGGAGATAACAGACGGAATGTATAATAAGATCAAGTAATGTTTTTCCCTTCCAGGGTCACAGACCTAATGAACAACTTGGGATTTGATTATGCAAACTTATTCATCCAAGTAGTCCTCACTTCATGTTAGCAGTTCAATTAGTCTCAGTGTTCACATGAGCAAGAAATCCTCCCTAGGACAGGTCTGACCATTTAATAGAGATTGGGCCCTGACTGCTAGCAGCAAATTCTGTGTTCATATTCTCTTTCATCTCCCTGAAACATAAACATTGAAAAAAAAAAAAAAAAAAAGATGAGGGGGCATTTTTAGGGTAGGCTTTCCTTATGTAAATTTGCTTCACATTTGCACTTTCTAATTTTTTAATATATTTTTTAAATCTGTACTTCTTTTGAAACTTTCAGCATTTTTCTTTTGTCATGCTTGGGCTTCCCTGATCAATTTTATCACTCCTAGAAAACCCCAGGTCAACACAACCTGTGTGTTTCAGAGGAAAGGATGGTTTTGAGCAGAAACTGTGGAAATGTCACTATTTCTTCTTTTGAATCCTTCTCTGTTTCTTTCTTCTTTCATTCCTTGCCTTTTCAGTCAGAGACATGTGAGGTGCTGCAGGTAAGTTTAACAGTGCATGAACTGTGTCAAAAACTCTTGGAGGTGGGTGGTTTGGTTGGGGTTTTTGATTGTGCTCCACTGCAAACAGCAGAAGTTTGTTGTTGCTTGGCCTCCAGTCTCTTGGAAATGGCTTGTGTTGCTCTGTGCCAAGCATAGATAAGGAACTCCTGCTCTGCCAGCAGCTGCTATGCTTAGAAGCTCTTAAAGGGGTTCAAACCCAGACAGATTTTAGGAGATAGGTGTTCCTTCTTTTGCTCAGTGTCTTTATTCCTTGTCTGTTTGCAGACCTTGGAGTCATACTTGGTGTGGTGGCTGGGGCTGGAGTTCTGACAGCGATTGGACTGACTGTGTACTGTGTTAAGAAGAAGTAAGTTCATAATTTAGCATGTGTAACTTAGCAAGAAGGCATTTTGGGAGAGCTGCTGGGCCCTCTGTTTCATGTGTTGATATCCTTTGAACCAGGATCTAAAGCATGAGGAAGGCAATGGTGCTGGAAGTAGTGTGACCCCGGGAAATGCTTCTTTACTCTAAACTGGCTAACTTCAAGACCAGAGCAACATTCCTGGAGTCACATTACTTCAACCTGCAGAGCACTGCTTACCTTGCCCTTGAGTGCAGGCTCTTGGGTGTACTGTAAGTCAGGTGTTGGTTGGACCTCCCTGCAACGTGGAATTCCCATGAATGTGGCTGTTGCATGCATGACTCGACTCAAGTTTTTGTTCAAAGAAGCTGTGAACTCACACAGATACACCAAGAGCTTTCTTTCATCTGCACAGCCTCCAGCAACTTCTAGAGTTTGCACATCAAGTGGGAGCAATTTTTTGTGAGATGAGCCCTTGGGGAGAGAAGTGGGTTGTGCAAAGCTTACATGCATGGCATTGCTCATATGAGAAGAGTTTGAAGTCACTGATAGCCTGGGCTTTCTGATACGTGTGTGCTCACTGCTGTCAAGGTGGTTGGGTCCTGAAGCTGTGGGGCTGGAATTTATGTAATTTGGTGATTAATGCAGTTAGGAGCACATTTTCCTGCCACACAGGATAGACTTTGCTAATACAGGCTTAAAAGTCTTCAGTTCAGCCTTTGTTCTTTCCAATTTAGGGATAGTCACTTGGGAAAGCATAATTAAGGAAAATTAATTTCATTTTGACCACTATCTTGTCTTCAGTGATACAGCCTTGTTTTTACAAGGATCTAATGGTCTCTGAGTCTTGTTAATGCCAGTGGATGTTGTGGGACTCAGTACAGTGCACAGCCAGGACCCCAGTGTTTGAGAGACCATTGGAGTTAATCTTGCAAACTTCAGGGTCAGTAGAGCAGCAGTGGGTAATCAGATTGTGTGATTCTGTTAAAAAAGAATGTCTAATCTCAAGAGTTATTTCTCCCAAAATTGTAAGGAAAGCCTTTAATCCAGGTAGGCTGCCTGACACTGTGCAGTTGGGATGAGTGAACAGAAGCTGTCATGATTGAGTTCCAACACACCAAACATGTTGTTCTTGACCTGTTAACAATTTCACCTCTGTAACAGGAAGAAGAAAATCCAGAATCCCATGGTAGGAGTGTACAATGCTAACGTAAATACCCAGATGCCTGGAAAAAAAGGCTTACTTGGAAAAGGGAGGCAGAACAATGAGTCTCATGTCTATGCTGTTATTGATGATGCTGTGGTCTATGGGCATTTGCTGAAAGAGTCCAATGGCTCAGTTGCTCCAGAAGTGGATGTGTACCGGCCTTTTGATGGACCCATTGGTAGCTTGCCACCTTCTCCACCTCCATTCTCCTTCAGAAAAGACATTAAACGCTCTTCTAACGCTGAAGAGGAACCTTCGTCCCTGTTGGACACAGACCAAGACACTTACACGTTTGCTCATCATAAATCAGGGCAGTCAGAGGACAATGGAGATGCAAATAAAAATGGTAAGGGAGATACAAATGTGCCCTTGCTGGAAAATAAGGAACAGGATGGTTTAGTGGAGTAATTTTATGCCATGTATAGCAGTTTTCTGTGGAAACACAGGTGTAAGGACAGTGGCCTAGGAGAAAAACATACTGAAGAGGAGCATTATTTTAAAATATGTTTTTATCTTGTTTTGTTTCATGTGTGTGTTTTCAGTTGTTTTTTTGCCTTTGTTTTTTTAACTTCAGCTGTTAATAGCTTTCAATTTTGAAGTGAACACCTAGTAAACTCAATGCCAGTCAGGACTCTCTGGTGTGAAACAGGTGCCAAAGGTGTGCTTCTGCTTTATGCTATAAGGGCATCAGGAGAGTTAATTCCTAACCACCAGATTAAAACTGGCCCCTGATAGTGGGGAGAGTGTTCTGTCCAATATTTCCTCCTCTCATAAGCCATTATTTGTCTGAGTGTTGGTTGGTGGCTCCTAGAAGATGCAGTCTGCATCACTGTCTCAAGGCAGCTCCAGGTCGCACGCGTCCAGGCAATCTGCTAATATCTGACCAAAGGTGGGGACACCATCCTTTCCATCACTTGCAGCTTGAAAATCCATCAGATTTAGCATGCCAGTGGCTATGTGAGTGTAGTGGAAGGACCATGTATGCTGCCTGGGAGAGCTCTGTGCCTGTAAATCAGTGTGATTCCTTGAGCTTGTGCTCTTCTCCTTCAGAAGATAAGTTTTGGGTTTTCTCTGATTTTTGACTGATGTTGGATTGTACCATAAGAGTTTACACCAAAGACTATGTTATTTGCTCTTTGACAAAAACAATTTCAAAAGTCTAAACCAGTTTGTGGTTCTGTTCAGGTGCCTGTGACATTTACATTTTACTAATACCTTGCACTTTTGCTTCAAGTGAGAGTAAGGATTCAATAAAGAAATAATGATGTGGTCATTCAGCTGTTTACCAGTGCTTCTCACTTCACCTGTTACTAAGGTTTAAAATGCAGGGTAAAGAAAATTGTTTACAGCAGCTAGTATCTCTGAAATGCAAAGAATGAATCCATAAGAAAAGCCTAGTTTTTTTTTTTTGTTTTTTTTTTTTCGGTGTATCAGTCTGAATTTAGCAACCATGTTGTGGGGACAGTTCTTGACTTCTGGCAGAACTTACACTTCAGTTGTCTACCTGCCCCTGAAAGGTATCTCTGGAAATCAAGTCTCATTTTAAGTGCTGCCGTTAGCATGCAGGGGCAGTTTCTGTGCCTTTGACAACACGAGGACAGATTCCTTTGGGAATTAAGTTGCCTTTTATATACATTTGCCTTATCCAGGTGTGCAGTTTACCAAGGCTGTTTGTAATTTTGTGTGCAGCACTAGACTCAACGACTGGAGAATTTCTCTCCAAATACCTTACCACGACTGTTTCTGGCCTAGTGATACGCAGGGATGACAGGAAGCTTTTAGGCAAGTGTTGCATGCAGTGATGCTAAACGCATAAAAATATTTAAAATTCAAATGCCTTTATTAGAAACCTTGCTGTTTACATTAAGTAAAAATGTGGATTTCTTCCTGTGTTAATTATGCTGGCATTGCTCATTGGCTATTTGATTGAGTGTATGTATTTAACAGTGTGTTAATACTGCTTGGACCACTACATAATTCAGTATAAAGTCATACCTGGCACAGCTTTCTGTAGCACAAACACATGCCAGCTAAAAGTGCCTTTAATTGTTTCAGGTATCTTCCTGCTCATTTTTATCACTTTCAATACAGAAATGTGTATTCCTAGATCTCAGGCTACTCACTGGGATTACATATTTCAAAGCGTATTGGATCATTTTGATGTCATTTGAGAACTTAAAAATATTTCTGCAATACTGGTATCAGTTTTTCTCAGGTAACTGAATTGCCAAAAACGTTTTTTATCAGAGTAGTCCAGTTGTGCATTTGTCTGGTCAATGTTCCTCACTTTTGTTTTATTGAATAGTCTGTAAAATAAATTCAAGGCGCTCTCATCCCTCTAGCTCAACTTCTCCCATTCCTTAGGTGAAATTTTTAGTTCATGTTCCTTGTAACCAACATGAAAAAAACATGATGGAGGTTGGGCTTTTATTCACAACCTCTTGATCCTTGAGAATATGATTCTTGTTGACTGATACATTTATGTGTTCTATTTTAACTCAGCTTTTCATGTGGCAATATAAACCTTGGTTTGCAGATGTCCCCAGTCTAAGGTTGACTTTCACTGTGCTTGTTTGGTGTGGTTAAAGAAATGTTTCAGGCACAGATTTCAGTTTGCTTTACATTAAGAAAAAGTTGTGACTTAATTTTTTTTATTAAATAAATAAATAATAATGCTGCTGTCAACTGGAGTAACTAATATATCTCATTTTTTTTTGTGTATGTGTGTGTGTGTGAACTCAGGCTGAAGTATTTTGGTATCTGCCTGTTGGTAGCTGTGCCATCACCCTGGACAATAGAAAGGGGTTTCTAGGGAACCTTGTTTCCTGGGATAATAAACTGCTCTCTATGCACGTCCTTAATCTTGCATAGCCAGTGATAATGCTTTTAATGATTAAACATTAAAGGCAGGTGTTCAGATCATTGAGGAGAAGGGCTGTAAAATATTTGTAGATTTAATATTAAAATAAACAATTCAGCAGTTTCTTAGTAAGGTCGAGATGTTTGTAATTTATTCATGCTCAACGGACACATACAATTGAATTAAAAATTAATTTATTTTCAGGGATAATAGCACATTTTATGAACAGTCCTTCAGGCTAGCAGTTGCCCTTATGGAAATGAGAGAAGTCCATTTTGTTCTAAATATAAACTCATGGAATCACTACATACGGATTGCTCTTTTGGGGTTTTTAAAATTATTTATTAATTTATTTATTTTGGGGCAAGTTTAACCCACATGGAAAATAATGTTTGAAATCCTTAATACTGAGGATCCAAGTAATTGCTGGGGATGGATCTTAGGGTTAATTAATGAGATCTCCTCTTGGAAGGCTTGGGAAACATGGCAAGAATTGTCCAGTCCCTAGGCCTTCTCCAAAACTGCCACTTAATACAAAGGAAGATGATGCAAGTGCTTATCACTTGTGATTTTAGTGCAATTGTGTCATCCTGGAGTAATTCCCTGGCAGTGGTCTTAATCTAAAATTGAAAATTTCTAAGTCTAATTAGCTGTTAATTGAAAGGTGGGTGTCCATAGGAGGACAGCAGTTGCAGAATTCCTGGACCAAATGTAATTTGTTTTTGAAGAGCAAAGAGAAGCTCAAGGTTTTGTTGCCCAAACCAGCAAAGTTAAAAAGATACCTCTTGCTTCTTGGGCTTGAGTTTGTCAGGTTTGGACAATCCTGAGCTATTAAAATATTCAGTAATTGCTTTATTTTTAAGCATGTTTCTGAATAGTTTAGTTATATTTCCAGATAGATTAAAAGCCAAGTTACTATTTTGTTGCATTACATCAAAATTTGTAGAGCATCAGTAGGAAATGAGAAAGTAGTTTTTATTGTTAACACTAGACTAACAGTGGGACTTCAACTCCTTGACCCTAGGCAGGGAAAAATCATATTACTCTGAAGAAACTGCACTGGGATACCTGTGAATGTGACAGAGAAAACATTTAAATCTGAATATTTGGGGGGGAGGAAGGAGAAAGCAAAACACTGAATATCACTCATCCATGTGCACATCTTCACTAGCCAGCATCAAACTGCAGACTGTGATATACACAAAGGTGGGAGCAAACCTGCCTCCCAAAAAGGAGGCAAAAAGCTCCTCCCAAAAAGCTGGAAACAAAAAAATTGAAAACAAAAACAAACAAACAAAACCCACCAAAACAAACAAAAACCCCCAAAACCAACCAACAAAAAAGCCCACCAAAAACCCCCACACAAACAAAAAAATGGAGGATATATTTCCTGAGTATATACAGCTTTCTACATCCAACTTAGTGATCTTCTTTAAAACTGAGGAATTGTGGTGTGGAGAACTGATCCAGCCTGGAGGAAGGAACAGTCCTTTTACAAGGACTTTGAAACAAAATGCCAGAAGTTTCTTCGACATAAGTGAAGCATGGCAAATTGTCTCAATCAGCACCACTTAACACATACAAGGCAGTTTTTGTGGTTTGGGCTGTATCCATTTCTTGTCTTAAAGAATTTCTACACTGCCACACACAAACCATGCTTTGCACTTCTGGGCAAGATGAATCTTCAAATACCGAGGAACTGCTATGTTCCTTGCTCCAGCTGTAAGTCTATTTTGTATACAAATATGTGCATTTATCCTGGTTCAACTGCCATGATGCATCCTGTCAAAGATATTTCAACAAAGCAGCACTCACTCAGCACACAGCACTTCTTTTGGATATGAGGCTAGGAAAAATGACCTTACTTTCTGAAAAGTACTTTCTGAGAAGAAAATGAGAGAAAACGTTTTGGCAGTTTATTTTTTTCTAATTGGAGATTATATAATTTGAGAAAGTATTATTTAGAACCAACTAAATGTTTCACGTAAAGCATGTGCTCCTCTTTTCATCCGTTTATTAATTTTAAAATAAAACTTTGAAATTAGGTTGTTTTTCATTTCAAATTGCATGTATTTAATACTTAGTTTCCTTTAATATTTAATTCATTAAATTGATTTTGTTAATTTATTTAAAATTTTATTTTTATTTCAGTTGGTTGCTCTTGTTTTGCCTTTTTTTTTTTTTTGGAGGATGCATCCTTTGGTAGGTTGGTTTGGGTAACTGTGGGAGGAGGTGAGGGACACTTCCCTTTCACCTCCTTAAATTGAATGGGGACACGCTTGGATGTTTCTCTTCCTCAGGAACCCTGGAAATGGTTTTGCCTGAAGGTGATAAAATCTTTGCCACTTGCCATGATGGGAAAGATATCCCATATCAGAAGTGTGGTTTTCTAAAATAAAGGAGAAGCAAACTAGTGGTGTGGTTTTTTTCCTCTCAGAATGCTACTTTTATTTAATGGCTTCTGGAAAAAGTAACCCAGGAACAAATGCACAGAAGTGTTGTTTTGTAATACAGGGTTAACTACAAAGGGGGGAAAAAAACCAACCCAAAATCTACTCCTTTACAGTTTAAGCTGCTGAGAAGAGTTTTTCTCATACTAAATTTTGCATGTGAGCTGTGGGCCATGACAGCCAGAATCTTTCAGCTTTGAAGACCTGGACATCCACTGGCAGCTTCTCCTGAGACAAAAATTATCAGGCTACTTAGAAAAATGTCCCTGCACCTGATATTCTCAGAAATCAGGTCTTTAAAGGAAAATGCAGTGATAAATGTTTTTGTAGAAGAATCATCATTTTAATAAGATGCCAGCTCAACAGCTTGAATCTTTTTAATTTCACATTTGCATAGTAAATTAAAGCTGTTCTACTTTCTGGCTAATCAAACCTGTTTAGATACTTGTTAATTCCTTTCACAGCTGAATGCTTTACCCATTCAAAAGCTTACAAACAGTTAATAGGTTTTCCCATAGTTTCCTTAAGTCAATGAAAGTTTATTTAACAAGAGGCAAACCCTAAAATGTAACCAAAGGCCTAATAAAATATTCTAGTATGATTGTTTGGTGAACATTTTATAGGTTAATCTTTCAGAGCAATTAAAAAAAAAAAAAAAAGGCAAGTGATTAGATCTTCCTCTCTAATTTCTCTTCTCTTGGTTATTGAAGAACAAATTTCTAAATATCTTAAACCAGCAAGGCATATGAGTTCATATTAGTGGCTATCTTCTTTTTTCCTCTGCCTCCAGAGTCAGAATTGAAACATGAGAGAAAAAGTTTTTCATGTTCTGACTCAGCTGTTTATTAATTCTTATCTAGAGTACAGTGAGTGTTGACAAGCTAAAAGCGAGAAAATGGAGCTTTATCTCGCTCGTTACAAGGTCTTTTAAAGCCTAATTGTCCAATTAAAAACTAACAGCTACATTATTTTACATTTGACCCAATGACCAAACACCCGTGACCCATAGTGCAGCACCTTCCAGCCAACCAAAAAGTACTGCCTAAAACCAAGAAGGAGGAACAAGAAGGAAGAAAAAAATCTCCATCCTAAAACCTCCATCTTGTCTCATACCCATTACTACATTCTAAAGCCCCAAACCCTTCCCCATGTGACATTAGACACTTCTATTCAAACTACACACCAGTGATTCCAACCCCATCACTCAAATTTGGAAGCCCTCTCCAAGGCCTCAGGTTGAAAGCAGGTTCCTCTGGGGATCGGTGCCAGAAAGCACAGAAAGTTCAAACCTCCCAGCCTTCAGGTTTCCAACAGGTTCAAGCATGTCTAATATCTCAGAAGACAATATTTTTCCTTACTAGTCAAAAATCTTAGGAAAAAGGGCAATTGACTGTTTACTTACATATTAGGACATTTTATACATTTGGCTGGTCAGTTCTGCAGGCCAATCTCTCTCATGTTCTCCTCTCATGTTTTCTCCTCAATACTCCTCAGATGGGTTTTTATGGTCACCCCTCTGGGTTAAAAGACAAGATACAGCTTCAGCTGAAAGGAGTTGAAGAATTTCTGCAAGATTGCTTTGCAATGTAGCTTGTGGGGAATTCGTGCCCAGGTTATGGCTGGGAAAGTAGCATTTCTGGATTTAAGACAGCCCAGGTTCCAGAGGATGAACCATGCATCAACAAATCTGCTCCAAACACCACAGAAGGATGGATTTTTGTCATCACCCTCCTTTCTTTTTCTACTGTTGTATTTTCATGTCTTGTCTGCCTTTCTCCTCATGCTCCCAATCAACAAAATTAAAAGACAGAGGTCTCCAGAAACCCTTTTTTTTTGGTGAATGTTCTCTCAGTGTTGGAGTGAAATACTTATAAACCTCTATCTACAATATATTTCTTACTCTAGCCTCACCTGAACCTGCCTGGAATACAGTAAAGCTGCTCTGTGAAGTTTGCTGCAGCAAGGTCCTCAGGTTTTGCCACAGAGCAGCCACACAGCTGCTTCAGTGCTGAGTGAAGTGTCAGTACTTGAAGTAGTTGACATCTGAAGTAGCTGGAGAGGTACTTGGGAAAGTGTTAATATATGTAGGAAAAACTCAAATTAGTCTGGAAAGCACAGCTTCTCTTGACATGAATGACCTCTTGTATAAGTAGCACCTAATTATGCACCAAATTAGATGGAAGGGTGCACAACAATAACCCAGGTCCATGAATGGTGCAATGAATCATATCTCTACCAGTGACCTTTTTCCAAGATGCTTTACAAAGTCTGTACATGCTTCACTAACACTGTCTGTAGTGAAAACATCTCCACCAATTCAGACTGTCCTTTAGGTGATGCAATAGTCATGACTTGATGCCTTTCTGTCACTGCGGAGCAAAACAGAGACTTTCCCCTTCCTGTCACCTTGAAGGAGAAAAAGATGATTAGAACAATGTACCCCTTTGATCTTGAAGGCTCAGATATCAATTTTAATTTTAATCATTAAACTGAAACTCAGTGCTTGTTCTGAGGTTAGAGATTTTTCCTTTATGTTTCCTTTTGGGGTAGTTCCAACTCATTCTGGCATATCTTATTTTCCTGCTTTTAAGGTCCAGAGCTTTACAGCCATAATTGCCTTTTTTAATACACAAATTTAATGTAACTTAAAGTTCCTGTCTCTGCAACAATCAACTTTAATTCCCAAGGAGTGTGAGTTCAGGGCGTTGGGAAAGGGCAAGGAGAGCAGGAAAGGAATGGTGGTGTTGGCTCTGCAGGGAAGATGAGATGATGGTGACCACAAGGCAATATCTCACTACTGAGCTCTGCCTCACCTGGTGCAGCCAGTTCCTGAGACTCAAAACCAAGATTTTCTAGGCACCTCCAGGGTCATCCCAGCTCCCTCATTAGCACACAAATCAAAGACTGGATATTTGCTTTGATTGCTGCAGTGTGGGCTTCAGGGCTGTCTGCTCTCCTTTTTCAATGGACATTTATCACCTGATCAAAGTCATGAGGTGGTTTTATATCTGGCTGCGAACACTATCCATGTCTGTAGTTTCAGCAGGCTTAAAAATAGGCTACACATATAGGCTGGCAAGCAATTCCTGTGAATGTTTAAAAGAAGGCAAAGTTAATGATGATTTCTGGCTGTTTTCAAGCTCTTCATATTTTATCTGTAAGGTGTGTTTTTCCACAGTACTATGCTTTCAGGAGTGTTTACCTTTCTCCAGTGATACACTACAACTACTTGCTGTGTTTGCATTATTTCTTGGTGCATACATTTTAATTTAGGAACAAATCCCACTAATTGTTGTTCTTATTTTTTGAAAGCAAGTTCAGTTCTCAGGATGGATACAAAACTTGTCAGTCACTCTCTGTAGGTACACAGCACCCCACCCACACAGCTCCTTCCCAATCCTCAGTCTTCAATGGAACCATTTGTTTAACCTTGTTTATAATCAGTGCAATTCCTGGAGCGTTTCCTAAAATTTGACTATTTTAATGTCACTTGGGGTTTAGTTTTCTGCTCTGATGTGTCATAGAACAAAGTGTGAGAGCCTACCTCCAAAAATGTGTGTTGCAGCACCTCTGTGCTGGTGCTCAGGCAGGTGGGACCTGTGCCATTGCCATCTCCTGGGGTTTGGATCCCCCATGTCAGCATAGCTTGACACTCAGGGGCATTGGATCAAAGCCTTGCCAGTGACAGAGCAATGTCCACATTGCACATGAATCCAGAAGAAATTCAAGCTGCCCTTGGACTGTCCTGCTCTAACAGTAAAGCAAATCTTGCACTGTTGTTAATCTAATTCACATCTTCATCTATGCACTCCCAATTGTGTATTTGTAGTGAACATTTGATGTTAAAAAAAAATAATTAATTTGCTTTTTTGGTGATTTGGTGGAGTTTGTTTCCATTTTCCTTCTGGTTGAATAACAAATGAAGTTTCAGCTCTTGTCTGCTGATCACACTTGGCAGAGCAGCAAGACCTACTTAGTGTCTAGAGCTCTGGCAGCACTACAGTGTAGAAATCACATCCCACAAGGGATTATTTTATTGGCTTTCTTGCTAACCTTTTTCTGTAGGAAGGCTTTTACATGACAGCTCATCCATCAGGTGTCTGAGGTCAGCTGTCTCCTCCTGAAATGCCTGTTTTTCTCCTGTGACTGTAGAAGAGGAATAAGTTATGTGGGTAGGATCCTTTGCTCAGTGGCTGTATTTGCACAGAAGTTCACAGGGACCTCTGGAGACCACCAGGTTACACCTCCTGCTCAGAGCAAGGTCCCATTGGCCAGGGCCACGTGTCCAGTCAGACTTTGAGTATCTCCAAGGGTTTCCCAGATCTCTCTCAGCAACCTGTGCTGGGGTCTGACTACCCTCACAGAGAAAAAATTATTTTCTTCTCTTTAAGCAGAATTTATTGTATTTCAGTTTGTGCCCACGGTTCTGTCTTCACTACCCTTCCCCATCAGGTATTTAAGATGAGATCCCCTGAGATTTCTGTTCTCCAGGCTGGGCAGTCTCAGCTCTTGCTCTCTCCTCACACAATAGCTCCCCAAATCAGTGGCTCAGGTATTGTGCTCTCTGCCTCTGCAGCTTTCCAAAAGGGCTGAAGTGAGAGCAGCCATGTCCTGCAATCAGCAGCTGCTCTCACCTCCTGGCAGCACAGCATCCTGGGTTTCTCCTTCCTTCCCAGAGGGATGCTGCAGGCACGGGGGTGCCTTGTGGGTGCTGCCAGCTTGGGTGGCTCCAGGCTCCAGCACAGCAGGACAGGGGAGTCACAGGGAAGTGATGCAGACATTGACCTGCCTGCATAGCACAGGACAGAGTGGAGAGGCTGCTGGGTGTGAGGCTAAAATGGTTGTGATTTGTTTTCAGCTGTATTTGGAACAGCCCCCAATTGTTACCTTTGGACTCTCTTTGTGTGCTACATATAAAAGCAAAAAACCATCTTTTTTTTTGTTTGTTGTTTTGTTTTGTACACCATAGTCTGATATCCCCTCTATCATTTATCCCCAAGGAGTTTATTTTTATGCTCTCCATTAGTTTAGTGATCCGCTCCCCCAGCAGATTTATATTTATGCTCCCAGGGGTGTTTTGGCTGAGCCTCATTTGCTGAGTCTCACAGATCTTTGCTTCTTCCCTGTCTATAGTGGCTTCTAAGATGGAGAAATGTAACTTTAATTTAGCTTTTTATTTTATTTGTAAAAGGAGAGACTGACAGTGGGGTTCAGTGCTTACACAGGAGCAGGAGCAAACAGTAAAGCCAATAGGAATCAAAAGATTCAGTGTTTCAGGGGCAGAGGAGGTCCTTCCCTTTTGAGGTTCATTGTATCAGTGGTCTCATTCCACAGCCACAGAGGTGGGAAGTGTGTTCCCTCTGTCAGGCAGGAGCAGAGGTGCTGAGGGACTGTTCCTTGCAAAGGATGACGGGGGCTGGGTGCACCTGATGTGGTCTGAGTAACACCCAGGCTGGTGGACATGCACAAGGAGCAGAGGCATGGGCTGGGTTTCTTGTCAGGACTACCAACTACCATGTCCCACAGAAGTGTTCAAGGCCCAAAACAAGCTTTTGGCTCACAAATCCCAAATTCTTACCCACCTTTGCCTACCCAGCCCTTTCACTGACTGAAGTCAGAAGTAACTTGGCTGCTGAGGTGTGTGAGTACTGCACTGTTCTGGCCCTTATGCTGAGAGAGACTCAGAAAGGTATTACCTGTTTTATAGTTAACCATTTCTCTCTGAACCATTTGGTCTTTTCCTAGACCTTCAGGCAAAGGTCTGAATCAGGTCCTGAACTTCCAGACCAGGATGAACTGGGGTGGGGGCATTAGTGGGGTAGGTTAGTGCAGTTTTGTTGAATTCAGTTTTGGATGGTGTAGTGCTGAGAGAACTCCTTCTGTAGGATCACCCAGTAACTTTTATTCTTTTGTTTATATAAATACATGTACTTTTCATGCTTCATCTTTGCTGTGTCACAGAGGCACAAGCAGCTGAGCAATGCCACCAGTGGCACAAGGTCTTACACAACATCCTCTATATTCAATAGCATGAGGTTCATTATGGATTGCAGGCATCACAAGACATTGGTTCAGACATGATCACTTCCACATTTGGTTTTCCTTGGGGAAAGAGCTGAGGTTTTTTTCCATTAATCTGCATGCCTTTGGTTGAGACCACACTTCATGGACAGCAGATGTTCCACTCTAGCTTGAGTGCCAAAAGATTTAATGGAAGATCAAAAAGTGCTGCTTGTTCTGGCCCACAGCAGATGGGCTGATGTCCTCAGGACAGTTTCCCTATGGAGGCAGCCAGTGGCTGTCCCCATTCAATCCCTGCATCCTGGCATTCCCTGTGACCACAAACCACAGGACTGGACACAAAAAACAACATTGCTGTGGTAAGCAAGGTTGAGGAATCTTCTCTTTGGTTTTTCAAAGAAAATTTGTAGTTCATAATGAAGTAAAAAGATTATAAGAATAGTTAATTTATAAATGTAGTACTGAACCTGCAAGGTCAGTTTCATCATCATGGATCCAGCAAGTAGAGCAGGGGCAAAGCCACCCTTCTCTGTGCTCCTCCCAGCTTCAGAAGAGCAAAACATCTATAAGGAATGGTGCTGGCAAGAATTTTGCTCTGTGAAAATGAGAGCAAGAGATACAAGTAAGAAATCTGCTGAGAGTGACTTGTTATTTTTCAAATTTGACAGATTAGCTCCTTCATGTCCTCTCTGGGAATATCCTTTGGCATCCATCTCCTGTTTTTTAGATTCACCCTCCATACAAAGATGGTCCAGCTCCAGCAGCCACAACTTCCCCAAAACTCAGCATTGCCAGGGTCCATGGCTTTCACACTGTTCCTCTTTCCATAAAAGCCCTCTGTGTATTTCTCTGACCACACATTTGTGTTTAAAGACCTTGTGGTTTATGACCAGTCAGGATTAAAGCCAGCAATGCTTCCAGCATTGGTGCTTTGCCTTCATGTATCTCAAAACATGGAGGAAACAT
Organism: Erithacus rubecula; assembly: GCF_903797595.1. Taxonomy (NCBI): domain Eukaryota; kingdom Metazoa; phylum Chordata; class Aves; order Passeriformes; family Muscicapidae; genus Erithacus; species Erithacus rubecula. The sequence continues at coordinate 44,196,444 of NC_136689.1, read as the reverse complement.
CTGCCAAGAGAACTAGAGGATTTATATTGAGATAAACTGGTTTGTAGGGTGTAACCACAAACTACAGCAAAGAGTCTTGGAAAACTCCATGAACAGGGTCCAAAATAAAGCTCATTGAAGGACTGCAGAAGAGACCTAATTTCACATGCAGTCCTGCACCAGTTGAAACTTCACAGACTGGTGTAAGGCACTGTCTTCTACATGGATGGTCTCTCCTACATGGGATGATTGAGAGGAGGTGGAAGGAGAAGTCATCACATCCTCAGTGGGTGAAGGAGAGAGACTCTTGGTGCTGCTGAGCTCTGCTCATTGCAGAGGAAGTGGGAGGCAGCCTGGGAAGAACTGGCTCCATGGTGGGACCTGAGGTGTCACCTCCTCCAGTACCACTACTGCTGCCAAACAGGGCTGAGGGAGAAAACTTCCTTCTGGGTTAGCTTGTATTTCAGCATGAAATTTCCCAGCAGCAAGGGAGGAAAGGAAGGAAATCTTATTTTCCTATAAAAGGATTCCCTGCCTGTATCCTGTGTATGGCATGTGACTGAGATGATAATGGGGCAGGAGGGGGAGAATCCTATAAAGTGTATTACAGGGTGGGAGGCTCTTATCTCCAGTCTTCAGACATATCACTGGAGCTGTTCTGAAGAGAAAGACAAGGAGAAGAAAGCACTCAAATCACATTGACACAACTCCATTCCTTCAGCAAGCTACAGAGATACTTTTATTTTATAGTCATTTGAACAGCAGAGAGTTTGGCAATAGTGACAACCTCAGAAGCATGCACTCTGCATCTGTGTGCCTGCATGTGTGTTTCCAGCTTGGCTCAGACTTGATGTCTTGGAAGACCTTGTGCCATGCTGCTTTTAAACTAAGCAGCAAATGGGAATACCTGTCCCACAGGCAGGATCCTGTCCTGACACCTACAACCTGTAAGCGCAGGGTGTGTGACCCAAACTGGAGGGGTTATTACCAAGCATTGGACAGCAAAGAACCACTGATAGCTTTTAGTCAACAGCCAGCAAAGCACTGTTGAGCTGCCAGGGTGACCTGGACTTCTTTCTCACCATTGCTGTTCATTCTTCTTTTTTTTTTTTTTTTTTTTTTTTTAAACTTTAAACGTTTTCTCAGTAAAAAATCACTGAGGTCAGACCTTGAGCTGGCCATGACTATATTGGCACAAGCAGTGCTCAGCAGATTTATATTCGCTGAGAACCAGCAAAGATTGGAATAATTCATCTGGATTTCAGTCATATTAACAGGTCAGGCCATTCCTAAAGCTGCTGGAGTGAGTTGTCCTGGGGCTTGTTTGCAATATATAGTTATTTTTATAGCAACATACCCCCTAAGAGTATTAAATTTCTGTTATTTATGTAATACACATGTCTTTATTTCTAGTAATACTGTTGACTAACTATGCTCCAAGTCTTTGCTGCTTTCCTCTTAATACTGCAGCATAAATAAAGCTTCTGATGGGATTTTTTTTCAAAGGATCTGGCAGTGGGTCTTGCTTTCCCACTGAAGACAGCGAAACCAGCTTCTGGCTGGTGAGAAAAGGATCAAACATGCCTGTAACTTGCTAATTCAGTCATACAAGTAATTTGACTAGTTGGACAACTCCTTGAACAGCAGGCACCCTGCCAAATAAGCCAAATTGCATCTCCCAATGCAAAGCAGAGGTAGCTTCCTCTGATCATTGAGACAGGACCTTGATCCTCACAAGGCTGACTTGAGACACTGTGAGGAACACGGAATTCTCACAAATTGCTGCCAGGGCTTATGGGGAAGCAAAACAAGAGAAGAAAGCAGAAACTGACTATGTTAGTGTCCCAAGAAAACTCAGTAAAATGGGAAAGGACACTGCAGAGTGACAGCCCTGGGCAGTTGAGGCAGCTGTATGCTAGGCTGGACTGCTGCACTGTTGCTGGAACAACTGAGCTGTCCTAATAAATTCCCTGTGTAAAAAATATATATATCTACAAATCATGCCTTAGGAAGAGCAGTGCAGCAGCAAACAGGGCTGGATGTGGCCAAAGGAAAAGCTCTAGAGCTCTATAACCCGCGGCGACTCTCTTTGCAAAGGGTGACTCTACTGAATGCATGGGTGTGGGTGTGTGGATGCATGTGGAGGTGTGCACACAACTACAGCTTCATCATCCTGTGCCCAGGGTGGAGATCCGGGCGGGCTGGGCAGGGGGAAGCCCTGCTGCTACACGATCATGAACTGGCAGATGTACGGCAGCTGCTCGCGGCACCTCTTGTCAAACCACTTGCCAATGGCCGTCCCCGACAAAGCTGCACAGTTTTCCAGCTTGCCGCCGTCGGGCTGGGTGGTGATTTCAGTCTCCCAGTTCTTGTAGCGGATGGGGCTGCCCGTCATGTCCACCCACTTTCCCTCTGCAGCCATGTCGTTGAGGCCCAGCCAGACCTCGGCCTCCGCGCCGATGCTCTTGCGCATGTAGTCATGGAGGGCGTCGTTCTCCTCCCCGTTCTGGGGCGTGCTGAGCGTGCCACCCTGAGAGATGCAGTTTTCGCTGGCCTCGTGGTACGTCTTGGTCTCCGAAAATGCCAGAAAGCATTTTAGGTGAATTTTGGTGCCTTTCAGGCAAACTGACAGTTACCACATGAACAGAATTAAAAGAAGAAAGAGAATTTGGTTTAATAATGGTGCCTGGGAAGAGGCAGCAGCAGCAAACCCAGCAGCCAAACTACAAACTTAATTTCTTGGGTTGCACAGTGACCCTTGGCAGCATGGAATTCCAAGGACCCCTCTCTTTCCTGTGCAGGGTGGGACACAGTCATGGGGAGATGCTCTCCTTCTCTGCAAATCATTGGGTGAAATGGATTTTCAGGGTGCCCCTGCCACCCTTCTGGGCTCTGCTGCTCCTGGAGCAGAGGCACACCATGCTCCTCCTGCCCCTTCCCCTGGCCTTGTTCTTACCCAGCCAATGCTAATCATTCTCTGATGAATTTGTTGGAAATATGGTTTGTCATGGGCACTGCTGAGTGTTGGAGTGTTTTGGGAAAAAGCCTGCATGCCAATTAAAACATCTTAATTATGCAAGATGAAAAAAAAATAGTCTTTTTTTAATAAGTTTTGATCAGAAGCATTGCGCTTGCATAGCTTGAGGTCTTCAGAGGAAATTTCTACTTGCCTCTGATTTTGGTGTTAGGGATATCAATTTGTTTTGTTTTTCTTTAAGCTCTAAACCTTAAGAATGCAGGGTACTGTATCCAAACAATACCTAATCAGAGCCACACATTAATATCCAAACCAATTACTTCTCAATGAATGTGAGCTTGGAACTAAAGCCTTGTTTTTGCTTGTGTTCCTTTTCTTTTAGGGAGAAAATTCTCCTTAATTTGCATTTTCATCACATCTCTGCTTTATGTTTTGCAAATCCTACTCCTGATGTCAGTGGAGTTTGCACAAGATAAGTGTGGATCATGTCTGGAAGATGGACATTTTGGCACTGTCCTCTGTGTATGTTTAATGAAGCAGGACTGACCCACAGTGCAGCTCCCTGGGCAATACCACAGCGTGTATAAGAGACCAGGTCACCATTTCCACTGAGGTTCAGACAAAAGAGTAAGCTGCATTTGATTAAAGCACAAGCTAAGCCAAATCTCATTCTTCCACCTCACTAAGGAAAATTAACATCTGGCTTAGCATTGAAGGAATATCCAAATGGGAAACACATAAAGAGGGGGTCCCCACACTGCACAACCCCCATCATTAGCTGCCCAAGGTGGTTCACAGCCCAGAGGTATTGCAGAGACCCACATTCTGCTTTGATCCCCCAACCTCTCTCCCCATTGTGGGCTTGTTGCTGTGGGGTGCTTGGGCATCTTTCATCAAGGCATCTGGAGCAATTGCAGCCACTTTATAAGCAGCTCCTCTCTCAAAGTAAAAGTTATGTGTTCTTCAACAAGTCCTTTACCTGTCTGGAGTGCTTGCTTTTCCTTCAGTAGAGCAACCTCCTGAGAGATGTTGTCAATCATGGCCTTCAGGTCTTCAATCATTTTGAGGCTCACACCATCTGTTGGAGAAATCAAAGAAAGAGCACAAATATTGGTGGCATCTCAGGGGAGGCAACCAAATCTGTTCCTATCATCAAAACTCTGTGTTTCTTTGCCCTCAGAGAAGGACAAACAAAAAGAATCCATAAAGTCAACACCTGTGTCCCCTTGCACTTCCATCAGAGTGAGTGCTTGCCAGCCTGGTTCCACTATCAGTAACAACCTTGTTTTCCTGGTTCAGGTTTTGGGGTTGTGCACCCCATGCATCTTCCAGCTGCAGGGGTCACCCTTTGGGGTGGTAGTGCTAGTGCTGGGGAGGAGGTCACACACATGAGCATTGCAAGGTGCAGGTTTGTCTCTGGCACCCCTGTGTAGAGCAGTCATCTGGTGTGGTGCTGCATTGGGGTAGAGCTCCCAAAATGCAGGAGGACACCCTCTGATGCTGCCCAACCTGAACAGAAGTCCTGACACACAAAAATGCTTTGTGGGAAACTTGAAGCTAATGATGAACAGGATTTATTTTTTCTGATTCCTCAAAAACATGCCCTCTTTCTCTCTATTCACAGCACACCCTCCTTCCCTTAAACTCCCTAACACACAATGTCCTCTGCATGCACTCCTGGCTGCAGCCACCTGTCTGCTGTTACTGGTGGGTTGGTAGGAAAGCATTTTGTGACAGGCTGATGCTCAGCAGGAAGGCGCTGGAAGGGCTGCAGATGCTACCTCCACTAGATCTGCCTCTGCACCACTAGCCACCAGCCTCTGTCCACCAGCCACACCATCCTCTGGACCATCACAGCTGCCTCTGCCTCATATCTGCCTTCACCACCCCCAGTGCAGGAACCCAAACACTGTCCAGAGCTGCTCTCCCACTGTGAGAAGGCTCCTCTTTGGATGGAGACCTGGCTCTTAAAGCCTACATCTTGCTAGGTGTGTTGCTGCAACAGCTCCAACCAGTTATTTATCAGTACTTGCATTTCTCCTAGAACAGGAGCAAAGGGACCATTTACACCTTGAAGGTGGTGGGAGATTGGACATTGAGGCACTTGTATGCATCTAGTAGTTCTCATGTTGAAAGCATCTAGTAATTCTCCGGGGGTGAAAGGAAAGGGGATAGTTTGCCCATGAATACAGCAGGAGGGCCTCAGCAGGGAGCTGAGGCACTAATGCAGGCAAGAAGAGAAGCAGCTTGGATGTGGACCAAAACCACCAGCCCAAGATTACATGGTGCCATGAATATGAAAAGCCAGACACATCAGGAGGAGGGCATTTGGCTGCTTTACTCATTGCTCAACTAACTTTAATGGATTCACTTAACACTGAGGCACTAGATATTATTTTGCTGCCTTTGATAAAAACACTTTGTGGGAAATGGCTAATTAGTCACAGGTTTTTTTTCCCTGCAAGTCTGTGCAAATGTTCTAAGGTTTAAGTAACATCCAAAGGCCATGACAGGACACTGCCAATGAGTCATGTAACACCTTATGGTGTTACAGCTGGGTTTGACGGTGGGTTCTCACCTTGAGGGTCCCTGCCATGTCTCCTTGACAACTACCTAAGAGCCCTGTCCCTTTTCAGTACCTCATTTTCAAATTCTGGACCACAAGATGCTCCGACAGCAGTGCATTTGCTGGGATGTCTCATGGAGAATCAGGACTGGTTGACTCACCCTTCAGCTGCAAAGTGAGGACCATGGCTACATCAACAGATGTTGTGTTGTCTATTTTATTGCCATGGGATTTTGTCTCAGTGCTGTCATTTTCTCAAGACTCACCTCCTGAAGCCTGGGATCAAACCTGTTTCCAGTCTGGGTTTTCTGTGATGGAAACCATCATGTGGGATGCTGATGATCCTGTGGGAGCTGGAGTGGGTCCTTGTGCAGGACCGTGAGCAGCAGGAGTAAGTGTGGACAGAGGCAAGATCTAAAGGAGACTCACAGAATTGTGGGTCACAATTTGAAAGCTGGTTTGAAATCCTGACCAGGAATGTATTTAAAGCTGCAAATGGGAACTCTCACCCGTTCTAATTATATGCTGAACAACAAACAAATCCCTCTGTAAATGTTCACAGGCATTTTTCAGGGAAGAGCACCCAAACAAGAATACACCAAAATTTTGGGCAGTAGGTGGCATCAGGCAAGAAGCCCAAATGAGTCCCTATCCACTGAATTAAGCATCCAGACTCCAACTTCTGTGTCCAGTTACCTTAGAAACAGATGTGAGAGCTATGCAAAGATACTCCCTTCCCTGATCCCAGCACTCCATCACAGCTGTGACCAAGGGGAGCCCCTCCCAGGCCAGACACCTGCACCCCCAAGCCATGGGGTGTAAACACTGCCCAGGCAGGGATGCCAGTGTCTGCCTCCCCTGGGTATTCTTTTGGATGAGATCTCCAGAGCTGCCAGACAAGGGCACCCCAAGACACTGGGGCTTGGGAGAGTTTGCTGAACTACTGCATTTGGAACAATAACTGGGGAGTAATCTGAGGGGGAAAACACAACAGCAGACAAAGTGAATGTGCCGTCTCAGCATTTTCTAAATACTGTGGTTTGGCTTTTTCATGTTGAAATAGCATCATTTTTCATTCTGAAGCAGATCCAAACATAAGCAATAATTTCCAAAAAAAGATAAATTAAAAAAAAAAAACCCAACCCAAAACATAAAAAGCTTGGCTTAAATCAGTGCTTTCTTTCATAACATTTGTGGATTGGTTGCATAGATTAAAAAACCAAAAAAAGTCCAGCCAAACACCCCAACCCTCCAGTGGCTTTGCCCTGCCTGACCCTCCCAGGCAAAGTGCAGGGGTGGAACCAGGATGGGGATGGATGCCTGGATGAGGATGAGATGGGCCATCCCACTATTGTTCAGAGCAGAAGGGGCTGAGCCCTGTCTCCTGTGCTGGCTGGGCAGGCAGGCTTGGATGTAGAGAGGGGCTGGAGGCAAAGAGGAGCTTCATAGGGGATTTTTAGCACTTTTCTCCCTCTTTTCCTATGCTCTGGCATTGAAAATCTGAAAAATATTACCCAAGAAATAAAGAAATTTTCCAGTGAAGGTAGGACAGTTGATCACCTATGGAGCTGGATGGGACTGATCAAAAAATGCCAGGTTTCTGAGTTTTCCTCTTTTCTCCACAGAAAATATAAGTTCTCCTTTGAAAAGAAATTCTGACTAAAATCTGCCACCAGCTGGTCCAGAGGATTGATTTTCAGGACACCCCCTGAAAACTCAAAAGTTTTAAAATCAGAGCCAAATTTTCCTGCCAAAAAGGTGATTTTTCTCCCACTTCCTTGTCACAAATGATTAGAAATAACAGTTGCAATGACACTTAGTGAAAAATAGTATTTCTCTAAGAAATGTCTCTCTCCTTGCACCTCCAGTGAGTCCAATGCACATATGTGCCCTATACGAGCCCAAGGGGGTATTTTTTGCTCTATTCCATGTCCTGCAGAATAAGATGTGGAATACGCAGCTAAGTTTGTGAATTCACAGAAAGATCTAATGGGAGAAAAGGCAAAAATTTCTCAAGGATGGGAATCTGACAAAAACAGCCAGTGGGTGAGCACAGACAGCAGCCTGGCCAAGTGAATTCCAGGGATGCTTCTCCCTTGCTCCCCACTTCGTTCCAAGCAGGAAAGCGCCTGCCAGAAGCTGTCGGAGCCCACGCGGCGGCGGTCGGACCCATCAGGCAGGGAGGGAGGCACGCCCGCATGCTGCTCCCTCACCTCACCTGCCTTCTACATCTACTGTGCACTGAGGGATAAAGCACAGGACAGGAGGAAAACAGGAGAAGAAAAGGAGAAACAAACCTACTAGGGAATAGAAAACCCTGGCACCTTTATGTGTGCACTGCTGCCTGGCAAGCCTGAGTAATCAGGTGGTTTTAAATGAAGAAACCTGTTGATGTTTAATGGCTTCGATATTTTCTGCCTGCTCTTATCTCTAAAATCGCCTGTCATCTACCACTTACTTGCTTCTGAAAATGAATGAGAAGGGGTGAGGAGGTTATAGAAATGGAGAGTTTCTTAGAGGAAAAGCTTGGGATGAACCTTAGAGGGAACATGGAAAATGTGTTCCCTTTGAAATTCAGCCCAAGCTGTCCCAAGAAATTTATTCAAGGTAGGAAATCCACCAAAACCATTTCAATACGCTCACTATTTTACAGAAGATCTGCACAATCGTTCCCACGGAGGAGGGGGGGAGAGGGAAGAAGATGCTTTATCAGGTTTTTAGATGCTTTTAATGAAGTTTCAGTATAGCACTGTTAAACGCCCAAACGAGTGGGCTGATTGCAACACCCGCAAGCCCTGCAAGTCTCCCTTGGAAGGAAGCTGCCGCTGCCCCTTACCTTTCTTGGAAGCCGCCGGTTTTTGCCGGGCTTTGCCGTTCTGCTGGCCGGAGACGTGAGCGAGGGAGAGGAGGCAGAGGAGCAGGCAGGCTCCCCGGAGCGCCATGCCGCTGCCGTCTGGTCCGAGCAGGGGCTCTGCCCTCACACAGCCGCCTGGACACCGGCTGGAGCCAGGAATGGCTGTCCCAGAAAGGCTCCCGCTGAGCCCGGGCCAGCGGCAGCCTCCCGGCCCCGGGGGCGCTCCGGCCAAGGCTGAAAACCTCCCAGAGGGGCTGCCGCAGCTCTCAGCACGCTGCTTGTTTTTGTTAAAAAGAGAGAGAGAGAGAAAGAAAGGGAATGAATGTACCGACAGTCTGCTAAGCTAAACATAAGGAAAGGCTGGGACTATAGCTGGAACGATTTCCTGTGGTTTTTAGCACAATGCCACGAGTTTGATCTCCTGTATCAGCGATGGAAACAGCAACGTGAGGTGTGAAACAGCGCTGAGGGAGCAGAGAGGGCACCTGTCCCCCGTCCCCCAGCAGGGATGCCCGTAAGGGATGCGCCGGCACCAACAGAGAGAGAGGGAGCAGGCAGGGGGCTGAGCACCCCGGTTCCTTACTCAGGGTGTAGGGCGGCTCTTACCTCTCTAAAACGCAGCTCCACTGTGGCTTTGGCAGGGTTGTGCACTTATCATTACTTCTCCACGGGATCTCCAGTGGGACTTGGAATCAGGGGCACATGTTCCACAAAAAGCCTTTCTCCCCGAGACCCCTTTGCAGGTGCCCAGCCTGACTTCTCAGACCAGCTGAGCTGTGCTGAGCAGCTCTGCAGCCTAAACCAAGACCACTGCCTGTTTCTCTGGGTGGTGTGGCTGTCCAGCAGCTGCAGCACAAGCAGGTAAGTCCTTCCCGCAGGAGGAGCAGTAGCAGTTTGAACAAGTGGAGGGAATTCATATAGAGAGAGGAGAGGAGGGATGGGCATTTGGGAGAACAAAGTGCTTCAGACATCAACCTTTAACCTTAAAACTTTTCTGATAGTTTTAAGGCAAGATGCCACCCAGCACAATGTGAACCTCAAGCTGTAGGAGCATAAAAGGTCCAATAAACAGGGATGTGACTGGAAAAAGAACTGCCATTGAGTGAGTTTGGCAAGCACAGTTACCCTGCCTCACACTTCTGATGAATAAGGAAAATCCTGCCCTGATGTCTTGCCTGAACAGAGACCTCTCTTGCAGTCCAAGCTTTTGAAGCACAGGAGGAACAGTTTGATTTTTGCTGCCCTTTATCATGTGTACCAAGCCTCACTCAAATTTAAACTGGAAAATATGTATTTTAGGCATTTACTGTTCTCCTGCCTGGACTATCAGAAAATGGGATGGATGGAGCCAAGAGATGCCAGATACCTACATACACATACATGTTTATCTTTCCTTGACACTTGAAAGTACTTTTGTTAGGTAACTCAGTACCTCCCAGTTTTCCTTGGCTCCAGATATGATTGCCTGCCTTTGCTTTGATTAACATGCTGCCAAGCTGGAGAAAAAAAACCCAGAATGCTCCCTTTACTGCTGCCCATGAAACAGATTGCTGTGGTGTGGAGTCTGACAGCAATCCCTACCCTCAGATTTCCAATCTGGGAGAAACCACAGTGTTGCCCAGCTGAAACAAGAAGGGCAGGTTGGCTTTCCATGAGACCCTGAAGAACAGGTCTGCACCAAAGGACCCTCCCTGCACCATCCAGCAGGTCCTCTCCTCGATGTCACCATAATTTTTCTTGAAAAATGAGAAAAATGAAAACAAGCAGACTCAAAACACTTGTGTCCAGCTGTGACACTTATCCACAGGGGGGCTTTGCCCCAATTCTGTCCAATGTAGACTGAAAATAAAAATCCTTGACATTACAAAAGCTCATAAACCCTTATCCATCCAGCTGATGGGATGAAGCTGAGGGGTTGCTGCATTGGATTCAGCATGAGGATGCTTCAGGGAACAGCCACCCCCTGCCCAAGCTCCTGCTGAAGACAAAGGCTCTAGTTAAATAATGGGGCTCTCAATGGTCCTTTGCTTTTGAGATCCTGATGATTCACACTTCTTATGTAACAGAGGTGTGGGAAGTGAGTAGAATGAATCGTTTATATCAGATGAACTAATAGAACTGGAGGTCACCTGGAAAATACTAAAATTATGCCAAGAAAACGAGGTTTTGTCGATGATTTTTAACATCTGTGCAATTATGGATTTTACTTCCCAATAAAGGCCCTTCACTCCCTGGTTTCAAGCCTGGTCTCCTGGTTAGAGAGAGAGCAGCTCCTGTTAATTGCAAGGTAACTGGTTGGAGATGAAAAAAAGAGGGCAGAAGAACCTATGCTTATGGAAACAATTCCAGGAGCACAGGGAAGCAGACAGAAAAGTTTACGTGGCTTTGGGAAACCCAGTAAGTAGGCTGGGATGCTGAATTTGGAAGGCTTTCACTTAGCAAAACAGTAGTTGGAATAAGCCCATGAAAGGAAGCTGGATGCTCCTGGCAGCAATGCAGACCTGTGATTTCATGCCCAGCTAGGCAAGGAAACGGGCAGCGAGATCAGAAGCTATTTTGTTTTGGCTCCTAGGAAAAGAGCAGGTATGGCCAAGCCAAGAAATGAGGCAGTGCCACTGCACAATGGCTGGAAAGTGCAAGGGTGGACCGGGGAACAGCATTCACACGGTTATTATCAAGACCAGCAATTACAGACCTGCCCTTCAGTTCAAAGGCAGGCCACCCCAACGCTGAATGATGCCAGCTCTTTGCCTGAAGCTCCTCCTCCTCTGGGAAAGTGCCTGCCTCCAGGAGAGCAGAGGGGAGACCCAAAGCATCTTTTATGTGCAGGGCCCTGCAGCTCAGAGGCCTGATCACAGGGGCTAGGGCAGCACACTGGGATCCACATCTCTGCTCCCTTGAGATTAGCTCAGCCTGGTGCTAGAAATGCCAGGGTTGTGAGTTCAATTCCTATCCAGGCCATGCACTTTAGAGCTCGACTTGATGATTCCTGTGGGTCCCTCGGCACCACAGTGACCTCAAAGAGGAACAGGAGAGAAACTGCAGTGGACAGTAACAAACACTCTGTGAGGAAGTGGGGCTAGCACAAGAAAACTCTGATAATCATTAGCTGCTGCCTAAACTCATGCTAGCATAGTTCCTGATTTCCACCAGCATAAACATCAGAACAGGTTAAAATGGAGAGAGCCAAATCTCTGGGTCATTGTTCTGGAGACCAATCGAGAAGAAATGCCATAACAGTTCAGGAAAGGGTGGTTTTCATAAGGACAATTATGGGGAAAGCCAAGGATTTTGACAAATGTTATCCCCAGCATCAACTTTAGGAAACTGGCTCTGAGCCTAAGGAGGAAACCTTATCATCATATCCCATGTCAAGCATGGCTCACATCCCTGTTCCATGTACACCAAGGGCTACAGGACAGAAGGATCCATTCTACAGTAGATCCTTGGGCTTTAAACCAGATGCAAACGTGGAGCACTTGAGTTCAAGTAGTACTAGCTGTTTAAAATCCTTCTATTTGCAAAGGAGCTGCACCAAAGGACTCACACTCCCTTTTGTTTGGAGACTGCAGCTCCTGTAGGTTAGAGGTAATGTCTGCCTTCACTGCTTTGTTTGCCCATCACCCAGATCCCAAAGTCCAAACAGCCAAAGGAAAACTGTAGTGAAGTGTCTAAATTCAACACAAAACTCTGGAAGAATTCCTAACTGTCTAGATCCACTGTCTGTCACAGCATCAGTTCAAGTGAGGTCACCACTGAACTTGATGGTCAGTATTTTTGGACTGGCAAGTAGACAGTTCTGTCAGCTTAGGCTCTTATTTCATGTCATTCTCACCTTTGAGCATTGGTTTGCTTTCATATTGCTGTGGATGTTGAATTATGGATTATAAAAGAATTTCAACTTCAGCTTTGTGAATTCCTTAATTTTTTTAATTTAGGGAAAAATTTGCATGATCAGAGAGCAGAAAGAAAGCAATCCAAGGCCTTGAAAAGCCTCATTAGGTTACAGTTGGTCTTTTGCTGGAGGGAAGAAAAAAAAAGTAGGACTTAAATCGTGACTTTTCAACCCATAGGTTTCCAGCTATGGAAACAGCCAAACTTACCATTTGCCAAAACACAGAGAGAAGGGGCAGTGAGAGAGTTCCTCTGGAAGGAAGGGTCTATAGGCTGGTGGTTCCTAGTACCTCTACTGCCTGAGCACACTGGCTTGGCTGTGGTCCCTGCCACAGACAGTTGGGTGGTAGAAATCAGAAAGGGCCTGAGAATTCTTCTTAGCCCTCTGAAGGTACAAGCTAAGGGGCTGCAGCAACTATGATCTCTGTCTAAATTATGGAAAATAAATCTCATCAACAAATGTGTGACATGAAAACTCAGCCATGCCTGTGCTGCTCGTCTTACCCAAATCTTGAGACCGGGATAGCAACAGAGATGTTCAGAGATCAAGAGATAACCACAGCTTTATTAAAAAGTGTTCCAGACAATAAAATGGAAGTTTAAACCATCACCAAGGAGTCATTAGCAGCATGCTTGAGATTCTAATGATGTTTTGCAGCAACAGCAAAAACATCTTTGTTCCTGGATAGTTAGAAATGCAGCTCCATGAAAATAGCTAGAAATGCAGACCCAAGGAAAACCCAAGGCACTGCAGTTTCTCTGTGGGGAGACATGTACCAAAGTGCCCTGCTGTGACTGAGCACTATAACTGTGACTCTGGGACTTGGACAAAGGAAAAGAAGCCTCTCTGAGGCACAGCTAACAGGAGCAGCTGCAGTTTGCCATAGAAGGAAAAGCTGCCCTGCATGGGCAGGGAGTGCAATCAGGCAGAAGTGCACTAGGAGACAAGAGGTTGGGGAGCAGTGAGAAATCACACAGAGGCTGATGGCTGAAGAGATTCAGTACCAGCTGCAGACCTGCTCTTGCATTTTTCTCCAGAATGTTAAAGGAATGGAGAGAACAAGGCATTGGGGTAAGGACTGGAGTGCTCAGGTCTCACCAGTCATGGCTTTGCTTCTTCCACCCTCTGGGTGCCATTGGCCACTTTCCACAGGCAAAATAAACCAGTGCCACAGCAGGGCTGGAGAACATGCCGCTGCTGAGAAGGGCAGTGGCGTCTGCTGCAGTTCAAAAGGAAAGCTGGAGGCAATCCTAGCAGAAGTGTGTAAACCTCAGCTAATTGCTGTTCACAAAGCAAATGCAGAAACACCCCGTTGTGTAGGTGCGAAATCCCTTGGAGACAGACTTGCACACTCCATTCTCACAGGAGTGTGAGCAAGCTCTGGCTCACACCTATTTGTCTTTACAGCAGGTGTGCTGAAGAAAGGCTTCATTTAAAGCCTGACTACAGGTGGTACAGCCATGCTCCTCCCCACTGCCTCCACAGGGCAGAATGAGCTTCCCTTTTCTCTCCAAACTACACAATTACAGTGTTGAACTGTAGTTGCAAAACGTATGTTGATGGGATTCCTGGGCTTGGTAGATCAGTCAGGTCCACTGACCTACAGCCTCTTCTGCTTTGAGGGGAATGCTGTCCCTGTGAAACAGGTAAATTGCAGGTGTGTGCTTTTCAGGCAACATGAGTAGAAGCTTAGCAGGAGTTACGAGACTCCTCATCTCTAGTACACAGCTTTCAGCCTCTCAACACTCCCAGCAGAAGCAATTAATTTCTGGGACAAACAGAGAGCTATCCCACTCCACAGATGTTTCCTCTTAGTTCTACTGGACTCGAGTCAATGAAAACGTGGCAGTATCTGCACAGCAACACATGGAACTTTCCATCAGCCCAGATGGGAACAGGGGCATTCTCAGCTGAAGTCTCTATTAAAATTCTGCTATTTTTATTTGCAATAGAAGGGAGGGGTTGAAGGGAGCTAAGAAAATAGAAATTAGCCCTCAGCATGCCTGAGAACCACAGTCTCTCAGATTTCTTGGCAGATACCGTATCAACTGGGAGAGCTGTAGGACCTTTTACCCCTGTCAGAGCTTTGTTTATCCATTTGGGACATGAGCTGGTAGCAGGAAACCTCCAGGGGCAGCTGAGACCAACTAGCAGCTCTGTAATACTCTTGGCTGAGCTCATTATTTATATCTCAGGAGTTGAAGCAGACCCCATCTGAACTGGGGTCACTCTCCACACCACTGCTTTTCCATGCCAACAGATGGGAAGCAGTGACACAGAAGGAACAGGACCCCTTGAGACTCCCAATTCACTCTGTGCCTGCATACCCTGGTACAGAGGACCGGGGGAGGACACATGTAGGGGAGGCACTGCAGACACTGGCACCATGTTAATTTGCAGTGCTGCTCTGAGGAAGTGCTTGGCACCAAGTCTCTCTCTTTAGCACACAGCCTGGATCTCAGAGGGCTAAATATTTGCTATCCTTATTAAGAAATGGGGAGGAAGTGCACATGTACTCCCCTCTACAGAGGCGTCAGTTCACACACTTGAAACACAGTGATGTTTCTTTTCCCACCACCACCTCCAGCTCTCTTAAAAATATATTTAAAATTAAAAGGATCTGGAGAGTGGACAAGAAGCATCTTAAGGGATGTAACTTGCAAAATGCTTGGACATCTTTCAGCTGGAAAGCTGTGTAGAATTACACTATTTATGTTACAGAATTCACCCCGAGTGTATCTTGGAGCAGCTTTTTGGTCTCCAACCACAAATCTGCAATAAAACATTCAGAGAATGGCTGAGATTCAAGACCTGCAGTCTCATTTACATTAACCATTTTCTGAAACATTGAACAATACATGATCAAAAAAACTGCCTGTGATAAGTCTAAGGTACTTTAAAGGCTTTTTTGTCCTTCAGTTTTCTTTCTTTCTTTCTACATTTTTACAAGCACCTCTGCATGGCAAGGAGTGATCACAGCCACTGTAGAGCTGATGTCAGATTAGTATTTACCTCACACAGAGTAACTCTTGCTGAAGTGATAAAAGACAATGTGTACACTCATTGTCACTTCTTGTCTCTACTACTGTGTAGCACTATTACAACCTATCTAAACCATTACTTGAGGCACTGAAAAAAATTTCAACCCTTCAAAATACAAACCTTGGGCAAATTTTGGGGGACAACATTTTTTTTAACAACCTGTCTGCTTGTTATAGCAATGGTTACACACATCTGAAATACACAGTACTGTTTCAGTCACCTTGAATAACTAAGTGTATGAGCTCTAGGAAAAGGACTGAAGAGATTTGGGAACCATAAGCACTCCATATATTTTGATGTGATGATGATTATTAGTTTGAGCTATAATATGTTCTGTCCTGTATCTACGGCTTTCCTTCAGCAAAACCCTTCCTTCCCTTCTCGCCACCAAACATGTTACAGTCAAGTGAATATTCTTAATCTGGTATTATAAAACTGAAACAGAAAATTCAGAAAATGTTGCTTGAGTAAGAGCTAAATAACTCTGGATTAATGTAGTAATTTCTGACATAAAGTTTATTCAAAACATTGCTTGCAGATAAAATATCAGCTTCTTAAGAATCAGTTTCTTCATTTGATTCTTCCCATCTGTTGTCTCTTCCTATCATGCCAAATAAACACCTCTTACTCTTTGCTAGGCCATCCAATTGAGGTATGGAGAGAATCCACTGCTTTCAACATCTGGTGATGCAACTTGTATCCCTGTCTTATTTGTAAGCCATTGCTTTTCCCTATGAAGGATCATTATTGACAGCCACTATGCTTTTCCAGCTGAAATATCAAACTTTTAAAGATCAAATTAGTTTCCCATTTACCTTGGTCATGTCCCTACTCCTTAGCCACAGTAAGATGTTTTGGGTGGCTTACTATTGCACCTGTTGGCAAAAGGGTAGAGCTCTAGGAAGCAAGGAAGTCATAGCATATCCTGAGTTGGAAGAAACTCACTAGGATCATGAAAGTCCATCTCCTGGTACAGGACACACCAAGAGTCACACCATATGCCTGAGAGCATTGTCCAAACACTTCTTGAACTCTGTCATGCTTGGTGCTGTGAGCACTTCCTGGGAGAGTATGTTCCAGTGCCCAACCATCCTCTGAGTGAGGAACCTCTTCCTGATATCCAACCTAAACCTTCCCTAAAACAGCTTCAGGCTGCTCCCTTGAGTCCTGTCACTCGTCACCAAAGAGTGCCTGCCCCCCTGCTTCCCAGCCGTAGACAAGTCATGGTTCAAAATACGAATTGGAAACTTGGGACCACATTGTATTTATAGAAAAATCTAACCACATTTTATTCAAATAGTAAGGTAATTTGAAGGAAGATTTCCACCAACTGCTGCTCTCATTTGTGCTGCACTGCGAAGACAATCCCATATGCATTCTAGAATGCAGCAGCTGGTTTACAGAAGTGAAACACATGCAATCAGAATGAAATGGAAAGTACACCAGTCACTCTGGAAAACAGACTCAAGCATTTCCCAGGAAACAGCACCAATTGCTGCTGGTGCACTCCCTAGGTGCCAGCAGCTACCCATACGGAAAGCACTTTAAATTTGCTTATTTGCCTTTAACTGTAGCTTTCTTTATGCTTATTAACATTTTGAAAGTCTCTTAGCCATGAGGATGACTCTACTGGAACAAAAAAAATAACCTTTTCTTTATATACAAACTGACAAGATTGCACAATCAATTAAAAACACTTTTGAACATTTAATAAAAACTCATCCTAGAAATCCAACTTTTGGTCGTGAAGTCCCCAAATTCTCTTCTTCATCCAAAATCTTCTGAAGGGCTATGTGAAGTGACTTGCCTACTCTCTGTCCTGTCTGCAAAGCAAAAAAAAGCAAAACAAACCTGAGATGTATGGTTATTTACAGGAAGACATCACTTACAGAACACTTCCTTTTGACAAATATTTTCCCTTTGATGATTCATATACACCAGCTGGTATCATAAAATATGCTTTTAATTTAGAAAAATAATGGTGATGAAAGTTTCATTTTAACTTGATTAAGTTTTGGAAAAATGTACACACAAAGGAAGTGCTCTTATTCATCAGAGAAGCATTCTACAATCATTAACATCAGATCTGTGCACTGCTGGATCACCCAGGAATACAAATTAAGTTCACATCAGGCACAAGCACGAGTTCAAATTAGCCAGAACACAGAGCATTAAGCAAAAGTCTAGCAGCCAGAGGACAAGAGACACCTGACCAGCAAAGCAGCCTACTAAAAGAAAGTTCAGTAGACTCTCCTGAATATGCTTAGAATCAGCAGAGTGAATTCAGACCAGCTGAACACCCTGTACTGTGGCCAGAGAAGCCCAAAATGATCACTGGCTGCACCACCAAACCACTCTGTGGGCAGATCCTTCATATAATTTGTGTTATTCTGTCCTGTCCAAGGACCTTAAAGGAGTTAACATAATGTTTTCTTTACAGAAATAAACTCCAGCAGTGAAAACCCAACAGGATTAGCTCCAGTGCTGACCTCTACTCATCCACTCACCCAAGTATACTGTGCAAGTTACAGGGCAGGGAAACATTGGGAAGTGGTGAAATAAAGATTTTAAGGCAGTGGTGCCCACTGGAGCTTTCTCAGGGTCTCTCTAAATGACCTGAAATACTGACTGCAAAAATAAATGAAGAGCCCACCCATCCCTAAAGAGCCAAAGGCAGATTATATTAAAAGGAGTTTATTGGCTCCTGATCTATGCAACGAAGCCCAGCCTTGCCATATAGCTGACACGAAACTCTGTTTCACCTCCTGGTGACAATTACAGAAAGCATGCACAAACCTGAAAATAAGCTACATTTTTAATTGAAGAGCCAGGTGCCAGAATATGGCCAATGGTACCAAAGGAAATTTGGAAGAGCTTTGATGCAGCAGGGTAGCTGTCAATCCTAGATACCATGAGTCATGCTACACAAATGAGGGTGGCAAAGACCAAGAACTGTTACAGCTCTGCACAAAGACAAAGATCACTGGAGCAGACCAGAGTCAAGAGGGCAGAAACACTTTCTCCTCCTCAAATGTAGGACAACATCACTCACCCCAGGTCAAAGTGAGTGGGAACTGTGCAGTTGGTATTGACCCAACAGTGTTGCCATCTTATTCCTGCTTGCCTCTCTAGTGGATTGGATTATAAACTCAATAAAAAAGAACCTGTAATGCTGGCAGCTTCCCAAAATTTTCCCATGAAAATCCCTTCCTAAGAGATATGTTCTAGAATGTCTGTTGTCTACCAGTGAGGAAAAACTGAACATCCTCTGACCTGCAGCCAAATCACTCAGGAACAGAGGTGTCAGACACAGGTTACTCAGATCCTCCACTGGGAATTCTCAGGCTTTTTGGTTTTTCTTGATATCCCAATCAGGATGTTGAGTTTAAGGCAGGACCTAACAGATAATATCTGACCTTACAGAAAACATATTGGGTTTTTTGTGATCAGCTTTATCTCTCACTCCTGCAGAGGAATTAGAGATAAAACCTCTTTACCCAGGTAAGGGGAATAAAAGACATGTTTGAACACAAATAAAAAGCCCACTGCAACCACTGAGATAAACACTCTGGATTGATATCATGATGCAGTCAAGTGCCATATACTCAGCAATTCCCACTTGAGACCAACTGTTGTCAAACTCGGCTCCAACTTCTGCATTCCTCAGGTAGAGCAATGCAGAAATTAGCCCTGTGTCTCTAGGTAATAGAGTCAGCTTGAAGTATCTAATTTTCTTTCTGACTTTCAAGTTCAAAACCCATTTCAACCTCATGCTCAAGGCCAAACTCAGGCATGAGAATTTACACTGGAGAAGAGATCCAAGAAGGGCCTGAAGAAGGGCCTAAAATGATCTTATTTGAATGCAGACAATATCCAGATAGTACTATTTTTATGAAGTAGGGACAGATGTAAACTCCATAAAGAAGCAAAGTAAAACAACAGTAAAATGAGAACAGTAAGTTTATCACAAAACAAATGAGTTGTGCTAGAACTACATGCACCACCATCCCTATTTTAAACCATCATCCTCATTTCAAACACCATCCCTACTCTTATAGGGACTTTACCATGTTGGAAATTTTGCTCTTCAAGTCTTTAAAAGAAACAATAAAAGAAGGAACACGTTCTTTAAAAATACTCTTGAAGTTTCTCAGATTAAGCTTTACTGCCTTACAGCTGTGAAGTACTTGCCTGAAAAAAAATGTGAGTACCATACATTTCAGGCACCTAGAAGTTTTAGACAATGTCCACTCACATTAGAATCTATTTCAAAGAAACATCCTGTGACCTTCACAAAGTTCCTCATGCATCAAATCAAAGCACCAAGGTCTCTGCTCTAAAAGCCCTTACTGAAGCCTTCTGTACACCCAAGCTCCAGTTCATCCAGTATCATCCAAGACAGTCAACTGCTCAACACTCCTTACCTCCATCATTTCAAAAATACTCTCAGGATCCAGGCTACCTTTCCCCACCTTCTTCATAGAAGTGATGGCACCTTTACTGGTCACTGAAATAAGCAGGCTTGCCAAAGAACAGGCTTCTTCCTGAAGGGTGGCATCCACCACATGCCTGTATCCAATCTGCAAGTAAGTGATAAAACATGCATTAGTCTGCCATTTTCAAAGCTCCCCCACTGAGAAATCAAACTGTGAGTGGTGGCTTTGTTATTTACCTACAGCCTTCCACCCTAAAATCATATGGCCTTTGGAAATAGTCAGAGATTGACTTGACAGCACAGCCTCTGACCCCAAATTATGGGTACATAAACAGAGGTGAGGTGTGTCACTATTTCATACTGTTTTTCTTTCTACCATCTTTTTTATCTGTATGAAAATCCATATTCACCTTTCCCTGCAACTCTAAGTACAGACTTTGCTCTCCTCTACCTGAAAATTAAAATCCCAAGACTCAGATGAGCCCTCATTTCAGCAATGGCCCCTCTACTATTTATGCATTTTCCTTAAAAGAAATGCCAAGCAAACTTACAGGTACCTAAGCCAATCACTAACACTTGAAATGGAAAATGCAGCACCCATAAAATTAACTGTGTTAGCTGTGTGCTATGCATGGAAGACAAAAACCTGTTTGAAAGGAAAGGGATGCACCTATGAAAACTGAGTTCTGTCCTCAGCAACAAATACTCAGCATGTAACTCCAGGCAGATCACACAACCTCCACTCCTGAACACAGTGACCTCTTGTTTTAACATACTGACATATCTGCTGCTCTGGATGTTAAGCAATGAGCAGGTGAAAAACAGTAACTCCTCTGCATGCAAGATGCATTTTAAGAATACATCAAAGAGAAACCTACAAGCCAGAGGTGCAAAAAAAACCCTTATTCAGTAAAACTTCTTAATTTGGAGGCCAAAGACAAACAAATACATACATAGTGGACACTGACCATTTCTGCAACTCCAATTTTATCTCTAGGGAAAAAATAAATGGCAGGTGAAATTAACAGAAACTGGAGTCTCCAGGCAGGAAGGCAGAAATTTCTCAGGCTTACTTTGCTTAGTGTGACAATACAGGGCACCTCGTCTACATTAAGTCGGATACAGTCATAAGGATCATCAGACAGCTCAATCTCTTTGGTGCCTTCTTCATCCTCAAGAACACGCACTTTGGGTACTCTGTGGAAACAAAAGGTGCAGAGTCATTGCCAGAACACATAACAAATACAACTGCTCTACAGTCACAACTCCAGGAAGTCCCTGTTCTTCTAAATGAGGTGAAATGTTTAGAAGAACAGTACAGAATGTGATCAAAGTATTAACAACTCACTACCTGAGACTTAAAAACCCCCACTATAAGTGGAAAGATATTTAGGGTAAGATCATCATATTTGGATCATTCAAAGTTAAAACTTGAGCTGGTTTTTACAGTATTACATGGGGAGAAATTAATTTGATACTTGCACAAATCAGCTCTGAACAATTCTTTGTATGTACAGGAATGCCATGGATGTACAGGAGACAAATTACCAAGACTGAATCTTGTTCTGTGCTTTTGTTCTGTGGTTCCCAACCTTGCAGACAACAGTAAAGCTGTGAGCATTACATCAGTTGCATTGCTTGGCAAAGGTGTGACATCAGTAGCAAATACAAGCAGTAAAGTTATTCAGGAAAGAATAAACACCTATTAAGGAGAGCTGGGGTAAAGAGAAAAGATGGCATTAGTAAAATCCTTTAGCAAGATGAGAAAATTGGCAAGATACTCTACTGTTCTAAGGACAGATATAAAAGGGATATGTAACATATCAGGACCAAGCAGTGTTGAAAACCCAGGCAGAAATCCAAGAAATGCTTTCTTCTCAGTTGTGAATGATGAGCTCTCTCACAAATGAGCTAGACAGGCTCCTTATCAGTTGTACATACATTGTATATGTGATAGCCATCTAATGGAAGTTTTATGGGATGGTTTAAGGCAGTTTCCTTAGCATAATGAATAAAGTAATTTAAAACAATTTAGTAGAAGATGGTATCTCAAGCTGCCAAGAAAGTCAGCATTTTACACACCCTCATGTATCCAGGTGCCTGCTAGGATGGAGCACTGACTGATACTTGGCATTACTGGCCAGTAAAATACCACAATCTGGTTTTATATTAGTGTTTTTACAGTAGCATTTTGTTTTATAACTAGACTCTGGAGGTTACATTCTTCTATGTCCTCTGTAACAAATCTCTTATTTTAAAAGAGGAGGAGATAGGGACTGATTTAATGAACATTTTCCTGCACCAACACAAAGTGATTTTGATTGATCCTTGGAACAGTATTTCAGTTATTTGTGGCTAAAAGTCATAGTGGCAAGTACCTCAAAACAGCTCACCCTGCTCCAGTAACAACAAACTCCTTACAAGCACACTGGCCTGAGCCAACCCAAAACTAAGATTTTGAGTAAGCAGAACAATTGTGATGTGCACTTTTCCTGAAAATGAAACTCCAAATGTTTTCCAACTCATTGGAAATGCATCAAAGCCTATTTTTTTCAAGTTTAAAATATTCCATTAGAAGTTGATGGAATACAGTCACAAAAAGGACTAACCCTCAAGCTACACAAGACAATGGATAACACTGGACAACTGCCTAGTCAAGCAAGAGGCATACATGCCAGAGGAGTGTTTAAAAAACAAGGCAAGATTTTAAGAAAATCTGTGTGATTAAGCCATTTTTAAGTCCAGCCTAAAATAGCTTTGAAACCAGAGCAGTGTTTGGTCTGCATGAGAAAGTTGCCAGAATTAATATCTGAAAAATGCCTGCAAGGAGCTTTTTTGGCCAAGAACAGATGAGAGAGGTGTAAATTAGAAATACTGCTAAGGCAAAAAGATCAGACACAAGCACTGCAATTGCATAAAAAGGGGGAATGTGGCCACAAAACCTATGCAAAGTTAATGCAGCACAAAGCTTTTCCAGAACAATGTAGATTTCCCCTCCCAGCTTGCGAAGATTTATCTGAAGAAATAGCTGTACATGCTTAATTTGCAACTTTTATTTTTCTATTTTGATTCCTGCAACTAATCAGGGCAGAGATCTG
This sequence comes from Erithacus rubecula, assembly GCF_903797595.1. Taxonomy (NCBI): domain Eukaryota; kingdom Metazoa; phylum Chordata; class Aves; order Passeriformes; family Muscicapidae; genus Erithacus; species Erithacus rubecula. The sequence continues at coordinate 44,173,598 of NC_136689.1, read as the reverse complement.
TACAGCAAGACTCAGAAATGTAACAAACAGTGCTCTTTACTGTGTGTGCAGATCCAGATTTCACAAATGCAAAACCAGTTCCACCCTTCCAAGCAGGCATCAGTTGTGCCTCTATCATTCTGTGCAGCAAAAACCTCAGTGTCTGCGAGGCTGTTGTGTTAAAAACCTTTTCGGTTTTGTAACTTGCCTATTTTCTGTAGCCTTGGTTGCAAGTAGGCACATTCCACAGACCAAGTTTAATATCTAGACACAGTAGTTAACTGCACATTTTGCAAAATCTACTTCCATGATTAAATAAATTCATCCTCAAACATCTGGGAGACATGGGTAAGAAGAAAGTCTGGTATCTGCTCTCTTGTGCACATGATCTTGATTGTAATTTTTAGAACTAGATGAACAATACAAAACTGTGAGGAGTAAGCATTTCCCTTAAACCATTTCTATTGTCATTGATCCATGCCTGAAGGGGAGAGAACAAGTCAGGTCAGGCATTCAAAGGATTTAAAACCCGTAAATCTTGTGCAAAATTCCTTAAGCCATGATGTTGGATTTACTTAGCTCTAAAGCATGATGCGTCCACAGATATTACAAAAATGCTTAGAGCAAGATTTTAAATTGAAGCTGAAGTTTTCAAATGCCTATCTGAATATCTAAAATTTTGTAGCTTCAAAGAAATAACAGCAGCTTGAGCTCCCTGCTCTTTGTTCCAATGCTCTAGTCAAGGCTGGCAAAGACCAGAAAACACTTAGAACAAAAACCTGGTTGTAAACAAAGTAGGCAAAGAAAGTGAGAGTCAAAGAGGGGACACAGTTGAACACAGTTGAACACAGTTCAGAACACGTAATCTGAAGCAATCTTCAAACTGATGTCTTGTTTGGAGAATAATATTTTATGGAGAACAGGCAGCTACTCTTAAACCACCTTTTGTCAATCCAAAGAAAACCCAACAGCTACAAAGGGAAAGGGAGAGGAATAGTGAATGAGGACAACAGGTTTTCACTTTGAATTTCACCTCTTGACTTCCTGAGCTTGTATGAGATGAGCTGTACTAGCATTCCCTGCTCAAATCTATAAGATAGGGTTTTCAAAGTTAAAGAATCAATAGCCTGTGTCATACTGTACCATATTTTGAAATGATATTCAGCTTCAACAAGACTTGCTATGTTTGCCTGCAGTTTAAATATTATATATAAAGGACACAGTTGTAAGAGGAATAAAACATTAAAATAATTACACCCTCCATCATGTTGTCCATGTTGCCAGAGCAACAGATTTTCTTCTATTCACTTATTTAATTCATTACTTTTTATATGATCATCTCTCTTTATTCTGGTTAAAGTAAGAAAAAAGACCTTGTTATCTTTATAAATAAAGTATGAGCTGCAGATCTGCAAAACAATTCACATGGTAGTAACTACTTTAACTATATGACTTCTGCATCCTGGCAACTCACACACAGAAATACAGGCATTTCTTCTTTTTACTGTAGAGCCAACTTGTTTGTGAGTCATTGCCTTTCTAAAAGTATTTCTTGATGTTATAAAAACAATCCACTGTTAAAAGGTACTGTTGAGAACTTGATTAACATGAGAAATTTCTCAGCAACACATACAACTTCTAGTCTCAGATGGATAAGTCTCCCCTTATATCTTTTAAAGTGTTTATAACCTGATATACTGCCTGTTTGCAAAAGCATATTTTCCTCTTCTTTTTTGCCTGTACTTTTCCAGATCTAGTACTGTGCCTTGATTCCCTGGTAAATAAGCCAGGACACAGATTTAATGCTGAAGAACAATTTGAGATCCACTTTAAAAACATTTATGCTTGTAGGAGTCTAGGTTTTGCACCTCTACCAGCTATTTTTACCATGTAAGTTTTTTAGTAAAGCTATTCACTAGGCTGTTTTTCTCAAGGATGCTACAAAACTCTATTCCCTTTCACCTACAGATAAAGAAGATAAAAACAATAGAAAAAATAGTAGGAAGTCTTATTAAAACAGAGAAGACTTGTATCATTCATTCCACTAGATCTTATTTTCCTATTCTTTGGATTAAGATGCATGGGGCAAACTTCTTTTAAAGACATAATTTTCCCCTCCCCAAAATCTCTCACTACCACTTTTTCCCTCTTGGTTTTTAAAAGAACTCTAGGCTGACAGTAATGAGAACAAAATCAACAGTGGAATAAAAGTGGAAAACCAGGGCCGATTACAAATCAATAGTCACACTGACAGAGAGTTTCTTATTTAGAGGCATCTCATATCAGTAAATACTTCTTATTTCAAGCCCACAAGGCATCAGCACAAAGGCCTCCAACTACTTGCAACAAAACTACAGTCAACACCACTTTTCTGGATCTGGCTACAATAAAAGTTACTTTGTGAACATGATTGTGCATAAGGTGCAATAAGACACCTGATGAGTAGAAACTGAATTAAAATAACATTTGTTCATGGTACTTGCATGCAAATAACTGCCTTGTATCTTAATGAAAGCTGTCTTGGCTACTTCTTATTTAAATAATTAAGCATTAAAAATGCTTTGCTCACAGAGAGTACTTCTCTTCCACTTCCCATGCCACTTCCACCCACATGAATAAGATCTGTGCTTTACCTTGTGTTAAAGAGAGCTGCCTTCACTGCGATAGAGATTGCATCAAAGATGTTCCCACCACATTCCAGTAACTAGAGAGGAAAAGAAGAATCTCTTTAATTCAGGCTAGTGCCTTTAAATGAAGCCTTTATTTTATTTAAACCTACATGAAAAAGAAGAAAATTAATTACCAGAACAGGTTTTTAAAAAACAATGTTGTCTTTAAAGCCTATCTATGAAAAGAAACAGATAGGAAATTAAGATTTCAGCTAACTGTATTATACATGCAAAATAGGAGAGTTAATGCACTTCATAATAAAATTAATGATGAAATTTAATAATAGAAGCTGGAATGAAACCATCACTGTTCTTAATCTTCTTGTGCTAAGGTTCTGAACTAGACTATGGCCAGAGTACCCTTTATAAACTCATCACATTAATTCTTTAGTGTTAACTTCAACCAATCAATTTTCTGTATTTCACTTCAAAGAGGAGCCTTTTTTTAAATATCAGATGGACAAAACCAATTGGGAGAACTGCTTTCACAGAAGAAACACACTGTCTCTGAGAGCATGGTATGGAAAGCTAGTTTTATAAGGTGTAATTATGAAGGCATATCATGATTTATTCTCTTTATGAGAAAGAGTTATCATCATGCTTGTCTCATAGCCAAAAGTGATCTAATGAGAGCCTGATGTCGAAGTCTATTTCAAATGAGTCTTATCAACAGCTGAAGTGTGTGGTGGGAGTCCAGCTCAGCTTCTTCCCATGAAGATCAGGAGAACAACAGTCAAAGGGAAAAGCAGCACTGCGATGCAAAGTAAAAAGCAAGGGCTCCCAAAGCCACTAATACCTTCTGCAGGCTGCCAGACAAGTCAGAGATGTGTCTGTCCATAGCCTACTGCCACATCTCCAAAAAGCTCAGCGCTCAGCTGCCAGTACTATTTCCTGAGAACATACACACAGAGCAGGCAATTGGAACTACTTCAGCAAGAACATATGGATGCTTCTCCGTGACATGAATCTATGCTGTATGATGAGAGCAAAACACATTTTGCAATCCTGATTGCATTGATTGTTCTTCAAAATGTATTTAAAAATGAGATAAACTCCTGCACAGGGCGCAAATCATAAATGAGATATTCTGTAAAGGCAATTACTTGTTATGAAGACAGACTGAAGAGTGTAAAAAGAATAACAACAAGTTGGGATAGAAAGCTAAATACAAAGGTGATCAGATTATTTCTTTGCAAGCAGCTGCTGAATACAGAGAGGTTAACTTGCCCCTTTCAGTCATTATTGGATTTTACTTGATAACACAATAAGCCCCACAATACCTTTGTTATTAAAACACAATAATGGGATGTGTCTGCACTGTTGCTAGGCTTGCTGTTCTAAAGCCTTATCTATACTACAGTGGCTCCTAGAGGATAGGAACACTATCTGCACACAGCATGGTGCAACAATTCCTCCACAAAGAAATGAACACTTTTCTCAGCTGAAGCACCTTGTACTGACATCTCCCTATTTATTTAGTTATTTTTAGGACTACGAAAGTCTGCACAACTGTGAGTTATGGTAAGCAGAGGGGTCTTCTCTGCTTTTAATTTACTGATGTACAAGTGAAAGAGTTATGGGAAATAAAAAGATAACACATTGTAGACCTCACCTTATTCACAGAAGCTTTTCCTCCAGAAGTAGAGATTCCTAACTTCTTTTTAATCAGACTGGGGGTGAAGGGGAAAATAGAAAACACGAGGAAATCCTGGAAAATGCTTAGTAGTGAACTGCAAAAATTTCAAGAGAACCTAATGCACTCTGTCCTCCTGACAGAGTGACTGGGTAGGGAATGATAAGAGATTGCACACTTTTGATTCTCCTTGCCCAGCCCAGCAGGCTGCTGGGGCAAATTATGGGGAGAAGACTCTACATACATATCAAAACCCACTCAAAAATGCCTAAAAGCTTATTTCTGACATCAATGGCTTGCTTAGAAAAGGAAAGAAATTGAAAGAAACACAGAGAGAGTGAGAACAGGCCTTTATCTCCCTCAAATGACAAATAATATGAGTTGTTCCTTATATTAGCCCAAGTGTCATCCTTACACCACACCCTGTAAAAATTAGAATTCTATAGAAGTGATTCAGCAAGAGCAGCTTCAGGAAAATCTGTAGGTGTCAAGCCCCTACATTAGGTACACACTATCACATGTAATATACATGTCTACTGTTTAGAAAAGGAAATACTACAAATATGTAAAAAAAGTGAAAATACATAGGCCTAAGGTGAAAAAATAAGGTGGGGGTGGAACAGAGTAAGAAAGAAATGTTAACAGTATCTTGTTCTAACTGTACCAACAGCTGTTCAATGGCTCACACACAAAATCCCTGCAGAATATAACATTAAAAAGACTCATGAAGTTTAGAGTCATAATTATGAACCTGTAAGAGATTCTTTATTGGCACTGTAAGAAGAGCTAAATGTAAAATTCCTCACATAACATAGGCCCTGATGTTCATAATTCTGATACAACTAGTAGCACGAAAACACAAGCTATTTTTCTCTGTAACCATGGACAATCAACAAATCTATTCAGGAACAATCACATATTGACCAGCAATATCTCAAACAAAAGCTATACAGAACTATATATATATAAAAATACAGAAATATATAAATATATAAATACAGAAAAAGACAGCTTTATGAAAGTCTTTGTTTATGCAGTGCCTATGAAATGTTAAGCAGCATGTTGCTTAAATAAGCACAGCATTTAATATTCTGTACCTCTGCTTGTAATTACCTAGTAACTAAAGGCCTCAGTGTGATTTCTCAGAACTAACACTTCATTCTCCGTTAAACCATGCCAAGCTGCAATAAGCCAGTGACTCGGGCTGTTAAAGCACTCAGCAGAGGTACATATTCCATCATTTTGTAGCTGGACTGTTGTACCATATCTACTCTAATTAGGCTAATGCTGCTGCTTTTAAAATACCTAGTGAACTAATTTTCACATTTATTTAGGTCTTACTCTAAATGTTCCTGTTTTGTTCAACAAAACCCTGAATTTAATTTTCTGGCCATAAAGCTTAACATTTTGCACATTATTTCACAGATCCTAACACCTAGCACCTAGACTAAATAATGTGCACCTAATAAATAAATAAAAAGCACTAAATAAAAAGCACCTAGACTAAACCTAGCTTTTGCCAAAAAGTTTCTATTTTATTTTAGTGAATTACTAGTGATAAGAGCAAAACATGGACTGTCCTCTTAGGGATAACATACATACATGATAACTTACATTCACTTAACAATGTATTTGCTGTTACATCTAGCTTGGAAGAGAAGTTTACCATTTTTTAGTGGCAATTTCCTAATCAGTATAAGATCACAGATTTTTATCTGAGACAGATTTGGAGTATTCAATGTTTTATTAGTTCTGCAGTGGAACAGCAGCATCAAGAATAGTAGAAAAAGATCAAACTGAAATTAGTGATTAACTACTATAAGTAGATTCACAAAAAAACTGCCATCCATGCTGTTTTTTATCACACTTTGAGTGCTTTTTTTTAAATAGGAAAAGGTTATGCTAAGTCAGTCTCTACCTTAGAAACATTTTGCTGAATCTTAGTTTTCATTTCTGTACTTACCAATACATCCACATAGAGAACCCAGCAGTGCTCTTTGGGATTAATACAAAGGGATTTTAAGTCTACACTGTTCTCACAGCTGAATACTCTGTAGAGTGTATTTGCTATATCTGTGCCAAGTTCTTCTCCTCCTCGGCCTTCCAACTCAGGAGAATTTGAAGAACTAGATAAAGAAAGAAAATAATACTTTCAGTTCTGAAACAGCAACTACCCAACCAATATTTCTTAAATATAAAGCAATAAAAGCATCTAAGGATTTATTTGTACAAGAATATTTGTCCTGTCTGAAAAGGAATTATTTCCATTTTGCATAAGAGAAGGTTTTGATGCAGGTAATATACTGGCATTTTGTTACAAATATTAGTACTCACTAAATCCCACTACTACCTTCTGTTCCCCAGTTATAATCAAGGTAAAATTTGGTGAATTCTCTCAGAGATTATTTCTTAAGCACTGTCACCCTCTACCACCTCAGCTCTTTAAAGAAGAAAAGTGCGACATCTGTACTAAGTTAACAACAGCCACCAAGACAGCCTAGTAACAGCTGAATGTTAAATTATTAAGAGAGTGGCTAAGAGAAAGATATGATGATATGACAAGTAGAATTTAACAGTAATTTCTTATAAGTAACATGACTGCCTGACCTTAATTGGTGATTTCTTTACTGAGTGTATTGTTTGCTATGAAACTCCTTAAAGAAAGCATGTCATTACTCTCTGCAGTTTATGGAGAACAGCAACTAAACACCAACTTTTCCTGAAGGGATCTGACATAGTGTGTGGTCTTTACTTTCCTGATTCCAACAGAACAAAGTATTTACGAGCAGCCATGCAAGAAAGTTCTTCAGTGCTGGGGCCTGGTACACTGATAAGAAACTTTCAACAATAAAAGAAAACAGGCCTAAAAAAGCCACCAAAACCCAAAAAAATAAAAGCCAAACCAAACTAGCCAAACAAAAACCACCCCAAACCTAACAAAAATGCCTTGCCTCCAAAGAACAATAAAATAGAACAGAAATGTCCAGAGATGCATATACAGCAAAATAATGAGCAAAGATTCCAAGCCTCTGGTTTATAGGGCAAGAATATTCTCAAGCAGTGTACCTATAGCAGCATTGCAAATCTTGCCTTAAAATAAACCAGTCAGACTTTCACCAAATTATTTTCTCATCAGAGAACATATCAAAGGAAGTGATTATACTGAAGTAGTTTTGGTCTGTTCAAAATCTGTAATGGCCATGTCCTGTATTCTCCTGGTGGGGCACCTCACAGGGCAAATTTCTCATTTATATTCTGTGCCTATATGATGATACAAAACCTTAGTACAACAGGAATAGAAATATACAGCAGAAAACTAAGTCTTGGAATATAATCCCCTCACCTTAAAAAAAACCAAACAAACCCAAACAAGTAAAGATTCACATTATCAAGGCCTGACTTAAACCATCAAATGAGCTGTGCCAACAACTGCAGAATCTATAAGCTTACATATAATAATCTACTATTATCCTTATCTCACAGTAATTCTCCCAACTTGCTGTTTTGCAGAGTTGATGAAAACTCAGAATGCCAGGAAGAACTACTGGATTTTATAGAAGTTATTTGCTGCTACCAGAAACAAACAGCACTATACATGCTTAAAAATACAAAGAAACATTATTGCCAATTAAAGCACTGATCTATACTTCCAAACTATATTTGCCACACGAATAAGCATTGCAAGTGTGACACAAACTATTAGTCAGGGTTATTAGACACCAATTTTATGAGATAGGATCTTATCTAAGTATAACTCAGTGCTGAGTCAGGTCTTCAGGATGTATTAAACAAGTACTTATCCGTGGAAGCAGCTTTTATGCAAGTTAACAAGATCATCTTGTTTAAGCTATTCTGTTTAAGCCATAGTTATACAAGCATTATGATCCCTAAGGCAAGTTGCAAGAATTATGCAAACTTCAATCTATGCCTCATTACTATTTCTAAACACAAAGTTTTATCAAATGTTGTATTTTTTTATTACAAGTGGATGCTTTCTTTGACTGAGTAGGAAGAATCTAAGACTCAACTGGAATACCACTGTACATTTCACTGCATCTTAATTCCATTATTATTTATTTATTTATACATTTCCTTGCAACCAAAGTGAAATAAGGAAGTAACATTAACAGGATATTATTACAACTTTTTGGTAAATACTGCCACCTAATGTCTACAGACTATGGCAGTACTTACACTGGGCAAAATTTGGAAAGGAGGCATCTTAACACACTAGAAATGACCAAAAACTTGGCTTATGGAGCACAGAAAGACCTTACTAGTAGTACAGAATTTGTATACTCAAGCAGCATATAACTTTCAAGACTATCAAAATCATTTCAGCATCACATTGCCTAACAATCTAAGATTCCTCCTGAACCATAATGATGCTTTTACCACAGATCTCTACTGAATTTCAAAACTCATCCTGTTGCCAGTCAAAATCTTTCTGTTGCAACAGTTAAACATTTCCCACCTATTGCTCATGCCATCAATACACAGTAATCTACAGATGGTCAGATCTGGACAAATATATTCCTTCCTTCCCTAATTCTACAAACGAAATCTGATGCATTCAAGGACTTCAGATGTCTGCTTTTCTTGTTGTTTCTTTTTCTTACAGTTTAGAAGTGATAAATCAGATCAGCCACAAAACTCAAATGTGAGAAAAGCAGGCATAGCACTCTTTCAAGGGCCAGGATAAATGTCTTCTCCAGTGATGACAGGCATTACAAATATCACACAGGACACAGAGTTGTTTTGCAAGGATTACAAATCAGTGCCCCAAAAATCATTCCTTCCAGAGACTCACATTAAAGTCTGTCTCAAAATGGGACAAAGTGTGCTCCTCAGATTTCAGTTAAAGGGCTCAGAGCAGAATAAAGAGAAATAGAAGTTGGGAACAGAGAACAATACACAATCCAGCAAATTATTACTTTCATCAGTAAAAGAAACCATGAAATTTTTGGGAAATAAGCATTTTAAGATAGTAATCACTGTAGTTTGAGTTTTTATGATTAGCTTCAACAATATAAAAGCCAAATAGAACACACAGGAACTTCACCAGAAGATTCAGGGTATTGAATTATGCTCAGTTACTACCACCCAGTGGCAGTGCAGAAAAGCATCAGAGTACTGACAGCAGCTCATTCCTCTTGATAGAGAACAAGCTGCCTCCACTTCACTTTTTCTTTTGAATCTTTCTGGAAGCTAAAGGATGCCTTTGCCTGTGCCACAAGCATGTGACAAGCGACCACACTCCTCTAAAGTTCAGGCCCTGAATCCTGTTGTCACAGAAATTAAAGATTACCTATTGCCTGAACTGACTAGATCCAACTCCCACAATATTGAGGTACATCTCCCTCCTATCTCATGAAGCAGAGATTAACAGAAAATGCAACCTAACATTAATCTAATGAGTTGAAGTTTTTCTAGTATCTATTTACACACACAGAGTTGCCATATGTCCACAGATGACTTTCTTTAGGAGAGAAATGTCTCTGCTGTCCGTGGACTTTCTTCATATAGAGATATAGAGGAAATAAAAACCCAAAACAATAAATATATACCATTTAAGATACTTAATACATGAATCCTAACAGCAGGACCACATTCAAGTTGATCTTCCCATCTGATAATTTCAGAACAGCAATTGTAAACAAACTATCAATTCACAGGTGAGTGCTTTCCTTTAAATCAGAAGGTTCCACAGTTAACTGGAACATACTGATGCACAGAGGCAGTCTTAGATAAGGCTGCATAATGTGACATACCAATGTTAAGGCAGATACTTACAATTAGGTCAGAAAGATTATCAGGTATACACTTAGTAGCGCTCATACCTTAGCTTTCACAATGGCATATAGGTTTAATGTCAGAATAGCAACATTTTTTTGTTTTAAATAAAAATGAAAAGAGATGTTGCATGCATAGCAGCCAACTTGCCAATGTCAAGGCTTTTATGAGAGGTCCCCAAAGCACTTTAAATAATAAAAAACAGTTTTGTGTAAGTCTGCAAGACATGGATACTGTAGTCTCAGGCTGCAGACAGTCCAGACTAAAAGCAAGATGTGTCACTGTGCTCAGAGCAACCTGAAAAGTTCTCAGTTTTCTTCTACCTTCTTCCATAATTCAAACACTATGAAAACTGTAAGGATAAACAACAGTCCATTTGTAAAAAAATGCAAGAAATATTAAAATTAAAAACAAACACCCTTTTAGTTAATGAAAGATGGATTCACTGATAAATACATTACCAAAATTTCTAATTAGTTTTGCATCTGAAGTTTACACTAAGGATTTTTCCTTTCTTAAACAAAAAAAAAAAGTTTTGTACAAAACACACTTTGAACTTTTTCCACTGTTTTCACAGACAAAGCAAGCAAACCTTCAACTACAGTTGAAGTACAGTCTGTATTGGTCAATTCTTTTCTTCCAACTTCCTTTTTTTGAAAGATATTTTCTCAACTTTATCATGGTAAAAACAACAGCTGATATTTTAGTCCTAAAGTCTGGTCACAACCATGTATACTTGAACCATTACTCTTTTCCAGCTGCAGTGATTCTATGTAATTTGGGATTGTTTTATTTAACCTGTTTTCATTGTTCAACTTCTGCTGATTCGCTTCTTTTGGGTTTGCAGGACCAGCAAAATATTTCTTAACATTCACTGCTCCTGAAATGGTAAAATAACTTGTTTCTATTACTCAAACCACTAGAGGAGGTTAGTGGAATGAAGGCATAAACTTCTGAAGAATAGCAAGATCTGATTAGTCATTTATTCCAAATATTAGATCTATTTCATTCTTTTCTAGTATACTAACCAGTCAACAAAAAATTCCAGGTAACCTTCGTCTGGTTTCTCCAACTTCGGTGTCCCCATTTCAGCTTTTATGCCTACCAAGATATCAGTTTCTCCCTATTAAAACAAAAACACATCACACAATTGGAATTATAATTACAGAACTATTTGTTTTATTTAAATGTTTATGGTAAGATGACATTTCTACCTTTCAGTTATCAGATCATTCTATCAGGATGAACCTAAAATAACTTTTTTTTTTAAGAACAAAAGGCTTTAGAAGGACAATATTACATGCAAGAAGATTCATTAAATAATTACCATACATATAACCTTTCTCTAGGTTAAAAAGACATTCATAATATCCTAATATCCTGTCATTTAGGTTATATAAACAGATCTTTCTGCAGAACCTTCATAATGGTGCACCGTACATTTATCTTCTTCATAGTCAATATGTCAGAAGTAGTATGTCAAATAGTTTTGCTTCATTTTAAAGGAATAGAAATTTTTGGACCCCCCCCCCAGGAACTAGGAACAACAGCAAATTCAGTTTTCCAGATTAAATATTAGAGTATTAGAATATTATTCAGACTGAAGGCTGTCCAGGCACTTTACAGTAAATCCAACTCAAGTCAGCCGGAACTAATGATATATCCTGTCACAATCTCCATATCCCATAGTTTCAGTTACTGCTATACACATACATGTTATTACACACACAAACCTATCTACAAAGAGCATCAGATTAACTAGTCACATGAACAAGAAACTTCATCAGCAAGGTACCCAATCCCTAAGAAATTTACCTACCAGCTTTACTCTTGCAGATCCACTTGTGTTTGATACAACATCTGTTTCTACTTCTGCACATCTGTAGTCTTCACAACCTCGACCATCTACACGAAGGTCTTCCTAGTATGACAATCAGTATATTGTACTTAAGAGAATCATTAACAAAATGCAAAAACAAAACAAACAAAAAACCCTTGCCACAACCCAAAAACTCTGTGATTCTAAACTTTCCTTCTCTTATACCAAATGCAGCAGTGAAGAGGCTATAAAAGCAATAGCTAGTGGTTTCATCATGGAACACAAAAGAACCAACTATACTTTTTCATTTATATCTCATTTATGGACAGCTTGTAATGAGTTATCTGCAGGCAGACATGAATGGCACCAAGTCCCTCTAATTCCCAACAGGAAGCTTCAGATTTCAGAACTGTAAAGGTCATGGCTTTCAATGGTACTTTACCTAACACAACTCAGCTCTTTCCTAGGATAGGCACGTTCTGTACTTTTACATCAAAAATTATGACCTCAGCAGACAGAAGTAATACACCAGCCTTACAAATATTTTCATTCATTTTGTATTCCACAAAAAAAGGTATTAGACATCCTCTGATACTATACAGCTCACTCCCATAAAAACAAGTTGTTTTTCAGGATACAATTCTTTTATCTTTGGGGCTTCTCCTCAGACACCTTTCACTCTTCCTCTTTTGTCCACTCATGTTCCTTCGCTAAGTTACAGGCTAAAACTCCATCCAATGGCAATAACTTGAGGAAGAGCCAGGGAAGAGAAAGGAAAGATGGGGACAGAAGAAGGATATTAAGCTCTCAGAGAGGATCTAAAGAAAGGCAATGAAGATGGAGAAGGGCCTTGAAGGGAAGTGGTTAGGGGAGACGCTGAGGTCACTCGGTTTGTTCAGCCTGGAAGAAACTGAGGGGAGACCTCACTGCAGCTACAATTTCCTCATGAGAGGAAGAGGACGGGCAGGGGAGGCTTAGGATGGGCATCGGGAAAAAGTTGTTGACCCAGAGGGTGGCTGGGCACTGGAAAAGGCCTCCTAGGGAAGTAAGTGGTGGCAACACTAAGCCTGAACAGTTCAAGATGTATTTGGGCAATGCTCTCAAGCACATGGTGTGATTGTTGGGGTGCCCTGTGCAGGGCTAGGAGTTGGACTTTGATGACCCTTGCGGGTTCCTTCCAACTCAGCATATGGTGTGATTCCGTGAAAACAAATCCACGTGCCGCTCTCAGCCTGCTTCCCGTTCTGATGCTCGGTGTGCTCTGATAATTACTGCTCCAGAGATTCGCGCCGAGACACAACGGTGGAGCGCTTCCTCCTGCCCTCCTCCCTCACCTCCCCGCTCCCCAGCCTAGCTCGCTCTCCGCCGCCCGGCGCCCGCTCCCGGTACCTGGACGCCGTGCACGATGTAAAGCTTCTCTGCCTCGCTCAGCACCACGGCCGCCATTGCCGCGGCCCCCCGCCCGCGCCTGCGCAGTACCCCGCTTCCTGCCCGCCTTCCCGCTACCGGGAAGCTGCCGGCTGTCCAGAGGTGGTCTCCCGCCCGCCCAGCTGGCACCGGCACCTCACAGCGGGGGCTCCCCTTGCCTGATGCCAAGGCGGGGACTGTAGCCGGAAAGCCACAGAACCCTTTCTCGTGGAGTAGGCGCGGCGCTCTGCACGCGATACCCGCTGGGCACCCCGCATCCCGGAAAACGTCCCGTCCAAGAAGCTGACCCTCGCGGTTTAACCAAAGCTCCTGCAGGAGGCTGTGGAAATATCCCGGGAATAGAATAGCTCAGAAATAGATCGCCTAGTCATAGTCCTCTGCGTTTCCTCATTTTCCTTCTGGAGTTTTTAACCGCAGAAAGGTCCAAGTGAGGTGCGGTGCGCGGGGAAGACTGGGTGCGGGAGCAGGGAAGAAACCAGATACTTTCCTTAGGAGATTCTCTTGGTCTTGTGCCAGATATCGCTGGGAAAGTGGAGTGGGAAATGTGATTAAAAACTCGCACTATGTATTAAAGCAATAATTAAGGGTTGGGGGTTTTTTGACAGCCTTAATTGAAAGTTGCATAACAGTCATTAATGTAAGTTTGCACGCCTTTTTGCACAGCTCCTGCGTGTAATTTTCAGAGTATTTTAAAAGATGCTATCTTCACGCTGATGCTTGCTTAGCTAAAAATGATTCATGGCTCCCAAGGATTGCACTGCACACTACCAGAGTTTATCCAGCTTTCCACAACTCCTTGTTCAGTCAAATGTGCAAAGTATTCCTGGCTGTGCCTACTTGAGCAGGTGGCATGATGCAGTGGGAGCAAACTTCAAGAGTGATGGATGCTTTTGGAAGTTTTAGATTGGTCTGGCCCTATTGGCAGGCTGCTTATCAATTAGAAGAGCTGATGCATTTCTGGGACTTTTCCCATGGCTTACCTGCATCTAAAAGGAGCCACTTTTCTGCGCACTAGGGTTGTTGTATGGGTATTGCTTCCTGCTTCTTGGTGGGGAGAGCCAGCAGTGGAGCCTGGCAGAGCAGGGAGCTTGGGTAGCTTGTCCTGCTTGCTCAGCCTAGGGAGATGAGCAGGGCCAGGTATTCTTGCTGACCCAGGGGAGTGCCACACAAAGGCAGTGGCCCTGCATGAAAGAGCTCTGGTTTCTATGTTCAGTCTAAAATAGCATCTGCCAGTGCTGCTGTCTAGCACCGACTGACCCTTCATTCGACTTGCAGTGCAATACTTGTATCCTTGCATTCCACAGTGTGCACCAAACAAGAAGAAACCGGGAACTCCCTGGAAATACACGTGAATTCTTGATCTGAAACAGTATTAATACAGATGCACCCTGTGATTTCCACTGAGAGCACAGTGAGATGACAGTCTGACTCTCATGGCTTAGCCCACAGCAGCTAACAATTAAAATTGCCAGGAAAGAGTGGTTTGTTAATTTTTTTCCCACTTCTGCCATCCCAGCTTGGAGTCTACCTAATGTTAGTCAAAGTCTTGCATAGTCCAGAGGCTCAGCTAGCAAATCTTGTTCACATGCAAACAGCAGTTTTTCAAAAGTGGGAGGAGCCCAGGTTTGGCTCGTTTTTCCCCAGGGAGGGCAGAAGCCAACCTTTTGCCCTAAATAGCCTTCTGAGGACATTCAAATTCCAGCAGCAGGCAATAGTGACGCTTATCATACAAAAAAGGATGCCACTTGTTTCTTGGGCTTGTTGAGGTTTTTGTGTTGGTTTTTTTTTTTTTTTTAACAAAGGCAAAGCAATATATTGAACTTCACTGTGGTAAATAAATGATGTGTGTTGGCCCATGTCATGGTTTGACACTGGCTAAACACCAGGCACCCATGAAAGCTGTTTGACCTTCTCTTGCTCTCAGCTGGGCAGAGGAGAGGAAAAAAAATTAACGAAGGGCTTAAGAGTTGAGGATGAGGACTGGAAGAAAACACTCTAAGGGCAAAACAGGTTCAAATTCAAAGGTATAAAGTAAATTTATTATTAACAAAGAAGGATAATGAGAAGTAAAATACGCCTTTAAAACATCCCCCCCAGCCCCTCCCTCTTTCCCACCAACAGCACAGGGAGACAGGGCATGGGCATTTTGGTTAGATTGTCACTTGAGAATTTTTTTCTGTTTGTTCAGGGAGAGGAGTATTTCCTCTGCTATGACGAGGGGTCCCTCCCATGGGAAAACAGTATTTTCAAAACTGTTGCGGTGTGAGTTACTCGTCCACAGGGTGCAGTCCTCTAAAGATGGGCTGCTCTAGTTTGGAAGCAAGGCCCTCTATCTCTGGAAGCAAGGGCCCTCTCTCCATTTGGGTCTCCCACTGGATCACAGCTTTCTCCAGGATCCACCTGCTCCAGTGTGAGTATTCTCTCACGGGGCTGAGTGGATCTCTGCATGCCCTGTGGACCTCATGGGCTGCTTCACCATAATCCTCACCACAGCCTGCAGTGGTATCTCGGCTCTGGCACCTGGAGCACCTCCTCCCCTTCTTTTTCCACTGACCTGGGTGCTGCCATGATTTTCTCCCTCACTTCCTCCTCTTTTCTGACTGAAAAAAACCTGCTGCTTGTAGGTACTAGTGCAAACAAGTTCCACCAATTCAAAGATTCTTGCAGGATCCTACAGCACTGAGAGGTTGATCTTGTCTAGGTTCCACATCGGGGAGTCTCTGGCCAGTTTTTGTCACCCAGCCAGGTGGTGGCCCCACAGCCACCGAGTGAGCAGTGGTGGCCGCTGTGGCACTGGTGCTATTTTATATCTCTCCTCATGCGGGGCACCAGGAAGGAGAAGCTGCCGCTGCCGGCCCTGCCCTTCTGCTGACAGGACATTGCCAGGAAGGCAAGGCTCGCCGCGGTGCGGTGCATCGCCGTGCGCTGTGCCAGGATAGCCCTGGTGGCAGCGCCTGACATCCCTGGAAAAAACTGCCTGTGTGCTGTTTTGATTTTGTTCTTAAATATGTCATCACAGAGGTGTTACCAACCCCTCTAATTGGGCCAGAAGCATCTTTGGAGCTATCAGATTGGCTCTGTCAGACATGGTGGAAGCTTCTAGGAGCTTCTCACAGAAGCCACTTCTGGCCCTCCCCATGACCAAAAAAACAGGCTGTGCCTAATAAACACAGCCCAAATAAAGCCAGCCTGAGGCAACCCCCTGAAATGTGATTTGCACTGCATGATTAATACCTGGGCAAGGCCACAAAGGCTGGAAGCAGTAGCTTCACGTGGAGAATGTCAAGCAAACTCAGCCCTTACTCTGGCTCTGAACATGACACTTGCAGTGGAGCACTCTGTCACAGAATGGGCATAGTTGGAATGGACCACAGTGGGTCATCTTGTCCCTCCTCCCTGCTCAAGCAGGGCTATCCTAGAGCACATGGCACAGGACTGTGTCCAGACAGTTCTTGAGTATGTCTAGCGAGGCAGACTCTACAACCTCTCTGGACAATCTCTTCCAGTGCACAGTCACCCACACAGTAAAGAAGCTCTTCCTCATGTTCAGGTGGAACTTCCTGTGCATCAGTTTCTGCTCACTGCCTCGCATCCTAGTGCTTGGCACCACTGAGAGGAACCCAGCTCCATCTCTTTGGCACACCCACACCCCCCTCCTTTTATACATTTATACACATTAATGATGTCCCCTCTCAGCAGTCTCTTCTGGAGACTGAACAGGCCCAACTCCCTCAGTCTTTCCTCCTAAGAATGATACTGTCCCCAAAACATCCTCGCTACTCTGCACTGTACGGCTCCTCCTTGTGTGCCAACAGATTTTGGTCACCTGCAAACCAAAACCACCCTGAACCTGCCTGGGGCGCTGAGGTGCCCGCTGAGGCAGAACCATCTGTGCCCGTGTCAAAACAAAAAAGTGTGGTGCTTTTCCTCAGGAAACCCGCATTGCCCCCCAGGCACCCGCACGCCCGGGCCGTTAACGCGCAGTCGGCACAGGCGGTCCGCAGCCGCACGGGCCCGGCGCGGCTGCCCGTCCGTGGGCCGGGGAGCCCTTGGCGGGGCGGGGAAGGGCAGGGCCGGGGACGCGCTGCCTCCCGCCGCCGCCGTTCACTTCCTGGTTCCTCCCGGCGGCCGCTCCACCTCCGCGCAAGGGGCGGGCGGGCGGCCGGCGGAAGGAGGGGTGCCGTGCCGTGCCGTGCCGTGCCGCTGCCGGCGCGGGGGCGGCGGGGCGCGCCGGACCCGCGGCGGCGGCGGCGGCCACTGGGGTAGGTGGGTGCGACTGACAGCGGGGGGCGGGGGGTGCTGGGGGCGGGCAGGTGTGTGCGCTGGCGGAGCGGGGCGGGAGCGGGAACTGGGAGCGAGCAGAGAGCTGGTCGGCAGCAGCGGGCCGCTGGTGGATGCCATCCCGCCTCCACCAGCTGCCCCCGGCTCCGCCGCTGTCCCGGGTGTCCCCGGCCCGCGTGGCCCCTCGGCCGTATGGGAGCCCGGGGATGGCGCGGCCGCCCAAGGGCCGCGCGGTGCTCCGCGTCCCTCGGCGGGGCCCCCGGGCCAGGGCCGGCCGGTGGGTCGTGTTTCCGCAGCGGCGTCCCCAGGAGCTGTGGGCATCGGTCGTGAAACGGGAGGAGGGCTTCCGCTCTCCCCTCGCCGCCTTCCAGCGCTGGGCTTCACATACTGGGAGGCTGAACGCGTTAAATGATATCGGGCTAAATACGTGGTTTAGATCTGCTCCGTGGCCTTTCGGAGCAGTGTCGAGTCCCCTCGGCAGGCAGTTTAAAGTCGGAGCTTCCAGCGGTTTCGTCGAGGTCCTGTTACCTGTCAGTGGATTGCAGTGGTCCTCTAAGTTGCTGGTGCGTTGCAGCGATGGGACGTGGCCACCAGCGAGCAGCTGGGCAGCGAGTGGAGCTGGCCCTGTCGCTTCCGAAGGGGCCCTGGTCACCAGGCGTGTGGCTGCGGCTGTCCGATAGCACCGTCGGCCGAGTGCGCCCTCGGCATCGGGAGCAACCCGTGGCGAAACCATGGCGCTGTACTGTGGCGGGTTTAGTTGAAATGGATGGTGAATTTTTCGTGGCAGTAGGAAGCAATCCGGACTGGTTTGGAACGGCTGCTTCTAAGTCTTACTGGAGTAGTTCTGTAAGATAGATTTTTAAGAAGAAGGTAGAGTTCACAATGGATCATTAGAAAATAGTCTTCAAGGAAACAGTTAAGAAAACAAGGGCTTGGAGAGGAAGGGGCAGCAGTCTGCTCCCTGACGGGCTTTCCACTCCCTGTGTACCATTGAGGGATGTGGGATGGGCAGCAAAGTTCGTTAGATCTCTTTCCTTTGATCCTAATTCAGAAAAGATAAACTGTGTTTTTCAGCATGAGAGAGAGTGACAGTGTGCCAGACTCCTGGCACAGCCAATATGTGTGTGGAATGTCAGATCTGTAGGAAAGGAGCCCAAATTTGGGTGGTCTGATCTGGTGGAATTACTGAGAGTGGAAAGACTGGTGAGTTATGGTGAGTGACTGCATTGGGTGTCTTGTGGTGTACACAGCAAGGCATTAGTGTTGACCGTGTTTTTCTTTGCTTATTGAAAGCAGCAAGTAAGTCTTTTGTGTAGCATTGCAGGCATTTTGGCGATACGAGTCATAATGTGCAATGTAAAGATCTGCTCCTTCAAAGACTGTGCCTCTGTCAGTGTAGCTCTTGGTGTTGCCTCACTGATGCAATAGTGTTTGTCACACCAGAGGGACCTGCTGCTGGTAGTAAGTTGTGTCTGACTGAATGTTCATTGAGATTTAGCAGGTGTGACTCAGAAACTCTTTGTGTTTATAGTTTTATGAAAGGGCAAATATCAGGTCTGCCTAAAACCCAAAATGTAGCAATAACATCTATTGGGTATTCTCATGTATGTCTCTGCTTCCTTTTAATTTTCAAGCGATGGAGTTACAGACAAGGGTGTCTATTTCAGCTGTTTTGTTGTAGACAAAAGTACACAAATGTAATTTAATCAAAATAATGGAAACAGGTTAGAAGAAGATGAATGCTTAATTCCTCAGCAGATACAGGTCTGCTGTGCCCAAGTAGTTGTGTTTTTTTTTCTGGGCAGTCTCCTTTGTGCCAGCAAAGGGGAGCAGCTCACAGTCTTCAGCAGTATATGTATATCCTGGGCAAATGGTAGCTCAGCTTTGGTGAATCTCTTTTTCTTACCTAGTATGAATTTACTTTTCTCAATGGGTGGATTGCCGTGTACCTCCAGGAGAGCAGGAGTCAGCAGTGTTGCACAGTCCATGCAGTTTAAACCTGTGTGCTGCATTGTTTCAGGAAGACTTGCTCGTGGATCCAGTTTTACTGTGCAGACATTTCCCATACATCAGCCAGTCTCTGCAGATGTTAGTTGGTTGAGCTTATGCTTTTCTCTGATTCCTCTGCAGTGTAGACATGACCTTTTTTTTAGGGCAGTATTCAGGAATACAGTTTTTCTGCCTTCCTGGCAGGAGATAATGTAAAATATCACAGAACAGAATAGCTTGTTGTCGGTTTTTATTTCCCCCATCCTGTGCTTATCTGGTTGAAGCAAACTAAATGTGACCAGTTGTACCTGCAACATCATATTTAACCTGTGTATGTAACTGATCTGAAGCTTTGGGTTGTGTTCAAAAAAATTAGAAATTAAAGCTTTCCTAATCGAAGCTGTGTGTTTCCTGGGTTGTGCAGGCAGTAAGGGAAGAAGATAGCCCATTCCTGGAGCTGCAGTGCAGCTAGTCTGCCAATAACACTTCACACGTTGTCCTTTTCAGAGGGAGTCCAAAAGAGTGAGCCAGCTTATCTGTAGGGTGTGGGTGCCAAAGACCTCCCTATACGGCAGCAGTTCCCTGCTAGTCAAGTGCAGGGTGTTAGAGGCAGGGTGCAGCTAGGTGCTGGCTCACTGCATGGGAGCACTGGTGTGTTAACTCCTGTTGCCTGCTTCTTGCTGTGCCCCCAGCTTGAGGGCTGCTTGTGGCTGTTTCTGGAGACTGGAGTGAGAGATTCGTCTAGGCTTATAGCCCAAATCTCTCTGCACCACCAGGTTACAGGGTGACCATACAGAATCACTGCTGTTACAAGAGGTAGGAATACCAGGGTAGGGGGGAAGAAAGAGAGGATAGGCATGGGAAGCTAAGGAAATGAGAGGAATGGGTACAGCAGCAGAGTTCAACTAGAAAAATGTTGGGAAATGCTATTCCAGGAGCAAGTAAAACAGCAAGTAAAAAAAGGATACAGAAGACTCACTGTTAAGATCTTTTGACAACGGAGGAATGTTGAATGAGAGGAAATGCAAGGCCCTTGTTGATGTTTCTACTCCTGGGCTGGTGGTGGATGGTGTGTTTGTCATGTTCAGCTGTGAGTTTTGCAATAATGCAGAACTGACAGGGATGACCAGGGATGACCACATTTAAATGTGGTGCAGGATGCAGAAGTTAAAACAAATGGGCTGAAGCTGAAACTGTGAGTGAGTAAAGGTAGTGTAAAGTACTCTGCTATTGAAAAAAAAAAAAAGGTTAAAAAAAAACATATACAGGCTTAGTGGGAAGGCAATAGTATCATACCATAGATACAGAGATGTCTAGCAGGTGATAAAGGTAGTAATGTGACAGGCATCTTTGTTCTTTGGAGTGGCCATTTGGAAACTGATGTCCAATATAGCACAGAATAGATAAGGAAGATATATATGGTAGCTGGTCTTTTCTTGAGCTCTCTGTATTTCAAAAGACAGGAAAATTAAGGTTTACACACAGAAACTGTATTTTTTATGGCAGCTAGGATCCCTTCTGCTTGCCAGTGCTAAAGTGAGCAAAACAAGAAATGGTTATTTTGCCAACTCAGATGTTCTTTGCTATGTTTCAAAAGCTTTAACCTACAGCAACTTTGAACCTGCAGGTTTTTCCAGTTCTCTGAAGTAGCAGCATACGTTGCTTCTAGTTGTGAATTTTACTTTGCAGGATAAAGGTGATAATTTTTTGGTTCCTATGTTGTTAATGTGCTATTTTAATGTATGCCCTGTGTACTTCCTGTAGTTGGCTTAGGGATCTGCTTAGGTGTAGCATGTAGATTTGCCTTACAGCGTTCATACCTACACCTTTACTTACCCCTATGTGGTAAGGCAGAGTGATAAACTACAGGCAGGGGAATAAAACCAGAGGGTGAGTGACTTGTTTGTGCTTCTAAAGGGGGAGCTGTAACAAAAGCAGGTGAGAACCAAATCCTGTGATAGACCATGTTGAGTGGAAACGTATGTCTTATAGTTACAGTGCTCTTTCTGCCTTGAAAGATAGTGTTCAGAATGTTTTTTAGACTAGAGTTCTGCCAGCTTCTTGTTATGATTAAAACTGTAAAACTGCAACTGCAAAACATATTATGCCATGAAAATTAGTGGTTTTTAAAATTCAAACTAAAAATAATACCAGTTTTATAGATAAACCTTCCCCCTTAATTTTTCTTTCTTTATAAAAGAAAACAAAAAAAAACTTGATAAAGGACAAACTGAGAATTTACATTCTCCTAATCCAGTGGCTTGCTATTTTAAGTCTTGAGTCAGCATGTAAATTGCAAAGCTGTCTACAAGACCAGGACATTTTCTCCTGTTTTGTCTCTCGTAAGGTTGTGCATTCAGGATAACTGCAATGCTGTAGGAAAGCATGACATCCCCATCTGTTGTTTTCTGTTTGCTGGTACAGTCTCTCCTGAAAGATTGCTCTTTCCTTCCAATGCTTTATTTTAGATAGATGGCAATGTAACAAAGATGGTATGTTCAGGATTAATATTTCTCTTTTGACATAGGTTAAGTAGCTTGTGTGTTTTTGCTCTATTGGGAAACTATGACAGAAGTCTGAAGAAGAAGGAAGAAGACAGAAGACTGAAGTGGGAGAATTTCTGTTTCCCTTGCAGCTCTGACAGTTAAAAACTTATCAGTTATTTTATAATGTTTCATTACTTAATGATAGCTTTATAAAGCACCTTCTATATTTGATGAAATACTTATTAAGAACTTTGATCAGACCAAGTCAGATCCAAGTCTGACCCATCTTGGTGCCCTTGTGATTTGTGCCCTGTTTCTACACGTTGCCCCAATTTTGTCACTCATCCATAGTGGTCCAGTGTTTTTGTACCTTGGACAGTAACTACATTGTCTTTGCTTTCCTTTGCTCAGGCTAGCAGCTGACAAGCCTTTTGGCGGGGATGCAGTCACCAGATAACTCAGCCTCTTAGGTCAGTCTTTATTGCATTATAATTTATTTATACAATACGTGTCCATTAGTTAAACAGAAATGATACAGACATTCACCAGGAAGCTGTTACCATCTGCCCTAAGAGACTGCATACAACAAGCATCAGGATAGGGAAACCCCTGTATTTGTAATTCAGAAAACATGGCCTTATTTTCCTTTCAGTTCTACTAATGGAATTCCTCTGGCACTGTTGAAGTTGCTTCTTGTCTGTGCTGATGTAAATTAGAGGAGGACTGAGGGGTTTTGCATTATGTGGCTGCATCTCTTTTGAGGCTGTCATTCTCAGCCTGATCCAAGCCCTCAGGATGGAGTTTCTAGATAAGACAGATGTCTTTGAGGTAATTTCCTCCTCCCCTTTCTCTCCTTAGGGAGAAGTTCACTCTGTGTATTTGCACTCCTATTCAAATGTATTCTTCAGGGAGGCATGACTTCAATTAAATCTTCCCCTCTAATAAGATGCTTCTAATAAAAATAACAAAAGTATGATTTTAGCATGAGCCATTTTTGCAAAGGTCTTGTTCATGTGTGACCTCTTTGAAGTAAGAAATAAAAATAGAAAATAATATCAATATAGTTGATGTTATAAGCAATTTTGTAAACAATTACTATAAAGCATTGTAGTGCAGCCACTTACTCCCTTCATATAGGGAGAAATGTTATAAGTTGGTTCCTGTCTA
Organism: Erithacus rubecula; assembly: GCF_903797595.1. Taxonomy (NCBI): domain Eukaryota; kingdom Metazoa; phylum Chordata; class Aves; order Passeriformes; family Muscicapidae; genus Erithacus; species Erithacus rubecula. Next base: position 44,150,354 of record NC_136689.1, on the reverse strand, counting down.
TTCCCCGTTTCAAGGGAGGTGATTCAAGCCTGTGCATTTACCCTCAGGAAACACAAATTTGTTTTAAGCCTTGTAATTTTTAAAATATTTCTTTATGCCATTTTTCTTTTTGTGGGAACTGCAAATTGAAATTGCCTGACTTCAGGAGCCAAAGGATTCAGGAGAATTTTGAGCTGTTTGTGAGCGTTTTGCTAAAAGCAGATTCATAGTTGGTAGTGTAGTATTTAGGCAGTAACTATACTCCTTAATGTAGCTTGAATTTCCAAGAGAAAAATGAAAAAGTGTCTGTGCTAGGCACAGTCCTGTTCCCTGCTCCTGGGGTGGCTGGAGGAGGGCTGGCAGTGCCGACTTTGCCCTGTGATAATTTGATCTGAGTCATTGGGTGTCCTGTAAGCACAGCGTTCACTTCCGTGCCCGCTTCTTCCCTATTGCCTTTGCCATTGTAACCCAGGATTAGGTTTTTACCTGTTTGGGTTTTTTAGCCCGAATTGGGTTGGGGTTTGTTTGTTGTTTGGTTTTTTTAACTATTTGTGGAGTCCTGAAAGTATTTCAGTGGAAATACAGCTCTCTGTAGCAAATTTGAGCCTGCTAATAATAGGTTTGCTTTTTTTAGCTGCCTTTCACAGGCCTGTTAGAAATGTCCCATTGACCCCCCAGGGTTTTGCAAACCAGGGGTTGGGAACTGCCATGCCGATGGATATCTGAATGAGTCTGCAGGAAACTGCCAAAAATTCTCAGCGTAACTGGCCTGTTTTGTTGCAGATCAGATAAAGCTTTTTAAGACTTGCAGGAGCCATTAGGAAAATACATATAAATACTTATTATCTCTGCTTTTGCAAGTTTTCACTTGCTTGTTAGATTTTGGCTGCATGGAAGTATGTCAGGAGAAGCATAGGTAGAAACCCTTTTAGTTAGGAAACTCACCTTCCCTTGTATCTCTTGCAAAGGAAGATTAAATATGCAGTGTTTTAACCTATGCAATTTTATGTAAAGAAAAATGAAATAAACTTGAAAATTAATTCTCATGCAGTTTCATTTTATCTGTCTGGAGCTGGTTGATTTTGTATAAAAGTCATCTGTCCTGTGGGTCTAGATTGCCTACTTCACCTGTCGTGAATATAGTATGCTTCCTTTTGATTATAGAAATTTAACTTTTGTGTTGTTTGTCAGCTCTCAGGGAACTCTGTGTGTCATAAAAGCTATTCAGAAGTATTTCTTTAAAGGAAATAAAAAACAAAATGAAAACCTAAAAAAAGGCCCGTGACCTGCCTCGATCTGTCATCATTCTTTCCCCCCCAGTATTGTTTTCATGTAATTTGCAGAACTTGAAATTCACTTTATTCATATGACAGAATGAAAATGTAACCTCTTCCCAAAGTTCAGCGTTAATGGACTTGTAATAGAGGAAATGGTTGCAATGTACATAGTAATGCTGTAGCTCTGCAATGTGCTTGACTTCACTAACATGAATAATTACATGAAAATCAGTGGATTTGCAATGATAGTGGTTTTAAGCTTGCTCCAAGTTTTACATCAGAACCTCAGGTGACTTTCAGGTACTTATTGGGTGAAGGCCCACATCATTTGTTTGTACATTCTTAGCACATTCTTTGGCCGTCACAGACCATTAAAAAACATATTTTTTTACATGGCTTATGGCAGGTAAAAAGACAGTTTATATAAGGGTGTAATAGCATATTTTAAGTGTTCATTGTAGCAGGAAGTGGATTTTCATTTGCTTTGTTTACATTTCTAACTTATGCATTGCATGTTTTTTGATTGTTCCCATATTGCCAAATGCCTTCCAGATAAAAAAAGTATTTTCTCTGTCACATCATTAAGCTGAATTGATGAGTGTGTTGTCATTGTATCTCACACTTACCTACTGGCTTCTCTTGTAGCCTGACACCAAGATTAAGTCCTTAAGCCCTTTGCCTACATTGTTTACATACTGTTTGGTCCAGAGCAGGAGGAGCTGACATATTCCATCTCTATTATAAATTGACTTCATATGCAGCATGATTGAAGGGCAAACCAGTTAGGGCAAATTACTGCTTCCACCCTACTACAGTTTTTTTATTTTATTTTATTATCATTTATCTGAAAATACCAAACTGGGCTACATAAACTAAAACAGATGTTTGTGTATGTAAGAACTAGGAATTTAAAAAACCCCACTAACCGGGTCATGTAGGAGAGAAGGTGAGACTCTAAGCCCTTACAGCTTGACTCTTAAGATAATGAAAACTGTAACACCTATGTATTTCTCAAACAATGTATGGTGTTTATGTACTGATTTATTTTGTTGCCTAATGAGGCCTCTAAAGGAAGCATTAAATGGCAGAGTACATTAAATAACAAAATTGTTCGCCAGACCTAATCCAGGGGCCTGTGCTCTGTCCTCTTAACTCACTGCAAGAATGAGTTTCCAGACTTTCAGATTGAGGGGGCCTCAGGGCTCCTTCCAATTTCTCCTTAGGCAGTTACATAGCAATACTTGAGCTTAATCACTTGTGTATTTGTTCAGCTTTCAGTTAGTCTTTGTTAACACTGACCTTAAGGTGACTTGTCAACTGGTTCCTTTGTTAAATACGAGTTTGCTTTTCCTGTGGCTGTTTGATTCCTTTGCTTTGGGATACAAAACTTTAGGGGGGAAAAAAGGCTCAGAGTCTAGGCAAAAAGTCCTGAGAGTCTGTGTTCAAAACTCGCCCAGCTTCTTACTGCACCTCATGTGTCACATCTAAACTTTCAATTGAAAATTGAACACCTGAATTACAGTATTCTTTCTTTCTTTTTAATGCAATGTGATGTTCTTGTCAACTAAACACTGTTGTCAGGTGTGAGTCTTTAATTATGTCAGTTTTATTTTGGGCTGGCAAACAAGCATAGCAATTTTAATAAGATGTTAAGCAACGCAGTGAAGGTTAACCTGTTTCCTTGAGGGAGTGGAAGAATTAAGTGTTAGAAATACTCACTAAGTCTGTGTGAATGTATGAATAAATAATTATCTTTACAGAAATTGTGAAAAACAGGAGAAAAGGTATGTATGTACTAGTAGATATAGATTTATCTGAACTTAGACTGCCAGATTGTTTGGGTAATCACTGTTTATGAAAATTGCACAGCTTGTTTTCCTAAATATCAGGAATTATGAGCCTAAATTATAGCTGTGGTTAAAATACAGAGTAATTACAATGTGTTATGTGAATTTTGTGAATGAGGAGTGGGTTTTTTGTTGTGGGCTTTTTTCTTGCCAAAGTAAATGTCATCCTCACAAAGACATTTTCATCTTGATATTTCTCTTTTGTGTGATGTGCATATAAATACAAGACTTGTATACTTTAACATTAATCCATGTGACTTTCTTCAGATTCATAAACAGTCTTGAACTCGCTTGGCAGCATGCTAAATGTTCGAAGTGGAAAGATAAGAAAATACCTAATTCTCCTAGTTTATTTATGCAGGTTGTGCTAGAAAGCAAATATTGTAAATAGTCTAGTTCATCTGCTTCTGTGCACCCAGGAAGTTTGTACTCCTGGCTTTTGCTTCTCACTGTAGCTGCAGCAGTTCCAGCACCTCTCTTATTGTCACTCGCACTCAGGTGCACAAAGCTTAGCACTTCTGTGCTTGGATGCAGTTAATCATCCTGCTCATTAATAACATTTAGCCATGAAAGAATAATTGTACTTTTATGAATTTGGTCTTCTTTAAATAACAACTGTAAAGTAAACTGTCCTCTCCTTCCCTATTGACATAGGGGCAGCAATGTCTCCATTTAGGTTGGTGTTAGGTGGAGTAGAGCTTTCTTCTTGTGCTCTGCAGAACTTAGCCATAAAATTTGGAGGAAAGTTTGAAGTCCTAGGGATTTCTGCAATTCTTTCACTGTGTTTTCTGTAAAATATATAATTTATTAAACAACTGAAGACAAAAATAGCTTTAGTGTGAACTTTTTTGGCTGAAAACATAATTAGTAGTAAACTTTTTCTCTGAATTTTTATGGCATAATAAACGCTCTTTTTTGCAAAGTTATGAGAATAAGCCTTAGATTTTGAAATAGCAGGAGGCTGATGCCTTCCATTCAGGGATATGCAATTCAGTGTGTTTGGTAGTAGAATTACTGTAGTCATTTTTGTAGAAGGTGGGTCATTAGAGGGTGTAGTGTTATGAAGCATTTAGAGCACTGAGCAAATACTCTGAGTGGAAGTGTCTTTGGAAGAGGTTGTGTAAAGAGCTGCTTTCAAAGCATAGCATTCCAAGGTGTGCTCCAACATTGAGTGGTAGATGAATTGAGTGCAAATGGATTGATCCCTTGCCAAAGACTTAGGAGCACCTTCTCTGTTTTCTCAAATGCCTACATTTGGTGGGAGTTACATTGAAACTACACAAGCATGGTACACACCTGGAGTATTACTGTTCCTGGTTCCTGTTCTTACCCTCTGGGTAGACAAGGTGTCTGCAGAGCTGAAGAGGAGAGGACTCTCCAGCAATGTCAGGACAATGTCAGTGTTAGTGCTCTTGCTACAGTAGAGTGGATTTGGCTGGAAATCCTAAAGGGGAGATAAAACATCTGCCATTGAGGGATGGAGCAGAAATGGAGGGAGAGGCATGGCAAAGTAGAAAACTTCCAAGGGGTGTAAGGCCAGAGGAGGAGATGAGAGTGGGAGACTGTTGTTGTTGGGAAGCTGTATCCTCCAGCCGAGACCAGAAGTTCCTGTCAAGATATTTTCTGTGTTGTGCAATTCTAACTGTACAGCTGTTTGTTTTTGCACTTTTACACCAAAGCTGGGAATTAATGGGTAAGGAAAAAGGAAACCTCTTCCACTTGCTAAGTTTCACAGTATGTGTAGGAAAGACCCTTCTCTTCCCCAAATCCAAAGCAGCAAAAAGGGACCTTGGAGTCGTGCCAGGACTTTCTCTTCTCCCCTCCCATGACAGTGCTGAGTTGTGGGAGCTCCTGTTGGCTTCTACCTGATGACTTTTTCTTCATTGAAAAGCTTGTTGCCTTTCCACTTAGGAAGGTATAGGTGGCACACAGGTAGACCTAGTGTGTAATTAAGCACTTCTTAAAAGCACTTAGAGCCTTCTGAGTAAGGAGTGTTCCGATAAGTGCAAGAGTGTGGTTTCCCAATCCATTATTTCTTGTTTGATTTATTTACTTTTTTTGCTTTTTCATTTCAATTTCTGCAGTTTTCCCGCGTGATGACCATGCCATTGCGGAACAGAGGTCTGGATGTCTGGCAGAACAGTGAGCACTGTTTCTGACTCTCTTTCAGATGGAAGTATGGACATAATAGCCTATGATGATTACTCCACTTCACCGCTTCAGAGATATTGAAAGGACACCTGAATACCTCCAGCCGGAAAAGTGTGTTCCACCTCCTAGCCGCGCTTCCCTGGGAACAATGTGGTTTATTCGAGATGGCTGTGGTATTGCATGTGCTGTGGTTACCTGGATGCTGGTGTTCTATGCCGACTTTGTAGTCCTTCTTGTCATGCTAGTTCCATCGAGAGATTATGTTTATAGTGTCATCAATGGCACACTGTTCAACACCTTGGCTTTCCTCGCTTTGGCTTCACATTGTCGTGCTATGCTGACAGATCCAGTAAGTATACACCTCTCTCTGTGTGTCTCGGAAAGAAACAGGCGGTGTTTTTCTTGTCTGCTAGATGTTGGGTAACTCAGTTGCTGAGTGAGTGGCAGATTTAAATAACTTTTGTGTGTAAGCCTGCTGAGTGAGACTGCTGATGTGTTATGCTAATTTTTCGTCCCACTCAAGTTGGATGCAAAGTCAGGGACCCAGCATTAGATTCCTGGTGTGTGAGCAGCTCCTCTTTCTGCATTGGGAAGGAGAGTGTTTCTCTCTACTGCTATTTTCTCCCCAATGGCAGATCTCATGTTTGTGGCTTGTTGTGTCTTGACAAACAGGAAAGCTGGAAAAGCTGGTTTTGGTTGTCTGCCTTGGCAAGTACTGCTTCAGCAGAACAGAGCAGAACATATGTTGTTTTGAAAAGCTGTGTTACCATCTCTCATTCTACTGATTTTGTTGAATGTATTGGACAATGCTGAAACAAGTATGGTCTGAGCATGCTAAGAGCTGGCAGTTCTTAGGCAAGTTGGGAATCATCAGGTTTGTGAGATCCCCTTGTATGTATCCTTAGGACATTGTTTTGAGAGATCAGATCTTCTTCTTTCTCATCTTTCAGTTTGTGACAAGATAAAGTTTAGCACCATGCTAATTCTGAATGGCCTGTGATTTTATTTTGCTTAATAACCTCTGGACAGTAGCCCCAGTTCAAAACCCCATCTCCACTAGTCAGTGGAAGGAAAGACAAGCTTAAATTTCTCCTGTCTCCTTCCTCACAAGTGTTCTTGTTGCTGTTGGGAGTGGTGGTGTGCCTCTGCTATTCTGTCTCTTCCAAATGTTATTTCCCCCTTGAAACCCTTGTTAGGTGCCGTTAAGACTTCAGTATAATCTTTGTTTCTTAGATTCTAGCTCTTCCAGAAGCCACAGCACTGCAGAAATAGCTTGATTTGGGGTAATCTCACAATTTATGGTAAAGACTGTTGAATTGCATGCTACTGCTGCTGGGCAGAAGTGTAAGCAGTAGTTCAGCCTCTGAAACTTCTGATCACTGGACTTGGGAATAGAGGGTTGCAGCAGTTTGTTAGATAGTTTGTATCCTAAGGGTGGTTGTTAATTATTGTATGTTGTGTGATAGGGACCTTCAGGTCACTGGAATTATTTTGCAGAGTTAGCAGCAGCTCTTGTGAAACAAAATCTGTATTTGGAAATGGGCTAGGCAGGCAGTGTTGGAGAAGCAGATATAATCTCTGTTGAGATTAATTGGGAAAAGATATGTTAATTCCTAGTGTGATATTGGATTTATGTATGTGGATGGAGAGCCAGTGGGGTTTTATTCCAGTTTTTTAATGAGGAATATAGCTAAATAAAATGCAGGAGGGAAGATACAGAGAAGGGATGCACTAATAACTGGCAGACAGTGAGTCTGGGATTAAGGAAGCTTCCAGGATGTGGGGAACCAGGGGCATATGTAGGATCAGAATGAAACAGAAAGCACTGCTGAGGCAAACAAGCAGAATTCTTATTATAAATAGATTTAACAACTCATTTCTTCACAATTGATAGCGTGTATGCTGCATTTCAGGAAATACTTCCAATGGGTCCTTACTAAAAACATTCCTAAAGTTTTGAGCTTTGCTGAGTACTGAAGAATGAGAACATGAGTTGTAGCATGTTGTGGAAATTGGTTTTGGTAATTTTTAAATTAGTCAGGCCTGTTTGCCTGTTTTTGTGGGAAACCCCCCCCCCAAAGACTGCTTTAAAAAGTTTTATACTACTGCTTTGATGTGCAGTCCTCTCACTCGTGTATCATTCCTGTTTCTTGCTGTTAGGAGATTGTATAGATGTATTAAAAGGAGATTGTTCCATTAGAAATCTATTGAAATACTGCATCTCTGTGGTTATTTCAATTTTAAAAAGCCTTAAATTCACAGAAGTAAATTGTGCCTATGTACCAGCAGTGATTTCCTACACCAAGTTTCATGCCTTTTTTTTTTTTTTCTGAGCAGAGGGAGTTTCTTTGGTTGCTGTTTTTATTTTGTTTGTTTGTTTTTTGGGGTTTTTTTTAGCAAATTTTAGTCCATATAAAGACTGGAAACTCATGAACTTGGGCTCCTGTAGCAGCAATATGTTACCTATTTAAAGATATAATTTAAAGTGGAAATTGCACAGCTAAGAATGTTTTACCTGGTCTTATTCAGGTGTGACAATTCTTAGTGTTCACTGTTTGAATGTTAAACCCTAATTTAAATAAGAAATACACAATGGAGGCATAACTATAAGTACACGAGTTGTTTACCTACCAGCAACTCCTAGTGTACACAATGATACTTCAGAAGAAGCTGCTTCTACTGGCATAAAACATCTGTAGTTTTCAGTTTGTGACAGGAAACACTGACTTGATAAATTTGTTGATGTGAAAAAAGGGATGAGGATCCTTAATATTTTAAGGTTACTGTAGGACTACAAAAGACTAATTGCCTAAGTGGAGGTTTACTGATGTTTTAAAATAAAGAACAAAAGCCTCACCAAAATTATGTATAAGTATGTGGTTGCATATTTTAAGACCACATTTAAATTTATTTTCTGAATCTTCTTGGTCTTCTTGAAACTGTTGATCTTAAGGAAGTTTTTATTTCTCTTTTTTCCTTCCCCTCCCATAGTTTGAAGTCATCCTGCTGTTCTTAGCAGCCATAATGTCCACAAGTTAATCTCCTGGTTTGGTTTTGTTTTTTTTCCTGCAGGGTGCTGTACCCAAAGGTAATGCCACAAAAGAGTTCATCGAGAGTTTACAGCTAAAGCCAGGACAGGTGGTTTACAAGTGCCCAAAGTGTTGTAGCATCAAACCTGACAGAGCACATCACTGCAGGTAAAGTCTTTTCTGAGGATGGCTGTTTCATCAAAACCTCAAGAATTATTCACCAGTGTGCCTCGTTATTGGAATCTGAGACTGGAGTGGGTCAGTTATGGGATTGGCATACAAAATCTGTTGCCAATAGTACCAGATACATTTTGCCTTCTCAGAAAAAATCTCATGTATTTTCTGAAAATTTTTCATATATTGGAGGCTGGGGCTACTTTGTGCAAAGTGAGAAACACTTAAAATTTTTGAGTGCTGCCTTGGTTCCAGACTTGTAATTGACATTCCATAAATTTTCATGTAAATGTGACTTGAAAAGAAACATTCTATACTAAAATACATAGAGATCCATAAAACATCTCCCAAAGGGTCAGTGTCTTTTCCACTTTTATTTTTATTTACAAACCCATTTGTGTAACTGTGTATTCTATTTAGAAGTGATGTTTAAGTTAAAACTGAAGTGCAGGTAACTATATATATTTTTTAAGAGTTCAGACTTCCACATTTTCATTGAGTACTGTGACTTTGTTTTGTGCTATGTGATAGATCAGTATGCCTACTGATCTGTCATGTCCTTTCTTTTTCTGGTAGGATAAACTTCCCGGAAGAGAGTAACTGGTAGTGAGCTTTTTAGTACTAAAGGCAGTGAGCAAAAAAATAACTACTTCCTAAAATTCTCTTCTGCTTTTAAAGCAAGTGAACCTGCTTTCCAGTAAGTAGTTAATAAGTTTGCACTGGTGTCACTTCCTTATCTACTCAAAAACTAATACCTGCAGAGAGAGCTCATGCCTGGGGTAGTGCTGATTCATGCAGGGGTCTTGTGGGGAGGGAAATACATGGTAATGAGCTGAGCAAACTTGTCCTGCAGTTTGCTTTTTTTTACATATTTGTTTTCAGTGCTTCAGTTTGCAAATGTTTTACTTTTTTGTTGTTTTTTTGTTGTTTTTTGTTGTTTTTTGTTGTTTTTTGTTGTTTTTTGTTGTTTTTTTAATTTTAATGAAAATCAGGAGTTGGTTATTCAGCAGGAGCAATGTGATCATGCCTATCACTTATTAATGCTACTGTAGAATCCCCTCTGACAGCTTTTCAATTATGAATGAAACTTCACATCTAAAATGCTGCCTTGGTAGTGACTTGCAGTGTAGGTAATGAAAAAGACTGGCTAAACACAAAAGCTTGTCAGCATGGTCCTTTTTTCTGTCCTTTTAGATAAGTTTTCAGACATTAAGATCTGGGAAGATGATCACTGAGCATGGGCGCTCTTGAGAATCTTCAGTCAAACTTTTTTTTTTTGTGGCCTATGGAGATTTATTAGACTTTAACACACCAAGATTGAGCGTGTGCATCAGCAGGAGATACTGCTGCATGCCAGAGGGATCAGGGTGTTTTTGATGAATGTGCTATTTAGTGAGTCCCCTTTGCCCAGTAAACTAGTCCTGCCAACATTTGGAAGCTGGGTGGTTGAAGGGGGAAAGGTGTCTGAGTGTGGGCAATCCCTGCTCCCTGTAGTGTTTAGTTGTGGTTTCTGTGTTTCCTTTTCCACCAGCTACCTTCCTGTTCTGCCTGTCTTCCAACTGGTTTTGGTACATGTACATGGAATAAAACTCCCCTTCCAGCTTCCTATCCTGTGGCTTGGCTGCTTCAAGTTGTCCCTCTGGGGAAGTAGGAGCAGTTGGAGGGTTGCTTGGGTATTCACCTCTCCTGGAGCCCAAGGGAAGTGTGTGCACACCTGCACACAGGAAGGCATCTTCCTCCTTCACCACCTTCCTCACCTTACCCCGTCTGTTTTTTCAATCACAATGAGAGATACTTGTCCTACAGAGAACATTACCTGGTGGCTAAATTGCTTTTACTGTGCATGCTGATTTTAGACCTCATGTAGCTCCAAATAATTTTAAGCTGCTTGTTCTGCCAAAATGAGGCTTTTCTAGTTTCCCACTGCACGTGGAGCTGTCAGGTAGTAGGACCTGAGGAGAAGGTGCTCCTGATCTGGCCCCATGCTGGGAGGCCTGCCCCCTAGACTTTCATTTAGGATGAGGCCTATAGCAATTAGTTTGTTTTTCAGGCATAGCACATATCCTTGGGGATTATCCCCTCCCACCAATTAAAATGAGTGAAAGGCTGTTCTGTCAGAGAGATTTTCTGTTTATTCATACATGCTGATAGGAACATACTTGTGTTTTCATTTGAGTTTTCCTTAAGTGTTTGGGTGTTGAAGTGTATTATTTATATTAAGGTCAAAATGCTTTTTGTTATAAGAAGAAAAATAAAATTAGCAGAACACTTAGTCCTTTCTGTTTCATTGCTGCCAGAATTGTTCTGGAATGGCTGTTTCCTTTCTAGGTCTATTGTTTGTTTGCTTTGGGGTTTTGTGTTTTTTCATATTTGATTTCTGTGCTTGTCTGTACAATGTGGTATCAGGAGACTGACTGCCTTTCGTCTCCTATCATATGAGAAGGCATCAGAGAAAAATACTTCCTTTATTATGTTAGTTGAAGCAGTTACTAAGCAAGAGAATGATGTTCAGACAAAGTAATAATGTTTTAATTTTTTTATTTTCAGCCACAATTTGCACGCTGGCAAGAATTTGAATTTTGATTTTATTAATCTGGTTTTGTGAAGTGGTTTAATATCTAATTTCACCTTGAATGTATATTGTGGTACCATCTTCCTGACTGACTGCCACAGCTATTTTCTGCTAGTATGTGGCTTACCTTGACATCAAGAATCTTTTCTAATGCCTTATTTAATTTTCTTCAAGTTCCTTCTGCCAGCAAATGTTGGCAAATAAACCTTAGTCTGTTGATAGCAACTCTGAAAAGTTTATTTATTCATTAATACCTTTTATATCTTTGTGATTTCTTTTTGGTTTTAATTTATTAATATTTTTACAGGCCAAATAGACTAAAACTAAACAAAATCACAGATTTTTTCCATCTGCCCAAATGTATTGTTCAAGCCATATTTTGGAAAGTACCAGTGATGTGTGATATTAATTTTTGCAGTGGTGGTTTGTTATTGTACGGTTCATTTTGAACAGGCATAGTCAAATAAGCAAATCACAAATATAAATATGGTGGCAAGTAAATTCTTTTATGTTCAGATTTCACTTCTGATTCTTTTCCTGAATTTCTTTGTCCCCCAAACCCCTCTAAAATCTTGTGTTCCTGGAATGAAAAGTGCTGTTAATAAAGACCTGTGTTTTTTCAGTGTTTGCAAGAGGTGCATTCGGAAAATGGACCATCACTGCCCATGGGTCAATAACTGTGTAGGAGAGAATAACCAGAAGTACTTTGTACTGTTTACAGTAAGTATTTTGTAGGTAATGCTTGAGGTTGTCCAGTGGGGAGTGCTGAAATGCAGTGCATAGTCTGTGAAGCAGTTCCCACGGCTGGTGTTCTCCTCCTTCAGAACTTTAAGGGGACCTGCTGCAGGCTTCTGTTTCATTAATTAGGGAACTCACCCCCAATCCATGCACAGCAATGGGAAAATGGGAAAAGACATCACAGGAAGCATTTGTCAGGGGTTTTTGAGGTTTGTATTTTTAATTGTTTGGCATCTATTTTGTAATGCCTGTAGTGTGTGGTGCTGAGCTCTGAGGGAGGGGCCATCCTTTTACATCAAACAGCGGCTGGTGGATCCCAGGCCATATGTAGGGTTCCTTATCATTATAGTTGTCCAAGTATCTGTGTGGGATCATGTAATAAGAGCTGTTGCCACATCTCAGAGAAGGAGTGGGAAGTCTGCATCCCCTTGGATAAGAATTATCCACTTTTTAATTGCAAGTGGTTTATTTTTGTACTTGAAAACCGAGGAGGTGCTTGACTTTTTGTTCTATATCTGTAGCACCATGAATAAGAAAACAGGAGTACAAATTTGAACAGTGGATATTTCTGGAAGGTTTGAAATGTGTTTCGTCAAATTGAACTGCAAATATCCCGTGGGAGTAGTGTGAACATCACAAGGCTGAGTTTCAGTGATGCTCTGTTTTATTAATAAATCTTTTGAGACATTTGTAGGTTTGAGAAAGTATGTTCTCATGTTACCAAGCAGAAAGGAGTAGATTTTCAGTTAAATGACAGGCTTAGTGTTCTATGGTGTGGTTTGCAAGGATGTGGATTACAGAACAAAATTAATCTAATTTCTTTCCTATGAGCAAGGAGTGTGTTTTTTGATTTTTTTTTACCTTGAGAAGAGAGCTAGGTGTTCTTAGTTATCTCAAAAGGATTTAATTTTCTATTAAAACTTGACATCCACTTTCAAGCAGACTGTATTTGAGACTTAATTTGGTTGAGAGAAACAAAATAAGGCTTGCTGGTTTTGTTCTTGGATATTCTTTTTGATACAAGAGGAAATGAAAGAACAGCAGCATGCTCAACTTGCAAGGAAAACCAGAATGCTCCTCTATTGCCTTTTACTGCTTCCAGAGGTTTCTTGTTATAAAATCTTTCTCACTTCCACTGTCTACCTATCTTCCTCAAGAGTTTGTAGGTTCAGAAGAGTAACTTTCTTAGCCCTGTCTTAGTAATCTATGTGTAACATTGCACATAGCTTTTGTTCTAACTTTTGGTTACATACCGTTTTTATTACAAAGCTAAGACCTCGTTTAAACCAAGAATGATTAAGTATGAAATATTAAAGCCTGAGAGAAACTTTCCATGCCAGAGTCTGCCTTAGGAGAAAGTATTTCTTAAAAAGAAATAATTTTTCTGAATCTCATACTGCAAAACAGATAAAATGTGTTTTCTGGTTAAAACAAACTAACTGTTGTTTATCTGGGAAGCTGTAGTGCTGTCAAGAACAAGGATGTGAACTTTGACAACAGGATACCTCGATCAGTGTTAGTGTTCTCTGAAAGTCGTGTGGTGCTCAGCTGAGATAAGGACAGTAAGCTGTGTGGAATGCCACTCTGGGACACAGGAGGCTGGGTTTTGGATCCAGCTGGCATTGAATTCAGCAGTCTGCCTTGTGTTCATTCAGAGCTGTTAGTAAGGAGAGAATGAGTCTGTGTAGTTGTTGCATTTGCCAGCCTCACAGTGCTTTTTCAGGGGAGAGGGAGGGCTTGATGGGTTTTGGAGTTGTTTTGTGGTTTGGTTTTATTTTGAAATCTTAGCACTAAGCTTTTAAATAAGTGTTGGGAAGATTTAGCATTTTGGTCTTTGAACTCACTTGGTATCTGTTTTTTCATTTATTACTTTTCAGATGTATATAGCACTGATTTCCCTGCATGCTCTAATCATGGTGGGATTTCACTTCTTGTACTGCTTTGAAGAAGACTGGACAAGTGAGTATAAACAAAATACCTTATTAAAAGAACAGATTATTCTTTGAATAAGAACTTAAAATGCAGTTTGCTTGTTTCAGAAGAATGCATTCAAGGTTTTGCTATGCTATCTCCCAATTTTTTTTTTTTTTTGGTCTTTTTACCAATCAGTCCTGTAACTTCATAATTCTTTTTGACCTGCTGGAATCTCTGTCCTGAAAAGTCTTGTTTAACTTATATCTGGTAGTGCCTAGGTAAAAGCAGATATGTAAAGACTGAGGAGTATGTGTGCAATAACCTAATGTTGACATGAATACAATACTAATTTCCTGAATGCCAGCAAAAGATAAAATGAATGCTTATGCTTTTTTTTAAAAGGGTGATGTGAATCATTCTTGCAAGACTGCCAGGAAAACTTGCTAGCTCAGATCCAAAAATCCAGCCTCATGAGAACAAACAATTCCTTTCCTCAGGAAAAAAACCCCAACAAACCAAAAACAGAGCCCAAGCAGCTCAAAAAAGTGAAACCAAAAACCCCAGCATTCACTCTGAAGTAGTCAGTGAGTACATTTGCACAAAGTCAGTTATATTCCTAAAACCACAAATGGATATAGAAAATCCTCAATGTAATGCTGAGTTGAACAGCAAGGTGGTCAAAGAATGTGTGCGCACATGTATGTACTGCTTGCGAGTTTTTTTGGAAAAGGAGGAGGGTTTTTTCCTTGGAATTTCAGTAGTGTTATTCAATATAATGACTGGTTTTAGTTCACAGTACTGCAGAGGATACACATATGAATTGAATTTGACAAGGTTGTTCTGCACTTCAGAACTTTGTTAAACAGCTTTCAGCTGTCACTGAGAACATCTGACTGCAGTGGCCATGGCCATAAGGGAAGGATACATCCCTTATCTTCTTTCTCAGATCCTGTTCTGTGGGGAAAGTACTTTCCTGTCCCAGGTTTAGGGGGCAAAACAGAGCTGTTAGGAGATATGGATATGTTGTTCCAGCTGCCTTGTGTTTGTGCAGATTGTGCTAGTCCCTGATTATGGTGTATCTGTTTAAGCCTAAGGTCTCATTAGAAAAATTAGACAAATAGGCTTTTGGTGAGAGTCTTAGATTCTGGAAAAATCTGGAGACATTCTGGCATTTACTGTAACTTTGTCAACTTTGCAGCACTCAACTCTGACTTCAGCCCTATAACATTACTGCTGTAACATTCTGCTCCTCCTTTCTAATTACCTTCTTGGGTTGGTTTTTTTTTTTTCAGCTCTTGCTTGAGTTTGCACTATTGAGTATGAGGAAAAGTAGGTTTAATCTGACTTTCTTTAAGTTAGAGCTTAGAACAGTTATGAAAGGAAGCACACCCTGCTTTTATGTTGGTTCTTCATGTGGTCATGTCCTGATAGGCAGCTTGAGATTTGTAATGGACTTGTCACTTTGGAAAATCTATGACGTCTAAGACTGAAGAGAAAACCTCCAGTTGAAATGGAGGAGAATCCTAGTCAGTGTGCTGGGGAAAACACTGAAGTGAAACAGAAAGTTGCAGTCTTGAAGTGTTGCAGGGGTTTTGGTGGGTTTTTTCACTTTTTTTGAAATTTGAGAGAGTGATCATTTTATGGTTGAATGTCAGAGCTTCCCTGTGTATCTTTTTGGGAATAATTTTAATATAATTTATTTGAGAGTTTGGTTATGGGAAACTCGTGGCTTAGCAGGGGTTTTGCAGTTGGTGCATTATTTTATGTCTACCCTTCCAACTCCATTGTTTTGTCTTCACAGAATGTAGTTCCTTCTCTCCACCAACTACAGTGATTCTACTCATCCTCTTGTGTTTTGAGGCTCTCCTATTTCTCATCTTCACCTCAGTTATGTTTGGGACCCAAGTACACTCCATCTGCACTGATGAAACGGTGGGTGTCTCACACTTTCTCCTTAACCCTGTCTCACCATTTCCAGAAACAGTGTACCCTTAGAGGAGAGATCCAGTGTAATAAAGCACAGTGCTGGATGGTGCTGTCTGAGGGTTCCTGTGGAAAGTAGGGTACCCTATGTATTGGCTGGTGTTCACAGTACCTCCCATAAGGTCAGCATAGGTAGCTGGGGTTACTCTGTGGAGAGTATTTGTCCCTGTGGATTGGAGAACCTTTTCCCTTTAATGAAGTGCTTTTACATTGGTGTGTCTGAAATTCAGCTGTTTCCTCCTGGTTGTCACATTCACAGGTCTATGTGCTGGAAAGCCAAGATGAGTAGTTGAGGGAGGAATACACAAACACACAATTCTTTCAGCCTAGAAGATTTTCCAGCTTTAGCTACCTGTTCAACAGTTCAAAAACTCGTGCCAGAGGGAAAAAGGGAACAGAGTAGGCTCATGAAAGTCTGCTGGATACAATCTGCTGCAAATCCACTAAGCCATCCCTAATTTGAAGACTACATAGTAGATATTATGTAGTAGTATTACAGTTCTAAATCCATGTATTTGCCCACTTCTGTAAATACGGAGCTGGTGACTCCTGGGTGTGTTCCCACACTTGTGAATTCTTCCACTCTTCACCAAGCACGCTCAGGTAATTGAATTAACCAGGGTGGCTGGAGAGAAGTGATAGTCCTAAAAGAGTTCTTACTCTTAACTCTTCTTTCCTCCCCTCCTCCTTTAGGTTTCTTTCCCCTTGTTTGCCCGTGGCCAGTTGAAGTTAGAGTAGGTGTTTGTGCTGCTGTCAGAGAGCTTTGACTGGCATTGTATGCCATAGGGGCCCATTGTGAGCCTTTTTTTGCAGTGCTTTCTTTAATGCTTGGCTTCTGCAAGAGGCTGATGTTCCACCTGTCTGTGTTGAGAGGAAGACTTCCTTGTGCTTTCTGATGGGGAGCACCCCAGGAAGAAGTACAGTGTGGTACAGATCTGCTGAGCTTGTATTCGTCAGTAAGTGTGTAAATTAGCAAAGCTGCTTGTGAAATCATAATTTGAATTTCTCTAGCTTTGGAGCCTGTCAAGAATTTTTTGAAACTGCTTCCTACAGCTGGGCACCCAAATAAGTCTGCAGATTTTCCCTTCCTAATTCTGGGGACTCATAGATGTTAAAGGAACAATGCCACATTCTAAAATAAAGGAGTGAAATATGGTCTCCCTCTGTTGGGTTGTGGGTTTTTATTTTTGGATGTTTTTTTAATATGTATCAGTAAGGATTCTGCTCTGTCTCGTTGGTTGGCTAGCACTGAGCTAGGTGTATGCAAGCAATCTGTTCTGAGCAGAGAAGTATTTCCAGGTGAAGTGCTTCTTGGTGTGCTCTCTTGCAGTGTTCTAACTCACATTTTAGGAACAGGGCTGTGTGTTGCCCTTTTTTTTGCCTTTCTATTCCAGTCCCTGGGAGACTTCATTCCTCGAGTATACCGTCCTGCTGAGATGGTTCCTTTCTGCCTGAAGGGACCCAGATCCCTGGTATTTTGTTGTTGTCTCTGGAGGTGACATTCACCAGGGATCAGCACAACTCCTGCAACTGGCCCATGTTGTGTTCATCAGAGCTTCCAGCATCAGTAATTTGAGGCACACAGATGTATTGCAATGCACTACTGTGTAGGTCAGGAGAAACCTACCCTGCAATAGATGTAGAGTCAAAGAACTGGGTGATCTGCCAGCTGCTGCTGCCCCTGGGAGAGTGATGCTCTCCAGTGACTGCTCTTACTCATTGTTCTTCTGTGGCAGCCAGGCATAAATGGCATTTCTGAAAGACCAAATTCACTTCCTGGGCTTCAATATGGATTTTTATTTTCTTTTTAATGTTTAACTAGTGAATGTTTCAGCTGATTGCTTGATGGCTTATTTTTATTCTGCCTCTAACCTTTACTAAACAATGCCAATGATTTCTTCAAATTGGTCTTACTTAATGCTCTCTCCCTGCTGTCAGGCCATGCATGTTTTAGTAATGGTTCTAATGACATATGAAGAGGCACCAGATAGACTCAGCTACACTGTACACTGAGCCATGGGCACTTTCCTGAACTTGCTTGGTGAATCTGGGAGCATCATTACAGAGATTACCTTTGGGTTTGTGGGGTTTTTTTGTTGTTTTTGTTTTGTTTTGGTTTTTTTTTTTTTTTTTGGTCTGCAAGCTTGTAATGGTTTCTTGTAAAACTTCCATCTGGTTAGCACATAATGCATTCAGCCATTAAAACACATATTTTTTGTTTGGTTTTCCATAGTGGGTTTTTTTTAGTTGACATCAGAGGCAATTGGATGGCAGGTATTAAAACGGTCCTGAAGTTTGTAGGTCTAAAGGAAATGAAATTAATTTTATTTCCAAGGGATAATCTCTAGCTTTAGTATTTTTTAATATAAAACAGTGAGAAGAAAAGGAAAGGCAGTACAGATGCATTTGTATTTTCTTACTCTGCCCTTTGGATAAGGGTTATCTGAGAGTAGACCTTTCCCCGAATCCAGAACTACAAAACCTGAGTATTTGACTGAAAATGTGATATTTCTGTTTTCAGGGAATAGAACAGTTGAAAAAGGAAGAGAGAAGATGGGCTAAAAAAACAAAATGGATGAACATGAAAGCAGTATTTGGCCATCCGTTCTCTATAGCATGGCTTAGCCCATTCGCAACACCAGACCAAGGAAAAGCAGACCCATACCAATATGTGGTCTGAGGAATTCCTGACCAGCATTTCCACTAAAATAGAAACATATTATAGCACTACTGTTACAAATTTTCCATGAATGTTTAAAACAAGAAGCAAAATGAACTTTTTTATGTCTATTAAATGGCTGATAATTGCAGAGGAAAAAAAAAGCCCTGTATGCCACCATTTTAGATAATTCTATATCTCTGGCTGAAACTGCTACTGCTTTTTTTTCCCGTTCCTTTCATTTTTATCACATTAACTTTACTGGCATTTGTTTCTCTCTGCTTTCTGTATGGCATAACTAATGTGAAGGGGATCCTCTCTTCTCTGTTATGACCCACCTCTTCTGAGAAAATTCTCATGCTGTCTCCTGACTGTGATGAGCTCTGTGGATGCCATGTGAGTGCCAACAGCCCTACACAGACACTTTTGGACTTCCTGAAGGAGCACATTGCTCTTTCATAAGTGAACTTGAACAGGGAAGCAGATACTTCACATACCGAAAGGTTCAAGACCAGAAGGCAGCACAGCAAGTGAGCCAGTTGACCTGGTGATCACAAACATTTGAAGTACTTAAACGTTGCCAACACCAATTCCTACTCCACCCTCCTTTTTCCTTCCAGCCACAGAACTGATTCCATCTTTCTGGCATTATTTTATCTGTTCCCTCCCTTGTGTGCAGGAAATTGTTGCCCCCTTAGGATAACTGTGGCAGATTTAGAAGACTCTTTGGATTATTACATGCCTTACACTTCCAGGAAAGAAAGAAAGCTAATTTTCAAGTGTTTAGAATAGCAGAATCATGTTTTTTGGTGTGTGTTTGTCTTGGTAAATGACTTGTTAGAGCAATGCCTGCTAAACAGTGTTAATGTGAAAAACTGACATGAATGCCCAGATTACTGTAAAGACTAATATTGATGGGATGTGTAAGTGTTCCAGGGTGATCGATTCTATATTGTTAGCATTGCCCTGGTTTAGAGCTTTGTAAATCTTTTATCCTGTTTATGCACATATGTGTATGTGTGTAAGCACACACACATATATGTGTCAGGGTTTGAAATTGGGAGATATTTATGGTAAGGAGCATGCATGCTGTTATGAACTGTGTGGTGATGAGAAGTGGGAGGGACAGAAGGCATTCCTAAAACGGGTAGAGCTAAACCATTCATAATTCCAACTGTTGATTACAACATCTTGTGTTCAGGCAGGAATTTTTTATTTTTGATTCACAACTCCCATGGGCTCATCAAATGAATCACAAACAAAGGAAATACACAAATCAGCTGCATCTGTGGCTTCCAAGGAATCTTTTCTTTCCTTGGTTTTTGGAAACTGACGTATTTAGACTGCTTCAGAGCCACGG
Source organism: Erithacus rubecula (assembly GCF_903797595.1). NCBI lineage: Eukaryota > Metazoa > Chordata > Aves > Passeriformes > Muscicapidae > Erithacus > Erithacus rubecula. Next base: position 44,130,671 of record NC_136689.1, on the reverse strand, counting down.
GGGAAGGGAGGGAAATCAGGGAAGGAGAAATTTAATGGATGTCTCATTTTGGACGTAATGTGAATGCTGCATCTTTTCAATCTGTCAATGCTTCCATATGGAAAACCAATGCAATAAAACTTTTCCAAAAATTTGTTTGCTGTTCTTTCTTTCTTTGCTCCAAATCTTGGTAACTTAAGTGTTCAACTTGTAAGTTGAAAAGTGAGTTAATTGGTAATATATTCATCTGTTAATTAGTGGTTTCATTCAGCAGCTGGGAGAGGCTGTAACTCTGGTTTGACTATGCGATGGTGTTTCTCAGAAAATGCTCCCAGCTTAATAGTTAAGCTGGATCTTGGGCCATGGTCAGTTCAGCCAGTGAGACACAGCAGGTGATAATTTGAACTGGCAGAGAATCTGGCCCAAAAGCTGGCTTGATGCAAAATCAGATATACTGAGGGGAGAGGCTTTAGTCACCTAGGCAATTAACTAATGAATGCATCTCTCTGTAGTTCACTGCTTCAAAAATTGTTTGGTTACAAATTCTACATTTCAGTTTGGGTTTATTTTAATTACCTTTTTAAACTATGTGTTCTGGAGAAAGATTAATTACATTGTTCTGGCCTTTTGACCATTGTGGAAGAATGTGTAGGTACTGAGTTTTTCTTGTTTCAAATAATGCAAATTGTTAAACAGCATTCTGTAGTACTGATATTTTCAGTGAAACTGTGTGTTTCATTTTTTAAATGAGGCACTATCATAGAAATGCCACTGGTACCTGTCTGTGTGGTGATAACCAGGGCCTTCAAATTTTCTTGTGCAGTAAGACTTTGTTTGATGCAATTTGAATGGTAATAAAAGTAAGTCAGTATTAATATGAGAAAGACAGACTTACTGGTTTGCTGATGGGAAGTATTTTCTTGATCAGGACTACCTGGTTGCAAGTGCTGGTTCTGTTTTAGTGTGGCCAAGAGAAATTGAAGGACAACTCAATCAGAGCATTTCTGTTTTAGAAAACTAAGTGGTGCTCCATGCAGAAATGTGTGCAAGGAACTGCTGTAAGAGAAGTTCTGCCTTAGTCATGATTTCCAATGGCAGTGCTTCCTGTGCCTGCTCCTTAACCATCAGCTTGTCTCAATGCTTGTCTTTTTTGTTTGCTCTTTCCTTTTATGTCTTAAAAGTTCATTGAAAGAAATTAATGCATTTTTTCTAACATTCAAGAGCTGTCCTGCAGATTGCTTCTGGGTCAGACCATGCAGCCCACCATCCTCCTCTGGCACTGGGCAGGAGCAGATACCAAGGGCAGCAGTTGAAGAAACAGGGTATTATCCTACAGCATCATAGTGGTCACCTTGTCTAACTCTCCCCATGTTTGCAATGTTGGGCCTCTTACTTAAAGAGGAATGTCCAGTATTTTGTGGTTTTCAGTATATGTATTTTCAGTATTGTTTCAAAATTATGTAGTTAGGAGTAGGAAAAGATGATGTTTTCTAAGCATTTTTTTTTTATTAAATGGGGTTTTTTTTAATTAAGTGCATGATGGGAAAGAGAAACAGGTGTTGGTTTAATTCAGCACACAAAACTCTCACTTTCCTAAATAATGGTGAGAGATTTATGTAAGTACATTTATTTTTAAAAAGTTTCATTAAACAGTAATGAAACGTCTTCAACAGCTGTGCATTCCTTCTATCACCCTTAGATTCTTTTTAATACATAACCTCATGCCCTACTGACTGTGTGGCCGTGGCCGAAATTAGATCAAAATGCAATTACAGAACTTCTGTTTATTTTGAATACATTCTGTGAAGGGATTAGTGAGGTCAGGTTGGGAGAGAGAAAAGTATGCCTCTGGCTGTTCTGATGAACTGCTCCCTAATTGGCATTAGCACTACCTCAGCCTGACCTTGCTCATTGCCTTGGTTAGCAGATGCTGATAGGAGCAGGTGGGCAGTGTTTTTTGGGGGGAGGGAATGAGGGGTTGATGCCTGGAAATGTTCCATATTTGTATTCCCAGTCTAGGTGGCAACAGGGATTGAAATTGATTACACAAATGCTGAGGCCAGGGTTGAAGTTTGTTCTCTCAAGGAAGGGTTTAAATGCCTGATGTCTGTCTCTTCTCTTGCTCTGTGCTACTTGTTTCCCTTCTCTCTAGATACTCACACAGTAAGTGCTCCAGCTGTGCTCCAACCAGTTTGTTACTAACACACAGGAAACCTCTGCAGTTTGCGAAGGAAGAGTGCACAACCAAAGGTGGTCCCCTGCTTTGAGCTGCCAAAGCCTCTACCTCCTGGTTGCACAGCCATTGGGTACTGGAGGAAAAGCTTGTGGTAGTGCTAGAACAATTTGCCAAGGGTCTGCTGTGCACAAACTCTGCTTCTCTCCAGCTTGCCCAGCAGGAGGTAAGGTTGGGCCCTGGCTGTTCACACCAAGTGTGGACCAGAGGCTGCAAGGGATTTTCCCTGGAGCACTTGAAATGGTACATTTGCAAGCTTGGGAGCAGGGTGAGGTGCCATAAGCGTGTGCTTAGCATTCCAAGTCCTTTAGGGTTTGAATTTTTCCCAAATTCCATGCCTCAGGAATTCTGATTTAGTATTGTGTCATTCCTTTCAGCACATTTACTGCTGGGTTTCTCTTCTGTCAGCAGGAGAAACGGGGCGTGATTGAAGAAGTGAAGTTCACAAAAGCTTTGCACGCAGTGCTTCGGTTTATGGTGTGTTTTCTCCTGGGTCTGCTCATGCTGACTCAGTGTTACTGCAAACTGAGCTGCTGCTCTGGTGTTATTTGTGAGGCTGACAGCAAGTGCAGCTGTGGTGCTGCTGAGCTGCTGCATGTGTTCCTTTTCCCTCCCTGCAAAGCTTTGAATGTTTTGTGTGTTGTCAAGAAAAATTGTAGAATTAAAACGTGGCAAGTGTACTGTTCGTCTAGCTCTTCTAAAATTGTTCTTTCTTACAGTTTTAACCCAATTTGCACAATTTTTTTGTTCCTTTCCTTGAGTTTCTCAAAACCTGAATCCAATATTCTTGCTTCTCTAAGAACAGGCTTTCTGTGTGGTCACTTGTGGATCATACACAGCTGCAGCTCTGACTTCTCTCTTACATAATACAGAAGATGGGCATAAGAATTGTGCCCTATTTCACACAGTGGTAGCCTTAAAAAATAATTAAGAAAAATAAATTTTAGTTCCCTATTTCTACATGGAGAAGACTACCAGGAAAAAAAATATTGCTGCCCAAATTGAATGGATCTGTTCTTTAAATACAATTGAAATGTTTACTTTGCTAAAAGTGACGTTCTTGGAGAATGAATCAGCATATTGACTGACCAAGGCTCTGGCCCCATTCTGAAGCCTCTGCTTTAACCTGTACAGATTTTCACACCTCCCAGCAGATTATCTTGCATTGTGATTTGTCTTTGACAATTTGGTAAATGGAAGTTGTGTTCTTAAATATTTGCTCTTAACTGGCACAGTGTGAACTTCTAGTGACTGGCTGAGGTGTGGCAGTGGTAAATTCCTGATCTCTGGAAAAAGGTGCAGTATTTTGGCTGTGTCTGAGCTATTGCAAAAAATGCTCAAACAAGGTGAAACTCAGTTTTAAGTTTTAGCTGTATTTTGTCATTCCTTGGAAGGATTCAAAACACTATGTGAGAAGAGGTCTGTGTTTCCCAAAATCCTGGCTTTTCAGAAGCCATCTCTGTACCCTAAAAATGAATAGCAACTAATGCCAAAGTACATCAGCAAGATTCAGAGCGTCCATGAGTTTGAACTTGTGTGAGGGTTTTGCTGTAAAATTTGGAGATGGAACTCTCAATAATGCAGAGTGTCTGTCTTCATTGTTAACTCAAACTGGAATAGCATCAAGCTGGCTATAGGTAGGCAGTTCTGCATGTGCTACAGTGCTTGGTGCCCAAATATCTGCTGTAAGTGTGAGATGACCATGAACCCTTTTCTTCTTGCAGGGTATTGAGAGACTTAAAAACCAGAAGCCAACCTGGGAGAAGACCAATGGCTGGGAAGGAATGAAGCTGGCGTTTGGAGGTGCCTTCTCCCTGGGTTGGTTCAACCCTTTTTCAGACCTGAGCTGCGAGAGCCCAGCGCCTACTGAAGTGGTGGCAGCATCTCCTGTGTCTGAAATAATGACCCAAGAAGAAATTGAGCAGTTTCTGGCTCAAGATGTTGCCATCCAAATGTTGCATGAATAAGCAAAGTGTCCTTCCAGAAGAAGCTTTCAGGTGTTTTGTTGGTTTTGGTTTTTTTTTAAATAATTATTGTATTGGAGATTTAAGGGTTATTTCAAAACATACTTTCTGGTGCATTAAAAAATTCAGGAATTTTGGTCTAGGACAGACACTACACCACTATCAGAAGCAAGGCAAATCTTCAGAGAGAGGTTCATAAGTGATGGGGTTCATAAGCTCCTTTTCAGACCTGTGTCAACTACTTTACTGATATTTTCTTACATGGCCTTTAGGGACAGTTTATAATTGTCAGATAGATTGGCTCCATTTCCCAGAAATGTGCCATTCTAGAGAGTTTGGTTAATCGTTTGTTCTTACAGCCTTTTGGAGGACTAAATGTATGATGGCAAGATTAGCCAGCTCTGAAGATTTTCTGGATTTTAGCCCATCCCATCCCATAGGTGCTGCTTCTGGATTATGAATTTTGCTGGTGCACTGATCTTAGCAGAGGTGGGGTACAGGGCTGTGGGTGCAGCAGATGGATAAGCCCACCCTAGGTGTGATTCCTTTGAGCTCTGAAATATCTCCAGGGGTTAATTTTTACTCTCTGTGCTTGTGAGACCACCCAGGACTGGTGGTGCTTGTCAGAGGTGGTGATGGGCTTGTGATGGTGCCAGGCTGGTGGGAGCATTCACCCATGGCCAGTGCAGCAAGTGTTGGCTGGGATGTGGAGCTACTCCTGCTGGTGGGGAAGCTTTTCCCCAGGGCTGTGGTTCATTTGCATGTGAGATGTGTGGAGTGGGAGCTCCCTGGCTGAGCTCTATGCCAGGTACCAGGACTAGTTTTGCAGTGAAAGAGAGGGCAATGTGGGCACCCTGTGATGGAGGTACTACCTCTCTCCATTTGACTGGTCTAATTTAGATGTTTCTCTTCTTTTCTTGGTAGCTAGAGTTGGTAGAGAATGAAGAGTGCCTCCTAATCTTACTGGTATTTAATACTGTCCTACTAGTACATGCCATTGTGCTGGGTTTCCTTACACTAATTTTGCAGCCAGCCCCTGGGGAATGCTGGTGAACCTGTAGAAGGAACACCTGCCACTTGAAGAGGGCATCACTGCAGGAGGCAGTAGTTGCAGCAAAGTCCTGCAGAGGTGTTGCTGCCAGCTGCTGGATTCAGATGCACTGCAAACACTTGGCATCCTCCAGATGTCAGGCAACTTTTAATTCAGACTGTTCTTCGTTTGTGTTCTTTTTTCCTTCTTCTGTCATATCCCTCAGATTAATTGTCATTAAATTTGCAGGAGACTAGAAATATTCTAATGGTTTCTCCTCACATGCTTGCTTTTATGTCCCCCTTCCCTGTAACTTGAACCAAAGATAACTGCATCCTCTCAAAAGGAAGAGAAAGGAGTTTTTGGGATGAAAGCATAGTATTGTGAAAGACCTGTATGAAAATTTTATTATTTATAGGAGTAATATCAAATGGAATTTGTGCAAGACTTTTTTTTTTCTGTTTATTCTTAATGTCTCAGAAAGCATCTTTGTGTGGATTAATTGTGCGACATTCAGGGCTGCTGTGGAGGGATGAGATTCTCTACTAGACTTGTCCTCTGCCACAGCAGTCCCTTTTTCTGGCAAATGTACTGGGAACAAATAGAATGCCTTGACTGTAAGGAGCACAGCTTCACCAAAATCCAGGAGGTGTTTCTGCATACTTGTCCCATCTCCTGTTCTCTCTAGATGTCTCTTCTCTTTTTTAGTGAAGAGTAGATCTAGAGAACATCTTTAGGAATTGTGTATTTTTAACCTTTGGGATAAAGGGTAACACCCCACATTTGAGGGAAAATGAGATATCCTGTCATGTCATTTAGACATGAGAACTTGAATGTCTTTGCCCTGTGCAGCAGGATGTTGAGGGAAGAAGGTCTCCTTCTGCACTAACCTATGTTCATCTCTGTCAGCATCCCACAGGAAAGGGACATCAGGGACATTCACGGGTCTGTAGGGACAATGGGGTTGTTCAAAGAGGAAGAGCCCTTTTTAGCTCATGTTTTCTAATTTTGGCTTGCTGCTCTACCTCTGCATCCAGTTAACACCCCTGTCTCTGGTGCTGTGTCTGCAGTGGGAATGGTGCTACAAGGAGGAACTAATCCATGGCTAAAAATCACCTTGAAGTAGGAGGAGAGGGATTGTCAGCTTGGGAGAGATCCTCATGCATTACATTCCAGGGATGCTTCTCAGGACAGGGTCACTACTCTGAGGCTTTGGGTGGGCATGGGTGGAGGCAGCCTAATTTCTCCTCCACTCTCAAACTTGGTTCATTTCATCATGAGAACAATTATCATTTGCTTCTGTTTTCAATCTCTCCTGTTGTTCCTCAGGTGCTGGCATTTCTGGGTTTGTTTTTTTTTAGTAGGAGAAACAGAAAAGCAGTGTGAAGAGGAGGGTAAGAGCCAGAACAGTCATCTCCTCTCCTTCATTTACTGTCTGAATGAGACAGTGATGTGTCTCTGGGCCTTACACAGATCATGGACAGCCAGCTCCAGCTGTGGTGCCCTCAAGATGTGGCAGGGTGACTTCCTATGCCCAGCGAATCAGATCTAGTATTTCTTGGCTGTCAGTCTCTGTTGTCCCCTTCCAAAGGCCCAGTACCCCCTGGTGTATCTCCTTTCTGTCTCATTGTAATGTGTCAACTGTCAGAAATCACAAGTCTTCTCAAGTTGGAAAAATCTGGTTTATCCACAGCTTTTGTATAAACCTCCTTCTTTAATGATTGACTTAATGATTAGCTTAAGACTAAACATGATTTTCATGGAATTGGAACTAAGCTCACTTTACCTTCCTTTCCCTCTACATACTTCTTGCCCTTTGTTAGAGCATGCCTTCACATTCAGACCATGCTGCTATGGTCCTGGTTAGCTCACCAGATCCTAAGAAAGGCATCCTGGAGAGCCTGCTTTTAATGCCCTAAATTTAGGGGGATGGGGAGGATGCTCCCCCTGCACTGCTCAGTGAGACATGGTCCTCTGAAGATCCCATCAACTGCTCTGACATGAGGTGTTAATATGTGATGGACAGAGTTGTGGTATATATGGAAAGTGTTCTCGTACTTCTCACCTGGTGTCTTCTACAGCAGGTTTTTTATGCAAATAGGGAATTTACATCACTGGAAAAAATACATTTTTTGCTGTTTGGAACTCCTTTCGTGCCTTTGGTCACTTTTGTACTTTCTAAAGAAGTAATACTTCATCTGCCAAGCACCACCCACTCCTCCCCACTCTTGGGATGTGATATACATGGACCTGCACCTGCTCTGCCTGTGGAGAGGAGCTCCCACTCCCTGCAGTGGCACCACAGGAGGTGGCATTTCAGGGACCCTGTGCTGCTGTGGAGCGACACAACACTGTGGGCGTGGGCAGCAGGGGTTGGGGCAGCTTTGACCCCCTTCTGTGGCCTGGCAGCCACCTGCGTGTTCGTCTGGGATTTCCCCAAGTCTTTGAAATACAAGAGAGTGGTTAAAACTTTTTTGCCTTTTTATGTCCTTTCTTTTTTTCCCCCTCTTCCTTTTTTATGGGCTGGCACATAACCAGATGTAGTCACCATTCCTTTTTTTCCGCTCTACTGCTTTAATACTTGAACATTCGACTTTTAAATAAACAGATAAACTATCCCCTATACTACTGTGTGACCTGATTTCCTCTTTACTTGTGGAACTGCTGGCGAGCCCAGTGTAAATCTGCTGCCTGCCACGCTGTGGCACAAAGAAATCCCTTGCTAAAGGTGGGCTCAGGAGTTGCTGGGATGTGCAGTGCAGTGGTGGGCTCCAGCTGTGCACAGCTGTTGTCTTCTCCAGTGTGACTGTGGCTGGAAGAGTGCTGATGTGCACTACCATTGAGGTTCTTCCTGTAGTCCAGCAGTATTCAGGGTGGAAGGGGAAGAATAGAGGTTGTCCATTTCTAGGGAAGCACTAGTAATGAATGCTGCTGGAGAAGGCATCTCTTCTAAAAATGCCTGAAAATTCCCAAAAGAAGTGGGATGGGAAGATCTATGAAAAATGGTGCTTGGGGAGACTGTGCTGGGTTTGCTCTTTCTGAGTTCTAAAGACAAGGACAGGCACATGCTGGTACATTCCCCAGATGATGAGCTGGGAGGAAGAAGGAATTACCCAGGAGGGATTTGCTTGTATCATTCCTTGAGCTGCACAGCAGCCCTTGGTGTAATAAGGTCCCTCTGTGTGTCCTTCCATGTAGGACCACAGCGCTGCTGACCCTTCCCAGGCTCACACCCATCTCTGTCTGAAGCTGGTACCAACACAAGTTCCAATCCCTGGTCTGAGATGGGAACATCCCCTTGTGGATTCTGAGCCATCCCAATGTGAAAGTATCATCAAACCAAATCACACTGTCATTTTTCACAATCTTTATTGAACACAATTTACTGCAATCAATGCAACTGTGCCCTTAGGCCAGTTTAATTCACTTAGCTTTATGGCATTTTTGCTCTTTACTTTAAAAAGTACTGTGCAGCAATCGAGAAGGGAAGAAGTGCCAAATGATATAATACATTTAGCAAGGCCAACATTTGCAGGCAGACAAGGCACCAATCCTACTCGGTGATGGTGATGGCCTTCTCTGTAGAGATCCCTTTGATCTGGTTTGAGATCAGCTTGGCTACGATTTTCTTGTCTCCTAGTCTTGTCGGAGTGCATATTACTTCAGACTTCGCAATCCTGCCAGGCATTATATCCCTACGGACAAAGGGAAAACCAAAATAGTTACAGCACAAATTAGGGTTATTTGCCCCTTTTGAATGATTTCACTTAAAGAAAGAGTCACTGCATGTGTTTACGGTGTGTGTTTCCCTTTCCTCATGACCAGTGTGCAGCAAATGGGACCTGGCATGGTGGCAATTCCTGGTAGTCCCAGTGATCCTGGGGACCTTCCCCAGATTTCCCTATATTGCTGAAACACCAAATTCAGCTCTGAAGAAAGCAGCTGTGTTCACACTTATTGGGCAGCACAGCAGGAGCATGGAGGGAGCCCCTGTCATGCCCGTCTGCCCTGAGCCTGTCAACTGCCGTGTGGATCTTTCTGGCCAAATGTGGTGCAGTTTCAAACACACCTGGTAAGGGTCCCTCTCACTCCAAATTCACAACCGCTTCTTCAAGGATATTCAAAAAATAATAAACAGAGCAGGGTCCTGCCATGGTCATTTCATTGGCTCATCTCCTTACCCCAGCTCAAATGTTGTCATCTTAAGTATGCCCAAGCCCTCCACCAGAAGCTTGCAGTTTTCCAGGATCACATTCAGCTTGTTCTTGAAGACGAATGCACAGGTGAAGTCATTGTACAGTTCGGCTGTTTCTGGCATCTGGCAGAAGAGGAAAGAGAGAAACAAACCAAAGACTGGTGATTAGAGGGGTAATAAAGATTCCAGAGTTGCTGCAGGTTTGCTCACCACCAGCGTGGGGTAGGGACAACCCCTTTATATCCTTTCCACCCTCCCGAAGCTCTGTGTTTTCCCAGCTGGTTTCTCAACACATTTTTCCTTCAGGAGGGAGAGCTGTGGGCTTGGAGATTGGTCTTCTCCCATCCCCTTCTCTCCAGCAGCTCCTGCCTTTCCCTTTTAGATGGGGCAATAATAAAACTTCCATTTCATGGCTGCTTTCAACATTCAAATGAATGTTGAATATCCAAATAAGATGCCAAGAACTGAACATCCCAGGAGGCAGCTGTTTGGGAGATCCCCCTGGGAATGCTAACACCACCATGGTGCTGCAGTGAGCAGAGCTTTAACCCTTGTCCCCCAGGAGCCCAGCTGGTAGCTGCCTCACCTGGATAGTGATGGGGGGATACTGAAATCTCATTGAGGTCTCCTTAGTGAGTTTGTCGTTTGTTTCCTTGACCTCGGCAATGGCAGTGACAAGGATGAGCACTTCATCTTCCACAGAGGACAGTGTCTTCATGTATGCATCAGGTGCTATTTTCATGGGGATCTGCATCTCTGCAAGAACGAAAACACAACTTGATGCTTCATCACATGCCCAGGAATTGCTGGCTGGTGTCCCAGGTGTGGCATGAGCCATACTTGCTGAGCCCATCCTGCTTTCCCTTCAGGCCTAGTCCCTGCAGGGGGAAGTCCTGGCTGGGTGGGTGGTACATGGCACATGCAGGCCATGGGAAGCGTGGCTGAGTCCCACATCTCCCTGCTCAGACAAGCATTGGCTTGGGCTCACATGCAGCACCTCTGCAGCCCTGATCCCTGGCTGCCCAGGCACTCAGGAACAGGCAGAGGAGCAGGAAGTTGAGTAAATGTAAGCCTGCACCCCCGAGGGTTTCTCTGCCTGCTATGAAATTGCTACCTTTCCTTTCAGTTCAGATTTTATCTCTAATTGCCTAGACAACCTTCCAGCAGCTCAGAAATGCTACAAAGTCAGCTGTGCTGGTGCTTGAGTATTGCTTTAGCTGCAAAGCTTCCTGGCTTCTGGGAATAAAACCAAAAATGCCTGTCCTTTTCCCTAAGTGTATATATGCATGCATATATATATGGGGCTACTTTTGTGTGTCCTGCCATGCTGCATTTTGACAGCAACACTATATGAGTGAAAACACTCAGCACTCATCAGAAGCAAAGATTTTTTTTTTTTGTGAGTCATTCACGCTTGGAGTCAGCAGGGGTTGTTAATTATTTATCACTCATTAGTCTCCTGTTTAGCAAATTTCAGTTGCATTGCTTGGAATCAAAAATGCAACCCAGGTTTTTCAAAGATGTGCAAAGCAGAGCAGCAAGAAGCTCCAGGGATCAGCCAGGTAGGTAATTGCAAACTGGGAATTTGCTTGGGCAAAGAACTGAGAAAATAACTCTCGCCATTATCACCACCACTCAAATTAGAGCGGCAAACACAAGAACAAAAAAGGCTGAAATTTCCAGCCATCTAAATCCTGTGAGGGATCTGGTCCACATGGATGCATGCAAAGCCTGTGGTGGCATCTTTGATGTTTAGACAGTGAGGACAGGGGGGAGTTGCTTCAGCACATCTCACTCATGCCATGAAAACCTCTGTCTGCCCTCACTGATGTATTTCTAACTACCTCCTTGAAGCTGCAGCAGGGCCTTCATATTTTGGTCCCTGCTACAGAGGGATCCCAGTCTGTAACTGAGACTTCCAAATGCAGTTACAAGGGAGGAAGGTTCTAGGCAGACAATTTCTGCTCTTCACAAAGTACAGAGCCATACACTTGTCTATATTGAAGCCAGTACAAACCCCAGAGTGCCACAGTAAATTAGTCTACGGAACACAGCAAGCTTCCTGTGCTTACCAGATGGGCCTTCAATATTGATGGTCTCCTTGATAGTTCCAAGATTGGCCTGAACTTTTCCAGTATAGTACTGCAGCTGGCAGGAGCCAGTAAGGTCAACGGTCCAGTTCCCAGGAGCAGAGATCTTCACTGTGATGGCCATTTCAAGGGGATTGCCAGGATGCAAAGCTTCTGTATTGTTTATCTCAAGGTGGAGCCCAGTCTTGGTGACTGGCTCCTTCATGATCAAAGGCTGGATGTTCCCACCCAGTGCCTGTATAGTCGAAGCATAGCCTGAACGAGGCATCAATCCTGAAGGGCGTAGGAAGCTGTAAGCTCTTTGCATAGACATCCTTTCCTCTTTGGTGCCTGGATGAAGAAAAATAAGAGTGTCATCTGTATCTCAATCTCCTTACCCAGAGCTATCTTCTCTCTACTTATGCTTTTGCTGATAAGCAGAGAGGATGTCAGGCCACCTCCAGCCTCTGCTCAGAATAACTTCTTGGTTTATGCTACAAATCTAGCTGTAACATTCTGTACTGGAAGAATGTTCTGGAAGAGTCAATTTAGAGAATGGATACTCTTAAATATTTAGATTGCCTGATAGCCTGATATTTTTGCCCTGCTCACTGAGAAGGGTTTAACAGTCTAGGACAACACAGCTGGATTTTAAAAACTGTGGGGAGGAAATGTGGGATTTATTTATTTTTTTTTGGTCAATATGGTTTGGGGAATGGAAAGACGAAATGGAGAAGAATGAAAAAATAAAGCAAAGGTCAGTATGATGACTAAGTTCATCACTCAGCCCATTTCTTTCACTGCCTGCAAGCTTGCTCGTGTCCCTAAGAGCAGCCTATAGGTGTCACTGCGGGCATGAGGATGCCCGGGAGCAGGGCTGCCTCCCGAGGGTCTCCAGGCCTTACACGGAGTTTGCCACTGCAGCTACTCCTGCAGTTTTCTCCTGGAAACAACACATGCTATGGGGTGACCTGCATGATGGTGTGGGAGTCCAGGGTTTTTCCCTGACTCCTTTGGGGGTGCAAAAACCCCCCTGGCAGACCCCTCAGAGACCCCTGAGTGCTGCCCAGGAGCTGCAGGGGCTGGATTTGGCTCCTTGGGAGAATCTGCCCACATTGAGAGAAGAGACACAGAAAATAATGATGAGTAGAGTGTAAATCAGAATGTTAGAACATAGATAAATAGGTTTTCTTGAATGTTTATGATAAGGGACATGTGGCCAAGATGGAGAATTTGGGGGGTGGACACCTTTTCCTCCTTCTTCTCCATGTTATCCATGTTGGGTGACACGTTGGCACTCTTGGATTGGATGGGGTCAGGGCTGGACCATTTAATAAAATTGTATTGTATTGGTAAAATTTTGTAAACATGTAATACGTACTACTAACTATATAAGATAAGCCCCGCCTTCATCAGAGAGATTCCACCATGGATGCCAGGCTGAGCAGACCACTGCTGGCCAGGCAAAAAGTCCCAGAGATAACAAAAAATAAACAATCCTTGGGAAAAGAGAAAACTGTCTCCGGCAGTCTCTCTTCGGCGGCTTTGGGGAAAACCAGGGTTTGAACCACCTTTGTGTCCCTCTGGGGTGATCTCGGGGCAAAGGAGAAACCCCAGACTGGGACACCTGGCGTCCTTGGGTGGGCTCGAACCACCAACCTTTCGGTTAACAGTCTCCTCTTTGACACTACCTTAGAGGATGGGGGCTGTTACCTTCGGGGTACTTGTACTCCTGGGTGATGTCTACCCGCCTGTTCTGCCCCACAGCTTTTGTGCTGATGTTCTTGCCGATGGCTTGGGTCTCTATGCCAACCTTGAAGAACTTGTCCTTGCCGTTCACCTTCTTGACGACCCAGTAGACTCTGTCAGCGTTCACTTCCGCGTACACAAACTTGCTGTCGTAGGGCAAGTACACGTCTCCTTCCCGGACAGCCTTCACTGGGCATGGGCCACACTGGAAACGACCTGGAAAGAGCATTCCATGATAGCTGATTTACCAAACACCAGCAGCGACTCCAGTTTTTGCTCCAGACACACTCAAGCAGGAATCTGTGGCCACGGCAGTTAACACTTAGCAGTAGACAGTCCTCCAACTCAGGAATAAACTCCAAAATCTCTCATTTATCCCACAGCTGATTGGGAATGTTTTATAGATGACCAAGTTCTGATAGGAGCTTTTGCATATTTCCCCTCAGATAGTTTTAGCATTAGAAAGCCACAGCTTGGTTTTGATAAAAGGAATGGGACATAATGATGCCTTGTACAAACAAGGGCAATGTGTTTCAAAGAAGCAGATAAAAGAATGTAAAAGTAGCCATACAGGATGCTAAACATAGCTGGAACCAGTGGATAAACAGATAATGAGGAATATAGGGCCTTTTGTGGTAATGTTATGTGACAAGAAAAAACAGCACGTGCTCTAAGAGAAGTTCAAGGCAAGGTCACCTGTAACTCTGGGGGTACTTAGTGAGTATGGCTACCAGGGACCCCTTTGGATGACCCTCCAGAACCATAGAAGGCCTCCCAGTAAGAGGCAGATGCATGAAAATTAGTTCTAGAAGTGATGTTTCTATATTAGCCCGGCAGTACACTCTAATGGATATGTACGATCATGATGGAATAAATACCTTGTTGTAAAGTTCCATGATACACCCAATTAGAGGAGATATACTCTAGGTGTCCAGCATGCTGCAATAATGAAAACCTGCTTTCTAATGCTTCAAAATTGTCTTAGGAAGTTTCTTCCTTAGCCAATTTAATTATCAGGCTATGAAGTCAGCTGTGTCCAGATACCTGTGTTTGATCTCTAGGCAATATTCCACTTTCTGCACTTTCCTGAAGATTAACCTTTTGGTTTTATTCTACCCTCAAATTCCCTGAACCTGTGCAGGGAGTGTAGTTACCAATTTTGGTGGCCACTCCTCTCATCTACCAATTAACAGACTCATGACCCCAATGACTTAGATGTGCTCTACCCCTGAAACAACACTCATACTCCCACAAGGTTGGTTTTCTGCCTGCCAAGAAATGCTATTCCTTCCATTCTGGACTGAAGTGGCAGGAGTGAGACCTGTTGCTTTAGAGTGTCACTGCCCCAGTGCATGAAGTCATGCATGGGGAGTACCTGGTTTGCTGACTGGGAAGCATGTTTTTCACACAAAATGTCCCCACCTTCCTCAAAAATTGCAGAAGAGCCTTTCTAGGCTCCTACCTTGACTTTGCTCCTGAGGGGTTGAATCAATTGCCTGCCAGCCATCAAACCCATTTGGCAGGTCTGTTCTCTTCATCCAGACATCATTCCACACGTGGAAGTTCCTGCGTGCATTTGGGTTGGAAAGAAAAAGAGTGAGTTGTTACAGCCTGAAGAGTCATGATCTCCTCCCTTAATCCTTTAGTAAGGGCAGATTTAATGGGTATTTGTGGATAACCCCTGTGAAACCGCTGGCTTTCTCCCTCTCTTTCTCTCTTTCCCCCCTGGGCAACAAACCCTAGGCAATAGTGAAATTCTCAGAGGAATTGCTGAGGCTGGGCTTGGGGCACTGTGTAGGCAGCACAGGGTGTAGGAAGTGTTAGCCCCATTTGGCAGTACCAGACAGAGTCCAAGGACAACGAGTTCAGCTTTTCTCCTTTTTCGTTCAGGTAAATGTCAACTCTCAGGTTCTCCTCCGTGTCATGGGCCGCATCAAATGTGCTCACGCAGCGGGATGGCACTCCCAGGCAACGCATGACTGCAGCACAGACAGACAAAATACAAGGTGACACAATCCCTCAGACCAGTGGGCATCCTCTCATCTGATCCCTCTGCCCACCCAGGGTCCTCTAGAGCAGGTGCTCAGGACTGTGTCCAGATGGCTCTTGAACATCTCCAAGGATGTAGATTCCTGGTCCTGTTCCAGCGTTTGGTCACCCTCACAGTGAAAAAAGCTGTTTTCCCAGGTTCAGACAGAACCTCCCATGTTTCAGGCTGTGCCTATCACCTCTGGTCTTGTCACTGAGCATCCTTGAGAAGAGCCTGTCTGTGGCCCACTCCTTCCTGTCAGGGATTTACACACAAGGATCAGACCCCCAAAGCCTCCTCTTCTGGCTGAGCAGTCCTGGCTCCCTCAGCATCTCCTTACAGACCCTGCCACCTCTGTTGCTCAGAGGCATAGTAATTTGGCTTACTAGCACAGTAATTGGGAAGTCAGAGAAGGGGAGTCACTTTTCACCTGTGTTGAGGACTCCTGCAAAGACCCAGCACTGGCCATAACGGACCGGCTTCTTGGTTTTGTAGTACTTCTGCAAAATGGTGACACTCCCAATCCAATCCATAGGGGATGTTCCATTGATGTAAGTCCCTGACCAGTTTCCCATCACAACTCCGTTGTCATCATTGGCATTAACCTGCGGCCACACACACACGCAAAGGAGAAAAATAAAGGGATGAGGCTGAGTAAGGCTTAAACTTCAGAGTCTCTGCCCCCCCCGTGGCTTCCCAGCTGCTCCACAGCCTTGTGGGACCCATCAAGGCTGCTGGTGCTAGCTGGGGGCTCCCCTGGTTAGAAAACCTCTGCCTGGATACATAAAGGGAGGTAGCACCTCTGTTCAGGGCAGTAAAAATCAACTCTGCATCTTGTGTCTTAAATCATAGGGCTCCAAAAGGGTGCCACCACAGTGAGCAGTTACCTGCCCAAAACACAACCCTTGTGCTGGCCCCACCAACAAAACTGATGAGGAAGGACAACCACAGAGTCAGCTGCAAGCTTTGGAGATGGGAACATGCTGTATTTTTGTTTGGCTCTTCCCTCCACCCAAAAATGCCTCTGTCTCTTTGCTTGCGGTTTCCTAAAGGAATCTATTTCAGATGCGTCCTGAAATGGTGTTCCTGGTCCCAGGGAAAGAAGAGCAGGTAAGGAGGAGGGAAGATATGGTGGGGTAAAGCACTTCACTGAGAGAGGCTTACCAAAGCAGACATGGCTCTGGACACATTTGCAGGATGCCTTCTATCATTCAGGCTGAGCTTGCTTTTGTCCAGCAGATACATGCAGGCATCCAAGATGAATTCCTCAAACTGTTTTGGGGAGAAAACAGAGATATTTTTATATGTCTGTCTAAAACAGAATTTGCTTGTCACTGTAAAACGTACTTGGAGGAAAATGTATGACTAGCTCTAACTTCTAAACTTCCTTTATGATACTGAATTTCCAAGGCTATGGGGCCTCCCAAAGCTGTTCTCTCAGAAGGGCTAAAATGAAACTCAGCCTTGGAAGACAAAAGCCTGTCTTGAGTGTCTTGCAAACACAGTTGGAACCCGACCCAGCAATCTTTACTCCTGTGCACAAAAGTCACCAACGTCATCTCCCTGCAACTCTGCAAATTACTCACAAGAGTAATGAAAATTTGAGAAGTCTGCTGATAAGTACTCTATTGACATAGGTACAAAATGAACCTTGGAAAAAAGAAAGGTACGTAAATGCTAATTATTACAGGAAAGATTCCTAATTAGTGATTGTTGATAAAGCTCCCTGAGGTCCGGTTCAGAAAGATGTCAAACATCTGATCCAATGAAGTTTATCAGAATATCAATATAAATTCTCACTGCTTAACAGCAGAATGAATATTAGGGTAGGCACAGCCCTAGAGATGATGCCCTTTGGCACCTTTTGTGCCTTTTGTGAAGACAACAGTGTGAACACCTTGGCTGTACATTCTGCAGGTATCCTGCAAAAATTGTAGACTTATAAAGCAAAACAAAACAAACAGAAAAAAAACCCCAGATCTGAACATTTTTTGGTCGGGATTTCTGTCTGGATAGAGTGCAGGATACTCTGCTTGGGTGCCTGTGTGCTTTCTACAGGGTGCAAACCTGCTCTGGCATCCACCCCTTATCTTAAGCCCAAGTCAGTTTGACATTCTGCTCCTCTGGAGTTATCTCAGAGGCAGTTTGCAGGAACACCCGCCCTGAGAGAGTGGCTGATTGCGTCCTGCACACAGCTGTCAATGAAGGCACCACTTAAAAGGTGATAACCTCTGCCAGTAATTTTACCCTTTTTATTCTCAACTATGATGCAAGAGGTGAGATTTTTTTTCCCTATCAGCCCTCTCCATGCCTCATTAGCTGATTATCAACACCTCCAACTGCATGTGAGCATTCCCTTATGGGAATTTTTTCAGTCAGAAATACCCTGTCTTCAGTTTCCACATCCTTTACCAGGGGCTCACATGATCTGACCATAAATGTGCCACCAAACCCTGTTCTCAACCTGTGGGTGGGGAACATATGTAGGCACGAAGATTACTTTGAGAAGGTGAGCCCTCCCAGTAAATCTGGCAGGGTCATTCCAAGACTTTGAGCTACTCATGGCCTTCATGCCAAAGGGATGAAGGGTAATAGGGCTGGCAAGACAGCTGTGCTTTACCTGCCCAAAATTCCAGGGTCTGTCGTAGATGCTGTACGCAGACCCAACATAGATGTAGCCAGTGTCGTTGAGCACATATTCCTTCTTGTCTGCCTCATTGGCCATGTAGACAACATCATCTGGAGAAAAAACCCCAAACTCTCAGACATCAGGTAGTTTGCACATTCTCTATGAAATATTCTGTGGAAAGCTAAACTGGGACTATCAAGGATCTGCAACATTCACACCAATAGATGACCATGAAGCATTCCCATTTTTTTTGCTCCTATCATTAAAGAATTTCCTATAAAACTAATCTTTAATTTCCCCCTGTAGGTCCATTGCTATGTGACCACTCTGTAATTATTGCAAAAATTTTATTTCTGAACACTGTAGAGTACTAGTAGACAGCAGAGAGAACTGGGGAACTGATGTCTAGCAACCACACAGTTTTTTTATTCGGGGTTTTTTTTTTGGTTTTTTTTTTTTTTTTTGGTTTTTTTTTTTTTTTTTGGTTTTTTTTTCGGATCTAAAGCCAGCTCAGTTCTCTCAGTTAATTTTTGGCTGGCTCAGGAAAACAGAGAGGGATGATGCAGAGGTCCAAACAGACAGGACAGATAGATGTCCCTCTATGTCCTGCCACTGGAGAATATCCAATGAGAAGCTGTCTCATTGCTATTGCCCAGCTTCCCAGTGGTTCCACGAGGATGCTGCTTACAGTGTTTTATGAGGAAAAAACAATGTATGTAAGAAAATAAGGAAAATATGAGGCAAAATTTCATCTGAGACAATCCCTGGTAGCAGTAATTATCACTCCCAAGTGCAGGACCACTCACCTTCACACCAAGGATTGAACAAAAGGTAGATGGTACCATTGTCAGGCTTGTAAGTGTTAGTTTCAGTCTTCACATGCAGGTTGTATTTTCCCACAGGGGCATTTGGTGAGCTGGTGACAGACAGCAGGCACTGAGGAGACAACAAGGACAGATGGCATGAGGGACATCCCACCATGGCCACAGGCACGGCACGAACATGGTGCCACAGATCTGGCATGAGTGGCAAGGCTGGGGGCCATGGAGGTCCCTGCAGGTAAAAGGGGAAGGCAGTGGGATAGGGCAAAGCGTGTGCATGGAGGGAGCAGTGAACCAAGCAGGACAAGGCTGCTGTCCATCTCAAACCATAGGACTAAGGGAAAGTGGGACAGGGGCATGAGGATGCTTTGCTCTGTAGCTTCTGATGGGCTTGGTGCTGGACATTGGGCTCCTTGCCCACGGGCTCTACCTCTTTGCCATTCTTCTTAACAAAAGAGATTTTCCACCCATTGAAATCCTCTCGCTCCGGCTTCAGTGACAGCAGGCTCCCCCTGTTTTTCATTGGATTTTCACCTAGAAACAAACCCAAGACAATATGTGTGAGGGTTGTACAGGTCTGCAATGCCTGTGCAGTGCCAGGAAGGGGCAGCTGGGTGCTCCTGGGGCTCTCTGGCTTTGCCTGGTGCCGCGGAGGGACTGCTGCTTACTAATGCCAAAGCGCAGGGACAGCTTGTCGGCAGGCCGCAGCTCCCTGCTGAGGCTGAGCTGCACGAGGAAGGGCTGCCCGCGCCGCACCACCAGGTTCTTGATGTTGTACCCCTCCGTGTGGTGCTGCTGGGTGTTCTGGCTCTTCAGAAAGTCAATCCCAGTGACCGTCAGACTCATCTCTGGAAAGACATCAGGAGAAAAGGAGAAAGGAAAAAAGAAGAGATTGATGGTAATTTTCTCAGTAAAGACAGTTTTCTTCTTGTTAATGCAGCCCTGTGAGACATCAAAATATCTAGAGTAACAAGTTGTCTAGAATAAAACAATATAAAATAAAATAAAATTAAAAACAAAATTAAAAATACTCAGAGGCAAACCTCAGACTCCCTTGGCAGACATGGATGGAGGAGGAGGCAAAATAATGCTGCAGCAGCTCAGGGTCGGATAGTCAGAGGGCAAGGCAGGAGCTTGTCCCTGCTCTGGATGGATTGCTGTAGAACACTCACCACAGAGCACTGCCCCCCTTCATAACAACTGCTGCTTTTCCCATTTGGCTTCAGCACAGATTTACTCCCCAGCAAGAATCCCTTGCAAGTGCCTTGCTCCCATTCATTCCCAACACAGCAGCTAATTTTTAAGACAAAGTATTAAAATGACAGGCTCGTCTCCTGCAGCTCTGGATGGGAGCAGGGCCAGGAAAAACCTCAGCATCTCTGTGCCCAGTGGCTCGTGGATCAGGGCTGTGGCATAGGAGTGGAGCTCTAAGAGGCACAGCCCAGTGAGACACTTGAGCAAAAAGAAAGTCCTCTGCTTTGAATGATGATGGGGATTTGGGGGTCACTGCACCAGGCTTTGGCAGGCTGCCCAGTTGTGACAGGAAAATCCAGAGCATGCTGGAATGTGGCTGTACTGTGGGAGCGTTTTCTGTCTTGTCTTTCTGTCTTGCCCATTAAATATGCTCAAAGGATGAACTCTGTGTGAACAGTAGGGAGTAACAATACCTCATAAGCACTATTCTCATGAGTGATTCAGATGAAGACATGGGAGAGGCAAAAACGGCTTACGGTAACTTTGAAATTAGCAAGTCAAAAGCATAATGGCTGAAGAGATTAATTCACCAAATGTCTTGACAGATTTGCATGGTACCTGGCAACCATGTTAATTTGAGTATCAACAAGAGCCATCTCTAATACTGAGGAGACTGGACTCTGCTGGTAGCTGGTATGGCATGAGAGATGCCACAAGCAGGGCTAGTCCCAGGGCAGGCTGAAATCAGCGGCACACTTCCTACTGCAACCTGTGCTGAGCAGCAACTGCAGCCTTGAGTAAACACCCATGGATTCCCACCAGACTACTACCTCTGAGTATTTCTTCTTAGTAAATATATAAAACATATTTATCTTGATTACATGAAATTCACGAGTATCTTTTGTTAACCAACTTAATCTTCGAGTGCTTTTTGTTTGCTTGCTGCATGCCAGTTGCCAGCCTTGGGTTGATGTTTTGCGCAATGGGGTGTGTATGCATTTATGTAAAAAAAATTCAGCTGGAGTTAGCTGCTTAACCCTCCTGAGGACAAAGAGGAAGTGCATCTTCCTCAGCATTAAGAAATCTCCAAAGACTACAGATGCTCAACCTTGTTCTTTATGGAAAAGCCTGGTGCTGGGCTGAGACGATAACAGAAAGCCATGGTCGTGGGAGAAGGTTGCAAAGGGATGTGAGAGTTAAAAGCATAGAATAGCTGTGGGAAAGGGCCTAGGAAATCCATCCTTCCAGCACTTCTTAACTTAAGGACTACATGTCCATCCCATTTCTGGACATTACCAGTGCTGTCAACTTCTGTTGACAGGATGCACAGGGAAGATTTACTGACAACAGCTGCCCTGGAATATGGCCTGACCGTGCTGAGCACTGTGCCAAAGACCTGTCTCCACTCAGCAGTGCTGGTCAATTGTGCTGCATTTGTTTGTGCAAACACACCTGTGATACCCTGTGATCTGACTGGCACAGTGTCCTGTGCCAAGGAATGCTTCAGAGTGAGCCAGTGGCGCACCCATCACCACATCCCAGGGGGCTTGGCCACAGCTCGTCTTCTGTGGGCAACCCTCACCTGCTGCTTTGCCTTCCTGCCTTGGGCACAGAGCTGAGCCCCCCCCACACCTGCCTGCAGGAACCTTGGTTTGCCAACATGGAAATTAATGATTTACAGAAGAGCTGAGTATACCTGGAACGTGCCCACTCACAGGACAGAGGCTTAGGCTGTGAGAGGCAGTCCTGTCTGTGCTCACTCCTGTGCCAGGCTAGAAGCAAACCCAAAAGCTCAAATGCTGTCAGATTCCTTCTCCTTTTTTAATAGAAAAAAAAAATGCAAGGCAGTATTTTGTCTCCTAGTTCCATGATTTATCCAATATAGAGCCCCTTCCTATGCTAACCCACAAGTCCCATTGCATTGCTGCCTGCTGGAGAGATGTTTAGAGCTTCTAGAGAAGGGTAATCAAAGACGGCATTTGAGGCCTTGGCACTGGTAAATATGTGGGGCTTTTTTCCCTCATGATGAGGAGGTGATGGGGTTTAAAAAATCTATATAGAACAGGGTATTTATAGTATATCTGGCTTCAGGGGGAACAAGGGCTGCTCAGAAGGACAGAAGAGAATTGGGATGGGAACTGAAGTTTTTCAAGAGAGAACCTAATCTGGATAACTTTTGCCCAGCCTCCAGGCAAGCACTCATGCACATCCCAGAGATGTGAGATCACATCCCGATGATGCTGCTGTCCAAGATTCCTGGAAAATTTCAGCTCATCCACACTCAGAGTACAAAGGTTTGAAATTGAGGGACTCAGATCAGTATCAAAAGACCCCTCCCCTCCTGCAGGCACCACCCAGTCCACACGTGCATCTGCTCAGCTACATCCCAAACTCCAGGGGTTTTGGGCATTCTGGAGCTGGACTGGGCTGGGCAGTGGTGCTCGTTCAGCAGCTGCTGCAGGATTGACCCAGGCACCTTTCTAGGTGACAACAGGGCAGGCTAGACAGCCATGGGAGAGAGCTCAAACCCCAAAAAACTCCTCCTTATTTTGAAACTTCCATCAGATGTTATCAGCCATCACTAAAGAGCAATAATCTACATGATAACATAGCCTGGGAGAAAGAAATTATTTTAATATTGATGTGGGACAAGTTTAAAAGAGCTGCATTCCCTTCCAATTATCACTGACAGAACCACATGTCTACAGGTTGAAGAACAGTGATGAAAAATGAGCTGTGTCTTGCAGTTAGTTTACCAATCTGTCAAAAGCAGAATTTGAACAGCCAGAGCAAACTGATCCCCTGTGAGCAGTGCTGGCACCAAAACTTCTTTCCTCAAGGTGTCACCCAAGGCAGTGAGAGGGGTAAGACCCTCTGGAGCCATCATCCTCCCTGCAGGAACTTGCCAAACTTCACACCTGACATACCATATTAAACATTAAAAACTCACCAGTATTGCTGAACATGGTTCTTGTCAGAGTTTCTATCTGAGATGCTTGCGATGCCAGCAGCTCCCAAGCTCCTGAGTAGCCTCTGCCACTTACTTCTGAGTGTGGAGAAGGAAGGCAGGCTGCCCTTTTTATCTGTGTCTTGCTCTGAGGTGTCAGCAGGTCCACTGCCAAGGGGTGGTGTTTCAAGAAAGGAAGTTCCCGTGGAAAAAAAAAAAAAAAAAAGACTACAACTCCCTCTGCACATAGTCAGACCCTGAAAAACAGCGAAACTTAAATCCCAGCTCACATGGAAGGTGAATTTGCACAATCAGATGACAAGTGGACAGACCCTTCACTGACAAACAGTAAAATCACAGGCTAGGTGAGTAACAGGAGTTCACCTATGCCCTAATATCCAGGTCACCAGGACTGCAACTCCATGGCTAACTTTACAAGAAAGCCCACAGACATTTAATCCTTATGAGAATAGAGTTTCCCATTAGGACCAGTCTAATACCCTTTTAAGTTAATGAGGTTTTTGTCATCACATTTGGGACAGACTTGGACCTGTGAGCTAAAATCCAGCATTTATACATGTGAGTTGAAAAGCTGAAGGATCCTAGCACTGGCCCCCTCCCCACAGGATGAGGTGGACATCAAGGGACATAGCCCAGTGGGAGCACTGAATGGGAAAGTGGAGAATCAGGCTATATCCAGGAGGAGAAAGAAATGTGGTGGAACAGGAGCTGTTTGCTCTGCCAAAGGTCTCTGCCAGGACATGGTTAAACCCCACATACCCCACTGGTGACCAAAGATGGAGAGATGAGTCTACACCACAGAGAGGAGAGCTGGTGGTATACGGGCCATCAGTGACATGGGCACAGTGTCCAGAAAGAGATACAAATGTCCCCAGGCACCCAGAAATGTGGAAGTGGCTCAGCTGTGGGAGCAGCCTCAGCCTCCTGATGCCTCCCTCAATGGCAGCAGCCCAGGGATCAGCAGAGTAGAATTCTGTTTGCAAGGCTGCCATGTCTAAGTTCTTCTAGGTTCTTCCTAAAGAGGATCTGCCTGTGGAAGCCTTCAAAGGCACCGGCTTTTCTCCATGGTTTACCTAAGTAGGTATTTCCTTTAGAAGGACTGTTTTCCTTGGTGAAGACGAGGAGCTGAGTTAGCAGATGCCACCCTCCGAACATGTCGCTGCTTGCTAGCAGGTGCACGTTGGGTGTCCTTGCTTGAGAGCATGACTAGGGCACCACAGGGCACTGAAGGTTCAGCACACATCCATAATCTTGCAGGACATCTGCAAGAACATCTGAACCACCAATGTTCTTAGCAGACGGAGCATCACCCACTATTCAGCACCAGACAATGCGCTGGCAACGACATATTTCACCACTGACAAAAACACTGCAGCCCTGGTTTACCTTTCTGTGTTGCTTTTATTCTGCATTTCCTTCCTCCTAGAGGGTGAAATACATTTTTGTTTAGAAGCAGTATGGGAAGAAGTAAAGTATACACGGAATGTCAGTACAACAACATAACCAGTAATGCATGTAACATTTATGATGTATCTTACTGTTTTCCACTTAACCACATCAGCTAAAGTCACTTAGCTGATGACAGTAGCTTCCTAATCTAGTCTCAACCTGTTTGATCCATCATTCTATGCTTGGTTGGAGGCATCTTAAATTGTGTTGACACAATAGTCCTACAGCAAAATTACAGATTTTGCAAACAGGAACAGATTTATGTTGGTAACACTCTGCTTCTGAAAAAAAAAAAAAAATTCTAGATATGTGCTGGAGGGTAAGCAAGGGAAGCAGGACATGTATTCACCAGGGACAGTCATACTTCCACCTCTGTGGAGTTTTGCAAAACCTTGATTTCAACAGTGTGCATGTCCTGACCCTCACTTTAAACCTCAGAGTTCAATGAAAGATTGCAAAAATCCCACACGTGTGGGTTCTGCCCTGCCATGAACCTACTCCATCTTGGAAGATGACTTACCTTTCCTTTGGGTGGGGAGGGAGGGGGTTTGGCCATTGGGGCATGGTTTCAGTTCTGCTTTTGCTTCATGCAGCTGCTGATCTAGCCTGTTATCTTTCTCTACACACTGGCAGTATCTATTAAACAAAACTAAACGTGGCATATGGTACCAGGACACAACCTTTCGCCCCTGGCTAGTACAAGCTTGCCCTGCCAGGAAAGGCCATTGAACTCTATAATACTCTCCAAGAGCTGTTGGCAAGGTCTGAGAAGAGGAATTCCAGCTTAAACTACAGGAATGTTTTTAAAAGACATAGTTTCAAGTGTTTTCATGTTGCCAACAGGCAATCTCTGTCTTTACAGGCATATTTCCTTCTGTCATTGCCAGTCAGAATGGCTGGCTATGGTTCAGCATCATGGCTTTTTTCTTCTTGGTGAACCAATGAAAAACACCAGCCCATTTTAATTTCTTTTCTTTACCCCTATACAGTTATAACAGCTAATCACTTCAATCTGTCCCATAAAACTATACTCCTTTAATTAACAGTAGCAGGAGATGTTTTTTCTTCTACAGGTTATCTCCCTATTCCAAATAATTTCAGCAATTTATTTCCCAGCTTGCAAAATAAGACAACAGAGGCGGTCAGTCTTATCTGCTTCTGTCTGTTGCAAGGTCACCTTATTAGCTGGAACAAGAAGGTAATAAAATGCAAACAAATAAAATAAATTCCCCAGTGGCTGCTCCCCTATTTACTAAGCTTGCCCTTTGTCTCAGGTTTTGTTTATTTTGTGTATCAAAAATGACAAAACAAGTCAAACTTCCAGAGCATGACCACAGGTATTGATGCCAAGTAGGAAAGATAAATCCTTGGCTTTACATTTTCATTCATTTGCAACCCCATGAGAAACTGCCTTTTATATCAGCAATTTACTGAGCTACATTTTTCATAAACACCCGAGGCTTCAAGTTGCATTTGTTTTGTCGGGTTTTTTTTCCCTATGTCTAGTCAGAGTAACACTCAAAATAAATAACAGCTCAAAACCAGCACAGTTTCCTTTTTGGCGCTCGGGACAGATGAACTCATCCTCTCAGCCTTCCCACGGGGCTGCTCTGAGGTGTCAGAGGTGTCCTCCACTGCCCACAGCAGGACTGCTCCCATGTGCACCACCTAGGAGGTGTTGAGTCCTGCCTGAATCACAGCCCAGGGAATGATAAGTAGTGAGAAATCTTGGGGATGTCAAAGACCAAAAAAAAGCACAGATGGAGAACAGCTGAGGATCTGATCCATTTCTTTTGAGCTGGATTTGAGGTGCTACGTCAGTCCTGCTCTCACAATTTCATTAAGCTGTACCTCAGTCTTTAGGAATGTCCTAGTATTGAGACAGATTATATCCACACAATGATTCTGACGTGCCAGTGCTGCTGTTATTCTGAAAGAAGCATTGATTTGATCCACTTCTCACTCGCATACTTTGACCATGGACCATGACAGTGGTCTGTGCCCACAGGGCATCTCGTGTATCCAGCAGGCAGATTCACTTCTAATCCAACATGAGCTGACTTGTGGCAGGCATCGGACGTCAGGGGTTGATGCAAGATGGCCAAGCCCAGATCTTAACTGATTCCGACTCATCTAGCCCCAGATACCTGGTAATGAGCTTCTCACAGGCAAATACCAGAGAAGTGATTGATGCCAGTATAATTATTATGGAAATTCCACTGTTTCATAGAATCATGAAATCATAGAACATCCTGAGTTGTAAGGGACCCACAAGGGCCCTTCCTTCTAACTGAACACTGAAAGAGGCTTTTTGGACCTAAGTTAGGGATATAAGTGACTGTCTTTGGGAATTTACCTGCCAAAGGAATGAAAACTGTATCACCCTGATCCCAACCCAGCTCTGCTCCTGAAGAAGGCAAAGACAGAGATCAAACAGCCATCATACCTCCACATATATCAAACATAGACTCAGGCAAAGCACTCTCCCTGCCCTGAAAGAGAAGTTCTGTGGGCCCAAAACCTGAGGTTTTAGGCTGTTGAAAAATGAGAGAGCTGCTTTAAGAGCAAGCCAAAATGCTATAATGTTAAAATATTTTTAAAGATCCCTTTCCTGGCTAAGGTACAAAAGGCAAAATTGAAATATCAATCTAGATATACGGAACAACAACATGTGAGGGTTGAACCTGGAATTTCAGTACTATGACTTCTTGACCCTCAGTTCTAGTTCAACTGTTGCAGCAGAAACACTGAAATACACCAGTGCTGAGATATTATGTATTAGTCTAAAACCAATCAGCATCAGGTACTTCTGCTTCTTGGGAAAATACTTCACAATTTGGTGCAATAAATTACCAAGAAAGGTCTCCATCATGTCATCTTTTCCTGACAGCAGCTTTTTAAAAAACATTTGCCCACTTTTTGAACCTGATGAGCCAGCTAGCCTCTGCCACTTCCTGCAGGAAGTCCCTCAGCCGAATGACACACTGTAAGAAGAGGAAGTTCCTTTGCATTTGATGCTTACTGATTTCCTTTGGGGCTCCCATCATCATGGCAGAGGAGAAAATTGACAGATTACTTTCTCCATTATACCAGCTTACTTTCTTCATGCAACTCAGGGTCTTCTCATCACCTTTTACAAAGCACCATGGTCTCTTTTGCAGTCTGAATGGCCCTAGCCTGCTAACTCTCTCCTCACACCTTCATCCCATCCAGACACCTGAAATGGGGAGAAGCACCCCCTCACCATGCTATGCCATAACCTACAGTGTGTATTTGGAAAGGGTCCAACAAAGTGGGTGTAGTTATTCCCGGGCTGTATCCACCCTACTACCACTGACCCATTAACTTGCTTGCATGTATGACCATGCTGACTGATTGCAGTGTGAACACATACCCACAGCCTACACCTAAAGCAAACAATATGAAAAGGTACGAGGAAAAATAAAGTGAAAGAGGGCTGCAAAAATAAATGGTAAGGGCAAGGAAATCAACAGCACAAATATTGAATCAGGGATAAAACAGTTTATTCATGTATTAAAAACAGCTCCAGTGAACAAGGAAAATACTGAAGAATACCTTCCCACCTACAGGATATGTGTTTGGTTGCAAATGTCTAAGTGAGAAAACAGAAACTTGCATGCCAGTGTATTCGAGTAACATTTCTTTCTGCAGTGGAGGTGTAACAGCTTCTCCCACCTGTCTGTGGGTGTGTGTCTATATACATCAAGATGTACATGGTCTACAGACTACGGGTCACATTGAGCCATGCCTCATTCCCGCCAGCCAGCACTGGAACTGAAATTGTCACATGGTGGGAAGGGAAAAACTTCCTACACCAAGATTTGCAATTAGGAGATGGTCCCAGCAGTGCTGGGGATCTGGATCATGTGCTGTACCGGAGCAGACCAAAATCACAGCAGATGCAAAGGCTTTGTCCCACCCCTGAATGCATCTGCCAAGTGGCAGTCTCTAGGTATGGTGGGACTGACTGAGCCCAGGGATCTGTGGCTATTTGCCCTGAAAAACAATCAAGACAGTGTACTCCCACCCACTCCTCGTCACAGCATCCAGGCTATTGTCCTTCACAGCAGCTCACTATGCTCCACTCCATGATCACCAGGATTTTCTAGGAAGCATTTTCATGCAACACTGGTTCCTGGCAGAATCATGCTTGTGATTACGTAACTCTGGAGTGTCCTGAAGGGAACAGTCCACTTAAATTACCTCCTATCTGGATAAGGAAACAGCCAACTGGCATAGGAAAATGCATTTATAATGCCTCATCCTTCCCTGGGGCACTCCTCATTTCTCCCTGAGTGTTGCCTTAATTTACTGAAAGCAATTAGGGTCAAAGCCCTGGCTGCTGTTCAGACGTTGCACAGTGCAGGTCACGGTGCCAAGCAGAGCTGTCCAACTCTCACCTCTCACTGCAAAACCAGAGATGCTCTGCTTGTGCCAGGGGATGACCCGAGCCACTCACACACTCCAGCCCCAGCCCTGATTCTCACAGGCAGCCCCAACTCTCATGGGCTCACAGTGACCTCTGAGCCAAGTGAGACTGAGCAACAGGTTCAAAATGTACAAAAAGTGGTAGCATCATCTACAGTGCCGCACCTACTAGCACTCTTTGCAGTCCTTCCCTCTTGCTTATTTCCATTGTCATGGATTTATCCCTTCAGGGAGCAGTGGAGCCTCTGTGTCGTGCAAAACTGTGCAGGGCTAAGCAGGGTGTGCATCATCACCCCCCAGCAAATAGGAGTGGGATGCCCCACCCAGGACTTCCCCAGGCTTTAACCCAGCACCAGCAATCCCTCGGGACTTCAAGGGCATGAAGGGAGCTACTTAGGAAATCTTGGCAATTAGTACAGCCACTCACAGACACCCTTCCTTAAACATTAAGGGAAAATTGAAACTACTAATAATGTTATTAAACAGTCAGAAACCAAAAAATTTCATTGGAGGAGTGAATAGCACGGCTGGCTGGTTGGCTGCTCCCAGGACAAACAGTCTCCTGTGTATGCCAAGTGCTGCTACTGGTCACGGGTCACTGTGGTGCTGCACGCAGCCATGGGACAGAGTAAAACAAGGTCCAGGCTTCCTGGTCATCCCTCCAGGCACCCCCTGCTGGGGTGCTGCAGCTGGTCAGCACTGCCCAGCCCTGTGAGCCATCACTAACATTGCCTGGCTATCCCCTCAACCAGCTAAGGCTCAAATTCACTAAGAATTTCACTATCACAGAGTCCTTCTCCTTTGATAAATTTGTTTTCAGGCTATGAATGCACACAGAAGTGTCCATTGTGGTTTCTGTGGGTAGAGTACAAGCCTCTGGCAGCCTAGGTCTGCATGGTGCCTCAAGGAGGAACCTCCTTTCTATGGCACAGCAGGATTTAATGAGAACTGCTAAACATGGGGGCAGAAGGTCAATTGCCAGTTTCCAATTATAGGTGGTGGTGACCAGGAAACTAGCCCCTAGGTCATAGGAAATCCATCTGTCTGCCCAGATGGGATGGTCACCAACACTAGATTGAGTCACTGGAGGTTTTGTCTAGCTGAGTCTTGAAAACCCTCATGGCCAAAGATTCTGCTGCCTATACAGGCAACTAACCTTCTAGTGACATTTTTTTTCCCCTGATGGCCAGCTTGAAAGTCCTAAGAGAGACTGTGCCTGTTGCCTTGTTTGGTACTGGCCATGTCTATGCTGCCTCTATAACTCCTTTCCAAGGCTTACTGCGTCAGCCTGCACCTTCCTTGTCTCCAACCAGCCTCAGCCTCTCCTCCTGGGTCCCTGCCATTCTGGAATTCTTGAGCCAGACCAGTTTCCTACACCCCTCTTGAATTTGGGGGTCCAGCACTGGAAAAAAACCACTCCAGGCAGAACCATTGACTATGTCAGGAGTCTGAGAGCACCACTGGGACTGGCTGTCCCTGCCCAACCCACAGAGCTTTTCCCCCTCCTCCCTGCCCATGGCCCAGGACCCCATTTCTGATTTTACAGGAGAGTTGCTGACCTTTGTTTTTTGGTATTAAAGTACCTAGAAAGAGACTTGCCTTGGAAAGGGTAATGAAATACCCAGCCCAACCACCATCTTCCTAAAGCTAGAAGGTGTTGCTTTACAGTCTAAAGTAGTTTATTCTATCCTCAGGCAGGACAAAATTTTCAGGAATGTTGTCTTTAATCCTTTCCATTAAAAAGTCATGTGGTATAACACCCCATACACTTGATTTTTAGGGGAAAAGCCCTGGTTCTCCTGGGAAGGATTTTATCACTGACCTGAGCTCACCCCAGATTTTTCTCCAAGTGAGCTGCAGGCACCACACCACTTGCTGTAGATAAGTTCTCATATTGTGTGACTTCCCTCTGCACCTCTCAGATCCCTAAAATGAAGGTTTGCTGCTGCTCTTCTACAGAAGAGCACCCCAAACATGTCAGGATTAGTACCTATTTATTCCTAATTTCATGTTTTTTTCTGTGCCAGACAAGGTCAGAGCCACTCTTCTGGCAAGTTGCATCACAGGACTTCCTTATTTGGAAATTCCTCACTGCTTGCAAGATCGTGTAATTATGTGTGTATGTGGGACACTCTTGCAATATGATCATTTACGGTCTCTGAAGGGTGAACAGAGGGCACTGAGTCAAATTCTTCAGAAATTTAGAATATGACAAACTTGGCAGAACAATCTACCAAACTTATTTATTGCATCTACTTAAAAAAATTATCACATGGGCAAACATACCATCCTTCAAGATGCTGTACAAACTTTCAGTGATTCCTTGTCAACAACAACAGGGATATTTAAAAGTTTTAATGTATATTTCCTTATCTAATCAGTCAAATTATGGTTTAAGGTTCAACTGAAACTATAATTTCATTTGGCTTTGTTCCTTGTAAAGGTACATGAGACATTGTTTACCTTATAATACAATACTCCTGGACCTTGTTTATACAACAGATTTTTCTAATGCTTCCCACCATTAATTCAAATATTCTTCTTTGAATCTTCCTGAGTGTCATTGTGAGCCTTCCTGTTAACCATGCACCTGCTTCTTCTACTCTTTAAAAGTATGACATGGTATAGCCATGCCTGATGATGAACAAGATGCTGAAAAACTAGGTGTTGTGTTTGAGAATGAGGTAGGTGCAGGAAAGACTCATTGCAGCCTGCACTGGGGAGGTGAGAGAATCATGGAATGGTTTGTGTTGAAAGGCACCTTAAAGATGATCTAGTTCCAAACACCCTGCCAGGAGCAGGGACACCTTTCACTAGACCAGGCTGTTCAGAGCTCCATCCAACCTGACCTTGAACAGCGCCAGGGATGGGGCATCCACAACTTCACTGGGCAACCTGCTCCAGTAAAGATTTCTTTCCATTTATCTAACCTACATTACCCTCCTTTCAGTTTGTACCCATTATTCCTCATCTTATCACTGCAGTTCCTAATGAAGAGTCTCTCTCTGGCTTCCCCGTAGGCCCCCTTCAGATACTGGAAGGTTGCCATGAGGTCTCCACACAACCTTCTCTTCTCCAGGCTGAACAGCCCCAATGCTCTCACCCTGTCCTCACAGAGCAGGTGCTCAAGTCCCCTCATCAATTTTGGGGTCTCCTGGACTTGCTCCAACAGCTGAATGTTCTTCTATGTTACGAGAACCAGAGCTGCAAGCAGCACCACAGGTGGGTCTCACAGAGCAGAGTACAGGGACAGAATCCCCTCCCTCCACTTGCTGGCCACGCTCTTTTAGGTGCAACCCAGGATTTGTTTGGCTTTCTGGGCTGCCAGCACACACTGCTGGCTCATGTTGAGTTTCTGGTCAGCCACCACCCATAAGTCCTTCTCCACAAGGCTGTCAATCATATCTCTGCCCAGCTTGTAGGTATGCCTGGGATCAAATCCATGTCTCCAGTTTAGAGACAAGGATGTCGTGCAGGATGGTGTCTAATGCTTTGCATAAACCCAGGTAGACAATGTCCATTGTCCCTATCTTCTGCTTCTGTGAGATGCGCACACAGAAGTGTATTTTGCTGGAATTTCAGTGGAAATATGTGCCCAAGATTCTTCTCTAATAATACCTCACTTCAACTGAGCAAAAACTCCACGGAAGCACACTGCTGTAATTCCCACATAAAGGTAACCCACCTTCCACGCTGGTAAACCAATGTCTTGGAGCTGGCCATGATCTTCAGCCACCTTACAAGGTCCACCACGTCTGAACCACTGACTTGTCAAACACAGCTCATTCATTAGTCTCACACTGCTTTTTCATGTGTGTGTGTGTGTGGTCTAAAACACCCATAAATAAAAAAAATCTGCCATTGAGCTTTAGAGTTTTATTTTGGAAATGCCCTCTTTTTAAAAATTATCTTCAACCACATTTTGGATGATCCCACATGAATAGTTTACCAGAAGTGCACTGCTTTGCCACACAGTGATTGCAGTTTTTCTTGTAGCCCTGGCCCCACCAGCAGACATGGGCAAACTCTGTGTACACAAGGGGTGGAATTCTGCCATAAAATGAACCCTACTTAGCAATCTTTTCTTCCCAGGGGAATTGGAGGAAAACTTACTTTTGTTCCTGCTTCAAGTATTTATGAGAGAATTTACAGCCCTGGTTTACTCATTTGTGTTAAAGTGAGCATCACCAAGTAAAGTGCTGCTCACGCCTTCTGCACATCTTCCGAAGAAACACCTAAACCTTGGCCTCCAACAATGACTGTAATAAAGAAATGTCTGTTTTGAGACAGTCCAGATTAAAAAGCTTTCCAAATGATTTATAAGGAAATGGGACAACAGCCAAATCAACCAGAGAGCCTGGTCCTTCTAGTGGTGTTTGCACGAAGGCAGTCATGGCTTACGGCTGGCTGAGTGTTAATAACAAGGGCAAATAAATGAGGATTCATTAATTTTCCATCATGTATTAAGATCTAAGGAGAACTGATGTACTCAGATGAATGATGTACACAGTTCCTGGCTGTCATGTCTGTAGACCTATGAGGGATGCTGAATCTGTGTCAGCTCCCAGCTTCCCAGGCAACTGGATATGTCCCCACACAACCACTGCTGTCACCCAGAGAGCTCGCCAGGTGCAAAGAGCCATGGTGGCAGGGAGGGAAGGCACCCAGAGCACTTTACCTGCTCCCCACCACACATGCAGCTTCCCTCTTTGATGGGAAGACTTGAGAGCACATGAGGGGAGAGGCAAAGGCTTTGCCCCTCTTGGGACATGGCTGCCAGATGCAGTGAGCTAGAATGGCAGGGAACGGAGCAAATGGCTCTCAGCCTCTTCTGTGAGACCACAGCTCTTCTGATTCAAAGAAGAAAAAGGCACAAACCCAACTCCAGTAGCATTTCCATGCACAAGTCTATTTTACACTTGACACAGTGTAGATCTGTCAGTCATGACAGACTTGACAGGTTCTGGTGTAGACGCTAACAGATATGTGTCCTTAGGTTTTCTGACACATACCACAGCTGTGACTCACCTTCTGTCATTACAACATGACACAGACAACCTGGCAAGCCCAGAGCAAACAAGCAATATCACCAGATGATGCATACATTTATAAGCATAATTTTATTTCTTAATTAGGATTCCAACGGAAGAATTTCCAGGGGAAAAAAAAAGGAGTGGGCAAGGAATGAAGCTGATACCTTACAAATGATGATTCGTGATACATTCACCAAATTGACACCTGAACACTGATGCAAAATTTAGCAGATACCTGGATACCAGTGATCTGGTTGATCACATCACATCACATGAATGAGAATAAGCATCATCCAGAGTTGTAGAAAGAACATGGCTTGAGATACTCCCTTTTACCAAACATTAAAGCAATTGTCAACTTGAGTGGCGATGGGGAATGTGTTGAACATGGACACTCCAAGTGAAAGCAGGCTGCCTGTTGAATTGTCCCAAAATTAGTTTGATCTACACAAAACAGGAATGGTGATTAAAACCCTCTTCTGGGAAAGGTTTAAAGGAAAGAACAGCAACCTTACAGTAATAAACATGTCAGGAATGGGTGAGTAAAAATTCTAGATGTCAGATACAAATGGCAAATTAAAAGGTGTATGTGACTGATAGAAGCAGCTGAATTAATGAAAGCCTCCACAGCCTTACAGGTAGCAGCGGGCATAGAACCATTTCAAGACAGAAAGTCAGGAACAGCAGAGCAGGAGTAACAGCTGCCTTCAGCATCTGATTCTGATTGGTTTTCTATTTTGGTACAAGTCCTTTCATGGAAAAATACTTATGTATGAGCACCTTCCACAACCACCATCTCTACTTTGAGCATTCCCCAAACTGGGAAAGCTCCACAGCCACAGGGTGTGAAGAGGAGGAGTGGTTGACAAGCCTCTGGCCCTGATTTTCACAATACTGACTCAGAGTTGACCAGCTCCCTCTGAGGCTGTCACTCCACCACACCACCACCAGGAAAGATGTGACCAGCGCGATTTTGCAAGTCAGCAGGTGAGCAGTGAGCAGCCTGGTGGCCAATGTGTTCAGAGGCCGGTGGGGACTGGGGATGTTGTCACGAGACAGGTTGGAGAGGGGCAGTATGGCACCGTGACCCCTACAGCAGCTGTCATTTCTTCTTCTCTGCTGGGACCTGCACCAGCTGTGGTGCAGCCGTGTGCAGCAGCATGAGCCCGCAGACCGTCATGGTGAGGCCGACCCACCACAGAGGCGTCCACGTCTCCCCAAAGAGCAATTTTCCCAGGATAGCCTGAAGGAAAAGAGAGACACCAAGCTTTGCTGGGCTGAGCTGCCTCAAGGCCTCTTGTTCTGCCAGAGCTGTGAGGACTTCTGGGAGAGACAGCCCTGGAAAAAACCTGATTGAGGAAACTCCTACTGGGATGACCAACAGGAATGGCTGCTGAAGGAGATGCTGGCAATGACCAACTCCACCACCAGCCTGGAAGCACAGCCATACTGTGGTCCCAAAGCAGGATGTGGAAGATGTGCATGTGCTTTGCTGCCTTCCCAGCACTTCTCAGAAGCCAAATTGTGGGAGTCCAGGGTTTTTCCCTGGCTCCTTTGGGGGTGCAAAACCCCCCCTGGCAGACCCCTCAGAGACCCCTGAGTGCTGCCCAGGAGCTGCAGGGGCTGGATTTGGTCCTTGGGAGAATCTGCCCACATTGAGAGAAGAGACACAGAAAATAATGATGAGTAGAGTGTAAATCAGAATGTTAGAACATAGATAAATAGGTTTTCTTGAATGTTTATGATAAGGGACACGTGGCCAAGATGGAGAATTTGGGGGGTGGACACCTTTTCCTCCTTCTTCTCCATGTCATCCATGTTGGGTGACACGTTGGTACTCTTGGATTGGATGGGGTCAGGGCTGGACCATTTAATAAAATTGTATTGTATTGGTAAAATTTTGTAAACATGTAATACATAGTACTAACTATATAAGATAAGCCCTGCCTTCACCAGGCAGATTCCACCATGGATGCCAGGCTGAGCAGACCACTGCTGGCCAGGCAAAAGGTCCCAGAGATAAGAAATAATAAACAGTCCTTGGGAAAAAAGAAAACCGTCTCCGGCACTCTCTCTTCGGCGGCTTTGGGGAAAACCAGGGTTTGAACCACCTTCGTGTCCCTCTGGGGTGATCTCGGGGAAAAGGAGGAACCCCAGACTGGGACACCTGGCATCCCTGGCTGAGCATTGACATCTGGCATCCCCCTGGCTGGGCAGTGACATCTGACGTCTCTGGATGCACCGCCGCCCACAAAGGTGGGTGCGGACCCCCAGAAGGGCGAGGTCAAGAAGACGCACAGAGATGGAGGAGACCCCCCCCAGGCAGAGACATTTGGCACGGACCCTGGTGGATCCTTGTAGCCTGCAAAGGCAGGTACAGACCCCCAAAAGACAGAGCTTCAGAAGAGGCAAGCTGTTGAAAAGGACTGTGGAGGAGATTTACGGCCCTCTGCTAAGAAAAGCCAAATTCCAGAGGCTAGTCGGAGAGGTGGTGTCCCGGGAAGCCTCACTCCTGTGCACTGCTGGTCAGTATCAGGAACCTCCGAATCGATTTTGGACGAATTGCTTTTGGTTAAGATGGTTCAGAATCAGACACATCATATAATTCCCACCTAGCCATGAGCAGGGGGTGGGAGGTTTATGGCTGCCTTGCTATCAGCAGGCGGAGAAAGCAATTAAAGTTCCTCAGAGACTGGGGAAGGATTCTCACCTAGCTACGAGCTGGGGGAGGGAAGTTTATGACCACCTTGCCAGCAGCAGGTGGTTCAGCAAGGGCCTTGCCATCAGCAAGGCCGGGGAAAAATTAAGTTAGAAATATTTCCAAGTGAGTTACAGGACATACATTTTTACTATTTCATCCCTTCAGAAACCCTGACCCCAGAAGGCGGGAGGGCGCTACAGGCGACTCCCCGGGCGTGGGGGACAGAGGGGAGGGGGACGGGACCACGAAAAAATGCGGGCTCGGTGCCGCAGGGATGTCCAGGGAGGGGCAACCTGCGGGGACTGGGACGCAGAAGGACAGGACCATGCGGGCGGCTCTCAGCCCAAAGGGGGAAGGGAGCGGCAGCCTTCACACTGACCGGGACAAAAACAGGAAAAAAGCGCGTGTTCGGTGCATTTAGCTGCAAGGGATGTCCAGGGAGGGGCAACCTGCGGCAATGGCCGGGACGCAGAAAAGCGAGAATTGTGAAAAGACACAGACAGGCCTTTCTCCAGCTGTCAGAAATGCTGGGGGAGGAGATGAATGCCCTGTTTCAGGGAAACCTGAGTTGTCCACATTAGAACTCACAGATTCTAATGGGGAGAGAAATCTATGCTTTTTAAGTCAAAGGTGAAAAAATTATACAACTCTTAAGCAATTGCAGGCAGCTGCCCGGACAGAGCCGGACAGAGCAAACCCGTCCAGAGCAGCGTGATGTCACAGCCCAGGCTCACCGAGAGAGGGGGGGCAGGCACAGCCACCCTGCTCCAGAGGCTCCAGCAGCACCCCCGCTGCTCCCCCTGTGCCTGCACAGACCCAGTGCTGCAGACGGGAGGGGAATGGGGGATGGAGAGAGGCCAAGAGCTGCTTTTTATCTATACTGTGGAGAACAAACAGAACAAGGGAACAGGACAAGAGAGTCAGTTTTATTTTCAGTTTTTGCATGTTAAACTACAGGTGTTTGTTTTGCATTGTTGTAAAAGAAAAAAAAAAAAAAGATGTTGAAACTTTAAGAATGGTGAAGGTATTTTAATAGTATTAGGTATTTTAATAATTGAAGGTATAATAAGGTATTTTGTATTTTATTTGAATATATATCATCTATATTTAGTGATTTGTTATTGCTCAGATATGAGTGGACATTTATTTAAATGACAACATTGAGTTTTAATTTTCCTATAGTTAATTGTTTTAGAGAAGCCAGTTTATAAGTATTTGCAATATTGTCAATATAAATCAATAGATTTTGAGTTGGATTTTAAAATTTAAATTTAGTTTCTGTATTTAATTGTAAAAACACTGTAATAAGATTGTATGAATTCTATATCACAGAACAATTTTGTTTTCTGTTTCATTGTTTCATTTGAAATCTTTCAACATTTTAAGTAAGTTTTGGAAAGCCCCCAGATGTGTCCTTGAATCAAATGTATGAAGATAATCAGCTAATTTGTGAACTTAATGTTTCTTTTTTTTCCTTTTATTAATTATTTCTTTTATTTTGGCAGGTCTTTTGTGACCTGGCACTTTGCTATCATGGTTTTGAATATTTTGCAGAATTCCAGAAAATTATTTGAGCTTCATTCTCAGAACAGATTTCTAGTGTTATGGTTTTCCTGAGTTGCTATCATAGAAGCACTGCAGTGTCTTGTCATGTTCAAAGTATCTTACCCTAAAGATAAATTTTAGAGAAATGAGTTGCTAGAGGAGTTTGATTCTTTTTGAAATGTTTAATTGTAACTTTGTTGTTAAGAGTTGTGGTTTTTTCTTTAATAAGAAGATGTCAGGGAGTTCTCTTCCAATTAGAGTTTAGGCTCTGGCCAAGCCTTGATTCTAACTGAAAGAGAAATTGTGTAAACCCAGGTGTTTTCTGCATCAAAATAATATTCCAATCGTTTGGATTGACAATTTGACTTATCAATATAACAGCTGAAGCTGACTTTGAAGTGAATTTGATGTTCATTTTCCGGAGATGACCATCTAATTCCTCATTGAATCAAGGTTTGTCAGCTGTCTGCAGACCCTGAGGTGATGACACAGGTTTTTTTTAAATTGATAATTATCTAATCTTGTAAATGTATGCCTGTTGTTTAAAGTATTGTTAATTATTGTATTGTGTTTATTTGCAGAAGATTGCAAACTTTGGATTTGTTTTTTTGTTAGATAATAGTTGAAATAATAGTTGAGGGAAAATTTTCCAGTTTTGATCAAAAGTTTAGAACAGAGAAAGTTGAAAAGCTTTCAAAGTAAGCATTTGGGGGAAGGGTTCTGTTTGTGTCTCCACAGAGAGAGGCGGAGATGGTTGAAGCCTGCAGCAAGATTGGAACACCACAACATATAGCTTCAGTTGTCAAGGAGCAAATGACAGAAGTTCTTCAAGAACAACATGAAAAGGTTTTTGCAAATTTCAAGAAGAAAAAGAATCCATCTAAAGGACAATGCTACGACTGTGGGGTTTTGGACATTTTAGGAAAAATTGTCCTCAATCCACAAAGACTTCCAAGCTACCAGAACTTTGCCCTAGATGTCGCAGAGGAAGACATCTGGCAAGTGAATGTTATTCTCTGACGGATGTGGACAGAAAACCATTGCCACTGCCAAAAAACACGAAGAAAAGTGCAGGACCATCTTGTGCTACGACAGAAATGATGGCAGTGCAGCAAGGAACAGCAACAACACCAGCACAGACAATACAGTTGGGGAATGTCAATCTGACTCCCTCAGCAGGGCGTTAGGGGACGTCCCCTGTGACAGGGATTTGCTGCCACCAGGAACGCAGTACATCCTGTCAGCTTCAAAAGTGACTTGTTTTTTTTTTTGAATGAAGAATCTGCATCTATACGTACAGGATTCAAAGCACCGTGCCGAAAGAGACAAGATTTTTTGATAATAGGCAGAGACCGGTGCAGCAATTTTGGACTGACAATGTATCCTACTGCTGTTTCAGCAGACTGCTTCGAAGAGATGACAATTTTAGCAAGGGCTCTTCGACCCCCATTGACAATTCCACAAAATACTCAACTGGCAAAAGCGATAGCTCTGCCCATCACATCCATTGGAGCATCAAGCAATGCTGGTGATGGGCGAAGGGCATCCACACTACAATGACCATGTCGAAGTACACGCGTTATGATTGAAGTACATAACCCGTGAACAGCCAACTATTACTTGGGACTTGATAGACCATAACAGGAAAACAACCATCACAGGGATGGTGAACACCGGACATGACACTGATTTCATATATTTTCTGACCTCGAGAATGGAACTTGATTGTACCTTTGGACCAAATCACAGGCATTGGAGGAAGTTCTGTATGCCTCCAAAGCAAAAATTCAATAACATTCACAGGACCCGGACAGAAGACAGCTATTACTCATGTAAAAGCCATTCACTGTATGGGGAAGAGATCTCCTTTCACAGTGGAACATGTACCTGACAATGGATTTTTAGCAGGACTCGAAATCAGCACTTCAAAGATTCAAGAAATCGCACCCTGGAAATACCTTGGATGGAAAATCACTGGACAGACAATCAAACCTCAAAAACTAGAAATCAGCTCAAAAGTCAACAATCTCCAAGATCTCCAGCAACTTCTTGGCGAGATCAACTGGATGAGACCGATTTTGGGAATCACGGATGAAGATCTTTCATCTTTGTTCGATCTTCTGAAAGGAGACGACAACATCAAATCTCTCAGGACTCTTATGCCAAAAGAACAAGCAAGCTTGCAAAAAGTTGCAGAGATGATTACAAGACAGACAAGCACACTGATATGTGGACTCTTTACCATTCCATTTAGCAGTGTTGGGAGAAGAAACACAGCTATATGGTTTGATTTTTCAGTGGGACGAACACAAAAAAGACACTATTTTAATTATAGAATGGGTTTTCCTATCTTACAGATTTTCAAGGACAATTCTTACAGATTTAGAAATGACAGCACAAGTGATAATAAAGGGAAGAACAAGGTTGATGACAATGACGGGCAGGGACTTTTCAATGAACAATGCGGCAAGGACCACAGATTTCTACAATACCAATGAATCAAAAAATGGATGAGGCAGCAGCTTGGCCTCAATCTCAACAAGTAATACCTTTGAACAGACAAATTCCTACAGAGACACACAGACCTGCAACAGCAGCTCAAGATACTTTAGTTGATTGGACAAATATTCGAATGGACTTGACAAGAAGCAGAGAATGTCCTGCAATTGGGACTGGTGAAATAGCCATGCCAGTGAATTATGACCCACAAGGACAAAACCAAAGATGGCAAAAATTAAATAATGATTTAGTTAAAAATTTTATTAAGGCAATTAGAGATTATGGACTGGGATCTTCATATTTTAAACAGTTTTTAAAAGGTATTCTCAATGAATATGACTTGACTTCATGTGACATGAAATCTCTTGTGTCATTGATACTGACACACAAGGACTTATGTGGGAGCGCAGATGGAGAAGAGCTTTGGAGGAGCTGTGCAAGAAATACCAAGGTGGTGCTCATGCTAACCTCACCATGGCAGAATTAGCAGGAGACCCTCCTCACAATGATCCAGTACAACAAGCTGCCAAGATTCCAAGGGGAGTGTTGGCAGACATCAAGGAAAAAGGATGTGAACTTCTCTTCAAACAAGATTTAAAAGACTTAAGGACTGACAGTGAAAAATGATTGTTTATATGCTGTTGTATCTTATTTTTTGTCAACTGTATTAGGTGAAAAAGAGGATTTACCAGTGATGCAGCCAAGGGAGAGTGTTTGGGAAAATGTAGCATGGACAGTGGGGTTGGAAACAATTTGTTTGAGGCATTCCAGGCAAAAAAGCCATTTTCAACATGTCTGGTGGGATTGACAGTGAAAGAATGGCCCATTCCGAAGGGCATCCCTTCATGGGTGATGTGAGTTGTGACAACTCCTGTGAATGGATGGCACCAAATCTCCCACTGACTGGGTGTTTATTATTATTGCAATTATTGGACACCACCATGAGCTGTCTGCCAGCCAGAGCACAGAAACAAGGTAGACTCTGCCAAGAGTGAAAAGTAAGGGGAAAAAACCTGTGGGGCAAACACTCTTGCTGTTCCTAGAGGCGAGGCATCTTCACACCCAGCTAGGGTGACTCTGGCTCGTCACAAGTGAGGTGCTGCAAAGGAAAAGCAAAATGAAGCAAAGCTCTAGTTCCAGCTCCCATTGGCAATTAGAAAAGTTCAGCAGACTGTGTTGCTGCTGCAAGGCTACTGCAGCAAACTGCCTTGCTGTTGCAAGGCACCCTTCCTCCTGCACCACACAGGAAAGTTCCACCACCTATGCTATGAACAACTATCAGAGCAGCTGAGGACTGACACAATCATTTCACATCTGCCTCTAACTCTTCCTTCATGGCCAGCAATGCTGGCTGCATGGGGAGATGAGCTACAGCCAGCGTGGGCACTCCCACCTTGCTGTGCTCCTCAAGCTTCAGTATCTGGGGAAGGGGTCTACTCACTGAGGAGATGAAGTTGGAGGCTGTTGTTGTCACAGAGGCAGCAGCCGAGGAGGAGGAGAGTCGTAAGGCTTTTGTGAAGACTGTCCACATCACTGCATTCAACACAAACACCAGGCCAACACAGATGAGGCGAAGCAACACTGGCAGCTGCAGGACAAAACAGAAAACTCTGTGTACTTTCACCCTCCACATATTCATCCTCAATAATTCATGGGCACTTTGGAGCCAAACCTAATGGTGTGGGTGTTTAAAACTGAATTACACCTGGTATTACACGGAGATGAACATATAAAATCACAGAAGGAAATGGAAACGAGGAAACAGCTCTGGACAGACTGTGAGTCTGCCATGTCCTGCTGCATGCCCAGCCTCACACTACAAGCTGAGAAATGCTGGGATAATGCGTAGCAGCTGCCATGCCAGAAGCCAGTCTGTAGAAAGCTTTCCAGCTCACAACATGGTGCCACATGCAATGCCCATAAATGCCCTTTACTGATCACTTTATGTATGGAAAAGGTTCAAATTCAGTCTGACAAACACCAGACATGTCCATGCTGGCAATGTGTGTGCTCCAGAACCCAATTGCTGTGAATGTGAGCCAAGACCTAAGTGGTCCCAAAGCACTTGTCCTTATGAGCTCCCAGGACCTGGCCTGCCCTACTGCTGCAGTGAGGTCAGAACAGGATCTCTAGGAGGAAAGGAAGAACTGAGTGGCTTCATGTCTTGTTTTGCACACTACTGGAGAGCAAAGAGGTTTACTGAGGTGGTCTCTGCTCTAGCACTTAGTAGCAATAAAACCAATTCTGAATTTAAGGCCCTCAAGAAAGAACTCCATCCTCAGACAACCTGACCAGATGTGTAACTGCCTCAGTCTGAAAAAAGAGCACAATTGCACCTGAAAAGCCAGCACCATCCATAGTGTCCCCCATCTCTTCCTACTTTAAGCAGCTGAAGCCATCTCCCCAGCCCCTGGGTACCATGTAGTTGACGAGAAGACACCAAGGCAGATCACAGGCAGGCAGATCACAACTCTCACAAACAATGACAAGTGAAAGCAAAGCTTTTTCTAAGCCCATAACAATCACACCTTCATAGCCTGTCACCTTTCAGTCCACGGTGGGATCCATCTTGAGGCAGAGAGATATGGAGGTTTGAAGTCACCAAGTACAGCTCAGAGGTACCTGCCCTGTGGGAATGGCTGCAGTGTCCTCCTGCCAGCTGCCCAAATCAGTGGGGGTCCACCAACTGTGTCCTGCTCCCACTCAGAAGAAATTACTAATGGAGAGAAGTGGGGGAGCTCATAGTTTTCTGAAAGTGATATGGCAAGTACAAAATCAAAAGGAAAACAATGTAAAGCAAATCCATGCATGATGGCTGGCACATGCTAATCCCACTCCAGTGAGGGATGCTGCAGGTGTGGCAGCATTTTGCCCCCACTTGAGGCAAAGGTCTCACACTTCTGCAACTGATCAGGGCAACAGTAAAGATTCAGAATGATTCCCACCAGTGAATCCCTTTGCTTTCCCACTTACACCCTGGCAAACCCTGTGTGGATGGGTAAGAGACACAATCATGTCCAGCTACTACAATTCCTCAGAGGAAGAAAACTTCTGCTGTGTTAGGGCTCACCACAGAATGGGGTTTGCCTCCCAGTTTCACCCTCTGCCTGTATGACCTGGCAGTTCTACTTTCCTCGGTGAGTTATGTACATCCACACACCTATAGTGAGTAAGCAGACTTGGGAGTAGGGATGAGAGGAAAAAACAATCCTCTCTGTTTCACCTAACTTCAGTGTATTTCTGGATCAGAAAGAGACCACGCTGCTGAGATAAAAAAAAAAGCCTTTAAGAAATCTTGTTACTGCTTTCAACCATTAGCCCAAGGGTGTAAAGGGATGGAGCTCAGGCTCTCCTCCAAGGTCCACTCGGATATGACAAGAGGCAACAAGTGAAGTTTGAAACAATGAAATCTATTATGAGGAAAAGCAAAGATAATCAAGCACTGGAATAGAGGTCATGGGCTCTCCAACCTGCTAAGAATTTAAAACCTAACTGGAGAAGGTGATGTGTAAGCAAAGGTTGGACTCAAGACCTCCAGACATCTTGCCAAACTTGAGCTAGTCTGAGACTACTAGTGGTGAAGCAAAGCTGGTTCCCACCATCACAGCAACCATGCCACCTTCAAAAGTGAGCTGGAACCCATGGCTTCTTCTGATCTCCTAATGCAGAGCCAGAAAAATCAGCTGCATGTGGCACATGCCCAGAAGGAAAGCTTGTCAGAGAAAGGTCAAGTTCCTCTATGCCCAGGGTAGCAGAGTGGTCATTGCAATGGTATGCAGACAGAGAGATAGGAACATCCCCATGTGTTCCCCACAAGGAAGGAGGGAGGAAAATTCCTCCCCTGCCAAGGGCTCAGCTGAGCCACCCCAATGAGTCAAGGATTACTGTTCTGATTGCTTTTCTAAGCAAAGATTAATTTCAGTGTACATTTCAGATAATCCAGAATCACTCCTGAAGTGGCAGAAGTAATTTTAGATGAAGATTGGCAAGGGAGCGGAGAAAGCAAAGAACTTTTGTTCAAGTGCAATGACCCTTCCTGGTCAGGTCACTCTCAGGCTGGGCCACCCCAACACATCCTTCTGGCTAGGAAATCCATCCCTGTCGTGCTGTTGAGTATCCTGCTACCCTGCATCATCAGCTCTTAGAAGTGCCAGTACAGTTTTTGCTGATGTGTTCCATGCTGCGCAAGCGATGGCTGCTATTACACTTATTTTGGGATTTCTGTAGCTCCAACATAAAACTCCTTGAATCTCTGTCACCTCGTGGATGCTCTGCAAAAATGCCTTTGCCACATGTGTGCACTGAAATATTTATGGATCTACAGTCCTGGCAATTTAAGCTA
This sequence comes from Erithacus rubecula, assembly GCF_903797595.1. Classification (NCBI taxonomy): domain Eukaryota; kingdom Metazoa; phylum Chordata; class Aves; order Passeriformes; family Muscicapidae; genus Erithacus; species Erithacus rubecula. Next base: position 44,085,793 of record NC_136689.1, on the reverse strand, counting down.
CTAGGAAGCTACTAGGAAGATTATGGCATTTACATAAAACTTAGCTAGTTTTACAGCTAAGTTGATTAATTTAATCATTGTCACCGGGAATAGACTTGAAAACTGAAAGAAACCAATCTGCCCAGAAAAAAGAAACAGTCACGGAATCACAGCATGGCTGAGGTTGAAAGGGATCTCCAAAGTTCTGATGTAACCTCATCATTTCAGCAGATTGCACAGGTCCATGCCTGGACAGTAATGTGAGTATCTCCAAGGATGGAGACCCTACCACATCCCTGGGCAACCTGGGCCAGTGCCTGGTCACCCTCACGGTGAAAAGGTGTTTTTGGATGTTCAGACAGAAATGCCTGCGTCAGCACGTGCCCTTGGCCTCTGGTCCCATTACTGGGCATCACAGGAGTGAGCCCAGCTCCATCCTTTGTGTGCCCTCCCTGAAGGTATTTCTATACATGGAAAAGATCCCCCTGAACCTTCTCTTTCCCAGGAAGAGAAGTCCCAGCTTTTTCAGCTTCTCTTCACAAAAAAGATGCTCCGATCCCTTAATCACCTTTATGAGCCTTTGCTGGACTCTCCAGTAGTTCCATCTATTTTTTGCAGTGGAGAGCTCAGAACTGAACCCAGAACTCCAGGTGTGGCCTCACTGGGGCTGAGTAGAGGGGAGGAGGAATAATCTCTCCTTCTGGCAACACTTCACACCAATGACACTATACTTTGTCATAGCAAATTCAAAAAAAGGAAGCACCAACCTCCCCCCTGCCCCCAAACAAATGGGCAATATTTTTATAAATTTCAACACAGAAAAATACTCAGAAAATATGCTGTCAGCATTTTCAGTAATTCCATGCTCTGCCACTCTCTCAGTATAGAGCAGAATTTGGGCTCCTTTGGGCAGAGTGAAGAGTACCAGGATTTTTTTTTTCTTCCTTCTGAGATATCAGAATTAATCAACAGGATTGGCAGGTACTGATTTTTTGCCTTTTTAACCCTCTCTAATAATAAATTTTTTTAAATTTTTTTTCTTTTATTTTATTTTTCCCCTGGTGCAGGACTAGATTTGTTTCATATCTACTTTCCTTTGTGGGTTCCCGTTAGGATTTCAAACCCAAATGTACATTTGCCGTGTGAGTAACAACCTACGTCTAAATCAATCTCCCCAAAGTGCTTTTAGGACACATGCACAACCTCGTGTCCATCTGCACCTCTGCCGCGGCTGTGCCAGGGGTGATTCCTGGAGGTAAGGACACTGTCTCTGAGGTGAAGGGCCAGCAGTCCCACGCAACCTCAAGCACACGGAGGTTTGTGAAATACGACCGAGATCATCACCCACGAACACCCAGAGAAGCACATGGAAATCAAGGGCTCCACCTCTCTGCTCTAGCCAGGGCCGAGCAAAGATAAAATAAAAGGCAGAAGGGCGCTGCTATAGCAAAACGGGCTGAGAACAAGCACTTGATGCTTAATCATGCTAACATCCTGCTTTAAAGTAACACTGCTGCAGAAGGACCGCAAATGGGCTCCCAGAGTGGGGCTTGGTTCGGGCCACTCCCGTACCGCGCTCGTTCTCCTCACCCCCGGCAGCCTCGCTGCGCTCTCCCCGCTGTTTACCAGCACCGCGCATTAGTCAGCCCGGCAGGGCTGGGCTCCCTGAGGTGACTCACGGCTCCGCTCCCCGAGACCGCCCCCCTTTCCCTGCAAATCCCAGGAAGCGCCGGAGGCAGAGCCAGCGCGCTCCTTCCCCTCCACCGCCGCGACGATCAATCATCGAGTGCCGCCCTGCGGGGCAGCACCTGCCTCCTTCCTTCCTTACCGGGCCGCCCAGCGCCAGCTTCGCCGCGGCGGCCGCCGCCGCCCCCAAGCTCCCCGCGGCCGCAGCTGTGGCCGCCGCCCGCATGGCCCTCACGGCTCTCCCGTCACGGCTCGGCCCAGCCCGGCTCAGCCCGGCCCGGCTCTCCTCTCACGGCCCGGCCCGCGCAGCGCCAGCGCCGCCCCGCGCACGGGCGGGCGCACCCAGGAAGGGCACGTGGGCCGTGTTCGCTTATGTACAAAGGCTTTATTGAAACAAACAGGAAAGCATGCAGCCAGGGCACAACGCTGCTCCTGCTGTGGCCACGTACCACGCAGAAAAAGTGTAGCACGTGAAAACAGTCCAGAAACAGACAGGAAAGGAACACTTGTAAACCGAGGACATGGCAGTCACAAATAAAAGCACCCTTGACGAAGCCCACTGGGCCTGCGTGCTCATCCTCCGTGCTAGTTCCGACCTCTTCTTCTACCCCAACAACTCTTCCTTTAAGGCCAGCTTTCTATTTCTATACTTCACATCACATCTAAAGTTGGAGCAAATTGGCAACTTAAAAATTTATAGATAAGGTGATAGAATTTCTTCTTCCCCTCAGCCAAGTAATGTACCCTTTACCAGACACATCTTTCCTCTTTATTCCCTTTTGCCCCAGCGCTTGTGGTCAAAACTAGTATTGTATGAATTAGCCAGAAAACAGAACGATAGGATTAGTGGCACTAAAAAAAACTTAGTTCGCTATTGCTATGGAAATGAACATTTTGTGTTCCACTAACAAACATTTCAGTTATTTGTAATAAATCTTTAAGTGTGATTAAATGAACTTAAGCTGTACTCCTAAAATATTCTGCATATTTTCACAGCTTCTTTCCTAGCATTTTTCACTTCTTTGATAAGAAAATGGTTGCAAATTACTTAGAATTTCCTACAGTGCTACTACAGAAGCACTATATACTCTATACTAACAGAAAAAAGGTTTGAAGAGCACTTTCTTTTCAAATAATGAAAGAACAGAAACAAAAAATGTATTTATAGTACTATTTACAAGCCTGTTACTAAATTCACATTTACACTTTATTGAACAAAGTTCAATATGAAAATTATTTTTAAGCAACTCAGGGAAATCATCCTATGTTTAATTAAAGAAATAAACACAAAGGAATTGTGCTTTTTGAATTTTGGCTCTGATGGAATGTTGCATTTCAGAAGAGGTAGCTGTGGCTGTTACAGGCTCAGTGAAAATCTTAAGGATTTTTCCAGTTTAACTTTCTCAGGCTCAACTAGGGTTTTTTCCCAAGCTAGAGACCTTTCTCTAATGTAAACATAAGAGAAAGAATTATAACAAAAGATAAACACCTGTTGGATCCATGAGAAAGCCTGGGACAAGAGGTGTTTCCTTCTCTGACCAATGAATCTTTTCAATTTTGTTTTGCACTAACTCTTTTATTTAAAGCCATGGTTTTCTTCAAAAAAAGCTCTTTCTAGCACCATGCAACAGAGTGCCAATGTTACTGTGTCCTCTTGCAGATGGTAACCTTATACAGTAACAGGTAGGAACCTGAATAAAAGCACATAAGGAGACAAAAATCCAAGTGTCTTCCCAGTGAGAAAGCTTTTCCTTGGCAAGGCACAAAAGTTCCAAGGAAGTATCTACCCAGCACCTATACAAAATCAGTTTTTTAAACTGAAAAATTACAAAAAGGTGTTAAAATGTCATTGAAAGCTGCCCACAGAGCTGGAATAACAATCTTCACTTAGAGTTATTACCAGCAAAACATCTACAAACTAAAATACTTGATTATTCCAGAACCACAGCAAATGTCAAATTTGATAGTAGACTTTTGCTTATTCTGTACACTTTAAACATATGGCTCTGCAGTTTTATATGGGTCATTACAGCTGATCATAGTGTCTACAAATGTTACATTTTTTTGATTCTTTCAAAAAAGCATTTTCAACTCGTAGTTTTTCAGTTTCCTGCAAAACAGAGAAAAAAAACATGAGTACAATATGGAAATTAGCCTCACTTTAAAAAAAAAAAATTTACAGAAGCAGTATCTAGAGTTATTCAAGTGTTTTATGCACTAAATACTTGAGGAAATAAAATGGACATCCTTGTCTGAGGTCTGTGAGGAGACACACCAGCCATGAGGTACTCAGCTGCATAAAATCAAAGGTATCTCTGTTCCTCTCCAACAGAAGAGCAGGAAATGTAGTTTTCATTTTCAAAGCTTAACTCTTTCCTATGTCAGCCCATTACTTCATCTGTAATCTACTCTGCAACTTACCTCTGTAAGTTTAGCATTATCTTTCTTCAGTCTCACGAGATACTGAATCTTCTGGTTTAGGTTTTGATGACCAAGTAACTTCCCATTCTCCTCAGCAAGTGAGTCAACTTGCTTCTTCAGCAATTCTATTTCCTGTAATAATAAATACATTGTATACCTCTTAGCAGTAGACTCTCCTTCTCTTTTCAGAAGCAATAGCTTCTAAGAGCTATTAACATACTAACATTAAAGTTTGTTTTAACATATGATGCAAGAGTTGGTTCATTCAGGAAATACATGTTTGTCTTATGTCTCCTCACTGTGTTAGATCCTTCTGAAGGGCAAAAAAAGAGCACCATTTGATTTGTACTACTAAGTGATTTCTATATCCAGCTTTCACTAATGCTGAGAATATCAAAAATACAACTAAACTGCAGAACAAAACAGTTGTACATCTGCTAAATAAGATTCTGCTGTGAAAATAACAAAAACAATTATGTATATGTAACCTTTTCAAACTTGTGTCTTTCTTCATATGCTTCCTCCAGTTTTGATCTAATTTCCTCTTTCTCATTAAATGCTTTGAGTTCCAAAGTCCTTGTTCGTTCCATCTCCAGAGTAATTTCATGGCAGATATTCTCTTGGATTCTCAGGATATTTTTGGTCTCTTCTAATCTGCCAATATAAAATAATCATAAAACATTAAAAACCAACATAAAATGTCATACAACTGAATTATTAAGTCAGTCTTGGACATGGAGGTGTAAGGGAAATTAATCCACAAACACCAGAAGTTTATGTCCAAAAAGGAGACAGAGGAGTCCTTTTTGCTTTATTCGAATAAAGGGAGAGGCCATGGGGCATTCCCCTGGGATCTCTCGAATTTTTGGAGGATGCAGCCTCCCTTCCAGGCCGCTTTTTCCCTCTCTCTTTCCCCATTGGCTGAGGTACTCGAGAGGCACAGACTTCCCGGAACGCCTGACACCTGACATTCCCCTCTAATGTATAACCCTCCCTTTTAATTTTTAATTCTTGTAGAATTCAGTTTTCCCCCTCCCCGTTACTTCTTTCATCTTCTGTTACCCAATTTTATTTACCAGCAAACCTACAGTTTGTTTGTAAAGGCAAATCTCTTTTTCCATTCATCAATCAGTGTAATCCCTCCCATTGTTTCTTTTATCTCTAGGTGCTAACTTTACCTACCAACAGATTTACAATTTGTTTGTAAAGACAAATGTAACATTCCTCTCAGAGGGAAGCTCCTTTAAAGGCATTATTTTGAGATTCTGTACTTCCCTTAGAATTTAGTGCTAAAGAAAGGAAAAATTTCATTCTGTTTCACATTTCTTGTGTTTGATACTGTTGGAGTCAGTGAGTTGGGGGTCTCCGAATTCTTCAGAGTGCAGGGATTGAATTAAAGCCTGAGAATGGATTGAAGTATATTAAGCCACTCACACATAAGGTAGAGGTGCAAGTTTAAGTTTTAGAATAAGTAAATAAGTCAGTAAGTTTTAGTATGAGCTCTAATGCTTTTAAGTAAGTAAAAGGTTTAGATACCAAAGTAGAAGTGCGATTTCTAGAGAAGGCTGAAAAACATAATGTTTTCAGCAGAGGCTCCAGGACTGTAGCTGTGGACAGTGCTTAGATGCAATAGAGCTATAGTAAGAATATTGCTCACACTTTTCAGACAGAACAAGATAGGTTGTATGCACAATCTATATGTAACCTGATGTGTTAACAAACTAGAATTCTAATAGGTTAAGGAGCGGTGGTCTGAGTTTGTGTCTTAGCTTGTTGGGAAGATTTTACATAAGAGTATGTATTGGGAAGAGTTGGTGCTTTTTGTTATTGCTATTCTGCTTTTCCTGCCATTGCTTTTCTTTTTACTTTGCTCACTGTCATCAGTCAACACCCAAGAAGAAGACAGGAGCTGCCGCAGCAAGATCAGCTTCCCAGGACCTTTGACAAGAGCAGCTTCTACTTCTGTTTGGGACATTATACCAAAACTTAGTATGGACTTTGATGTCAGTGACTGTGCCTTTTGAGACTGATGTGCTTCTGCAATCAATAACCTTTTAGCAACTATCAGCTGCTTCGCTCATTTAAAATAGCCCGAAAAAGTTGGTGCCTGGAGCACCGGCTTCAATAACCTCACAGATACTGTACTATCAACTAGGCAGTGTTTTGGAGCTGCTCTTCCCTTTCAGAGCTGTGCTGTTTACAATGCAGGATATACAACTCCACCCATGATTGAAAGCAGAAGCTTCACCTACAAGAACACTTTGCATTAATTCACCTAAGGAATGTAAGTTTTCCAGCTAAACTCAGCTGCTCTACAGGTTTTCTCTAAAAAGTTTTGTTTGTTTGTGGCTTTTCCCCCCAACAGCCTCATTGCTCAGAAACATCTCTGAGCAGTTTGGATGGCCTGAGTCTGTTTGGTTGGCCTGGTAACAGAATGAGTACCACTTGAGATAGAATTAAAACATTTTCAGCAGATGAGGTCACAGGATGTTAAACTATGCCATCAATCCTAGCAGCCTGTCTACTGTTTCTATGAACTTGAATTCTGTAATTTTGCAGATCAATTCAAATATTGCATACATTAAATTATTGTCATCAGTTTTGTTTTATTAAGTGTGGTGTTTAAGACCTGCTCTGTGAACAGTATTCATTTGCTGCATTTGCCAAGACATTTTCTTGATGAGAAAAGAATTTTGTCCATTATTTGCTTGTATGATGCATTGTAGCACTGCTACAGAGTGCATTTTGGAGACCAGACAGGAATGCCAGATCAGTGCATCAAATAGCGAAATAGTGTCTAATTTCCAGACTAGGGTTTCTGTAAAATTTAATGGAAACTACTTTTGAAATGACTGTGTGCATAAGAACTATCTCCCTCCTTGAAAGAAGTTACTTAAATAGAAAGAATTCCATCAAATGAAAATAACTCACAAGTTAGGGGATTCAGCCATAATAAATCCTGAAGCAATACAGATTAGGAAAAGAAAAGCAGGACAGACATTTTCAAACTAATTTTTATCTACTGATTCAGTATTTTCTTTCTTTGCTATTATCCATCCAAGGTACAAAACACTTGGAATTTTGAGGACTACTTGCCCAATAGTGCGAACAATTTAGAAATCCTCTAATAATAAAAATTTTTCATTTTTAAAGCTGAACCACAGAAATTTAAACAAATAACATAAACCCCAAATAATTACATTATGTATAAAATTATGAAACATTTGCAGCATGAATAAAGAAATTAACAGTATTTCAATTTAATTTGAAAAGTAATGCAGTTACAATTCACTGCATATAAATAACTTTAAAAATTTAACAACATCCCTTCCGATTTAGGTTTTTATGGTTCTACCAAATAAAGCATTGTTCTGCTATAATGTTATGTAGCAATAGGTGCTACTACCACCTACTGATGAGAAAGAGTAGGAACTCCACGTATCTTGCAGAAGTGTAAACACTTCCAAACTATGTCATTTGTGATTTGAGATCTTGGACTGCTATTGCTTCAACATATCTATTTTTCTGTCATTAATTAGTTTAATACTAGTTTCCAGTCCAATGAACAATAGTTTGACTTACTCTGCTTTGATTTTCAGCATTTCTTCCACTGCTCTTTTCTGTAAAAGTTCAAAAACATTAGATGCAGTCTTAATGTTTAATAAACTCACACACACACACATATATATATATATGTTTAAAAATGTCACTTAATTGATGCAACATATCTCATTCTAGATCATCCTACTACCTAAGTAGTTCATATCTCTACTACTCACTTTAAGTTCCTCTCTTTGCTGTAGGCACTTATTTCCCATTTCATGCCAGCCCAGCTGACCTACAGCAGTGTCTGTCTGCCCACTCACAAAGGGCAGAGCTCTATCAGGGGGCTCTTCTGTCTGGGACATCCATGCAAGACTCTGCAGTGGCATTAACTTCCCTTTGACAAAGCCCTGACATTAGCAAGTGACACAATCTTCACTTTCCAACTCTGAGGATGAGTCAGATTTAGCAATCTGAATCTGTTTTTGCTAATTGTGCAATCTGACACCCTGTTTATTGGTGTCAGGCCAAGATAGAAATCCTAAGAGCTAAGTGTCAGGCTCTGTGCCTGTTAGAATTCACTAGAAATTGGTGTTTGTTCTGCTGCCATGAAAACAAAACAAAAAAAAAAACCAAAACAAACCAACAAGAAAAAAAATCACATTAATAATTCACAGCAGGTCAACAGCAACTGACAGGAGGATAATATACCTTGGCAAGTCGCTCTTCAGCAATCTCTTCCTCTTTCTCCTTAAGGTACTGGACATCAGGATGTTTCTGATCACTGGGAAATTCAAGAATGAGAAAAAACGTTTCTCACTAAGAGAGGAAACCAGTTGTAAAAAAATGTTACCCAGATTAAAGCAGTAAATTGTATGCAGTTGTTTTCACATGTGTTTGTACTCAAAACATTGAGCATCATGAAACTCTGGAAGGGTTTAAACTTCTAAACACAGTTTCTTCCATCAGAGTATTAATGCTTTAATGGAAACAATTATACATGTAATAAATATGCAGCCATTTGTTAGACAGCTGCACCAATTTTGGCTGGGGTAGAATTAATAATTTTCACAGAGGCCATTACAAGGCTGCGTTTTGGTTTTGCGCTGAGCACAGGGTTGATAATGTAGAGATCCTTTTGTTGCTGAGCAGGGCTTGCACAGAGCCAAGGCCTTTTCTGCTTTCCATACTGCCACACTGGCCAGGAAGTTGGGGGTGCATGGGAGGTGGGAGGGGACACAGCTGGGACTGGTGACCCAGACTGACCTAAGGGACACAGACCATGGCATCATGCTCAGTGTATAATAAAGTGGGGGGGAAAGGAAGAAGAGGGAATTTTTGGAGTGATGGTGTTTGTCTTCCCAAGTCACTGTTGTGTGTAATGGGGCCCTGCTGTCCCCAAGATGGCTGAACACCTGCCTGTCCATGGGAAGCACTGAATGAATCCCTTGTTTTACTTTGCTTGTATGTGTGCATGACTTTCACTTTTCCTATTAAACTGCCCTTATCTCAACCCACAAGTTTTCAGGGTTTTTCTCTCCCGACTCTCTCCCTGATCCCTGGGGGAGTGAGTGAGTGGCTGGGTGGGGCTTTGCTACGGGTTGGGGTTAAACCACAAGAGCAGCTTTGGAATGGAGGTACATATTTCATTAGTTCACAGTGTTCATGTGTATGGAGACTGCAGAAAGTCTTCCTACAAGATCACTGCTCAGTGGTCTTTCCAAGGTAAAAGCTTCTTGTATTCAAAAGACTTCACTAATTTTTGTTATTTTTTAATCAAAATGACATTGGATGGAAAACAGAAAACACACAATTAAAATAACTCAAAACCCAACTTCATCCTTGCAGTGTACCATATGGAAAATATTAACTGGTTAATAAGTTTTATAATTGCATCAAATTACAATAAAAACACTATTTTCAGTAACTTAAAATCTTGTGAACAGATCAAGTAGGCTACTGAACAACGTTGTTGCTTCTAAGACTTTCTGCTTAGTTTGCAACAGATATTTGAAACTGTGTTGTGAATTGGAGTAGAAATCACATGCTAACAACATTGGTCACATTGCCATGGATCACTGCATTCTTTGGCTTTTTTTTTTTCACAGTTTATATAGGTTTTCTAGACAATTTTTCCATAAAAAAGCATTACTTTTATGTTCCTCGCTGGATTCCTGACTTGGGACTTTGGGATACAATTTAAATATCCACTAAGAACCCCCTGCTCCTTTTAGTTGATAAGAGTTGTAGTTTGAATAGATCAAAGGTTAATTGTATATTGGAGGCTTTAAAATTTCATTTGTGTCTCTATACTGGAACTTGTGTTGCATTCATTTGGATGTTCCTTATCTACTGGATCCATAACTACACAAGTGACATGGCAATATATAATACCCAGGAATTACTATGCTTATAATGATTTTACATTCTGTTTCCATTCCCTTTATAAAACTTTGTTGCATTTAAGAACTTGTGATTTAAGGGCCATAAAGTTTACAAGCCAGTAAATCATCTTCATAGAAAAGTTTGAGTAAATCTCTAACTAAGGAAAAAATGTAAGACTGTATTTCAAATAAAACCTGTACACTTTATCTGAATTATTTCAAGAGAGATTTTTTGTGTTGTATTTTACTTTACCTGTTTTTGCCTGGTCTCTGAGCTTCTACAAGGCTCTGTAAACTCCTGTTGTTCTCTGTCAATATCTGCATTTCCAGATGCAAGTTCTCCAACTCATTTAATTGTTCCTAAACAAGTGAAATTCAAAACATTTTATTTGAAGATCAAATTGCAGTTCCTGTTTTCATTTCCAGTTGAACAAGTTTTTGAGTAAAATAGCAGACAAAAATTATTTATCAGAAAACAAGCATGGTTCTCTGGCAAATATCTGCATCACCCTTCCATCTATAGTCACATTAGAAACTATTGAGAACTGTTTCAGCAGTAAAAATGAAGTTAACATTTGACATTCATGAACACAAAACAGCATAGTCCTTGCGAAAATGAGGTTTCTAGAGATCTCAAGCAAATTGTCTCCACTTGTTCCCAGCGTAGGTAAAGGGAAAAACCAAAAACTGCCTTCCTGCTTTAATGGACATACTAACTAAGCAGAGCTTATTAAAAAACCTGAAATCTGCAGCCCATCTATTTTGACCTTACAAACTGCCAGCAGATATTAACTCATAGTACCTTCAGCCTTAGAATTTCATCATTTTTTGCTCTTCGTTCTTCATTCAGTTCATGCACAAGGTGCTCCAGATTTATTGCAGACGCCCTTCTATCAGCTATTTCTTGCTCATGAGTTTCCAAAAGCTTGGCCAAATTCACATCAAAATTAGGAGGAGTTTGTGGACACTGGCAAGTAAAAAAAAACAAACCACACAAACTATTAGTAAAGGACTGTTTTCCCTATGTATGGATTACATGTTTTAATACTGCACTGGAGACATAAATTAATAAATTCCTGGCAGACAAATCATCAGTAATTGCAAACTATGTGAATATGTTTCTCTCAAGTGCCATACCTGAGGAAATGTTACTGAAGATGCATCCACAAAGCAATCTATTTGCTTCATTTTCAGTTCATATTCATCCTTCCTGTTTTCCAGTTCCTCAGTCATTTTGCCCAACTATTAGAAATATATTAAGAATTAAAGTAGCTCATAGTACACACAAAATAGGAAACAAAACAGCACTCAGATCTCTATTTTGAGCAAGCTTAAGTACATCGCAAATTATTTTAGATTAACAAATACTTCACTTTCATAACTCCTCTATATTTAGTCATTCACTGTTAAACTTTCAATAGCTGCATGCAACAAGCATTTTTGAAAGCATCTATACATTTAACAACTTGGTAGTTCATCTGAATTTTTTTCTTGTAAGTATTTGATTTTCTTGCCTTGCTTATAGAATCTACCTTTCAAAAGGTGTGCTAACACAGAAAAAAATTATTATGAACTTAGTTGGCAAACATTACTGGTCAAAATATTATCTGATACATAGATTTTAGTGGTATAGATTTGATCAGTTTCCCCAAGAGAATATGCTAACTTGACAAAAGAACTCCTCTTTCAAAAAAACAATTTAGACAACACAAATACATTACTTAGCGTTATGATAGTTGTGACAACTAGAGCTAAAATTTGAACAAAGGTTTAATATAACTATTCAATCTGCAGCAGCTCCAAACCACTGCATATTTTATAGAGCTCAACAGTTATCTCTACTGCATAATGATACTGTTCGTGGATAAACATTAAGCAGAGGAAAAAGTAATCCCCTAGGTTACACTGCTGATAACCTGAGGTTGTTCTGCTCTTATAAGTACTGATAATTTTAGTCTGCTATCATAATAAACATTTTTGTGAACTCCAGACAACATTTGCAAAACATTAGAAGTTACCTAATTTTTGTTCAGAAGTTTTTTAACTATTGCTTTCCTTTTAGAAGAAAGAGCATTTCTCTTCACCAAAAATACTATGTACCAGATGCTCCAAAATGACAAGTGGAAACTTTTTCAGAAGCTACAATTGACCACAGCTCCCTCTCAATGAGCTAACTGTGAAAATTTGTTTTACCTGCTCCCTGAGTTCCTGGATTACAGCTTCTTTCTTTGCTATGTCTTCCTGGGCACACTGGAGCAATGCATCATGTTTCTTGGAGGCCTCTGTCAGACTTGTCAGCTGATCAGCAGTATGACGCAATTCTTCACACAGAAGGTCCCTCTATTTTAAGTTGTTGGATGAGTAAAAAAAGAAATGTCAAAGATATTGCTTGTTATGGGTTGATGGAATTAATCACTATTTAAAAAATAATATGTATTTAAAAATATACAGTTCTCTAAATAAGAAATGAGAAAAGAATGTACAGATTTTAATCCACACCAAAGTGATTCCAGCTTTTTAGTGCACTGATATTCTACAGATACCTTTGGATTTATTCCAGGATCTATAGTCCCACCCTATCTGATGGGGCATCATACCTAAACCAGATGTGTTAACACATAAGGAGAAACTTTACTTAGCATTTTAAATGCCACCTCAGATCAGTTCTTCTTGTCCAGCCAAGAAAGCATGATGAAATTAGTAACTGAAGTATAAACTAAAGGAGAAACACTATAATTTTATCAGGAGCCAGATACACCCAAGGATAATATGGAAACAGGAACTGGCACTTCAGTAAAATAAGCCAAAAAACTTCAAAGTGATCCATTTGCCAGACAACTCAGCTTTAGTTTTCAGAATGTCACTTTTAGATATGATTATTAATGAACATAGTCTGTTTATTTTAAAACAGATTTCCATTATGTTTAAAGCCCTTTCAGAAATGCACACCTCCCTGGATGACTTTATTGGTGCTGTATGATTGGACTAGCAAATCTAGTCACACAGGTGATCTTGTAGAAATCACATGTAAGGAGGTGCTAGTGTTTTTGACTGATGGACATGTTCAACAAATAATGGTGACAGCAGTAATAGAAAAGATAGAGTTAAAGAAAGATACAATATTAAAAAGTAAGCCCACATTTAAATCAAATATGTGCCCTAGATCTGTTTCCAGCAGGTGGAGCTTTTAGTTAAAATTATGAGTAAAGAAAAGATATTACTGAATATAGTGCAGTGAGGGAAGAGACACTGTAGAGATATAATATATTCTTCTACCTATTTTAATTTCTCAGCTGCATCATCTGAAGCTGCCATTAAATTAATCTGATGATTCCTTAGTGGCCTTAACAAAATTAAACCAGGCTCTTAGCATAGGCTTTTATGAAGTAACTTATAAAATATTCATGTCAAGTAACGTGATAATTTAACAGAATTTGTCAGGTATCTCATGAAAAATTCTTTTAAGGACAGCCTAACTAGCTATAGTTTGAACTAAAATGAGGTTAAGTTTTACATGAGCATTTTAAGCAAACCACATCCACTTGGTCTGGTTCAACAAATAATCATAATACACCAATATTAATGTTTTTACCTCAATGTTATCAGCTATTTCTCTTCCTTCCAAGGCTTCCTTCAGTTCTTCAATCTTCTTTTCCTGATCTTCTATGATTCTCTTACTTTCCTCTTTTGCAGCCAGAACAACATTATACTTGTACTACAAAAAGCATTCAATTAAATTTTAAATATTTTAGAATAACACATTATCAGGTAAAGCTGGCAAACAGAAGACAAATAAATGTACATCCCAAATCTTATGATGACAACTACATTTAGAAATTAGTGTCAATGACTAAAACTATAATGATATTTTTTACTTGCTAAATTATACAAACTATTTGTAGAGACTAGTTGCCAGAATGATACAAAAAGATTATTAACAAGAATTAGCCATCACAATACGTATTACCCCCTAAAACCATCATTAAAGAGATAGCCAGTCATATATAGAAACCTGTCTCATCAACATTTTTCTATAGAACCTTTTAAATTTATAGTTCACAAATAATATATTATGTAAATATTGTTGGTTGCTCTATAAGTTTGCTAGACCTATTTTAATAAAGCAGAGGCATCATATTTATTCATAGTTATTCAAACACACAGTTTTAGTTCTTTATACTTGTTTTCAGATATAGAAGATAGTAATACCAGCAACATAAAAATTCACTCAATCAAAAATGCATTTACAATCCAGCTTCAACTGTTGAGGTCTTAAATTGCCAATTTCTGAGAAAATCTAAATGTGACTGTCAGCTGAGTGGAGTTTATAGGATGTGAATAGGTCCCTTTAGAGACACAGCTTTTTACCCACCATGTCGAGGTGGCTCAGTTTTTGAGACAGCCTTAGGCATAAAATGTTCAGAAGATTTCAACATGTCAAAACAAAGAAGTTTCCTTCTAAAACACTACAGCAAGTTACACTGAGACCCATGATAAGACATGTCATTACCTCCCATTTCTACAGAACAATACCATGTCCTTCAAAATGACAGAACATACATTTATATCCTCGAGCTCTCTTGTCAGCCCATCTATGGACTCAGTTTTATGATTAATTGAAGACCTCAGCTCCTGGATCTGTCTCATCAAGTCAGTTACAACTTCCTGCAACATTAAAAAAAAAAAAAAAAAATCCTCATAAAATACATATAAAATCCATATAATGTATCACTGGACAATTTTTTTTGGTATGCAATTTATCAATCCTAAACTTCAATCAGTCAGGTGAAAATGTGTCCTCAAACTGCATATGTAAAGAATTAACAGAAAATTTGTTGCTAAATCACTGGCTTTTGTTCTAAGCACTCAATGCACTAAATAATCTGTGTGTACATTATAAGAGAAAACCAGCCTGTTGATTTAGCGTTAGGCTGTTATGAGTTACTAACACAGAACAGAACCACTGTAATTTAAGGATATGTTTGTTTTTAATGGATAAAGGCACATTCAAGAAACACCATTGCACTGACAATACCACATGACTCTGACCTCATGCATGTCAGATCTTTGGGTTTATGATGGAAAAAGAAATACTTACCATTGCATCACACCAGGCAGTAAATGCACCTTGAGATTTCTTATTCCTGTTTTACAGACAGCACATAGGCTTGCACTAGGAGCACTCAGACTATTTAAGCTTTCACACTGCAATAGTCTTTACTAAAAGAAGTGCTTTTATTTTATTAATAAAGATAATGTGTCACACAGTCACATTCTTACAACACCCTTCTTACCTTTTCCATCTGCCCATTACAACAGAGCCCTGACTAGAGACTC